>NC_141697.1:450059945-451403769 GCF_964263255.1 Lissotriton vulgaris
TCTTCTTCTTTCAGGACAAGAGTTTAAGGTGCCTGAGAGACTTACAACCTGTCCCCATGGTATGTTGATGGAACTGGGTATAGAAGTAGTAGAGTTATCTGGAAGTCATTCCACCTTTTGTGGATGTCATCCTGAGCACACCTCATATTGGGCACAACATTCACCCTATCTACTATTGTGGTCCATATTTCCCTATGCTGACTCATGGTTGTGCTCTGGATATGAGCTCCAAACATATGTGGTTCTACCTTCACAATTTCATGCACCATTACAGTTAGCCCATTGTCAGAAAGCAAGACCTGTCCTGATTGCCATGCTAGTAGCTTCTATTGTGGAGAAGCAAAGGACTGTGGTGGGGGTGAGGAATCATTTGGTCAGTTTGTTAGGCCTTAGTTTTTTAGGCCTTTTTCTAGATAAGGTAGCAGGAATTTGTAATTGGTAGATGTATATCAAGTTTGCTATGATGGATCATTCTCCTAGTTTTAATTGACATTCATCACACAAAAGGTTGCCCTCTTTTGCCATTATCTGTTACAATGGTTCATCAAACGTAGCATAGAGAGAGACAACTCTAGACTTGGTGGACAGTCTTCCACCATACCAATGTTGATAGATATATACCCGCTAATTGAGGAATATTGATCCCTCTGCAGAACAGGGATAGGTCTCCCACAGACCTTGACCTACTGTGTGGTTGGTGGGTACCATCAATGATACCTTAAATACAGAGGATGATCATTAATCACTCTGACGGACATCAACATTCTACCATGATGGAGAAACAGTGGCTTACCTACTAAACAATAAACAAGGACCACAGACCATTCCTTTGCCATCACAGGATAACTGTAATTAAACACGACAATCCAAGAGTTTTTCAGTGAACTTTGAGTTAAGGGTTCAAATTATTTCAAAGTTTCTTTTTACAAAAAATCTGCAGCTTTTAGTGTATTTTCTGTAGTCCCACTGTTCATCAAACTACGTAATGAATCAGTAGTTCTATATCGGTATAGCACTAGCCCGTTGCAGAAACATAGCATCATAATTGCCTGTCAAAAATGCTGTGGGCAAAGAGGAAAGTTAACCCAGGAATCTAAGATTACTGCTGCATCTCTAAATTGAATGGGATTTAATGGTCTGGTGAGAAGTTTAGTTTGTCATTAGGATGCTGCCTCATAGTGTGTTCTCCATGTACACTATGCCTCTCAAGAGGCAGTGGCAACACACTGCAAGCCTTTCTTTCTCTAGGAGTCAGCATATGGGTTTCGAATATCACTGCCCAACATTTTTCAAGTCTTAACTAGTAAGCCATGTCTCCTCCCATGCTCATTTTTCCAGTGTATCATGACATGAAGTTCACCTTAAAACATCCAACAAACACTAATACCTGGCGGATGGTTAGATGGAAGTTAATGGTACAGTACAAAAACATATAGCTTCAATTGAGATGAACGAAACACAATTGGCTTGTCCAAAGATTCAGCAACTTCATTTAAAGAACACTAGATAGAACATGAGTTATCACAGCATCATTAAAAAAATGTAGTTAAAACTTCACTGACAAAGCTTGTCAACGTATTCTGTGATCTTGACCTTTGCATATTACAAAGTATAAAAAACAAGTTTTCTATGCTTCTGCAATGGGATCAAATAGTTATTTATTGGAGAAAGTGAAATGATCAATGAGAAGAGGAGATGGGAACAGTATTGGATAGAAATTTGGAAGCAGAAAAAGGGGAGAAACCTTAAAAGCACTATGGCCTGCATCGTTATAGGAGAATTTCACAATTGATGATCCAATCATCTAGAGCAAGATTAAAGTTGCATTAAGGATTTTGCCCCAGACTTTGACAAATTCACCTTCTTGAAAAGTGGAATATTCTAAGGCTTAACACACCCTCCTTCTGACATTCATGGCATGCATGTATCAAGTGAATAATAAGACTAAGTTTGACATCATTCATCCTGCACATTATTTCCTGATCCACCCACTGGGTGCAGATTTAGGAGACAGCTATTCATTGGCAGAAATAATCCTTGTCTGTGTCAAAGTGGTTTTCAAAGTGGTTTTCAAAGATTCAGTATTGAGTAGGAGATTGGGGTTGCAATGTGGCATGTTACTTCTTTACAGTAGGTTTCTTCACAATCAAGACATTTGAGTAAATTTGTCTTTCTCAGCACAAATTCCTCACATTGATCAAAGACGGTGCAATCCTTTTTTAGAGAGAATTAGTAGGGGTATAACACCAGCTTTAGGAATATGTACTTTGCATGGTATAGAACTAAAGATGAATGGATCACCCAATTCAGGCTTACTGTACAGAGCGCATCTTGTGATATTTTGCTTAGACGTCCAGAGCAGTCATATTTTAACACAAGAAAGAGTGTCCATGGTGCAGGAACAGTATAAAGAAAATTTGACGTGTAAAGGAGTCCCAGACTCAGGAGGGTTTGAAACATAAGTTCAAAGTACCATTGGTCTCCATAGCCCAGCAGCCTTTCAACTGTAGAATTCTTCCCTTCATCCCACGTTTCACACAGGGATCTTGTCCCAACATTAATTATACTGTTCATAACAAACCTACACA
This sequence comes from Lissotriton vulgaris, assembly GCF_964263255.1. Classification (NCBI taxonomy): domain Eukaryota; kingdom Metazoa; phylum Chordata; class Amphibia; order Caudata; family Salamandridae; genus Lissotriton; species Lissotriton vulgaris. The sequence continues at coordinate 450,062,534 of NC_141697.1, forward strand.
CCCAACATCCTTCACAACATAGAAAATAATGTTATTACATACAAAAACAACATTTTTGAAAACATATTGAATCATAAAGAAAATATGCAAACATTTGTATTCCAACACCATGTAAGAAGTAATCATTACAATTTACAGGATAGAAACTATGTACAGTAAAAGAAAATATGGGAAACAGATATTAAGTACATTAACTGATTGGAAATAAGCTTGAATGTAGACACTTTTACAATATATAACCCTTAGATTTCGATGGTATTTTTGACTTTACGAGAAGGCCTTTTAACCCCTTCGATGCTCCTGACGGAACCCAGCCTTAATGAGCCACGGTTGGCCTGTGTGCATGATGGCTGGGTTCCATCACGACCACGCCCGCGATTGGAATGTCCAGCACTGGGCTGGAATTCCTGCCGCAGGCAAGGTGTTAATACATTGTTCATCTCCCACTTCAAAATTCACATGCACCCATTTTCTCACACACATATGATGACTTGGATTTTGGTACCACAGACAGAAAACTCATATTCCATACCTTCCCATTGTCCAGTATAAAATGTGATCCTTCACTTCCTTAACTTGACTAGGTGCTGATAAATGGGACAAACCATTGCGGATATGAGCAGGTTTACGGATTCTCACCCAATCACCTTCAATGAGTGCCAGTTCTTTTATCAACCATACTATATTTCTTCTGTACTGCCATTCTCATATCCATTACACTTGCTAACCTGGACGCTTACGCATTTTTCTTGCCCATTCTATTAATTTTGGATCATAAAATTCTTCCTCTTAACAAGGTGAAAGGAGACACTTCTGTGCTGATATGTGGTGTAGTTCTAATAGCCAATAGCTTGTCACTAACTACAATCTTCTATTCTAACCGGTTAATTAGTGATAACTGTAGTTCATCTTTAATGATGCAGTTTACTCTTTCTATAAAACCGTTACTGCAGGGATGATATAAAATGTTTTTACATGTTTTATTCCAGCACTTTCTTAAAATTCCCTAATTTCTTTGGACATTAACTGGGTACTATTGTTGGTCACTTAGTCTTCATTGTAACTTTCTCTTATAAATACATCCTTAAAGCAATTTATGACCACATTGGAATTCACACTGTCCACAAATTTCACCTTAGGACATTAAGAAAAATGGTCAATCAAAATTATGGGAAACTTATGCTTACTCCCCATAAACACCAAAAGGTCCCAAAATGTCAAAAGCGACTTTGTGTCAGGGTAAATCACCTGCTACAGTGGGAGTCATAGGGGAAGGTTAAGTTGGCTGTGACTATCAAGACACATGCACGACAAATCCATACATATCACTCTACATAAGAATCTATTCCTGGCCACTAAAAATCTTCTCTCAATCTGCCCGAACCCCAATATACCCCTTTGAGCTACCGCTAAAAAAAATTTCTGAATACTCAATGGAACAAGCAATTTTCCCCATCTCCTGACAATTCCATCAACATAAGACAACTCCTTGTAAGTAATCAAAGACTGATATTGTCTTGTTACAGCGCCAATGACTGGTGACTAATTTCAACACCTCTTGTAGTACTTCATTGTTAGTTAAAGGCTCCATCCTTTTTCTGTCAAAGTTCAGTTGGAGGCATTGCCATATATAGCTCACCACACATACCATTTTTAAATCACCTACTTTGCATTTTTTAACATTCCTTTAAAGAAAACCTGGACAAACAGTGAGCCACAAAATTCTTAGTGTCTGCCACATACTGCAACTTACAGTGGAAGTCTTGTAATCTATATTGCAACTAAGCAATGCGCTGCTTGGCTCTCCCTCTGCCTTTTCTGTTGAACAAATCAACTAATGGTTTGTGGTCTGCTCTTTCGTTGCCCCACAAAAAATTCTTGAAATATTGAACACCCCACCACAATCCGAGTGCTTCCTTTTCTGCATGAGCTCTGCTCCCAGGCCCAAATTACTTGCATGAGTAGATATAATACATAAATATTTGGTGTAAAAATGTCTGAGTGTTCTAGCAGATAATATTTCCCTTTTGATGATTTCAAATACTTTGTTGTAATCTTCATCCCACTCATACTTGGATTTTTTCCAAGCAATTTGCGTAAACATGCTATTTTATCTTCAAAATTACTTACAAACTTTGCGTAATACTGTACTATGCCTTAAAAGCAGCATAGTTGATTCTTATCATTGGGCCTGCATGCATTCCGTATGGCGTCAAGAATCTTTAGGTTTGACACCCCTGTTTGATACATGATGGCCCAAATAAACCCCCCTATCCTGAAACATATTTGTAATTGTCTTATCCTAATTTGAAACCACTTGTTTTGATAATGTCTAAAACCCTTCCTAACCTGTTGTTATGTTCAGTTCCATCCTCACTGTATACTAAAATATCATTTAGAAATATGTGACACATGTATTTTTGAACACATAACTTTGAAACACCACTGATTCTAACCCAAATGGCATGGAGCTGTAATGAAATGCCCCTACAAGTTTTACAAATGACGTGAGGTGTCTCAACTCATCAGGTAACTATTTGATGCAGACATTCAGGTTATGATTCACAAAGGGCCACTGCACTCCTAACGGAGGCCCCTCAGTCATGAGGGAGTTTCTGCACTCGGGCAGAATGTCTGTAATGAGAATTCCCATTGCAGAGACTCCACCCGGAGCGCTTAGACTCTCCCACGACTGCGGGCCTTTGCACCAAGTGAGCAGGCCCTTTGTAAATCAGGCCCATAAATAAATGTAAAAGATCAGCACCTTTATTGTTGTCAACATGTCATTTATATTTGGTAAAGGTTGGTGTTTAATCCATATGCTGGAACTGAGATCCCTCAATCTACACACAGTCTTTTCTATGTACCAGCATCGCGTGCCAAAACTACTGGAGCAAGCCATTCTGAACCTTCAATGGGCTCTATAATTCTCATGGCACTTAACCCCTCTAACTTGTCTTTTAAGTCACCACACAAATGTATGTGCCTTATGAGCAATTCCCTGGACTCTATCTTTCAGAGCAAGACCACTGACTCATTATCAGTGAAATTGCCCTCCCTCCTTCGCAGCTCCACTATTAAGTGCTGCCTCCCCAGGGCCCTAGTGTTGGTGTTCGAGGCCCTCCTCCACCCGCAGGTTTACCTGGGCCTCATCACTGGTGGTCCAGTGGATCTCTGTCTCCTTTCTCTTGCTCCGCTTTCCCTCTCTGTTTCAATTGTTTTGTACCCTTAGCTCAATCTCTTTTGTGCACTTCTCTGCACTTTTCTGCCTTATTTCACTTTTAGTCCTTTGTTCCTCTTTATTCCTCCTTTTCCCTTTTCGCACCCGTTTTCCCTGCCGCTGCTGCCCCCATGGCCCATCCGCCCCAGCATGACCAGCGGGACCGGCCCAATCCAGCTCCCCTCCCTGCTTCAGCCTCCCAGCAGTCCAACGCTCCCTGACCCCTACTTAATGGAGGGCGCCTCGCATCCACGCCACTGGCACGCCATCGTCACGCCAAAGGCAAGCATGTCTGTGTCCATACGTGACACGACCGCAACCAGTATCAGGAACCCTAGACCTCTGTCCCACCAATGCTACGACCCAGAAGCACTCCACGCACTCAACCCAGGCCGCAACAACAACTGCATGTTAACATCACCAGCTGGCACCCATGGACCCTTCAGCTGTCACCGCTGCCAACAAACCTACAGCACCGCCAGGAACACAGACCCAGCACAACCCGACCGCAAGAGCACACCGAAACCGAAGACCCTGCAATGCATCCTCCTCAAGGTCCGATCCCTCCACAAACAAGCCACAGAAATCTGGGACTTCCTCGACAGCACCACCGCGGACGTAGCATTCTTCGCCGAAACCTGGACCAACACCACCTCAGGACCGGATATCGCCATCGCCATTACCCAAGGATACAATATCTCCAGAAAGAACTGCCGTACCCAGAAGGAAGGAGGAATCGCTATCATCCACAAATCCACCCTCTGCCTGAGCACACTCCCCGACGAGCCCTCAGACATGATGGAACACCTACACTTCAAGATACTGACCAGCCCTACCACCACCCTCCAAGAAACCCTCATCTGCTGACCTCCTGGACCCCACAGACTGTTCACCAACTTCATCACAGACATCATCTCCCCACATGCCATCGCATCCACCATCTGCACTCTGCTGGTAGACCTCAACTTCCACCTCGACAACCAACTGGACCCCAACACCACATCCCTCCTGGACAATCTCCACAACATTGGACTCTGTCAAATCGTGACCGAACCCACACACTCAGCAGGACACACACTCAACCCCCTGTTCACAAAAGGAAACTCCATAACCTTCAGCCACACCACCGAACTCCCATGATCTGACCACTGATGCTTCCACTTTACCTTCAGAACACCCACCATCCACAGACACCAGCATCTGCTCCCATGAAGAAACTGGGCCAGAATCATGAATGACCAGCTCACCTCCTCACTCAGCAACTCCATCCCAACCATCACGGAAAACGACGACCCCAGTACCGCAGCCCGAACACTGCAATGACGGATCTCCGACAGCTCCACCACCATAGCCCCCTAAAGAAAAACAACAACACCCACGCCAAGAAAGCTAGATGATTTACCACCAAACTTCAAGAGTCCAGATGCACTTGCCACTACTTCAAAAAGGCCTGGAGGAACACCAAATCCATGGAAGTACACAACAACTTCCGGAGCCACGACCAACTCCCACCACCAACTCATCAGAAAAATGAAAAAAAAGCGATTGAAGACAGAATCTCCACACACACACACAACAGCAAAGAACTCTTCAAAATCATCAAGGAGTTCGCACAACCCACCAGTGAGTCGACTGACATCCCTCCATCACAAGACCTCTGCGACAAACTCAGCACTTTCTTTCACCACAAAATCAAGAGGGTCTAAAACAACTTTGACAAAGACAACCAACACACTGAACCACCACCAACCCCCCCCCTGACACCCTGAAGCCAGCGATTGACAACTGGACAGCCCTCACCACCGAAGACACACTGAAGACAATTAAGTCAATCCACTCTGGGGCCACACGGACCCCTGCTCTCACCAAATCTTCAACAGAGTTTCCGACACCATCGCACCCATGCTCCGCCACTCCATCAACTGCTCCCTGGCGACTGCCTCATTCCTAGATGACTGGAAACACGCTTAGGTGCGCCCCCTCCTGAAGAAACCCCCGGCGGACCCCACCGACCTCAAAAACTACAGACCCATCTCCCTGCTCCCGTTCCCGGCAAAAGTAATCGAGAAAGCCATCAACAGTCAACTCACCACATTCATCGAAGAGCACAACATCCTCAACTCCTCCCAATCCGGCTTCAGAAAAAATCACAGTACGGAAACCGTCCTTCTTGCTGCAACAGATGACATCTGCACCCTACTGGACAAAGGAGAAACAGTAGCCCTCATCCTCCTCGACCTCTCAGTGGCATTTGACACAGTCTCTCACCACACCCGAATATGCAGATTCCACGACGTAGGGACCCAGGACAAGGCCCTCAACTGGATCCGCTCCTTCCTCTCTGGCAGAATGCAAAGGGTCAGACTCCCCGCTTTCCTCTCAGACCCTACACCAACCACCTGCGGAGTCCCCCAGGGGTCCTCTCTCAGCCCTACACTCTTCAACTTCTACATGAATCCGCTCGTCCCCATTGTCAGAACCTACGGACTCAACATTGTGTCATACACAGGCAACACTCAACTCATCCTCTCCCTATACAACAAACCCAACACCACCAGACACAACCTTCGAGAAGACATGGAAGCCATTGCCAAATGGATGAAAAACAGCTGCCTATAACTAAACACTAACAAAACAGAAGTTCTCATCATGGGCCCAAACCCCGAAGCCTGGACGACACCTGGTGGCCCCCCACCCTCGGAAGCCCACCCACCCCCACGGACCTCGCACGCAACCTGGGAATCATGCTAGAGTCCGAGCTCAAAATGGACTGCCAGATCAACTCCGTCTCCTTCTCCTCCTTCCACACCTTCCGCCTCCTACATAAGACCTTCATATGGTTCCCCCTCGAACACAGAAAGACCGTCACTCACGCCCTGGTCACCAGCAGACTTGACTACTGCAACTCACTCCATGCCGGAATAAACAAAAACTTCACCCGCACGCTACAGAACATCCAGAACGACGCTGTAAGACTGGTCCTCAACATGCCAAGACACTGCCACATCTCTCAGCACCTGCACACACTCCACTGGCTCCCCATCAAGGCTGGAGTCACCTTCGAGATGCTCACCCATGCACACAAGGCCCTCCACGACACCGGACCAGCAAATCTGAACAAACAGCTCCACTTCCATGCACCCCAATGGACCCTACGATCAGCCCAGCTCTCCTACGTCGTGGTCCCCTGCACCAGAAAAAACAGATCGGGAGCCCGCTCCTACTCCTTGCTTGCGGCCAAAGTCTAGAACACCCTTCCGCTCCACCTCAGACAGACAACATTGCTTCCCATCTTCGCTAGAAACCTCAAAACCTGGCTCTTCGACAGACCCCCTCCTTGATGGACTGGAACCTGCAACCCCCCTCCCCACCCCCAGTGCCTTGAGACCCTTACAGGTGAGTAGTTACACTTAAAAAATGCTTGATTGATTGATTTCAAAATAATGCAGGGCTGCAAACCCTTCAATTTACCCAACGGTGCTGTAGAAACTGCAGGATATGCATTTACCCAACCATAAGCACTCAACTGGGATATTTGAGTGTGACTAGTACCACATGTCTTTTGTCGAGATAGCACCATACCCGGTTGATTCAGGTCTAAAACTATATCTAGTTAACCCTGTTCATCCTGTTATTATAAGTTTGGTCATCTTTTACAATGTACACCAGTACAACAGTAGAAATACCTTTAAATTCTAAAATTGCATCTAATTACAACCCTTTTACCACCATGAGCAAATATTTTGAAGCAGGATTTCTGTAATGGAATGTCTCCCACTTTTTAAAAATCTTCTTTTATCGACCAAAGTAAAAAGAGACCCTGAATCCACCACAAAAGTGGTTAACTTTCAGTTTACAGTGATTTCAAATGACAGGGGTTTAATTTTGCGTGGACCAGTCATTGACCATATTTCAACCTCTTCCCGCCAAACAACTTTCCGAATTAGACACCAAGAGTATGGTTTTCTTCATCAGAGTTTGTATTTTCATCTATGGCATTTACAGTTTTAGCACTAGGTGACTTTAGACCTGAAGAACACTTACATGCTGGTGCAAAGTGTTTCTTCTTTCCAACTTAATGCAGGTTTGATTAGTAGCAAAACAATATTTTGCATTTTCTGGTTTGGATTTTTTGCCACAATAAAAACATGACAACTCATTTCTTTCCATATTGGAGTTAGAGGTTGAAGCTTCAAAATTCTTGATATTCTGCAAGTGTTTTTGATATGTCATTCTAGTGTATTGTTTAATATTTTGTTTTGAAATTTGTTAACTTCACAAGCTTTGGTGCTTTTATTGATTTATTTCATACATAACTGATAAAGTTCAATACTTCTTGTCAATGTTAATGCTCTTTCCTGATATGGATCTTCTGGAGACAGTAATCACTCTTGAATGTTTTTATTGTTACTTTTATTCTATGAGTTGGTCTCATATAATCTCATCTTTATGCTCCCCGAAGTTGCATGCACTTGCTTGTGTTCCTCGATGCGGAAACAAAATCATCTATGGATTCACCAGGAAATTGATTGAGTTGTAATTCATTCATTTATTCTTTATTTTAGGTCACTTGGACCATAAAAGATACAGTTCATAAAATCATTACAAGTCAATACAGCTTCTAACATACTACGTTTCAGAAGTATAATCAACATGTGGCACGGGGGAAAGATAGCTAGGTAATAAAAAAACATTTTTTGCTCTCAGTCTCTACACACTCAAAATCTACTAGATCATAATACATAAAAATTTAATTTTAAAAACGGTTATAAATATTATATAGTTACATACACAAGGTGACCTCAGAGGGTAGATGGGGATGGCTAAAAAAAAAGTTATCACACAAAAAGTTAAAAAGATAAAAATAGTCCTTATGGTATTTCAGCTTTGGGTTAAAATCTTGGGCTACATTCAACCCTAAAATTTCTTTTCCTAATCAGGAATACATTAAATAGGAATCTACTTACAGAAAAGACTATAGTTTGTGATGAATCAGTTTTCAATATGCGCTCAGCAACACTATAGCGCCTTATGCCTAAAAACTTACATAGGGGTCTAATCCAGCGGTTTCTGGCAGTTGTATACGCTGGGCAAAAAAATAATATATGGGCTTCATTTTCTATTTCTGATGCTACACATTTAGGACATGTGTTATTTCTTGAGCCCGCCCCGTTTCCTTTCCAACTAGCTGTGTTGGAGCCTATTTGCAAGATACCATAACTAAACTGTAAGTAAAAGGATTTAGCTAAGGGCGGTTCTATCTCATTCAAGAATGGCTCTAAGGAAGCTACATCTTTGAATGCTAGAAATTTCACAGTTAGAGGCCCCACAAATGAATTGTGTATTAAGTTGTTATTTATGTGGGACCAAAATATCATTTTTAGCTGTTTTTTACTTAATGATTGTAACTGTTGTGGGTCATCCCAGTAGTGTGGTAGGTCTAGCTTTTGCATCCACGTCATAACGTGATTTAACCATGGAATATCCTTAGTTCGATTGGCCTTTAGGATTTCAACCAAGCCAGTTTTATAATGGATCAGTTCAGGGGTGGTCCAGATCCTGACCCAAAACAAAAGTGGTCTTAGGGCAGCATGATGGTCCGTACGTTTTATGTTTAAATCCAAAGAAAATGGCAGCAAAGGGGTCCTGTTGGGAAGCTTTAGTATTTGCCTGTAAAATGTATTTTCTTCCCGCTCAAAGCTCTTCCTACACTAGGGGCCCCAAATCTCAGCTCCGTAGAGTGCGGCAGATTGTGCTTTGAATTTGAATACCTCCAGTGCAGGTGAAACAGCCCTGCATGTGCTAGCCTCATGGTTTTTTTTTAAATTGGTACCGAGTTCTGGACCATCGTAATCCTGCTTTTTTCAATTTGACCTTCCCAGGTCATTTTTCTATCCAAGTTGATTCCTAGATAATTAAAACTGTCTACGTATTCCAGTGGCTAGTTATTTAAAACAAGGTTTTTTTAAAAAGATTTGTGGGGGTTTAGTGACATATATTTCATTTTACTGGAGTTTATTTCAAGTCCCTTTTGTAAACAGTATCTATCGAAGGTGTCTACTAGTGATTGAAGTCCCTTTGGTGTTTGAGATATTAAAATTGTGTCGTCGGCGAATAATAAAGCCAATACCACCTCTCCCCCCAGACGAGGAGAATCATGCGCACTTGTTGATAGAAAGTCGGGGATGTCATTTACGTATAGTGAGAAGAGGGTTGGTGCCAATACGCACCCTTGCCTTACTCCTCTTCCCACCGGAATTGGTTTTGTTAGTTGCCTTAGTATTTCCAAAGAGACCCCGATATTCCTTAGGGTCTCCCATAGCTGAGAGTGAGGGACTAGGTCAAATGCAGCCCTTAAATCTAAAAAAAGTGACATAAAGGCTGCCCTTCCTAAATATAATGTATTTCCAGTAAATACTCATGAACCTAAAAACTTGGTCAAGAGTGCTTGTTTTCGCTCTAAACCCCGCTTGAAACTTCATTAAAATATCCACCTCATCCATCCATTCTGTTAGTCTATTTAAAATATGCCTAGCATAGATTTTTTGTAGTATGTCTACAAATTGAGTTGTAAAAACATGCGTCGCTCCACAACAATATACTTCTTATGATTGAATCGCTAGTCAAGTGTCTTCAGTATTGACGCATATTCATCTATGATGTTTACAGTGTTGCCGTCTTCATCTGTTCCTCTGCGGACACTTACCATTTCTAAAGGCAGCGTTTTTAAAATGCTCCTCCCTTCTGAACCTAAATACTGCATTAGAAGTGCTTCTCTCTTTTTTGAAGTGAAAGTGTCTCCATCAATGGCTTCTAAATTAGCTTCAAAAGCTTTATACCAGCGGTGCAATTGAGTGGGGGACAACCAGGAACTTGAAGAAATAGTGCTGCTGCAGTTCTTTCCTCCCTTAAGGTGACCACAAGAGGGTGAGCTACTGCTGTCACTAACTATAAATAGTTGATAAATTCACTTTTTATTAAATATAATTTCAAATTTATCTTCAACTCAACCTGGATCCTCTTTTATATACACTTTAGGGGTACCTTTCACTGATATAGCAGGCAAAGTATCTGATTGTGTTGACAAAGGTGTGCCCTCCGCTGATTGCAAATATGGGCCAATTTCTTACTTTTGTATTAGCCTCAAAGTCTCCAGTGTATTAACAACATGTTTCCCATTATAATCAATGGAAAGTTTCCCAACTTTCCAAAATAGCTGCCAATAATGTCACTGACATGCAGTTTCTATGGTCGCTGGGAGCTCATTTCTACCCGTCTTTCTTAACTACTTATGAAATTAGCCCATGATGGGAGAGTTGATGGAGCAGGATTTTCGCAAAATAAACCTGATCTGATTAATCCTCCTTCTGTGATTAGTTATTAACAGGAGTCATGAAAATTAATGGAGAAAAATATTAACATGGGGCTTTTAGTGAAGGATTTTAAAATATGCAGTTGAAAACGACAAATTATTTTTGTAGGCCACAAATGACATCTGTACAAAAGGTGGCAGAAAATATTATTAGTACAAAATAATTAAACTGCATTAATAAAAAGTCTTATGTGAGGGATATTACTGCATAGAATATATGTTTAAGAATATTTGTGTTTATATTAGAATGCCAGAAAATTTAGAAGAAGAATTTATTGAAGCATTTATGTGAACAAGTGATCTAAAACTTGTTCATTTTTCCTAGTGAATGGCACGCTTTACAGAGAAAGCGTCCAATCACTGTTAGAGTTAATTTGCTTTTCTTTTGACGTAGGCTGCAAAAAGAATTGTATTTGTCCTTCGTAATGATTGTTGTGTTATTTTTCCTTGTCGATGGCTACGTGGTAGATATAATGGTGGAACTTCCTCAGTGTCCGGGGAAATGTTTAGTTGTGGATAATTGTTCTAGTAAAATGTTGCCAGTACTCAGAAGATGTGCGCGGGCTTCGGAAGGAGGATATTCTGATTTCCTTTGCTGATGGACGATGATGGCAGGAAGATGGCAGGGCTCCAAACAAAGAACTTTTGAAAGCTGGGGGCGAAGGGAGTGGTGTGACTGAACACCCTACGTTTCTGGACCAATAGGAACTGTGAAATGCTTGGACTTTGCAACAAAATTAGGGATGGACTTTAACAATTTAGGGTATAATTACTAGTGTTAGAATCTACTCGGGGTGAACAGTGAGCTTTTCCCGGAGAGCAAGCGTCTTTGAGTGTCGAGGTGAGAGTGAAGCTGTTTCCTTGGGCTTCCTATTTGGCTGCCAACAGCTGTCTGATCCTGACTCATTCACTGCGCTCCTCATACTTTGGGTTAGCTTTTCAGACTATTAGCACGCTGTGCTATAATTTCCTTTAGGTTCATATGAAACTCTGTAATTGCATTGATATTATTGCATGCTCTTTTGTCTCTTCTCCTGTTCACTCACTCATGCTTGTTAAATTAGATGTTATTGTGAATTGCTTATTTTCTCTTGTGTGATGAACTGTGATTCAAAGCTGTGTTGACCATTCATATGTTTAAGAAATATATAAAAGCAAGTTGATAAGTAATCAGAGTCTGTCTTTATTGATGAATATTATTAATGGGATTTGTACATAGTCTGGTTGTAGAATATTCCTCTTATTGTAGGTCCTCATAGGAGGGAATAGTATCCGTCTTGTCAACAGTCAGTCCTAATCAACTCTCCAAAGGTTCATCAGAGGACCAGTTATTAATGGTATGGGCCAAATTTAGTTATGCGGGGAAATGACAGGTAGATATTGAAGTTGGTCAATAGTGGTAAAGAAAATTGCCCTCGCTTCTGCTACATCAGAGTCATGAACCTGACAGTGATCTCACATCACCTGGATAGCCTTTGTGCTCTGTCCCCCCTTGCATTTATCACTGGAGGGGTTTTGTCCTACGGGTCCTGGCTGGACAACATATGTTATATCAAAAAAGAGAATGCCAGGGCTCGAATTCAAGTAACAACAGCTTATTTATTCAGCTGGTGTGTGCCTTCTATAAGTTACTTCAAGAAGGTATTATGTGTACATTTGTCATTTTTTAGAATTTTCAAAACATATTTACATTTTATGCAAGCTTCAGAGGATTAAGCATTCCTTTTGCTGTGGAAACAATACATACAATGTTTCATGCATTACAATATTTTCAAACAAAACAAATAAGAAAACATTCATGTGTGGTTACACTTTCACTGTTTGAATACAAAACAAACATTAAATCATATACACCTAGATTAATTCAGGTACTGATCCTTATGCGCTAGTTATAATTGTTACATGGATCAGACACATTGGGCAATATGACTTTGGTTGCATCGCCCTATGCTTGTGTGACAACCCCTAACATTTGGGTTGCATCTTTAGAACAGCCGTATAGCTGACGCGTTTCCAAACCCTTCTTTCTGTCAATAGGGTTCTTCCTCAGGGCTGAGCTGTGTACCTGTGGTGTAGAATTAGGGGACATTTAGTATCTCCTGTTCTCTGAACTGTTTAACTGTCTTCTAACATAGGTGAAACCTACGAAGAATTTTTACCTTTTGTCACGTTGTTATGGGCTGTGATTTTCAAAGGCTGGGCATCAAATTATCCATAATTTTTTACCATTGCCTAAATGGAATTAAAGGATGGTGGGTTCATGAGTTTATAAATTTCTGGCACTTGTTTACACATTTTGAATCCAAGTTCGCGATGCGCTATCACTTACTTGTTGTGTATGTTCATAATCACTCGTTGAGTTGAAGTGACCGTTTGTGGAAATCTAATTGTAGTTCCGCGGTGTTGGCGTTCTGTTTGAATGGAAATTATAAATAGAATTTTAAACCTGACCGTGGTGGAGAATACTTCAATCTTGTACACGCACTATAGCGCTGACGTGCTTACTTGTATTTGGGCGCCGAGGGGGGACTCAGGCACTGCTGCACTTTCTGTCGTTTGAAGCGTTTGGCGTTAGAACGGTTTACTGTTCTGTGAATTAAACACAAAGGTGCCGACCATTACTCGACAATCTTATTTTAGTTAAGACCGCGCTTCGGTCTGTTCGTTACAGATTTCTTACCTCTGTCTGTTGAAGCAGTGCTCAAGGCTCCAAGGGGCCGCGTGACTCTCACTCCTAGCGCTGCTGAAAAGTCAGGTTTCCAACACTCGGTGGAACTCGGTTTCCTGTTATTATATGCTGCTAGGCATTATGGGACTTGTAGTGTTCCGCATATTGCCGTTTTGGGCACTTGCTTTTCTATTCCATTTGTCTTAAAAAAAGGGGGTGAAAGGACTCAATAATTAGATCTTTGCAGTTCTGAAAAGAAATTATTTCCGGTTCATGGATGCGTTCTACGTGCAGGTGAAGGGGACCGCCATGGGGTGTCCTTACGCCCCAGAAATGGCGGTTCTCTTCATGGCCCTGTATGAGGAGCGCTTCATTTCCCACAACAACCCATTTCAACAAAATATAACAACATGGTATCATTATATTGATGATATCTGGTGTAAATGGAAAGGGTATGAAGAAATGCTTGCCGAATTCCACCAGTGGCTGAACACCAGACACCCAGATATAAAGTTCACGATGACACACAGTAGAACATCCCTTACCTTCTTAGATGTGGTGGTTGTTCCCCATGAAAACAAATTGACAACTACCTTACATCGCAAAAATACTGACAAGAACACAATCTTGCATTTTGCAAGCTATCACCCCAAAAGTTTGAAAGCCAATTTGCCATACGGACAAATGTTAAGAATCCGACGTAACTGTTCAAGGAAGGAAGATTTCATAACTCACTCCCAAATACTCAGTGATCAACTCCAACAAAGAGGTTACCCCCGGAAATTATTGAAACATTCAACCACCCGGGCATGGCACACCCCACGTGAAGAACTATTGAGAAAAAAAGACACCAAACCCCTTGACCGGCCGGTATGTGTCACCACATTCGGGCCATACACCAACAAATTTAAGTCCATCATTCTAAAAAATTGGCACCTGATAACGAACTCGGAAGTTCCAATGGAGAAGCCGTTGTTCGCTCTAAAGAAAAATAGAAGCATCTCACAATACATCGTGAGAGCTGACCTGGGAGTCAGCCAAGCCAAAACGGACTTACGCACGCTGTGGAAATTACCACCCGTAACAGGCCATCATAAATGTGGCACGTGTGCGTCCTGCCCCAACACAATCGAAGGGGAGGAATTCCAATTTAACACAATAAAATGGACACACAAAGGATTCTCAAACTGCAAAACATATAACGTAATATACGCAATTACGTGCCCTTGTCCCAAGTTGTACATTGGGAAAACCACCCAAAAAGTCAACCAACGAATGGCTCAACACAGGTCCAGGATCAGACACAAAGTGATGTCTGCGCCCATGGTACAGCACTTTGTGGAACATCAACACACCGAGACAGATTTTAAATGGACAGTGTTACAAGCTATGAAAGTTCCTCCCAGGGAAGGAAATGTCGATACCATGCTGCTTAAAAAAGATTCTCAAGTTTAATTGTGTGATGGACGGGTTGAACGAAATATCAGAACTGCAAAGATCTAATTATTGAGTCCTCTGCTAACCCCCCTCTCATCAACAAGCACATTTAATGGGACATGCCAGTCATTGCGCTAACTACCACATCATTCACCCCCTTTTTTTTAAGACAAATGGAATAGAAAAGCAAGTGCACAAAACGGCAATATGTGGAACACTACAAGTCCCATAATGCCTAGCAGCATATAATAACAGGAAACCGAGTTCCACCGAGTGTTGGAAACCTGACTTTTCAGCAGCGCTAGGAGTGAGAGTCACGCGGCCCCTTGGAGCCTTGAGCACTGCTTCAACAGACAGAGGTAAGAAATCTGTAACGAACAGACCGAAGCGCGGTCTTAACTAAAATAAGATTGTCGAGTAATGGTCGGCACCTTTGTGTTTAATTCACAGAACAGTAAACCGTTCTAACGCCAAACGCTTCAAACGACAGAAAGTGCAGCAGTGCCTGAGTCCCCCCTCGGCGCCCAAATACAAGTAAGCACGTCAGCGCTATAGTGCGTGTACAAGATTGAAGTATTCTCCACCACGGTCAGGTTTAAAATTCTATTTATAATTTCCATTCAAACAGAACGGCAACACCGCGGAACTACAATTAGATTTCCACAAACGGTCACTTCAACTCAACGAGTGATTATGAACATACACAACAAGTAAGTGATAGCGCATCGCGAACTTGGATTCAAAATGTGTAAACAAGTGCCAGAAATTTATAAACTCATGAACCCACCATCCTTTAATTCCATTTAGGCAATGGTGAAAAATTATGGATAATTTGATGCCCAGCCTTTGAAAATCACAGCCCATAACAACGTGACAAAAGGTAAACATTCTTCGTAGGTTTCACCTATGTTAGAAGACAGTTAAACAGTTCAGAGAACAGGAGATACTAAATGTCCCCTAATTCTACACCACAGGTACACAGCTCAGCCCTGAGGAAGAACCCTATTGACAGAAAGAAGGGTTTGGAAACGCGTCGGCTATACGGCTGTTCTAAAGATGCAATCCAAATGTTAGGGGTTGTCACACAAGCATAGGGCGATGCAACCAAAGTCATATTGCCCAATGTGTCTGATCCATGTAACAATTATAACTAGCGCATAAGGATCAGTACCTGAATTAATCTAGGTGTATATGATTTAATGTTTGTTTTGTATTCAAACAGTGAAAGTGTAACCACACATGAATGTTTTCTTATTTGTTTTGTTTGAAAATATTGTAATGCATGAAACATTGTATGTATTGTTTCCACAGCAAAAGGAATGCTTAATCCTCTGAAGCTTGCATAAAATGTAAATATGTTTCGAAAATTCTAAAAAATGACAAATGTACACATAATACCTTCTTGAAGTAACTTATAGAAGGCACACACCAGCTGAATAAATAAGCTGTTGTTACTTGAATTCGAGCCCTGGCATTCTCTTTTTTGATATAACGTATGCTGTCCCCCCTTGCAGCACCTAGCAGCAATGAACCAAAGAGATGCCATGTCTCCCAGTATAGAATGGCACCACATGAGTAAAAGAGTGTTAACGTCGCCACTGAAAAGGAGTCCCAGATTCATGTAGGTGAAAAACAAAAGTTTAATGTACCATCAGCCTCACAGCCCAGGAGCAATTGTTAACCGTAGAATTCTCCCCTTTCTTTTACATTCCATGTAGGGAACTTGTCCCAACATTCGTAATTGCTTTCTTAACATATCCCTACAATCAGAAACCGTCCCCTTCTGCTTCTAGATGGAATTTTGTCCTGAGAAATATAATATTTAAACCAGCTTTCTATGCAAACAGGTAACACAAAGTTCTCTCTTCATTCAAATGCAGATGACCAATTGAATCAAATGGTTGTATCTGCTTTGGACAGAAAAACAGCTTAGGGAAAATGGCTCGGACAACATGCTTACCTCAATCCAAAGATGACATTTTTTTTAAATCAAATATGGGTTTCACCAGAATGGATAATTTAATGAAGTATTTCTTGATAAAAAAATAAATTTCTTTATAAATCTTTTCATTGGTTTTATGGTGTTAACAGCAAAACTGTTGCCATTGTGCCAAACCCCCTATTGTGATGATATGTAAAGAAAAAACCAGAATAAAATCATGCCTTCTCAGACCATTTAAACAGGCAATTACATTTTGTGACCATGGTGGAATCATGCATTCTATATGTTATGATCTTTTTTGACACAACCATGTGATTTGTAGACAGATTTTTCAGAGGCAGCGCAGTATTCCAAACCATCTAACAATTATTTTAGGGAAGGAGCTGCCTCATCCATCTGGTGTCAGTCAATGTCTCATTTTCCCAACTGTAATCCTATAGCCACCATATTTCAGGCTCTGAAGGAACACTTCAGTATTCCTTACAGTCAAGGATAGGGGTCCTCAGTGGATCAGGGGTATTAATCACTATTGGTCTATATATGCACTATATACCCATTTCCCAAGGGGTTCCGTCATTATTTTGAGTTTGAGAGTTCAACTCCGATACCACAGAGAGCAGGTTATTGTATTGTAGGAAGGTAGGGCAAACCTGCAGGTATCAGAATTGGGACCTATGTATGGCAAAATCTGTGGTCAGTTGTTCATAGGACTCAATGTGGTTGCCCAGCAACACATCCCAGTCTGTGATATTTCTATTATGTCCTGTGACCTAAATTCCTCAAGGCCCGGCACATATGAAGCCAAGTACAAAGGCATCTTGGCTGTTTTGTCTTGAACCACTTGATGTACATCAAGGCTTGATGTCCACAGGCGAGGAAGACCCTGGTCAGTTTAGGTATTCCCTCAGGGATGTAAAATCCCAAAAGAGAGCCTCTAGATTCCATGTCTGGAGGAGATCCAACTTGAGCCTGCATGTCAGCTCATTATGGCCCTTAAAAATCCGCTGATTGATGTTAACGAGCTGGAAAACTCAGACTTAAAAGTGGATATCTGATATGCCCGACCTACCCTCCTATGGTACTTGTATAATTTTGCTTAGTGACTGTAGTTGATCGCTCACTCACAAGAATCTCCTAATGAGGTACTTTATGTCTAGTAATAAGGTGGTGTGGAAGTTTGCCTGGGTAGATCGTACAAATGCGAATCAGTATGATCATTTTATAAAGGACTTGCCTGTTCATTATGGATTTTGGCAAAGTCCCCCCAAGCTTCCAAATTCTTTTGAGGTCTTGGCCTGATCCAGCGCATGCGTTGGTCTGGCCGAGACATTTAGTAGGCTGCTTGGGAAAGTTTTACTTTCCCGGCGACGGCGCGGCGTGCACAGCACTTTGTACGTTGCACGCGCGCACGCGCACAAATCATGTTTTTTAAAAATATTTTTGTTCGGCCCGGCCGCGTGTGTCTTTGGAAGTTTACTGTCTGTAAAGCCATCAATCAGTACTGAGTATCAAAACCTATGTTGGCACCCATCTATAGGCTCAGGTTTTGTTGTGCTACCTCTACTTCTCCGGTAACTCAGGAAGCATCATGTGCAGCTACTTCCCTGAATCCACAGGCAAATCATGTGCTTCCTTCTCTCAGTGAGCCATTGCCCGCCATGTTCTAACTTCTACATGTAGATCCCGGGCATCGTGCACTTTGGCCATTGCATGTTGCACCTGGCTGCACCCCGAAAACAACAAGCTTCTTCCTTTAAAAAACAATAACGAAATAATGAATGCCGTCCTCATTTCTTCATATCTACAAATTAAGTTTAAGGCCATTTACATTTCCGCGAGTGGCGCGTGATGCTCATTCTGCCTGCAGCAGTGCCTTCTGAAAATAATTTCAACCACAGCCATGTGCAACACACTGTTCCTGCAACACGATTGATTGGAAGTCTCGCGTCCTGGTCCAAAGCAGTCTTAGTGTGATTCTTGTATACAAGAGACGCTGACCCCAAGCAAAAGTGTGCTCTATAGCTCTCACGGTCAGGAACGCTGCTTCCTCACGAAGTTGCAAAATGTACTGCTTTTCCTCCTGGGACAGTAATCAATAGTCTCACTCGCCCTTCTGCCATACTGTTGCGCATTCAGTAAGACACTATGCGATGCCCTCTTCTGCATTAGCAGTGCATGATTGAATCCTGCAGAGCAATCATATTGTCTGAGGCAGTGCTTAGCTTCATTTTCCAAGAATAACTAGAATCTGTAAACGCTTTTTTCGCACATCGTGCCCTTCTGTACAAGACTTTAGATGCTATGGTATTAAACAAGCACAGCAACAGGCACACTGTATATACAAATTACCATATAAAGTGTGAGAGGTAAACAGGATTAGAGTGCTAGGTTTGCGCCAAGCATGCAATAGATAGGGGACAACACACCAGAAAACCGTAGCATGCAGCATCACGTTAGTACTCGCCAGGCTGCAGCCACTTTGACGTAATTTGCTATCACTTCATAGCAGTCCCTGGGAAATCCCTGCAGTATTCAAGGGTGCCAAAACCTGACAAGCCGCAGATGGCAGCTTGAGGTCAGTCGGTAACTAACCCCCAGTGGCGAGTGTTCACTAACTCAATATTTACCTTTCACTCGCCACCCAGGCCCTTCCGTTAGATACCATCCCAACATGGCGACTATGTACACGGGTGTATGCGAGCTAGAAATCCCAATAGTAGAAGTTTCAGTCTCTGCGTCAGTCACCCAACCTTCATCAGCAATGGAATGAGGACAATGTTACAAGGCAATGTCTTGGCTTCCGAGATTCCCATTTTTTTGCCTTCAAATGTGCCCAAGGGTAGCGCGGGCGCTGATTGGTTCTCATTACTGCTGGACCTATAACTACACATGCTGCTGGCTTAGGCTTGTTCACATTTCTTCCTTCTTTTCACAATGCCTATCTATTTCTTTTCACCTTTTTTCCCTCCCTGCTCTCTTGCTTCCACTTTTCCTTCCCACAATCTCCCTTTCTCCCCCTTACTATCTACTAATTTCTTCCCTTTTACTTTTTGTCTTTTCCTTCAAACTGAAAAAAAGATCCCAGGAATCTCAACGCTCTTAAAACAGGAGTAACAATTACCAATTTCAAGTGTTCTGATTTTATTGACTTGAGAAGGATGAAAGGCAGAGTCTGCTTTGCACCATTCAGGTTACAAAGAGCTACAGTAGGCGCGAGCACTGCCCTTGAGCTACAGTTCTAAAGACTCCTTAGTGAGTGCCAGAGGGGCCTGGGAACTAATAGCGCCTACCAGCACTTTGTTTAGTATTTTCAGTGTACTTTGTTCCACGGGCTTATCTAGAGCATATGATAAGTTGTTTGGTTCCTGAATACGGCTAGTTGGTAGCCCACCCTGGACCCTCCCCTCCCACATGCACACAAAAAATTGTAAAGCGCCCGAGATCACTTTCACCCGCGTACACTTTCGCAGCGCCCCTTTGATGTTCTGCTTCAAAGAACATCAAACATCAAAGATCATGTTGTTGTGTTAATGCTTTGCTGCGCCCATTTGACTTACAATGTGCTTTCTCTTTCCACAAACTCGATGTTTATGTTCCTTTATTTTGTGATGCTTTTAGTATTGCTGTCCACACACACAACCACACACACACAACCACACACACCTAACCACACCCATACACACAACCACAACCACACACAACCACATCACACACAACCAGACACACAACCACACATACACACAACCACACACACAACCACACACACACACATAACCATACACACACACATCCACAAACACAAGCACACACACAAACACACACGCAACCACACACACAAACACACACACAACTACACACACAACCACAAACACAACACACACAACCACACACAACCACACACACACAACCACACACACAACCATGCACACTCAACCACACACAACCTCACACGCAACCACACACACAACCAGACACACACACCCACAAACACACAACCGCACACACACAACCACACACACACAACCACACACACACAACCACACACACAACCAAACACAGCCACACACACAACCACAAACACAACACACACATCCACACACACAACCACTCACAACCACACACAACCACAAACACAACCACACACAACCACACACACATCACACACACAACCACAATCACACACACAACCACACACACATACAACCACACACACACATCCAACCACACACACACCACACACACAACCACACCGTCAGTGCACACTTTTACCAGACACAGACACCATCATTCGTCAGTGCACACTTTCACCGGGCACAAACACCACCAGCCATCAGTGCACGCTTTCACCGGGCACAAACACCACCAACCGTCAGTGCACACTTCCATCAGGCACACACCACCAGATGTCAGTGCACGCTTTCACCAGGCACACGCACACCACCAGCCGTCAGTGCACGTTTTCACCAGGCACACACACACCACCAGCCGTCAGTGCATGCTTTCACCAGACACACACACACCACCAGCCGTCAGTGCATGCTTTCACCAGGCACACACCACCAGCTGTCAGTGCACGCTTTCACCAGGCACACACACCACCAGCCATCAGTGCATGCTTCTACCAGGCACAGACACCACCAGCCGGCAGTGCACACTTCCACCAGGCACACACACCACTAGCTATCAGTACACAATATTTACAGGCACACACAACCACCAGCCATCAGGGCACACATCAATTGTTAATGCATCCACAATTAACTACTGTAGCAATCGCAGTATGGCGCACTTTTCTTTTAAACATATTCATCTAAAATGCAGCATGCCACCATTGCTCCAAAAATAAATACACATTTTTTTGGCCTACAATTTATAGGCTTTTGTTGCAATTGGTTTTGCAATATTTAGCAACACCAATAGCTCAAACTTAATTAATGCAAGACCTATTGCATTGCAAATGCTTGTTGGTTTTGATCACACGTGAAGTAATATTGTGAATCCAAGGTTGCTTGGGAACTATAGAGACATGCATACTCAGATAATTGAATTGGTTCGGTGCCTGTTCAAATACCGCATGAGCTGTGAAGATGGGGAAACGTCAGGCAATCAGAATGTACAGTAATTTTGGCAGGATAATGGATGCATCATCCTAAATCTGTAAAAATGTACTTCAATCTTGGAGTTCAGGATTCTGGTCTCTGAATATAAAAGAGCAATTTGCCCATGTAAAGTGATACTCTGTCCAGATCACTATTCAAATCCCCATATTGAGTGTTGCACCCTATCCACTTCATGAGTGTTTCAACTAGCAGGTATGGGGCTCTCAAGCAGTAGGTGCTCTCAAGAATCATTGAGAGGGAACAACCCTGAAACACGCTACACCCTATCAGAAATGGAGATGACAGTACCTCGATTCCCTTACTTGGGGCCCTTGTGTCTTTAAATAAAGTGTGGACATATCTGAGGGACAGTGAAGTTCATTTTTTGGAGAATTTGGAAAATGAAAGGCCAGTGTACTGAGTCAAAAGCCTTCTCAAATTTATCAAAGTTGAAAAGATTTAAAGCCAACCCCCAGACAACATGTTTGCTTTGGCTAGCACTAAATGTAAACAATGGCTGCAGTGATGGGTGTTGCGGTCCAGCTTGAAGTCACTATGGTTTATGTGACTGGGCATTCACAATATCCTAGCCAACCTATTGGCCAAAATGTAAGCAAGAATTTTCGTTTCAATGCTGATGTGTAAAAATGGCTGCTAGGAGGAGCACTCACTTGGTTGCTTGCTGGGCTTAAACATGACATCTATCATGGAAACATGCAAAACAGGCACCATGACCTCTGAATGCCTCTCCTCTTCATTAGGCACCAGTAAGGGTGGGAAGACCAGTGAGGATTATTATTTTAAAACTCTATTGGGAACCGGTTGGGTCTCAGTGTGCATGGAGGAGCTTACCTCCTAGATTTCTCAACTGAGCCTGGAACATCCAGGTCATCTTTATGGTCAGGTCTGCATTGCTTAGTCAGCTGTAATAGTCTGCAAATGAGCCAGATGCCAAACTGGCTTCCCAGGCCTATTCCCATCACTGCATTATTATAAAAAAACAACAAGGGCAGCCAATCGAGTCAGCACAGGACCTCGGGGAACATATGAGTAAAGACAACAGCAGTCCTATACAAGGAGGGATATAGTCAATAGGTAAATATAGACACAATGGAAACTATATTGTAAATTGACTTGCCTAGCCGGGCAGAGGTCTAATATTTAATTTAGAACAACAATATTAGGAGATACCTACAACAATTTCTTGGAGATGGGCACAAGCCTGTGCCCAGACGTTTACAAATTGTCATGGTTAGCGGAGTGGATAGAAGGTAGAGAAAGGTTTTTAGGCAAAAGCTATTGTTTTCTGTGCATATAGCAATAACAGAATTCACATTTACACCATTACTTGAAATATAGTAACAGATACACAACAGAGTATATGGTGTAGAAGTTGTCGACGGCGTTTCGATCCCATTACATAGTTACCTGAAACCCAACCCTGCCAGAAACGTAATCACCGTTTAAGCTGCCCGTTTAAACTGGGACTATCCGGTTCTTCGTGGATAACGACTGCCCCCTACTCCCTGCCACCGGCCGGCACCCACTGTGTGCGCCTCGCCCAAAGCGGCTATCATTGCTAGGAATGATTGGCTTTACTCAGTCCTGATGATGATCCCTGTAACTATGTAATGGGATCGAAACGCCGTCGACAACTTCTACACCATATACTCTGTTGTGTATCTGTTACTATATTTCAAGTAATGGTGTAAATGTGAATTCTGTTATTGCTATATGCACAGAAAACAATAGCTTTTGCCTAAAAACCTTTCTCTACCTTCTATCCACTCCGCTAACCATGACAATTTGTAAACGTCTGGGCACAGGCTTGTGCCCATCTCCAAGAAATTGTTGAAGGTATCTCCTAATATTGTGGTTCTAAATTAAATATTAGACCTCTGCCCGGCTGGGCAAGTCAATTTACAATATAGTTTCCATTGTGTCTATATTTACCTATTGACTATATCCCTCCTTGCATAGGACCGCTGTTGTCTTTACTCACATATTCCCATCACTGCAACACATTTCAGGGATTACTCTGGCTTTGAGATCACAGGTTACCAGTCAAAACAGCAACTTACCAGCCTTGTCCCCAGCTCACAGATCCTGTGTAGGGAGGCAATTCAATAAAATCTGCCTGGGTTCAAAGTTTGTTGGCACATGAGAATGTGAGGAGTGAGAGTGACAGAAGAAGGTATATTGTGGCTCATCTCTATGCCACTTTCTCTAAATATCTCATAATCCCGATGAGCTCACCCATGTTTTTGAGGTAGTTTGACCTTTTTTGTCCTCGCACTACACACATCAAGCTAGGGGTCAATCACAGCATTCCAGACACCAAGGATTATTGTCTTACCTGCTGGTGACTGAGCTAGAAGCTCGATAAAGGACCATATCATGTCTTTAATGAACACAAGGGATATGTGCAAATAATAGCCTAGGTCTATCCCTGTAGGGGACTCAAGATCATCATAAATCACTCAAGGCAGTCAGTACGTCCATTGGAGGAGAGAAGTGGATATACCTTCTGAAGGAGGATAGATACCCCCAGGTCCCCCTGCTGCACACCATGGATTACCCAGGTGTAGAGAGAGTGACTGAGAAAATTGAATTTGTTGACCATCAAATGCCTCTCCTGTGGTAAGAGATGTTTGGGACCAGCTTTTTGGCACAGTGCAGAATCGCACTTCGCTTGAGCTTATCATTAAGTCCATTGACTTTTCATGAAAGGATTGAGTGCTGCCTATCGTGAGTTTATTTGTCATGGTGGGTGGTGTCAATGGTTAGTGGGGAATAGAATGTGGCCTGGCATTATTTACCAATATATGCCTGCTAAAATGAGGGAGCCATTTAGGGAAACAGTTCAAACACCGCAACTTCAGCCACAAGTGTTCTGACTACGCAAGCGCTACCACGCTTGCCATAACTACGTATATGCATGGTTAAGGCTGTGCACGGTCTCGCTGCTGGCTGCTGCTCCGCAGAAGCAGGAAAATGTCAGGAAGAGAGTCAGAGGATGCAGTGAGGTAATTGGGGCTGGGGCTGGGACCAGGGCTGGGATTATATGGGTTGGGGTGTAGTGTTTGCGATTTGGGGTTTGGGGTTTGGGGGTCGGGTAGTTTTCAGAGCAGGGAGTTTGGAGTTGTTTTCAGAGTGGGGTGTTGGTCTTGTTTTCCGGGTGGGCGTTGAGGTAGGTATTCAGGTTTTGGGGGAGGGCGGTATAGTTTTTCTGAGCTGGGAGGATTGGGGTAGTTTTCAGGGCTGGTGGTGGTGTTGGGGTAGTTTTCAAGGCTGGTGGGTATTTGGGGGATTTTTGATTTCTGGTGGGGGTATCGAGGTAGTTTTTTAAATAGGGGTGGGGTGTTAGGTCTAAGGGCAGTGGAAGGTGTTTGGGGTCGTTTAGGGACAGCACAGGTGTGGGAGGGGGTCGGGTAGTGTATGTAAGGGGCAGGCTTTTAGGCCACAGGGCAGGGGAGGGGAATGGGTAGTCACAGTAGTTTTTAGGGCTTAGGAGAGGGCAGGGTCGTTTTTTAGGGCTCAGGTCTTTTTTAAATTAGGCGTTAGAGTTTTAAGCCTAAGGGCATTGGAAGGGTTTGGGTTTGTTTCTGAGAGAGTGTGAGGTTGGGAAGGGGTTGGGTGGGAAGGTTTTGGGCCTAAGGGCGGGGCAGGTATTGACATCTTGATACCAATACATTTAATTTATGATTTAATCAATACAACTAAATCTAGGTACATTGATGTTTCCTTATCTATGTGTTTTCTATACTGCCTGCAAACATTAGCTGGATACCGAATTACTTTATAACATTAAATCATTTCATGGTAACTCATATACCCTTTAGATTTGTTTAAGTGTATTTCTCGAAGGAACCACTGCTCTTTGCACTGTCACACTGCGTAGGTTACCAGGGTTAATGGCCTAGACCCATATATGGTTGATGGGAAATCAGTAGTACCAAAGCTTCATTGCTTCGTTGATCACTGTGTGACACTTCTTGTTCATGCTGGCCATTTCCAGGGCAAATACACCTGTAAACTGCTTAGTGAGGTATGGAAAAAGGAAACACGAATTTGGTGTTGTGTTTGGCAATATTGCGAAATAAAAGCAGTCATTTTTGGATGGAAGTCATTTGACTGAAACAACTGGTTGCACAACTTCAACATTTTCAGTACTCAACTGTTTTATTCAGCCCCTCTTCCGCCAGATTTACCTCTCTAATGTTTCTGTGAATGTTTTTATCATGCGAATTTAAAGACCATAGAATTACATGATTAATTTACGTGAAAAATGTAATCATATTGCTTACCTCTTTTTCTATTCTTAACATAGTATTTTACTTAGCCAATTAGACTTTTCAAGAATTTCATTGCTAACAAGTAGATATTTACTTTATTAATTTACTTCGATGCCTTATTTAAATTTTAAAACTTTTCGAGGGTCAAGAGGCGCAGGCTGGTCAAAATGTCAGAAAATATTCAAACTTTCGATAAGACTTATTATGGTGCCAAACAAAATAAAATGTGCTTATTAAAGCTCTAATTCTCAGAGGAAACTGCATTGAATTGTTCCAAAGACAGGTAACAGATTGCCAGTGAAAATCTGACTCCCCTAGGTCACCAATTACACCAGGGCAGCAGAGGCTTAAGCTTCAGCCGCAGCTTCACAGTGTGAGCCATTTTCCTATCATTTACGATAATACAGTTCTTACTCAAAATACCTTTTACCAGTTACAGTATATAACCATTCGTACAACTCCCCCATCACAGGCAATTCTGTTAAATGGTCTGGAAAGACCTACAAATAGTGAAGGGTCAGTCACGTACTTCTGCGCCCAGAGTGCAGCATTTAAAAAGATCAGTATCCCATTCCACCGAAGAGCCTTCAAACAGCAATTTTAAAACAATATGATATAATAGTGCATGAAATGAGCTTTTGTGTAAGATAAAAAAAGCAATGTTTAACACATGCCAAGACTTGATGTGCTGAGGATCCTATCGGTGGCGCAAGAAAAAATGGATTTCTTTTTGTTTTGGCGGTTATTTCTTCCCAGGGAGGGAGGATAGCTGAAACTCATTTCCTATTGCTGTTACTCATAAAAACCGATTCTGTCAGTTGTTCTCTCTCATCAGTTGGTCGTTCCGATTCATGTCTTCTTGTACTGTTTTGCTTTAGGTTAACTCTTTTCTGCTCGATTCACAATGCAAATTGGAACTATAGTTATTTCAAGGTTATGCTTACTCATGGTCGAAATTCTTGGCCGTATACCCGATTTCCATGCTGTGCAGGGCCGGCCGTAGACCTGCTGTTTTTTAAGGCGAAAATGCCCTGTGTCCCTACTCTTCCATTTACTAGCAACATTCATTAGATAATAAAGCTGTCATACGGCCTCCCAAACCCTCAGAAGCCCATGGTTTCTGATTTTACTTTTAACGGACCCTTTTTTTAAACTAATTTTCACATCACATTTCCTTGCACCTTTCACCTCATCAGGGGGTTTCATAGATGAGCAGAAAAAAACTCAAGCCATCTTTTCGCCTATCTTTTATCAGATCATAACTTTCCTCTGTTACATTTTTGTTGGCTGGCCTATGGCTGGGCGTCCTTTCCTTTGTGCATCAAAACTTAAACCTAAAATTTGGACACCGCAAAATGTTATTTCATCCAGTTCTCACATAGTTTAAAATGTGCACTAAGGCATCCCCTTAAAATCAATTAGCAGATAAATGGTTTAAATAGGTAATGGGACCAAATCAGTAACTGAGTTCTAGATCAGTAAAAAGTTAAGTGGTTTTATTACAAAGTTTAAAAGGCTGTCAAGTGCAACATTATGCAGTGTGTGCACAAACAGACTTACTCTAGGTCCCAAGTGAACAACAAAATCAAAAAGAGGTTGGACAGCATCACTAGTATAATATGAAAATCTTTTAGCTCACCCCCAAATTCTAAGGGTTCTTATTCATGAGAATGAATTGAACTTTGAGTCCTTCTTCCTGGCCCCCTAAAAGGAAAGTTCAAAGTTCCTGAGGAATAAAAGGAGTTAGGATCTACTACAAATTGCCATTTACAGTGTAACCCATTTGGTCACACACTAAAGCTCACTGTCCATTGATAGGATTAACTATGAATGTATTACAAATTGAAAACCAAGCTGATATAAATCAGTCACAGAAACATAATATAAAAGTACAGAATCCCTAGAGAATAGCTGAAACAGTGAATACAAGTGATCTTCAATAACAGAAAGTAAATGAGGAATTTGGTTGCTCATATACAAAGAATAAGGAATAAAGTCTGATGAGTAGATTGCAATTTTCGATCTTCTGGCCTATGCATGAGTTGTCTAATAAAGCCTACTAAACTCTATGATAAGTGAGAATCAAGGAACCCCTATTAAGTCAGGGAAACAGAGTAAGGTGTCAGCATAGCAGAACATCTGTAGAAGTTCTCAAAGTAAAAGATAATATGTAGCATGAAGCCACACAACAGAGATGTCACAAAGAGATCTCTACCCCAGTCTAAAGGGTAATCTAAATACAGCTAATATGCAGTCCCAATTATAACCACCACAAGAACCACCAAAAGAACCTTCGAGAATCCCGTGACACATAACCAATTATTTTCCATTTTCAAACAATCAAACTTGACAACTGCACTCAAGATTTTCTTTCCTTTGGTCTACACATTAGAAGGTCCTTGTATTCCTCAAATCTCCTTATTCTGCACTGACAGTAGTACCGGCTTCTCATTAAATCTTCTTATCAATGCCAAGAAATACTAAGTCTGAACCTCACTATCTCTTACACGCTAAGGGCCTCCAGTATGAAGAGTGTTGCATCCTTGCAGTAAAACAGCGATGCAACACTTCTCAGTGTGCCCTCCTTGCAACACCATGGATGCGCCATATTTACTGTACAAACACAAGGAGATGATGGATGGAAAACTGAAACTTTTCAGACACTCACCCCCATTCACAGATCTGGGTTGAATCTATCACCATTCGTTAGCTCACTTTGCCACCACAGTTCAGACACAGCTATATGCAAATCAGTATTGACCCTGTGCCTCATGGGAACAGTCCAGCCTAAACTACCAAACTATGTCTTCCCTGGACCAGAAACAAACGTCATGGGACCGGTTTCAGGCTAACAGCCCTCATCAGCCAGGCTAGCTTGAATCTAGTGGCAAAGTGAGCAAGAGACCCATGTCTGGGCATACCCTGCCTACTTAGAGCGAAAAAAGTACAAACAAGGAGATGATTGACGGAGCGCTGAAACTTTTCAGACACTCACCCTAAGTCACAGATCTGGGTTGAATCCATCATCGTTCTTTAGCTCACTTCGCCACCCCAGTTCAGACACAGCTATATGCAAATCAGCAACAACCTAGCTAACACTGGACTGAAACAACTTGTCACCACACCAACCCACAAGGCAAGACACACTCTCAACCCCATCTTCGCGGTAGGTAACAGCGTGCATTTCAGCCACACCATGCAGCCCCCCTGGACCGACCACCACTACGTAACTTCCTTGTCAATAAACCCAAGCCTCCTAAACCTACGTGCCCTCTGCATAGGAACTGGAGCGGAGTCACATGGAACAACTCAAATCCGGATGTATGTCATTACTACACATGCTTTTACAATGCATACCTGTACCACACAGTTTTTACAACGCAAGTTGTTACAACGACTTGCTTTGGGGGGCGCTGGATAGTAAATAGTTTAATTTACTATTCTAACTCCCGTCCCCTTGGATAGTAGGGAAGGTTTTGGATAGTAAATTAAACTATTCCCTATCCTACAGCGCCCCCAGCGCAACTCATTGTAACGACTTGCATTGTAAAAGTGGTAAAGGTACTGCGTGGTAAAGGTACTGCGTGGTAAAAGTTGCGTTGTAAATGCTGTTCCCCCTCAAATCCGCCCTCAACAACAACACCCCCCCTGCCTCAACTGAAGCCAACCTCGCGGCCACGGAGCACACCTGGATCACCAACTGCGCAGACAAACTAGCCCCGCTGCGCAGCCCTGAGAAGCAACGCTCCAGGAAAGCTGTCCGGTTCACCACCAACCTCCAAGAAACCAGACGCACCTGCAGATCCCTGTAGTAGAGCTGGAGAAACAACAAGACACCCAGAAAGTACACCACCTACAAAGAGGCTATGACGGAATACCATCAACGCATCAGAACCACTAAACGGACCTTCAAACACAACAGAACCCTCGCCAACTCCAGCAACTCCAATTAACTTTTCAGAGTCATCTAAGAATTCACCAAGCCCTGCAGCGAAGCCACAGACATCACCCCCTCCCAGAACCTCTGGAACAAACTTTGATTCTTCTTCCACCTAAAGCTAAAGAACCTCTACTATAACTTCAACAACGACACACCTGACCCCGCAGTCAACCCTCCCTACAGCAATGCCAGCCAGGCCACCATCTCTGCCTGGACACCGATCATGAATGAGGAGACCGCCGCGACCATGAAAGGCATCCACTCCGGGGCCCCCACTGATCCCTGCCTACCCCACATATACCATAGAGCTCCCACCACCATCGCACCAGTGTTACAATACACCATCAACACCACCTTCGAGACCGGCTCCTTCCCTGACGACTGGAAATACGCAGAAATCAGGACCCTGCTCAAGAAGTCCTAAGCAGACCTGACGGACCTCAAGAACTATGTCCTATATAGCTCCTCCCTTTTGCAGCAAATGTTGCAGAGAAGACATTCAATGCAGAACTGACAAGGTTCATCGAAGACAACGCCATCCTTGACCTCTCTCAATCTGAATAACGAAGCCACCACAGCACGAAAACTGCCCTTCTCGCAGCCACTGACAACATTTGCACCCTCCCAACCATGGCCACCCGCAGCCCTGATTCTTCTTGACCTATCAGAAGCTTTCGACACTATCTCCCACGGCACACTTGCAGCCAGACTACACAATGCCGGCATACAAGAAACCACCATTGACTGGATCAGATCATTCCTCACCGGCAGGAACCAAAGGATCAGACTGCCGCCCTTTCTCTCCGAAGCCACGGAAATCAGCTGCGGAGTCCCACAGAAATCATCATTCAGACCAACCCTCTTCAAACATCTACATGGCTCCCCTCGCAACCATCGTCCGACAACACGGCCTCAGCATAGTCTCCTACAGAGACAACACCCAGCTCATCCTATCCCTCACCAAGGACCACACCACAACCAGACTCAATTTCCAGGAAGAAATGCAGGACGTTGCATCCTGAATGAGCAACAGCTGCCTCAAATTCAACTCGGATAAAACAGAAGTATTTGTCCTCTTAACCACCCCATCGGCAAGGGACAACACCTGGTGGTCCAGCGCCATCTGCAACCCCCACGACCACACCAAAAACCTCAGCATCATACTCAACTCCTCCCTCTCCATGCTTCGACATGTCAATGCCATCACCGCCAGCTGCTTCAACACCCTCAGCATCCTCCGTAAGACCTTGAAATAGATTCCCCGGAGACAAGGAAGACAGTCACCCATGCACTCATCACCAGCAGGCCGGACTACAGAAACGCCCTCTACACCGGCATCAATAAATCTCTACACCGCAAGCTCCAGACAATACAGAACACCACAACCAGACTAGTCCTAGGGGTCCCTCGATATGAACACATCAGCCAACTCCTACGCAAGCTCCACTAGCTCCCCGTCGAGAAAAGAATCACCTTCAAGATACTGACCTACACCTACAAATGCCTACACAACACCGGAACCCAATACCTCAATGACAGAATCACCCTCCACATAATCAAACAAAGCCTCCGCTCCACCAACCTCCTCCTCACTTAAACCGTGCGCATCTGCAAAGCCAGAGCAGGGAAAAGATCCTTCTCTTACATCATGGCCAAGACCTGGAACAAGTTCCAGACCAACATCAGACGTCCCCCCTCCCTTAGCACCTTCAGCAAGGCTCTGAAGACCTGGCTATTTGACTCAAATGGAACTGCTAACACCCCCCCCCCCAGCGCCTTGAGACCCTCACGGGTAAGTAGGGCTCTTAAAAACCCCTGATTGATTGTTTGAGTCTTGACCCTGTGCCTCATGGGAACAGTCCAGCCTGAACTGCCAAGCCATGTCTTCCTTAGACTTGAAACAAGCATCCTGGGACCGGTTTTGGGCCAACAGCCCTCATCAGCCAGGTTAGCTGTAATCTAGTTGCAAAGTGAGCAAGGGACCCACATCTGGGTATACCCTGCCAACTTAGGGCGAACAAAGCAAACACAAGGAGATGATGGAGGGATTGCTGAAACTTTTCAGACACTCACCCCTAGTCACAGTTCTAGGTTGAATCCATCATCGTTCTTTAGCTCACTTCGCCACCCTAGTTCAGACACAGCTATATGCATATCAGTCTTGACCCTGTGCCTCATGGGATCAGTCTAGCCTGAACTGCCAAGCCATGTCTTCCGTGGACTAGAAGTAAGTATCCTGGGACTGGTTTCAGGCTAACAGCCCTCATCAGCCAGGCTAGCTTGAATCCAGTGGCAAAGTGAGCAAGGGACCAACGTCTGGCATACCCTGCCAACTTAGGGTGAACAAAGCAAACACAAGGAGATGATGGACTGGGCGCTGAAACTTTTTAGTCACTCACCCCCAGTCACAGATGTGGTTTGAATCCATCATCATTCTTTAGCTCACTTTGCCACCCTAGTTCAGACACAGCTATATGCATATCAGTTTTGATCCTGTGCCACATGGGATCAGTCCAGCCCGAACTGCCAAGCCATGTCTTCCCTGGACTGGAAACAAGCCTACTGGGACCAATTTTGGGCTGATAGCCCTCTTCAGCCAGGCTAGCTTGAATCCAGTGGCAAAGTGAGCAAGGGACCCACGTCTGGGCACACCCTGTCAACTTAGTGTGAACAAAGCAAACACAAGGAGATGATGGACTGAGCGCTGAAACTTTTCAGTCACTCACTCCCAGTCACAGATCTGGGTTGAATCCATCATCGTTCTTTTTCTCACTTCGCCACCCCAGTTCAGACTCACCTATATGAAAATTAGTCTTGACCCTGTGCCTCATGGGAACAGTCCAGCCCGAACTGCCAAGCCATGTCTTCCCTGGACTGGAAACACGCCTCCTGATACTGGTTTCGGGCTAACAGCCTTCATTAGACAGGCTAGCTTAAATCCAGTGGCAAAGTGAGCAAGGGACCTACGTCTGGCATACCCTGCTAACTTTTGGCAAACAAAGCAAACACAAGGAGATGATGGACTGTGCACTAAACCTTTTCAGTCACTCACCCCCAGTCACAGATCTGGGATGGATCCATCATCGTTCTTTAGCTCACTTTGAGACCCCAGTTCGGACACAGCTATATGCAAATCAGTCTTGACCCTGTGCCTCATGGGAACCGACCAACCCAAACTGCCAAGCCATTTCTTCCCTGGACCGGAAACAAGCATCCTGGGACCAGTTTTAAGCTAACAGCCCTCATCAGCCAGGATAGCTTGAATCCATCAGATCTGGGTTGAATCCATTATCGTTCTTAAGGCGATGCCCAGATCTGTGGCTGGGGGTGAGTGTCATCATATAAATTCATGAGGCAATACATACACATATATGTGGCCAGATTAAACATGAAAGGGTGAAGTCAAAATTATGCTGCTGCAGTCCCCCCTCGGATGTTGAATCAAGCCATCACAGATTACTAATGTTATCAGATGGACCATCTAAAACCTCTTGGTTCTAAGGATCTTTCATCTAGAATCCTCCAGACATTTCATGTTGTCGTAGAATTTTCTCCTCCAACTCCACATCTGCTCTCTTCCTCTTTTCTCCCCAACTAACTTGCGCCTACATGTAACCCTTAAAAATCATGAATAGAACATTATTTAAACAGCAATTATCGAAAGGGGTTTTACGATGGCATCCAAGATTCCATTCCCCAGGTTTCCAAACGATTTGCTTCAGCAGACAATCCATTTCAAAAGGCTTCCCAAGCTCCTGTTGCTTTTAACTTTTTCAAAACTTTTGTCAACCCAGATATAATCAAAATATATTCCTCCAGATCCTGACTTATGTCTTGAATATAAGTACAGCATTGCTGAACTTTGAGCATCCTGCAGACTCTGCCCTCCTTTGTGAATATAAAAGGACTAACACAAGTCGTTTTGTAAAACCATAGACCTTATCACAATCAACTCAATATTTACACACAATAAGGAATTAACAGTACTAGTAGCCAATGAATACACTATTGTAGACAGACGTCTAATTTTCATAGCATATCATTCAGAATCACACCTGCAGACTTGATTCTAGTTCCAAAAATATCTCCTCCTACTCCACTGTACTAACACCTCGCTTAGGTTTAGATTTTATTTCCCATACTGGTTCATTGAAATGTTCCACATGGTAAATCATCGGGAAAGCTATACCAAGAAAATTTGTACCATGCCATCCATGGGGCAATTTAAAATATGCTTACTGTGATTTTCCCTCTCACCTCAAAAACATGTTCTCAGTCACTTAGTTCTAAAAATAATGGGTCTATATAACTTTGATCAATATGTATACACAAGTTTCTCTTATATTGCCTATATAAAGTCAAGGCAGGTACATTTCCCTTTAGCTGATGTTCAGTTTCTTCACTATTCCACCAGTGGTATTTCTAAAGCTCGTTATCAGTTTCAGATTTAGACTCTAGATCTCTCCTTCTGTCCTCCAGCAAATTCAAGAATTTCTTCTCCTCTTCTGACATGGAACAGGTCAAATTACGTCCATGTGCCTATGCAGTGTCCACGAGCGCTTCTCACGGACAGCTCGTTTGGCGTTCATATCCAGATCGCCTTTTGCTACATCGCGGAGTTTCATCGCTGATGTTACTGCATCAAGGGTTGACCAACGGGCTACCCTCTGGAATAAATCACCTCTTGACCGATCCCCTTCCCCCCCCCTGTCTTGATAAAGACCCGCCGCGACCACCAACTGGGGCGCAACCAGGGTCGAAACGTCGACGCTCTTACATTTGGCCAAGCTAATTCCAGGAATATGGACACTAATCACTTGTTTTCCTTGGAACATTTACTCATATAAAACTGGCCACAAAACAATAGAAAATACATCGTTCTAACTTCCCCCGGTCCCTTTTTCTGTGATTTTATTGTAAATAAATGTTTTTGTATATAAGTGTCACTATATGCATCGCACTTGTCACTTGAATCACCACAGTCACTACTCACGTACTTGATAAGTACTCGTCAGTAATGTAGTGGAATGAAGTAATTCCAATATATTGTCTCTTTTTTTTCTGTTTTTAATATATATAAAAACTTTGCCTATCAGAGAGTTTTGCTTGTTTGTGTGTTTTGGAGCTGTCTTCAGCCTAACCCAAAGAGATTGTCAATACCCAACAGAACCACTTGTTTGTGAATCACATATACCCAGGTTCTGAGGGACACAGGGTCACCCCATTTTGTTAAAACAATATGCAGTGTCAAGTGACCTAAGAGACACAAGATATTTGCCTGCAATCTTTACACCTTTGGAATAAGGATTCTTATTCAAATGTTTGAACATAGGGACTTCTGAAAGAACCAAATCATAGAAGTAAAATAATGTTGAAAACTATCCTGTCTATGGAATAAGCTCAATAGCTTATTCCATATCTCAAGGGGATGTGGTGGTACAACATGCCCTCTTCAACACACGCAGGCAACTGAGTTCACATGTAACAATCTCTCTAATTCATAGTGTCAATATATTCATACAGCAATCTAAAATAAGAGTGTGAAGCATAATCTCCTCATGATAGATCTGTGTGCAGTTTCTTAACCCCCAACATCTGTAGTCTATTATCAGTAGGACGTGGTGTAGTGTGAGTAACAGTAGACTTTATTTCTACGAATGTTTATGTAGCTGGATATAAACCTATAAGAGCGATGAATAATACTACAACTACGGCTATTAGTTTGCCTGCTATAATGTATCTATGTCTATTAATATTAGAATTGGCTTCCATTTCTTTGTTAGAATCTAAATCAGTGAAACTTAGCAACTACAGAGTCTTCTCTGATGGTTTCAACCTATGCAAGCAGCTAAGCCAAGTTCAAATGTTGTGAGCAAAATTATATACAAAGCCTTTGTGAATCTTCATTCTTCCCTTTAACATCTCTTTAAATGTCTCTAAAAATAAATGGTTCAAATTACCTGACAATCAGTTCCAAAATGAAGTGTTTCAGTTCATCGATTAGCAAAGGGAACTTATAAACATCCAAGAAAGGAAACTCTGCCACATCCAAAATAGGTTGTCTCAAGGTACTGAATTTGACTAACAAAGAAAGTTCAAACGTAAGATCAACTTAAATTCAGGTTCCCAAAGTTTCAGATGAATTTTCACAATGATCCCAGAATTCTTAGAACTCGTTATCTCTGTCATTTGCAAGGAAGTAAGCCCATTCTGGGGAAGGGCACCTTGGACAGGGCACTCTTCCTCGCCTCAACCTTCTGAGTGCATTCTCCTCTCCTTCTCCGTCGCTCAGATCGGAATCCTCAGTATTTTCTAGGATGACAAGGGAGGTCACCTTCTCCCTGCAGGACCAGTCTCCCCTCTCCTGACTTCTCGGCCAACGTTCTCCTAGTTCGTTCTCGTGGTACGTTCTTGTGGTTCAACAAATCTAGGCTCTTCATCTGGGTAAGCATCTGCCAGCCACAGGTCTAGTCACTTCGTTTTCTGGTTCGACAACTGGCTCACCAGGAGCCCCATAAGGATGAACAAGTGTTATTTCAAATTCTTTCTGGTCCACAACAGTGTGACTAACCTGCTCCCATGGCCTCTTAACCACCACTGGCGCTACTGGGAGAGGTGCTGTTATATCATCAATGGGACACAGAACTTGGCAATCGTGGGCAGCATGCACCCAGTTTGGGAGACCTCCGTACTTCACAGCAGTCGTGGTGACAAATCTCAGGTACTAAGGTGGAGAAGTGTGGCTCAGTGGTTAGAGGCGGCAGACCCGGAAGCTGGGATCGACCGTGGACCAGGGTTCGATTCCCCGCCTCGGCGGGTCTCGGGCTCAAAATTCCACGGCCTCGACAATTCTCGCTCCGGTGCCTACTCAACTCACGGGGTCTCACTCTGCAACTCTGGGCAATAGCTTGCTTAATCTCCACGACGGCCCCTCGCGGCGGGATGCCTGGCTTTCACCCTGTGGACACCCTGCCAGGGCCTCTCACAGGGGAATACCAGGACGGGTTCCCTATGCAAGCGCCAGGATGCCCTTTGGGTGACAGGTTGCGCTATATAAATACACCTACATGACACTTCTCTTGATGAGGCGGGGCTGTGGCAGTTTCAACCTGATGAGACACAGAGCACACCACATCAGTCAGTCCTGTGCTGTAATCAAGTTTCAGATCATCAGTAATGTCCATAAGTGTATTTGCAGGCATAGCTGACAACGTCATTGCCCTGCCCATGATGATCTCATGGGGGGACTAGCCAGTCCTTCGATCGGGTATGCTGTGAAGATTCATCAACACAAGCAGCAAGGCGTCAGGCCATTTCAAAGACATAGAATCACACACTTTTTTTTTTGAGCCGTGATTTCAAAGTCCCCATGACCTGCTCCACCAGATCCGAAGCCTCAGATCTGTAGCTACAATGCAGTCTGTGTTCAACTTGTAAAGCAGGGCACAACATCCTCAGGATTTCGTTTTTAAAATGTGTGCCTCCGTCAGATTCCAAAGAAGTGAGGAAGCTAAATCTGGGTTTTGCTACTGTGAGACTGTCATTCCTTTGTGTAGGATATCAAGACCAAGAGAGGTACACAGTTCCCCAAAGAAACAAGAATAATTAATTAAAAGGACCAAGCGAAGGGAAGGAGAAGGGGGCAAAAAGGGGAATGCTCCTTTCCGAACTAAAACCCTCACAAACCCAGCGAGCTAGGTGTCATGCTTCATCATCTGAGTTCTGCTCCTCATCAGACTGGTGCCGCAATGTCTGACGGGCACCCGCTTAGGGGCTCTTTATCGGCGATCTATTGTTCCTGCCATTTGTTGCATGGGGGTATGAGGGTACTAATATTGGTGTAGACGTAGAGAAATGTGTGCAAGTTAAAAAAGGTTAGGTAATCCACAGCTACATTTTAATGGTGTGGTTGCCTACCTTGGTAAAAACAGTGAGGGAGGGATACACACTGGTACTATGGTCCAGTAGTGGATCTACTGCCTATGAATGTGGTCGACATGTTTCATGCTAATCTAAGCAATTCGTCAGGACCTAAGTGGAGTTCTACACAAAGGAAGGGGCTACACTACCTTCCTTAGGGAGTTACAAGGCAGGCCATCCGGTCCTGCTCCGAAAGTTTAAACCTAAAAGGGGACAACAGAGAACAAAGTGTTGTAATGTCCTGCATCCACCCATGTAAGAATCAAAAGCTTAGTCATTAGGACAGCGCACAGTAATAAGTATGAGAACTGAGGCTTACTCATCGAGTGCAGTATATTAAAAACCACATATAAGTGGCAGATAAAAGTGAAGTGGTTTAAGAAGACTGGTACGTGCACTAAAACATATGTAACAAAAGTACGAGCGATAATGCTTACCCATTTGGGTTAAATACACGCTTCTACAGTAAATCCCGTGTTGTGGCACCATATGGAAAGGTACCTTCAGGGAAAGAACGGGAGACCAAAAGGCTTAAATGCAAGCAGTCTCAATGGTGAGATTCCAACTAGCTGGGCCCAAATGATCGGGTGTAACAACACCTGATAGGCGCACGTATAGCCAGACTAGGCGACGGAGATAAGACAACATTAGAGTAAGCATGATTATCACCATAGCTCCAAAAGCAAGTCTCTCAGGGACTACTGAGGGTAACTATGCGTCCGGATAAACCTCTATGCCAGGTAGAGCATAGCCACCCGCAGCACGTCCACTCCTCATGAGTAGCAAGCCGGAGGTCAGATGCGGGCATCACTCTCCATGTCCGCGGTAGCCAGGAATAGCATTCGTAACCATAACCCGATTGTTGTGCTGCCCATTCCGTGAGTGCCGCTACAACAACAGACAACCAACAAAGCCATCGCCTTCCGTAGTGGAGGCACCCGGTCGGAAAAAGGCCATCAGCCCTGAGTCTTACCTGTCTGAAGTAAAGACAAGTCCTTAGTCACCTACCCACACTGAGTCCCTGAGTAGACTCGGAAAGGCTGGAGTGGTGAGGCAGCGGCGTTCTCATGTATTTTAACCGGAAGCTACTAATCCTCAGCGACCCCTGTCATGTGTCGGGGGAGTCTAGGTATCAGTGCGCATGTGCAGAAAGTGAAGTACAACAGGGAAGTGGCTTTCCGTAACGGTTTGTGTAGGATATGCCTCAACCCATCGTGAAAAGATACACAAAACAACCAACACCTACCTCACTCCATCGCACAAAGGCATCTCAATGAACTCCAACTGTATCCACTTGAAGGGACCTCCTGAGCTCCCTATGTGACTCAATGTTACTGCAGTCCTTTTCCCCACATTATTCTGTTGACACACAACCCATGTGTGGCACAACACTTCAGTCCTCATTGTAAATCTTGGGTTGATCCAAGTCTGCCTAAACAAGTGGACCATTGTATCCGTCCCCACATGAGTAGGACCCTGATAATTTCTGGCAATCGGGGATAAAAGACTGTTAGGAAACTCTTGTCTCCCATCTCCTGAAACCCAAATCTCGTCCTCATATTTATTAACACAACCTGCTTTGACCCATCTCTGCTGTTCTACCTCTGGCATTTCTTCAAGCAACCTCTTAACTCTCTCTCAAGTATCAGTTGTAGTTAAAAAAAGGTTGTAGTTGGTCTTGTCTGTTTCCTCTCCATTAAACGTACAAGCATTGCAAGCACAGTATCTGGTAACTTCGTCGTCAAATCTGTAGCCAACAGTCACATAATCATCTCCCTTACAATGCGCCACACACTTAACAACAGCAATTTGTGCCGGCATTTGCAAGGCTTCAAGGAGTTTTGGGTCTTGCTCCCCATTGTGAATGGGTGACCCTGAGAAGGTCAAGAACCTCTACTACCATAATTTTCTGCTGAGAACACTCTCTGGAGCCACAAAGCTTCTACTGCTCCTGTAACTGTACAAACTGCATGAGCAGCTTGTCAAAGTCCTTAATGGTCTCACAAACACAAGCCATCCGTATACAATGCAAAATGAGATTCAGGTGGTGATCATCTTGAATATTTGGTCTTGGCTTAGAGTACAGTTTAGTAACATTGAGACAGTCATGCTCCACTTCATGTTCTTCATCAGTCTCAGGAAGAGGCAGTAGTGTAGCAGGATTCAAAACAGAATACATCTTCAAAGTAACATTTTCAGCTGCCAGTATGATCCGGTCATACCTCGTCAGGCGGCTGCTTATCAAAGGCTGTGTGCAAGTACACGTCAACAGTATTTCTACAGAGTGAGGCATGCACACTGTTAAAGGATGTCCCATTACAATGCCTTCACATTTCTCTATGCTGACACTTGAGACCACCACAGATTTATGACATCCAGACAAATCCATCAATAGTGGATCTAAAGTAGATGAGAAATATGCCACAGGTCTTTGGGAATTTCCATGTGTTTATGTAAGCACTAAGAGAGAGCAGACCTCACTGCAAAAGAGTGAAAATGCTTCGTTGTAATCAGGCATTCCTAGTGCTGGGGCGTGGCAGAGACTTTCTCTCAACTCTCGGAAGGCAACCAATAATTGTCCCTGGGCACCGGTTCTAACACATCCTTGTGTGTCAGCCCCTGTAAAGGCTTGATCACTAGGGATAAGTTGCGTATTCAGTGGTGACTGTAGCACACCATTCCCCAAAACATCATGACCTCTTACTTGGTGGATGGCTGTTTGATTTACAAAATTGCCAAGATTGTCTCCAGCGACAACTTTCTGACTCCGTTCTCAATGTGATGATCAAGATACAAAGACTTCTTTTAAACAGTACTGTAATTTGCTGGGGGACACTTTATGTCCATTCTCAGCCAATTGGTTAATCAATGTAATAGTGTCAGTTTTTCAAGCTTCCAGAGTATTTGACGCAGCCTGCAGGTCATCAATATACTGAAAGGGGACAAAATTACAGGGCATTACAAAAGACTCCAAATTATTTTCAAGGATCTGATTGAAAATGCAGGGGCTTTCCGTAACCCTTGTGGCCCACGACACCATGCCAAAACATGATTGCTGAGTCTAAATGCAAAAGGTGTAAATAAAACAGCGATAGTATTAAGCATTCACTGAAGACATGCTATTGTGTCTTTGTTTTAGTTTTCCCGCTCATACTTAATATACGGCCAGACTCCATTTTGTTTTCTGGCGTCCATGTTGTGTGCCATACATTGCTATGTGCTCGCCACGAGGCGAGTCCTACCTCACTGATTGTCACCCCTGAAGTTTGCCCAGCAACAGGCTATAAATAGTTCCTTATGCGTCTAGCACATGCCCAGTAGGAGTCACATCTGTTTCTGATTAACGTAGATTGGAATGTGCATTTGGCGGGTCTCAAGAACCATTAACTCCACCCATGTATTGATCATGTTCAAGAAATGTCCATATATGGTCGTAAATTATGCTTTGAGTTGTAACCGCCTACTTATGAGCCCCTTCTTTGTGTATAAAAGGGGACCGCATGTCTGCGTTTTTTGTGCTATCTTGTACAATACTGTAGAGTGTTGTGTGGGCTATAGTACCACCTTTAAAGGTTTATTAAGCTATGTCTTTGTATTTCCAGTTTCCGTGCCAATTTCTTTGTGTAGTCTGAGGACTCTATGCACAGAAGGGTGAACTGTTTGCATTCGCAGGCCTAGCTGAGGCTTGTATTCATCAATTGGCGCCCGTCACGTGGGGCTTATCGACGACTCCGATGCTCGAAGGATTGGTCGCGACGAAGGATTGGAACCTTGCCGGGGACGTGATCACTGCCAGCGGCGCCTTTAGTCCTGGCATCCCGAGGTATTCTTCCTTCCCTTCCGATCTGACCATCTGGGTGGCGCCAGTCATCGACTGAGACCTCTTCTGTCGGTTTGCTGTGTAAGTGGCCGTTTGGGCGAATTTGGAACTTGGCAGTTGGAATCTGGACGCTCTTGATTGGTAAGAATCATTGTACGGTACTTGCTGCGAGCCTTTGGTAGCCTTGATTGGCAAGGCAGTTTTAGGATACGCTTGCCGCGACTAATTTGTCTGTTTGTTCGAGGTGACTATTCATATTGTTTGGTTTGAAGATGTTCATATATGCGTTGCAACACATATAGGAAGGCAATGTGGAGATATTTCTCCTGAATTTTGGATTTGAGCGGCGCAATGTTTTAAGTGCCATTTTATTTATAATATTGCATAGTTTGCACTATTTTTTTAGACATGCCTGTTTTTAGCGCACTCCGTAAGTGGTGCTGCTGTTTTGGAAATGACCGGTTGATACTTGAAGAATCAAAGCTGGCTCCCCCGGAAGGGACGCCAAATAGGGATATGTATGTCAAGTTTGGTCTTTCCCCCATAATGTACAGCACGTTATGGAGGAAATATACGAAAAAAGATCCTGAGTTACGATGGCCTATGTATGGATCATTTGATTTGCGGAAAATTGAGTATGTGGAGCAGTGTATGTGTAAGCGGCGAGTGAGACAAGACATGTTTCAGTGTATACGTATGTGGGTGAAAGAGGTACGAGAGCGTGAGAAGCGTGAGCAGGCACTGATTGAGAAGGAGCAACGTAAGAGTGAGCGTGAGAGAGCGCACGAGTCGAAAAAAGCGCGAAGCAAAGGAATTAGAAGAGAAACAGGAGAAAGAAAGTTGGTTGCAAATATCTTGCCAGTATCCTGTTCGGCAGCCTCTTTATCCTGTCCTTAATAAATCTGACGATGATTTTTCGTTATTAGATCGATCTCCGCCTCCCTACGCCGGCCCGTCTGCTCCGGGAGGAGGAGATCAGGATCCTAGACCACCCGGACAGAAAGTGGATACGCGGTCCATGTTGTCGGCCGATCGTATGGCTGATCTCCGTAAGATCGCTTATCGGGTCAACAAAGATGCTGTCTCCCTTGCAGATTTATTGAAAGAGCTTGAAGCATGGGAGGATAGGGAGAAACTGTACTTTACTGAATTTGTTTCTAATGAAGTCATAACAGCTTTTCGGAAATATTCCGATGTTTTTGAGCCAGATGATGTGATAGCTGATTCTAAAGAATTGCGTAAAGGTCTTCTTCTTCCTTCTCAGGTGCCTAATGCGATTCGACGGATATTTGCGTTGCGGGATGAGATGTTTCGGCTACGGGATGAAGAGCGGAAAAGGA
This sequence comes from Lissotriton vulgaris, assembly GCF_964263255.1. Lineage (NCBI taxonomy): Eukaryota > Metazoa > Chordata > Amphibia > Caudata > Salamandridae > Lissotriton > Lissotriton vulgaris. The sequence goes on from NC_141697.1 coordinate 450,105,587, forward strand.
AAGCTGGCGAGGAGAAAGCGAATCCGAGTGGCGACGGGAAGCAGTCATCCATCTTTTATTCAGATAAGATCGATGCAGTGCATGTTAAACCGATGCGGGAGGCAACGTCTTTGTACGTTCCTCCTAAAGGAGCGGGTACTAGTTCAGATAGAGGGTCAGCTGATGCTCAAGGGTATTTCACCTATAACTGGGTTTATACTCCTTGGAATAGAGCAGATGTTATGGCATTAAAAGTGGCATTACCTGATCCACGAAAGGATCCCGCCGCCTTTTACGAGGAAGTTGAGGGGGCGCTAATTTCTTGTACTATGACCCTGGCCGATATTGATTTGTTTTTTGGGCTTATATTACTCCAGGATATGTGGAGATCTATACGAAAGGTAGATGATCTTATGACATTCAAGGTTAGATGGGCGGATCTTGAGGATGAGGATAGAGAAAGGAAACCTGCACAGAAACTGCCCCAGTCGATTTTAGATCTTCCTGCTGCTATTTTGACTAAATAAAAAATGCTTATTCCCCCTAAAAAGATTGATTGGACTATGTTAGCGTTATGTAAACAGAAAATAGATGAATCAGTTTCAGATTTCTTTACACGATTTGAGGAAACTTTCCATGATTTTAGCGGCCAGTCGCTTACGGACGACACGGGCCGACATCTCTTTGTTGATAAATATGTTTCGAATTTATTACCGGGAGTAGCAGCTCGATTGAAAGCTAGCGAAAGCTCTTGGACGACTTTGACGCCAGCATCCCTCCTGACAATGGCTCAGTATTATGAGCGTCAGGAATTAGAAGCGAAGGGTAGTGAGGAAAAGAAATCTAAAGATTTGAAAACGAAGGTTATGTTAGCACAAGTGTATGGGCCGCCTCGTAGAGGTAATGAACGGGGCAGCAGGAATTTCCCTGGTTCTTTTTCGGGCCGTACTGATTTGGCTCGGGATCAATGTGCATATTGTAGACAGAGAGGCCATTGGGCGAATGAGTGCCCATTGTTGCATGCACAGCGGCAAGAGCGTGGGCAGGGATCCATGAGGGGTAGAGGAGGTTCTTCAGGCCCTAGGGGCAACACGAATGATCGAGCTAGGTTTGATTCTAGTATGCAACCGCGAGATGGGTCCAATGTCTTTGATCGACGAAATCAATACCAAATGTCTGATTATGTACCCCCTGAACAGCACGATTCACAGTATGCATAGGATTGCGTAGGATGGGGTAAGGAATCAGTTGAAGTGCCAGTAGATCAGAGGGGTCCTTATGTTAAAACACATGTTTTGGGTTCTACTGATCGGTTCCTGGTTGATAAAGGAGCTACTCGTAGCACTTTGTCTAAAAAATTGGTTCTGAGGGCTCCCCTGTCTGGCTTAACAATTACGTCAATAGGATTCGATGGAACGCCTTCTCTTAGCCCACTATCACAACCTCTTGCACTCCATGTAGATCAGTTTGTTGCACCATGCCCATTTTTGCTCTCCCCGAACACGCCCGATAACATTGTGGGCCTGGATATGCTCTAGCATTTTTTGGGCCACGATACGATGTTCCCCTGAAGGAGTACGTGTTATCTTGAATGACAACTATCCGACAATGGAGAGGGTGTGTACGATTAAAGAAGATGCTGCATTGGCCTCTTTGCCTCATACTTTGTGGGCTACTTTCGATACTGATGTGGGACAGATGATCATCCCCCGGTACACATTAGTGTAAAGGAGGGAGCTGTGTTGCCGCGCCTGCCTCAGTATCGAATTTCACAGGAGGAGGAGGAGGCGCTCATACAGATAGTGCAGGATCTGATTAAAGTAGGGGTTGTTAAAGAAGTTCCATACAATGTGTGTAACAGTCCTATACTACCGATTTTGAAGAAAGACACTGACACTAGGATTTATCAATTTATTATCGATTTGAGGGAGGTCAATAAGATAGTGATACCTCAATACCCAGTGGTTTCTGACATTACGACACTTCTTACTCTGGTCCCGCCAACTGCAACAACGTTCTCAGTTATAGACTTGAAGAACGCTTTCTTTTCGATCCCTATTCATCCTGACAGCCGATACCTTTTCGGATTCACTTTGAATAATAGATCCTACAGATTTTGTAGAGTTCCCCAAGGCTATACTGAGAGTCCTGACAGACCAGCCCACGCTCCTTTGGATTGTTTGCTGCCGGTTCTCTCTGCCATCGGACCCCCCTGCCTGCCTCCCGCCGTCCCGCTGGTCTCACCATCTCACCAGCGCGACCGCCCAGCGGAGTGCGGGCTGGGGACCACAACTCCCAGCAACCCCTGTGGCTGACGCATCATACGACCGCACCAGGAGGCGCACCAAAGTGGTGTAAGCCCCTGACGAGGTGGGAACTTTGACAGACCTGCCCACGCTCCTTTGGATTGTTTGCTGCCGGTTCTCTCTGCCATCAGACCCCCCTGCCTGCCTCCCGCCGTCCCGCTGGTCTCACCATCTCGCCAGCGTGACCGCCGAGCGGAGTGCGGGCTGGAGACCACAACCCCCAGCAACGCCGGTGGCTGACGCATCATACGACCGCGCCAGGAGGCTCACAAAAGCTGTGTAAGCCCCTGCCAAGGTGGGAACTTTGACAGACCTGCCCACGCTCCTTTGGATTGTTTGCTGCCAGTACTCTCTGCCATCGGACCCCCCTGCCTGCCTCCCGCCATCCCGCTGGTCTCACCATCTCGCCAGCGCGACCGCCGAGCGGAGTGCGGGCTGGGGACCACAACCCCAACCAACCCCTGTGGCTGACGCATCATACGACCGCGCCAGGAGGCGCACAAAAGTGGTGTAAGCCCCTGCCGAGGTGGGAACTTTGACAGACCTGCCCACGCTCCTTTGGATTGTTTGCTGCCGGTTCTCTCTGCCATCGGACCCCCCTGCCTGCCTCCCGCCGTCCCGCTGGTCTCACCATCTCGCCAGAGCGACCGCCAAGTGGAGTGCGGGCTGGGGACCACAACCCCCAGCAACCCCTGTGGCTGACGCATCATACGACCGCGCCAGGAGGCGCACAAAAGCGGTGTAAGCCCCGCCTCGCGGGACGCCGGGCGAAGCCCGGGCAAAGGATGGGCCCGTTGTAGCCCGTTAGAGACCGTTTTAGACCGGACCGGGCCCCCCTTCTTAATCTGTACATCTTTTGCTACCTCACTATACAAACATTCTGTATGTATGCTTTACTTTTTCGTATTATACTGTATTAGCTGATATTTGTTAAGCATACGTTTATATCAGTGCATAATATGTCTACGAGGGGTAGTAGGAGCAAAACGGCTGCGGGTGGAGAACAGATCATAGGTCCTTTGGATAATTTTCTTATAAGGGCAAATGAAGCCATAGACCAAGGGATCATTCTCCAGAGTTTCTCAAGATTTAGTTCTGGCCAAACGCTCATCCTTGGGACCCCTCGCATCCGCTAGAACACCAGTACATGTTCATGATGCTGGTTCCCTAGTTGATGTTCGGGCTGAAGTATATAGTATACCAAATACAGTTGACTTGTCTGCATCACAACTTTTGTCAAGCTCATAACTAAGCCTGGCTTTAGAAAGGTCGCCAGAATTAGTAATTAACCTTACGCTTGATGAATTAAGCAAAAGGCAATCAAGGGGAAGAAGGGAGGGTGCCATATAGAAATAAAAGAAACAGACAAAAGCACTAACAGCTAAGGAGAAATGTGCTTCTAAGAAAAAGCAATGAATAGTAACACACCGCCCCCCAAAGAATGGTCATGGAAATTTACCCCCAGATGCGAGAATTGAGGCCCCGGACACAGAAAGTGTAAACGCTTCGGGTACATGGGAAGGAACATGCAACCACTGTGATGCAAACACTAAACTACTAGCAAAAATTGGGGAGCTTTTTAATACCTATTTGTCCCCAATAGAGACAAGACCTGCACATATAGAAAAACAATTGGTAGGACTGAGTGCCCCCCCAAAAACGCTCCTAGGAAAACACAGAATACAACTAACGAAGGGACAATAACATCTGGGGGGACAGAACTTAGAAACAACAAACCGATAGACTCACTACCTAAGAAAACGAGTGTACAAGTAGCAAAAACAAATGTAAAGGTAAAGACCCCGACAGCCAAAGTGAATACACCAGAAAACCCAGCCGCTCCCTTTATACATAAAGATACTCCACCTAAGGTCCCTCCAACATTAACAACATCAACATCTACAGAAAGGGGTCGAAAGAGGGGAGAAAAAGAGCACAGACGAAAAGTCAACTTGCCTCCAGAAGCAAGTCCACTAGTAGTAGTCATGACTGGGGTCCCAGAGGTGGCAGATCATATAGTTAAATCCAGTTGGTCATTAAAGAACAAAGTACAATACTGGCTCAACACTAACCGACCCCTACCCCTCCCACTGCTCAAGTAGGATCCTAAGTGTGCGCAGAGTACCCTGGTTGGGAGAAGAGCGGAAAACTATCCAGGGTGACTGTCATAATTAATTTTGAGGACCCGCGCACTGTAGATTATATATGTTCCTGGAGAGCACAAGGGCGCTATAAAAACATAAATATTGAAACCAAACGATTATCCTTTTTCAACCCCCCTAAGAGCCGTGTTTGGCTAGGTTATGACAGGAGTTGGAGTAGAATGGGTCATCGAGACTGGGGAGAAGATTGGGGAGAGGACTGGGGAGAAGATTGGGGGGACTGGGGTAGGAACATGGGTAGAGACGGAGCATTCATGGAAAATTTTATGGGGTTTCCAACTGCAAATAGGTACAGCTGTCTGGAGATGGTTGACTGACTGACAGCAACCATCGGATCTTCCAGGGTCTAGAAAGCTCAATAGAAGAAGCAACCAGATGGCTAATAGGTATCAGATGTCCACTCCGGACGATAGGGAAGTAAATGTAATAGCAGTCTCCACAACTGAGTGCCCTTCAGCTACGTGGATAAATGCCTCACCTGAACAAAGCTTTTTAAAAGAGGGGACCACAAACGATGAAAACATTGGTAAAGTTTCCATAAACACTTCGATTAAAACCAATCTTGAGATCCTCAGTTGGAACGTTGCTGGGCTGGAACCAAGGCTATCGGACCCAGATTGGCTAAAGATCTTAGCTCATAAAGATATAATAATGTTCCAGGAGACATGGGCCACTAATGATCTCCACATAGAGGATTTTTTTACTGTAATAGTGTAATTGCAACTAAATCCGATTTCGGCAGACCAATGGGTGGGTTATTAACCGGTATTAGGATAACTGCAGGTGGCACTATTAAGATAATACCAACTAAAAGTCCTAATATACAGATCACTGAATATAAAAGAAAGGTTCCTATTTACGTGATTAATTTTTATAATAATGACTTTTATTCAATCCCAAACAAAAGATTTTTTGAACTTTCTAAGCTTTTGTCAGACGTTACTGAGTTATCGGATAAAAGTATGGGCAAAAGGATTATCCTAGCTGGCGATTTTAATGCTAAAATTTCAAACTCTGAATTAAAGGGGGTAAACACCCTAACCGATCGAGCAGCAAAAAGGGGCTTAGAATTGGATTCCCTAATTCATGAGCATATATTAACCAATATCATGGACGTAAGCCCTACCCCCATAACTAATTTTGTCCTGAAATTTAGAGGCAGAGATTACTCGACAACTATCGATTACATATTTATGTCATTTGAGTTTATTGACTGTTTAACAATGGCTAAGACAATAGAAACTGCCTTTGGGGATCATAATGCACTAGTTGCGAACATTAGACTGGGGTCTTCCCCAGTGTTCAACAGTGCATTAGGAGCTAGAGACATAATTCCTGTCACAAATAACTTAAGATTGAAATGGAGGGGTGTCGATAGTGGAAGCATAATCGATCAGGTAACAAACAAGCATCAACACCTGATCGACTCATGCACATTATCAGATGGGGACCACCTAAGGGTAATAACGGACTTTTCAAACCTGTGTACAGTTATAAAAACACTCTTAACTGTCCCTAACCAAAGAACTGATACGGACCCTAAGTGGTTTGACAGTAAATGTTCAGCTGCAAATAGGGTTCTACGTAAGGACTCAATGCTAAACCTAGATGCCAACGGATGTTAGGGAGGCAAGAAAGAAGTATAAATTAATAACAAGGGAACGAAAGGCAAATATTCTCTCAGAGCACTGGGAGGAATTATCAGACTCAGCAGCAGGAAAGAAAGGAACAATTTTTTGGGCTGCAGTAAAAAACATGCGTACCTTGGGAACCCAAATGTCGGTAATAAGCTGTACCATCCCGAGTAATCAGTGGGAAGACCATTTTTCTAAAGTGTATACAACACCCCCAAATGTTAGCAGTAACTACATACCAGGACACATATGCCCTTTAGAGATTAGTTTAGGCGAGGTGATTGCAGCAATCAAACAAAGCCTTGGTAATACAGCTCCCGGGCCAGATGGCCTTCCAATAGATATCATCAAATGGAAACCTGAACTTTGGGCACCTATTTTGAAAAATGTTTTTAACAGTCTGCCATTAGCGCCAATGCCAGACACATGGTCCACAAGTGTAATAGTGCCTATATATAAGAAAGGGGAGAGAACAGATCCAATGAATTACAGACCCATTTCACTCCTAGATAATACTCTTAAAATTCTGGGGCGAGTGTTATGTAATAGAATTAATGATTGGGTAGATGAAATGGAGATCTTAGACCCCTGTCAAATGGGTTTTAGAAGTGGGGTTGGTACGACAGAGCAGTGCATGAGCCTAAATTTTGTAATTGGCAAATATACCATTGCTCACCAAACAGGCAACCCTTTGTAATGGGCTAGTTTGGTATCTCAGCCCCCCTCCCCTAACCCCCCTCTCCAAGGGCCCGATGTAGGTAGCCAAATACCAGTCCGTAACGGCCGAAATTCAATAATTTCGGCCCTTACCGACCGGAATAAGAGTATCGAGATGTATGTGGAAAAAAAGTGTCCGAATCCGTAAAAACCAGTCAGTAAAATACGATTCGGTATTTCACGAATCGGAAAATACCGAATTCATAATTACTGAGTCGATAAATAAGAAATGGGTAATTTCCGAATCGGATTATACCGAATTCTTATTTACCGAATCGGTAAATCAGAAATGGTAAAAATGGCATATCGAGATGTAGGAAACCCCAATAATACCGAATACCATGAAAATCGGTATTTAAGAGTCGGTAATTACCACGGAATGAAAGCAGGTGGAAACCAGGTGCAGGATATAAAAGAAGGCCCCAAAATGCAACAGTGCAAACACAATGGCAGCTTTTTACATAATGACAAGTCGGCTACGGATACAGGCAGCAGGAGAGAGGTTCTGGCTAAGGGAGGAGCAGGTGTATAGGCAGAGGATCACCCTATTCCAAATGAATGAACCAGAGATCCTGCAAAGGTACAGGCTGCACCCCAGAACCATCCTGGAATTGATCAGGGACCTCCACCCATATCTGGAATACCCAAACACAAGAGCACACGCCATCCCACCCCATGTGCAGGTGCTGTGCTGCCTACACCTTCTTGCTTCTGGGAGCTACCAGCATGTGATTGCTGCGGTAGGTGGGGTGTCCCAGAGCTGCCTGTCACGTTTCTTCCGGAAATTTCTTGACACCATGATGCAGAGGATGGGACACTACATTGAGTTCCCTGACACACCTGCTGAACTAGCAAAGACCAAAAACGATTTCTACCAACTTGCAAACTTCCCGCACATCATAGGCTGTATCGATGGGACGCACATTCCACTATGCCAACCTGCAGCAACAGAACACATTTATCGAAACCGGAAGTCTACGCATTCAATCGATGTGCAGGTGATCTGCAACGCTGCCAACAACATTACCGACATTGTTGCGAAATTTCCAGGGAGTACCCATGACTCCTACATCTTCCAGAATAGTGGGATATACACACGCCTTGTTGCTGGTGATTTCGGGGATGGATACCTGCTAGGTAAATAACTGTGAGACACCCTGATAGCCAATGCAGAATGATCAATCATGAGTATGTGACTAATCATCATTTCTTTTACCACACAGGTGACAGTGCATATGCTCTGCGTTCATTTGTCCTCACCCCCTACCTGAATCCATCCACCAGGAGTGAAAGGCATTACAACGTGGCACACAGAACAACACGTTGCGTGGTGGAAAGCACTTTTGGACTGCTTAAAAGCAGATTTCGCTGCCTCTATAAGAGTGGAGGTGCACGGCAGTACACGCCAATGATCTGTTGCAAAATTATTGCGACCTCCACCATGCTTCACAATCTTGCCACCGAGGAGGGAACACATCATGAGGACATAGATGATGGGACAGAACAAGCCGATCACAATGCAGCAGGAGCAGCGCCAGCAACAGATGGCAGACTGAGATGCGCAGAAATCACAACCAGATATTTCTAATAAAGTGAGGAAACACAGGCATGTGTAGTTCTTGAAGCACTAAGTTTAATATGCACTACTGCACTTCACATATACCAGACCACATGAATCAAATAACATCTGCATTTCACACTGGGTGGCCAAAGTTCACATCACTGTGACCTGTCCTGTGTTCAGGATTATTTGTTACTGCCTGCGCTTACGCATTAGGGTGTGGGAGCTACGGGGCAGGGGGTCAACTTGCGCAGTGGTGCCAGGGTCTTCTGCATGGAGCCTGCTGCTCTGACGAACGTCCTGTACAGGCGTGCTGGATCCACTCCTGCTTTTGGACACCTCTGTGTCCCGACACACGTGTTACCAGCAGTGGCTGTCTGCTGTGTCAGCAGTACCTCCATAGCAGAGGTCACTCTCCCCATCCCCCTGGACAAGTCACTGCAGCAGTGCACAATGTCAGTCTGCATGTTCACTGACCGGCAGCATAGCAGGGTGGTTGCAGTTGCCAGCCGGTTGATGGCGTTATTCTGCTGCTTAGGTATGTACCTATTCCTGCGCCTTCCTGTCTGGTCACTCTCCAGCATGTCACAGAGGGAACCCATGCTGACACCCATTTCCCTCACCCCCTCTGCCATGGACTCCATTCCTTTTGCCATGGACTCCATTCCTAGGGCCATGGAGCATATCCCCCGATCAATGTTTGACATCCTGCTGTTCTGGATGCGCACCTGTCTGTGCACTGCCATGATCCCTTTGGCCTGCATGCGCTGGATCTTCACTATAGTGGTTTCCAAACCAGCAAAGACCCCCTGCATTTCCTGCCCCTCGTCTCGCTCACGTGCACTACGACCATGGACACTTGCACGCACAGATCCTGATGACCCATGTTGCCCTGCGTTACCAGCCAGTGGTGGAGTGCTGTGTGTGTGAACCTCCACTTCTTCTTTATCAGAGCTTGCTAGAATCCTGCGTGGTGGAACATCCTGCCTCCTTGGCCTCACATGCACAGAGGACCCTGAGCTTGGTGTTGTGGCACCTGTAGGTGCAGCCGGAGTCTGTGTCCCAAACAGCAGGGTTGACAGTGGCTGTGCTGTGGTGTCTTCCTCCAATGCTGTGGGTGCCTGCGCTGTGGAAGTGTCCTCAGGGACAGTGCTAGCTCCTGATGTGTCTGAAGGCTTCTCCCTCGCAGCCGTTGCTGGTGCACTCGCCTCCCCTCCCTGCGCTGCACTGCGCGATGACTCTCCTGTGGGCAGACATGGACAATGATCACCTGTGTGTCTTCATTATACACATTCCTAACACACAATTTCCTATGCCTCAACTACTTGTGTATGGGGAGTGTGGCATGGCATGCTGAATTGTGTGTTGGCTGCTTTGATGTATGTTCCTATGACTACGACTACCATGATGCATTGGTGGTGAGTACTGACATGTGTTCTGGATTGTGATTCAGTCACCCACATTGGGGAAGGGGCCAGGGAATGGGTGGGGATTTATGTCCATGCATCTTACCTTTCTTTCTTGCAGCTCTGGCTGAGCTATCAGCATCCCCAATCCTGTGTATGCATTTCGGCTCCATGGTGGATTCCACCAGCTGCTCCAGTTCAGTGAGGCTTGGTGCACGGCTCTTCCCTCCACGTGTGGCTGAGGATTCTTTCCTCTGGGTTGAAATCTTCTTTTTGGTGGTGATCCTCAGATCATACCACCTTTTTTTGATATCTTCAATTTCCCGATGTGTGACCCCTAGGGCATTTACTTTGCTCTGGATCGCCAGCCAGGTGTTTCTTTTGACAGAATCTGCTACTTGCAGGGACTGTCTCCCAAAAAGCTGGCTGTAATGCTGCACTACCTCCTCCACCAGCACCTGGAGCTCAGTTGTGCTGGATTTTAGCTTCCTTTTTCTATCACCTCCATCCTTCTGGCCTTTCTGGGACTCCATCGTGATGCTCTGCTGGGCTCAGTGCAGCCTGCTCCTCTGTCTTCCCTCCAGCTCTCCAAACAGTTCTGTGACTCTGCACCTGCATGGGTGTGGCCACCTCCAGGTACTGGGGTGTGGTAATTGCATCTGATTGGTTGATTTCTCAGTTGCTTTGTTGTAGGGTGTGGTGGGTGTCCCTGATTGGTTAACTGGCTCACATGTCTTCTATTCGAATTTTCGAGAACGGATTTTACCGATTCGGTAAATACCGATTCGATATTCTCCAAATCGGTAATTTCCGATTTGATATCTCTTATTCATTCCTATGGGCCTGGAGGCCCATAGGGTTGAATGGGTGATACCGAATCGGATATTACCGATTCGGAGATTACCAAATCGGTATTTACTGAGTGTGGATTCTGATTGTTACCGATTCTGTATTTTTTTTACCTACATTCAGTTTCCTGATTCATAAATACCGATTTGGTATGAATCGGTATTTAAGAACCGGAAAAATGAAATTACTTACATCGGGCCCCAAGTCTTCCCATAAATGGTGGTTCTCTGCCTTAACACTCACACATATCATCACCCCCTGTCATTATTACCATATTAGTTTCCAAGGACAAATCCTCCTTGTCAAACATAGAGGAATTAATCACAAGGACATGGCCCATAATTGCAGTTTGCCATGAAGAAATTGTTTGTGATAATACTGATTTTACTGGGTGACGAAGGATGGAGTCAGCACAAGTGCAGACTGGCCTTTGCAGAGCGAGCCCCCCCCCCCCGCGCGCCCGTCCCCGTAGGAACAGCAACTGCCTCCACAGCAAGTTAAAGACAAAAGATGCACCTATAACTTGCAAATAAAGATGAATGAATGGGCTCATTGATGAAGAAGGGTAAGCGATTCACTTAATCTCAACTCGCTACTGCCAATGTAGCCAGTTATAACCTGGTCCTAAAGAAGGCAGCAAAGGGTCGAAACATGTTGTCCTACTACGGCCTCCACTAGGTGTGGTGGAACATTAACACTCCCACCACAACACCGCCAAACCACTTATTTAATCTTTCCACGTCCCTGGTAAATAAATGACTGAACCTGGGACTGGAGGTCATTTTAACCACACTTCCCATTACACCTTTGTACTTTCTAATCACAACTGTTGAAAAACCAGACGGCCTCCCTCCAGGTGGAGGAAAGTAGATCACTTGGAGAATTGAAAACTCTAGTGAAAAAAAAAAGACCCAATGATGATGCTGTTGATGTACCCAACAGAACGGAGAACCAACATATACCATGCTGTATGTTAAATGTGAATGAGGGTCTCTAAAACATGAGAACCTAAGACCCTTGTAATAACAGGACATTTGATTCATTCTATCTTGATATTGACTATGCATAACAGAAGCCAAATTAATCTGTCCTTCTACCTCTCTCTCTTGAATAGAGGATTACTGGTTTCCACATATTATTCCCCATTCTATAGTTAGCTTCTAGAATAACTTGCAATCTCCAACCATACAGTATCCCAAAATTACCCATCCTCCATGAAATAACCAGGTGCTGTATTACAGCATGAAAGTTACTGTAGCATATGGAACAGAGGTCTGTTCATCTGCAATAACAGGTGATACAAGTGTTATTTTGATCAGCGTTGTTAACATTTAACCTGTTTTCACCCTTTGTAGCTTGGTAAACAAAGAAGTCAGGCTTAACCTAGAGGCAAAATGTAAAGTATTTATGCAGCACATTAACAGCAATAACATGAAAACACAACACAAGAAAATTCCCACACCAATTTAGAAGGATACAGTAAATTGTAACAAATTATTTGACACCAAAACAACAAAAACCCAAAAAGTATAAACAGAGTTACGAATTTTGAAAGTTTTTAGTAAAAACGAACACCTAGTAAATCAAAGCCCCAACCGCAGATATCTGGCTGAGCAAGACCGAGTCAAAGTTGAAAAATATGGCTGACCTCAATGGAGCATGGGTTGGATACAAGAAGTGGATTGGTCTCAGTCAGCACTTACCTTCAAACTTCAAAGAAATTCTTGAAAAAATATTCTGAGAGCATTGAGTTCATTGGGGCAACACTTCAGGCAGTGTCTAAAGAAGGACTGAAGATTTCTACGTTCAGACTTTGTCACTTTTTTAGAATTTGAAAATCTCCAGCGGGACGAAGCAGGAGGCTGTAGCCAACAAGAGTACCAGGAGGCTGGATACCCCTTTGACGACTGCCCACTGAACAGGATTTGCTGCTGCGGAGAAGAACTTAGCAGGAGCAGCCACAAAGTCAGGTCAAGCCGTGGTACATCTTGGGCAGTTAGACAACCAGGATGGTCCTGGTCTTCCCTCATTTCTCAGAGCAGTTATGATTTTGGATATCTTGGCACCTTTATCACCACCACTAACGGGCCAGGACTGGAGGGGCACCACTTGAGAGGGGGTTAGACTCATTCAGACTGGTTCCATATGCAGGTTAAAGATGGTAACAGCCTGTCTTGTTTCTGTGGCTCTGAACAGAGGGCTAGCAAACTAGTCTTTGAAGTCACTCTGGTAGTCCTGGGTTCAGGTGATGAAGCAGAGTTCAAGCTGCAGGGCAGTCCTCTACGGTTAAAGGCAGGCTCCAGGCAGCAAAGTAGTCCTTCCAGATGCAGCAAAGTAGTCCTGTGGAGTACACAGCAGGCCACAGCAGAAGGCAATCCTCCAAGAGTCCTTCGACAGGCTCAGAAAGTGAACTGAAAAGTGGATGGAGTACTCTATTTTTATACCTGGTGCCTACATTCAACCTGGGAGAAGTTTCTAGAGGTTTCTCTTTGAAGTGCTTGAAGTTCCTTGACTCACCTTTCCTGGCTCCATGGTGGCTGCTGAGACAATGTGGAAGTGACAAGCCCTTTACATGAAGGCTTATTCAGTTGCAAGTGGGGCTGTGCCCAGCTCTGTTCCGCGTCCTTATAGCCGATGGCCCATTCAGACACACCTAATCCCTCTATTGTGTGACTGACTGAAAGGAATTCAGAAAGTCTAACTGCCAGTTCAACTCAGTCATGTGACCTAAGACAAGCTGTAGGCACCAAAATGCTAAGGGCAGAAAAATACCAACTTTTGTAATTTAAGATCCAACTTTATCAATAAAAATGAGTTTTAATTACAAATACATAGTTACCAAACATGAAAGACTCATCTGTTCCCCATCAAAATGTTGAACTTATTAAATGTAATAAGACAACCCAATCATATCCTATGGGACAGGTAGGCCTCACGGTAATGAAACACAAATTTAGGAGTCTTTCAGAACTAGAAAATGTAAAACTTCAAATACAAGTCCAACCTTTTAATTACAATGCACCCTGCTCTCTGTGCTACCTCAGGACTAGCATAGGGGTGATTTATATGTAATATAAGTGGAGTTAAAGGCTTGGCAAATGGTTTATATTGCCACATTGAACTGGCAGTTTAAAACAACGTTCAGAATACAATGGCAGGGTTGGAACATGTTTTAAGAGGCTACTTAAATGGGTGGCACAAAAAGCTCTACAGGCCCACTAGCAGCATTTAATTTATAGGCATTAGCTATATAGATTACCACTGTACAAGGGACTTATAAAAAAAATGAATATGTCAATTATGTGTAAACCAATGTAGCCTTGTCTAGGGGAGTGAACACAAGTACTTTAGCACTGGTCAGTAGTGGTAAAGTGCACAGAGTCCAAAGCCCCAAAAAACGAATTTTCACAGCAAAAATAAAGGGAAAAAAGGCAACATTTTTAGGGGAAGACCACCCTAATACTGACATGCCTAACAAAGAAATGTTCAACTTTTAAATGTTTCTTCCTTATTTGTATACTATCAGCCCGCCCCAGTGTTGCCTGGGGCAGAAAGGGGCTGGGGGCAGTACACCCGTTCCCGCCCGACCCCCTCCCGCCCCCACTCCTCCCACCTGTCCCTCTGTGCACATCCCTCCCGCCCTGATTTCAATGAGCATTTACTTTACCTGAGCTGCTGCTCCTTCCCGAGATCTTCACTTCACCGCCGCTCATCTTCGCCATGACACGCCCGCGCTCCTCACTTCACCGCAGCTCCATGTCTCTCCTCCTCGTCATCACGCACGCCGCGGCCAGCGCTACGTCACGACCAGAGCAGCGTCGCGGCCGGTGCTACTTTCAGGGCACTACTTTTTTTTAAAAGTTATATTTTTAAATGTACGGTTTATTTTTTTTTTTATAGCCTATGTCCATCTGCACACCCTGATAATTTCTACAATGTATCGGGTGTGTGGATTGGCGCTGTGGTTTTCGAGTTTACCTTGCCAAAAGGTTTGTGTTCTCTCTTTATAATAGTAGTATAGATACTTTCTTAAGTTCAATGTATTCATTTTAGTATTTAATTTTGTGAAATTTTGAGGACCCCCTAAGTAAGACTCGTGGACTCCCAGGAGTTCCCTGGACCACAGGTTAAGAGCCACTGATTTAGATCATCAGAGGTGAAAAGTACAACCATCACAAAATTTCGATTGTTAGATGGTCATTGTGTTTCATTGATCGGTTGAACTATGACTTGATGTAATTAATTGCAGGAATAAGATTATTGAAAAAATGTGTCAGCTTACTCATCACAAAATAAATAAAGTGATTCTGTTATGGTTTAATTGAAAATGTTCAATAATTTGAAAAGGTAGAGATGCTGCGTCATAGCAGCATTGAAAGTAGCAGGTTGTCTCTGGAGGAAGCAGGTGCAGAAGGTACTTATGTGTACAGAAAAACAGTGAACTGGTGAAAAACGTGATAGTGGATTAATAATTAGAGGAGACATCACGTGCCAAGTGGGGCAGAGTGACTGCAGGCTTCGCCACTGGAAAAAATCATTCTGAGTTGCAAAGTGGAGCTGCCTTGTTTAGGTTGCACATTCCAAATACATGCTCAATGGCTTTTTCTAATGCCTAGAAAAATGCCAGTTCTAGACACGGAAAATGAACAGATGCCCCCTACGAGCTAAAACACCCAGTGCATCGGAGAAGTTTCAGTTTATTTATGGGGTCACTTACTTTTCAGCTCAGTATTTGGGGGAACAAGATAAAGACAGTTGTACCATGGAATGGTGAACAAGCTATCACAGTATTTTTCAGCAAAGCCAAAGGTCAAAATGAGGTAGTCTTTCAGCATGAGAGACAATGGAGAAACCTATGTATGGCACACGACATAGCTAACTTCAAATCATCCCCTACATGTTGTATCTCTTACTCGGCCCCCGACTTATGTCCCCTTTTTAATCTCTGTATTTTGATGTTTTGAAAAAACCTTCTGTGTTAGTCCTCTACTTGTAACCCACAACACTTTAGTATAATGTTCATACATACCTTTTTAATTATTGCAAGCAATTAGTGCTTTTTATAGGAGAGTGCAAACATTCTATCACACTTGCCCAAAACAAACATAATATTTGAGCATCCTCTTCTCGATCTTGGTAAGGAAAGTACCCTCAGACACATTGTCATTTTCCTTTGATCCTCAAAACGCTATTAATCATAACAACTGTCTCAGTTCTCTTGAGAGTATACAGTGTATGATTTGTTTTGAAGTATTCACACATAAAATATTAATATCCTTGGTAACATCTTCCTTAAAGCATATACCTTTCTGCATTGTGACACTAGCATTAAGTTTATTTCACGTTGCTATTAAATTGAAACATTTGAAATATATTTCAAATTGAAATCACACTGCACATTAACACATTCAAAGACCTATGTAAATTTGAAATGCATGAACCAAAAGCCAAGAAAACTATGCTCTCTTCTTGTTTAATTGTTTGGTGAAAAATCTTTCTAAGATGGCCCACACTTTATTCCACTGGCCATTTTAGTGAGGGCTTAGCTTGTTGACCCATCTTATAACAAAATCCATTGAGGTGTTTGGGATACCAAAATGAATATGTATGAAGAGAATTTACATATAACCACTTTCAGTTGAGCTATTTGCATATTTCTATTTCATTCTTAAAACTCACCTGAAGTTTATTATTCAGGGGATCGAACAGACCTGTCCTATTTTTAATGAAGAGAATACATTATTGTAGACCATGAGAGCTAATGAATATCTATATTTTGTATGACAATAATATAGATAACACTTTTGCACTTTTTTCTGTTAACTGAGCATTTCAAGTACCTTTGAGTTAGAAGTGCATGGGAGAATGCTATATAACTCTAGTTCCACCTTAGAGTGCATAAATAGTAGTTTTACAATCATTATTAAACTCGGTCCTCTTTTTAATTAAATTCCTAAGTGTACTATCCATAAAATAGGCTACCACGCTTGCCCTTTAAATTAAGGAACAATTGTTATACACCATTTTGAACAAAGAGCATTTAAACTTGACTCTTTCGCGTATCAATCATGATTTATTAAGCATAAACAGTACCATTGTAGTTGAGGTAAATTGCTGCACAGATGGGCTAGAATAAAAAAAATTCTTAAAATGCATTGAGGAAAATCCGAATGTAATGACTATAACTACCTCCCTCATCCTGGCCTACTTTATAAGGATATGTCAATCAGAGGCAAATCTTTCACAAAACACATTTGCAGCTGTACAAATGGTGCATTGACATATGTCGGCTAATGAATCTCACCAGAATACAAGAAACTGAGGTGTATATTCACAAGATGGTGTGATAACTATCGCAAGAGTGGTGTAACGCAACTTTTAACATTCCACGTAGTGCGGGAAATTAAGCCTGTGTCAACGTGGAATACAGATCAAGGCGGTAGCATGCGATAGGCACCAGATAACGCAGCAAATGACCGTGTGAAAATCAACGGCACGCCGCAAAAATGCGATTCGCGAATGCAAACAAACATGCAATGAGGCAAATCGCGGGACAAAATCTGAGACAAACAGCCACAGGCCTGCAAATCCCATGCATCTTGCGGGAAAATGCACTATAAAAGAAAGAAAGAAAAAAAAAGAACCAATTCTAACTGTGTAGCACCATGGATGCACCCGGACTGAGTGCAGAGGACAAGCTGATCCCCATGAACCCCACGGAGGACCAGCATGGAACCCCGTGTTCGGGAAAGGGCAAGGAGAAGAATAAGGGGAAGATGGGTTTCAGTCCGCTGGAAAACCAGATCATTGTCACGGAGGTCATAGGACACCATCAACAACTGTTCGCCACCTCTACTGCGGCACTGGCAACCCAAACAGAAATATGGCAGGCCATCGTCACCAACGTCAATGCAGTCAGAGTGCCGAGGAGGTCACTGGAGGAGGTCAAGAGGCGCTGGCATGAAGTGCACAGCCAAACCAAGGAGAAGCGCTCTGCCAACAGGAAGGCAGTAAGGGCTACTGGAGGTGGGAGTCCTGGGACACAGGAGGAGCTGGATGACCTGGAAGAATTGGGGCCACCGTCAGCAGTGTGAAGTCGGTTGAAAGAATTGGGGACCTGGCACAGCACGTTACCACCTAACCTAACAGCAACAGGGTGAGTAACGGCCAGGGACGGGGGGACGGAGGGAGATGAGCACAATGCCACACATGCACAATTATGTATAGAACACTGCACACCCACAAGAATCGTGGAACATGTCACTGATAGCCTTGGCACACTGCAGCACACATAGAAATGCCAAGTAGGCCCCCGTCCACAATGTGCACAAAGGGGCCCCCTCCAGATCACCAATATCACAGCCGACCCATGCTCATGTGCTGAATCCAGCAAAGCAGCGGCTCTCTGACCCACACTGACTATGCAAGTAACACCGCATGCCCAATAGCATGGCAGCAGCCCAAAAACAGAGATGGTCCACGAATCGACATGGAGGTAGGTCAGTGCGGATCACATCTATAAAGGAGCACCTCACACTCTGACATGTCCACATGCACACACAACGCATGCAGTACAGTACACGCAGCACACAATCAATGCACCTGGACACAAAATCTATCCACGAGCACATATGACCCAAGTCAGAAAAAAATCATGCCCCAAAAAGCACACAATTCAAAGGCACTCTGCCTCAAAGGCAGAAGGATACACGAAATCAGAGATGCATGGGCAACCCCCCCACAAAGCAGCACACGCACATAGCAATCACAGAACATCAGCAATGACGGCAATGTGGTACAAAGTGCAACACCAACAGCATAGGCCACGGCTCACAACAGGTCCCGCACGTGCGTAGTGGCTGTCCACTCACATCTGGCTTTGCATGACACTGTTTGATGATAATGCACGGGTACTACCACACATCCATCATGCAGTCGAATAACACACTGACTGCCATCAAATAGCCAGCTCCATCAAAACTGTGACAATGTACATTGGCATGCGGTCTGAATGTAAACATTTGCAAAACTCCAACATACATGTGTAACTCTGTTAACCTGCATCTCACCTTTCACATTGCAGAGGGACAAACAACACCTCCAACAGGGCTCACCACACCTCACATCGTTGATGACAAAGAGGACAACCTGAAAATATGTCAAGACACCCTCCAAAGGATAATGGACACCCCCCATCCCCAGGAACATGGCAGGCAAGCTGTCCTGAGGTGAGCCCACCAGCTGCACAGACCACACAGCAGGAATCACACAGCACCATAGCTGTCTCCCAGCACCCCCGGACCAATACATGGAGTTCCAACAACGTGTTTGGAGTTGCCAGGTGGAGTTGGCTGAACAGCTGTGGGTGGGTTTAAAACTCGTGGCAGCCAAACTCTATGCCATACATGCGTGTCTGAGTCCCATCAAGGACCGCATACAGTCCCTATTGGACACCCCCTGTACGCACCATGCTTCACCAGAGACTTTGGCTGACCTCGCTCGGGCCATGAATCTACTACAAGAACTGTCGGGTCAGAGAGGCACCAGTGATTACAGCACAGAGTTGGCACAGATGCGGAGGCCAATGGAGACCATGGAGCAGATTCAGGCTGAAAGTTTGTCTCCCATGGCTATACACCAGCGAGTAGTAACTGGGAACGTCAATGCCCTGCATTACTTCATCTTGCCATTGCTACCATTAGCCGCTCTCAGAGGACTGCAGCGGGAACATTGACACACACAGCTACGATCCCTGATGGGTCAAAGGAATACAGTGATGCTGCCCCATCACCCTCGCAGTCTGTTGTGTCAGTAGCACACAGTGATGCAGCCATCATCCCGCCACACACACTGGACACACCAGACACAGAACCCATATCAGGGGAGTAAGAAGGGGATGGGAAATACTGTGTGAGGAAGGAGGCAGTAGCATCCATTACCATCATATGCCCTGTCCCTGCCTGGTGATGACCTATGCAGCATGCCCAGGGAAACCCCCGACACAGACTCCGATTTCGTCACTGCTGGTAATTACACAGCATTCCTGCTGAAGACTGCACCCTCCCACTTTGTAATCACCTCTCAATCCACAAAGGACTGTGGTTTGCCCACCACTAGGCTTCCATATGGTGTGGGCTTGGATGGCCATTTACAGCTCCAGCCCGGTCAATCACCTGAATGTGAATAAAACATTCTGAATCACACAGATGTGTCATTACTATGTTCACTCACGTATGGATGTATGGCTGGATGTAGGGACAATGATTGCATAAGAAGGTACACCATGGTAACTGACATCTATGCGCATGTGTATCCCTGAGATACATGGCAAATTGGACGACTGTGAAGGTGACTATTAGCTGTGGCCCCATTTCACATCAATAACAATCTCACAAACCACCAAAGTAGGCACACGTCCATGTGTTGAATAGGGCTATGTGTAGGAGTGATCAATTCAGTCACAGGCCAGGAGTGGTGTCCTACATCACATGTGACAACAGAACCTCATGATAAATATCTACTTACACACATCTGTAAGGACACATTCTGTTATGATATATGACATTTCTCCACATGGTCAGAGGTTGGACATCATTCTCACATTGCTGAAGTCAGGTAAGTGCACATGTCGGCCAGCACCTATCCCAAAACAATGTCTGGCTCACAGAGCTTGAGCTTCCAAAAGGGACCCACCCCCTTTGCACATGCGTCAGTCAGTTCCTACCTGTGGAGGGACGATGCTCATTGTGGCACACGGGTGGACAATGAAATCAACACACCTCACAGTTAGACACCAGTGGGGTGGCATAGACCTTATTGGGATGTGCGTGTCAGTGTGGACGACGCAACGGCCTCAACACACAGGGACATGCTTAAGAAACTTGCACGCAGCATGGATACATGTCGAGGTTCAGTAAATGGTGGTGCAAAAATGTACAACAATCATCACGGCTCGCGATGCTCCCAACCCACCTTGCCTTGCTGGATGAGTCATGTGTTGTTTGGCGTCTGCCCATTGCCCCGTGTGAGGGGGCACGACTCACTGCCCATGGGATCTGCATAGTGCTCTGCCACCGGAGTGCTCCGATTGTCTGCTCTGCTGACCATGTTCAGGTGAAAGGGTCCAACAGGTTCACATGTTGTGCTACATTGTCATGTGTGTGCTGTCCCCCAGCAGTGTGTCCGAATTGGCAACGTTGCCAAATGACGCTGTGTTGCTCCACCATGGACCTGCATCACCTTGCACAGGTGTGTGTACACGCGCGTTGTGCCACCAAATGCACCCAGAGTCGGACGATGGCAGACGTGTCCTCTGTTGTGGTGGGATATGTGAGCAGTCCCCACAATGCAACAAGTTGTTGGGACATGTGCAGTGGGTAACAATTGGTTGTGGCTGCAGGGATGTAGTTACTCATCCATGAATGCCCGCACAGCTTCATGTGCAATGTGTTCCAATAGTACGTCGTTGTCCTGTTCAAGGAACACCCGGGTGAGCCAATCCATTAACTGGTCCGGGCAGGTGTGCTCAGCCCATGCCGTTTCACCAATCCGCAATACAGCCCAATAGGGGAGCGCCTCTTTGTGGATACTGCACATGAGGAATTGTGCACTCTCTCATGCACAATTGCCAATACATACTCAGTATGTCAAGGCATCTTATGCACAACTGTCTCAGTAACACTTCTGTTCGTGTTCCAACAGGGGGTGCACACTCAAGTCATAGTCCAATTAATCTAGGGGTTGTGTTGGATAGGAAGACATCCACAGTACACTCGAATGTGCATGTTTGCAGTGGAACCAGGGCTGGACGCAGGTGAAGTAGGCAATGCAGAAGCTGATCCGGTGACTGATCCGCAGCACTGCCAGTGGCACTGCACCCAGTAAATACAGCATATGTGCAAGATAGAGTTCCATGTGACGGGGGCTGTGCATGTGTTCGGTATGGCCTGCCATTGCCTCGGTGCGTCTCATGGAACCGGCACTCTACAGAACTGCGGCAATTGTGTGGAGGACATACCACAGCTCTGCGCAATGATTTGGATGTGTGTGAAACGTTGGGTGGAATGGGTTGCTGTTTCCGTGAGTGTTAAGGGCATCCCATGCGGGGGTACCTTTGTGTGTGGGGTGTGGATGATTTGGATAGTTCATTTGCGCTATGCGTGGTGCGGGAGTCGTCCACAGCTGCCATGGCGCTGAAGCTCCCTCAAACACCATTTCCTCTGCCCGTAATCTAGGTGTTAAGTTCGACAATGCCCTATCATTCAAGCAACAAGCCATTGGGGTAGCAAGTTCCTGCTTTCATATCATCCGAATGCTAAGGAAGGTTTTTGATCTCCTTCCTTTGTCCACGAGAAAGACGGTGGTGGTGGCACTTATCACATCAAGACTGGACTACTGCAACAGTCTATATGCTGGAGCTAATAAGACCGTGCTCCACAAGTTGCAGATGGTCCAGCATGCCGCCGCCTGTCTTGTCCTGGGCTGGCCCAGGAAATCATTGGCTTCTGCAGCACTCCGTGCCCTCCACTGGCTCCCCATCCATAAGCGTGTGTTGTTTAAAATCTTGACTATTACCTTTAGAGCCTATCATGCAAAAGGACCTAGATATCTGTCCAACATCTTTAAACGACATCTGCCATCCCGAAACCTGAGATCTTCCCACCTCTACTTACTAGTGGTCTCAAAATTCAAACTAGCGACCAAAGGTGGAAAATCCATTGCCATCGTCAAATTTCAACAGAATCTCTGTTTAGGAAAGCCCTAAAAACCTGGGTTTTTATGCTCTCCGACGCGGCCTGTAAGGACTTGGTGTAATGTTTGATCTCTTAGAGTTGTTCCAGCCTTCTCACCCTTTTCTATCCTGGGGTGACCAACAGCGCCAAGATGCTCCCTGGAGTGATAGTATGCGCTATATAAAAGCCTTTTTACATTACATTTACATTACATCTCTCTCAGGGTATTCCAGGCGCGTTCTGGACCAAGGTCAGAGGTGCAGGTGTCCTCCCACCTTCTGCATTAGGACAATGGAGCTTTCATCCCTGATGTTTGTCTGTCTTCTACTTGCATTTTTAGAATGTGATGTTGCTTTGGGGCTGAGATTGGGACACAGCCTTGGTCTCATGGCGATGCACACACACATGTTGGCATGTGGAGCCAGGTGCCTGGGTGTGGTGTTGATGGGTGTTATGACCCTCTTGGGTGTCCTTGCTGCATGTTCAGTTGCTCCATGGCATCTGTTTGTCTTCAGCTGTGGCTGTGGGCTGTGCTCCCTTTTGTGGTGCAGGCCATGGTCTGACTTTACACCAGGTCAGAGCAGGTGTCAATTACTTGCTGCTAACGCGCCTTAACTTGTGTTTTGTGTTTTTATCGCCGATCTGTCTGGTCGTTGTGCATGTTGAGGTGTGGTGTTGTCATAGGTTTTGGCATGGGAACTCCTACTCTGTGTCTCATTAGTGATAGTTGCGGGGTTCCAATGAGGCGATGTTTTTTGCAGATGCTATTGTGGGTATACAGGTGCTGTGGGTTGTTAGCACCAGCTTGTGAATGGGGAGGTACATTTATGACGTCCTTGGCTGCACTAAAGTGCAGTTAATTAGGCGATAGCTCCTTGTGAATATGCCCCTGTGTTTGGGTAAGCAAGAATTCAACCACTGTAAGTTTACATCAAGGAACTAAAGCAGCATCTTGAGTGGAGCAATTTCTACATTCAGTTCCTTCCAAGACAGGCAAGACAGACAAGATTATCTCCACTTTAACACAACAAATGTGGAGACAGATTTAACACCCCATTCACAAGCTGGAGCAAACTGCAGACATCGCCTGTATTTCCGTGATAACAGCCCCAAAATGTATCTCCTCGGTGGACATCACCAACTAACCCTAATGAGATGCAGAATAGGCATACCTGTGCAAAAACACACGAAAAAACCACAACACCACTTTCACAACAAAATGCAAGATCTGCAATGCGAACCACAAACATGCGATAAGCCGTGGTAGCAGCAGGTATTTAACACCTGCCTCCTGCAGGTGTAAAGCTAGATGACTACCTGCAGTAGGCAACGGATCTCCGCACACAGCCACACCTGAAGAACAAACTACGCCATGGAGATACTCATCATGCAGCTCGGAGCCCCAACATGGCCACAACACCCACCGCCACCACCTCCAGGACCGCCACCACCCCCAAGACGAAGACCCGCCCCCCCGGACCACCGCAGAGCACAGAGGCAGCGCAGAGTAAGACAGCGGACCTACTTAAAACGAACCATTCTCACAGACCCAACGCCCGAGGAATTCATTGCCCACTACAGGTTTAAAAGGACCATCATCGGCATCATGACCCACATCGCCCACAGGTTGACGGTCCCAACACAGCGGAGAACCAACATCCCTCTGCAGACCAAGCTGCTGGCTGTGCTGCACCTGTTGGCCTCTGGCACCTTCCAACCAACAAATGCCAGAGTTGGAGGGGTCTCACAGTCAGCCCTATCAAAGTTCATCACACCCGTCCCGGATGCCATCCTCAGCTTTATACCCCAGTTCCTTCACTTCCCCCACACTGCGCAGGAACAGCAGGAGGCCACGCAAGTCTTCTAATGCCATAGCCAGATTCCCGGCTGTGTTGGGGGCAATAGACTGCACATATGTCCCACTTGTGCCCCCTGCAACACCGTCATGGGTCAAAGAGGGCCCACCACGAGCTGGGGCAAACTCCACGCCCCAGTCCTGCTAGCTCTGCAGCCTCCGCAGACCATCGCTAGCCCCCACAACTCAGGCCCACATTACTCCTTTCTCATTGACATTCTCCACCAGCGTCCCCTTCCTCACAATGGGCCCCACATGTGGAACTGTGTCCTGACTCCTGAATGACAGTGACCCCAAATCCGTAGCAGCGGCCACAGCACCAGACTCCCTTTTATAGTCGTAACCCTACCCCAGTCTCCCGCAGGTCAGAATCCCGTGGCGCTACTAACCCTGTGCGACTCAAGTCATCCCCCCTTATTGTCCTGCCATTGCTTTTCTGAGTTTCTGATGACTGTTGGAGTTGTTGCCAGCACCAGCAGTAGCTTACACTCACCCCACACACAGCCAGCACAGGCGTCACTGGATTAATGGGCCTGCCATCACATCCTGCCGAACCAAGTATTGACTCTTTTCTCCCTGCACCGGCGATCAAGGATATGCACTCTGCCCTTTGATGATAACACCCCTCAGAGATCCGAACACACCCTCCCAGTGGAGTACAATGTGGCCCACATACGCACCAGGGGCATTGTTGAATGCACATTTCAGGTGCCTGGACGGCACAGGTGGAACACTCCTGAACAGCCCGGAGATCGTGTGCAAGCTGATCATTGCATCTTGTGGGTTGCACATCATTTGTGTTCGCACTAGCGCCCCATGGATCCCAGTCCCAAAGGTACAGGACGATGATGGTGGTGATGGGGCAGGTGAGCCACATCCCACTGCAGCAGCAGCAGGAATGGCTCGTAGGAATACCGTCATTGACATTTACTTCACATCACATTGTGACCGTCCATGGCAATCAAGAGACAATAGTAAATGTTCAAATGCACTGCATGTATGAATAAAACATATTTGCGGGCTTCAGCTTGTACTTGTACATTTTAATGTTACTTTTCCCTGCGATTTCAGATGTAATTGGCCAGGTAGTGCACCTTTGCGGAATCAGTTGTGTCCTGTGTTAAAATGTGGTGGGGATGCTGTTTTTACCGGGATGTTGTCAATGATAAGGTGCACTCCTGCCTATGTGCGTATGCTGCATGGTGGGTGTGTCACTTGTGCACTTCTGATTTGTCTGCTACCGGTCTCTTTCATGTGGTGTGCCTGTCGGTTCGGTTCTTCCACTGTGCTAGGTAGTTGTGGTGTACATGTACTCCTCTGCAGTTGGCCAGGGTGCATCCGTGGTACTCCGCTGTTTTTGGATTTTGTTGTGTGGCATTTTCCTTATGCTGTTCTTGTGCTTTTTCCCTCATTGCGCGTGTATATTGCTGCCCTCGCGCTGGTTGTCACTGTTTTCTTATCACGCTTTTGCCCATCGCATGTTTTTTCACGTTGGAGTTTGACTTTTTATCTCCATTAAGGTGATTGTGTCGCGGGCATTGGCAGCGTTGTCGGCAAACTATTGCATGCTACCGCTGTGTTGTGAATTCCACGTTGTCACAGAGTTGTTTTCCAGCGATGGGCTGCGATGTTGAAAGTTACGCTACTCTTGCTGTAGTTATCACACGTTCTTGTGAATATACCCCTGAGATCTAGAATAATGTGAAGATACAGAGTTTCAGTACAAAACTTTTTGAAAAGCCAATACAAAGTAAATCAATGCTTGCCATGAAGGCACAGATACAAAAACCTCTTTTAATATATGGTAGTCAAAAGGATCCATAGTGTTAGTCGCTTTTGGAGAATGATCAATGAACAAGAAACAGCCTTTCCAGTTACACGCAGGGTATTACTTAAGTAAACAATGTTTTCTCAATTTGTAAATCTCATAGCGGATAATGAATTTTCATCAGAAAATACCTCGCATTTTGAAAGAGGTCTTTCAAAACACATAATCAAGCAATGAACATTTTTAAAATTGCATCAAAAAGTACTCACAAGATTTCCGTAAAGATCAGTTAGATTCGTTTGGACCAGATCATCAAACTTTTACAGAGAGATCTGCCATCTTGAAAATGAGTCGTCATGTTGATTGGCCATTCAATGCAACTCATATGGTTGAATAAGAGCAATCAGGAACTGACATTATTGCCAGCACAAGCCACTAATGAAAAACTTTCCATGATGACCTATAGCTCTTAAGTTGGGAAGAAGTGACTGAAGAGGGGCAAGATAGCCAGTACATTAAAGGTAGCACTACAATTTGAAATGATTACTTCTTCTTTCCTTGATAAAGATCACACGATAATGTCTCGGGGCCGAAAGGACTGAGAAGGAGGTTCATCACAGAAGCCATTTTGAACTCCATTTTCTGTAATGACGTGGGTATTACTGATTGGAAACTTTAAGTGGTGTTGTTGCCTGAGAAGGCAGAGATGACAACTTTACACTCGTTTTCATCTGAACTGAAAAGTTATCCTGAGAAATGTCTTTATAATATCGCTTTTCGCCTGACTTGATTTCTAATGCAATTTTAAAGTAGGCAAATGTATAGTTTCGAAATTTGATTGTGCAAACTTTCATCAAACAAACAGGGGCACCTTTATATCATCAGAATGTGGAGTCTTTTCCGAGAAATGTTTACTTTAAAAATCCTTTTTTATTCTCACGAGGTAGACTTTTGGTCCGAATTGTCTTAAATAAATAGTTTGTCGCTTTTATGGTGAATCGATTTTCTGAATATCTGTTTTATGCAACGTTGATTTTGGTATTTACTTTTCTTTTTTAAATGAAGTCCTTTAATGTCATTACAAAATAGAAAAATACGTTCGAACGTCATTTCATAAACACAAAATATAAACATAAGCCTTTTTTAATTTTTTTATTTTTTAAATAGGGTGAAATCTATACACAAAGCATTGTAGCACCGCACAAAATATACTCAAATCATCAAAATCTCTCAAAAAAACAGTAATTCCTCTCTGATTTAATCAAAAAAAGTCCCCCAGATCCTGTCAAATCTTCTAATATCCCATACCCTCAGTGCGAAATTCTGCTCACTAGATGTAACTCGTCTCATCTTTTTTAGCCATTTATACATAGATGAATCTGTTCTGTGCGCCACAGCTGTAACAGGAGAGATCTGGCCACTGCCATAGCAATGTACATTAATTTAGCCATCTGATTGGAAAGCGTAAGATCAGGGTCAAAACCATGCAGGATTAATTTCTCGTTCACTGCGATCGTGAGATTACATTCAATCTGGCAAAAAGTAAAAATGTCTTCCCAAAATTTCACGATCTTAACGAAATGGACCATGACATGTGACCAGTTGGCTGGAGAGTGATGAGTACATCTGAAACAGTGTGCAGAATAATTAGAATACATTTTGGAGATGGAGGCAGGTGTGCGATACAGCAGCCATTTACTGAAAAATAACATTCTCCGCCAGTTAGCCCCTCGCAATGTACTAAAATTAAATCTGTTAATGACTGACCAAGTATTCAAGGGCATTGCATGGTTTTCCTGATCCTGCCATTTTGGTATTTACTCATCAATAAAATAATTGGAACTTAATATACAACGCCGTGCCAGCATGTGTGCATATTGGTAAGATGACTGTCGCTGTTTTAACACTAAGTGTATCTTTTTCAGATGTAGCTATCATTATAGATATGTTTTTGCAAACAGCCATGAATAATACCCATCGCCTGATATCACTGAGACAGCGATAGTTGCCATTTTTGATGTACTAAGGAGCATCATAAAAACGCTTGGGCCCTATTTGGCCCATCTGGGACATTCAACAAAGCACCGTGGGGCATATTATCAAGGGTAATATCGCCACATTAGCCGCACTTTCGTGCCGCTAACACGGTAATTTTTTATCGCCTTATTAACAAGTTCGTGCTAACCCGTGTTAGCGTTAATTTCCGTGAGTTAGCTGCAATTTGCAAGAAGTGCCACTGTGCTCCACAATTAGCTCAACACTCTTATGTGCCTATGTGGCACCTGAGCTCAGTTTATTCAGTCTATCGGCTTACTTTAGTGCCATATGCAAACACTTACATCCCCATCAGATTGGATGATCATACATTTAATGTCCAGATCATTTTTCAAAACTGTATAATTGCCGTGGAACTCAACACAGACATGACTCAAACCTTAATCATAGGCCCACTGGTTGCTTACTGAAGTAGAAACTGATAGACGGATCCATTTGGCACTTTTCCGATGCGTGTTGCCTGAGTATGCAAATTAGGATTATTTTTATGATTTACTAATCACACAACTAAAATCAATAATGTGGCATCTATTTATTTTCACCACATTAAGATGTTGTAAAAGATGTTTATCTAGAAATCCAATAGTGCAAGTCATTATTATCCTACTGTATCTGGACTGAAAGAAATCAGTATACCTTTCCTATACTATCAACTTGCAGGGTATCAAAGTCCACAACGTGTCTCTCTATCTCTTGTTGGGCTTCTCTCCCTGCTCCCACATAACTCCCCATTTCCTTCACTGGCTTCCAGTTTAGAAAAGATCTATGTTTAGAAGGTTATGCATAGTGCATTATGGCACGCATGAAATGGAGACAAAGTATCATTCAGGTACATACCCTCGATAGATGCTTACAAATAACCTCTCTTCCTCTGTTGACAATTCTGTGTGTTCCTGTGCAGTTCACTCAGATAGACTGTCGCCTACCTGCTAAATATTGGAATAGCCTCCCCCTGAACGATGGATCGTTACAGTCGTTCTTGAAAAGCTTTTTTTCTACCTCCTGGCTAATGTAAGTTCCATGTCGATTCCAGCAACCTGTGTGCGCGTGAGAACACTCTCCAAAACCAGCCTTATCATCGTCTTCTCCGTTAATCTCCATTTCTGTGGAGCTATGTCATTATTCATGTCACAGGAACAGTTGGCATCTCTAAAATGTATTCCTTGTGTCGATACAAACAGGAACTTCTGAAAGCCGATCATGAATATCATCAAAGAGTGCCAGGGGAAAGAAATACTTCACATATAACTGACCACCTTCTTCGAGCGAGAAAGTTGTTTTAATGAGCACATTACTTCTTGGGGGCTTCTTTTACAGACATGGGGATATTCGAGTCTTATTGAGTGCATGCTTTCTTGAGATCTGCTGGTTATATCAGGTCCTCCATTTTGAGTTTCTGAAAACTACAGTAATGCTTGATAGAAGCTCACAGTATCATTAATGATTTGTGAAAAGAAATGCTCCTACGAGTACTCTATGTCTTAAGAGCCTACTCACGAAAATGAAGTTTCTAAAATAAAAAACTGCCAGCAATGAAACGTGAATTTCTGTGCTAGTTACAACTTTCACTAAACTTAGGGACTGAAAAGGAGTTTGGCGGACATTGTATTGTATTGTATTGTAATTGCATTTATATAGCGCTTACTACCCCTGACGAGGTGTCAAAGCGCTTTTTTGGCGAGTAGCATGCTACTCCGGGACCCATAGAGGATTAGTGTTGAATTAGTATAGTGAAACATGCAAGTACATTTTGTGGTGGATAGGTTAGTCAGTTATTTGGATTAGTGGAAGAATGTACTGTTCCAAAGGGAAACAAATGGGAGACCTCATTTACCTGTCCCTCGCTACAATATTTTCCTGGTGGTGACCAACTTGAAAAAAAAGGCATTACACTATCCACCCTAAATAAGGTGGGCAATGTACAGCCCTGCTCCAGACAGACACTACTCCGTTGGGCCATCAGAAGAAGAATTATGTGGAGGAGCCAACTGAGCTCCATCAACAGAAGAGTTAAGGTCTGCTTGTCTCTCGAAGGTTTGGCGGGCAGGGTAATCGATTGTAAAAGGGTGAAGTACCATCAGGATGGCGGAGGACATTACCTACGCCATCCCAGCCTGCACTAATCTGTTCACCAAGATCTAGGTCAGACCCTTAGTCTAATATGGTTCTGCATAACTTGTGCTTCTGTCACTAGATATATATGGAATATCCTGCTTGTATCGGGGCCACAGGTTTATCTCAGCAACAAAAATTTATTACGTTTGTCTAATAAAATATATCACTCTATCTGCAGATGCAAGAAGTTTATGCACGAAAACTGCATACACATTTGCAAGTTCTAGTATAACATAACTTGACATTTTAATCACACACCACTAAACTAGAAGACTATTTCAACACATATTTAATGACATAGTAGCCTGTCTTTGGTACTGTGAAAGGACCCCTGTCTTCCTGAATGGGGCAGCAATTTTTAGTGATTGCATTTTTAGGCCTGCCTTTAGCTGAGGTCATTTGATTTTACAGACCCTATATATGATGGGTTTGCCTATTGGGGTTTGAATTCAGCGCTCTTCCTCCATTGTCTAGTGTTGTGTCAGTCAAATTTTCTCCTGCCCTATATAGCATATAGCATTGGTTACTTGATTAGCCAACATGAACCATTGGCTAAGTTTACTGTGATTGACAGCATTCTGCTCTTTCACAAGGAACACATCCACAAACAACGTAGTTCTCTTAATTCCAGATGTTATCCTGCAAATGCATGCTTTTTCACATTTTTTTTTGTTTGTTTTTATTCATTTCTTTTCATGGCTAGGGCACTGTAGCTCCCCCAATAATTAAGTTTTGCAAAAGTATTACCAAAATAAAACAAACATTGGTACATCTGAAATAGTGTCAGCCAAACTATTGGTTTTGACAATGCTTGTTCAAAATTGACCTAAGATGTGAGCAGACAACATGAAAAAAGGAAGACAGCACTCTGCGTTTTATTAAACGAATTCCTCATTCAAATAGAATGTGAGTAAAAAGTCTACTGCTCTGTAGTCAATCTGTTATACAAAATTTCACTGTGCCACAGGGGATAAATATGCCCGCTGGTGCTCTAACTAGCACTTGTCTTTCTGGCTTTGATACCTGATTTGTTCACATGCAGCACCCAGCCATTGCTCTGAAATTCTATATGAATCTTTGGAATCCTTGTCAAGCGATTTGGTCTGTCAACTGGGCAGCTGCCTACACACATGAGTATTTGGATCGATAAAACTCCCATAAAAACTGGGACATGGTTTTTACCTTGACATTATCCTGTCCTATGTTCCAGGACTAAGACAACGCTGGGGCATGACTTCAGCTCACTTGATCCAGCAGAGAAGCAGATGTCTCAGATATTAAAGGCCCATCAAAAACAGGGAGTTATAATAAGCTTTGTTAAGTGAGACATGATGCCTCTTGCACACTCAAATCTTCATTTTCTGAAGAGTAAGAGGAAAAGAGTGTGGAGAGCGCTAGATTTGCAAATCAGTCAACAGGGGAATTGTAAGCACGCTACTCACCCTTGAGGGTCTTTAGGTGCTGGGGGGGGGGGGGGTGGAGGGGGGGGGTAAGCAACTCCGTTCAGTCAAAGAGCCCGGTCTTACTGTAGGTGTTCAGGAAGGGGGCGCGTCTGATGGCGATTGGGAGCTCGCTCCAGATCTTGGCCGCAATGTAGGTGAAGGGTCTTCCACCTGTTCTGGGTCTGCAGATGCACGAGGTTTTGGCGAGGGCAAGGTCGGCGGATCGGAAGTTTCTCTTGGGTATGTGGAAGGAGATTCTCTCGTGAGGTATTGGGGTCCGGTGTTGTGGAGGAATTTGTAGGCGTGGGTGACTATCCTAAAACTGACTCTCTTCTCAACGGGGAGCCAGTGGCAGTTCCGTAGGTGTTGGGTGGTGTGTTCATGTCGAGGAATACGGAGGAGGAGTCTGGCTGCGGTGTTCAGTATGGTCTGGAGCTTGCGGGGCAGAGACGTGTTGATCCCGGCGTAGTGGGCTTTTCTGTAGTCCAGTCTGCTGGTTATGGGTGTGTGGGTGATGGCCTTCCTTGATTCAGGGGGGATCCACTTGAAGATTTTTTGGAGGATTTGGAGGGTGTTGAAGCAGCTGAGGTGATGGCGTTGACCAGTTGGATCATGGAGAGGGAGGAGTCAAATACAATGCCAAGGTTTTGGGCGTGGTACGTGGAGGAGGGTGGGCTGCCGAGTGTGGTGGGCCACCAGGCGTTGTTCCTTGCTGAGGGTCCAAGGATGCAGACTTCTGTCTTCTCCGAGTTGAGCTTCAGGCAGTTTTTGCTCATCCAGGATGCAACGTCCTTCATTACTTCCTGGAACTTGAGTCTGGTGGTGATGGGGTCCGACACCTTAGCACCACTGAAAAAACGTCAAAGCAAACCTGGCAGCAAAAAGGCCTCATGGTTCAACGATGATCTTAAGAAGTCCAAGAAACTCTGCCGCTCCCTTGAAAAGGCCTGGAAAAAAGACCCAACCACTAGCACCAAGGACGCCTTCAAAAACGCCACCCGCACTCACCACCAACTAATCCGAAAGGCCAAGAAAACAGCATTCAAGGATCAACTTGACAACAACGCCCACAACAGCAAGGAACTTTTCAACATCGTCAAGGAATTTACCAACCCCTCAGCCAACTCCAACGACATCACCCCCTCTCAAGCCCTCTGCGACTCCCTAGCCTCATTCTTCCACAACAAGATTGCAGACATCCACAACAGCTTCGACAACCAACCCGGAGACCAACCCACCCGACCATTTGCTGAACATTCTCCCCCCGTGAACACCCTTAACAACTGGAACCCAATCTCCACTGAGGACACAATCCGCCTGATGAATTCCATCCACTCAGGATCCCCCACAGACCCATGTCCTCACCACATCTTCAACAAAGCAGACTCCATAATAGCACCGCACCTCCGAGACGTCATCAACTGCTCCTTCAACTCCGCCACCTTCCCGGAAGACTGGAAACACGCCGAACTCACCGCCCTTCTGAAAAAACCCACAGCGGACCCCACCGAACTCAAAAATTACCGCCCCATCTCGCTCCTTCCTTTCCCGGCCAAAGTCATCGAGAAAGCTGTCAACAACCAGCTCGCCGCTTTCCTCGAAGCCAACAAATCCCTCGACTCCTCACAGTCTGGCTTCCGAGCAAAACACAGCACTGAGACCGCCCTCATCGCAGCAACAGACGACATTCGAACTCTACTGGACAATGGAGACACAGTCGCCCTCATCCTCCTCGACCTCTCCGCAGCCTTTGACACAGTCTGCCATAGCACCCTTCTACAACGACTCAGAAAAATCGGAATCCAAGGAAAAGCACTTGAATGGATCACCTCGTTCCTCACCGGAAGAACCCAGAGAGTCCGCCTCTCACCATTCAAGTCCGAGGCCACTGAAGTCATCTGTGGTGTACCACAAGGATCCTCACTCAGCCCACCCTCTTCAACGTATACATGAGCCCCCTCGCGGCCATCGCCCGCCAACACAACCTCAACATCATCTCTTACGCGGATGACACTCAACTAATCCTCTCTCTCACCAATGACCCCAGCACCGCCAAAACTAACCTACACAAAGGAATGAAAGAAGTTGCCGAATGGATGAAACAAAGCCGTCTAAAACTTAACTCAGACAAAACAGAAGTCCTCATCTTAGGGACATCCCCCTCTGCATGGGACGACTCCTGGTGGCCGGAAGCCCTCGGAAAAGCACCCATCCCGACAGACCACGCACGGAACCTGGGCGTCATCCTGGATTCTTCACTCTCAATGAACAGACAAGTCAGCGCCGTATCCTCTTCCTGCTTCAACATTCTTCGCATGCTCAGAAAAACATTTCGCTGGATCCCCACCGAAACAAGGAAAACAGTCACCCATGCTCTGGTCACGAGCCGACTGGACTACGGAAACACCCTCTACGCAGGCACTACCGCTAAACTCCAGAAGAAACTCCAACGAATCCAAAACGCCTCAGCCAGGATCATATTAGATATCCCACGCAACGAACACATCTCTGGTCACCTTAAAGACCTCCACTGGCTACCCGTCAATAAGAGGATCACTTTCCGACTGCTAACCCACGCACACAAATCACTCTACGACATCGGACCAGAATGCCTCAACTCACGACTGTCCTTCTACACCCCCTCCCGCCAACTACGTTCTTCCAGCCAAGCCCTCGCCACTGTACCTCGCATCAACAAGACCACCATGGGAGGCAGATCCTTCTCATACCTGGCTGCTAAAACATGGAACTCACTCCCCGCTTACCTTCGCCTTACCCAGATCCACCTAGCATTCAGAAAGCAACTTAAAACGTGGATATTTGACAAGTAAACCTCCTCCCCTATCTAAGCGCCTTGAGACCTTCTGGGTATGTAGTGCGCTATACAAATTCTCTGACTTGACTTGACTTGACTTGACTTGGTGAGGATGAGCTGGGTGTTGTTGTCGTACGATACTATGCTGAGTCTGTGCTGTCTGACGATGGCAGTGAAGGGGGCCATATAGATGTTGAAGAGCGTGGGGATGAGGGACGATCCTTGGGGCCCTCCTCAGGTGATTTCCGTGGGTTCGGAGAGGAAAGGTGGCAGTCTGATTCTTTGGGTTCTGCTGGTGAGGAACAAGGGAATCCAGTCGAGGGCGGTTTCTTGTATGGTGACATCGTGGAGTGTGGCAGTGAAGGTGCGGTTGGAGAACGTGTTGAAAGCTGCAGCGAGGTCTAGTAGGATCAGGGCCGCGGTGTGTCCTTGGTCCAGGAGGGTGCAGATGTCATCTGTGGCAGCGAGTAGAGTGGTCTCGGTGCTGTGGTTACCACGGAATCCAGATTGGGAGGGGTCAAGGATGGAGTTTGTTTGGTTGTGCAT
Source organism: Lissotriton vulgaris (assembly GCF_964263255.1). NCBI lineage: Eukaryota > Metazoa > Chordata > Amphibia > Caudata > Salamandridae > Lissotriton > Lissotriton vulgaris. The sequence goes on from NC_141697.1 coordinate 450,140,529, forward strand.
TGATGGTCCTCTCAGTGACTTTGGCAAGGAGAGAGATGGGTCGATAGTTCATGAAGTCACTGGGGTCTGCTGTGGGCTTCTTGAGCAGGGGTCTGACTTCTGCGCATTTCCAGTAATCGGGAAAGATGCCAGTCTTGAAGGTGACGTTGATGGTGCATCGTAGTTCAGGAGCGATGGCGGTGGCTGCTCTGTGGAAAATGTGTAGGGGTTTGTTGATGTGGAAGTGTAAGCAGTGGTGGTCTGCCCATGGGGCTGCGTGGTATGGTTAAAGTGGATGTTGTTACCTTGATCAAAGATGGGGTTGAGGGTGTGTTCCACCTTGTGGGTGGGTGTTCTGACAAGCTGTTTCAGTCCGATGTTGTCGAGGTTGTCCAGGAGGGTAGTGCAGTTGGGGTCGCTGGGGTTGTTGAGGTGGAAGTTCAGGTCTCTGATGAGTATGTAGTCCATGGAGGCGGTGGCGTGGGGTGCGATGAGCAGCGGAATGAAAAGGGCACAGAGAGCAATGGGCACAGAAAGATAGAAAAATGGCAAAGTTAGACACAGGCTCAGGCACAATAACAAGACAGGCACAATAACAAGATAGTGGAGAGGCTAGAAGGAAGACAGAAAAACGGGCACCGAAAGACAAAAACAGCACAAACACAGAGACAGACTACAGAGGCCAGCAGAGGAGCACAGCTCTCCCACTGGACCACTAGGGATGAGGCGCAGGCAGGAGCCTGCGGGTGAAGGAGGCCTCGAACACCTACCTGCACAGGGGCAGCAGAAGCAGCACAACCACAGAGCTGCTGGGGGAGAGAGCAGGTTTCTGACCAGAATCTTATTTATAGCTGTTAGGAAATAAACCAAGTAACTCGAAAGCTACTGACCAAACTATAACTATTTTTCTGATATGCATCTAGAAGTGGCTAATGTTCAATTCCATAGCCTTCAATTAGTGCAGAGGACCATGGAAGAGGCACTTTGATTGTCTCTAGACTAAAAGACTTCTATCAATATCCGGTTCAAAGGCTGGCAACCAGGGCTATGTCCAGCTAACATTCTAGCATTTGATTGCCATATCAAATTGTGTTGAAGCAGATGATCTACTGTTTGACAAATCTTTTTTGACTCTTTCTCTCTCCCACCTACAAGTACTTTCTAGTAACAATAAAAGGTACTTCTTATCTGGACTTTTCCACATTTTCCTTTAGTGAGCAACAGTCTGGTTCATCTTCAATCAATCAATCAACCATTTGTAAAGCGCACTACATACCCGCGAGGGTCTCAAAGCACTGGGGGGGGCGCCACTAATCTAACAGCGAGGTCTTGAGTATCCTCTTGAAGGTCAGCAGGTCTTGGGTCTGTCGTAGGCTCAGTGGGAGGATGTTCCATGTCTTGGCGGCGAGTTGGGAGAAGGATCTCCTACCGGTGGTTGTTCTTCAGATTCGCGGGACGGTGGCGAGTGAGAGGTCGGCGGAGCATAGCTGGCGGTTGAGGATGTGGAAGGAGAGCCGTTTGTTGAGGTAGGCTGGGCCGGTCTTGTGGAATGCCTTGTGTGCGTGTGTCAGTTGAATGTTTTCGGCATAGGAGATTATGTTGAGGTCATGCTGTTGGGCTACATGTGCAAGCGGGGCCATGTAAATGTTGAACTGTGTCGGGCTGAGGGATGATCCCTGGGGTACACCGCAGATGATCTCCGAGGCCTTGGAACAAAATGGGGGGAGGCGGAGGCTCTGGGTTCTGCCGGAGAGGAAGGAGGTGGTCCAATCCAGACCCTTGCTTTGGATCCCTGCGGTGTTAAGGCGTGCGCGTAGTGTGCAGTGGCAGACGGTGTTAAAGTCAGCAGAGAGGTCTAGGAAGAAGAGTGCTGCGGTCTCACCGTTGTCCAGCAGGGTCCTGATGTTGTCTGTGGCGGCGATGAGGGCAGTCTTGGTGCTGTGGTTGCTGCGGAATTCTGACTAGGAAGGGTCCAGGATTCAGTTTTCCTCACGGAATCGGGTTAACTGTCTGTTGACAGTTTTCTCGATGACCTTGGCCAGAAAGGGGAGCAGAGAGATGGGTCGGAAGCTTTGAGGGCTCTTGGGTCTGCCTTATGTTTTTTGAGTAGGGCAATGATCTCTGCGTGTTTCCAGATCTCTGGGAAGTTCACGGTCTTGAGAGAGAGATTGATGATGTTGCGCAGGTGGGGTGCAATTAAGCTGCTTGCTCTGTTGAAGACATGGTGAGGTGATGGGTCTGACGGAGAGCCGGAGTGGATTGTGCGCATGGTCTTGATGGTGTAATCGATGCTCACGCTGGCCCAGGCTAGCAGGGGGTCATGGTCAATGGTGTGCGGAGGGTCAGTTGTGTTGATGTCTGTTGGGGCTGTTGGGTGTTGAAGCTGTTGTGGATGTCTGCTATCTTGCGGTGGAAGAAGGTGGCGAGGAAGTCGCACAGGGCTTGTGACAGCGGGATGTCGTTGGTGTGGGAGCTGGGGTTGGAGAGTTCCTTCATGATCTTGAAGAGCTCCTTGCTATTGTGTGTGTTGTTGTCGAGGCAGTCTTTGAAGGAGGTAATCTTGGTTGCCCTGATGAGGTGGTGGTGGTTGCGGATGAAGTTCTTGTGTGCTGCGTGGCTGTCCGGAGTTTGTTCACTGTGCCATTCCTTCTCTAGTTTCTGGGAGGCTTGCTTGGAGGCTTGGAGTTCTGGGGTGAACCAGATGGCCCTCTTGCTGGAATCTCTGTGGGGCGGTTTCTTCAGCGGGGCGAGGGTGTTGGCACAGTCCTCTATCCAGTGTCTGAGGCTGTGGGCAGCGTCTTTGGTGTTGGAGGGTTCAGTGGGTGGGCTGAGAGCGAGGTTTGCATGTAGGTGGTCTTCGGTGATTTTGCTCCAGCAGCGGGGGGGATCTGTTGGGTATGGTGGTGTGTGGTGGGTTCTGGAAGGCGAAGTGGATGCAGATGTGGTCGGTCCAGAGGAGTTTGGTGGTGTGGCTGACAGAGATGTGCAGGCTTGAGGAGAATACGGAGTTGAGCGTATGGCCAGCGGAGTGTGTTGGCGTTGTGATAAGGTGCTTGAGTCCGAGGTAAGCGAGGTTGTCAATCAGGGTTGTGGAGTTGTTGTCGTTGTTGTTCTCAAGGTGAAAGTTCAGGTCTCTGAGGAGGATGTAGTCGGTGGAGGTCAGGGCATGCGTGCTGATCAAGTCAGCGATGGAGTCGCTGATTTGGGGGTGGGTTCCAGGGGGTCGGTAGATGAGTGTGCCTCTGAGGGTGGAGTTAGGGTCTGTGTGCATCTGGAAATGCATGTGTTCAGCGGTGCTGAGCACGACGTGAGTGCTAGTCGAGACCCTGATTCTGTTCTTGTGGATGATGGCGATTCCTCCTCCGACTCCGTTGGTGCGTTTTCTGTGGGTGATCTTGTAGCCATCTGGGATGGCTATGGAGATGTTGGGTGCGAAGGAGTCGTTAAACCAGGTCTCTGTCAGGAAGGTGACGTCTGGGCATGTTGTGTCGAGCAGGTCCCAGAGCTCGACGGCATGCTTTCGTGCGGAGCGGGTGTTCAGTAGTATGCATCAGAGGTGGTTGGGGTCTTTCTTGGTGGGTGGTTCATCGGCTATGAGGCTAGTGTAGCTGCAGTTCCGGCAGGTGAAGGGGCCGTGTGTGCATTTCGGGGTGGCCTTGAAGCAGGTGTGGCTCCGTCCGGAGTTGAGAGCGTGCAGAGTGCTGGCGTCATAGTGGCGGCGGTCATTGTGGTGGGTGCGGGGGCCAGGGATTCTGGTGCTGGGAGCGGTCCAGGCCGGACGGGCGCAGACAGGCTGGCCCTAGGTGTGCTAGTGGTGCAGCCGCGCAGCACCCAGCATATAGGAGGAGATGGGAGGGAGGAGTAGCTGGGAGGCGGGACAGCGAATGGGCAGTGGGCAGTCAGGGGGCGGGCAGCAGGGGACGCAGCGGCGAGGGCGGTGAGGGACAACAAAGGTAACAGAAGGAAAAAGGGGCACAGAAACGAGGGGAACACAAGTGGCACAGAGGGCAGAGGGGCACAAAAAAAGAGTGAAACAGAGGGCAGAAGGGCACAAAAAATGAGTGGAACAGATGGCAAAAGAGGCGAAAAAACGAGGGAAAAACAAGTGGCACAGAGGGCAGAAGGGCACAAACAAATGAGTGGAACAGAGGGCAGAAGGGCACAAAAAACGAGTGGAACAGAATGCAAAAGAGGCACAAAATCGAGGGAAAATCGAGTGGCACAGAGGGCAGAAGGGCACAAAAAACAAGTGGAACAGAGGGCAGAAGGGCACAAAAACAAGTGGAACAGAAGGCAAAAGAGGCACAAAAACGCGTGGCACAGAAGGCAGAAGGGCACAAACAAATGAGTGAAACAGAGGGCAGAAGGGCACAAAAACGAGTGGAACAGATGGCAAAAGAGGCGAAAAAACGAGGGAAAAACAAGTGGCACAGAGGGCAGAGGGGCAAAAAAAACAAGTGGAACAGAGGGCAGAAGGGCACAAAAAACGAGTGGAACAGAGGGCAGAAGGGCACAAAAACAAGTGGAACAGAAGGCAAAAGAGGCACAAAAACGCGTGGCCCAGAGGGCAGAAGGGCACAAAAAAACGAGTGGAACGAAGGGCAGAAGGGCACAAAAATGAGTGGAACAGAGGGCAAAAGGGGCACAAAAATAAGGGAAAAACGAGTTGTAAAGAAGGCAGAAGGGCACAGAAAAACGAGTGGAACAGAGGGCAAAAGGGCACAAAAAACGAGTAGAACAGAAGGCAAAAGAGGCACATAAAATGAGGGAAAAACGAGTGGCACAGAGGGCAGAAGGGCACAAAAAAACTAGTGGAAAAGAGGGCAGAAGGGCACAACAAATGAGTGGAACAGAAGGCAAAAGGGGCACAAAAACAAGGGAAAAACGAGTGGCAGAGAGGGCAGGAGGGCACAAAAAACGAGTGGAACAGAGGGCAGAAGGGCACAAAAAACGAGTGGAACAGAAGGCAAAAGAGGCACAAAAAACGAGGGCAAAACCAGTGGCACAGAGGGCAGAAGGGCACAAAAAAACTAGTGGAACAGAGGGCAGAAGGACACAACAAATGAGTGGAACAGAAGGCAAAAGGGGCACAAAAACAAGGGAAAAACGAGTGGCACAGAAGGCAAAAAGGGCACAGAAATACCAGGAAAACGAGTGGCACAGACGCAAAATACAGAATACAGAAATACAGGGGCAGCTAAGAACAGAAGGCAGAACAGGCAGAGAGGCACAGGGCAGCGAGGGTAACAGAAGGGAAAACCGGGCAGGGACACGGGGGCAGCGAGGGGTACAGAAGGAAGAAAACGGGGCACAGATCACATACAGGCAGCAAGGGAAGACAGACAGCAGTCACAGACACAACAATGAAAATACAGGCAATAAAATAAAACCAATAAAGTGGAGGATGAACAAACCTACCTGCGGCCTACCACTGGCCACCAGGGATGAGGCGCAGGTGGTAGCCTGCAGGTGGTGGAGGGCCTCGAACTTCCTCAGCAGCGGCCGCGGCAGCGGCAGCTGGGGCAGGGACACACAGGCGGTGCTGTGCGGAGGGGGAGCGACCTACCTGGTAGGGTCAAAGGTCTTTGATTTCATAGGAACATAGTATGTGAACCTCCTAGAATAATTGCCAGGCCCCACTTTAATAACCACATTAAATTTCAGAATGTATAAATCATGCATAAGTATTGGATCCTCTCTATATATGGAATGTGATTCGATTTTCTGCCCTTCACAACCGCTCATGTGCTTAGAACATACTCATTTATCTCTCCTTGCTTTCATTAGCAATAATGTAGGAGGCTATGACAACAAATTTGGTGCCACTGCTGTTTAAAATCATATCCTCAGTCCTTTCGAGTAGAAACTGCATACCAAGCTTCAGAAAATAATTCTTCCAATTACATTTGTTTCAGGCAATTCCTTCGCCTTCAATGTTTGTTTATAACTGTCAACTCCAATTTCATAAGTCTCCCAGCATCGTGTGGAATTTCATAGAATCTACTCAATATATAAATGTCCTCTTATGTTAATCCCCCCCTGCCCTAATTGGCGTAGGTGGACCAGTAGCAACAGGACCAGTGAAGAATATGTACCCTCTCACTGAAAGCATCCCCAGCAACACTGCCCATACAACCTCATAGGTCTAAAGATCGTTCTTTGCCTGCACTATCACTTACCTATTGAGTGATAGTGAACTGCCATGGCAATGAACTGATGTATGATCAGCCTCCTCTGTCCCTGAGTCTTGCAGGATAGCCTCAAACCTCTGCTGACACTAACTGAACCGAGAGCAGAGGGTATTTGCATGAATTTCACTTTGAATTTATATTTTTTAAAGTGCGTGCTTCCAACTTGTCTTCTCACCAGAATGCTTTCATTGATCAAGGTCCTATTACACCCAATCCAGTGATTTGTACATAACATAAAAATCTAGTTTAAATTTTAATATACACTCAGCAGAACCTAAAGATTTTGATTTTAAATTTTGACACACATTTTTTAATATTTTCATTGTTTTAATCAAGCAAACCATGAAGATGGCAGCTGAGGCACAGTACAGTATCATGTCACATAACATATGCATATCATCAACAGTCAGGGGAAAATCTCAATCTCTCTAGAGTATGGAGAAAATTAAAAATGTTTATTGAACTTTGTGTATACATTAACAAAAATATTTTTATGTTTAATATTAAATTAAATTAATTTTATATCTTAATTTTAAATTTAGATAGAAATAAATCATTGTAACAGCATAATAACCTTTTTTTAAAATACATCTTTAAATATATTAAATTCAATTAAAATGACTTTTCTGAAGTTTTAATTAAAAAACTAATTTCCCCCTAAAGTAAAAAACTAAATATTTCTTATTATGTATTAAAAATTATTAACAGTGATGTATGGAATTATTTAAATGTAATTTAATTTTATGTTAACAAAAATAATCTTATGTTACGCTATAAATTCATAAAAGGTCATTCAAATATTTTACAATTAAATAATAAATACATTTTATTTTAGTTGCTTTAACATTACATTATATTTATTTACATTTTAAATTATTTTAAACAATTTAATTTCATTTACTAAAATTTCCTATGGCATTTTAGTCTAAGTCTCTGCCTCCATTCTTTTCAATGAGGAGGCTTTGCAGTACCTGACAACTGGTTTTTTTTTGGCCGTCGTAAATTTAGTTTCATCCAATTTTTCAGGTAGTGGACACATGTAAGTGTACACTTTTGAGTAACTTTAAACTCAAATTTTGAGACTAGACAAAAGCAGTTACGGTACTGAAAAGAAGAAGAGTAAATTACATGTGTACATATTTGAAGGATAAATTACCTTTCTGAATACCCCTTATAATTCCTTCATGAGAGGTCATTCTCGGTAACAGCTCCCGAGTTTACCCCTGGCGAACACTCTGTTAAACAAGGGGTGCCACAGGGCTCCTCCCCTAGCCCCCTGCTTTAATATCTATGTCCAACCGCTGGCTGCAGTCGCCAATAGCAGGGGTCTGACCATGGTCTCCTACGCTGACGATACACAGTTGGTGGTGGCACTCTCAAATAACATCGAGCGGGATGCCCAAAAGTTTCAGGGCGACCTTGAGGCAGTGGCCGGGTGGATGATCGCCAACTGTTTCCAGCTGAATTCTAACAAGTCGGAGGTATTGTTAGTAGGAAAGGACCATGGTCAGTGGAGTGAACTCTTGTGGCCAGCTAGCCTAGGCAGGTCTCCCTCCCCCAAGCAGGCAGTGAAAAACCTAGGGTTATGGCTGGACTCATCTCTTAACTAGCGAGTCCAAACCAAAAAGACGTCAGGGACATGTTTTGGACTCCTACGGGGCTTAGACCCCTGCTGGGCTTCTTTGATGCACCTACACGTCAGGTTATCATTCAGGCGTCTGTATTGTCCAGACTTCATTATGCCTGTTCTCTTTATCTGGGGTCCAATAAGGCAGAGGTTCTGAGGTTGCAAAGGGCACAGAACACGGCAGCAAGAACCTTGTTAGGTGTGCGCAGGCCTTGTTCTATGTCCGAAGCTATTCGCCGTCTTCATTGGTTACCTGTGGCCAGGCGTATTGAATTCAAATCACTAAGGACGCGCTCATTTAACGTGAAACCAGGGGGTTTCTTCACTCAATTGAATGTCGCTTGGTTGTCTTGCTTTAATAAAGCCAATCATATGTATCAACCCGGGCAGCCCTGTGAGCTAGCAACTGTGTTCTTCCATTTACCCGTAAACTCATACACCGGGAGCGTCCCATATCGTAATTTTAGGTACAGTGCTCGATCCAGTGGTTTAGTTATTAAATCTAAAAAAGGTTCCATTTTGCGCGTACACTTAATGGACAAAAATTGGTCAGTAAGAGAGCCCAATTTCCTAGACCGCATAACATTGAATCATAATACCTAAGGTATAATATATGTAAGTAATGTAGTATCTAATCAATGCATAATGTCATTTTTAGTTGCCTATGGTTCGCTTGCTGACAGCTAAGGTCCTGTATGTTTTCATTTTTGCAGGCCCCTGAAAAAGGGTTACTCCTTTAACCCGAAATGCATTGGGCATGAAGTAATGCTTTGAAATGATTTATTTGTGATATGAATTTCTAAAAACCTTGTGGATAAGAAAAACATCTGAAAATGAATGAAAATAAAATATAAGATGATCTCAAGATACATATGATTGGCTTTATTGAAGCAAGACAACCAAGCCACAATCAATTGAGTGAAGAAACCCCCTGGTTTCTCGTTAAATGAGCGCGTCCTTAGTGATTTGCATATCACACATTCTTCAATTACGTAAGGCACTGCTAGGCACAGTGTGACAAGGATAGCGCCATCCTCAACCTATCTAAGAACAATTTTGAATTGAGTGAGTGCACGGAGATAACAGCCATTGTATTGAATTCAAAGCCTTATAAATCTCCATCAAAGCTTTGAAATTGACCACTTGCTCGGGTCTGGCCAACCTCATTTTGCCTTATGTCCCCTCATGACATCTCCGCTCACAGAAGCAGCAGGTAGTGGTAGTTCCCAAGACACGAAGAGTTTGTGCTTGTGGACGTTCTTTTCGTAGTAGAGCGGCCATCCTCTGGAACTCACTCCCTAGGCATATTGGTGGCCTTAGCATCTATTTAGAATTTAGGAAGGCCATCAAGACCTACCTTTTTCCTGCTCCATAGTCCGTGTCCGTTCCATCTGCTTGTCAGTCTTTCTGAGAACTCGCGCCAGGTCGCCCCTATGCTGGCGCATCTGTAGTGCTCTATAAGTCGCAGTAAGATAACATAATACAACATAACATAACATAACATAACATAACATAACATAACATAACATAACATAACATAACATAACATAACTTAACTTAACATAACATAACATAACATAACATAACATAACATAATGTTAAATGCAAGTAAAAGACAATGAATTTAACACACACTTGCAGGGAGGAAAGAGTCAGAACACTGCGGTCTAATGAGTGTTCCAACTCCGCAAGCCTTACCACAAATGCCTTAACCACGCATGTGCCTGGTAAAGGCATTTGCGTGGTCTATCTGCAGAATGGATGGATGGAAGCAGGAAGCAGGGAGAGGTGAGGCAAGTTGGGCTGGGGGTGGGTCAGGGGTACTTTTGTTGGCTGGGTGTGGGTTGAGGAGCTCTTGTGGGCTGGGGGTTAAGGGTAATGTTGTTGGCTGAGGGTGGGTCCGGTTTTGTTTTGTGGGCTGGGGGTGGGTCAGGGATGTTTTGTGGGCTGCGGGCTGCATTGGACGGAAGCAGGCAGCAGGATGAGATCCGCGGTTGGGTCAGAGGATCTGGGGGGGGGTGGTTTGGGGTACTTTTGTGGGCTGGGGGGTTGGTGAAGTTTTGTGGCTGGGGTGGGTCTAGAATATTTTGTGGGCTGGGAGGTCAAAAAGGTTATTTTGTGGGCTGGGGGTCGGTCGTGGTAGTTGTGGTCTGGAGCGGGGGTAGTTGTGTGGGTTGGGGTGTGTCAGGGTAGTTTTGTAGGCTGGGGGTTGCAGTAGTCTTCTGGGCTGGAGGATAGGTTTCTGGGCGGGGTGGTGGGTCTGGGATAATTTTCTGGGCCGGGGGTGGGTTGAGGATAGTTTTCTGGGCTGGGTGGGTTCAGGGATAAACTTCAGGGTTTGGGGGGTGGAGGTAGTTTTCAGGGCTGGGGGGGTTGGGGCTAGTTTTCAGGGCTGGAGGGGGTTGGAGCTAATTTTCAAGGCTGGAGGTAGGGCTAGTTCTCAGGGCTGGGGGTTCAGGGGTAGTTTTCAAGGCTGGGGGAGTGTTGTGGTAGTTTTTTTAATTAGAGGTTAGGGTATTAGGCCTCAGGGTATGGAGAGTGGAATGGGTAGTTGGGGTAGCTTTTAATGCTTTGGGGAGGGCCGGGTTGATTTTAGTGCAGGGTCAGGACTGGCAGGGGCAGGTGAAGGGACAAGCTTAAGGGACAGGGTTTTAGGCATCAGGGCAGGTGGAGAGGTATTTGCACCGCAGGGTGGGTGAGAGTTTACACTTATGAAAGTGGAGAGGCGGTGGAGACCTTAGCCATGCATTCCATTTACCTTACATGCATTTGCCACAAAAATGTGTGGTAAAGGCACGCATGATAAAGGAATGCATGATTAAGACCCAGTTGTTGTTCAGACCTCATTGTTTAGGCATGCAAGGTTGGGGAATTTGTTGTTACATCATACAACCTTGCAGGGAACAAGAGACAATTGACAATTAAGAAGTAATTGACAGGTCACCACTCACCTGACGATCTAGGATTCTGCAGGAGTGAAGAGAGTCCTTCCAATCCCTCTTAGACTGACCATTCACAAAAGAGTAGAGACAGGTTTTGGTAATTAACCGCAGGGGGAAAGGGGGTTGGGGATTTGAAAAGAACAAGAATAAAATATCCTGTTGCATGCCTGTACCTCTTCTTAATGTTGTGTGAAATGCACAGCTAGAGGGCAATTGTTCTTGTGAGGCTATGTTTTGTTATCTGCTGCATTGCCATTCTTGATGCGCTCCCACATTACCCTGCCCCATTCTATGCAATGGTGTGCTTTGATGCATTTTGATGTATTATGTTATTCGCCACAGTTTGGCCTGTTTGGCCTGTTAGCCTGCAGCTAACCAAAGCGCACCTGGCGGTAGGGAGGCCCTGAGCTAACAGCTTGCTACTACTGTCAACACAATTCCCCATCCCTCCTCTTGAGACCTTCATACTTTTACTCATACCCTTACCCTCGATTGAGCTAGGAGCCCCCCTGTTGGTACACCCCACCCTCTCCTCCTCCCTGCTCCTGTTGGAACCACCAGATCTCCATGCTTTACCAATCCTGGAATGCACCATTGACTGCTGGTAGGACATCAGTAGGTTGCCCAAAAACACGGGCACTTGGACTCCCACAGCAGCCCTACCCATGCTCTAGTTCACTTTTATCCACTTTCTACCCTACCCCTCCCAGTGGACCCCTCCTCAGCAGGCTGGCTTTGAGAGCCTAGACCCACAATCTACAGACCCTGACCCTTGAGGCCTGAATTCAACTTAGAGCCGGTTAGTTAAACCCTCCCCACCCTGGCCCCATTTCCCCCAAACCCCCCTTTCTGCGCATTTAGCAGCCCACTCCAGGAAGTGTCAGAGGGGCCCATTTACCCCAACTGCTGCCTCACCATTTCCCGTACCCCTCATGTCTCTTCTCCCCTCTTCCCATTTTCCCTCTTTTCTCTTCCCTCCCTCTCTCCCCCCTGTCCAGCACCCCACCTAGGCTGCACTCTGCCTCCTTGGCCTCTCCCTTCGGGCATTTGCTACCCCAGCCACCACCAGACACACATCCTTGCCTAATTACCCCATCCATGCCCCGTTGCCTCCCCTGCCTCTGCATGCCATCTTGTGGAACGTCAGTGGGCTAACACACTACATAAAGGGTAAGAAGGTGTTGTCATATGTGCAATCAAAACAGGCGGATGTGGCCCTGTTACAGGAGACACACCTCGCCAAGCTAAAGTCCGAAAGGCTGTGCCGGTATTGGGTTGAGAGAGTGGCCCACAGCAGTTGCCCAGCGTCGTCAGAGACGGTAGAGGGAGCTCCCAGGAAATGCAGAGTGAGAATGTTCCTTCGCATGTCACTGCCTTCACAGTCATCAAATTTCACTCTGACCTGAACAGCTAGTATGTTTTTTTCAGGCGGAAAATCAGGGAACAGACACTTTGCATAGGCTCAGTGTAGACCCCTATGGGGGCTAAATGCCTCTATCTCCTCCAGCTGAACCATCTTCTCATCGAGATTGGGGCCTCTCACTACTTAATTGGGGTTGACTGGAACCTTGCGCGTGACACAGTGCTGGACCAAACAGGCCCACTGGACGTGGACAATAACAAGGACAGGACCCTTCTGGGGGACATGCTGTCCGACCAGGGTCTGGTACCACTGGTGTCTCTCCTATCTGGCATACAGGGATTATGCTTTCCTCTCACTAGTACATGGCACCTAATCAAGATTAGACCACTACCTGATCTCCCATAGAGTGGTGGCCATCAATTGGGAATCCAGATCATGGAAGCCGTCCTCTCCGGCCATGCACCAATTTTGCTACCTCTCCGAGTTGCAAGCCATGGCAACTGAGCATACAACTTTAACGCATCCCCCTCAGGGTAGCATAAAGGATGCAGCTCTGGCAAAAGTTCACAGAGTAACATGTCAAAGGGAATTCGAGGGTGAGATAACGACTTTCACGCCCCTTTACACTATAAAGCCCTCACCTACTGCGCCCCATCGCCTAGAGAAGGATTGCATTGACCTAAACATGTTGAACAAATCTAAAGCCGAATACAAGTTACAGAGTCTTAAAGGCCACAACCACAAACAAGGAAGAAAAGGTAGGTCACATCATGGCCGCTTAACTGCCCCAACAGGAGGTGATGGGCCATACTGGATGGAGAAATCAGTAAGACAGAAATAGCACAAGCCATCTCCAAGATTACCGGAGAGTTTTATGAATGGGAGGGCGGAAATTGCATAGACTCGCTTAACACCATCTTTCAGGAGGCTGAACAGATGGGCTCTATCTCTACTAGGGCAGTAAAAGTGGTCCTCTCCAAGCCAAGGAAGGATCCCCTATGGTGTGGCAGCTCTAGGCCCACCTTCTTAATTATTGGGAAAAATTAAAATCCTCGCTGGTGGCTCGCCTTCAAAAGGTGATCCTGTCCCTGATACACCACACACAGATAGAATTTGTCCCCAGTCGCTCCTTCAGAAACCACCTCCATACCCTCATGCATACTCAATGGGAGGCAAAGGACCTACTAGATGAGGCCCTTGCCCTATCACTCGATGCCAAGACGGCGTTCAATAGAATTGAGTGGGGGTATCCCCTTACCGCCTTGAAGAGGTTCAGACTCAGAGATCAGTTTATCACCAAGGTCTGCTAACTCTACGACTGCCCCACAGGGGAAACAACCTTTACAACACAGTCATCACATTGCACTACATTTACAACGCAGTCATTACATCGCAACATCCTTTACAACGCATGTCGATCCAATGCAACCATTACATTGCATGTCACTGCAACGCATGACACTACAACCCAGGACACTACAATGTAGGCATTACATTGCATGTCATTAAAACGCACACCAATACAACGCAATGTACCCCAACACTATCCAACACTTACCCTACTGTTGCACCTCCTGGAGTTAGAATAGTAACTTTTACTCCTACACTATCCAACAAGTGCCCTACTGTAGCACCCCCTGGAGTTAGAATAATAATTTTTCCCCTACACTCTCCAACACTTACCCAACTGTTGCTCCCCCTGGAGTTAGAATAGTAATGTTTACCCCTACACTATCCAACACTTACCTTAAATACAATGTAATGGTATGCGTTGTAATGGTATGCGTTGTAAAGGTATAATGCGATGTAATGGAATGCGTTGTAAATGGTGTTTAAAAAATGTCGTTGTAATGGCATGCAATGTAAATGTATGCGTTGTAAGGGATGTTGCGCTGTAAAAACTGCGTTGTAAAGGCATGCATTGTAAATGTATGCGTAGTAACAACTTACATTCCCCCACAGCACAGGTCAATTGTGGTGGCTTCCTGTCAGACCCTTTCCTTATTTCGAGAGTATCATGCCTGGGCTACCTGTTTTCGCCCTTACTGTTCATGCTGGCAATGGAGCCCCTGGTAGCCACTATCCACCAATCGCCACTCCTCACAGGTTTATCCCTGCTGGAAGAGACAGCCAGGATCTACCTGCATGCAGACAATGTACTACTCACTCTCATGGACCTTCATCGCTCCCTACTGGCCCTGCTTGACAACATAGCTGACTTTGTGGCCCTGTCAGAGTGCCGGGTTAACTGGGGTAAGAGCAAGGCACTACCCCTGCCGAGCATAACCACAAGATTGGCAATCCATGGCTATCCTTTTTGGGGGACACATTTGCGCCTCAAGTACATAGGGATCTTTATCAACCAGGGCCTGGACCTTAAGATGGTAGACAATCTTTATCCTCCTATAGCCCGCATGAAATTTGACTTTGAGAAGAGGTCCCATTTGGGCCTATCCATGCAAGGGAAAGTGCAGATTACAATCCCGCAGTTTACATATACCCTGCCTCTCTTTCTCCCCCTGGCAATGCTACATTCACTGGATCTGGGGATCCTCCTGCCTCTGCTTGGCCTACACCAGACTCCTGGTGCTTCAATTAGGAGGCGGCCTGGGTCTGCCATTGGTCGATCACTATATCCTGGCCTCCACCTCTTACAAATGGCATTTCTGCTCTTCGGAATACCGGATCCACTGCAGTGGGTATTGTCGGAACGCTCACTATTGTTAATCGTGCATAGACTTGACCCCTTATACAAGGGAGGAGCGCCTTTGATGCTCCCTGCAAACCCAATGCTGCAGGTCATGCTAAAATATTGGCACCGAGCGCATCGCCTCCTTGGAGTAGATCCCCATCTACATCTTCATGCACTCCTATTTGTTAATGACTGCCTACACATTGTAAGGGAGGTCCTTAATTGAGAACAGTGACAGTCATCCACAGCATGCACCAGGTCATTGCAGATGGAGCCCTCAGACCCTGCAAGCAGCTATGTGAGGAGTTCAGCCTACCGCCCTCACAAGCGTTGCAGCATTTCCAACTGCAGAATTTCTCTGATGCAACCTGGGAGCACAGCCATGGGCCTTACAGGCCTTAATGGTAGTACCTCAGGATATGGAGCTGCTCCGGGGGAACCTTATGAACTGCCACTTATTCTCGTCTGCTCTCCTCAAACCTCTGAGCCAAAT
Organism: Lissotriton vulgaris; assembly: GCF_964263255.1. NCBI lineage: Eukaryota > Metazoa > Chordata > Amphibia > Caudata > Salamandridae > Lissotriton > Lissotriton vulgaris. Next base: position 450,155,816 of record NC_141697.1, read on the forward strand.
GGCAAACCCGGCTGCAGACGGCTCACAAGGCAGGCGACTGGGCAGAGTTCTTGGCGGGACTTGACGAGGGGACACGGGAGGTCCGCTTGAAATTCTGTCTCTTCAAAACACTGCACAATTGGCAATGGACTCCTGCAAAGTTGCATAAGACAGCAACAGTGTCACATTAAAACTGTTGGCAGTGCCTGACCTTCTGTTGTGACCTTGTGCATGTACTATGCAACTGTCCTTCGATCCAGCCCTTTAGGGATGCAGTGGGGATTGTGCTGGGTGCAACATTGAGGCTCAAGACTCCTGTCCCCCACTCTCTGATTCTTCTGCTGACCTGGGGCCACCCCAGACCTCTCCCTTACTCAGTGCTGCCTCCTGCACATGGCCCTGGCAATAGCCAAGGTATGCATTCTCCGCCACTGGCGACCCCCCTTTACCCTTAAAAAGAGGAGTGGCTGGCGGAGATCTTTCAGGCAGCCACCCATGAGCATTTCATATAACCTCCAGGACAGAGTGGAAATGTTCCTACAGATGTTGATGCCCTTCCTCCACGACACAGCGCATTGAAAATGGTGGGTGGCGGCACTAAAGCCAGCCTACTGCCGAGGAAGCTAGGGCCAGCCCCTGCATCAACACTCCCCCAGTCTCCTGGACACCCTGCACCCTCTGCCCCCTCTTCTTTCCTTATTTTCTACTTTTCTCCCTCACTCATGTCCCCCCTCCTCCCACTCTCCATGCCCCCCCCCTCGGGCATGCCATGCCTTGCGCCCCTGTGCTAAAAGCCATGCCACCCTCCCCTCAAGCTCAAGACTTCCGTCAACAACATTGGACACCCTTCCCTCCCCATCCTACCTCAGCCAGGCATGGGAAAATGTGCCTATACTAACCATGCAGGGCACCCCCTTCTGGGCCAGCTGGACTCATCTTACCCCATTACCGATGTATAACACTCTTGAGGGCAATGTATGTAATGTATGATCTGCTTGATTCCCTCCTGGCTGTATCCCCCCCCCCCATCCCCAATTTATACTTTGTATTGCTTCCATGTACAACTCCTATGGTTTTTCAATAAAGAATTGCAACTCAAAACAATTGGCTGCATAACTTTAAGTCATTGTTGTCTGTTATTCATACTAGTACTTAATCCATGAGCACTCATATTTGGTCTAGTTCAATCGCAACATAAGGATTCTCCCTATTGAGCCCTAGGAAAAGACTCTTACTTCGTGGAAAGTTTGGAGTGGCCTTGATTTAATGTTGAAAAGAATGATAGCACAATCAGCCTTGGTTGTCAGTCTAAGAAATAACAACAGGTCACTCAGCTTTTGGATAATCCTTCTTATCCTTTATTGAAGGACAAGGTCCTGCATTAATTCTTTGGCTTTCTAAAGGCTCTTCTGCTGCCTAATATTTTCAAGTTTTCGCTAATTAAGAGACGTTCATGTTTTTCTGAGTTATCTTAAATCAAGAGCTAAAGTTTGATTCCTAATCTAAGGTTCAGTGTTCTGACCTTAATGATGTTATCAACAAAGTTGCACTTATAGATGTTCTTTTCTTGTCTTTTCAGGTCGCAGAAGATCAGAAGAGGAGCTGGGGTAGTCGGAAACCACTGTGGAGCGATGTGAAGGATCGGGGAAGACGAGAGTGGGAGATCCTATCTTGAGGAAGTCTTGAATTCAGAAAAGGCCTCATGTGATGGAGACAGCATATATAGTACTGCTCCTAATACGGCCACCAGTTCTCACAGGAGCTTGAGATCTTGTGAGATCTTGGGTCCCTCTGCTTTACTTTGTGAGGTCTCGAGCGGGGAACAAAGAATGTCTTTCACACTAGGAAAAGTGGAGGGACGGCCAGTGGGTCAATGGGGGTGTCAATGTGTGGACTGTATGGCCTGGAGTAGGCCAAGGGATCGGCCAGAGTGTCTTTGGGGGTGACTCTGAGGGGGTGGAAGGAAGGGCCAGGGGGTCCATCATCCCCCATCTCAGTTCCCCGTAGCCCAGGTCTCATAAAGGGCATTGAGGCAACGGCAGGGGGAGCAGGGCATGACTGTGACCTTGCAACTAAATTTTCCCCAACTATCCTAAATATTAAAAAAACTGTGAAGAAACAAGGGGCCATATCCAGAACGCTTCAGCCAGGCTCATATTAGACATCCCGCGTAAAGAACACATCTCTGGTCACCTGAAAAGCCTCCACTGGCTCCCCGTCAATAAGAGGATTACTTTCCGGCTCCTAACCCACGCACACAAAGCACTCTACGAAATCGGAACCGAATGCCTCAACACACGACTGTCCTTCTACACCCCCTCCCGCCAGCTACGATCCTCCAACCAGGCCCTTGCCACTGTACCACGCATCAACAACACCACCATGGGAGGTAGATCCTACTCCTACCTGGCAGCTAAAACCTGGAACTCACTCCCCACTCACCTTCGCCTTACTCAGAACCACCTAGCATTCAGAAAGCAACTTAAAACGTGGATATTTGACAAGTAAGTCCCCACCCTTCTTCAAGCACCTTGAGACCCTCTGGGTATGTAGCGCGCTATACAAATTTATTGACATGACTTGACTTGACTATTATCAAGAACAATGTTATCGCCGCTTTATCGGCAGGAAACTGTCACTAAAGCGGCGATAAGGGGCTTGATAATATGCCCTTCTGAATTCCCATAGAAGCCCAGGTTCTGGTGTGCAGGACATCAAACCTGGGCTTCTATGGGAATTCACAAGGGCATATTATCGATCCAGTTTCCTGCCACTCTAGCGGCGATAATGTTATCGCCGTTCTTGATAATATGGCCCAAAGTCTGAAGAGTATTAGAGGGATTTGATTCTGCGCACAAGAATTAATCCTGTTACGCAAAGATATCACAACCACTTTGGAAAGAAAACCAATCTATAAAAAGTGGTAACATTTGAACTGCAATTTCCAAAGTACCAATCTGACAAAGGGGCTGTAGAAGGAGAAGTACATCAGTGCTTCTAAATAAGGAGGGGCTGTAAGCGTTACTTGTTTGCTTAGCACAGTTCCAGACTGTCTTTTCTCACACAAGGGCAGTGTTCTAAAGGGTTGGAAGGAAGGGAGTGACGTAGGGTGATAGGCTTCCGCACTGGACTGGTACACACTTCCATCCAGAGTGTCCCTATGAATGGGCTTCTGGGGGTGTGGAATGATGGGCTTAGTTGCGGGGGCGAGGTGTGGGGACTGACTCTTTTATAAAGAGGCTGGAGGACAACCAATTGGAGGTCTCAGAAATATGTCCAAGGCGAGGAAAGGATGGCAACATGTACAGGCTCCCTTTCTTTCCGGAATTAGCATAGGACACAGACTATTGTGGACATTGAGCCAAGGCTGGTGTGCCTTAATATCAGGAAGCTGTGAGGGTTGACACCAGTGGTCCTGACACATCACTGGGGCGGATGGTACAAGGTGCAGTAGATTTCGAATGCCTCATCCAGCAGGGGGCCTCTGTTTCAGAGTTTTCACTCCCATGGGTGAATCAAACCTTGTGTACAGCTCATTCCTGCTGTAGTAGCATGACAGCTCATCTGGCCTCCATGGCACGTGCAGAGTGTCATGATGTCCGGCATTTCTTACCGAGGGCTGTGTTTGCAATACTTTGTGGAATTAAGGGCTATATTACCAACAACTAGCGATAATTATCGCTATGTTGGCTTAGCGGCAATATTTTTATCGCCGAGCTGCGGCGATTTTTATCGCTTAGGAGCCTTGCTATTATCAAGGTTTATCTCCTAAGCGATAAAAATCGGCCGAAATGCATGAATATCGCTGAAAAGTCAGCGATATTCATGCATTACCGAGCTAATGCTCTTAGCCATGTTATCCACCTACCATTGGATAACATGGCTAAGAACTGCTCAGGGGCAGGTGTTAGCTTTTGGAGACATTCACGCTTAGCGCGAATATCTCCAAAAGTTGGTAATAGGAGATAGCGATGTTAGCGACTGTTTCCAGTCGCTAACATCTTGGCACGCCCACTTTGCATGTCATTAGTGATAAATTTCACTGAAATGCAAAGTGGGGCCCAAGATGATCGCTATCTCCTACTAGCTGTCACTAACTGGTGTTAGCGACAGCTAGGTAATAGGGAGATAATTTTATCTCCGCTTTCTTGGCTTTTAAAGCCAAAAAAGCAGAGATACACCCAATTGATACTATGCCCCTAAGTACTTTGAATGCAACGAAAAGACTACAGATGCTGCTTGGCTGCTTGGCTACGCCTGTTCTCCAGAGCACACTTCCTTCAACGGCAATAGTACGAATGTATATCGTTCGCAAGAAGAACTATGGATGATAACCTCATTCACTCCTGATATTTTTCGCAAAGGAACTTGCATTCTGGAACTTGCATTCTGGAACATTTGCTAATGTTGTGAGATTCTACCACCTGCCAGTACTTGAACATGCATCGGTATAAAACACTGTGAGCCTGATGTAGATCATGGCGGACAGGTTACTCCATCACAACGGTGAAAGATATACCGTCCACTGAAATATTAATTCCAATATGTCCTATGGGTTTTATATTGCGCTGATTAAATACAAACCTTTTTTCCTCTTTTATCCTTCTGCTATCCTTCCGAATCCAAATAACTGACTAACCTATCCACCACTTAAAATGTACATGCATGTTTCACTATACTAATTCAACACTAATTCACTATGGGTCCCGGAGTAGCGTGCCTTGGCCGGGGTAGTAAGCGCTATACAAATGCAATTACAATGCAATACAATACAATATTGCAGCGGACGGGATATCTGTCACCTTTGTGATGGACTAACCCGTCCACCAAAATCTAACTCAGACACTGTATCCTTTCTTTATAATTGCCTTTGTTTAGTCCTTTGGGATTCGATTTGCCCCAACCCTAAACTTGGAGGAAGTGGCTGGTTTGAAAACATTTTGCTGGGGGGTAGGGGGATATTTACAACAAGGGGTGGTGAGGGACAGAGTCTCTGAATTAAGCAGAAAGCTCTCACCCAGTCAAGAGATCAGGGCTAGATCCAACACCGTTTTTTAGCTCACTGCACCATCCCAGTTCCAGAACCTGGCTGTATGCAAATTAGTCTGTTCCTGTCCCAGTGCATGATGGGAACAGAGCAAACCAAACTACAAAAGCCAATTCTTACACTGGGAAGGAAACAAGCTCCCGGGGACCGGTTTCTGGCATTACAGCCGTCTTCGGCCCGGTTTGCTTGAATCCTGATGGTGCAATGAGCAAGGGTCTCACATCTGAGAATACCCTTCCACGCTTAGGGTGGACAAAAATATTTACAACAAGGGGTGGTGAGGGACAGAGTCTCTGAATTAAGCAGAAAGCTCTCACCCAGTCAAGAGATCAGGGCTAGATCCAACACCGTTTTTTAGCTCACTGCACCATCCCAGTTTCAGAACCTGGCTGTATGCAAATTAGTCTGTTCCTGTCCCAGTGCATGATGGGAACAGGGCAAACCAAACTACACAAGCCAATTCTTACACTGGGAAGGAAACAAGCTCCCGGGGACCGGTTTCTGGCATTACAGCCGTCTTCGGCCCGGTTTGCTTGAATCCTGATGGTGCAATGAGCAAGGGATGGATGGCACAAACATGTCTGGAAACCTATTGACTAAGGGAGGGGCACTCTGCAGAATATACTGAAATTGGAACTATGTTTACTTGTGTTCTGCTGACTTCATGTCCCCTGAATCCACAGGGAACACTGAAAGTGTCAGGGACACCAAAGGGAAAGTCAAGAGTACCAGTTACTACTGCTAACTACACTTATTCACGTCCATGTTCTATTACATTGTGCACTGGCAAATGCAATAGGTTTGGTGTTGACTGCCAGCCTATTGGCTTTGCAATGTTGGTGTTTTTTCATTTTTTTTTTATAAATAACATTAAAAGAAGGATTCCTTACATGCATGGACATTCAGGTGATACATTTTTTCAAAATCATTTGAAGGTGGCCACCTGTGCAGTCTCATACATGCACAGTCCTGCGCCTATAAATATTTGTGCAAATAAAGTTTAAAAGTGCATTTAAAGATGACTACCCTTGCTGGTACATATGTGCTAATGCACACATAATGTGATCCATTTTAGAATGGGCTGACCGTCTATTCAAAATTGGCAGTGTGTGCGCATGCACAAACATTGGTTGCCATCCTGCAATGAGTTAAAACAAAGCCAATTTCAAAACGCCACCACCGCAAGCAATGTGTGCGAAATGCAACACATTTCAAGTTACGGTGGGAGTCCGGTAGCTGTGCCTCAGGAGCCGCCTGTCCCTCTGAAACAATAAAATAAATGAAAAATGTTTATCTTTGTGAAAAATGCTCACACTGCCTCACAAGTCCCTCGCACTGCTATGGATTACTTTGTTTGTGGGTGATAACATTTTGCTTGTGGAGAGTGCTGTCATTCACAGAGAAAGGAAACAACGGGCCAGGTGGGCAGGCCCACTGATCATGTCAGAGCTTGTGGTGAGAGGGTGAAAAATGTTAATGACAACTGAACAGAACAATTGATAAGAAGGCTGACTCCAAGCCCTGGTTGGTAAGTGTCATTCTTACCAAAATGAAAAGGTCTAGGCTTATGCTAGACCTAAAAATGCCAAAAAAATATAATAATTAGTGATACACATCTTTCATATTATATCAGCCACCCTGCAATTTTTCCCCTAGCCATCTATTCACAGGCTCCAGTGCCTCCCACCAATTGATCCTCTTAGCACTGTATAATTTTAATATAAAGTGCGACTAGCTCAGGGATTGGCCATAGAAGCCCTTACTTCAGTTTCCTAAGGGCATAGTTTTATGCAAATCCACCAGTGCTAATTGGTCGAAGAGCACCTTTTGTTCTATAATTCTAAATAATGCATCATTTTCATCTGCTGTATTCCATTTTTCTGCGACTGGTAAAGAATGCGAATTATTCATGGGCATGTTTAAGAACATCGCTAATAATAGCAGAAGACAATGTGTGTGACTACTGACACGGCAGGCATGCGTCTACATCCAATTCAAAAATTAATCACAAAAGGCACATTTGTTACTGATACCCAAATTGTCTCCTAATACGAATTTGATTATTAGCTTCTTTTTATTGGTCTTTTATTAGTATAGTTTAAATATTGGTCTATCAGCATGATGATCAAATTGCTAATTTCAATATAAACTTGCTAGTCCCAAACTCTTGAATGTGTGTAATTTTATATATTTATACAGCAAAACTTTATTTTTATGTTCCATTTTATAGTCATTTGGAACTGATTATATATTCCAGCTGCCAGTATCATAAAGCTATTACCATGTCCATGCGTGGGTCAGTCGCGAATTTAGAGATCAGTTATTTGAATACTAAACGATGGCATTTTAAGGGAAAAGGGGAGGAAGGGCTCTTTTATTGCTTGCAATAAAATCAGCAAAGTGATCGTCTGGTGGCACATTATTAGATTCGTGCTATCTTCTTTCACTGAGCATGACATAGTGTGGCCTTCTTTATGAAGTAAAAATGAATGCTTTGCGCTTCCTAACACGATTGAAGGAGAAATGGCCAGGGCATTGAGCTTAATAACAGATGTGTATCCGACACAAAGAGTTTCAAGGATAAATTACAGGAAATTATGTTTTTGCTCCCAGTAACTATAACAACATCTGATAATTGGTACTAGGCTCAATTTGCTCACTTTTCTCTGACACACAACACAGCCTTTGAGGGAGAAGAATGGAATGCACCTATCCACATGGACATGTGCCTGGCTCTGAGATGCTGAAACTGGCTACAAATAATAAAATAAGAATACTTTATTTTTACTAACATACCACACTTCTGCTGTTACTGTAAATATCAGATGCAACTATTATTTAATGTTGCGGTAGTCAATCTGCCCCTCATATGGAAAGGCTAACTTGGATTTGCCTATATTTAAAAGTTCCAGTGACAGCAGATGTCAGGCACGAGCTTTACCTCGTGAGCATCCTTGCAGGCTATGGTTCATGTAAAGAATGGGTGAGGACGTTTGGTCTGAAACATTACGAAATAGTCTGATTTTTGCAACTAAAAGTTAGTGTGAGAGCTCAGGCATTTTTTATGCGCTAATCACAGATGTTCAAAGCTTAGCTAAATTTCCGTTACTCTTTGTTCGTCCCATCCATTTTATAAGGGGTCTTTATTTAATACTCTACAAGCAAGCATTTTAAGATTGGAGCATGTTGCTAAATTGATGTCGATCAAATGGAAATGCCCCCATTACAAAAAGAGCAACACATGCAAATAAAAAGAGAGGAGGGTACTTGCTTTCGAGGGAGGGATTGGAAGAAAGTTTACTGAACAGATCTTTCGAGAGTCAGATTGTTTTCAGATTGAAACATGGATGCCACAAGGTCTACGCCCACATGCGCCTTAGCAGATGTACTAGAAAATGTGCCTTTGCAGTGAGGTTTTAGTTTACTATGTCACCTGCAAACAAATAAAATCTTCAAACATCCTACAGATCTTTGTTGCTTGATGTTTCGTTCTGCACTCCGACTTGTGAGAGTGAGCAACGGCTACGCTGGTCATGTGGTTATGCTATTAGAAGCTGCAGTGAAAGAGTATGGTTTCGATTACAATGTCATCCGAAAAGCATTATGACCGAATCGGTCTCGGAATGGTTTCCGACTGTATCAGATTCGAGGAGTCCCACTGACTGATTCTGGACTGGTTCCCGATTCCATTCGGTCAGACTCCCATTATTTCAATGAGAGCATGTGTTCCGACCGAATACACAGGCTCCCATTGAAGAAAGGGGTGGGTGGGAAAAATTGTGCACCCTGTGGCGGGCACCCCTTGGTGCCTGCCACACTGTGCATGGCTTGAAAGAGGGGTACCTTGTGTACCCCCACAAGCCCCATTTGGAAGGCTCTGCGCGAAGGGGGGCCTGCTATGGGCCCCCAAAGTCAGATTTCATCAACAGCCGATCTGTGTCGGAACAACCGATTCAGAAAGGTTGTCCAAATCTGACATTGTAATCGGTCTGTCAGAAATGCAGCCCGTTGACCTGTATGAGTCGGCTCTGAACTACTCAGTTCCTCCAAATGCCATCTGGAAAAGACTCTTTCCGATCATCATAGTTGGCCGTTCGAAAAGCTTTCCGATTTGGTTGGAAAGATGGATTCCGAATTGAATTCAGCATTCCCGAATCAGGGGCCTGATGTAGGTCGGTCGGTAACGACCAAAAATCGGTATTTTCGGCCGTTACCGACCGGTATACCTGAAATGGTATGTAGGGGCTCAATTTTACAGACTCGGTAAATTTACCGATTCGGTAAATTTACCGATTCTGTAAAATACCGAATCGGTATTTTTACCGATTCAGTAATTCTCCGATGTAGGTGGGACTCTTCAGAGTCCCAGGAGCCTTAACGAATCGGTATTTTACCATCAAATCCAATTTGATGGTAAAATACCGATTCAGGTGTGCATGCACATGTGTGCATGCACACCTATGGCATGTGACAAGCAGACCTGCCCTTAGGGCAGGTATGCCTGCCACATGGCAACCGTGCCTGTTTTGGGGGTGCCAGAGGGTGTCAAAGTGACACCCCCTGCACCCTTGTGTGAATCGGTATTTACCAATTCGGTACTGAGCTTCAAAGCCCATAGGAATGAATGGGCATTACCGATTCTGTATTTACAGAATCGGTAAATACCGATTGTTAAAGATTCGGTATTTCAACATCTGGATATACCTACATATCCACACTTTAGATTTACCGATTTTTAATGACCGAATCGGTAAAATTCGGTAATTAAAAATCGGTAAATCTAATTTACCTACATCTGGCCCCAGATTCGGAGCCTTTCTGGATGACATCGTAATCGACCCCTATGTCTTAGAGACGAGAACACAGGTTTGTTCACATTACGAACCCTTATGGCATCCTCTGAGTGTTGATCAAGAAACATACTTTAGAAGGGCTGCCATGTTTAAAAGCCTTTTCTGTGCCTCTGAATTGAGCTTGGTCTTCATTACTACAGCATTATAGCCCAGTGCCGGGGATTATGCCCATTATTAAAGAACCTGAACAAGAGAGCAGAGGACAGAAAACATAGCGAGAGGGCCTTCAAGTACAAGTGTAGCCCACATTAGAAGGGCTATAGCGCTATTAGAACATTCCACCCCTGACGCTGAACATTCCTAATTAGAAAGACAAACAGTGAAATGTTTGAGTCGAAGGTCTGCACCAACTATTATTGGCCTGAGCTACTCCATTATTTTCAATATGTCTCTCAGTATTATTGTGTTCTAAAGATCCTTGAAACCTATCACCGGACAGGCCACAGAAATATTTTTCAAAAATATTTGGAGGTCAGGGTAATAAAATGGAGTTGGTTTGGTTGTCTATACTTAAACTTTTGTATTTCCTTGCAACAACAAATGGACAATTTATTAGACAAATTATTAAACAAATAAACGTTTTTTTCTGATTAAAAACATATCACTACTTTGGTTCGGTAACAAAAATTTATTACACAATACAATGTTATAAAAAAGAATACATTAAAACCATTATACAATGTACATGATAATCACAATATTATTAAAATACAATAAAAAGGTCACAGAATCAAAAAGGTCGACGCGGCGTTTCGGCTTTTTTTCTAGTATGCCTTCATCAGGACTGATTCTAGACAATTAAAATAATAAGACACAAAGTTACCAAACAGGTAAAAAACCATCTTTTAACATCATTTGTCTGTCCATTGTTGCTTCTAACCCCCTGGTAAACACATTTCTGTTTTGCTCCTGATCAATACATATATTGTATTTTTAGTTATATTGAACATTATTGCTTCTGTACCATTTCTTAATATAAAAATCTTAAAAGAGTATTCCCACTATTTGCCTTCCCCTTGGATATGTCTACTACATCTATAATGAAGACACCCATTTGCTCCTTCACTAAAATATAGAAAGTACCTCCTATAATCAGGTGCGTACCTTGTTGGTCCAGTTGAGTTTATTGTCTCCCTGGCTGGAACTACTTAGTTCTTTAAAAAATCCTTTTTTGAAATTTGGACTTTTGTTGCTTTGCCAATTCAATGTGTGCAAAGTTGCTTTGTCTCCTAAATAGAGAACCAATGATCAATGACCATTTACTATAAATAAATAAGTTTGCTTATTCAGGCTGCGTTCCATAAACGAAACCTTACATTACATACCAAGTCAAGGGTTTAAAAGATATCCTTTGCTTCCAGACCAATTTGTCAAGATTTCTACAGTACGAGGTATGATGCTCTCCTTTTCTGCCTGTGGATATTCAATAGCATTTATTGCGGGTTTTATTTTTTATTATTTTGAAAAAAAATTTAAAATGTTACTATCATTTATATCAATTACCCACATACCTTAATAAGGCTCTATATTTGCCGTGTCTTTGGGTGCCAGGAGGAGCCACCGTTCTATATATTGAACCTTCTAGATATGTCCTCCCTGTGGAGATTGAAATGTGTCAGATATCTTTCATTTCTTTTGACTCCTTACCCATTTTCTTTTCATATATTGTCAGTGCACTCACCGTGGGAGTCAGGGTTATAGTGCCAAGTTCCCCTTGTCAATTGGGTAACGATGTGTCTCACTCGCAATGCCTGTCCTGTGAGATATCTTCTTCTTTTTGGCAGGTATCTGTGTGGGATATTTACTAAACGTTATAGTCTAATTGTTCCACAACCCAATTCACTCATTATTGATAGTTATATCTTAATTCATGTCATGTAGGGCATGTTTTGAACTATTGAAGTTATGACTACATTATCAAAGAATAAGTTATGCCAGGCTAAATTCTGTTAGGTGTAGCTCTATGTTTGCTTCCCTTGCATTTTGCATTTATAATGCTGTTGACAAAATATAAACTGAAATTAGATATCTCACAGGACAGGCACATCGTTACCCAATTGACAAGGGGAACTTGGCACTATAACCCTGACTCCCACCTTGACTTGGTATGTAATGTAAGGTTTCGTTTATGGAACGCAGCCTGAATAAGCAAACTTATTTATTTATAGTAAATGGTCATTGATCATTGGTTCTCTATTTAGGAGACAAAGCAACTTTGCACACATTGAATTGGCAAAGCAACAAAAGTCCAAATTTCAAAAAAGGATTTTTTAAAGAACTAAGTAGTTCCAGCCAGGGAGACAATAAACTCAACTGGACCAACAAGGTACGCACCTGATTATAGGAGGTACTTTCTATATTTTAGTGAAGGAGCAAATGGGTGTCTTCATTATAGATGTAGTAGACATATCCAAGGGGAAGGCAAATAGTGGGAATACTCTTTTAAGATTTTTATATTAAGAAATGGTACAGAAGCAATAATGTTCAATATAACTAAAAATACAATATATGTATTGATCAGGAGCAAAACAGAAATGTGTTTACCAGGGGGTTAGAAGCAACAATGGACAGACAAATGATGTTAAAAGATGGTTTTTTACCTGTTTGGTAACTTTGTGTCTTAATATTTTAATTGTCTAGAATCAGTCCTGATGAAGGCATACTAGAAAAAAAGCCGAAACGCCGCGTCGACCTTTTTGATTCTGTGACCTTTTTATTGTATTTTAATAATATTGTGATGATCATGTACATTATATAATGGTTTTAATGTATTCTTTTTTATAACATTGTATTGTGTAATAAATGTTTGTTACCGAACCAAAGTAGTGATATGTTTTTAATCAGACAAAAAACGTTTATTTGTTTAATAATTTGTCTAATAAATTGTCCATTTGTTGTTGCAAGGAAATACAAAAGTTTAAGTATAGACAACCAAACCAACTCCTTTTGATTTGTCCCTCCACCTGAAAACTCAGTATAATCTTTTCACATAGACATATGTTCCTTGTTTCATGAATATGTGGTTAGCCTTTTTGCCTTCTTCATGGAAAACATGCCCCTCTAAGAAAGAATAAATAACCATAGGGGGCCAAAGGGGGATACCCGTTAGTCCTACACTAAAATAAGACATTATCTAAACTGTCCAACGAACCCGGACGTTTGTTTCTTTTTCCTGAATGTTTCCCCACCGTCCTCTACAAAGCTAGAGTGGGGTCCTCCTATTTGTTTTATACATTTTATACAGGGTAATAAAATGCCTCCTCGTTTTAGATGATTTAGAATAAGGTGTAGCCATGATAAAACATCCAAGAGCATTAAAACTGGACTTCGGAAAAATCTTTTATGCGTCCTCCTGACTAAAACATCCTAGTTCACAGGTTTCTATTGACATTTACCCGTAGAGAAAAGTTGGTGAAAGACAGCACAAGCTGAGAAAGAATGCAATTTACATGCAACTGGTAATATGAGGCCGTTCTGAAGTGGAAGCAAATGCAATCCATGTAACTCCCTTAAAGAGCAGACATTGCACCACAAGCCAGGGCACAAGAACTTTAGAGCCTCAACAAGTTCCCATGAACAATTTAAATTGCAGTTTGAACAGGTGTCATCATGGAAATAAACTAAACATATGTGATAGACATAAACTCCATAAAATGTCTCTAACGTGATTAATTCAGATTGCTCAGTGCAAATCAGGACGGGCGCCCATTACGGAAAAACAAAACGCTGCAGAATAAGATCACATCTGTACTGAGAAGAGTGAATTGGGAAAAGACAGAGTTGTGGTTTGTAACCACAGTTTGGTCTTTCAGTGAAATCATACTAGCCTCACTTTGAAGAGGGGATATGGATCCTGCTACATAAGGGTGCTGTGTGTGTGCCTGGGGCCCATTGACCCCCCTCCGAAGGGGCACCATGAGGGTGTGCATTACCTGTGCACCAACTTCCATGTAGCGTGCAATCAGTGCCCCCTGACAGTTTCTTTTGCCCCTCTTTGTAATATGAGCAAAAAACAATGGATTTAGGCCAAGATCTCTGTACTGGGGTGAATGTATGACATTGTTCTATATTTTGTCCATTAATAGTTCTTTTTGCATTTGTCCCCCCATTGTAATACAGCATGGATGCAAAGAAAAAGCGTTCTCCTTTTGCATGGTGTGACACCCGCATTCAAATGAGTTAACACCCTCTTATGATTGCTGGTGCAGATCGTGCACCCGTGCACTCAATATTACAGACAGATCCATGCAAGCATCTGTGGCTCCATCTCTAGTCCCAAAGTGCCCAGTGGCAACATCAACATATTCACACACTACCAGGTCACTTTCAATACCTGCTATTTCTTTTTGTGTGCTGTTGGGATATGAAAGGGGAGACCATAGCCCCCGGGAATCAACGCAAGCCCAGGAGGTGGGGCATTTGAGGTCGGCGAGCACTCTTCGGTGCATTGTGCTCCCCATGGGCTAGGGACGCATAAGGGATGTGCCCGGGCGCATGCCTGGGCAAAGACCGGGCCAAGAGCAGGCCCATCTGCACCCATCAGGTACCAGAAGAGGCTGGGATGGGCACCTTCCTAACAACTATCAATGGAGAAGCGTATCATATATTGACTGCAAGGGTGAGCCACTTAGATTTACTTAGTGCTAACTCTGCCTGCACAAGCCTATTACTCCTTCTGTTTGCCTCACTGTGTAAGTCTAGCCCTGACAGGTAAGGGTAAAACTACAGAGTCTTTAGCTGGCAAAAGACACAAAAATAACATCTGCAAACTCAAACGCTAAGACACAGGCTAGCTGTATGCTCCAGGTCATAGATACTTTATTGAAGAGGTAGAATCCCGGTTTGGCGGTGAAAAAGTAAAAGGGCATATGGAGGAAAACCATTGTCTAAGGTTGCAACAACATTTTGGGGGAAAAAAAGAGCAAATCTCCTACTGCCAACCATTGAATGACCAGCTTAGTTGCTCCAACTGCCCCCAGGTGCCTACTACTGCAAATACTAGAGCTGTTGACCCTGCTGTTTACACTTCTGTATCCATAGAGCCCAAAATCATATGGTTAATATCTTCTCCATTTTATCGGAGTATTAGCCATGCGCTTACACTCATGAGACCTAAGGAAGTATTAAGAAGGATTGTAAAATTGCTATGAAACAACAGGGAGGGGCAAATGAGAATGAGAATGGGAAACCAACTAATGTTATTGAAATCATACGAGGTCTACATGAAGAGATAAGCAAACTAAGAGGGAAACTAGTGGCTTTAACATCATATGTTGGTAAATGACAAAGCAGTCGGAGATGTGAGTGTTGAGCTGAAGCCATTGTACCAATTGGTACCCCCCATGCCACACACTCATCGTCTGCAGAGGAGTGCAATATGCACTCTTTACAAAACGATTGAACCCAAAATGTTATGGGTCGTGACAATCACAAAGAGATTGTCTTTGAGTCCCATATCCTTTAGTCACAGCCAATTGCCCCTCAACTTGGCCCTATTAAGACACGGGCCTCAGTGAGAGACAATAGCTTGCCTGCAACGGCCACTATAGAACAACTAGCTCTCCTCAGAGTCTAAAAGGAAGGGCTGTACCTGGGAGGGAGTTTGAGGAGTGCGCAGGGAGGTCTGGTTGTGTTTGATAAAGGTTCCTAAACTGACCCCTGGGCAAGAGAAGACGAGGATAAGGTCTGTGCACAATTGCTATTCTCTAATTCACTCAGACATTGTATATGCAAGATGATTCCATGATATAGCAGCACAAGAGGAGACTTTTGATTATATATTAGTGTGGAAGATGGAGTGGGAGTATGAAATGTTAAATTGAGGTGTGAAGGGGTGCGTCAGAGATTCTGTAGATGACATCATCAGTGACTGATCATGTCATGAGTGATGTAATATATGAGGTCATTAGCAGTGCATTGCGGGGCGCAAGTTATAGTTAGCTCAGCTACCTATAACTGCTGACTTTTATTGGTTTTGTACTAGTTAAACTTGAATCTAACTATATTGTCTTTGTAACCTCTGTTTTTTTCAGTGAATTCCTCAGGTTTTAAAAACATTATATTTCCTAACAATAACGTCCCTTTAGCCTATGATTTTTTCAGTTAATTTCTAAGGTTTTTTAAATACGAATTCCTAGTTATAATGTCCCTGTGACCTTTGTTTTTCCAGTGAATTTTGAAGGTATTTGTAATTCTCTTTCCTAACTGTAACCTGTAAACTTTGAGAGTGGGTATATGAGTCGCTGAATAGGTTGGTGACTGGTGTGTGAGTGGCTGTGTGGGTCTGCCAGTGAGTGTGTTGTAGTGTTGCGGGCAGTAAGAGCATACCACTGCCGCACACGCCCCCTCCCACTGCTTCCACAGGCCTCACCCCTTGAGCGTAAAGAGTCAGTGGTTTAGCCCTAGCGCGTACGTGAGTACGTGAGTTATGTAATAAAAGGCCCGGGGCGCCGGGCGTGGTCAGGTAGTTTGCCGCCACCAACCAAACTGCATGTGTCCTGTGTCTTGTGTATCTAGGCTATTTCCAGGACACTACACTGGCGACGAGGTGGTCTACTTCCCACCTCCCCTCGCTTCACTGGTGCCCCACGTGAAGCCCACGGCCTCGGACCCCTCCTTCCAGTCGGCGGGACCTCATCTATCATGGCCACTGTGCCAACCCTCGAGCCGTTTGAGGTCTCAGGCCCTCCCCCGTCGCAGGCCACCCGGTGGAAGAAATGGGTGGAGCGGCTAGAGAACTACTTCATCGCGGCAGACATCGCCGTAGGCCGCCGCCGCGCCATGCTGTTGCATCTCGGTGGTGAAGCCATCCACGACATCTCCAAAGACATCATGGAAGGCGACCCCCCACACACCTACGCTACCCTCCGCGACGCCATCAGCAGGTACTTTGAGCCGTTTGCCAGCGCTGACTATGAACGTTTCCTGCTGCGCCAAGCGCGCCAACTTCCGGAAGAGTCCGTCGACGTCTTCTACGCGCGCCTCAAAAAACTGGCTAGCACGTGCACCCTTCCCGATGCGGAGGATGAGATCCGCGCCCAGTTCATCCAAGGGTGCGCTTCGCTGAAACTACGGGAGAGAGTTCTCAAAACTGATGCCATGTCCATGCGCGACATCTTGGCCCTGGGGCGTACCAACGAACTTTCGAAAGCACGTGCCGCCCATATGGAGCCGAAGTCGCCCGTCACTATCAAGACGGAGCCTGTCTGGGCCGTTAGGCCCCACCCGGCGGACAAAAAGGCGGGAACACCCAAGAAAGGGCGCGCAAGGCAAGGGCAGCCCACCCAAGACCGGTCCTGCATCTGGTGCGGAGGCCCCACCCCCCACAAAGGTGCCTGCCCGGCTCAAGGCAAAATCTGCAGCGCATGTGGGAAGGCCAACCACTTTGCCAGCGTCTGTCTAACATCTCAAAGGAAAAGGCAGAGCGGCACGCCCAGGAGAGTGCGACAGGTGGTGCCGCAGCAAGACACGTCGGCCAGCAGCGACATGGATGACGACGGTGATGACGCAGCATCCGTCCACGTGGTACACATGCTCAACACCCTGGCAGCAGCCTCGGCGAACGAACCCATGTGCTCCGTCCTGGTACATGGCCAAACGATCCAGGCCCTCATCGACACGGGTGCCACCATCAACCTCATGGCCGCCAGCGTATACCAGAGTCTCGAAGAAGCCCCCGCTCTCCACCCAACCAGGGTACAAGTATTTGCCTACGGGACTCGGCGGCCCCTGCGCCTATGTGGAGTTTTCCGAACCACCGTTGCCCATGACTCGACCTGTCTAGAAACGAAAGTCTATGTGTCCCAGGAAGGATCAGGATTCCTCCTCGGCTGCAAGACTGCCAAAGAGCTAGGGCTCATACATTTTGCCCTCACGGTGCAGGCCCAAGGACTCGACCATCTAGTGGCAGAACACTCCTCTTTGTTCGACGGCATCGGGTGCCTCTGCGGACCCCCAGTCCGGCTCCACATCGACCAATCAGTCACCCCAGTGGCCCTCCGGCACAGACAAATTGCCTTCCATCTGCCGCCCAAGGTCGAAGCTGAACTGCAAATGCTGGAACGAGCAGGCATCATCGAGCGGGTCACGGGGCCTACACCATGGGTGTCGCCCATTGTGGTGGCCAAGAAGCCAAAGCAGCCCGACGCAGTGAGAATCTGCGTAGATATGCGCCTCCCGAACCTAGCCATCAAAAGAGAACGACATTTAACACCAACGATCGATGACATCATCGGGGAGCTCGCGGGCTCCAAGTGGTTCTCCAAGATGGACTTACGGTCTGGGTACCACCAGATTCCCCTCCACCCGACTCCCGTGCCATCACAACTTTCTCCACTCACGCGGGTTTGTGGAGGTACACCAGACTAAATTTCGGCATCTCAAGCGCCGCGGAAGTCTTCCAAAACATCCTGCACAACGTCCTCCAAGGCCTGGACGGCGTGCTCAACGTGAGTGACGACATCCTTGTCCACGCCCCAACCCTGGAAGAGCATATTCAAAGAGTGCAAGCGGTGTTCCACCGACTACAAGAGAAGGGGCTAACACTACACAAGGACAAATGCGAGTTCCTGAGAAGGGACATCAGTTTCTTTGGGTACAAATTCTCCGACCAAGGAGTAGGCCCCGACCCGGCGAAAGTCCAGGATATACACAATGCCCCTGCACCGTCATCAGTAACAGCCGTTCGCAGCTTCCTAGGCATGGTAACCTACTGCGGGCGTTTCATCAAGAACCTCTCAGACCTCACGGGACCTCTCCGCGACCTCACCAAGGCCAATGCCACCTGGAACTGGGGCCCCGAGCAGCAAGAGTCATTCCTCAACACCAAAGCAGCCCTGTCAGCAGACACGACATTAGCCTACTTCGATCCACGGAACGAGTCCCAGCTGATAGTGGACGCCAGCCCCACCGGCCTGGGAGCAGTCTTGTCGCAGCGACAACCGTGCGGGGAGTGGGCCCCAATAGCGTACGCCAGCCGCACGCTGACTCCCACCGAACAGCGCTACTCGCAGATCGAGCGCGAAGCAATCGCCATATTATGTGGGTGCCGCCACTTCCACATCTATCTGTATGGACACCCTTTTGCCGTGATCACCGATCACAAGCCACTGTTGCCCCTCTTCCAGGGGACATCCTCTCGACCACCGCGGAGGATAGAAAAATGGGTTCTCCAGCTGCAAGAGTTCCGGTTCACAGTGGAGTACAAGCCGGGAACCCGAAACCCAGCAGACTATCTCTCGAGACACGCTCGTCCGGTCACAGACGCAGAAGCGGCGGAGGCCGCCGCCACTGAAGAATATGTCCGGCTCGTTGTCGAGAGGTCTAAGCCACGCCCAATGTCCCTGGAAGAGGTTGCGAAAGCCACCAAGGATGACGACTGCCTCCAGATCGCAGCCCAAGCCCTGAAGTACGGAGACTGGAAAGCTCTGCAAAGCCCCGCATCCTTCCGGACCCCCGCCGCTCAAGCAATCCTGAAGGCCCTGTTTCAGGTCAAAGATGAACTGTCAGTGTCTACCGAAGGGTGTCTCCTGAGAGGCCCACGCCTCGTGCTCCCCAGCAGCCTCACCCAGCAAGCCGCCCAGCTAGCACACGGATCACATCAAGGAATCGTCAAATCAAAGAACAGCCTCCGCAGCAAGCTATGGTTCCCCGGGCTTGATAAGGCTGTAGAAGAGGTCGTCCACAGCTGTCCTGTGTGCCTGGCCACCAGCTTACCCAATCCTCCAGCCCCGATTATCACCGAAGACGGGCCTACCTCCCCATGGGCCAGAGTAAGCGCAGACTTCGGGAGTCTCCCAGGGGGCAAACACATGTTTGTCGTGGTGGACGATTTCTCCCGCTACCCCGAAGTGGAAATTGTAACCTCCACTGCGGCGGCCGAAGTGATCCCGAAACTCGAGAAGATCATCGCAACGCACGGAATCATGCAAGAAGTCCGCACGGATAATGGACCCCCGTTTAATGGCAGCGAGTTCTCGGAGTACCTGCGAAGCCACAACATCAAGCACAGACGGGTAACACCGAGATGGCCGCAGGCAAACGGGGAAGTAGAGAGGCTGATGAGGACTTTGAACAAAGTCATCCAAATCGCAGTGGCTGATGGCCAATGCCTAGAGCTAGCCATATACCAGTTCCTACGAGAGTATCGCCAGACTCCCCACTGCACCACCGGAGTCGCCCCAAACCGCCTGTCTTTCAACCGAGCAGTAGTGGACACCCTCCCGCACCATCCTAAATGGGAGACTGCTCCGACCCCCCCGAATTGGTCCATGGAACAGCGCCTGAAGAACAACCTGGAAGCGTCAAGAAGACGGAGATCCAAAGAGAGCCCCATTCGAGCAGGTGACGCAGTGCTTGTGAAGGATCGCCATCCCGGCGGGAAGTTCCGACTACCGTTTGAGCTGGACCCCTGGAGAGTCACCAAAGTGCACGGAACAATGATCACCGCCGCCAGAAATGGGGAAGTGGTCACGAGGAACGTCTCTTTCTTCAAACGAGTGTGTGAGCAGGAAGAAGATCCAGAAACAGACGACTGGCACACAGGTAACCCAACACCAGAAACTGAACCTGGAGGCCCCCTGCACCGACCTGCAGATCATCTCGAGGTGAGCCACCCAGCGCGGCGCCCCGAGGACGCTGCCCCGAGACAAGAGGATCCGCTGGAATTCACAGAGTTCCCCAGCAGTTCTGACCCCAGCAAGACCAGCGACGCCCCCAAGCCACAGGGGAACGCCACGGTCAATCCAGGTACAACCTACGCCCCTGCCCCAGACCCTCTCAGAGGTACAGAGACTTTGTCGCACGCTGCTGGCGTTGAACCAATCCACGCGACTGACCCCGCCGAGACCCAAGTAAGACTGTTTAAGTTTAATTGTCAATGTAGTGATTATGAGGGTCCATGATTCTTTGAACTTACATTTGAGACTGTCGAGCTGTCGGCGATGAACCCAGCAGAAGCTCCTGCTCCCTCATCCAGAGACTTTTGTGACGTGTTTAGTTCTGCTGTTTTTGTTTATTTCATCCCTAGGTAAAGGAGGAATGTAGTGTTGCGGGCAGTAAGAGCATACCACTGCCGCACACGCCCCCTTCCACTGCTTCCACAGGCCTCACCCCTTGAGCGTAAAGAGTCAGTGGTTTAGCCCTAGCGCATACGTGAGTACGTGAGTTATGTAATAAAAGGCCTGGGGCGCCGGGCGTGGTCAGGTAGTTTGCCGCCACCAACCAAACTGCATGTGTCCTGTGTCTTGTGTATCTAGGCTATTTCCAGGACACTACATGTGTAATGTCTGGGTAATTAAGTAAGTGCTTGAGTAGTGCCTCAGTAATTGTATGATTGCATAGGGAGTGCCTGTGTGATTCTAAGAGTGCAATTGCAAAGGACACAACACAAATACCAGGTGTTTTTGACATATATAAAACACATATATAGACATATTTTACATAAAGTTTCAGTATAGCTATTTAGTAAGATACTGATTTAATTTTCCCCTTTGTATTTATTTGTCAAAATAACTCGATCAAAAATGCATTTTGTTTCTTCACAGCAACATTGGAGGTCCTAATGACATCCATAGCCTCAAATACAGGTGTAGAGTGTAAAACAAATATATAGACATATTTTACACAAAGTATGAGCCTAGCTGTTTAGTTACTTATTTGTTTAACTTTATTTAAACAATACAATTGTAAAAAAAATGACAGTTTTCAAAAATAACTTTCCACATCTCATGCACCCTTTGTGAGCTTTCCCCGATCTCACAGCAATGATGCCCATAAATGGTTTACCTTAGAACTGAAGAAGCTAAAGCTTGAGATACTCCAAAAAGAAAGGAAATGGAGAACTAAATACCTACCACAAGATAAAGAGATCTACTGTTCCGCTCGAAAGAACTATCAAAAAATCATTCTTAAACACAATACCACCTACTTCTCTGCAAAAATTTTAAATCACAGAATAAATCAAAAGACGTTTTTAACATAGTAAATGACCTTTGCAACAGCGATAGAACAGTTCCTCTTGTAACCCCCACACAAAAGCTTTGTAATGCTTTAAATGATGTCTTTATTGACAAAATCCTCATGATAAAACAGAGCATAAACGACTCCCTTACCCCGGCCCCGCTGGACGATATTTTTTATAATCCCACTACATTAGACACTCTCCCTCTTATTGACGCAAAAATCTTTTCAGAACTCCTTTCTCGCGTTAAGTCTGGATCACCCGATGATATTTCCCCACCTTACATCTTCAGAGCACTATGCCTAGCTATCACACAAGGCATCCTTCCTTTTCTAAACGAGTCACTTGTGCAGGGCAAAGTACCCAGCAGCTTCAAGAACGCACTGCTAATCCCTTTGATAAAGAAACCCGGTATTGATGCACTTGTTCTGACTAATTATAGGCCGATCTCCCTATTGCCTTACCTGTCCAAAGTCTTGGAGGCCCACGTCTCTAGCTCTCTGTCGAACTTTATTGAAAGCTCTGAGTATCTGGAGCCATATCAGGCAGGATTCCGCCCATGTCATTCCACAGAGACCATGATTCTTGCAGTTCAAAATACTCTTAGATCTAACGCGGACAAGGACGTACATCAGGCCCTTGTGCTCCTTGATCTGTCGGCCGCGTTCGACACGGTTGACTATTCCATTCTCATCAACCTTGCCGAGCAGGCCGGCCTCAGGCGCTCCGCCTTGAGTTGGATAACCTCCTTCATTGCTGGACGAACGCAATCAGTGAGACTTGGGACCTTCACGGCTCCCAGAACCCTTCCACCTGTGGGGTCCCCCAGGGATCTTCTTTGTCCCCATTATTGTTTAATTTGTACCTTCGCCCATTATTACACTCTTTAAAAAAATACAAAGTCACTATTTGTATTTACGCGGTCGATCTCCAACTGGTCTTTCCCTTAAATTCCGCATATTCTGTGACTGAATTTCAGAACACCATGACTCATATACAGAGGTGGATGAACCTGGACCACCTCAAACTTAACCCGGGCAAGACAGAACTGATCTTGCCCGGGAATAGCGAACTCAGCTGGGGTACCCACTTTTGGCCACCTGACATGGGGGTTCCACCCATTAAGTCCCTCATGGTCAAGAGCCTAGGGGTCAAGCTTAGTGCAGACCTATCACTCAAAGGTCAGGTAGGAGCGGTAGTATCCTCAAGCTTCTTTCAACTTAGAAAGATTAAAAAAAATTCTCACCTATTAACACACTCTGCACTTTTCCAAGTAATCATTGTCCTTGTCCTGTCTCGATTGGAGTTTTCTAATAGCCTCTACTTAGGATTCCCAGCAGGTCAGCTAAAAAGATTGCAATTCGTTCAGAACCAGGCAGCCAGACTCATTTGTACACAACCTAAATGGCAAACCATTACACCTGGTCTGGAAAAGTTGCATTGGCTACCTGTGGCCCAGAGGGTTGCGTTTAAGGCTGGATGCATTACCTTCAAAGCCTTGCAGAGCAAAGGCCCCAAATTCATCAGGAAAATGGTACTTAAGCATGTCCCCTCACGCAACCTCCTATCTGCTCACAAAGATCTGCTGGTTGTCCCTCTGTTCAAGAAGAAACGCCAAGGCGGTAGTTGTTTCCATATGCTAGCAGCTACCCTCTGGAACTCTCTACCACTGTCTTTAAGACAGTGTGAAGATCTTCTTACCTTTAGATATTCCCTCAAGTCGTGGCTATTCAAACAGGCTTATCCATAAAGAATTGTGTTGTGTTTCCCACCTAGATAGCGCCATGAAGCCCACGGGCGTACGAGCGCTTAAGAAATACATATTACCATAACATAACATAACATAACATCTAAACTCGCGAATAGAACATAAGTACCAAACACCCATCAAACTATCCATTGTTACGCAAACTCATTGGGAAAATTGTGCTGGTTTTTTACCTTTTTTTTTATTTTGACAAAAAGGTTCAGATCCTTGTGAAGATCATGTCACCGGGAAATGACGGAATATCATTGAATAATACACTTTTCAACTAAAAGAATGAGAAGAACATGCCTGTGTACTTATATTGAACATTCTTTAAGATGAGTTTATATTGAGCAGATTTACGCAATGCACAATATGTCACAAGACATTGTCAAGGGGTGCAAATAAACAATATTCTTATGGGACTACGTCCATGCTTTAACATCTAAAAACATACCATATCAATAGTCTAAAAGCAGTAAGAATGCAATGCAAGGCTGAAGGACCCTGAACTCCAATAGCAGCCACAGTAACACTGGGACAGAGAGTCATCATCATCATCATAAAAACTTTATTTCGATTCATCAACAGAATCACAAAAGTAAACATTGTTATTAAAAAAACACACAGTTACACATGGTGATCTAATCTACAGATTCAGATTATCAACATACTATTGTTTTTGTCAACCGATATTATAATAATCAATTTAAAAGAAAAAAGAAACTAACAAATTAAGTTGCAATCCATCAAAAGGAAAAAGAAGCCAATGAGTACCAATAAAAGTGCTTGTGCTTTTTAAATCATCTAAAACTGACATCAGGTAATCACATAATTTTCCCCCCAGAACTAATCAATATCGTTTTCTAATGGTAAGTGCCAATCTAATCAAACTGAGCATAGCACTACATATAGCTGCAGTAGACAGGGATGTCAGGTTATCATAACCTTCTTTATAGTTACACGGTCGGATATCCAAAAAGACCGGTTTGATAAACCAGGTTCTTGGCTCTTTGTACAAAGTACAAAAAAGGACAAGATGCAAAGTACATCGAGAAGCTTTGTTATCACATGGACAGGGGGGTAGCCTATCACACTAACCCCCTTGTTTCGGGAAAGCAAATAGAAAATGCAATGTTTTTAATCACAATCTTGTCAGAAAAAAACGCCATTGAGTTTGCATAGTAAATGATAAATACAACTGATGCTGCATTTTCCTACTAGAGTATAATGTTTGATCATTATTTTTTAACATACCCAAGTGGTACGATAAGCATTTTTAATTATTCTCTTTGTGTCTTTCTTGATAGATTCCGGGTTTTCGTAAATGTGTCCCAAACCAATCTTATGGAAAGTTTCCTTCACATATAACAACCATGGGATCCGCATTGCATAAGCAAGTTTGAAGAAATCTTGTAAGATTTGCTTTGAAAGCTGCAAATCTTCGGACTGCCAGATTTTCTCCCATAGAAGTAGAGGAGAGACATAAATAATATCGCTAACAAATTCTATACCCATCTCAGTATGACAAAAGATATTAGAAGTACCAGATGGAAGTGATAAGAGACGCTTTAAGAACTTGTTTTCCATAACTTGGATCTTGTCACATTTGTGAGTCCCCTATACCCCCGCCCTGTAAGTGGCAACAGGCACCCATTTTGCTTTATACAGGGTCTTCATTTCGGCAATTGGTTTTTGACCCAGTTTACTTGAGAAACAAAAAAGGGCCTCTATAGATAGTGTTGTCTTTTGGACACGTGACATAATTAGCGGGTCCCAACTCAGAGTTTTATTAAATAAATTTCCTAAGTAGTTAAAATTGTCAACCTTTTCAATGGTCATGTTTTCCACCGTATACCTATGGATTTTTGTCCCTTTGGGGCCGCAGACCATATCAAAAGACTTTGTGAAATTAACCCTGAGATCTAAATCCTGCATAAAATCATTGAATGCACTCATACAGGTTTGCATACTATTAGCAGTAAGGGTCATTATCACAGTGTCATCTGCATAAGACAACAACGGTATGTGTTTGCCATTTACTTTTGGAAAATCTGAGCATTTTTCCAACAAAAAACTTTCCAACCCATTTGTGTAAACTAGAAACAGAAAAGGAGCCAGAATACAACCCTGGCTGACCCCTTCTGTAAAGGGTATGGATTTTGTTTTCTCACCCCCCAGGCCAAATCTAATCATCACAGTGGTAGCAGCATGCAGCCTACGGAGCAAGGCAACCAGAGGCTCCTCGAACCCCATGGCCTCCATCATCAGCCATAACTTGTCCCTACATACAGTGTCAAAGGCACTGGATAAGTCTACGAAGGCCTGGTGAATAGAGGCACCCCTCGCCTTCATGTACTTACCCATTATTAAAGCCAAATTTAGACACTGCTCTGTGGTCCCCTTACCTCTCCTAAACCCATACTGTGAGTCTACAATAATACCAGATGATTCGGCCCATGTTTCCAGGCATGTCAATATTACCCTTCCCATCAACTTACAAGATGCATCAATTAATGACATTGGCCTATAGCAGCATGGGTCAGTTTTATCACACTTTTTAAAAATCGGTACGACCACCGCCTCTTTCCAACATATAGGGATGTGCCCAATCACAACCTCTCTAAAAACATTAAGTAACATTGGTGCCCAAACCTCAACGTTATATTTAAAAAAGTCTAAAGGAACTGCGTCTGGGGCCTTTAACGGAATACCTTTCCTTAAGGCATCCTCAACTTCAGAAAGAGAAAGGGAGAGACTAAATAATAAAGCTGATTCAGAATAAAAATCGCTAGACCCCTCACTATTTGTTGTCAAACAAACATCCTTTTGGGTTAAACATTTTTGCATAATGGGCTTCCCAGGTCCCGCCCGTTATGTGGGTAACCATATTACCCTTTCCTTCACTTTTAAGGAAGGGATGATTTATTACCTCCCAAAATTGCCTACTATCCCTCATATCTGAGGCTTTTTCCAAATCCTCAAATGCTTTCTTATTTAAATATAATTGTCGCTTATAAATTGTGTCCTTATAACTGTTCCTAGCGTATTTGACCAATTCCTTATCCCGTGGTACTTGGTGCAATGCCTTCATTAATAATGTTTGTGCTGCAGAGCAATCAGCATCAAACCATTTAAATTCCCTTGGTTTTCTGTTGCCTGTAGTTTTAAAAAGGTGCTTCACCACGTTTCCACAAAGAGCCTCAAAATTCTTAATTCTTAATTCAGGCTCTGAGTTGGGCATTAGACATATATCCATCTCTGAACTATTCTCTTACAAATCTCTTCCTCCAACTTTCTAACATCAACCCTGTCCCACTTCAGGGTTACCCCTTGATTCTGACTGTATTTCATTAGCTGTTCACGAGTCTGATTCCTCTCAATCATAGGACACAAATTCAGAACTAGAGGATTATGGTCACTAGCAGGATTCACTTTGACATGAAATATATCAACAAAATGGATATACCTACTAGAGACAATGGCAAAGTCGAGCACACTCGTATAACCCTGCGTGCCTTGAAATGTTGGTATTTGCTTTGAATTGGAAAAGGATGACATATCCAAAATACAAAGATCATTTATCACAATTATATTGTTCAAAGCATCTCCTTGCGATGAGTGCTTAAAATGCGCCAGTGGTTTGTCATTATAATCTACCAGACCAAAGCGCTAGACCCGCTAAATTTACATAAGGCACAATTAAAATCCCCTACCCACATAATAAGCAACATAGAGGAGCTATTTGTCACTTTAATTATCTCCTCTTGCAATTTATCTATAACCAATGTGGAACGGGGATCAAAGATGTTATAATACCAATTAATCAAAAGCAAGGGGACTGGAAATAAATCTGCAATCCACTAGTATAAGTGTTGTTATGGTTTTATACTTTACAGAAATAGCAGTCATTAATCCATCCTTTGCCCTACCCGCCAGGAAAGGTTCAGCATATACATTAAAGGATTGATATCCATCCAGGCTCTGATCATTCTGGTCCAAGTTTCCTGGAGGCAGACGATGTCAACAATTTCTACATATTTTATCCATGCCTCATCCTGTAGCCTACGAGAAAGGCCAGCTATGTTCCAGGAAATCAATCGGAAAACACGCCTGCTTCTTTGACTACTGGAAAGGGGCGACCACTCGGTCCCCCCAAACGTATGGTAGGGGGCCCGGATCCCCCCGGGAAACCATTTTGGGCGGGAGGGGTGTCTCGGCTGGAATGCCCGAAGCGGCGTAGCCAGGGCGTGCCTTTTTCCCACCCAAGAAGGGTTGTCCTAGACACCTACACCGTTGGCCACGCCCCGTAGGCGTACCGGAGGAGGGTACACGCCCTCCCGAAGAGGAATAAAAGGAGCAACAATCCAAAGAAGCATCCTCTTGTTCCTGTGCTTGGAAGCTGCACCCTCTCGTTGCACGTGAGCCCTCGACGGAACAAGGAGCAATTTTTGAGAACTTGTAATTTTTGTGTTTCTCTTTCAGCGACTCCGTAATTTCGGATCCAGGACCTCGTTGAGCAACAAGGATCGAATATCCGACAACGATGCCTGGCAAGAAGGCCGGAAAGAAGGCTGGGACTGAACAGATGCTTCGCATGTTGATGAAGGAGATGGCGAGCATGAAAAAACAGATGGCGGCAATGAACAATACGGGCAGACCGAAGAAAGTCATCGGACCAGCATTGCCGGGAGTAGTCCCGACGGGGAGAGGTAAAAGTGCTAGGAATAGGGCGGCAGGGGGGGAGGCCCCAGTTCCCGAGGCACCCCTGGCAAGCCCGGTTAGTCCAGTGGAGGCCCCGGTTCCGATGCCGGACGCGGGCCAACCAATTCCGGTTGTAGTTACGCCCTCTAACGAGGAGGATATGCCTCCGGAGTTGGCCGCCCAGTTAGCCGCATGGCTCGGCAAAAATACTGAGGGTGCTACGGCACCAGGAGACACGGCCGAAGAGGCCAGGTTACTAATGAAGCAGTTGCGGCAATCGAGAGATGCCGCGAAGGCGAATCTCCCTCTTGTCCCCCCACAGGTTTCCTCAGAATGACCGGCGTCTGGAGTGGGAAAAACAGCGGGACCAGCTATGGATTCGGGTAAGCAGCCATTGCCAATGGCGAGGGAGGGAACGTTACCCTCAAGAAGGGAAAAGGTGGTCCAACATATTCCGCTGGCCACGAAAGAATTGATTTGGGCTGATAAGTATGTGAATATGTTTTCTCTCTTGACTGACCATCACGAGGTGGAGTATGTTAAAAGTCAGAAGGATTTGTGGCACCCGAGTGTGTGGCGTGCAAAAATGGCGGGGTTCAGGGTGGATGAGACGATCTCAAATTGGGCCAGGGCATTTGCGATGTTTACTGCGATCATGGGGGAACGTAAGCCCGAGGTTTTGACCGGATTGGCCTGCTATCAGACACGTATAATGGATTTCTATGAAAAGTATGAGGGTAATGAATGGTTGGGTTATGATAGTAAGTTTCGTAAGGCCAAGGAGCACGATTCATCTCTGACGTGGGATTGTCTCGACTCCATCTCTTGGCAGAAGCAGCTCCTGCCGGGCGCGACGAAGTCGTCTTCGCTTGGCGGGAATGGGTCGGCGCCCTCCCGCCATCAATCGGCGGCGCCCTTTCAAGCAGGCACCGCTGGTGAACACCAACCGAGGAGTGGTGGGAACGGGGGTAAAAAAGGGGTTTGTTGGAACTTTAACAGAGGCAAGTGCACGAGGCCACAAGGGACATGTAAGTTCAGGCATGAGTGTGCAGGGTGCGGACACTCTTCACACCCTGAGAGTTCGTGCAGAGCCAAGAATGGTGATACAGGGGGTAGAGGAAGGGCCAAACAGGTCTAATGTCGACCAAGGGGTACCGCTACCTACCCCCGTAGATATCATGGCAATGATCCCCTGGCTAAATGAATACCCTGATCATGTCTCCGCTGGGGTGTTGCGGGACGGCTTCTCGTATGGTTTTCACATCCCGGCGGGGGATTTTTCGGGGGGAATCACTGTGTAAAAACCAACTGTCGGTTCAGCAGAATACGGCGGTGGTGGGAAGTAAGACTGCAAAAGAGGTTGCCCGTGGCCGGGTTGCTGGCCCATATAGGCACCCGCCAGTCACTAATTTCGTTTGTTCACCGTTGGGAGTAGTCCCCAAGAAGGACCCAGGTGAGTTTAGGTTAATTCATAACTTGTCGGCTCCTAGGGGTCTTTTGGTGAACGATGCGATTGATCCAGGAATTTGTTCGGTGCGGTACGCATCCTTCGATGAGGCCGTCGCCATGTTGAATCGCCTTGGGCCCGGAGCGCTGATGGCTAAATCGGATATTGAGTCAGCGTTCCGGTTCCTCCCGGTACACCCACAGGATCAGCGTCTGTTAGGTTTTGTGTTTCAGGGACGCTACTACATGGATAGATGTATGCCAATGGGTTGCTCCATTTCTTGTGCTTATTTTGAAATGTTCAGTACTTTTCTACAATGGGCGTTTACCAAGGCCACGGGCCATACCCAGGTTATGCACTACCGAGACGATTTCTTGTTCTTGGGGGCAGCCGGCGACACTCGGTGTGCGCAGGCGTTAAGAGAATATTGCACTCTCATGGAGCAATTCGGGGTGCCCTTGGCACCAGGTAAGACGGTTGGACCATCAACTTCACTCGAGTTTCTAGGCATTGAGCTCGATTCTGTGGAGGGATGTTTCCGTTTGCCGGTGGGGAAGGTAGCGAAGTTCAGGGCTTCCTTGGAATTGTGCAACAGCAAAGAAAAAGTCACGCTTCATCAGCTACAACAAGCGGTGGGCCAGCTTAACTTTGCCCTCCGAGTGATACCAATGGCCCGCCCCTTTTCCCGCTCTATTGCACAAGCCATGGTCGGTCTCAAGGAAGGACACCATCGCACGAGACTGTCGGCAGAAGTTCGCCAGGACATGCGCATCTGGTTGGCATTCCTGGCGGATTTCAACGGTCGGGTGGTGTGGACCAAACCACCAGCGTCCTCGGACGAGCTGGGTTTGTGGACCGACTCGGCAGGGAGCGTAGGTTTTGGTGCCATCTTTGGTAATCGCTGGTCGGCGCAAACATAGCCGACGTGGTGGCACACCAGCGGTCTCACAGGTAACATCGGATTTCTCGAATTGTTCCCCATTTTTGTGGCTCTGATGGCATGGCCGGATGAGTTCAGGGATCGCTCTGTGGTGTTTTGGTCCGACAATATGACTGTTGTTGAATGTATAAATAGTCAGGCGGCACGCTGCAAGTGGATATTGAGATTACTGAAGGAAATTGTACTAATTTGCATGAGACTGAATGTACACTTCAGGGCGAAGCATGTGCCAGGGGTACTCAACCAGGCGGCTGATGCACTATCTCGTTCACACATGCAGGCTTTCAGGGGTTATCTACCCTCCGCGGACCTAGCGGCGGCCCCATTTCCCAAAGCACTCTGGTTACTCGGTGCCCCGGATTACAAGACCTCGTGGCAGCAAGCCTAACCCCCAGGACATGGAAGGCATACGAAGGAGCGTTTTGTTCCTATTGTGCATTTTTGGGTCCGGCAGGGGGGGCCAATTGGGGTCAGGAGGAGTATGTCCTGAAGTTTCTTGTAGCACTGCACAGTGCAGGCCGATCAGCGGCAACGGCCAATAGGCACCGGGCCGCCATTGCATTCATGGCGCAGGCGCATGGCATCAAGGACCCCACATCGTCCTTTTTGGTAAAGAAGGCCCTTCGTGGTTGGCAACGCCTTAAGGGTCGTAGAGTAGACGAAAGGCGCCCGATTGGGTTAGAGAGGTTGTCCCTGCTGATGTCGATACTGCCCACGACATGTTCCTCCCAGTTCGAGGCGATGCTGTTCCGGGCCGCTTTCGCATTAGCGTTCCATGGGGCGATGCGGGTGAGCGAGCTGGTAGCAAGAAATAAGAAAGATGTAGAGGGAGGCCTGTGTCGGGATCACATTCTGATCAAGGGTGATTCAATGGTGATCACAATAGCCAGGTCCAAGACCGACCAGGGTGCTATGGGAGACAGTATTATCGTCCAGCGCATGTGAGGGTCCCCCATGTTCCCGGGAAGTGCGTTAAGGAATATTTGGCGCGAAGGGCGGATGCATGAGGGGGAAGCTTGCTGAGACACATTGACGCCACCCCACTGACAAGGTTTCAGTTTCAGCGGGTGCTAACGATGGCAATCGCAGCGGCGGGCTTGGACCCGGGCGATTTCGGGACCCATTCCTTTAGGATAGGGGCTGCTACAGAGGCTACAGCCAGGGGTCAGAGTGTTGAGACGGTGAAACACCTGGGACGATGGTCCTCGAACTGTTATAAAAGGTATGTGCGGTTGCACATGTTGTGAAGCCAATGTCATGCACTCACGCTTCTTGTTTTCTGTTTGGTTTACAGTTTCGTGAGCATACGATGCGGGGCGGACTGTGCAGTCGACCCGACACCTGGGGACCAGCGGTCAGAGATCACCGGCTGAGGAAAGAGTGGTGTGGGTCGTGGGCCACTCATACGTGAGGCGTGCCGGGGACGTATTCAAAGCAGGTGACATGATTCACGCGGCTGGGGAATACGGGTGCAGGGTGACCTTCCACGGAAGGGGCGGGCTCTGTATTGACCAATTTCAATGTTTTGTTGAGGGACTGTTAGAGCGGACAAGGTCACCGCCGTCTGTAATCATAGTACACCTGGGAGGCAATGATTTGGTGACACTAGGTCGGCGAGTACTACTCGAGCGAGTTCTATCTACTGTTAGCTGGTTGGCGAGAGGGATTCCGGGGTGCACGATAGCATGGTCACACATGATTCCCAGGAAGGTGTGGCGGGGGGGCCTCTCGGTATCAGCTTTGAATCATTCAGTAAAGAAAGTCAATAACAAGCTTGGTAGGTTGTTCCGCTCGGGACAGTTGCATTGTATTCCGCATGGATGTATTCGGGGGGATCACATGTATCTCGAAGATGGGGTCCATTTGTCCCGGGAGGGGAATGTCTTACTCATAGGAGACTTCATAGCATGGTTAAGGGGTTTGTAGAAGCATGACCTTTAGTAGGAGTGTGGGGGGGCCGGATAGCCGGTCAACTATCTGGCCTGTGGCGGTAAGGTCATGATCGGTGAGCAGTAATTTCAAGGTCCCTAGAGGGGGGGCGCCACCCATTATGGATGGGAGCGCCCGGGGGGAGGCGGCCATTGGCCCCTCACACGGGGAGGCGGCACCCACTAAGTATGGGGTCGCCTAAGGGAAGGCGGTCATAGGCCCCTCCCAGGGGAGGAGGCGGCTAGATGCCCCTCCTACGAATTTCCCGGGGCCAGGATATCCGCGACGGCAGATGTGATAAACAGTGTGGGGTGGGAGGGGGGTCCACGCTACCTTCTAGACACCTCACACGAGTCCTCGGACGACCATTAAGATGGCGTCGAGTTAAATAGGAGTCCCCCGCTAAGACAAGGGAAATTGGAAGTTGGCACAGAGGTACAGTCCTCTGTGCGCCCGCCCCTCACACCGTGAGGGGGGAGTTCTGGTAGTAGGGATTTGACACCGGTTACGACCTTGCCGTTGGCCAGTAATGTTAGGATGTACAATTTTTATTTAGAAAGTATGCATTTGCAGGATGTTTAGACTCGGCTAGGAGAACCTTTGTATTAGAGATTTGTTAAGGTTAGCCAATAAACATGTCTGCATCGTAATGTCATAAATGGAAAATTGTACATGATATGAAACTGTTATTTTAATGTTTTAATTTTGTTTCATATTTTAATAAATACGGCCGGGAGGGTAACTCCCTCCCGCCTTCCAAAAGTTCAGAACTGCGTCCGTCTTCCCATCGTTGGGGATTGTGTTGGGAGGGGGTGACAGGCATCCCGGCCATATGGAAAGGTGCGACCACTCGGTCCCCCCGAACGTATGGTAGGGGGCCCGGATCCCCCCGGGAAACCATTTTGGGCGGGGGCGTGTCTCGGCTGGTATGCCCGAAGCGGCGTAGCCGGGGCGCGCCTTTTTCCCGCCCAAGAAGGGTTGGGAACGGGGGTAAAAAAGGGGTTTGTTGGAACTTTAACAGAGGCAAGTGCACGAGGCCACAAGGGACATGTAAGTTCAGGCATGAGTGTGCAGGGTGCGGACACTCTTCACACCCTGAGAGTTCGTGCAGAGCCAAGAATGGTGATACAGGGGGTAGAGGAAGGGCCAAACAGGTCTAATGTCGACCAAGGGGTACCACTACCTACCCCCGTAGATATCATGGCAATGATCCCCTGGCTAAATGAATACCCTGATCATGTCTCCGCTGGGGTGTTGCGGGACGGCTTCTCGTATGGTTTTCACATCCCGGCGGGGGATTTTTCGGGGGGAATCACTGTGTAAAAAACAACTGTCGGTTCAGCAGAATACGGCGGTGGTGGGAAGTAAGACTGCAAAAGAGGTTGCCCGTGGCCGGGTTGCTGGCCCATATAGGCACCCGCCAGTCACTAATTTCGTTTGTTCACCGTTGGGAGTAGTCCCCAAGAAGGACCCAGGTGAGTTTAGGTTAATTCATAACTTGTCGGCTCCTAGGGGTCTTTTGGTGAACGATGCGATTGATCCAGGAATTTGTTCGGTGCGGTACGCATCCTTCGATGAGGCCGTCGCCATGTTGAATCGCCTTGGGCCCGGAGCGCTGATGGCTAAATCGGATATTGAGTCAGCGTTCCGGTTCCTCCCGGTACACCCACAGGATCAGCGTCTGTTAGGTTTTGTGTTTCAGGGACGCTACTACATGGATAGATGTATGCCAATGGGTTGCTCCATTTCTTGTGCTTATTTTGAAATGTTCAGTACTTTTCTACAATGGGCGTTTACCAAGGCCACGGGCCATACCCAGGTTATGCACTACCGAGACGATTTCTTGTTCTTGGGGGCAGCCGGCGACACTCGGTGTGCGCAGGCGTTAAGAGAATATTGCACTCTCATGGAGCAATTCGGGGTGCCCTTGGCACCAGGTAAGACGGTTGGACCATCAACTTCACTCGAGTTTCTAGGCATTGAGCTCGATTCTGTGGAGGGATGTTTCCGTTTGCCGGTGGGGAAGGTAGCGAAGTTCAGGGCTTCCTTGGAATTGTGCAACAGCAAAGAAAAAGTCACGCTTCATCAGCTACAACAAGCGGTGGGCCAGCTTAACTTTGCCCTCCGAGTGATACCAATGGCCCGCCCCTTTTCCCGCTCTATTGCACAAGCCATGGTCGGTCTCAAGGAAGGACACCATCGCACGAGACTGTCGGCAGAAGTTCGCCAGGACATGCGCATCTGGTTGGCATTCCTGGCGGATTTCAACGGTCGGGTGGTGTGGACCAAACCACCAGCGTCCTCGGACGAGCTGGGTTTGTGGACCGACTCGGCAGGGAGCGTAGGTTTTGGTGCCATCTTTGGTAATCGCTGGTCGGCGCAAACATAGCCGACGTGGTGGCACACCAGCGGTCTCACAGGTAACATCGGATTTCTCGAATTGTTCCCCATTTTTGTGGCTCTGATGGCATGGCCGGATGAGTTCAGGGATCGCTCTGTGGTGTTTTGGTCCGACAATATGACTGTTGTTGAATGTATAAATAGTCAGGCGGCACGCTGCAAGTGGATATTGAGATTACTGAAGGAAATTGTACTAATTTGCATGAGACTGAATGTGCACTTCAGGGCGAAGCATGTGCCAGGGGTACTCAACCAGGCGGCTGATGCACTATCTCGTTCACACATGCAGGCTTTCAGGGGTTATCTACCCTCCGCGGACCTAGCGGCGGCCCCATTTCCCGAAGCACTCTGGTTACTCGGTGCCCCGGATTACAAGACCTCGTGGCAGCAAGCCTAACCCCCAGGACATGGAAGGCATACGAAGGAGCGTTTTGTTCCTATTGTGCATTTTTGGGTCCGGCAGGGGGGGCCAATTGGGGTCAGGAGGAGTATGTCCTGAAGTTTCTTGTAGCACTGCACAGTGCAGGCCGATCAGCGGCAACGGCCAATAGGCACCGGGCCGCCATTGCATTCATGGCGCAGGCGCATGGCATCAAGGACCCCACATCGTCCTTTTTGGTAAAGAAGGCCCTTCGTGGTTGGCAACGCCTTAAGGGTCGTAGAGTAGACGAAAGGCGCCCGATTGGGTTAGAGAGGTTGTCCCTGCTGATGTCGATACTGCCCACAACATGTTCCTCCCAGTTCGAGGCGATGCTGTTCCGGGCCGCTTTCGCATTAGCGTTCCATGGGGCGATGCGGGTGAGCGAGCTGGTAGCAAGAAATAAGAAAGATGTAGAGGGAGGCCTGTGTCGGGATCACATTCTGATCAAGGGTGATTCAATGGTGATCACAATAGCCAGGTCCAAGACCGACCAGGGTGCTATGGGAGACAGTATTATCGTCCAGCGCATGCGAGGGTCCCCCATGTTCCCGGGGAAGTGCGTTAAGGAATATTTGGCGCGAAGGGCGGATGCATGAGGGGGAAGCTTGCTGAGACACATTGACGCCACCCCACTGACAAGGTTTCAGTTTCAGCGGGTGCTAACGATGGCAATCGCAGCGGCGGGCTTGGACCCGGGCGATTTCGGGACCCATTCCTTTAGGATAGGGGCTGCTACAGAGGCTACAGCCAGGGGTCAGAGTGTTGAGACGGTGAAACACCTGGGACGATGGTCCTCAAACTGTTATAAAAGGTATGTGCGGTTGCACATGTTGTGAAGCCAATGTCATGCACTCACGCTTCTTGTTTTCTGTTTGGTTTACAGTTTTGTGAGCATACGATGCGGGGCGGACTGTGCAGTCGACCCGACACCTGGGGACCAGCGGTCAGAGATCACCGGCTGAGGAAAGAGTGGTGTGGGTCGTGGGCCACTCATACGTGAGGCGTGCCGGGGACGTATTCAAAGCAGGTGACATGATTCACGCGGCTGGGGAATACGGGTGCAGGGTGACCTTCCACGGAAGGGGCGGGCTCTGTATTGACCAATTTCAATGTTTTGTTGAGGGACTGTTAGAGCGGACAAGGTCACCGCCGTCTGTAATCATAGTACACCTGGGAGGCAATGATTTGGTGACACTAGTTCGGCGAGTACTACTCGAGCGAGTTCTATCTACTGTTAGCTGGTTGGCGAGAGGGATTCCGGGGTGCACGATAGCATGGTCACACATGATTCCCAGGAAGGTGTGGCGGGGGGCCCTCTCGGTATCAGCTTTGAATCATTCAGTAAAGAAAGTCAATAACAAGCTTGGTAGGTTGTTCCGCTCGGGACAGTTGCATTGTATTCCGCATGGATGTATTCGGGGGGATCACATGTATCTCGAAGATGGGGTCCATTTGTCCCGGGAGGGGAATGTCTTACTCATAGGAGACTTCATAGCATGGTTAAGGGGTTTGTAGAAGCATGACCTTTAGTAGGAGTGTGGGGGGGCCGGATAGCCGGTCAACTATCCGGCCTGTGGCGGTAAGGTCATGATCGGTGAGCAGTAATTTCAAGGTCCCTAGAGGGGGGGCGCCACCCATTATGGATGGGAGCGCCCGGGGGGAGGCGGCCATTGGCCCCTCACACGGGGAGGCGGCACCCACTAAGTATGGGGTCGCCTAAGGGAAGGCGGTCATAGGCCCCTCCCAGGGGAGGAGGCGGCTAGATGCCCCTCCTACGAATTTCCCGGGGCCAGGATATCCGCGACGGCAGATGTGATAAACAGTGTGGGGTGGGAGGGGGGTCCACGCTACCTTCTAGACACCTCACACGAGTCCTCGGACGACCATTAAGATGGCGTCGAGTTAAATAGGGGGCCCCCGCTAAGACAAGGGAAATTGGAAGTTGGCACAGAGGTACAGTCCTCTGTGCGCCCGCCCCTCACACCGTGAGGGGGGAGTTCTGGTAGTAGGGATTTGACACCGGTTACGACCTTGCCGTTGGCCAGTAATGTTAGGATGTACAATTTTTATTTAGAAAGTATGCATTTGCAGGATGTTTAGACTCGGCTAGGAGAACCTTTGTATTAGAGATTTGTTAAGGTTAGCCAATAAACATGTCTGCATCGTAATGTCATAAATGGAAAATTGTACATGATATGAAACTGTTATTTTAATGTTTTAATTTTGTTTCATATTTTAATAAATACGGCCGGGAGGGTAACTCCCTCCCGCCTTCCAAAAGTTCAGAACTGCGTCCGTCTTCCCATCCTTGGGGATTGTGTTGGGAGGGGGTGACAGGCATCCCGGCCATATGGAAAGGTGCGACCACTCGGTCCCCCCGAACGTATGGTAGGGGGCCCGGATCCCCCCGGGAAACCATTTTGGGCGGGGGCGTG
Organism: Lissotriton vulgaris; assembly: GCF_964263255.1. Lineage (NCBI taxonomy): Eukaryota > Metazoa > Chordata > Amphibia > Caudata > Salamandridae > Lissotriton > Lissotriton vulgaris. The sequence continues at coordinate 450,193,677 of NC_141697.1, forward strand.
TCTCGGCTGGTATGCCCGAAGCGGCGTAGCCGGGGCGCGCCTTTTTCCCGCCCAAGAAGGGTTGTCCTAGACACCTACACCGTTGGCCACGCCCCGTAGGCGTACCGGAGGAGGGTACACACCCTCCCGAAGAGGAATAAAAGGAGCAACAATCCAAAGAAGCATCCTCTTGTTCCTGTGCTTGGAAGCTGCACCCTCTCGTTGCACGTGAGCCCTCGACGGAACAAGGAGCAATTTTTGACCCACCCACCAGCCCCTTATGGCAACGTTAGTACTGCAATAAAATCGATTTGCTTTGATAATATCTTTTCTCTCCTGGTTTAGTGGTTAATAAAGATGTCAATGTTTGACTGCAATAAAATGATTTGCTTCATAACATTTTCTTCCCCAGTGGAGCGGAGTATCACAGTCTCATTGAAAGATGTGTTGAATGTTTAGTTAAGAGGATAAATATTGCAATGTAAAGTGCATTTTCTTTCTTCAATAGGTATATAAAACGTTGTATTTATTTTTGGTCGGGCGGAAAGGTCATGATCGGTGAGCAGTAATTTCAAGGTCCCTAGAGGGGGGCGCCACCCATTCTGGATGGGAGCGCCCGGGGGGAGGCGGCCATTGGCCCCTCACACGGGGAGGCGGCACCCACTAAGTATGGGATCGCCTAAGGGAAGGCGGTCATAGGCCCCTCCCAGGGGAGGAGGCGGCTAGATGCCCCTCCTACGAATTTTCCGGGGCCAGGATATCTAGACACCTCACACGAGTCCTCGGACGACCATTAAGATGGCGTTGAGTTAAATAAGGGGCTCCCGCTAAGACAAGGGAAATTGGAAGTTGGCACAGAGGTACAGTCCTCTGTGCGCCCGCCCCTCACACCGTGAGGGGGGAGTTCTGGTAGTAGGGATCTGACACCAGTTACGACCTTGCCGTTGGCCCGTAATGTTAGGATGTACAATTTTTATTTAAAAAGTATGCATCTGCAGGATGTTTAGACTCGGCTAGGAGAACCTTTGTATTAGAGATTTGTTAAGGTTAGCCAATAAACGTCCGTTCCTTCTCGGACGCCGGTATCGAGGTACCGACGGACAGAGCGGGGCCTCCCTTTTTCCCGAGTGGGTTCCGGGTGAGGTGAGGCGTACTCCCACATAATGCTGGGAGATACATAAAGTTCTGGACCTCCTACAGTATTCATCTGGGCTCAGAGGAACTGGTAGGACTTATCCAATGTACATTAGCGTGCATCATTATTTTTGATTTGCAGTCGCAGTTTCCCAATGGTCCTGAAGAAAGCTAAGACCAACAGTCAATACAGCTGAAACATGTCGACCTTCACTCACTTTGCCCACATATAGTTATTATTTCAAACTATTTTGGCAATTTTAATCTTGACCCGAGCGCCATACTGATTAAAATTAATTTTGGCCCTTGGAGTTAATTTTACTTTCACGTTTTTCACTTTAATTTTTTGCACTGCACCCCATTAGCATCACCAGTGAAGCCCAGTGGTCTGTATTCACACCATGTTAATCCATCTCTGCACCATGATTAGGTGCACTGTTTGAGATCTGGATTGGTGACATCTCCCACATGACGACATTCCACCAAATGGGTGGGCTGATGGGAATTTTCTTATCAGACCTGGGTCATCACTTCTAGTGTTACTAATGGTCTTGGGGCTGTAGTTCAGTTGCGGCACACTTACAGTTTCCTGACCAGGCCACTTTTTCGTTTGTTGATAGCCAATAAACGTGTCTGCATTGTAATGTCATAAATGGAAAATTGTACATGATATGAAACTGTTATTTTAATGTTTTAATTTTGTTTCATATTTTAATAAATACGGCTGGGAGGGTAACTCCCTCCCGCCTTCCAAAAGTTCAGAACTGCGTCCGTCTTCCCATCCTTGGGGATTGTGTTGAGAGGGGGTGACAGGCATCCCGGCCATATTAATAATGCTGGGTATGTGCTTTTCTACTCTTGGTGTATTTCTTAGATTCAATTGGATATCATCTCCCCCTCCCTGTTCTTCAACAGAATAATCCTTCAGCTGAATAACACATGGGTTATATTACTAGGAATCACCATTTCAGTCACTGGTAAACATTCTAATGCCCGTTCACCCACTAGCTTTACTGGAATATCAATCAATGGCCCACCTATTTCCTCAATCACAGTATTCCATATAGGAGCTTTCGGGAGTCAATCCACCCCTTCCAGCCCCACAAGTGACGGAGAGTCACTTCAGAAGTCCAATCTCATCTTTAAGATTTGGCTCCACAGTTTTCCCAGATGGCATCGTGCTGCATGGATTGTTGAGTTGTAGTGAGTGCTCGAGAGCAGTCCATAACAGCCATTCACTAAGCTGCAAAGAATCATAAATCTTGATTTTGTTTTTGGCCCTTCATAGTTTTTCTGCATTCGAAGGCATTTTATTATCTTTTAATTTATTGTAAAACTACTTACATATACCTTGCCATATAGACATGTCAAAGTGTTCCTCTACAAATAAATACACAGCTAACTTTTGCCAGTTACCATTATTTACTTTTCCACTTTTTAAATACAAGCCAACAACCTGTGTTTGGATCGTCTCGTGAGTGCGTCAACAAAATATAGAAACATACTCAGGGTTTTGAGACCACACTGTTAAATATTGTCAAAACTATTAACTGTAATATCTGTGTCCTGTTCTGCAACTCCTCCTCTTAACAACTCTTAATTTTCCCTAGAATCCTGCTCATGACCAAAGAAACAAAATTGCACATCATCACAAACCTTTTCTACGTTTGGCAAAGTCCCATGGCAAAGCGCTCTTTTAATTTCTCCTAAACATAAAACAGGAGGGTCCACATGGTAAAGCCTCCTAACTAAAGTTCACATTGTTGCGTGGTGTACAGCAAACATCCTTAAATGATGAAAGGTGCTTTGGCACACTTTGTTTAATAAACAAGTTAGTGAGTGTCCTTGCAAATGTGTATGCTTTCTAATCTTGCAAGGATCCAATCCTTGTAAACTAATTATTTTGTGTTTTAAACTTTGTCTTGGAAAGAAATACAGAAATGTCCTTTTTACATCAATGGATTGCTGTCAAATACCATCCACTTTTTGGAGAACAGACATTCAGTTGTTCAATTAAAATTCCAAGTACTAGAACAAGTTCCCATCACAGTGAACAACAAGAACCATCTACTTAAGAGAGAGAACTTTTGGATCCGTTATCTATCCACGATGGCCCCATCGGGTCTTAATGACAGAATGGAATTTCTGTGTTACTTATGACTCTTCACTATTGTTTACTCTTAGTTTATCTTTATTCCTTCTCTATTACTTTGTTGTTGCTAACCTTCTTACATGCTTTAAGATGGCACTTTTTTATGGCATTTCTTAATTTCACATTTCTGGTCCTTCTTTAATGTTTTACATCTGTTTTGCACACTCTAAGATGGCGCTCACCCTTTGGCGGATGGAGTAGTCCTACCTCTGTTTTTACCTCCGCTTTAATACTCTGCTCTGTTTTGCTCACGGAGTGTTTACCCTCTCGGAACTCCGCGGAGTCCGTGTTAATTTCCACATCTGTGAGTACGCTGGCTTTCATACTTTTTATACACCCCGCGCTATTGGTGGTGGTTACTATTTTCTTTCATTATTCACCACGCATGCTCTTTACCTCGCGTTTATCCTTTTGAATTCACCGGTCACACCCAATCTTTCAGTCTCTTAACTCTCACTACGTTTACTCTCTCGTTTTATTTTCAAATGCAGCCTGTTCACACTGTTTTCTTTTCACGTGGGCTTTCCGTTTTTGAGAATCATCCGTGCACACAGTCACTACTATTTTTGATTGCTTTAGAAGTTTATTTGGTTATTACAGCTGGTCTTTTGTTTTCGTTTGTAGAGTAATTCCCCTGACGACGGGCCACGCCCGAAATGCATTGGGTCGTGTGATGTGTTTAACACACCTGATTTGAGAATACTTGTGGAATGCTATATACTGATATGGTTTAACAAAACCAACATCGCTGCATCCATTGGAATAAATCTGGATATATGATAACTTCATTTGGATTATGATTTATTGTCTAAAACTGATTATGGAACTAGACCACTGGTCTCACTAAAGTAGTGCGCTGGGTTGTCCTCTCCCTAGGCGGGAGAGTTTCTTTTGGAATTTGCTGTCAAATACCACAAACAGTACTACAATTCCATTTCTATACATGCGCCTAATTCCTCCTTCCTTGTACCTGTTCTCGTGTGGTCTGGAGTGCCATTCTTCATTAAAGAAAGACTCTGTAGTAGAAGTATGTATGCATTCTCCAGTAAAAACTGTACATAAGTTACTTCTATTCACTAATCTTTTTGTCTATTTGTCTACTCATGCACAACTCCATTTTGTCCAGAGTATTCATTCTATTTATAACCAAAATGCAAAGCTTCAACTTCAAAGCAAAGAACTCATCAACTACTCTCTCAACTCATTCTGTCAGTTTAAATGCATTTCCCCTTCTTCTATACTTCTTCATAATTCTCGGTAGATCATAACTACTCTACTATGAAACATCCTGGTTCTGATTTACCTAAACTGCTACTGTCTCCTGGTTAAGGTGTGTTCATCTTTGTTGCTTTCTTTCCTGCTTTTGTTATATAGATGTTGTCCATTTCCAATTTTTGTCATAGTTTGAATCTTATTTTCATTATTTCATTATCTTTGGAAATGTCAACATATATTTTTAAGAAATTACTTTGTCCTCTACACAAGGCTCCTTTTTCATTCACCACTTTTTTTAAATTTTGCCCCTTTTGAGTCTCAGTTCTGCATAGATACCATAGTTGCTTCTGTTCCTTTTTCATATGCGCTTTTGCAGGCATTTTGTCTGTAATTATGCAGATATTGTTCTGTAAAAAAATAACTGTATAGGAATTTCTTTTCTTGCCAATGTACCAACTTCTTTACTACTGGCTTACACATAATACAAAAAACGTTTTTATGTTATGTTGCAGTTTTAAATCTACAAATAAACCTACCTACATAACTACAGGCACTTACTTCAATGTATCAAATCCAAACAAAAATACAAAACTTTAATTATTACTTATATTTTATTCTTATAGCACCCTCTCCTACAACACTGCTTCACAGTATCTCAGTTCATATACATGCTAAAATACCACTTTATCCATTATGTACTCAATTTTAAAATAAACATCAACCAAATTGTAAATGTACATACAGTGTCTCAATACTGTAAATTCAAAATCACAAATTAGGAGCTATTTCTGTGCTTCCGTACCACGGTGTCACTGGTACATTTAATATTTTAATACTTTTTTAATTAGACGTGTGAGATTTAAATTTTGAGAAACACTGCATTTAAAAATCTGCACATTAATCTGTATCACAACATATAGATCACTAATTCTTCCGAGTACATTCAAACAGTGTGTGACAGGTTACATATATAATACACCAGATGGTTCTAAAAGAGTACATACCCCTCACTGTAATACAGGTGTTTCTGGTTGAGCACAACCATACTCCCTGGATGATTGGATGATTGGATGAGTGCATAGATAGTGCCTAGGTGAATCCTTCAGAATATAAGTAGTACCTGCATGATTCCCTGAGTGTATAGGAACTGCATTGGTGGTTTCATATCTGCATAGTTACTGCCTGTGTATTCACATGACTATATTGCTAATATCTGGGTGATTGAACGAATGCATGTGTGTTGCCTGCAAAGGTCAATGAGTACCTAATTAGTGCCTGAGGGATTGGAAGTGTGCATGTGGGTGATTGAATGCGTCTATATGTCACAGTTGATATATAATTGCATACATGGCTCTCTAAGAGCATACATTGCATTGTTACTCGGTGAGTACAAGCATCAGTAAGTTTCTGAAACTGAAAACAACAATTCCCACTATTTCTTGTGTTTTTAAAACATATATTCAGTATTTCTCAATCAAAGTTACACACCAAGTGAAGCCAGCACAAGAACTCTCGACGGACCTTCTCCACTATTAACCCACCTCAATTTTAAATATAACATGTTTAAAGAAATACACCACCCTCGCCATGTACATGAAATTTTTCGACAGCCTAATAGAACATAGATCATCATGTAAACATGTATTTGATTTCATCATATATATACACCTTCAGGTCATCTTTACGAAAATAAATACTTCTCTGCATCTTTAAAAAACTCAAGAGTCTCATCATACATATACCTAACTATCTGCAACCTCAAAAACCATATCTCACCATCTAAGTGTATGCAAACCAATCATAGAAATTAAAAAACACATTGACAAGCACTTCCTAATACATACCTAAAAAGTATTACTTACTACTTTATAATTCATATATAGACCCAGCACATTTTCTTATCTTTTTCAATCTGAATACAGTACTCTTGTTAATAATGTAACTAAACCTACCACAAGTCTCAGAATGCAAATAATATAGATATATCTAGTCTGTACATAATGCTTAGACATTTAAAATATTGTCATTTTTAAAGGCATTGCTCATGGTCATTTTCAACAGTACTAACATCTTAAACACATATCCCCTGCCAGATAAAGTTCATCTGATATATATTTTTTTCACATCACTGTGATACTCTTTTTAATCAAACTCCGATAAACATCTTAATTTCTAATGTACATTTAAAAAAAAATACTAAACAGTTATATACATACCAGTGATTTGAGTTCATAGATTATGTTGTTATAGCTCTTTCTGGATAGCATTGACACTGTTAAGATTTGTAAAAACAAAGCACAAGAATTGTACACCACTCTCATAAAAAGCAACTATAAGAGGGCAACCTCTTCAACTTTTTACTCTATGATCATGAGAAAGGCAGCAAATGAAATCAGGTATTTCATTTTAGACTAATGCATCCCCACTTGTGAATGGTTCATATCTGTTAAGCCTTTTCCTCTGTTTTAAAACGAGGTTCCTGTCTCCTTGTGTTTGCGATGTTTTTGTGATCATCACAGAATAATCACGAAAACAATGGGAGTCCAAACTGATATTTTAGTTTCATTTGTTTTGTTTATATACTGAACAACAGTTTATTACATGGTCCTGAGTTGGAATTAAAGTTTGCCATTACTTTAGTTGTGCCATAACACCTCGACTTGAAATAAATATTTTATGTCTCTTTAACACCCTTCCCTCATACACTCTTAGATCAGTGGACCTAGCAACCCAGTGAAACCAGTAGGCCACGAGTTCACAGCACATTCTAGAAGAAACATACTACTTCCAAATGAGATACAGCGGATGTGGTTTACTCCACAGATTCAAAAGCATATCCGTTTTGGTATTACATTTCTTTTTTTTTAAACAACAGCCAATGATAGGACTTATTGCAAAGGCATCCAGCACACTAACTAATTTTATTTACTTTCATGCTGACAGCATCAAATGAAATATATCTTTTTTTTAACCCTTCATTTTAACTGCTTTTCATTTGGAAAACTACCTTATTCAGCTCCAGCCTTCTCCTGATTGCTATTGTTTCTTTACTTCAAAATGCTTAGAGTGTGGAGAGTGGGCCAAAGTTATGTCTATTGGGCTAAAGAGGCAGCAAAAAAACTGAAGAATTGAGAGGGACTTAGGTTTGCCAAATGTGGAGATTACTTGGTTTGGCCAGAGAGGGTTAAAGATTCATCAGATGTTGACTTTGGTTAAATCCATTGGGGATTGCTGACCTCCTCACTTCATGACTGGGCACTGTGGTGGCATTGACCTAGGCACATTGACTGGGGTAGGGCTGGAAATCCTAATGAACGATGCCTTTGCAGAACTGATGTTGCTTTTCCCTCACACTGTCTTGGTGTACTCTAATACATGCCAAAAACAGAAACAGAAGTGGTCAAATAAATTCTGTCGACAGATTTACAATGCCAGGAAATATGTTAATAAAACTGTTTCTGCATTCCTCAGAGACCATTACATGGACTGTATCTATAACAACAATCTATGTTTTGACATGCATGGAATTTATAGAAATGATAGCGTGCTTTTAAGTAACCGGAAACTCTGCATCCGGTGTTATGTGTGTCACACACACAGAATCAACACAAAAGCTCTTGCCAGATCCACCCTAGTACCCGAAATATTGTGAGTTTTCTTAACCCCTTGCCTGCTGGGCTGATTCCCCCGCTGTGCTGGGGGTTGGGGGGGGCGCACAGCGCCCCATGCGCATGACCAGCTCAGCTCGTCATGAGCCACGTTGGCTCATGACGAGCTGAGCTCGTCATGGCCACACCCGTTTCTGTGGAACGCTCAGCACAGTGGGGGAATTAGCCCCACGTGCGAGCGTTGTAGCCGTTATGATGAGCTCAGCTCGTCATGAGCACACGGGCACCGTGGCTCATGATGAGCTGAGCTCGTCATGAGCATGGGAGGGGTTAAAAAAATCATTTTTTTAGTTTTTCGGAATCTTTGTGATGACATCACGAGGGTCATGGATCCATTGTGAGAAGGGGAAACAAAAGCATATATACATATATATATACTAGCAGCCCGTCCCGACGTTGTCCGGGTATGAATTGCTGCCGGCCAGTAGTTTATTGTTTTTTAGGATTTCGTTTTGATAGCATTTCTTATCTGTGACAGGCCTGTGAAATGCTCCGATTCACAGTGCACTGCTGATGCACTTAAGAGTGCGCGTTCAATAGTGTGTGAACTCGAGTTCCCCTACTTTATTTTTCCTTGCAATATTATATAGCGCGAACTCGACAACATGGCATGAGCACAATTTACATTACAGAAGAACACATACATTTGTGGTAAGCATGGGGAGACAAAGCGATTTGCCTGGAATCACAGGATGTTGATCTGATGCCGAGATTCTAACGTAGCTACCCAGCTCTAAAGTTCGCAATTCTAGAACATGTGGCGGAAGGTGTGTCTAAAAGTGTATGTCGGTGCTGGCCATCAATGAGAGAGACCTGTGCATTTTTCAAATGGGTGGCGAAAAAATATGAGTATGTTGCTGGAGATGTGGGCCGCTGTGCCACCAATGTACTTACCGGGGGAGGGTAAACACCCATTATTCCGCAACTTTCTTTCTGCATACCATCACTCTGCATACTTTCATTATGAAAGTACCATGAATCCGCAATACCATTATAACGCATGGCATTACATTTTATATACCTTTACCACGCATACATTTACAACGAAATTCGTTGAAAATGCATGAATGGTAAAATAATGTTTTTTTTTAATGTTTGGATAAGGTAAGTATGGGTATAGGGGTATATGTTTTGGGGTACTGAGGTATATGTTTTGGGGTGTTTGGGTATTTTAAGGGTTCAGATATAGTTTTGGGTTATGGGGTACAGGGGTAGTTTTAGGGTTTAGGGATAGGTATGGGTTTTGGGGTACAGGGGTATTTTAAGGGTTTAGGGCTAGGTTTGGGTTTTGGGGTACAGGGGTAGTTTTAGGGTTCAGGGGTAGGTTTGGGTTTTGGGGTACAGGGGTATTTTTAGGGTTCAGGGCTAGGTTTGGGTTTTGGGGTACAGAGATATATTTAGAGTTCAGGGCTAGGTTTGGGTTTTGGGGTACAGGGCTATTTTAGGGTTCAGGGGTAGGTTTAGGTTTTAGGGTACAGGGTTATTTTTAGGGTTCAGTGCTAGGTTTGGGTTTTGGGGTTGAGGGGTATTTTTAGGGTTCATGGTTAGGTTTGGGTTTTGGGGCACAGGGGTATTTTAATGGTTCAGGGATAGGCTTGGGTTTTGGGGTACAGGGGTATTTTAGGGTCCTGGGGTAGGTTTGGGTTTTTGGGTACAGTGGTATTTTTAGGGTTCAGAGCTAGGTTTGGGTTTTGGGGTACAGGGTATTTTTAGGGTTCAGGGTAGGTTTGGGTTTTGAGGTACAGGGTTATTTTTAGGGTTCAGTGCTAGGTTTGGGTTTTGGGGTTCAGGGGTATTTTTAGGGTTTATGGGTAGGTTTGGGTTTTGGGGCACAGGGGTATTTTAAGGGTTCAGGGCTAGGTTTGGGTTTAGGGTTACAGGGGTATTTTAAGGGTTCAGGGCTTGGTTTGGGTTTTGGGGTACAGGGGTATTTTTAGGGTTCAGGGCTATGTTTGTGATTTGGGGTTCAGGGGTATTTTTAGGGTTCATGGGTAGGTTTGGGTTTTGGGGCACAGGGGTATTTTACGGGTTCTGGGCTAGGTTTGGATTTTGGGGTACAGGGTTATTTTAGGGTTCAGGGGTAGGTTTGGGTTTTGGGGTACAGTGGTATTTTTAGGGTTCAGAGCTAGGTTTGGGTTTTGGGGTACAGGGGTATTTTTAATGTTATGGGGTAGGTTTGGGTTTTGAGGTTCAGCAATATTTATAGGGTTCAGGGCTAGGTTTGGGTTTTGGAGTACAGGAGTATTTTTAGGGTTTAGGGATAGGTTTGGGTTTTGGGGTACAGGGTATATTTATAGGGTTAAGATGGGTTAGTGTTTAAGGGTGTTAGGGTTTTTTAAGGAGTAAGTGTGGGTTATGATTATGGGTTGCAGGGGTATTTAAAGGGAGCATGGTGGGATTAGCACACGACATGAGACATGGCATGAAGGGCGGAACATACCACACGCCCACAGCATTTGTCACCCCCCCAGCACACGCCCACAGCACAACGCAGACACGCCCACAAGGGACTACTTTCGCTGGCACAGTTCTTTTACCTTTTAAATGTATATGGTGGGCGTCTGCTTAGCCTATGTCCTTCTGCTGCAACTGCCCTTTCCAACGCTGTATTGGGTGTTGTGATTGGTGCTGTGGTTCCTGAGATTACCCGCCTCAAAGGTTTGGGCTCTCTCTTTATTATATTAGTATGGATACACTCACACACACATACACACTCATATATAGATAGACACACACATACTAACACACATGCCCTTTACAATTGACTTTTGTAGGTGGCCCAACAATTTTATCCGTGGCCTAATGTGTGCCCCTCCTAAAATTCACTTCTGCAGACCACTGATTTAGGGCACATAAAAAAATCCTCTGTATTGACACAGCAAAGTCACATGAAGGAACACATTTTGGTTATCAAACACTGAAGCTAAATAGAACTTATTTTTCATTCCTTATCAAACTATGAATGACTGAGTCCACATCTAACGCCCTTTAAGTACACTTTGCCAAAAGGTTAATGGAAAAATGGTGAACAGTATATGAATAAATATACACTTTTCAACGATATTTTGAGCAAACTATGCCAACAAGGCAGAAAATAAGAGACACATTGCTATAGGTAAATTCTAAAACTATATACCGTGCTTCAGGGAAGGGTTTAAGTCACGTTGCATCTAAGACATTTAAGCGACCTTGATCCATTGAGCTGTCGAATAATGTAATGCAATATAATCTGACAGAGGGTAACAATTTAGTTGTATCTCAGAAGGTGAAAACAGCTGTTTTGACTTTGCTCTGAAGACTTTTCGATTTCCATAATCCTATTAGCAAACTGCGTGAACAGGCAAATATCAGCACTGTTTGCAGTCCAAGCAGAGGACATATTTGCATTCGAGTTTGGCCACAGGTGGGAAACTGAGAAGCATGAAGGACAGGCAAGCAAGAACTAGCTGGCAAAAGGTGAAGACTAACACTTTCATATGAAAACTTTCAAATGCAAGTTTTATTTTACTTCACTGTAAAATGCAACTCAAATAAGAGTCACTTAGATGTCACCTTTTTACTTCAGCGGAGTTTGGACAAGTGTCCAGTTATTTGCTTCATTTAGAACCATATTCACTTTTTTCCAATACTTCTTTAATTGAGAGTGGGACGATATTGTTTACTATAATTTTTTCCCAATTAATACTTTTTTTATTGATAATGTTCATTCATTTTGCACTATTGTATTTCAATTACTTTCATATTAGCAAATACAGGTTTGTATGTATTGTTGTGCGTTCTTTGTAACACAGCCTTTTCAAAAGGAGCTCAAATGTGCCAAAGCTGCTTATTCTGTCGAAATGACTTCAATTGCTGAAAGCACTATGCATTCCATTAAATGGTTGGAAGAAATCACATCTTATGCTTTGTCTTTGCAGGCGGGTTAGGAATTTCATGTCCATACTCGTACCATTACTGGATACGCCCATCTTTTTGCCCCGATAAGTCGCTAAAACACATCGGAAGTAATCTCAGGAGAAAAATCAGGCAAGTGAACGAGCATGGACACTAAATTATGCCCATGAAGATGGATGAAAATATCAAAACAACTATACAGAATACAGAGAAAAAGGGAAAACAGTAGGAAACAATAGTACACAGGGTGTTTCCTGGCAGCCCCAAATGAAGCAAAAAAGCTTTAGGCCCGAAGCCTTTTTTATTAAGAAGTGAAGTCCATCTTAGTTCGGTTTGAAGATTCATCAGTGTAATTTTTCAATAACTGGGTAATGTTAGGATACCATGGTGGTGGAAATGATGACACGGTGACACGGCCATTGGAATTATATTTGATGGGCACAATAGTCAATGCCTTGCTGCCGGTGAGAGCTCAGTCTACCGACTCAGCATTCATGGATCAACAAAAAAGGACAATTTCAATCTACGAGATGGCTGCACCAAAAAATTAGAGCACCTTGCTGCCAAATTAATATTCTCTCCTGGTGTAACTCCCATTAGCTCCCTGTTTCCTGCTGCAATGTTCCTTCACCTCAAGACAGTGGTAAAAAAAATATTTCTGGGCACATTTATTCCATGTTCACAACTGCATTTTAAAGCTACATTAGTGATAAATAGGGCTGCTTCTCAACTAAAAGAATTTGTGCAAGCAAATCATATTTCTGACTCATTTCAGGTTTATTTGTATTTTCAGGTCCAGTCCAGGGATTCTTAGCAGTGCCATTCTTTATGTTGATGACGTGAGGTTGGAATTAGGAGATGGTAGTGTCAGGCGTGTTTGTTCGCCCCCTCAGCAGCCTTTACCATTTATGATCAGCCTTCTTCTCCTGCATACATTTTCAAAATACTTAAGAGGAACAAGGGAACCCAATGAGTAGCTAAGGACCCTGAGTCTCATTTATATATTGTAAAAATGGTCCTTAGAGAAACACATACATCACGGAAATTAAATATAGACCAAAATGGGCGCTATATTCAACAGTGTCCAGCCGGACAAAGTATTTAATCAGATAAATACATTTTCATTATTGGCAAGAGCAACAGACAACAGAGCGGGATGCAGTCCTGCATCCAATACAGAAAACAAAGGACAAGTACATACGAACTGAAGGATTTAAGGCAAGAAGCAAAGGAAGCATTGATTTGATAAAAAAATTAAAGAAACTATCCATAATAGTATCCACACTAATATCACACAATGGTTACATGCCTGGAACTATTTCATAGGTCAACAACGTTTTGATTCCTTTAGAACGATAATGGGATCATCATCAGGACGAATAGATTAATTGCGTGAGTATGAAGACACTGCCTTTGAACGGTTTGAGACAAGTATTGACATCTAACCTGGGCTTCTATTGAAATTCTATAATGCATATTAGCAAGCCCATTATCATTGTTTTAGCGGCAGTTTCCTACCGCTAAAACAGCGATAATTTTAACGAGGGTCTTGCTAATATGCCCCTAAGTATTTATAGTGTACTAAAGATAGAAACGATCCCATTTGAGGTCTGTCTTCAGGTATGGACACTGCGACAAGTCATAGGCAAAAGATTCTTTTTTTCAAATTGTGTTTTTTCAGTTTTATAAATCAGAGATAGTAATATTGACTTGTAAGATGTAGGTCTAGATACTTTCACATTAGAATCCAGCACTGCCAAGAAATGCCTTCTGAGTTCTGAAGGTTGAAGGTTGAAAGTGTGAAGTGCGATTAAGAGTGAGAATGCTGACAATAGGTTACTAATACGGATGCAGTGTATGGCTAGCTTTTGTGAATAGGATGAGTCTTTAATCCCTTATGAACAATACTGAGGGTCTATTATTTAATTCTAGAACCCAATGACAACCAAGGGCCAGTTTTGTGCGGTCAAAATTGCGTACATATAAGCATATTTTAGTGGCTTTGTTTTGATGTTCCTGCACTTTGTGGATAATGTTCATCAGGCTAGCATAAATCACATGAAAATAGTCTATCCATCACAAAATTGAACTTTTTGCTAACATGCTGACCCATTGACCACAGCCTTTATTTATTTTGAAGGTGAATAAGATATTCAAGACAACAATTATTTCTTGATTTTTAGCTTGATGAATCAGGGGGAAGCCGGAACAGGACTGGATGGTCAATGATGAAATGTCATGTACAAGTTCTCCTGACCGCCTAGATTTAGAAATTTCTCTTAGGATCCATTTACCCATGGGCCGGCATTTCAGCTAATGTTGGATATATGCAATATATGATGTTTAAGTGTTCTTTTGAATTATTGTCCAGGTGGATGTAACTTTGAGTCTCAGCATACATGTTAAAGTCGATCTTGAACTTGTCAAGCAGCAGAGACAGTGAATGTTTTCGAAATCAAACAAGAATCGCGAGAATTTTGGGGAACAAACCCCTAAATACTGCAAGATGAGAATCCTGAAGAGCATTTTGGAGCAATGCCAAAACAATCTTTTAGCAGGAGAAGAGAAATATCATGGTGAACAGGTAGCAGGGTGCAGAGAGATCCAGGAAAATCAAGTCTGCTTCCTGTCCTTTGTTGAGGGTTGTGATGATCGATCTATCTATCTATCCATCTATCTATCTATCTATCTATCTATCTATCTATCTATCTATCTATCTATCTATCTATCTATCTATCTATCTATCTATCTATCTATCTATCTATCTATCTATCTATCTATCTATCTATCTATCTATCTATCTATCTATCTAGCTATCTATCTATCTATCTATCTATCTATCTATCTATCTATCTATCTACCTATCTAGCTATCCTCCTCCTTTGACATTTGCTGATGCACTGTTGGAAACAAAAATATACAAATGGTTCTGTTAGGTGCGTATTATCTCTTCAAAATGTTCTCATCATTTCATGAAATAAATTACAAAAAATAATTTTTTCAAACAATGCAAAACCAAACTAGCTGGGGTATGATAAGATATTTTTATATAAATTGCTTTATTTATAAATACCCGTATTCGAATACATACATTGCTGCCAAAAATACATGGTGGCGCATCATATGTGAAAGAATTGTGACATTTGGTGCTCAGTGATATTCGTGAAAGTGTACTATATACAGTGGTAAGAGAAGGGAGAGGAAGGGAAATCGGCCAGAAATACAAAGTTCTTCGGATAGTTCTGCGGACCACAATTGTTAGTCTCAGCACAGAATCCAAAAGGCTGGTCCAGATAGTTCTAAAGTCGATGTTTCAACCCTAGGAAAGCACTCTTAAAGTGTCATTGCGGGTCTTCATCAGGAGTAGGTAAGGGGGGTGTGGGGTCGACTTTACAGACAGCCTGTTGATTGAAATAAGCTGGGGTCAGGTTTGGATTTGCAAGGCAATCAGCCAGAAAATTGGTGTATTTTTAAGGTGGTGAAGACTCACCTAAGAGGGCGGGGCCAGGTAAGCTTCTCATAGGCTGGTTCGCACAAGGCCACTTGTTTTTCTAGGTAGGTCAAATACAATCACTCCCTAGTTCCGGTGATTCTACAGGAAGAAATGAGTGTGGGAAATTAGTTATCCACCCATGTAAAATTCTTTTATAGGTAGCACGAGGTTGAGGGCACTCACCTCCAATCTCAATGGTGCTTAGTCAATGCAGACCACTTGTGTGTGTTGAACATCAAGGCGACGGATCAAAATTAATTTGTCAAGAGGGAGAGTTGCAAAAATTGAAACTATTTCCCAATGGGTTGCTAAAGCATACAGACAAGCGGGGGATTGGGAGTAGGAATTGTTTATCCACCCAAGCAACTAGCTTTATGGGGTAAAACGAGGTTGAGAGCACTCACCTCCAATCTTACTGGCCCTTAATCAATGCAGTCCAATTGTGCATGTTTTAATATCAAGGCAAAAGATGACAGATAGTTGGTTGCCCAGAATGAATCTGTCAAGAGGGAGAGAGGTATGTAAGGAATCTGTTTCCCAAATAGTTGCTAAAGCATACAGTCAAGCGTAGGAGTATGCTTCTGGACTCTGCTCACCTCAAAAGGGTCCACGTATTCCAATATACGATCGCTGAGGTGCCGTGATTACTTGCTACCTCAGCCGAGATCGTTGGGACCAGTATATACTTGTTAGAATAGTGCGAGGAGGCTCCGTTAGCCGCCGCACGTTAAACCGTTGCCTGGCAACCAGCCCGGCGTGATAGTGTCATGTTCCATGCCGTGCCCGGCGGACCGCGGTTCTCGCCTGCCGTCAGTCATAGAAAAACTGCAGGCGAAGTGATATGGAAATCTAGCCATCTTTCCGTGTACTATATAAATTAATTAATTGTCACATGGCAGCATGTATCCTTTTCCATGCGGTGGTTTGTAAGCTGAATGGCTCGAGTGACGCCGCATGCAAATCTGCTGCCTAGCAACCAACACAGCGTGCTGGCAACAAAGCTCCTGATATGCCCGGCAGACCACATTCTAGCCGGCAGTCAGCCTTAAAATTCTGTGAGGGAATTATGGTTGAAGTGTGGTTTACAATTCGCACTACTACTCGATAAGTCAGGAAATTCAGTTAAATCATGGCGGCGCTTGCCCTGTGCTAGTCTTTAGTGGAACCCTTCAATTATGTTATCACGCACATCTTGTCAGGAGGGTTCAGAATGAAGTAACATAGGCATTGCATACTGTGACAATTCCAGGACACATATTATACAGTGTAACCAGTATCAAATTATTACAAACAATCACAAATACTTAAGAACCAACCCATTACTATCCATAGTACAGGGGTTACATTGGGTGTCTGAATCATTGCGTTTAAAATCAGTATCAAGTGGTGCTACCCACCTCAGGGCACCTTGTTTAAAAACCTATAATGTGCATTTGTAATATGACTAAACCAATGCTGTGGTAATGCCACCTAACACCATGTTCGGTGTTCTATGGCCATTTGGTGTGCGATGTGAATGTATTCACAATATTACTTGAACGTTCTATGTACATTTTCCTCAAATGAAGTCAATCCTAGTTGTAAGCAGAAATAAAATGCATCATGTGCTTGCATCATGGCAATTTTCTAACCCTGCACCTAGCCCTTGATCGAACTCTCACATATCCTGGAAATAAGTGTGGCACATGGGCGTCAAAGGGGTTCTGCCATGACATCTGGTCAAACAGTAGACATGGGTGTTACATAGAGCTACAGTTTTCCCATTTGTCTTGAAATATACTCAGTTTAATTCAACCCATTCTGGACAGAGGTAAGGGAAAATATCCATCTGAACTCTTTGTTGTTCAGTGATGTGGTGATGGACCCTCCCCTGGCATTTGGGCAAACCTTTTCTACAACCCACCATTTGATGTCTTCCGGTGTGTGGTTGAGTGTTGTGAAGTGTTCAACCAGAGGTGCCCCCAATGTTTTGCATCTCACTCTGCTCATATGTTCCAGGATTCCTGGTTTTGATTGTCTGTGTTGTTTGACCCACATATATTTGTGCACAAGGACAACGGATAGCATATATCACCTGTGAACTATTGCAATTGGTGAAATGGGACAATTTGTAGGTTCTGTTATTATGTGTGAAGTCCGTACCCTCTTGGCATGAGTCACAGAATTTGCACTGTCCACATTTGTGATGCCCGGTCACTGGTGGGAGGCCAAAGTAACTTCTCAGGTCTGGCTTTTTGGGTGCTTTAAGGAATGCTTTCACTACTGTGCCCTTAATATTCTTTCCTCTTTTGAAAGTGAACAACGGTTGCTGTGTAGTTTGTAGTTCACCTGCTACGAGGTTCCAACATTTCTGTATTATCTTCTTTATGTCGTTGCTCCTAATATTGAAGGTTGTTACGCAAATGATGTTGTTAGTCTCTTTGGGTTTTTCTTTGGTCTCAAGCAACTGGTCCGAGGACAATACCAAGCTTGCTTTTTGGCCAGCGTCAAAAGGCCAGTCGGGTATCCTCTTTCCTTCAAACGTTTTGTTAGTACTTACGACGCCTTTAAAAAATCTTTTCTTTGGGAGCAGTTCCTCTTCAGTCTCAAATATTGCCCGTAGGGCAAGTTATCTCTTAAGTTGCGAGGGTAATGTGAGCCATACATCAGCAAGGTATTCCTCTCCATTGGCTTCTCGCAGGGGTCACAGTATAACAGGCCATCCTCTGTTTTAAATGTGAGATCCAAGAAGTCTATGGATTTTTTGCTGCAAGTCATTGTGAATTGTATGTCAACACTTCTGTTGTTGAGCCATGAATGTAATTCCAACAATTCATTTTCTTCGCCTGACCATATCATTATAACATCATCAATGTATCTCTTCCAAACCACAATTTTATTGAGGTACAGGTTAGCCAGATTGTAGAGATGTTCCTCTTCATAGCTGTCCATGAAAATATTTGCTAGACTTGGGGCATATGTGGCACCCATGGCTACTTCCTTACATTGGTAGTAAAACTCTCGTTTGAAAATGAAATTGTTCTTCTTCATTGCTATCTCGAGCAAAGAAATCAGGAAGGTTGTTGGGATCCAATGCGTTCCGGGTCTTGAATCCAAAGTAGTTCTGATTATTTTCACAGCTTGGTTTTGTGGGATAGATGTGTATAATGAGGACACATCCATGGTGACCAGTATTTGGTTTTGGCAATCAAAGGGTTGACCTTCAAGTAATTGTATTATGTGCATGCTGTCTCTCACAAAGGACTTTGTTTCCGGGACCCATGGCTGTAAAAAATGGTCTATAAATTGATTGAGAGGTTCCAGTATTGACCCACACCCAGACACAATGGGTCTCCCTGGTGGATTTTCTAGTCGCTTGTGTACTTTCTGCAAAGTGTAGATAGTTGGGATTCTCAGTTCTTTCTGTTTTAGGAATTCATATTCAAGCTGGCTCAGGAAGCTGTCCTCTAGTCCCTTTCCGTGTAGTCTCTTCTATCAGGGTTCTGAGTTCTTCAGTCGGGTCCCTTGCAGTTGGTTGGTAGCTCTCCAGAACCCCAATCTGTTGCTCTAACTCCTTAACGTAGTCATCTGTATTTTGCAATCCCACAGCACCACCCTTGTTGGCTGCTTTGATGATTATCGAGTCATTCTTCCCCAAAGAGTTGAGTGCCAGTCTCTCTTCCTTACTAATGTTGTAGCACATGTACTTGCTCCTATCCAGACGTTTCATGGTGTCCTCAAGTACAATCTTCTCAAATGCAAGTATTCTCTCACTCATCATGTAAGCTGCTGGTGTAAAGGTTGCGGGTGGGCTGAATGTGGTCGCTGCTGGCTTAGGTGTAAAGGTGTTCTTTGAAAAATAGTATTTTAATCTGAGCTTGCAGAAAATAATGTTGTAGTGCACTGCGGGGCCAGTTTATGAACTGGTTTGGTTCACTCTTGCACTACACAATGTGGTGCAAGAGCGACGCAAACCTTAAGTCAGATTAGGAAGCCACGCAAGGCCACTTTACATGGCCCTGAGTGACTCCACAAATCTGGAGTAAGGAAACGCAGTGTAAATCACTGCGTTGCCTTGCTCTGCATTGAGAAGACTTTCATAGAGCATTGCATAGATGTTCACAAGCAACTCCCATGGTTTGTTACGCATTCCCAGATTTACCAAAACTGGTACACCTGTGATTGTACCAAGAGGAGATAAACCTTCACAGGAGACACATAGAAAGAAAAGGTGCCTCAAAACATTGTTTTTGTGCAGGAAGATATCCCTTCATGTACAAAAACAATCCTGCATGCAGTAGAAGCTGCCAAAAGGGCACCAGTGTAGGGGGAAAGGCAGGAATACACTGTATTGCCTTACATATGGTGCAATACTGCCCTTTCCCTGTCATGCATTGAATAAAATGTACTCTATTTTTCTAAATTGGTATGCGATTTTTCTTGGGTTGTGATTTCACTTCATTACTATTTGAGTCCTGCAGAAATACTTTACACATTGCCTCTAAGTTAAGTCTGACTGCTGTTTGTGCCAAGCTATCCAGGGTAAGACCAGTTTTATTTAATTACTTTTTTGTAGTTCACCCTACAAGGGATTGTGGCTATCACATGGCCAGGGCTCACACCCAAGTCAACCAAAAAAACAATTTATCACATTGGTGCTATTTTTTAAATCCTTCTTCAGTTTTTCAATTTGTTATTTTTCCCTTTTCTGAATTTAAATGCCCTACCTTCCTTTTAGCACCATGGAGAGGGAGCCATGCAACTTTGACATCCACAGCAGGGCTGAGTTGCTGAAACCCTGCAAGCAGAAGTGGCTGAAAACAGATAAGTGGGCTGCCAAACTGGATTTCCAGGTAGCCCTAGGTGCAGAGGAGGTGCAGAGGTGGCAGGCCACCTCAGAAGTGGATGATAGAGATGGAAATGAGGAAGACAAAGAACAGACAAAGGATGAGGAGAGAGAGGACTTAGTCCAGGGTCCTGATCTGCTAGGAAAGCCCAACTTCACTCCTTCAAATGGCCAGCATGCCATGGATGGAAAGGATGGAGCAGCGATCAATGTGACTGACCCCACAAAAGTTGGTGGATAGGAGGGAGGAGAGGTAGCTCTTGGACCATGAGCTCAGTCTCTCAGCAAGCAGGAATTAAGATCAAAGCAGGTAGATTCCAGCAATATTGGTGGCAGCTTACCAGAAGTGCCTGCTGGAGAGATAAGAGTTTACATACCCAAGGACCTGGTGCCCGGTTTTGAGGTGGGATAAGATATAGATAAATGGTTCGCATCATATCAGGCAACATTTAGTGGACACAAGGATCCCAGAGAAGTACTGGGGGGGTAGCCTGTAAAGATACATGTCCAGGGTGGGGAGTCACCCCAAAAGTAGGCAACCCACAAGGCCGGGTGCTGTGTAATTAAGTGGGTGGACATGCACTTTTATGTTTCACATGTCCTGGAGGTGAAAAACTCTAAAAACATTTTTTTCACTATTTTGAGGCCTCCCATTCCATTGGGGATTCCTTATTACATTTAATATGCTGTAATTCCTAACCGGGAGTAGGTTAATATGTCATTTTTGGTACCTATGAAATTGTAGCAATAAACCCTCTATAATGGCAAAGTTTTAATTACAATTTTGAGAATGCCACTTTTAGAAAGTTGGGATTATCCTGCCCTTTGTGCCTGTAGCCTGTGCGGGGAATGAGATTTTAATATCAATTTATGATCAATTTAATAACTTATCTCATTCGACAATTTTGGATCGCTTATTATCTGTCATTGAGTAAAAGACAAACCCCGCATAGGTTAGATAAACCCCATAAACTGACGCCACTCTGAAGAACCACTGACAACTGATAAAGTTTAAAAGTTTATATAAAAGTCAAGATTAAATGCGTATACAATCCTCTCAGGATAAATCTCAAAAAGTATACAAAAGAATACAAAATCAATTCCAGAATCAGCAAAAAGCTTCGATATGAAGTGGTTCCTTTGCGTCATCTACAGAAAGAGAAAAGTATCAAGTTAAATCTGTCCCTACTCTATACTAAGTGACATCCCTACTTCGCAAGTTCCTAACCTAAAAAGGTGTCAGCAGTTTGACTCCCAAAGAAGTTCAAACTCTCTTAGCCTCTAAAGGTAACTTAAGTTTAAGAAGCAGTACCCTTTCTGCCTACCCATCCGCTCTCTAAGGGTCCTCGGCCTACTGCTCTCTTGCGCTCTGATCTCTCTCAGCGCATCTGCTCAAGTCATCTACCCTTCGCCCTTCGCTCTGAGCTGTTCCTTTGCCTTCGCCTTCGCTAATCGCTATCTTCTCCCCGGGGTGCTGTCCCTAAAATACACAATCACAGTGTGGGTGGAACGCCCCTTCGACGCCCACCACGGACTTTCCCCGTGAGGTCATCTTCTAGCTTTTTCCTTGCTTCGTCTCTTTCGCCGTCCGTTAAGTTGACCTTTCTTCTTTAGACGCCATCTTCATCTTCTCATTGATGACTTCATTGACACTTTCAGATCAAAAGTTTATAACCTTAGTAGAACTTTAATCTTTATGGCTATGTATATAACCTTTCTTGGTCCTGTGAATAGTCATTTCAAAACAAGACTCAAATTCCAAGCGTCTCCTCTCACGTTTAGGCCATAAACTTCGTCCGACATTGTCACCTTAAATCTAACAAGAACTAGACTCCTTGGCTCTCACGTTCACAGCAAGGCTATTCACGACTCCTGTGAGCCCACTAAATTACAAACAGCGGACTACCCTCCTGCGAACCCTTGGTCAGTCAGGTTAAAATCACAAATGACCTAAACCCTTCTAACATTCCTACAAGAAGCCTTCTACACAGTATAACCTTTAACATACATTTATATACAATCGCATTCAGCAAAATCTTGATTATACTTGAATACATTTTACATAGAATATAAACTACGTAGAGTATAACTTTTATATCCTCATTTGTTACATCGCCGTGTATGCTCTCTGCACATTTCTTCACGTTACATTTCACGCTGTTTCTCCATTTAAAGTTACTCACGTACATGAATTCTACTTTGCACGTTCTACATTTCGTAAGCATTTCTACACATTTCTACATTAGCCCACTACGTATACGGGCCTTCTAAATCTAATACATGTTCTAAAGTGAATACAGTTACATTTCCTATATTACTTTGATTATCGGTTAGCTTTATGCTATAAGTGTCAACTTCATGTTACGATATGCATTTCATTCCTACGTTATACAATGTGCTTGTAAATATGACTCGCATATATGTTTTATTCAAATTGCGCTCTCTCAGTTCCCCCCTTTGATGACTTTTAGGAGTCATCACTAAATGCAATTTGAATAGCACCCTTACACAGAACTAGTTACAATATTCCCTCTTTTCATCGTTTCGAGAGCTCTTAAGATTTTGTACTGTTGATCTTGTAACGCAGCTAATCTCCTTTCTTGCTCTCTCATGGATCTTTGTAACCGGTTCGACCTATACCATTTATACAGTTTCACTAATCCTAATAATATGATTATGCAAATTAATACTATTAATACAGGTTTTAATATGTACCATACTATGCTTTTACCAAGGTTGGCAAACCAACTCCCAACCTTTCCTACTCCATGACCTACTTTTTCCCAAACATTTATTTTTGATAAATCTTCTATCTCTTGATGAATCTGTGTAATGTTCTGTATGACTTTCTCAAGTGGTTTTGAATTATCAGGAATATAAGTACAACATTCCTGAACCTTCAAAGCCTTACAAACTCCGCCTTCTTTTGCTAGCAGTACATCTAAAGCAAGTCGGTTCTGAAGAACCATTGCTCTAATCGACTGCATCTCGCCTTCTACTAGCATTAATGACCTTGTAGTACTTGCAGATAATCTATCTACAACTGTAGCCAGTCTCCTGATCTTAACATCGTTAAGTATTAAACCTAACATAGGAAACATCGCTCCAAATACATCTCCTACTACTTCTGCATCTCCTACTTCCCTTTTCGCTCTCGTCGAAGCCTTTCCTTCTATGATCGCTAAATCCTTTGCATGATATATTTTGGGGAAGACAATTGCCAAGTAACACGAACCATACCAATTGTCAGGTAGTTTTACATAGGCATTTCTTCCACATACAAAATACACATTCGGAATAGCTTGCATCCCTTTCATGAAATCTTTCGTATAGTACTCTAAACGAAAAGCATGTTCGCAATTCACTTCACCTACAAATACACTCTCATAATATGTCTTGCTTCGAGTTAAACATAACTTCCCTTTTTGCGTTCTATCCAAAGCTATTGGACCATTGCTACCTTTCTTTTTATGTGCCTTCTCTTCTTCGGTCCAATCTGTTTTCCATTGTCCTGACATTTTTAGAATCTTCTGCCTTCTGTATCGGTCATCTACTTGTCCTATGAACTTTTTCTCAACCTCTGACACTTTGCAAGTTAGATTATTTCTGCGTGCATATGATGTATCTAGTGTATCCCAAGGAAGAAAGAACTTTGCTAGTCTATCCTCCTTCTTATAATAGTCCCACTTATTCATTTGTTTATAATTCGGAACTTCAGGCAGTACCGAATCATAATTTGAAAAGTAGTACTCAAATCCTTCCCTACCATAAAATATACTAAACAGTAAACTACATGTTATCCCATAAGTCAGTGGGAGATGATGATATCTAATGCCTTCATCTACAGAAGCCGGCAATTGCATACAAACATAGCAATCTTTGGCCTCCATGGCATCGATATACTCGTACAATAGTTTAGCATATGCGTTTGACCTAAAGTTTCCCTGTGACTCGTCTATGTGTAACCTACGAGCTTCATCAGCCAGTAACGCCTTTTCACGTATTACATTGCTCTCCTCCTTCTTCCCCACAAGAGCAGGTCTCAAAGTCGTTACAGGCTTTACATCTGCTGTTTCTTTATCGCTTTCATGTCCTATTATGTATGATATTGTCACTACTGTAATTATGAGAAAAATTACTACTGCTATTAGTGTACCTACTATGCATCTAGCTTTTCGGTTTGGGTTGCCGTTCTCCATGTTATCAAACAGCGTAGCTCCTTCTTTTGCGAAAAAGTTTTTCTTTTCCAGTCTTTGTTTGCTTTATTTGCTTTCTCAGTCTGTAAGGTGCTCTTTACCAACAAAAGTCTCTTTTTCGCAACCAATGTCTTTTTCTCTTTAGCAACAGACAACCCTAACCCTTCTCCGTCCTCTAAATGTAATCCCTAATTTTATTCTTCTTTCCACTCGGCGCTAGGTTATCTTCTTCTTTATAGCTTATATACAAAAGTTTTTTTATGCATCAACAATTATTCTCGTACCTGCAGCTTTCACAACAATTTCCAATAATTCAAAACGAATGACTTTTTCTTCTTCCTCTGGAATTTGATGACCAAAAGTCGGAAACTGTAATCTATTTAACACTAGATCTTGAATTTGACTCAAATATGGGGGTATGGGAAGTGTGAAAGTCAGTAACCCCTCAGTCTCGAGTCCAGGCATCAACATCCATATCTCCACTGCCACAAATGGATCGTGATCGATTACTTTCACTTTCTTCACTCTCCCAGATTTCTGTCCCCAAGACATCTGCTAGATAAGTCCACTCTGGGGTGGCGTACCTTCTGCAGGGCACACGTACCCTTCTTGATCTTCTTGGACTCTCAGTTCCCGAGTCTGTAGTTTCCTCTTCCTGATCCGATTCTTCAGCGATCGGGACAAGAGCTTTTTCTTGATCTGCTTTTAAGCTTGGCCTTCTCCTTCTCTCCGGCCAACTAGCTTCGTCACTCCTTGTCCTCCCGCTCCTTGTTCTTGGACTTGTCTCTTGGTCACTCTCTGCTTGTTCAGTATCTGATTCGATCTCCCAATTACTCTCTTCTCCTGAGGCGACTTCGGTCCCACTGGTGTCCTGACCTTCGTCGACCTGTTCCGTCTCAATCTCAGCCTCTTCGATCACCTCCACAGCTTGGCTTTCCCCCTCTATGGCCTCTCCGCTTTCCGCTGGATTCTCATCCGAGAGAGGAGCTGTTTCTTCTAGAGGTGTTGGCACTCTTCGGGTGTGTGAGGCATGTATCCAGTTTGGCAGGCCTCCACACTTTACTGCAGTATTCGTCACAAGTATGACTTGAAACGGTTCTCTCCAGCGCACGTCTAAGCAGTTCTTCCTGACGTGTTTTTTCACCAAAACCCAGTCCCCCGGACTCAGGTCATGGCACAAATCTTGTGCTGATGGAACCTCTGCAGCCTGGACCTGGAGGGACACAGAATTAACGGCATCAGATAGTCCCTTACAGTAATCCAAGATCAAATCGTCTGTGATGTTCACTAGGGCTGCAGTCGGAACCGATGGCAATCTCATGGCTCTCCCCATTAGCACTTCATGAGGAGAGAGACCTGTTTTTCTATCTGGTGTGCTACGTATGCTCATAAGAACCACTGGAAGTGCGTCTGGCCAACTCAGGGATGTTGCTGAACAAACTTTGGCAAGTCTGGACTTGATTGTACTGTTGATTTGCTCTACAATCCCTGAAGCTTCTGGTCGATAGCTGCAATGTAATTTCTGATCGATACTCAAAGCTGAACATAGCATCTTCACTATTTCGCTGTTAAAATGAGTTCCTCTGTCCGATTCCAAAGAAGATGGCACCCCAAACCTCGGTATTAACTCTCTAAGTAACAATTTTGCTACTGTAAGTGTATCGCACCTACGTGTAGGGTAAGCTTCAACCCATCTAGAAAATATGCAGACAATCACTAAAACGTATCTGAGTCTATTGCATTTAGGCATTTCTATGAAGTCAAGCTGCATTCTATTGAAAGGCCCCCCAGACCTCCCAATGTGACTCAATGTGACTGGTGTTCTCTTTCCCACGTTTAGTTGCTGACAGATCGCACATCGCTGACACACTGCTTCTGCTGCTATTCTGAACTTCGGGTTGAACCACGTTTGTCTGAATACTCTCACCATAGCATCTCTACCTATGTGTGCTGATCCATGCAATTTCCTTGCCATTGGACTAACAAGTTCATTTGGTAAAACTGCCCTCCCATCGGCAGAGATCCAAAAGTTCATCTCACTTCTAGTACAACCCGCTGTTTCCCAACTCTTTTTCTCATCATCTGGTGCATTTTCCTGAACACTCTTTAGCTCATCCCACGTATCTACAGTATCCAACAACATTGTCAATTCAGTTCTTTCTTGGATTCCCCCCACTTTTACATCAGTGTGAGAATATCCCTGTTCTGCGCAGTAACGCGCTACTTCATCCGCATAGCGGTTACATTGTGACACAAAATCTAAATTTTTCGTATGCGCAGCACATTTGACAACTGCGATGGCTGTCGGACCTTGCAATGCCTCTAACAATAGTCTCACGAATTCTCCATTCCTAATGGGAGAACCAGAGGAGGTCATGTAACCTCTTTGAGACCATAACTGCCCGTAATCATGAACTACCCCGAAACCATACTGGCTATCGGTGTATATGGTGACTCGAAGTTTGTCGCCTGCTAGACAAGCACGCGTCAAAGCAACAATTTCAGCTACCTGAGCGGAGTGTACTCCTTCCAGGCAAGCGCCTTCTATTACTCTCGTAATTGTGCACACTGCATAAGCTGCTCTCAGTTGACCGATATCGTCTCTTACACATGAACCATCAACAAAGAAAATTTCATCGGGGTCAGTCAATGGCTCATCTACGATATCGGGTCTTGGTTTGGTGCATAGTTCAGTCACATCAAGGCAATCATGATCTGTACAAATTTCATCGTCGATCTCATTTGGAAGTGGCATCAAAGTTGCAGGATTCAAGACGGAGCATCTTTTTAGGGTCACATTCTCGGCAGCCAGTATGACTTGCTCGTAGCGTGTGAGCCTGCTATTTGTCAGATGCTGAGTCTTAGTCCTGGTCATTAACAATTCTACAGAATGTGGTACGTACACCACTAACTGATGTCCCATTACCACGCTTTCAGAACGTTCAATGCTGACACCCGTTGCAGCTACGGATTTGAGACATCCGGGCAACGCTGCGGCTACTGGATCTAATGTAGCCGAAAAATACGCACTGGCCTACGCGCATCTCCATGTATCTGGGCCAAAACTGCTAACGCGCATCCCTCTCTTTCGCAGCAGTAAAGCAAAAATGGTTTTGTGTAATCAGGCATTCCTAAAGCCGGGGCGCGACATAAGTCCTCCCTCAGCTGCAAAAACGCCATCAAACAATCTTTGTCCCATGGTACCGGATCACTTACTCCTTTGTGCGTCAGTTGTAATAACGGTTTTGCCTTTAGTGAAAAGTTGGCTATCCACTGCCGACAATAACCGACCATGCCTAGAAACATCCTGACTTCTCTTTGTGTTGTAGGCGCGTTCATTTTCATGATCGCCTCTATTCTGTCTGGAGACACCTTCCGCTTTCCCTTTTCAATCCTATGGCCCAAGTATTGCACTTCAGTCTTACAATACTGCAATTTACTTGGAGACACCTTGTGTCCGTTCTCGGCCAAGTGATTTAGCAAGGTGATGGTGTCTACTCTGCAAGCTTCCTCAGTTTCTGACGCAACTAGGAGGTCGTCTATGTACTGGACTAGAACCGAATTCTTGGGCAGTACTAGACTTTCAAGATTTCTCTTTAATAGCTGGTTAAAGATCGATGGGCTTTCTGTATACCCCTGAGGGATACGACACCATGTTAAAACGCGATCTTCCAGCTTAAAAGCGAAAAGATACTGACTCTCTTCATCTAAAGGAATCGAAAAGAAAGCCTGGCACAAATCTATCACGGTAAACCATTCAGCTTGGAACGGTATCTGAAATAATATCACTGATGGATTCAGTACCACTGGACAACATGAGACAACAATATTATTAATCTTTCGAAGATCCTGCACTATTCTGTATTTTCCACTAGGCTTCTGCAAACCCATAATCGGGGAGTTACATGGACTACCCACGATCTCCTTCAGTATTCCCTGTTTAATCATGGATTCGATCACAGGCTTTATTCCTGCAATCGTCTCTGGTGTCAACTTGTATTGTGGTGTTCTTGGATATTCGGCATTGAGTCTTACCAAGATCTTTACTGGTTCTACTCCTTTGATCAGTCCTATTTCCTCTCCAGTAAAATCCCACACCTCAGCTGACACTTTCTCCCTCAAATCCTGTGGAAGCTCTTCCACTGTTAAGGTAGGATATAGTTCCACGCACTCCTGCGAGTTTACAACCTTAAAATCGGCATCCTCATCATTGGTCTGCACTTCTACTCCTTCAGGTGTGCAATGTATTGTGCAATTCAGTTTACACAACAGATCTCTTCCTAGCAAACACACAGGGCTAGAATCACAGATCACAAACTGATGTTCGTCACTGTAATTCCCTATCTTTACTGACACTGGTTCGGTCAGAGGATTCGTCATCCTCTTGTTTGCGACTCCTACCACCTGAATCGTCTCTCCCGATATTGGCAGACCTGGGACTACCGCTGATCTCAGCGTGGATCGAGTGGCCCCCGTATCCACCAAAAAGGTTGTAGGACATCCAGCTACTTCAGCCTCTACGTATGGTCCTCTCTGATCTACTTCCAGGGCTGCTCCTAGAGTACAGTCTTCCTCCCTATTCACTCGTTGCCCTGTAAGAGGATCAACGTAGTAGCATTCTTCTCCTCCTACAAACAATGGCATTTGTCTATAGGTTTTCCCTCCATTTGTAATGCGAGGTGGTTGAGGAAACGGGGCTCGAGGAGTCTGAGTCCCTCCTTTGATAAACTTTCCCTTCGGGGCTGCGGCTCCCTTAACCACGTTATTCTGTACCTCTTCCTCCTCTTGTTCTAATTCCCCTGTCTCTACATTGTAAGGACACTCGCGTCGCCAATGTCCCACCTCATTACACTGATGGCACCTCGTTGTCTTTTTCAGTGTCGCAATATCCATTCTTGGCCTCGGTCTTTCCTCCTCATCTCTGCTCTGATTATTCTGTTTCTTCGCTTGCGTTCCTGTTCCCTGTTGCCGCTGTCCACCCTTTCCAGCTGCTTGCATTTGTACCAGCATTAGCTTTTCCTTGAGTTTCTTTGCCTTTGAATCTATTTCATCGCTACAGTACCTTGCATACCTCAGAATCTCATCTAAAGGTTTGTTCTGCCAACAGATCAAATGCTGTTGTATCATCAGGCTTATGTCTGGTCTTAATCCTAGAACGAACTTCGACACAAACTGTCCTATGTCCTTGGGATCCATTACATCCAACCCACTGTATTGTTTAAATGCTTTCAGTAACCTCTCATAGAACTTGTGAACCGTTTCTTTAGGCTCCTGAGTTGTTCGATCTATCTTAACCCAGTCTATGTCTTGTACTGCCACTTTCTCTTTTAGCCATGTTATTACTCTTTCGTATTTTTCCATGACTCTAACTGATGGACCATTCGTCTGGGTATCTCTCGGAGGCTCACAAGTGGGCCATTCAATACTAAGTTTGCATGCCGTCCACAAATCTCCGGGTACTACGATATCGAACAATGTGTTCAAATCGATCCACAGCACCTTAGAGATCTTCACGAACCTCTCTACCTGCTTGTACCACTCTACAGGGTTCTCTCTAAGCTTCGGGAAAGAATTAGTGAATGCCGCTAAATCCCCCCTACTCCAGGGTACATGAACGTAGTTTCCGTTCGCGATTTCTCGCAAAGGGAAAGCTTCCATTCGCATTAGGTCTGTATCCTGGGACTTCACAATTGTACTTCTTCTGACAGATCCCCTCTTAGACCACTTTTCCTCCCATCTATCCAGATCTCTCCATATCCTGATACACATGATCAGTTCCCTTATGTGTACTCTTAGTCCAATTGTTCTACGTTCATCTAGATCTTGATCTGTGCAATTTAACCTATGATTGGGCTGTAAAGCTTTAGTCCGTGACATCTCTATCATATACTTTTCTGCTAATTCGGATAGTTTTTCATGAGCTGCCCTTGCTTTCCGAGTAACATCCTTGGATAAGAACAATATTTCATCTGGTGCGTACAGCTCTAGCCTCTCTATTGCCACTGTGCCGTCAATTATTTCATCCAAGTCTGATTTTAAACTCATTACATCAATCCGTCTTGCTTTTGGTTCAGCTCTCAGTATGTCAGTCCTAGGTGGTTCGCTCATACCCCTCTCACCTCCACTATGCGCCCTACGCCTAAACACGGGTGAGTTATGAGGAGTTTTCCTTACATCTCTTTGTTCCCACCTCTCTAGATCCCAAGCCTTTCCATCTTCCCGTGGGGTGTGGTGGAACATTACTCCATCCCCCATCCCTACATTGCGCCTTTTCGGCTCGGTTTCTCCAGATACGAGATAGGATCCACCGTTCTGTTCAAAACCACTGTAACTCGCTTGCTGTCTGGTGTCGCTTAATAAACGATAAGGTCCTTCATGGCCCTCCATGCTCCCGCGATCTCGATCCTGATCACCAGAAGTATGGCGAGACGTTTCGCGACTCCCTATATTCTCATGACTTCGCTCGCGGTCACCGGATGCATGGCGAGACCCTTCACGACTCTCCATGTTCCCGTGATTCCAATGCTGCACTGTTTCACTCGGGGTATGGTGAGTGCATCTGAAAGTATTTCGGTACTCCTGCGTCCTTCGTTCCCCCTCACTAAAGGTGACGCGAGGCACTTCGCCACACCCTGCACTCCTGTCATCGCACATTTGCCTATTGCCGCTGATAGTAGGACAATTATTTCCTTTGCTTTCCTGGCTCCCTCTCTCCCACTCCGGGCTGCTTTCGCCAGCTCCACAATGAGAGAGGATCCTGTTATCCTGGTCTCTCCACTCTGCTCCTGTTTCTAAACTCTTATTCCGGATCTCTTCGGCAGTATCCCATTCTTTCAGGTATTCCCTTAATTCCTTATGGGATTTCGGTTTTGGTCCCCTTAAGTCCATTGGCCCTCTTTGACCCCCCTGTTCTACCCAGGGACCTGTTGCGGCATCTAATGGGGTACTCCGACTCATCGGTGCTAGTATCTGTCTCTGAGGATTCATCATGGTATTCCTATTCTCCATCTCTGCCCTTTCCCTGTCCCATCGTGCCTGTTCCTCCTGCTGGACCCCTTCTGGGTTGTAGATTGACACAATAGGGCCTATGGTAACAGGTACTTGTAGAGCATCTGGCATTTGGTAGGACCTTGCATGTTGCGTTTCTGGCATCTTCTGAACCACGAATCTTCCTACTACTCTCTGCTCGGAACTAGATTGAGGTATTTCCTCATCTTTCTTGGTATCCCACTCTGTTACTGGGATCGATTTATATTCCCCCCATCTAGCTCCGTCTTCCTGTTGTAATATGGGACTTGCGGCCCCTCCGCTGTACGGAGGTGGTCTATCCGTTAATAGCCTCTCTATCAGATCCTCCTCCGTCTCGCTTTCCTCATCTTCCTCTAGAGGTTTCTTTTCTCCCGTAACTTCTAGCATCGGGTACAGTTTGTCTGCTTCTATCTTTTGTACCCTCCACTTTTTGGCTTCCTCATCCCATTTAGCATCCTGCACTGCCTTTACTGATCGTCTCACTCTTTCTTGGCGCCTCTTTACGCTCTTTTCGTGTGCTGCTCTAAACCATGCACTAAGGGCTTCAAACTGTGTTGGCCTCGGTAGAGGTCTCGTTGCAAGCATTACCGCTTTCAGTTCGTTCAACACGTCTAGCTTAAACGTTCCGAATCTCGGAAACGTCAGTTCCTTAATCCCTTCAGTTAGCTTATTCCACTCGGAGATCCATAGTATCGAGTGTAAGCCTACATTTACTGCCATATGATAAGCTGGTGTGCCTTCTGGTGGAGCTTCTTCTCCGGCATATAAATTTCTTCTATTCCTCCTAAAGATTGCTCTTAAACTCTTAAAACACTTCATTTTCGCTACTCTACTATTTTCCTCTTTCTCTTCCTTGTTTATGTCCCAATGATAAACCAACCAATCCCTACGCGGCTCTCGCTAAATCGGCCTATCCCAGTGCGACTCTACGCTGACCGACCAATCTCAGCGCGGCTCTTCGCTGACGTATGACAAACTAACCAATCTCAGCGCGGTTCTATGCTGACGTCACTCGTTCCCTCTGCAGCAGTTCCCCTTCTTTCTCAACTCGTCTCAGGATCTTGCATGCGTTTCATTCATACACTGAAAAATGACTACTTCCGTCCAAGCGATCACTTTTCTCTGACTGTACGGCCACAGTCTAACTGTAATTGTCACCTCAACTGACGAAACGTCTTCCCTCTTACGGTCAGACGATCGCCTCAACTGATAGGTTACTTACACACAGTAAACGTACGACCAGCGTCCGTCACTCATTCACTCACTCTTACGCTCCCCCTATCATCGGTCTGTCGGGCGATCAATGGTACCTCATGACCCCCTTTCAATGGTAGACAAATTACTCTGGGTGTTCGATACACCCGAACCACTTAAGTCCTTCCCTGGAGCTTAAGATTTCATCCGATTGCGCGCGCTCACAACCTTCCCTCAATCACACTACAGGCATTCAACTCCGCTTGACATTACAACACAGGAATAACATAAAATACCGCAATCTTACAATGCATGACCCTTATACTCACTCTCGACCGACTCTGCTGCTTTTCTCTCGACACACCGTCAGCACCGTCTTCGGCAGGGTTTCTTCTTCTGGTTGTCGATGACTAGGGACCTTGGGGTAAACTAAACCTGACCTAGGTTGTCTTCCTCAAGAAGAAAACCATCCTCTGCTACCAACTGCGGGGAATGAGATTTTAATATCAATTTATGATCAATTTAATAACTTATCTCATTCGACAATTTTGGATCGCTTATTATCTGTCATTGAGTAAAAGACAAACCCCGCATAGGTTAGATAAACCCCATAAACTGACGCCACTCTGAAGAACCACTGACAACTGATAAAGTTTAAAAGTTTATATAAAAGTCAAGATTAAATGCGTATACAATCCTCTCAGGATAAATCTCAAAAAGTATACAAAAGAATACAAAATCAATTCCAGAATCAGCAAAAAGCTTCGATATGAAGTGGTTCCTTTGCGTCATCTACAGAAAGAGAAAAGTATCAAGTTAAATCTGTCCCTACTCTATACTAAGTGACATCCCTACTTCGCAAGTTCCTAACCTAAAAAGGTGTCAGCAGTTTGACTCCCAAAGAAGTTCAAACTCTCTTAGCCTCTAAAGGCAACTTAAGTTTAAGAAGCAGTACCCTTTCTGCCTACCCATCCGCTCTCTAAGGGTCCTCGGCCTACTGCTCTCTTGCGCTCTGATCTCTCTCAGCGCATCTGCTCAAGTCATCTACCCTTCGCCCTTCGCTCTGAGCTGTTCCTTTGCCTTCGCCTTCGCTAATCGCTATCTTCTCCCCGGGGTGCTGTCCCTAAAATACACAATCACAGTGTGGGTGGAACGCCCCTTCGACGCCCACCACGGACTTTCCCCGTGAGGTCATCTTCTAGCTTTTTCCTTGCTTCGTCTCTTTCGCCGTCCGTTAAGTTGACCTTTCTTCTTTAGACGCCATCTTCATCTTCTCATTGATGACTTCATTGACACTTTCAGATCAAAAGTTTATAACCTTAGTAGAACTTTAATCTTTATGGCTATGTATATAACCTTTCTTGGTCCTGTGAATAGTCATTTCAAAACAAGACTCAAATTCCAAGCGTCTCCTCTCTCGTTTAGGCCATAAACTTCGTCCGACATTGTCACCTTAAAACTAACAAGAACTAGACTCCTTGGCTCTCACGTTCACAGCAAGGCTATTCACGACTCCTGTGAGCCCACTAAATTACAAACAGCGGACTACCCTCCTGCGAACCCTTGGTCAGTCAGGTTAAAATCACAAATGACCTAAACCCTTCTAACATTCCTACAAGAAGCCTTCTACACAGTATAACCTTTAACATACATTTATATACAATCGCATTCAGCAAAATCTTGATTATACTTGAATACATTTTACATAGAATATAAACTACGTAGAGTATAACTTTTATATCCTCATTTGTTACATCGCCGTGTATGCTCTCTGCACATTTCTTCACGTTACATTTCACGCCGTTTCTCCATTTAAAGTTACTCACGTACATGAATTCTACTTTGCACGTTCTACATTTCGTAAGCATTTCTACACATTTCTACATTAGCCCACTACGTATACGGGCCTTCTAAATCTAATACATGTTCTAAAGTGAATACAGTTACATTTCCTATATTACTTTGATTATCGGTTATCTTTATGCTATAAGTGTCAACTTCATGTTACGATATGCATTTCATTCCTACGTTATACAATGTGCTTGTAAATATGACTCGCATATATGTTTTATTCAAATTGCGCTCTCTCACCTGTCTTGGGTCACATGACTGGGTGTAGCTGACAGACTTTGTGAATTCCTTCCAGACAGTTACACAATAGAAATTAGGTGTGCCTCAATGGGCCATCTGCTGGCACAATCGGGATGTAGCTGAGAACAGCCCCACACACACCTGAATAGCATGTTTTCTGCCTTCACTTAAAGGGACTAACAGCCCTGTATTGCCACTGCGGACAGCTTGGAGACAGGACAAGAGATTCAGGACATTACATGCACTTCAAAAAACCTTTTCAGCAGCTTCTCCTACCTTCCTAAAAAGACACCAAGGTATAATAGGACCTTCAGTTCACTACTGGACCAGCAGAAGGAGGTTCTGAGGATTGGCTGCTGCTGTGACCTGTTATGCACTCTGCCAGGCTGCTGTTGTATCTGGAAGGATTGATTTACTGCCTGGGGGCTGCCTTGCACCTTTAAAGGCCAGCCCTGCTGTTTATCCCTACATCTTCACCTGCATGCAGGACTACCAGAGGTGACACTAAGGGCTAATTTGCTGACCTTCTATTCAGAGCCACATGGGCATAAAAGGCTCCCACCATCTTGAACCCACACCTGGATCCAGTCTGAGTGAGTCCTGAACCCCAAATGGGCTCCCCACCTGCACTGTACCCTTGGTTGTGGTGCTAAAGGTGCCCAAAGGCCAACAAATAAAACTGAAAATTTTGGCCCAAGTGCTCTGAAGAGACCAGGAACAACTTGCTTGCCTATCTGCCCGAGGTACACTGGTTAATTTAGAGAGTATTTTTGTGGTTCACCCTGCAAAGGATTGTGGCTGTGGGTTGACCAGGGATCACACCCCAGTCAACCAACAACGACGTTTTTCACACAAAAATATTAATTTGTGCATGAGACTGAAATATTATTGAAGGAGGAAGCCATTGTGCAACTTCATACATTAGCTTATACAATAATCCCATAGCCTTTGACAAACCTACTCAGAGGACAAGACTAAGGCATCCTTTCCATGCCCCTATGAGCCAATCTGTTTAGCCATTCTAAAATGAACTCAAAATGTACGGCCAAAGTACTGGTTAGTTTTTAGTTTATGAATTTTACGATCTCTAACTTTTTAAATATGTGCTCTTAGGCTTGCTGCCTGATGGCAAAATTAAACCCACACCTTTCATAAATATAGTATGTGTACATTTATTTTAAATATAATTTAAATATTTTTCATATAGAACTTAAAACAGAAGCTGTAAATATAAAGAAAAAAGGTTTGATCAGTCAATGTATATAATAAATTGGTCATAAATATTAATGTCGATTTAAATTGACAAATATGTATATGCTTTAATATATAGATTAAAAAAATAGAATACATACCATCATGGTATTAAATATATTGCAACATACTTCATTTCTGGCCTCCAACAAGCAATCAATAGCTAACACCTTTACCTATAGTTGCCCCTTATCAAGCTCCCAAATAAAGGACACCCCTAAAGGGCAGTATTTCAATACACACCACAGTAGCCAGAAGTCCCATAAAGTTCATCTCAGTAGTTCAAATTCTCAACCCGACATCCGAGACAAGGACAGTTAATTCTTTCTTCTAAATCCTCCTGAGATATCAGAGAACTAGCAGCTATTTAGTGTATCTATG
Source organism: Lissotriton vulgaris (assembly GCF_964263255.1). Taxonomy (NCBI): domain Eukaryota; kingdom Metazoa; phylum Chordata; class Amphibia; order Caudata; family Salamandridae; genus Lissotriton; species Lissotriton vulgaris. Next base: position 450,230,179 of record NC_141697.1, read on the forward strand.
ACTGTGTCTGGGGTCAGAAAACGGTCCACAAGGCGTTCCCATGCTCATGCACATTCAGTCTTTCCCTGCCCTCTCTTCAATTCCCAAAACAACACAACACTCTTCAGCCCAGCCCATTTAACCTGTTTTTTCCTCCATCTAATCAATTGAGGTCCATGCACAGACTTCCAATACATAGTCAATTCACCTTTAGCCACAATCAATGCTTAATCAGTAAATCTAGTAGTGATTTCCTTCTTTTTAAGATGAGGATATCCTTCAAGAAGGCAGGCTGATGTACTACAAAGGATTGCCTGAAAAGTTACATCATTTATTCACAGCCAGGGCCTGTGCAGGTAAGAACGGTGGGGTTTGGGTGGAGGAGGGGGGGGGGTGTATTTTGAAAGGCGGCGATGAGGGAAAATGAATTATTTATTTAATTTTCTCTCTTGATCGTCTGTTGAATTCCCCCCCTCCCAACCCGGCCCCACCGCTCTTTCCTGCACAGGTTGCGTCTATACAATCAATAACTGCTTCCCAGAATACAACTAAAACTGGACAGGACCAAATCATATGGAACAATTCTGCCCCTATTTACCAACATCTCGCACACTTTGCAGCAGCAGTCACATTAACCCCTTGTATGCTGATGATGGAACCGCTCCGTCATAAGCACAGCGCAACCGACGCTGGTGACGGAGCGGTTCCGTCACCAGCATGCGGAATAGCCGCCGCAGTGAAGGGGTTAAGCTGATACATTTTTCCTGGTGTAATGTATGCTGAATGTAAGATGTAAAAATATATGTATTTAAACATGGCATTTCGTAAAACATCAGGTATATGTACTAGAATCCTCTCCCAGTCCATATCTGCCAACTGGAGTTCTAGGTCCGCCTCCCATTTTATTTTCAAATCAGTTGAAGGGAGTGAGGAAACTCGCATGTATTGCACGATATGAGCATGAAACTGCTTTTGCACTGCCCATCGTAGCAGGGAGTAGTTGGCACACTTGGTGCATTACTGGTTCATTCCACCTCTTACCCCAATGACTCTCAATCGAGGTGAGCTCAGCTCTACGTAACAAATATTTGCTCAAAGAAATCTAGAATGAGAACGAATAACTGCTTTTTTGTGTACATTATTTATGGGTGATTTGTGATGCACTTCGTCGCGCTTGCACATAGCTTCTAATATTGCTTAGTTTTCTTTGTTGAATTCAAAATTATACATTTGAAGAATGTCTCTTTTTTGACTTTTCTAAATGCTTTTTTATTTTTTTCATGTATTGCCAGCCCACTGAGCCTACTGTTTTTGGCTGACAAGTCGGGAGGAAGGAAACAGGGTCTGCATATTTTGTCAGTAGCATCTGCCTCGTTTATTTCCCATCTGTTTTCTTTCTGGTCATTGTTTGGAATACAGACAATGGAACTGTGCCTTGGATTGTTTTTAGCTTGAACATTAGTTTTCATCCAATGTTAAATTAATATGTATGCCTTGCATAACCAATAAAAACCCAAATCTGCATGCCTTTCTCCTGCAGAGCTGAGGTTTTTAATGCATCCCTACAGTGAATTTTACTTCACCCGATTGTTATTTAGTTAGGGTCTTTTATTTGTCTGATTTGCACATCAATTCAACAATCAATAGGAAATTTCCAATACCAGTGACCATGCAGAGTGTGGTGCAAGCCTGGAAATGTAATACATTTCCTTAGGGGGAGAGAGCACCAAGATTTAAATCTTTTCTGCGAAGGGGTGAGAAGAGCGTGAGTTGGGTCTACTCTTTACTTCTCTGGGGACCACGTTCAATTCTTTTGCAGATCTAATCTGTGAAGTACTCTGGCCCTGTGCCAACGTATCTAGATTAGGACTAAGATAATTTTTCGCGGGTGTAAATCATTGGGTCCATTTGTGTATAACAAGTTGGAGATCTTGCTTCACAAGTCTGAAGGGTTCTAGAATATGGATCTAATGTGGCATAATTTAAAAATCATAGTACATGACACATTTACTAATTAAAGACATGAAAAGATGAAGATGCGCTTTGGACATGTTAGACACAGTGACACAGGAAAATAAGACAAGTGGAGTAGAAGCACCGTGAAAGGGAGCTTTAACATGCAAGAAGAAGAAAACAGGCACATAAAGTAATACTAATACATATACATGAATTGCACTGATACGAGTATCCTATGAAAATGTCGTTTATTAACATGTATTGATGAAATTATGGTATTGATGAAGTGGCTTGATCTTTCTGTTTGAATGCATCAATTAGATAAGTTGGTGCAAAAACATGTAGAAACTAGATACAATCTTGAAATTTTGCATAATATTACTAGAATTTCTATAGTTTATGAAAATAAAAAATGTATTTTGTGATGTGAATTTAGAAAATTATACACTTACATGAATGTTGAGAACAGTTGTGGTAGTAGGGTATTTCTAATGTTAGCTATTTCTATGTAATAATGTTTGATGAACGTTCTCTATATTCTCTATTTGAATTGAATTAATGACATTATATTTGATGTGATATAGAGCTCATTTAATCTGAAACGTGTGATGCTTACTTAAATGCCTTTTTGAAAATGCTTTTTCTCCAAGTCTGATCTTTCCACAAGTGAAATGTTGCTTTATTTGTTCTGTACATGTATAAGACCCGACATTCCTGAATGTTTCTTCAATGTTCACAGTGAAATATTTCTGTGGGAAGAGGATTTCAGTTATTGTTTTAGATAGTTAACTTGCATGTCTTTTCCGTCGATGTTAGGCCTATGTGGACTCTCAAATCTTTAGTTTCTCATGACCAGCATGGGAAAGCACCTCACTGTTACAAGTGTCCTAGGTGACATTATGTGAAGCTGAACATATATTAGTCTTTTGATGGTTTTGTGACAACACCAGGACGTTTTTAGAGACTTCATAATAGAAGAAACCCCAATGAAGGGGAATTGCAAATGCCATTGATTTTGCTTCTTGATGAGTCACTATACTTTTTCTTTCACCTTTGTGAGAGGATGCTATGCTGATGGATTTTTTTAGAACTTTTCCCTGCTTTGGGTAGCCTGGCTGATGCTATAGTCGGTGGCTGATGAACTGAAACCTTCTTTGCTGATTCATTTTCCTATATTTCCTATTTCTATGCTAATGGACTCACCCTTAAATGGACTTTAAATTTGAACCGTTTCCCCTTCTTCGTAGGATTTCAGCTGTTTGACAACAAACTATCCTTCAGCGTTAATAGTGGTGGGACTCTGTGACCGTGTAAACTGATTCTGATAACCATCAGATACAGCCTGTTTATATGTCTGGGGTTTTATACAACCTGTGATATTCTTAACTGAAATTCACAAGAGATTGCTTGTGGGAATGAAATTTGAATCTTTGATACAATAACTAAATTAATCCTATTTCTGTCTGAGTCTATTATTGAATCCTGCAGGTATTTCCATTAAAACTGTGCTGTTTACTAATGACATAAATGTGTTGTAGAGAGAAGCTGTGAGCTCTGACAGAACTTCGAGTGATGCTTCTTTTGTGTTGCATTGCTGATGCAGAACTTTTGGTCTGCATAATCCTAACTAGACTTAACTTCTTGGTTGGATCTTCCTGTATCTATTCCTTATTTCTAACACTAAGGGGCCGATTCTGATCTGGGTTGGAAATCACTTCGAACGAGCCGGATCCGGGGTGTTTTCTGACCGATCGGAACTTCTGCAGTCCGACCGAGCGAGTACGATGCGGCCGTATGCTGTCGGACCCGTTTCGGGCGGACTCCCATTGAGGTCAATGGGAGACGGTTATACAACGTGTACATGGGCTCCCATTGACTGAATGGGTACATTCCAGAAAAGTGCACCCCCTACAGTGGGTACTCATCAGTGCCATCCGCACCATACATGCCTGTGTTGGGGAGACCCATAGGTCTCCCCCTGTGTCCGAGCCGTATGCAGACCCCCAAATTCCAGCTCCGGAAGCTATTGCGATCCGCAAGCTCTGACTCGAGCCGGCTGTCCGAATCGAGCATTGTGCTGGCTCGGTCGGAATTCGCCTCCATTGCGCGCCCCGGATAGCTTATGGCCGAGACGTACAGAGCGGTTCAGACCCGGAAATGATTCGGATGGAGATTTTGTGCTTGTTCGCATCGTACTTCGTGGTCTGGACCCTTGTATGAACCGGATGGAAATTCAGCCTCTGAATGCGACCCGCTAATCCCGATCCCGATTTGGAGCCCTTCCGACCGAGATTGAAATCGGACCCTAAGAGTGTTTGGTCACCCAAATTTCTACCCTTCCTATCTGCAGAGAAAGATTCATCAGAGGATCATTGCCACTGTGATAAATGGATATGTTGCAGATTGCCAAATTGTAAAGGTCCAGTATGGTTAGAGTAGTAAGGAAAGTAAGTGTATATTAATAAATGTTCCACGCTTCTGCTGCATTAGTTCCACGTATTCTTTATGTAAGGGTTCTTGACTTACTAAAATTTCAACAAGCACTATCAGATGTATTAAACTTGACAATTAGCTTATTTTACATATACTTTGATGTAGAAGAAGCTATGCAAAAGAACTAAGGGACACATTTACTATTATTTCACACAATGTGGTGCAGCAGGGGAACTTGGTGTGCTGCATTGCATTTCTGCTCTCTCCTTGCGCTGCTGCCCTATGTGCTGACTAGTGCCAATGCAGGCAACCTTGCACCATAGCCTGTGATGCGGGCAGGATTGTTTTTCTGCAGGAAGGGATACCTTCTAGCTCAAGAATAATCCTTAGAGCAAATTCCTGCAAAGAGGACGTAAAGGGAGGAAATAAAGATATTTAGATAAAGATATTTGTCCTTGGTATGTCTCTGTCAGGTAAGAGCACCATTTTGGCACAAACCTTAGGGCACAAGTCCTTGTAAATATTGGTTTGCATCAAAATACATAGGTGGATAAATAGGAACACCCATGCTCCACTCATCTAATGCCTACCCAACTCAAAGTAGCACAAGGCAGTGTGACGTTGCGTTACTTATATTCACTGAACTAGGCAATGCCCACAAAGTGGCTTTACATGGCTTAGTATTTTTCAAAAAGGACTATGAGTCGAACCTGTGCCACAAAAGGAAGGTTAAATCATAGTAAAGGGCCTCATTTAGAATTTTGCTGGACAGAAAAAGCACCATAAGCTGCCAGTGCTTTCCCCTGCCAAAAGTGCACTTCCTCCACCTCAATTAAATATGGGGAGCAAGTTGGTTGTCAACATTAAAGCATAAGCGTCTGCCATTTTCAGCATGCCTTGACATTGCGGCCTGTCCACATCAGGGCTGTCTGAACATAGTTGTGTTATTGCCACACTATTTAGGGTAGGGCAGTGTCAGATATGGAAGTACTTAGAACGAACATTTAAAAATGTCCCTGGCATTCAGTGAGAAAATTCTACTCACCATAAAACAGTGATGAATGTGCATCCACTGCACAATAACCCCCCACTGTCATCACAGAGACCTTGACTAGTGATATGCGATCTCTAGAAATGAGGGGTCATCTGACAAACAATGAATGAGCCACTTAGACATTTATTTGGTAATTTATATTAACATCAGCAGCCTCTTTCTTAAACCTTACATTTTTTTTCTTCAAATTCCTAATATTTCAGGATTTTTTAGAATTTTTTCCCTATACCCTCTAGAACTTTATCCTATGACTGTAGATTTTTGTAGTCATTTATAATTTTTTGAACAATCATATCAGATTTGTCAATACAGTCATTCAATAAGTGACTCTCAGCCTGTATTTGACAGATTGCTATTTCGAAAGTTCATTAGAATATCGGTTCGCCAAAAAGAGATTTTCACATAAGACAGTGGGGGTGGGGATATTTACAAGGAACTGACCCAGCGAAGAATATGGAGCACCCCTGAGTCTTCACTAGCAAGAATAAAAGCTGCCTATCACCAACACAGACACCCTTGCACCATAGTGCAAGGGTGTGTACATTGCAGGGATGATTTCCTGCAATGCCGGCACCCATGCACTATGGTGCAAGGGTGTCTGCATTGCAGGGATGACAGTTTATGTGCAGGAAGGGAAAATGTCTTTAACATAAACAATCTTTAAAGGTGATTTAGTCTTTCTATGTGTGCTGCAAAATGCAGATCCTTGCAAATCTGGGGCAGCATCAAAAAGCAATGGGTATTGCGATGTAATGCCCACAGCAACAGCCATTCTACGCCCCTTTAATGCAGGTACCTGAGTGAAAGGGGACGATATTTACAATACGGCATTAAGCTACGCAAAGTTGCTGAATGACACTTTGAAAATATGGAGCAGTGCACTGTGCCACCGGAATGTCAGAAAAAGTGATCTTCTGGGGGCACAATGCCCTTGCAAATATGCCTCATGATTTTTAAACACATACTTAATTTTGAAGTCCACAAGTGATTCTCTATTTTGTAGGCTAGCATTAGCTGCTATATTTGTATATTTTGAGTGATTAGGCAATTGTTGTTCTAGAAATTCAGCATGGGTAATGCTGGCTTCATCAATTTGATTAAGAGTTGTAAGATTGTGGCTTACTCATTGAAGTGGGAGTGAAACCCTTCTCAAGCAGAAACCACAATTCTTCTAAGGGTGAAGTCACAATCAAACCCTAAACCTGTGCTCAGCCCTTGGGTAGCTTGGCAGAGAGGAGTCAGGCTAAACTCAGAGGCAATTTGTAAAGTATTTGTGCAACACTTCAAACAGCAACACAGTGGACATGGCAAAAGGAGCTCAAAGCAGGATTAGAAACGTATAGTAGTTTTTAATAAATAAAACAAGACCAAAGCAGCAAAATCATATCAGTATATCTGAAGATATTAAATTCTAAAGATTTTAGTAAAAAAAGCACCAACTGTGTATATCTGGTCATGTCGGCTGAGACAGAGCTGCAAGTTCGGGCCAACTGCAATGGAGTGTTGACCTGTTTCAGGGCCTGCTGACAAAGTACTTTTAATCCTTGAGCTTTGCAAGGATCCGTGTTGATGATGCATTGTGCAGCTGAAATGATGCTTCAGGTCCGAGATGCGGTGTGGCTGCTTGCAAGTTCTGGTTGTGATGTTGTACAATGAGTCTGTTCCTAGAAGCCTTGAGGCTGCAAAGTAGAGGCTTGCGTCATCATTAAGGCTTCCGTCAACAAGGGATGAGAGTTACAGCGCTGAGGATGCATTGTACAGCGGCAGTTCCAAAGGCGATGCAGTCTGCGGCAGTGGTGCGGGGGCTTGCGACAGGTCGGATCCAAGCACCAGGTTCTGTTTGGGATTGTGCCATGCAGCAGAGGAGATGTGTCAATTGCGCTGCATCAACAGATGCTAGCAAAGCACATTACGCCAAATTCCAAGGTTCCTGGACTGGGATGGCATTATTTGGCAGGGTAGATTCATAGATGGCAGAGTCCAGGCACAGGTCCAAGGTGATTGGAGCATGCTATGCCTGAGACACATGTCAGGAGGCCAGTTAACTAGCCCTTGAACTCACTCTGGGGTTCTGGGTTCAAGAAATGCAGGTTAAGTCTTTCTCACCCAGGCAGGAGGGCACGAGCAACAGGTTATCACGGCAAAGCAGGGTTCCAGCAGGGTGCAGTCCAGGAGAATGGCAGTCCTTAAATGGACCTGCAGTCCTTCTTCCTGACAGAGTATCCACAGGTCCAGAAGTGTACTGAAGAGTTGGTGTCTGAGGTACAGTATGTATACCCAATTGTGCCGTTGAAATGGGGGAGAAGCTTCTAGATGTTACCCTTTGAAATCCTCAGGCATCTTGCCTTCCCTGTCCTGGCTCCAGACTAACTACAGGGAGAATGCAACCCTTTGTGTGAAGACTGTACATAGCCTATTCAGGTGTAAGTGAGTATTAATAATAGCAATTTAAAATCTGACTTCACCATAAGTGAGCATTTTAAATTGTGATTCCAGAGACGCCAAACAGGAATTGGTTATCTCTTCCCAATTGGAAATTACGCTTACAGAATGTAATAAGGTAACTCCAATGTAATCCCTCATGAGAGATAGACATTGCAGTAGTGGGAACTTCTATGCATTAAAAAGGTGGGGTTGGCCTGCCAAACTGTTTGTTTTGCCTGGTCGAATGACAGTTTAGAGCTGTAAGCACACACTCTGCAATGTTAGGCCTGAGACATGTTTAAAGAGCTACTTAAGTGGATGACACTACCAGTGCTGCAGGACCACTAATAGCATTTAATTTTCAGGTCTTGGAAACATGTAGTACCGCTTTGCTATTGGGGATAAGCCAATGTTACCATGTTTAGAGGAGAGAGCATTAGCACTTTAGCACTGGTTAGCAGTCCTAAGGAAAGCAAAACCGAGGTCAGTAAAAATGGAGGAGGAAGGCAAAACGTTTGGGGGAAGACTGCCCTTTAGCTGCTGACAGGTCTAACAAGAGTAGAATGCCCCCAAATGCAATGTACTAATCAATATCTCATGTTACTCTACATGATATATAAGTGTTTCTTAAGATCTTACCTAAAAAATGCTCGCTTAATGATGCATGAAAGTGACAGGGAGGTAGATGAAGCAGAGACGCTGAGGGAGAATATAATTGTAGAAATTGAAAATAAACTGGGTGTCATGAGCTCTGTTAAAATGTGGCTGTTTGTACTTCTACTTGCCCTTCCCTAGCTCCTTAGTGCAAGATGTAGGATGATGTGGGGCAAATAATAGAAAAGTGATCAACCCTGTGGTGCCACCAGGGGTTAAAGAGAACATGGTTTTTCTTTCATTCCTCGTGCCATTTTACTGAATACATGTTTCTTGTTTGACTAAGTGTTTGCACCAATAGGTAATACGTAAAGATAACCTTTGAAAATATATTGACTCTTACATCTTTTACACACCTTACAGTGTTTACATATTGTGTGATCCTAAAAGTGTCTCTGGTGTCACATGAGCATCATTCATGGATGCTCATGTGTTTGACATAACAGTGGCAGACTTTCCATTGGTCTATAAAATAGAGAGCTCTATCATATTCAAGAGGAATTCAGGTATCTGTGCAAGTATAGTTTATGAATTTTAAAACCAGAAGCCATATGTTAAGGTACGTTTTATGATAGCACTTTCACAATAGAAACATTCAGAATTACCTTTTGTAAACCAAAGAATATGTTGCATATTTTATATACATTTCAAATAGTATCATCAAGCACTTTTTTTCTAAAAAGGGGGTGTAAGTCAGTGAAGGCGACAAGATGAGGGCCAAATTTCACATAATCAAGGACGGCACTGGGACACTGTTGAACTGTCACACAGCTGAAGACTTGGGGCTAATGTTATTTGTGAAACAAGTCCATCAATATCATGCAGAGACTATTTTACAGGAGTTTCCTTAACTTTTTCGAGGTTCGGGTGCCTGAAAAGGCCTCCAGGTTAAAGTGCAAATTGATGACACAATGCGTCCTGTGGCACTGAGGCACTGAAGGGTGTCTTTTCATCTTCGCCCTGAGGTGGAATGAGGGCTTAAACAACTGGAGCGTGCAGGGGTGATTGAAGCTCTGAAAGGGCCAAAACCGTGGGTGTCCCCACTGGTGATTGTTCCCAAACCAAAACAGCCTGGTGCGCTGTGGCTTTGCATGGACATGGCACAGCCAAATATGGCCATTCACGGAGATAGGCACATCCTGCCAACCATCAATGAAATAATGGCTGATTTGAATAGGGATTGTTAGAACTGGGATTTCTGGTTGGCTAAGGCTTACGCCAAAGCCAGGCAGAAACCACCATTCTAGTCAGGGCAAGGGAGTCACATGCCAAAATAACCCCTGCTCACCCCATTGGTAGCTTGGCACGAGCAGACAGGCTTAACCCGGAGGTAATGTGTAAAGCATTTCCGCACGTACACAACAGCAACAACATCCTAGGCACACCACAAAAGGAACTCCACACAAGGTTATATAAACATAACTTTTGTATTGTCAAAACACATCAGATAGTAATCACACAATATACATGGTGCCAACTGGCACGGGCAATATTCACAAGGGATTATTTACACCAGGACAGGGCCACGTGGGCCACTGTCAGAATCAGCGCTTAGTAGAACTAGCACTTAGAATAACTGTCACACCAAATCACAATTATAGATCAAAACCAGTAACCACTGGTAACAGGTAGGTACACACTACGCAATACTAATAACCATAGGCATAGATCACGCAGGGACATATAACCTCTCTAGTACAACATACTAGGCATAGCAAACTTCTAAGCACGAGCACCTTTAGAAGTATAACTCAAGCATAAAGGCAAAGCACATTACGCATAATCACATTTAGGCCTAACCAGTAAAACTACAGTAGGCAATCTCTCACTAGTCTAAACACATTAGGCAAAAACCATTATAGCATAGTAATATCACATTCCTTAAAAATCACATTAGGCAATTACCATTATAAACATAGTAAAATCACATTGCGCAGGATTCACATTAGGGCCTTGCGCCCTACCCATATACCAGACCCCTGGCCAACTGGCTATCTCAAGAAGGGGCTCAAATGCCCTGTGCCCAGAATGTCAGGGCGCGCTGCCACGCAGCGCCTGTCAGGGGTGCGCAACCGGCGCAAGCCTAAACATTGCAGCTGCCCACTACTTGCTGGGCATCTGAGAACAGTAACAGGGCCTAAACGTTGCAGCTGGCACTAAGTGCTGCGCAGATGTAGAAGGCCTGGCACCTCTGTGCCATCTCTGTCCCTCACAGGGACTCTCTCTCCATAGGCGCCTAGACGGTGCAGATGCCCTCGACTTGCTGGGCAGCTGTAAACTCAAAATTGCGGCATGGGCTCTCACTAGCCCTGGAACACTGCTCCATATGGGGAGCTCTCCAGGCTCTAAACAAAACGCGGTCTCATCGTTGGAGCCCTATGGCTCTGGGACTCACTGGGGCTCTCAGGGAAGGAACACAGGCCCCTCTGGAAGCCACCTGGCTCTCAGACCATAGGTGGCCCAACAGGTAGGAGCCCCGGGGCTCAGCACAGGCCCCTCTTGGGCCTTTTAAATAAACATGGCCCCTCAAGCCCATCACAGGGATCTTTAAAACAACTCTGGGCCATTGTTGGAGCCTTCGTGGCTCTAAATACATAACTGCCCGCGGGAGCCTCGGGCTCTGAAATAAAATGCCCCCGGACGTTGGAGCCTCTCGGGCTCTGGGACTTCATCACAAACGTTGGGGTGGCCCGCTGCCACCTGGGGCCACCCTAAATGCACCCCTGGCTCTGTGCCTTACACCAGCACCAATGCAAGCAAGGGGGTAAGCACTCACCGGGGCTAGTGCGCAGTCTACTCACTGGAGGTCCGTGGCATCCTTCTCCGGTCCCCAGCCGCATGTACTGGAGAGCCCCCGCTCCTCAGGGACTCTACCTCTTATCTTTCATGTGGTGGGGGTCAGTGTCGCCCCTCGGCAGCGCGGCACCAGCAGGTGCCTGTCTTCACCCAGTCCCCCATCTCGGACCCGGACTTCGTGTAGAGCCCTCGAGACTCCGGGCTGCCATCCCCTTCCGGGCAGCCTCCAATCAGTGCGCAGCGGCGGGCGGGACTTCCTTTCCAAACCAGAAGTCCCACCCAGAGTCAAGCACTACGGTGCCTGACTTCCTATTTTGCGGCGCAAGGGCCGCTGCAGTAATTTCACAGGGGCCAAATGAGGGGTGGGCACCCTCGGTTGATAAAATAAACGTAGAAGCGAGGTGGACACTCGCTAAAGGGGCAGATAAACGGAGAGGCACCCGTATATAAAAAAATTAAGCAATAACGGTATAACGCAAGGTGGGCACCTGCGAGGGGCGCGCAAAGGGCAGGAGCGCTTTCCTCCTCGGCAAAACAACAGCGCTCTGCCCAGAAATGAGAAATAATGCACCCTCAAGGAGCTAGAGGCACAGACAGCACCATGCCCCTCAGGAATGACCCCTACAACAAGAAGGGTCCCCAGCAATCTAGCCCCCATAGGTGAGGAGGGCAAGAGGGTCCCACAAAGACCTGGATCATCAAAAGATGGAGCAAGCAGCTCCCAAGAACAAGGAACATTCCTCCAGCCTCCCAGTCCAGCAGGCAGCCAGGGGCTGGGCAGGGCCCAGGGAGGCAAGCCTTCCCCTGGGCCCCAGCAGCAGCACACCCCAGGTAGATTCAAGTCAGGAACAAGAACATTTTCAGAGTGTCACAGCACCCTTTTTATACCCAAAATTCTTTGTCTAGCAGGGTGCAGGCAATGTGAGAACTAGCTACAACTGGTTATGGGGAACTCCTTCTACTGGCCAGGCTAGGGACATCAGACGCACCACAGGGGGTGGAGCGAGCATTGTGGAGGGAAAACCCAGCCCTATTCAGATCCCAGGTGTACCCCTCCCTCACATCAGCATGCTAATCTCTCCACTCACCACCGGGGCAGACCCATCCAGACTCCTTGAGCCAGGCTCACCAGCCAGCTCCAGCCAATCACGTGCCAGCACACTCACTGCACAAACATGCCGACTTCCAGAAGTGGCACTTCTACACAAGACACAATCATGCCGCATACATCATTGCGCAGCATTCAATCTCACGAGTTCACACATACCAAACTCGATCCTGCACTCCCCACACATCAGGAACTAACATCGTTACACATTTTCCCCATGCATTCCTATGGGAGGGCAGGTCACTCACCACACCTACAGAGAGCGCACGCACTTTACACTGGACCACAGTGAAAAAGTGTGCAGAGATCTAAAATCACCAACACCAGGTTACAGAAACAGGCTAGGTGGTGAACCTCCATTACAACAAAGAGTACCCAGGAGTCAGAAACATATTCTACTCACAGACAACCAGTTACACGACAAGGTGGTGAACCTGCCAAAAAGGGCCAGGTCCAACAGGGCTAAATGATTCTCTAACCTGGAGCTCAAATCGAGATATCACCAAATCATGTTCTAGGTTCTACATTCTTTACTCATGTGGGGCTTCGGAGGTTCAAGTGCCTCTGTTTTGGTGTGTCCTCAGCAGCTGAAGTGTTCCATGAGGAAATAAGAAACACGCTCTCCAGGCTGATTTGAGTACTTAATGTCATCAACGGCATCTTGATATTCTCCAAGACACTGGAAGAACCTCCTGTTAAGTTGAGGGCCACTATGCAACAAATGGTGAGTGCGGGCCAACACCACATTCACAGAAATGTCTATTTTACATCAATGAAGTCACTCCTTTTGGATACAAGTTCTTGAGTGGGGGTTAGTAAGTGCATCTGAAGTAGATATAAGCAATCAAAGCAGCTATTCTTGGTAATCCCTCAGAGGTCTGCAATTTCATGGGAATGGCCAACAACTGTAGGAGGTTTATCCCAAATCTGGCCATGCTTGCTGAGCAATGAGGATCTTAACTCATAAGACGTGATTTGTGAGAGGAACAGCAAGGCAGCCCAAGCATCCAAGAATGTCAAAATTGTGCTCTTATACACATAAAATAACTATTAAATAAATAATAATAATAATAAATAATAATAATTAAATAATTTGGATAACTTTAATTTATGATACAATAATTAATTAGCATCAACATTAAGTTAACGATAATTGAAATTATTTCCAACCTTATTGCTAACTCAATAAAAAAAATGGAACATGCTAAAGTACACAGTATATTACAAAAATAGCAATTATCGCTGAGGAAGGGAATGGGGAGGAGGGGGGGTTGTTGTCTTTTTCTCTTTTTGTTGACCTTGTGAGCCAGATAGGTGGATTTCAAGCCGGATTGTACTCCAATGAATGTAAGGCATTTACTGGCCTATTGTACTTAATGTTGAAAAGCAATAAAAGAAAATAATTTTTTAAAAAACACCGGAAATTGATATTTCACCTAATGTATAATAAATTACAAAATAAATTATATTTTTGCAACTATTTTTAAGTAATTGATGTTAACTAAAACAATATTATTTAAAATGATTGAACATATACAAAAAAAATATTCTTGGCAATGATATTATGTGATATAAGTTTTTTGCACTAACACTATTTTTGACATGATATTTTTGTATCACAATATAAAAAATCCTACATTTTGTCTAAACACCTTGTGAACTGCCTGAACTGAGACTCAAGACACTTTTCCCTATCATTCCCCTAATCTCAGTTCTGTACTTTGCTGTTTGTCATTGTACAGCTGCCCAGGCCACTCTGTGTACATTATACCTTGAATCAAAGTATATCAATTCCAAACAGTGCAGGGGATGGTACTAAATATCAATAGAGCACTTGAGTGATTAAATGATATGATCACTGAATTAAATATCAATTGGTCTGTCAGGATGGAAAGTTTTTCATTTAATCCATAGTTACAGGAGAGCCATAATCTTGAATCTTCAAAAGACTTATACTCTTCACAAAATACAACCAAGCTGAACTTTCCTCTTGACAAACTGATTGATGAATAATTCAATGATCATATATGCTTGAAGGTTGGGATCTGTGAGCAATAGACCCTTTTGGAAGGTGTAGCACTGTATTTTGGCTTAAATGTAATAACACTTGTGTGGTTGGGGAGAGCCATTTAAAATTTCCCAACTAAAAAGCATTGAGCTGCACGCCGGAGCGGTGAGATGACCAAGATTCAGGATGGGCTATTTCAATGAGGAAGAGGGTCAGTACTGATTTGCATTAGGTGGGCCTCTGTTTAGAGTGGCACAGTGGGTGAAAAGTGATGAAATGGAAAGTTATCTTAAGCGACTGGCACTGGTTAGGCTATTTACAAGTATTCATCCCATCAATTTTAGGTGTTTGATTGAAGTAGCATGCCTGGAATCATGAGACTGGCTCAGCTTTCCAAATCTACAACTGCTAATGTTTGTGAATTCCAAAATGCAGTACATTTGCACCCATTCCAGGAGTACTTCTACTGTCTCCAACAAACTGAAAATCCTGATGCCTCTTCACAAACTGTATTCTGTAGAACTACAATAGTACCACACATGTACTCTAAAATGCTATGTAAAAACTGCACTTCTAAAGTACTACTATTAAAAAAATATTTTACTTTAGAAGGACAGTTTGTGAATAGTATTTTGTAATATGTTTGCCCTGCTACTATAGTATTACAAAATACAGTCTGTGAAGAGCCCCCAGGCAATTCATGTAAACCCTAAAGTAAACATGTAAACCCTAAACTAGGCATAGATTCTTATTGTATCTGGAGCAACATTATGGTCTATTAAATAGAAGGTCTTTATTACAGTACAAATCCTGAACTTAAGTATTTAAAATTGCTCTCATATGTGATAATCAAGTAAAAGGGTCTCTAAAATAAAATGCTAGCCTAGGATTCCAAAATTTGGAGAAACAGGGAAACCTGTATTGCTTCCAGGTTACCTGGTTTCACATTTTGAAATTTACCCTCCAGATATACTTCTGACTCTGACTCTCTTTCCTGTTTTATAGCAAATGTTACGGTTTTGTATGTTATTCTTCTTCCATGATGAAAAGCCAATGCAGACATAGCAAACCCAACTCAGCATCCCCCTGACCCAACTACCAGGCAAAGAATGCATTTACTTGGGGGATGCCACACCACAAACACCCCTCCCCTGAAGCTAGGCCCCTGACATTCACCTGCACCACTGCCTAAGTGGCAGGAGGGCACCAAAAACTTTCTGAACAAAAATGCAAAACAAATGGGGGTTTACCACTCCCTCCAACCTCCCATCTCTCTTTTACCACTACCGCAAATTAGGACTGGTCCTGCATATCAAATGTAGGCCCATATTACGAGTTTGGCGGTCCAATGGACCTCTGAACCTATGTTAGTTGTCCGTGGCACACCAGACTGGCGGTCCGCCTGCCACATTAGGACTGTGGCAGTTGGACCACCACAGGACTACTGCTGCCTCCAGGGATCCACGGTCACCGGCAGTAGCATAGCGATCTGAGGCCACTAATATGCTGGCAGTGCCGCTCTGCCCCACTGCATGCACCCCTTTGTTTACTCACCACCACACTATTCATGGCTGACACACCACCATGAAAAATGTGTCAGTGGGTAAACTCCTAATATACTTGGCAGTGGCACAGCAGCACAGCCAGCCTATTTGGGCCTCAGACCGCAGTGCCACCTACAGGAGTCATGGATACCTGGCCTCAGCAGCGCCCAATGGCTGTCCAACTGCGCAGTCCTACAGTAGTGGGCTGACCGCCACCATGGGTTCAGTGGTCCTTTGGACCACCGATATCATAATAAGGCCCTAATCTTTGACAGGAATATATTGACATACATTTATTGGGTGAGAAATCACCTGGCTATATTTCCTTATTCATAAAATAATCCCTGGTACATGGACAATTTCATTTATCTACTGCTGCACTATTGATCATATGAGTCTGAATTGGAAATATACATACAAAAATAATTAATGCTTTGTGCAATGTTGACGGTAGTTGTGAAAATGGATTGTTTCCACATAGACCTATTAGCAGATTTTTTACTGATAAAGCCTTTCAGAAAATACATGATGGACCACCATTTTTATTGTGTGTTTTCACAAATTCTGGTGATTTGTTTTCTGGACTCCATGTTTTATATTAAGACACTGCTTCATGGCACCTCCCGCCTTGTATTTAGCACCACCCACTTTAATAACTGTAAATATTAGCACCCCCTTCTAAATGTATTTTACATACTTCATTATCAGATTTCCTTTATTTCGACTCAAATAAAGTCATAAAAGGCATCTCACATACTTTCATATAAAAACGTAATTTGTACAATCCAATTACAAAAATGTTGTTAAAAAATATTACTTTAAACGGTTTAAAAAGTTTACAAACGGATTTTTATAGAAAAAAAAATGATCATCATCTGTGATAAAATGCATCAATACATCACAGGGTAACAGTCTTGTGTCTGGGCAGAAGCCTTGATCTGATATACCATATCCCCAATAGAAAATCTGCAATTGAGAATACAACAGGGCCACTGGTATTAGTTGTGCATATCATCAGGGCTCAATAGCGTTCCCTGAAAGCACATAATTTGCTAAGGAGTTTAATCCTTAGTGAGCATTGCCTTTTGTAGGCCCTGAAAAAGACTAAGGGCCTAATTATGAGTCTGGTGGTCCATGGCCCGCCAGACCAGGGTGACCCTAATATGACCAGGGAGGTCTGGTCACCCTGGGACCACCACAACCGACAGGGACCAGAGATCACTGGTGGTCTTGAGGCTGCAACATGCTTGGCAAGACCACTGCGGTCCCACCAAGCATATTACAAGTTTCTTCTCTGCCACGGTTTTCATGGGGGTAAGCCTGCCATAAACACTGTGGTAGAGAGGAACCAAAGGGAGCCCTACAGGGCCATGGGGTGCATGCAGGGAGGCATTTGTTGTGACCCACTGTGTTCATGCACCCCAGTACCTGCACGGCATGGACTGCAGCAGTCCATGCCATGCAGGTACTGATTTTGACATTTCCATTGTGGTTCCTAGCACCGCTGTGGGAACGTCAAAGAACTCGCTACCATACAGGGCAAAACTCTTAATCTGGTGAGCGGTTCAACCACAGGTCTGGTAGTGCGGTAGCGGGGCAATTCCACTCCCGCATCGCCAAACTCATAAAGAGGCCCTTACACTTGTTCTATGGTCTCTACTACCCCACATCCAATTGGGTATTACTTACTTATTTGTGTATTTATTTACTATATATTCAAAATCTGAACCAAAATAATGGTTCGGTATTATGCATAGTTGTTCCTCCCCTCTGCTGTTTATCTTGCAGTGCAAGATAAACAGCAGAGGGGAGGAACAACTATCCGTCGAAGACAGCGACTAAAAGCTGCAAAATACCGAACCATTATTTTGGTTTGCATAAATTAAAGATTCGCGCATATTGACAACATCCCCACGAGAACCCCTTCGAGGGTTGGAATTATCACCTCGGAAAACAAAAACGACACATTGGAGAATAGCCTTGAGAAAGTCGGGGGTTACATTCCCCAAAACGACGAAACACGTGTCGGCTGTGACGTCTCCCGAAATAAAGTCCAACCACCCTGAACAAAAGCACTGATATTTCAATTTTGTGTGTCAAATGTATGGTGGAAACACATGTATATATGTGCAACAGTTGATAAGAAGTGTGTGACAGCCATTGTAAGTTGGTGATTTGAGGAACCCCTTTAATGGTATTAGGTTCAATGATAGTTATTTTACAGATAATTATTAAATTTACCAATACAGTCTTAAATTGCATTCATACTACTAGTAATATGCTAGTAAAACCAACTGAAATTACTATTGAGCTATCCTAAAGAGTGGCAAAGAGGGATTGAGGCCTGTAGTTCTTGATTAATTCTTCCTTTTGGAGCAAGACTAAGCACCTAATTATAACTCTGGCAGTCTCGGACTGGGGCCGCCACGCTGCAGCCCCACTCTGAGACTGCCAAAGCCATTAGAGACAGCCCACCAGAGTATGACTTCTTTTTACTCTGGCGGGAAGTTCTTTGGTGGTCCTACTGTGGTGAAAAATAAAGCGAATTTCGTTGCGTGCACTGCATCACCAAATGCGATGCAGTGCGCGCAACGAAATTTGTTTTATTTATTTATATGTTTACTTACTTGTAAATCTCCATAATCCATACATTACTACCCCCAACCCTGCCCTTTCCCTTTCAACATCATTGCCCGGCAGGTACTCCCACTACCGGCCGCGGCTGACAACCACCCCAGGCATGCCACCACCCCCCCCCCCGGACCCGACCCGACCCCCCCCCCAGAACACCACAGAGGCGGCGTACACAAAGACAGAGGACCCACCTGAAATGCACCTGCCACCCAGACCCAATGCCAGAGCAGGACATTGCCCACTACAGGTGCAAAAGGACAACCATCCCCCCGCATCCTGACCCACATCCCCCACCTGCTGATGGTCCCAGCCCAGCGGACAACCAGCATGCCTCCGCAGACAAAGCTGCTGGCTGAGCAGCACAAGCTGCCTCTGGTACCATCCAACCCGCAACTGCTAAAGTCAGATGAGTCACACAGCCAGCCCCATCCAAGGTCATCACACCTGTCCTGGATGCTAACATCAACCTGGTCGCAGACATCCCACGACACAACCACGACAGGCCTCTGTACATCTCCTGTATGCATGCCGATGGTGAAGTTACTGTAGGGATGAAAGGTCCTTTGTCTGAACTATCAGGGGGTTACACATCTGCAGCTCCGAGCAGGAACTTGCATGTGGCCAGCACCCCCTGACAGGTACAATACATTTGCTTGCAACTCCCACACTACGCACTGCCCGACGTGAGACCAACGTGTACACATCCCACACGCAGAAGTCCTTGGTCGTAGTTAGCGTGTGTAAAATGGCCTTCACACGTACTCCCACCCCAGGCCTGCACCGGTTGCACACAGACACTGCTCATTGCACCGAGCTGTGCCATTTAATCCACAGGACTGGTGCAGGGCAAGCCAGTGCTGCTTCAAGCAGAGCCACTGATGCAATGGCAGACAATCCGGACACATGCTCAACTCCAGTCTTGTGGACTTGTACCGTGCACGTTTGCTGAATGTACTGGGGGCACTGCCATTGGCATTGCTGCAGATCAGTTACCTGCTGAGCTTCCGCCTTGCGGACGTCACCTGCGTTCAGCCTGTGTTGCATTGTCGCTAGTGCATATTTGAGTGGTCTATGGATGTTTGCCTCTCCAACGTAATGGTAGCTGACCTGGATTTCGACGTGTGTGTGTGTGCCCCCTGTTGGCTCACGACCAGGAGTGTCACTGTGATGCCCGTTTATGGCATTCATGGATGTTTGGCATGCAGGCTGTAAACTGGACCGGGGAGATTGCACGAGTCGTTGTGTGCAGTAAGCACATTTAGCCACTACCCGATTGGGCTTTGGTGCACATTGGGTCCACTGGTTGGAGTCAGCACATGAGTCCGGGTCAGCTGATGTATTACGTTGACGACATGTCAGATGTGATGGACAATGATCTCTCATTGGAGATTTTGGCCTATGCTGCTGCACTCGCGTTCATGGACGAGTGATAAGGTACCTGCAGCCACAACTGGATGTGACCCATTGCATGTGTCCCGACGCCTGGTTGTATGTCGGGAATCTGGTTACATGTTCCAAGACGACAGTGGGCATGGCTGCATTGGCCTGGACTCATGATCCAGGCACGTACAATCAACGCGGGTTGGCACTGAATTGTGTTGGTGATGGATTCCCCTGAGGTGGACATGGGTGCTTTCCTACATTCGTCATTCAGGCATGCTGCTGCATTGGTCTGCATATCGTGGCACTTTTCTTGGCCGTACTGACACGCAGTTGTTAAAAAAGTTTCTGCACTTTGACTTGTCTCAAACTGTGTTGTGTCTTGATTTGTATGCCAATGTGTTGTATACAGACTCTCTGGCTCCCTGCCATATGTGCGTTGCTACCCTATCAGGACTGTGGGTTTGTACTTGTGCATTATCATGTCCCTGTTTCGTGCTTTGCCAGATGCGTTTGGCTGTTTACCAGCCATGGCGCGTGCACTTGTGTCCTGTGTTCGGTTGTGCAAATGTTGGTGTTTGTACCACATTGTTTTTGATGTCTGGTTGCACTGCTTCCTATGTGTGTGTGCTGCATTTTGTGTGAGATGTCCCTCGAATTTGGCTCAGCCTCCTCCCTTTCAGGCAGTGTGGTTTTTACTTCTGTGCTTGGTCAGTGGTGTGATATTGCCGGGTTGTGTGACTTTTGCTCTTGGTTGGTGTTGTTACTCTTGGGCATGGTTTGTCTACAGTAGTGCTGTGCTTAATTGTGCATGTGTGCCATTGTGCCCATCTCCCCTCATCCCCCCAGTCCCTGCTGGTTCCTCTCCCTGATTCTGTTGTATCTGTTGTTTTGGGCAGTTTACGATCCTCGAGTCCTGTCACCATCTCCAGACTGATGCGGTGGCCACCATTTCCTCCATGTTATCCAGCTCCTGGTGTGGCGCTGGACTCTCACCTTCGGTGTGCATTGCTGCCTTCTTGTTGTTGGTGTGTTTCTGCTTGCTTGTGAGTTTCGCATCATACCGGATGTTCTGGTTTTCTTCCATTACCCTTCTCTGCTCTCAGGCTGCATTCACCTTGTCCAGCATGGCCTGCCATGTATAATGTTTTGTTGCCAATGGGGCTTGTAGGGTTGTATACTGGCTCAGGTTGCCTCCATTGGGCTTGGCTGGTGTTTTCTGTTTGGCTTGTCTTTCCTTTTCAGGCTTTTGCTGTGCTTATTCACTCCTGCCGTGTGTTTTGTGGGCCTGGCGGTGCTTATCCCTGCTTTCATCATCGCGAATGGGCTCATCGCACATTTTTTTGTGTTTTTATCTCCGGCGAGGTGGTTGTATTGGTGACTTTGACCGCGGTTTCTGAAGACTATCGCATGGTACCACATGTTGTGAATTCCACATTGACAAAGGGTTATTTTCCCAGAATAGGCTGCAATGTGTGAAGTTGTGTTGACATTTTTTGGTGATGTTTAGCACACGTTCTTGTGAATATACACCAAAGTGTTTGAGTTGGGGTGGTATTAGTTAATTTCAGTGTGGAAATACCACTAGAGGTAGCTGCCCACACAAATTTGATACAAATGTAGTAAGTACATATTAGAGGAGTTTTTGCCAGGTTTTTTTAAATCAGACTTTTACCCTTACTAACACAGAGAAAGGCTGAAAAGGAAGAAAGAAGGAAGAAATAAAAATTGAAAAAAACAATAGCGAAAGGAGACAAGGACAGATTGGAAGCCCAGATCCGTCCAGGCAAAAATGTCCGAACAATCCCTAAACTGCAGTCACTCTATAAAAAAAACGGGAAATAGAGGATTCATGATTTGTCATAGCAACTCATCCAGGTCTAAAAGCAGCGCCCTACCCTGCAAAGACCATGAGAGAGAGGCAGAATGGTCATTTAGCCATTAAGGGACAAACCAGAAACGAAAAGAGTGAGATAAAGAGAAGGAAGAGTGGTGGACGAATAAGGCAAGAGGTTATATAAAAAATATCAGCCTTGGCATTCAGGGACGGGTGCATTAGGTGGCCCCTAAGAAAATGTTTGGGTCCCTGCATTTTTTATTTTGGCAAATTAAAAAATCTAGAAAAATCATATTGCACATATAACTCAAAATTTTAACACCAATATATTAATTGCGCGCAAATCACAACTGACTAACCGCACACGTTATATCCACCTGTGTTTTTTTGCACCTGATAATAACAACGCTGCCTCAACAATCCATATGGCAGCACAGAAATTGTACAACAGAGTCTCGGATATGTTATTTGCGTGAAACAAGATTTTTTTCTTAATCCTCACTTCTCAGCAGTGCAAATAAGGTTTCAATTCCCTTTGGCAATCACACAAAAAGGACGAACTATATTGCCTTTTCTATTTACACAAATAAGAAATGTATTGGGTCCATCGTATGCGCACAGACATGCTATTTTTCATTTTGTCTATTTTTTTTTAATTTTGCCATATTTACTTTAACATTGTAGCCTTTGTAGACAAATAGAGGAAGAATGCTGTAGAAAAATGTAATAAAACAAATAAGACCAATAGCGTCCAAAACATACTGCTCGTAAAAGCATGATAGTTCTTGATATCCATATGCCAGGAGATTTATCTGGGCACTTACGTTCCATCTTAATTTCATGATTGTGAAGCAGATGCTGCGTTGTAAAAGCCTGTTATGATTTTATTTGTTTAACAATATGTCAGCTATACTTTGCCAGTCATATTCTGGCTTCCAGAGAATGCTCCTATAAGCTGCCGTAATCCGTTTGGCATTGTCGGTCGAGTTTGTCATTTTGATTTCAGGAATAAAAGATTCAGCTACATGTTTTTCAACTGCTCCATAAAATAGCTGTGCCTCCCTCATTTGTGATTCATTGCCAAGGTTAGCTGTAACATGAATTTGTCCTAATAAAATGCTCCATACAAACGAAAACAGTAATTGCACAATACATTTTCTGAAGTATTTACTAAGCAAAAATGCAGACTAGAGTTTTATATTTATAATCGAAGCAGAAGAGTTGACATTAGAAACACTGCACTTCATTTAAAATAGAACAAATAGAATTACATATACTAAAATGATGTCTAAGCGCAGAATAATAAATTTTATATTTTCTGTTATTAATATTACTGCATAGTTTTAAAAAATCAGCAGTGCTTCGTTTATGTTAGTGTTTAAAAAATACATTAACATGAATAATTTCTACATATTCAGTTTAATAAATGTTTAGACTTACAAACAACATTATCATCTTTGATATGAATCAGCCCTTCAGCCCTGGTGCTCACATGATCTGCGGGGCTAGACTCAACATTGTGCATCCAGAAAGTGCATGCGCTGCCTTACCTTTCAACAGAATGGACTACTTACTGCTTCAACAATTTTAACATCCTTTTAACCACCTCATACATCTTTCACCACATAAGCCTCATTTTTAAAGAGTGGCTATTGCCTCCTCCCACCAATTATTGGCCTGAGCAGAAGTACAAGGCTCTACAAATGGATGGAGGCATTCTCACCTCCATCTCCTAGACCCATTACACATCCTGATGTAGAAACATGTACCAGTAGTAAGGGTGCTATTCTAGCCCTAGTGCTATTAAGGCTAGCAAGGATGGGACATGGGCAAAAGAGCAATAGTGATGTCTCAAATAAGCTCTGAATCTTTTAAGTGTCGAATGTCCAGGAAATATTAGGGCTCCAGGATGGCAGTCCTTAATTTGAATCAGTGGTTGCACCTGAGACCCACCAGCCCTAGTTTTTGAGGGCCAACACATACATTTTCCTCAGCAAACTTTGATCCAGAGCTAGACAGAGAAAAACACAAAAGGGAGAAAGAAGGAGGAGGGGAACATCAGAAAACAACAAAAGGAGATACATTCTCAAGATCAACCGTGGTCAATCGATCAATCTCATTTCTGAACATGGTTCCAGGGTATTAGGAAATTCCCATAGACATGTTTGTAGGTGTTTCCAAACTTCCTAGACAAACCATGCTATGGAATACACACATTCCATCTCTTAGGTAAAATGTGCTATTGTAGGTTTCTATTGATTTCACCCCAGGTGCACAGCCTAATGTTGGCAAATGTTTATGTTGAATTCATATGAATTGTAATTCAATGTTTAAAGGTGCTTCGCGGGTGGCGTCCTCCATTAGGAGCATATTCGAAAAACTATTGTAGGGTTCTCCATACTAATAATGAATGTATGCCTGTAAAGGTTCCCTTTGTGGATATCTGGCAGACATAAAAAAGACCACAAAAAACTACAAAACCCGTTCTCCAAGGCAAAGAGTACAGTGTATCAATCGCTTTGGTTTCCTGCTCTGCGAGGTGTGTGCATCACATTACTTTTTATTTTATTCTAGCAAAAACCCTCTCCTTTCTTATGGTTATTTGCAACACTATCTTGCCTATTATTTTAAAACTCCTTTTCCACTGACAGTCCTCCAGAAGGAAAAAATGGTGACTGATTTATACACATTTCACAATCTACTCAGTACACCAATCAGCTTCTAAATAAGCAATACACACCAACTCTTGGTGAAAAAATGTGAGAAGACAAATTGACCCCTCACGGGCAAACCACCAAGGGGGTAACTGGCAGGTACTCACCAGATAAGCCCACTGTTCTCATCATCGGCAGTCACTTTATCTCAAGAAACAAAAAAGTGTCCAAACAAAAGAAAACAACTGTGTGGGGGCAATAGAGTGACAAATAAGTGCACCCTATGATGGTGACAAAATTGCGCCAACGGTTTTTTAACCAGTGTTGCTTCACCAGGCATGTGCATGGACGTCATTTTCTTGGCTCCCAATATTTTAGCTCAATGTTACTTCAATAATTATTTCACCATGACTATTTTATTCCAAGTTCCATATGAGATCGTGGTCTGAAATATCTCTTTTAGGCAATGGGAAACACAGTTCATCTCCAAATGTAAGAATTGAGATATAACTCAACCTGTACACTGGCTACACAATAGGACCCACACTGGCAATCCGGTTTCAATGAGTCTATCCTTGGTTCACCAACGAGATAATGAAATGAGCCACAGGCAAACAGAAAATTGTGTGATGTCTGCAAGCAACTAAAAATTAATTAACAATACATTTAGAAATAACATAAATATCCACACCCTGTTTTCATAAAAATTAGTTTATGACAACTTTTATAGTGTAATTACCATATGTTAAAATGTACTGCATGTAATAAGGATGAATGATAGCATCTGGGATGACAGGAGATTCCAGATGAGACATTCCTTGTAATGCACATTTTCAAAAATATACTATTAATGCCTCTTTTTACATGATGCACAAGAAAAAATTAGTCCTTCTATTATTTCAATTATGTCAAAATGAATTTGAAATTCACTGTTCAGCATATCGTTAATGTGGCATGGGTTCGACTTTATGTAAAAAAAAATGTATAAAATGGCAGGACCTGGGGAATGAGATCCGCAAGGGTCATAATAGGCTAAGTGTGGGGGATCCAACACTAGCCCCCTTCCAAAATAATTGTATTTTTGGACACCCTGCCCTTGTCAACTCTGGCAGTCATTTTCCACAATCCCTTGGGAGTCCCACTACCCTTTCCCCACATATGTTTTATTAATTATTTAATCGACAGGCAACTAAGCCCCGGTGTCCTGTAATGGATGTCGCAACATTTTCCTTCATATTAAGGCCAGTCAATTAGAGCACTTTCTTCTTTGAGAGCCTCATTCCCACTTATGTGAGCTGGTCAAAGAGAATAAAAGCTCTATTTTTTAACTTAAGCCTCCAGGACTCTTGCAAGAATCCCTCAAACCGAAACATCCAGATATACAAATTTATTTGTAACTTAATTTCTAAAAAACTACTGAATGGATTGACCACAGATCACAAAAAGCACGCTTTTCTGGTGAAGATTTTGTGTCATGACAAATTTGGTATAGTTCAGCATTTTTTGTTGTATCACATTCCAAAAAGGTTTATAGACAATGCAAGTGGAACTTTGGATTTGTGACCTTCAGTTTTCCTCATCCCTAGCTTTTAAGACCATATGGAAACTTTCCAGGAGAAGCTGAGGTGAATGAAGTTTTTGTTGGAAGGTTTTGTGAAGATATGTGAAATGGTGCCACAGTTATTAGCAAACCAAAAACTGCACTCCATACCATAACTACCCTCTGGCGAACTCCAGTGAGTAATATATATATGTGTATACATATTCACTGAAAAATGCAATGGTTAAAGTAACGGTATAGTTAGGTGTGATAAAAGAGATCTGTTTTTGTTCAGATAAAAACCCTTAGAAATTTACTGAAAAAAACTCAAGGTTAATGTACTGTTATAGTTAGGTGAATTTATCAGTGATAATATTAATATTTTGAACGGAAAAAAACACAGAAATTCACCAGTTATAGTTGACGGGAGATCTAAAAATATTCCTTCCAGACAGGATTAAACACATAGGGGCACATGCATCAAGCGATTTTGGAATCGCAAACGGTGCGAATCGCAAAATTCCGCCGTTTGCGATTCCAAAATAACTTTTTGGGATGCATCATTCATTTTCCATTTATCGCAATTTAAGAAATCGCAATTTTTTGCGAATTCTCAAATTGCGATAGCATTTAAGAAATCGCAAATTTTGCGATTTCTTAAATGCTATGCATGATTTAATTTTTTTGCGAATTCGCAATTTTGAAGGGGAAAATTACCATGAAGTGCACCTTCATGCTAATTTGCGAAAAGTTTAAAAAATGCAAATAAATGCATTTTTGAAACTTACATTTTACACACACACATGCCCTTGGGACATGTGTGTGATTAAAATGAACTTACGTGACATTTCAGGGGTGCAGGGGGGGGGTCCTTTGGACCCCCCCTGCACCCTTGAAATTGCATTCTCATTTTGCGATTCCTTAATTGCAAATTCGGAAAATGAGAATGCCTTCCCATTGATTCCTATGGGCCTCTAGGCCCATAAGAATCAATGTAATGCGATTCCTTATTTGCGATTCGCAATTAAGGAAAAAACTTTTGCGATTTCTTGATGCATAGGAATTTGCGATTACTGAATTGCGTTTCCTTAATTTTCGCAATTTAGGAATCGCAATTTCCATCAATGATGCATGTGGCTGATATTTCTTAACCTGTGCTAGTGCAGGAAGGTAAACTACTGTGTCTCTGGGTTGGGCTCCTGAGGACACAGTAAGTGAGCCAGCCGCCGGAGATGGGGTCCCCAGGGACATTAAAGGCCCAGGAAGGGGGGCTGTGCAGCAGACCTTACTTTTAATTTAAATTACGGCCCTGAGAATGGGGTTCTGAAGTGCTTTTTAAGGCTCAGGGGTGCACGGCCCACTTCCTCTTTTGTTACATTTTGGCCCCAGGGATGGGGCTCAAGGGGCCTTTTAGGCTCAGGGAGGGAAGTCCTCCCCTTTACTAAGAGGTTGAACCTGGGGAAATGGGGTACCCGGACCTCTTGGAGGCTTGGGAGGGGACCAGGCACTCCCTTCCTCTAAAATACATGCCGTGCCTCCACCCCTGTTCCCTGGCCCACCCCATGGGGGTTTATATAAACAGACGGGAACTAGCACTTTTAAAAACAATTTACCACAGATTCATGGATCGTCTGCGAATTTCTGCCAAAACATTTCTTTAAAAACATTTTTGCCCCAGGTTGGGACCCTCTGGGACTCCACCATCAGGACTAGTGGATTAGGTTATCCCTACCCTGCCCTCTATGTCTTTTTTATGCATTTTTTGTAGGACTCAGGACTTAATTCCAAGTCCTAAAATGGCTTCCATCACTTTCTGGTCGATGTGGTGGAAGCAAATCAGATCTCAGGATGAAATCTGTCAATGCAGTGGATCCTCCTCGGCATGATATATAAAAAATACTTTTACCTTAATTTTTCCAAAACTACCACATTGATTTACACCAGGCAAAACAAGCACAGCTTTCAGCCAAATTTGGTTTCAATCCGTTCAGCAGTTTGGGCTGTAGCTGTGTCTAAAGTTCCTAAGGAAAAATGAATAGGGAAATGTGTTTTTGGACTCCATCTTATTTTTTGACCCCCCACTTCACAGATTATCCCAAAACCATGGTCAAACTAGTCAAAAAGTGCCCCTTTCTAGGAAAGTTCAGTGGAGATTCGTCAAACACAGCCAAAATTAGTAGCAACACAAAAACAGCATTTCCTATGGAATCCTAATCATAACTATATCATAACTATATAAATAGTCCAAAAAGAGTTTTGCGAGATAATCACCTGGTACTCAGCACTTCAAGGTATGGCAATGTACAAGTTTTTCAAAATGACACCACCATCACAACTTTTTTGTTTTACTACATTTAAACATTGCAATTCCTTCGAGTGTTGAGTACTGGGTGATGTTTTTGCTATACTTTTTTGGGTCAAGGCATATATATTTGATATTTGAGATATTTGTAGATACTTTGGTTATTTTTATATATTTTTGCCTAATTCAATACAGAATACTCCAGGGTGAAAATAGTAGTGTTGTCTGTTGTTGCTGGTTGTTGCTAAGTCCCTGCATCACTGCAGTCATTCTTTTGCCCCTTTTGTGCCTGTAGTTCCATCCTATTTTAACCCCTTCCCTGCTGCGCACATTCCCCTGCTGTGCTGGGGGTCGGGTGGCGCGCACAGCGCCCCCATGCTCATGACGAGCTCAGCTCGTCACGCAGTACAGAGCTCCTGTACTCATGACGAGCTGAGCTGGTCACGGCCCCATCGGTTTCTTTAGAACGCTCGCACAGCAGGGGAATTAGCCCAGCGTCCGAGCGTTCTAAAGGCCATGTCGAGCTCAGCTCATCATGAGCACAGGAGCACTGTAGGTCATGACGAGCTGAGCTCGTCATGAGCATGCAAGAGGTTAAAAACTGGGTTCCTTTGTTAATCCTGTTTAGAATTTTTTTATTGATATTGTTCTGGGTGACTTTCTGAAATCACAAATTATTTAGTGGGATACCAGAAGTATATGTACTTCCACCAAAGCACCTTGATATGAAAATATAGTTTTACCAGTGAAGCAATGGTACATAACTAAGAGGCTTTTCCTGAGAGAAATTTGTACATTATTTGAACAGCACAAAACAAAATTGAAGTCAATGAATCCCTAAACCACATTAGGAAAAGAATGAAAAAGTTAATGAACAAAACAAGAGCAAATTAACAAAAATCAAATCAATAGAATTCGCTGAAACTGGGTGCCCCTTCATGGACAATCATAGCCAGAATCATGAACTACTGGGATAGGGAAGCTACCCTGCAGGCGGACCATTCCTAAGGCTATGTGGCATAGGATAATGTCATGGTGCATGTCTTCCTGGATTTTACACTGCAAGTACAGCACCAACGCCCGAGCTTCGAGGCAGTGAAGTTAGAATTGCATGCCAAAGACATCAAATACATGGCTATACCCATCGAAACTCCATGTAGTGGCTGAAGGGAAAACATGACATGATGGACCACCCATCCCTTCGCGAAGCACACAGGGGAAAACCACAAAATTGTGGCGGGGGATGACGCAGACACCAACCAAACGTGGCACCAACCAAAGACAGATCTACAGGAGAGGGTTGAAGATTGGATTTGCTGGGGTGGGAGGGAATTGGTGGACTGTCAGCAAACATGAATATTTGACTGTGGGCCTACTTTGAAGATAGCAATTGTACCCTTTGTTGACCTAAGCTTTACATTGTATGTGGTAACTCAAGTTGTGTGGTGCCTTGGGTTTCCACTGTGGGGTGGGGTTGTGAGGATGTGACTCTAATGAACACAAGCAGGAAATTAATATGGATTACAAGGGACAAATATCATATTGCAGCTGCTGGGCCCTCTTGGCAGTGCTAGCTCACTCTAAGTTATAGTATGTCACTATTGGGCCAACAGGCAAGTACAGGTGGTCATGGTTTTGAACCCATTGAGCAGGATGGAGAAGTTCCATGGTTGTGGTTTTTGAACCAATACAAGACTTTGTTATTTATTTTGCTATTGTGTTTTTGACTAACTCAGTAGAAGCAGACACGGAGGGACAGGCAAAGAAGATGGCTTGGGAAGGTTGGAGGTTTGCTCTACTCTGTGCGTGAGGATGCCATCCCTAGGGTTTCATTACATCCAATTCTACACCATGCTCACATAACGTTAAATACCCTCACGTGGAACGTGAACAGCCTGGGCCATAAAATGAAATGCACATTGGTTTTGAATATCTCCGGAGACAGGCCTCTGACTTATTTCTTGTGCAGGAGACACACTTAAAGGGCAATCACTATGTAACATTGGATCGTTTTGGCTATACCTTGTCGGCGCAAACAGGTTTTTCCACCTATTCCAGAAGGGTGGGCATATTACTCCATACCACAGTGCCTTTTATCCCACGGCACATGTGGACAGAACCCATTGGCCAATATGTGATACATTCTGGTATCTTGGGAAGGGCAAATATAAATATTTGTTCGGTCTATGTGCCACTCTGGCTCCATGCGGAAACATTCTCTGCATTGGGAACTATCCTCTTAGAACTGCCACCAGGGATTTTACTGATGAATGGGGACTTTAATGCAACAATTGACCCAGGGCAAGATAGGGACACTAACTCTCCAGAAGGTAGCAAACCTATAATATACTTTGAGCTTTTGCTGAGGCACTTAGGCTGGTGGACCTGTGGCACAAACAGAATTCAAGCATACAGCATTTCACTTCGTAGTCGATCCAGGCTGCATTACTTCGTCACAGAGAGACCTTTTGGTAACTGGTTTCATGGTGCCAGTCACAGGGCTTGGGGCATCTATGACCATGCCCCCTTAGTCGTAGTTCTAGTTTGCTCTGCCAGGGACACCAAACTACCCCCCTAGGATTAATCCCTTGTACCTTAAAGAAGCATCCTTCCGAGACAAAGTAAGTGAAGGGGCAGAGCAATACTTTGAATGAGGGTACAATCGGGTTGGCATGTGTGGTAAGGGAAGCATTTAAGGCTGTCCTCTGGGGATACACCTATGCTATGATCTAGTGGAAAAAGAAGGAACAAAAGTTGAAATGCAACAACTTAGAAAGAGAGATCTTGGGATGAGAGACCCAGGTATTGAAAGGATGTGCAACTACACAGCAGCTATAGTACAAACTCAGCCTAAAGCAACATGAACTTAAAGACCTTGTGGAGGACAGGGCACAGGCACATGCCAGTGCCCTGCAGGGTTGACTATATGACATAGGTGACAAAGCTAATAAACTGATAACCTGGCTGGACAAAAGAGGTAGGGAACATCATTGGGTCCTATAGATAGGGGGCGCTGAGAGTGAGCTCCAGTCCACAGGAGTTGAGAGAGTGGGGGCATTCTCTAGGCACTGCAAGACCATTTACACCTCCAGATCTGGTAGGACCTTGTGAGGTACCTCTACCTTCTGACTCTCTCCTGAGAGGACAGAACAGAACTAGAGCAAGACTTAGCAACAGATGAAGTTGAGCAGGTGTACTGCACATACAAAAGCAGGGCTTATGCTGAATATGTTTAATGAAGACTGGGAGGAGGGCAGATAACCAGTTGATCAAATGAGGGTGACAGTAATTGTCCTCCCTAAAAGAGATATATCATGCAAGGCTTGTAGTCAATTTAGACCCATCTTGTTGTTGAACCTAGAGGCAAAGGTCTTGTCTAAGGTCTTGGCTAAAAGACTAAAACCAGCTATCATATCAGTTATCCACCCTGATCAGTCTGGCTTTATGTCGCACAGGGGGACCAGTCTCAACTTGAGGGGCTTATATGGAGGGCTCCACTCGACTGCGGCCTTTTGGGCTCAACAGGCCGTGTTGCTTTTTCTTAACGTATGAATGGCTTTTGACAGTATCAAGTAGAGCTACCTCTTTGTAGCTCTGTCAAAGTTGGGTTTCAGACTCAAATAATGTCAGTGGGTCCAGCTTCTATATCCCGGCTCACTAGCCTGGGTACAGGTGAATAATGTATTGTCGTGACCATTTGAACTGCATAGTGGTACCAGGCAGGGGTGTCCACTGTCCCCAATGCTCTTCGCTCTGGTGTAGGTCCCTTGGCAGAATGGGTTTGAGGGGACCCCTGATAAGATGCATTACCTGTGGCAAGGAATGGGAGGACACATTTCCCTGTATGTCAATGATATTGTGCTATATGTCACACAGCTCTACACTACGCTAGACAGGATACTGTATATTTTTCATCTTTTCAGAGGATAGTCTGGCTATCAAATTAACCAGGATATATCCATAATCTTTCCCCTGTGCGGTGTCATCCCCAAATTAATAAATCAATGTATGGCTCTCATAATACACAATGGGTTCAAATAACAGCAATTTATATATATGGAAACCTAGGAGGATTTTCTTTAAAAAGAAATCGATCTGCACCTGGACCGCCTTAGCAGAGACGTGGCCCACTGGCGGGCACTCCTGTGCTCTGATTGGTGGAGTGATGCTTTTAAAATGATGACCCTGCCAAGACTGCTATACCATCTACAGAACACCCCATATAAAGTCCCACAAGATTTCTTTAAAAAAGTAGATAGGCTATTGCAACAACTCCTCTGGGATGGGGGCTGCTTGAGAATTGCTCTCTGCAAACTGCAGAGAGGAGATTATAACGCGGATACATTTATCACATTCTCTGGAAGTACCCAGAAATACAATGATGTTGGATTTTGGAGTAGGGTGGAACAAATCATAACAAGGGTCACTGGACAGGAAGTGTTGATATCTGCCAGGTGGCAGGTGACTCATTATGTGAATATTTGGAGATGAGAAATGGCCTAAATATCAGAAATTATGGCTTAGGCTAGCATCTGGGATTTACAAGAGAAATACTGCCTGAGGCTGAGGGGCAGAGGTGACGCAGTGGGTCGCAGACTGGTAAACGGATGTAGATTGGTACCAGAGAACGGTGCAGGTGGTCTATCAGAATAGGGCTGACAAAATAATGGGAGAATGTCTGGGACACCTGGCGCAAATACAGAGGGACTCCCTAGAGATCGGGGGTGAGACTCCATTTTGTAGGACCCTGAGATCCTAGAAATCCACTCTTATGTGCCCGAACAATACTGTCTGCATAATGTTTATCTCTATGTCTCACAGTAATAATGCCACATCTATGATGCTTTGTTTTCGGGTGAAGTTATGTCAATAGGTGATAATATGCACTCATGCTTGCTGTATACTAAGCGAAAGTTTAATTAAAAGATTGTTTTTTAAATGTGCAAGAGCTATGAACTAAAAGTTTTTGTCTTTGAGGTTGAACCATAAATATATAGCCTTAGAACGACATTTAAGTTCTTTCTCACGCTCACTCATTTTCCTGGACTGCAAGGGACTGCTACCAGGATACCAGGGCACAAACAGCAGTGGCATGAAAGCTCCACCAACTTCCTCAGCAGGCAACCTGTCAAAGTTCAGCACATGTATTAGCTAGCTCTTAAACAAGATGTCCTATTTGTGCTTTATGTCCCTCGTACCACAGAAGGTAGCTCATCTATGGAGCACCTGCCAACTCTCCAGACACTTGTGAGAAACTTCCATTCAAGTGCAGCAAGATAACTTCTTTACCTGGTGGGCACAGGTCACCTCTTCCAGTCCATGAGACAAGAGTTCTTCTAATGAAAGCTCACACCACAGTAAATAAGCCACTGTCAGAGTTCATGTCTGTACTTTGTGTCAGTCTCAGCCTTCTCCTCCCTTTAGATTTGTAGATAACTAGTTAAGGAATACTCCACTTAACTCCCCCCTGCATCCTTCCAGAGGTCTGCCAGGAGACCTTGTGCAGTGTTTCTCACTTCAATGGACAAGTTTCTGGATAGTTGACAGGTGCTCCACAGACCAGCTACCTTCTGTGGTACCGGAGACATAAAGGACAAAGAGTGCATCTTGCTGAAGAGCTAGCTAATACATGCGCTGAACTTTGACAGGGTGCCTGCTGAGGAAGTTGGTGGAGCTTTCATGCCACTGCCGTTCGTGCCCTGGTATCCTGGTAGCAGTACCTTGCAGTCCAGGAGTTTATATCATAGTCTAAATCCTTAGTCTCTTTGTACGAAGCTCTGAATCACTAACATGAAGACGTGATGAAATACAACTCTTGGCAAAAAGACTTTCGGCAACTACTGTGTTGATTGCCTAGCAAGGAATGCTGGTAAATTCAAGAGAGATATAACCAGTGGCTCAAGATGGGTACTGCTGCTGTGTACATCACATAGTACAGTTATGTCACTGCAAATCTTCAATCCAAGTGCCTTCACATTTTGCTTAAACCTTTGAACTCCATTGCAGCCGAGGAGTGAAATTACTTTGAAGTACAGGGAAATCTGGGGCATATTAGCAACGCTTTGCGATAACTACCGCAAAGCGCGCTTAGCGCTCATTTTTTTAACGCCGGCTATCGCAGGTTTTTATCGCGAAGATATCGCATTATTAGCAACGCGTATCTCCAAGGCGATATAAATTCCTGTGATAGCAGGGACATGGCTATTTTGCAGGGAACATTACTGGTTTTCCAATGATGTTCCCTGCAAAATGCAATAACCTTGCTGATACGACCCTGTGGTCTTATCAGCATTATCCACCCCCTATGTTGGGGATAGGTAAGTCAGGATTTTAGCAGACGTTAGATTTTGGCAAAAAATGCAGTTTTCGCAAAAATCTAACGTCTGCTAAAATCCTGTGGGCTGCCTTGTAAATATTGTGATAGGAACATCAGCAATATTTTACAAGGTAGTCCATTGGGGTACGCCCAGTGACGCCCACCTTGCATCTCATTAGAGATGCAAAGGGAGGTGTTGGGAAAAAGGGTGCTCACATGTGATTATGCATGTTAGCACCCTCTTGTATATAGGGTGATAGTTTTATCTTGGCTTTTTTGGGCTTTTTAAGCCAAAAAGGTGGAGATAAAGCCCTTGTTAGTATGCCCCTCTGTCTCTACACTTGCTTGGAAGAAGCAGGTGATCATGGACCATGATTTAAGACATTCAAAAACTGCATGCTCCAGAACACCAGCATGTACCACAAGATACTATGTGATAAAGGCACAGCGTCAATATGTTGTCTTGCTCAAAGCTTTTCAAAGTCTTTCAAAAGTGTTGAACTTGGTGCCTCATAAAGTTATGCTGACTTTTTGGAGGCAGGAACTATCAGTGACTTTGTCTTGTCCGACCCGAGTGACTGGTGCACCTGAAAGATTTCAAAGCACTAAAACCGAAGCTCCAAACAAGAAGGTCTCTATGGTCACAAGGTTGTATAATAGTGTTGGAATTGGCCCTCTCTGCAGGGTCACCCCCAACCATTTTACCTTCACACCTTATATTCTTGCTGAATTCTTTTTGTTGGCTTTGAACCCTACTGATAACCAGTGCAAAGGTGCTTATGCTTACTCCCTAGAACATGGTAAAATTGGCTTACTACTGATTGGTGTGTTTTATAAGTCCCGGTAAAGTGGTATACCATGTACCCAATGGTCCACACATAAAATACTACTAATGAGCCTGCAGCACTTATTGTGCCACACACTTATGTAACCCCTTAAAAAAAGTTCAAAGTCTGTCATTGAAGCCTGTATGCAGTTCTCAACTTCCAATTAGACTTGGCAATATAACCCCCTTGCCAAGCTTTAAACACTCCTTGTATTGCATATGAGTCACCCCCAATGGAGGCCCTATGTAGCCCATAGGGAAGGGTGTATTGAAAGGTCAAACATGTACTTTTAAGCTTTACATGTCCTTGTACTGAAAAGCTCTAACATTCGTTTTTCACTACTGTGAGACCAACTTCTTTCATAGGGTAACATTGGGTCACCCAATTACATTTAATATGTGCTACTTTTTGATTGGGAACAGGTAAACATATTCTGTTTGGAGTCTGAGAAATTGCAATTTCAAATCCTCTTAAATCGTGAAGTCTGATGTTAAGTTACTATTACTCGGATATGAGTTTACCTTAAAGAAATAAAAAGAAAAGAGGCGTTTGGCAAAACAGGAACATGTTGGTTTAATTAAACGCAGTGGACTGGAGAGTATCTGCAGTGCAGAGTTTCAGCCAACAATATATACATCTCGTGAAGTACAATAAACCCATTCTGCATTCTTGTAAAAGCATCTTAGTTGTGAATAACAAATACAGTCACCTGATAAGGAGACATAGTTGGCTCTCGACCTTGAGGAGAGCTAGTGTGGGCTAGTGTGTATGTGTCCAGATGTCTGGTGTGGGGAGTGTGTGATTACTACTTGTGGTTTGAATGTTGTGTCCTGACTGAGTGTTCTTAACTACATCTATCTTTGTGGTTTTTTGGGGCATGTGCGCCTCTGTCCAAACATGATTTATGGGGCCCAATTTCCTTGGACCTGTTTGTTTTGCAACTGTCTATCCATGAGATCGATCAGGGTTTTCCCGGGGTGTTCATTTTTCTTTGGGCTAAGCAAGTTCCCACCTGTGACTTGTCACTCGATAGGCGTGGGTTGGGGAAGCAGAGCCTGTCTGACCACATATCTCTCACTCAGAGCTGATGGGGTGGTCACCTTAGGTGAATCTGACAGCAATGATACGACTTTGTTAGAACAATTACAAATAATTAGTGGTGATTGATATAATTTTTACTCACATCCTAAGTATTGTGCATACAGCTGTCACAGCGTAAATCAATATTGTCTTTATTGACATTGTTATGCATGCCTAGATCATGGTGTACGTTGACATTGTTTCTACTGGTATTAACATTGCTACGCGTGCATTAATTATGGCATACATTGTCATTGTTTCTACTGTTATTGCTACTGTTATGCAGGCATATTTTATGGCATACATTGACATTGCATTTATTGACATTGGTATGCAGGCATAGTTTATTGTATACGTTGGCATTGCATTTATTGGTATTGCTGTTGTCTGGCCTGCGTATGTCATGTTATACATTGACATCGTATTCACCCATACTCAATTTACAATTTTGAAAATTCCACTTTTATAAAGTTGGTATTTTCCTGCCATAACTATTTGATGCCTGCAGCCTGTTCCTGGGTCACAAGGTTTGTTGTAGTTGATAGCTGGATTTTGTTTATTCCTTCCAGACAGCCATACTATAGAGGGATAAGGTGTGCCTGGATGGACCATCACTGGCAGAATGTGGGGTGGAGCTGGGTACAGCCCTACTTTCAACTGAATAGGCTGTGTTCTGCCTTTACACAAATGACTTGTAACCCCTGCATTGTTCATGCAGCCAGCTTGGAGCCAGGGTAGGGGAGGCAGGAAACTTCAAGCACTTCAAAGGGAATTCTCTAGAAACTTCACCTACCTCAAAGAAGACACCAGTTATAAAAATCAGTCCCTCAGACCCACTCTTCAGTTCACTTTCTGGACCTGCAAAAGGACTATCAGAAGACTGTCTGCTGCTGTGGCCTGGTTTGTACTTCAGAGACTGCTTTGCTGCACCTGTAAGGACATCCTAGCTACTGAAGCCTGCCTTGAACCCTCGGAGGCCAGCCTTGATGTTTGAGGCCTGTTCCACTTCTTGAACCCAAATGAGTCCAAAGGCTGGTTGGCTGGGCTCATAAGCAGGAAAGGCTACAATCATCTTGAATTATTTATAGATAACAAGGACCCCCTGAAAATATGGATATAGTAATTCCTAGGTCAGGGATAAACGACTTATGAAATGTAACAACCTAGACAATTCAATACTTGGTGCTCATAAAGAAGTGACAAAGGAGAGAAAATTACTAATAAAGCAAAAAGTTAATGACTTTGATTTTATTAACATGAGAGATAAAAAACAATACTAATAGAAAAGTTGATTCTCAAATATCATTAATCAACTGCAAAGATTAATCAAACCAACATTACATAATATCACAATACAGTTAGAAATCACAATTAAAAAAAGAGTGTAAAAAGAAGAGGGGTAAAGTGGCATAACGTTTTTCTCGACGCGCGTTTCGGCGACCAGCGCCTTCTTCTGGAGTAGCCACGAAATGTCTAATAACAAAAAAAATTTAAAAGTAACATAAGTAAATTGATTTTACAATTTGTTAATTAATTATGACATATTTCAATTTTACAAAAAATTCATCATACAATAACCCACTAGCTAAAATCAACTATATTCCAGTAAACATCTCCTTATGTCACTTAAAGGACATGTAGCATATGATTCTTATAAGCAGATTATTATGACACTCAACATACTTGTTTCATTGCTCATTATATTTAAAAAAAACATTATGGTTGTATAATGGGACATTGTAAGCTCACTTATAAAGCTTACTTCTTGATAGACTCGCCGTTATATCTGTGTTTCACTTATAGATACACATTCTGACCAGTGATCAATTTTATAAGTTAATTGCTATCTGATATACTTACTGCTATAGCAGTTATTCAAAGATGGAAGTTGTATATGTTGGAAATGAAGGAAAGGCGGTTTAACTGGAATGGGGAATAACACATCTTAAGATATAATGAGTTCCGTTCTTTATGGATGTTTATCACATTAGATAACAGCGGATAGACTAAATAAATTACATAAAAGGATTGTCAAGGAACTTACAATTCTGAATGTTCTAGGTATGCTTCAATCAGGTGGAATTAATAACGGTAAAGCTTCTCATAGGGGAACCCTTTTCAATGAAGGATCCTTTCTTCAAGGTAGAATCTATAAATTCAGATCATTTTTATTACATAATATCACCAATTAATTTATTGTTCATTGTTTGTTGTAATAGAACACAACATCTATGTTATAACGGTAGTACGGTCAAAGTACGGTCAAAGTTCGTTTTACGATTATAATAATGTCCTGCAATCCTATTCTTTTACTCCTTATTAATCAGTATTGAATCACCATATTTGACTAATCTAAGGGATTCTCGGATTTGACAAGTGTTTCCCATAAAGGTTCTAGGTGAACGTTTGACTAATGAACGACTTCACATTCGGGGATTGGTGGATTATCCTATAAGTAGCGAAAGGTCTAAAGTTCTATAATCAACTTCAAACTAAGGATTATAGACGGAATATATAGGAACATACATGATGTTAAAAGATTACCTTAGATTGATTCGTAAGAGCAAAAACTCCTGGTCGCAAAAAATAGGATAAGATGACGCGCTCTAAAGGAGATAAGCATTATCGAATTCATTAAACTTATAAGCGCTTTCTTCAAAGAATAAACATATGGCCAATACTAAATTCTTTAGTACCTGTGTTAAAATTATTAAGGACGTCGTGGTGAAGACATTACTTCGAATATGAGGTTAGCGGTCTGAATTCACGCTAAGGGGAAATAACATAAGCAACGTATTAATCACGGATGTTTATAGCTTATGGCAAATTACATGTCTGATCATAAGAGCATATGGGCGCTTACCGATTATTTGGATGAAACAGGGTTGACCAGGAGTAGCACACACGCAAACCTTCTTGTAGCGGTGATTCTTAGAAGCCAACGAGAACTCACTAAGTGTGGACTATTTAAACAAACCGGCGTAAGAGATATACACCCAAATGTTCAAAAAACAATATAGATAGCTCCATCAGACCCGGAAATGCGGGCTATGCGGGCTAAGGGTCATGAATTCACCATTTTAATCGTAATCGTTATTTTTTTGGGAGAACAGGCTCTCAGGATCATTAGTATTCAAGAGTATTATTTAAAATCAATTCATGAGCTTAAATATTATTCCATAATTAAAGGTTAAATTTACGAATTTGGAACCTGCACAAATGAACATAGAAAACAGATTTAAAGATTCCAATTTATCATTCGGTTCCTGAAAGTTTAAATATAAAATTTTAAATTTAATTTATCCAGCAATGAAAACCTACTTGCCTATATTTAGATGGGTTAATAAATAGCATTTTCCCAGGGTATATCGCTATTTAACCCATTTTTAAAGGTGTCAAAAACAAACATCCAGAAAACTTCACGTTTTTTTCTTATTTGCAGGCCACCTTTAGTATCGGGCGTGTGTATTTCCTCTAGTATTCGCTATTTGAATTCTTCTGGGCTATGATTGTGTTCTGAAAAGTAAAACAAAGAGTTTTCCCTATGGGAGATATTATTTCCTGCTCCTAAATCAGGACTCAAACTGACAAACACCAATCACACCATTCATTTAGTGGAGCGGGAGAACACTTACCAGAAAGAACCCACCTAATCAAATTTAAAAAAATATATACGATTTATTGTAAATAATAATACAAAGGCAACAATGAATCATCAATTAAAAAACATGAAATATACAGATAAAATACACAAATAAAACCACCTAATGTGGGTGTGGAGAATTTAATCAAATAAGACACTAGTATCTGTCTTTTCTATATCATTTCGGGCCAACATTTGTCAACAATAGGGGGAATAATATTCCTTTAGACCAAATTGATTGTTGATAACGCCGATTATGACTTGGCAATTGGAGTCGACGCGTTTCGGAAGCTTAAAATGATAAGGGCTTCCTTCCTCAGGACAGTGTTCTATATGTATTCTCCACAGGTCAGTATCAAGCCTAGTGCACAAATAAAATACAACACAACTATTAGATCCTAACTTAATAATGGCAAATTACACAATTATTTCTCTCCCTATCTTAAAAAAAGACTGGTCTCATTACCATCACTAAACATATATCCGAGTTTCAAACATGATTATAATAACAGAAAGGGCCTATTTGTAGCCACAGACAGTCTATGGATAATAATCAATCCTTTATATCATTGTACCTTTCCCCACATTATTCATGATTCAGTCATGACAGAAGTTATTTTCACCTAGAACAGTTATGCTTAGATATTTACCATGTTTTTCTTAAAAAGGTACACTTGTCTAAGTTTTTATATCTCACACACATATTTTTTTCTCTCCTATTTCTAAACTTGGACTGTATTAGCCACCATCTCCAGATTTGTAACCGAGAGTCAATCATGATTATAAGGTCAAAGGGAAAAAAGGGGGGGGAACTTATTTGTAATCACAGATAGTCTATGGGTAGTGGTCAGTACTTTGTTGTTATTATACGTTTCACCACATTATTCATGTTTAAAACATCATTGCAGTTCGCAGAAGCATTTATTTCTCCCCAACATATCTGACCTAGATTTCAAAACATACTAAAAAAACCTTTTACATATCCGATACTTCTAAAACATTATACACGAATTTAACCTTCTGGTTAGTGTTGTCCACATTCTCATAACATGCATACATGGCACTCATACATCTCTCATGCACTCTAATATTATTATTTACTAACTGTAATGGTTATATTTCCAATGGGAATCTACCGAATGCGTAGTATTCCTCTGATGATCGCCTATAATGGTCTCAGGCTTCCACAATCCTATCTGCAATTAGGAGGGGTATAACATTAAGTATAGGGGTATGGCATACCTTGACTCCATTACTTAAAGGGCATTAAGAATTTTTTACCTCGATGTGTAAAGAAGCACCTTTGTTGCAACTCAAGTCTGTTTAAAAGCTTGTTCAATGATGAGCTTTTAACGTTCCTGCATAAATTACAGAATGTCAATTAGTTGTTACCCAACTGCTTATTAGTTGATTTGGATACAGTGCTCATAGATCTATTATCAGAATTTTATCTGGATTTTGTCACACATGAGTTACCTTGCGTATTTCACAAAGGGGCATGCTTAATTCGATAACTCCCATTCACTCGTGGTGCTTTATTATGCTGTAACGATATAGAAAGGAGCATTTCACTTAGTTGCAGGGAGATATAGGTTATTTTTATTCCCAAACCTTGTTTAATGTTTTTTCCTTACCGATGGTTTTGGAACAACTTGCCGAAATGGGGTTTCTTTTACGCAGCCGGGTAGTATCATACACGTGGCTGTATGGGAAATAATATGAATAACATTGTAGCTCGATTTTGAAATTGGGTTAAAAGATGTGACTATTAATTGCTAGCTCACTTCGAGGTTTTAGTGTTAGTTAAGTAGAAACTAAACCCTCTCTTCATAGTGTCGCATTGCCGGTTTCTTACCTATTGTGGGCACACGGCTGTCTTTCCCGGAGCTGCTCGACGTGGCGTCTCAGCGATCACCGCTTCGTTTCGTATAATGGTATGTCGACTCGCCTCGTTTCAGTCGTCGCTTATGAAGCGCGTCATCTAGTCACGTGATCTACGGTTAGATCTTCGTGACTGACCTGAACCACTTAGGTTTCCTATTTTGTTTAAAGGAGCAAATAAAAAACTTTATCGATCGCTTGGAAAGGCGGGCATTCCCTATATTGCGTGTGCTCCGTTTCTGATTGTATTTATTTTCGTATTTAGGCATTCTCTGTGATGCCTGAGCTCTTGTTGACACTTTTTTATTATTATTTATTTTGAAATCAAACGATCACAATTCTTTTTGGCTCACTTGCTAAGAATTATTCCCTAGTTTAGAGCGGTATCCGGAAATGTTGTTTATGTGTGCACATTATTTTAATGGAGCTCTAATGAATTATCGTGTGTTAAGGTTGCATATGCATAATGACCACTACTATGAGTTCAAAGGTAACTATATATGGTCTATGAGTCCGATGAAAAACATTTTTATCGTCCCAGCGGGTGGCCTACTTTTTACTAGTTATATTTACAAATTTATCTCGAGTTTTGGAGATCTAGTGTTTTCACTTTACTGTGGCGCAATAAGGCAGTATGTCTGTTTCATTCCACTGACAATTCTATGACACTATTCTCATCCAGTCCTCTTTGGTATTGAGGCCTTGGTTGACAGTGTCCAGTGTAGAGATGTACCACTGTTCCCTGTTTTTGCGTTTGGTATCAAGGTTACCTCCTCTTCTTGAGGCAGTGATTTTCTCTATAACAAACCATGAGAACTCTGTGTGTTTATGTTGTAGTTTGTTAAAGTGATCAACCATAGGGGCATTCTCTTTGTTAGTTTTGAGTGCAGACCTATGTTCCAGAAGGCGTAATCTTATCTCTCTGCCCGTCTCTCCTATATAGGCCAGTTTGCAGGGGCATAAGATTATATAAACAAGGTTACTGCTTCTGCAATTGTTCAAGGTTTTGGAGGTTATAGTATAGTTATTATAAGTCAAGGATTTGCCAACAATGCAGTTTTCGCATATTGAGCAATTACTGCACTTATGGTTTCCCACTGCTTTACTGCCGTTGATTGTGAATTGATTATTCTGGTTCTGCTCCCTATATGTATGAACTAGATTCTGTCGTATGTTTTCATTGCGTCTAAACGCAAAGATAGGTTTTGCCAATTTGGCCTCTTTACCATCATTTAGGATGTGCCAGCTTGAATGGATTACATTTTTCAGCTTGTTGCTGATGTTTGAGAATTGGCTTATAAAGACTAGTTTCGAGTCACTTACTGATTGTTTCTTTGAAGCCGGGTCTGGGTGTATCATGCTGTCACGATTGTAGAATCGCGCCCTTTTACTCAAATTTTTAATGAGTTTTTTGGGGTATCCCCTATCTTGTAATTTTTCACTCAGTCTTTTTGCATGTTTAGAGTAGTCTTCCAGAATGGAGCAATTCCTCCGGAGACGAAGGAATTGTCCAAATGGGACATTGTCCCTTTGGGAGCGGGGATGGTAACTGCTATAATGCAGTAAGGTGTTTTTGTCTGTAGGTTTGGAATATAGTTCCACCCCTAGTTTGCCATCAGTATTTTTTATAGTGATGTCTAAAAAGTTTACTGCTTCTCTGTCAAACACTGCTGAGAATCGGAGATTTTCATTTCCCAAATTTAGCCATTCTAGGAATTCCTCCAAGGTGTCAATCTCTCCTTCCCAAATGAAGAAGATGTCATCAATGAAGCGCCGCCATAGTGAGATGTTTTCAAAAAATGGCGACGCTTCATTAAACACATGTTTCTCCTCGAACTTGGCAACGTATAGACATGCCAAGCTCGGCGCACAGGTAGCCCCCATGCTGGTACCTTTACGTTGGAGGAATAGCTCATCTCTGAATAGGAATATGTTGCTTTTCAAAACCAAAGTTATACATTGCAGTATGAATTCAAGATTGGCGCCTCTAAGGTCTGCATTGCTTAGTATCCCTTCTACCACATTGATCGTTTCATTTTGTGGTATGTTAGTGTACAACGCCTCTATATCGAGGGTCACCATAATCTGATTATTGGGGTTGTACACCAAACCTTCCACAATGGAGATCATATGTGCTCCCCAAAATTCATAAGAGTGTGGAAAATCCCCCCATGAGACCAATTGTGAGTTGCATCGGCTCACGCCTTGAACCACTGAGTCAATACGCTGATACCTTCTTAAAACCTCTTGTATTAAAACAAGATTCGTATGTGCGAGATTCAGCACATATGATCTCCATTGTGGAAGGTTTGGTGTACAACCCCAATAATCAGATTATGGTGACCCTCAATATAGAGGCGTTGTACACTAACATACCACAAAATGAAACGCTCAATGTGGTAGAAGGGATACTAAGCAATTCGAGGAGAAACATGTGTTTAATGAAGCGTCGCCATTTTTTGAAAACATCTCACTATGGCGGCGCTTCATTGATGACATCTTCTTCATTTGGGAAGGAGAGATTGACACCTTGGAGGAATTCCTAGAATGGCTAAATTTGGGAAATGAAAATCTCCGATTCTCATCAGTGTTTGACAGAGAAGCAGTAAACTTTTTAGACATCACTATAAAAAATACTGATGGCAAACTAGGGGTGGAACTATATTCCAAACCTACAGACAAAAACGCCTTACTGCATTATAGCAGTTACC
Organism: Lissotriton vulgaris; assembly: GCF_964263255.1. Lineage (NCBI taxonomy): Eukaryota > Metazoa > Chordata > Amphibia > Caudata > Salamandridae > Lissotriton > Lissotriton vulgaris. The sequence goes on from NC_141697.1 coordinate 450,274,940, forward strand.
ATCCCCGCTCCCAAAGGGACAATGTCCCATTTGGACAATTCCTTCGTCTCCGGAGGAATTGCTCCACTCTGGAAGACTACTCTAAACATGCAAAAAGACTGAGTGAAAAATTACAAGATAGGGGATACCCCAAAAAACTCATTAAAAATTCGAGTAAAAGGGCGCGATTCTACAATCGTGACAGCATGATACACCCAGACCCGGCTTCAAAGAAACAATCAGTAAGTGACTCGAAACTAGTCTTTATAAGCCAATTCTCAAACATCAGCAACAAGCTGAAAAATGTAATCCATTCAAGCTGGCACATCCTAAATGATGGTAAAGAGGCCAAATTGGCAAAACCTATCTTTGCGTTTAGACGCAATGAAAACATACGACAGAATCTAGTTCATACATATAGGGAGCAGAACCAGAATAATCAATTGACAATCAACGGCAGTAAAGCAGTGGGAAACCATAAGTGCAGTAATTGCTCAATATGCGAAAACTGCATTGTTGGCAAATCCTTGACTTATAATAACTATACTATAACCTCCAAAACGTTGAACAATTGCAGAAGCAGTAACCTTGTTTATATAATCTTATGCCCCTGCAAACTGGCCTATATAGGAGAGACGGGCAGAGAGATAAGATTACGCCTTCTGGAACATAGGTCTGCACTCAAAACTAACAAAGAGAATGCCCCTATGGTTGATCACTTTAACAAACTACAACATAAACACACAGAGTTCTCATGGTTTGTTGTAGAGAAAATCACTGCCTCAAGAAGAGGAGGTAACCTTGATACCAAACGCAAAAACAGGGAACAGTGGTACATCTCTACACTGGACACTGTCAACCAAGGCCTCAATACCAAAGAGGACTGGATGAGAATAGTGTCATAGAATTGTCAGTGGAATGAAACAGACATACTGCCTTATTGCGCCACAGTAAAGTGAAAACACTAGATCTCCAAAACTCGAGATAAATTTGTAAATATAACTAGTAAAAAGTAGGCCACTCGCTGGGACGATAAAAAAAAATTTCATCGGACTCATAGACCATATATAGTTACCTTTGAACTCATAGTAGTGGTCATTATGCATATGCAACCTTAACACACGATAATTCATTAGAGCTCCATTAAAATAATGTGCACACATAAACAACCTTTCCGGATACCGCTCTAAACTAGGGAATAATTCTTAGCAAGTGAGCCAAAAAGAATTGTGATCGTTTGATTTCAAAATAAATAATAATAAAAAAGTGTCAACAAGAGCTCAGGCATCACAGAGAACGCCTAAATACGAAAATAAATACAATCAGAAACGGAGCACACGCAATATAGGGAATGCCCGCCTTTCCAAGCGATCGATAAAGTTTTGTATTTGCTCCTTTAAACAAAATAGGAAACCTAAGTGGTTCAGGTCAGTCACGAAGATCTAACCGTAGATCACGTGACTAGATGACGCGCTTCATAAGCGACGACTGAAACGAGGCGAGTCGACATACCATTATACGAAACGAAGCGGTGATCGCTGAGACGCCACGTCGAGCAGCTCCGGGAAAGACAGCCGTGTGCCCACAATAGGTAAGAAACCGGCAATGCGACACTATGAAGAGAGGGTTTAGTTTCTACTTAACTAACACTAAAACCTCGAAGTGAGCTAGCAATTAATAGTCACATCTTTTAACCCAATTTCAAAATCGAGCTACAATGTTATTCATATTATTTCCCATACAGCCACGTGTATGATACTACCCGGCTGCGTAAAAGAAACCCCATTTCGGCAAGTTGTTCCAAAACCATCGGTAAGGAAAAAACATTAAACAAGGTTTGGGAATAAAAATAACCTATATCTCCCTGCAACTAAGTGAAATGCTCCTTTCTATATCGTTACAGCATAATAAAGCACCACGAGTGAATGGGAGTTATCGAATTAAGCATGCCCCTTTGTGAAATACGCAAGGTAACTCATGTGTGACAAAATCCAGATAAAATTCTGATAATAGATCTATGAGCACTGTATCCAAATCGACTAATAAGCAGTTGGGTAACAACTAATTGACATTCTGTAATTTATGCAGGAACGTTAAAAGCTCATCATTGAACAAGCTTTTAAACAGACTTGAGTTGCAACAAAGGTGCTTCTTTACACATCGAGGTAAAAAATTCTTAATGCCCTTTAAGTAATGGAGTCAAGGTATGCCATACCCCTATACTTAATGTTATACCCCTCCTAATTGCAGATAGGATTGTGGAAGCCTGAGACCATTATAGGCGATCATCAGAGGAATACTACGCATTCGGTAGATTCCCATTGGAAATATAACCATTACGGTTGGTAAATAATAATATTAGAGTGCATGAGAGATGTATGAGTGCCATGTATGCATGTTATGAGAATGTGGACAACACTAACCAGAAGGTTAAATTTGTGTATAATGTTTTAGAAGTATCGGATATGTAAAAGGTTTTTTTAGTATGTTTTGAAATTTAGGTCAGATATGTTGGGGAGAAATAAATGCTTCTGCGAACTGCAATGATGTTTTAAACATGAATAATGTGGTGAAACGTATAATAACAACAAAGTACTGACCACTACCCATAGACTATCTGTGATTACAAATAAGTTCCCCCCCCCTTTTTTCCCTTTGACCTTATAATCATGATTGACTCTCGGTTACAAATCTGGAGATGGTGGCTAATACAGTCCAAGTTAAGAAATAGGAGAGAAAAAAATATGTGTGTGAGATATAAAAACTTAGACAAGTGTACCTTTTTAAGAAAAACATGGTAAATATCTAAGCATAACTGTTCTAGGTGAAAATAACTTCTGTCATGACTGAATCATGAATAATGTGGGGAAAGGTACAATGATATAAAGGATTGATTATTATCCATAGACTGTCTGTGGCTACAAATAGGCCCTTTCTGTTATTATAATCATGTTTGAAACTCGGATATATGTTTAGTGATGGTAATGAGACCAGTCTTTTTTTAAGATAGGGAGAGAAATAATTGTGTAATTTGCCATTATTAAGTTAGGATCTAATAGTTGTGTTGTATTTTATTTGTGCACTAGGATTGATACTGACCTGTGCAGAATACATATAGAACACTGTCCTGAGGAAGGAAGCCCTTATCATTTTAAGCTTCCGAAACGCGTCGACGCCAAATGCCAAGTCATATTCGGCGTTATCAACAATCAATTTGGTCTAAAGGAATATTATTCCCCCTATTGTTGACAAATGTTGGCCCGAAATGATATAGAAAAGACAGATACTAGTGTCTAATTTGATTAAATTCTCCACACCCACATTAGGTGGTTTTATTTGTGTATTTTATCTGTATATTTCATGTTTTTTAATTGATGATTCATTGTTGCCTTTGTATTATTATTTACAATAAATCGTATATATTTTTTTTAATTTGATTAGGTGGGTTCTTTCTGGTAAGTGTTCTCCCGCTCCACTAAATGAATGGTGTGATTGGTGTTTGTCAGTTTGAGTCCTGATTTAGCAGCAGGAAATAATATCTCCCATAGGGAAAACTCTTTGTTTTACTTTTCAGTATATTGGTGCTCCATTTCCCTATGGGTTATTAAGAGCCCCTCTCTTCTTTTTATACCTATGATTGTGTTCCACAAAGTGTTTTACCATTAGGGCAATCATATTTTTCGTGTTTATTGCTGAGTGATGCTCTGTTAAGCAGACTTGAATCGATCTAGACGTTTCTCCTATGTATCCAAGCGAACATGGGCATTGGATAAAATATACTACATTAGTAGTCTTACAATTCCATAATTCTTTGGCCTTAGTGGTATGTCCATTGTGGCTAAACAGTTCTCCAGCAATTATATTATTGCAAGATTTACACATGGAACATGGTATTGTACCTTTGATGGAGTGACTCATAAGAATAGATTTCTGTACGAATCTCTGTTGGTTTGATGGGTTACAAAACCTATAATGTACAATACAGTCTTTGATGTTCCTATTGCGGCGATGCGCAAAATGGGGTCTGGCTAATTTTTGATCATTGGAACAATTACTGTTGAGAATATACCAGCTTGAATTAATTATCTGTTTTATTTTAGCATTAACTGTAGAATGTTTGTTAACACAAACTATCTGTTTGTTCTCTTTAGCTGGTTTTACTCTCAATAGGCAGTCTCGATCGTAGCATCGAGCTCTTTTAAAAGAGTCCCTCACCAGCCGGTGGGGGTATCCTCTTTCTATGAATTTTGATCGCATCACATTCGCTTGTTTGTCAAAATCTGCAAGGGTAGAGCAGTTGCGTCTAACGCGTAAGAATTGGGAGAAGGGGATACTGTCCTTTTGATTACAAGGGTGAAAACTATTATAGTGTAAGAGGGTGTTTCTTGCCGTGGGTTTTACAAAAAGGTCAACTCTCAATCGATTATGGTCGTTTAGAATAACAATGTCCAAGAATTCCACCTTTTCTGCACTGACATGCACTGTGAATTTTAAATTTGTATCAGCAGCCAAAGCAGGAATTCTGATAGAGTCTCTCTCCCATTGGTCTAGACAAAGAAGATATCATCAATATATCTGGACCAATGGGAGACCGACTCAGAGAAAGGGGCAATTTCGTTGTAAATACATCTGTTTTCAAATGCGGCCATGTAGATATTGGCTACTGAAGGGGCTACTGACGCCCCCATACTTACCCCTTTTGTTTGACGATAAAATTGAGCACCAAAATGAAAAATATTCTCAGTGAGGACAATCCTTAAGCAATTGAGAACAAAAGCCTTTGGACATGGTATATCTTGCTCTTCAATAAACCACTCAGTGGTTTCCATAGCTGCTTGAAGGGGTATGTTACTATACAGGGACTCTACGTCCAACGTAACTAACAAGTCAGTAAGGGGATTGAAATGAATGTCTTCAATTTTAGAGATCATATGGCCGGTGTCTCTTACATAGGACCTAATCTTAGGAATATGGGGGCGTAAATAGTTGTCAACATATTTTGACAGGGGTTCTGTCGCTGTGCCTATAGTCGAAACAATTGGCCTGTATGGAGGATTCTTTTGATTATTATGGATCTTGGGTAATCCATACACACAGGCTACTTTACCTTGGTTAAAATTCAGAAATTCATATTCCTTTATAGAAATTTCTCCATTCTCTAGGGCTTGTTTATTAATGCCACAAATGTTTTTAGCAATAATAATGGAGAGTGAGAGTTATTTTTTGTATAGAAGGTTGGATCATCCAACATCCTGTACATATTAGTCTTATATTGGGAGGAATCCATAAGAACAATCCCACCTCCTTTATCGCATCCTTTTATTGTTAATTTCTCATTAGAGGATAACGATCGTAAGGCCAAATGTTCATCTTTATTCAAATTATAAATTGGTTTCGGGATGAATTTTAATGCTTGGTCAAATTTTTTCAACACTACAAGTTCAAATGCCGCGACCTCTGGTCCTAATTGACCAAGGCCTGGGCTGAATGTAGATGGAAGAGTAAGGATTTTAATATTATTGCTGATATCACAAATAGTCATGTCTTCAGCTTCTTGCTAAAGCAGTTTTGATTGGAGATGGTGCGCAAATTTAAAGGGATTTTGTTCCAGGATGTTGGGGAGAAAGGAAAAGGATCTGCCTCCTTTCCTGGCAGAACAGATTCTGAGAGGAGTAAGCAGTGACTCGCTGCTAGATCTTAACATCCTCCGAGGCTGGTACCAAAATAGTTTTTTGAACCAGTATCCCGGACCTTTGCCATACATATGTTTGTGTGTTAGACAGAGGATCTTGAACAAAGTTTGTTTTCTGTCAGGGAGCCAGTGTAGAGATTTTGGACAGTGTCAGAGGGAGGTCTGGGCGGAAGATTTAGGACCAGCCTGGCCTCGGTGTTCTGCAGAATCTGAAGTCTGTTAAGATGACAGCCATTAATTGAGAAAAACAGGGCATTTCCATAGTCCATCCCATTTATTACTAGTCCCTGGACTAATGGTTTCCTGGCCTCAACAGGGGTCCATTTAAAGACCTTCCATAGATTACGCAATACTCCAAAACATGTACCAATGATATGGTTGGTTTGATTTTTCATGGACAATTGATTGTCCTTATAAAAAAACAAATTTCGTACAGTTTGTTTGGGAGTTGGGCAAGGACCGAGGTTAGCGGGCCACCAGTCGTTGGTCCAGTGCTCCTGAGCCTTACCAAAGAGTCCGATTTGGCACCATTCAGTTACAGATGGTTGGCACTCATCCATCTGTCAATATGGGACATGCATTTTTAAAGAGCTACTTTGTTTCTACAGGGTCTGAGCCAAGAGTGACTAGAATCTACGTGTCGCCCGCGTAAGATATGACAGTGAAACCGTAGGATCTGATCACCTTGGCCTGCAGCGTCATATAAAGATTGAAAAGAGTCGGGCTCGGAATAGAGCTATGAGGCACCCCCATCTTGACCGGTCCTTCACATGAAACAACGTTACCCATTTGTACCGTAGTGGTTCGCTCAGTAAGGTAACTCTTGAACCCCTTGAGGGCATTCCCCCTGACACCAATCTCCCAGAGCTGATGTTCTAAGATGCTATGGGAGATGGTGTCAAAGGCAGCGGACAAATCAAGCAGGACAAGAATGAAAGACTGACGTCTGTCCAGAGCCAGCCTGATATTATCCGTCACCTCAACCAGAGCTGTCTCTGTACTATGTGCCGTCCTAAAACCGGACTGTGACGAATCCAACAGTCCATGATTTTCCAGATGACTGACAAGCAGTTGATTTATAATAGATTCCAGCATTTTTTCCGAAATAAGGAAGTGGTGAAATAGGACGGTTGTTTAGAAGACGTTTAGGGTCCGCAGTGTTTTTTTTTAGAATGGGTCTGACCCTAGCAGTTTTCCAAATTTTAGGGAACTCAGCTTCCACAAGTGAGTTATTAAAAAAGTCTGTTAGGTTTCCTAATAGTGCTGGTGCAATAATAGAAAAGAATGTAGGTGGTACTGGGTCAGTGGGAGAACCCGATTTAATTTTCTGCATGACGGTTTTTACTGTCTTGATGTCACATTTGACAAATTCGTCTAGGATATGGGGAGGATGAGGAGACATACTAGGCACATCTTCAGAATTGTGGTTATTTTGTTTAGGCGGGGTGGAGTGATGGATTGTTATGATTTTTTCTTCAAAAACTGAGAAAGAGAGTCAATCCATTCTTGGGAATCAGCGATTGATGGCTGGTTTCTGGGAGTTAGGAATTCTTTCAGAATTTGATAAAGTTCCTTACATGAGCGTTCTGCCTGTTCAATTCGATTTAGAAGGAATAGTTATTTTGCTAGTTTATTACCCAGCATGTAATGGTTGCGAATCTTTTTGTAGGTTTTACGATCAACAGTATTTTTGCTTTTCCTCCACTTTCGTTTTGCTGTTCTACACAAATGTTTTGTTATCTTTAACTGCTCAGTAAACCAGGGGGTGGCACTGTGCTTGATTTTACCCTGGGTAAGGGTATCGATTTTATCAGGTGTAGTCGTGATGGCTTTGACAAAGGCATGTGCCACTCGGTTGACGCCATCCTCTTGATCTGGATGGTCAAGATAAAAGTATTTAGAAAAAAGGGGCGAAGTAACTCTACGCCATGACCTTCTCCATATAAGTTCATTTTTTTGGTCATTATTAATTGAATGAGCTGGAAAAATAAATTTTAATAGATAGTGATCTGACCATGACAGTGGGGGGGGGAATTCAACAGTAAAACCTGCGGAGTTAGTAAAAAGAAGGTCGAGGATGTGACCAGCCCTACGAGTAGGACCGGTGATCAGCTGAGTGAGTCCTAAAGTATTCCTATTAGAAATCAGCAGGTCAGTGTCAGTGTTTGATAGTGTCTCAGCGTGATAGTTGAAATCTCCGAGTAAAAGGAAATTCTCGGAAGCTAGAACTTGTGGCACGATGATCTCTAATAGTATATCTGGGAAATCGTTTTTAGGGCCCTGGGGGACGATATATTAATGCTCCCCTCCAGGTACCAACAGATAGCCCTTCTAACTTAAAAATGCATAGTTCTAGGTGGCCTATGGTCAAAGTTTCCAGGGCAGAAATAGTTACGCCCGCAGTAGATGCTAGGAGTAGGCTACCACCTCTTGTCTCTTTCCTATCTACTCAGATTACATTATACTGAGGAGGGAAGGCAATGTGCACATCTGAAGAGGCCTGCTCGTGCAGCCAAGTTTCAGTAATAAAACAGATATCTGGAGCCTCCAAATCTATGAGGCTCCATATCTCTACTGAATGTTTAGGAATTGACCGGGCATTAACGTAGATGTCACTTGGTTGCTTGAGGGTACTGGATTGATTTTGTTCATGACACACTGGGATTTTGTTTGCATTTATCGATCCCAATAAGCAAGATCTACCCTGGCTACCAGGCACTATGCCTTCGAGTGCTTCCATAGAGCGAGGATGAGGTTTATTTAGATCTTTAAGCTGTTTACTGGAATATTTAAGAAGTGTAATGATGCCTCTTAACCATTTATAATGGGTGAGCAGGGTATGAATTTGGAAAAAAGGAGGGACTAGGCAGGGGTCCTGGCGTCTGGCGTCGGTCAGGTATTCGGCAGGCGCAGACGGGCTTGCCTTTGGAGCGCCGCTGCTTGCGTCCGCGCCCTGCTTTCTTTAAGTAGGGTAGTGATGGAGTAGAGGGTGGAGACTGGAGAGCTAACTGCAGCTTCCGGTCGGCAAGCCGGAAGTTGTCTTGTTGCCTAAGCGACCCTCCGTGCAATCGTCACGAGCCGCAACGGACCGGGGTCTTCAGGCAGCTGACTAAGGAACAAGTGTGATGAACAAGAAAGGTACAGCACAGTTTAAAAGACTTTAAAATTTACAATCTAATTAGATAGATGTCTGTGTTCAACAAAGATGGTATTTAATCAAGCAGCCTTGCTATTCCAGGCTAATTCAGGTTTACACAGCGTTTTTTTTTAAATTTGATCTTACTTACAACTAGCAGTGAGAACGAGTCACTGAATCAAGAGGCTAGGAGCTAGTAACTGACGTCACGCCGCTGCAGACACCACTGTGACCATATCCGACATCTACCTTATGATATGCCTCCTCCTCATTTGGATCTTCTCAGAACATTTATCATCAAATTACTTCTAAGTCCGAAGGTAAGTGCTGACCAGGTGCGATCCACTTCTTGTATCCAACTCGTGCTCCATCGAAGTCGGACATATTTTACAAGTTTGATCCAGTCTCACGAGGCAAGATGTCAGCGGTTGGCATTTTGATTTTCTACGCTCTTGTTTTTACCATAAACATATAAAATTGCTAACTCCAGTTCTATTAATTGGATTTTCTTGCTGTTTTGGTATCATATAATGTAATTAAATTTACTCTATTTTTCTAACCTAGTGTGGTAATATGTGGTGTGTTTTCACTTTATTGTTGTTTGCGTGCTGCATAAATACTTTATACATTGCCTCTAAGTTTACCCTGACTGATTTTGTGCCAAGCTACCATAGGGTTAAGCACTGCTTAATTTAGTGACTTTTGTGGTTCACCTTGACAGGGAGTGTGCATACTGCTTAAGCAGAGTTAACACCCACTCAACCAAGAATGCAGTTTCTACAAGCATTATGATGAACTAAGATAATTCAACGTGTTCCAAAATTATTTTACATATTTTATTGAAAGACTTTTCGAAGTAGGTTCAGTTAAAAAATGTCGGCCCAGATTTACTAACACTTTGTGGTGGGTTTGTGTCACAGAATTGACGCAAATCCAGAGAAAAGTGTTGTGATGTGATTTACTTTCCAATGCAAGCCATGTTTTGCATTGCTAAGTTGCCTTAAGTAATGCAAAGTAGCACTTTGTGAGACTTTGTGCTGCTTTGAATCACTGGGCCATACCATGGGTGGTACAGCGGCATTCCCTTGCAACTACCCATGGATTTTGAAACATTTCCCTATCTATTAACATTTAAAGACAGGGGTTTGCTCCAAACATAGATGCCTTATTGAGGCAGGTGTAACAGTGGTTTAAGTACTAAAAGTATATTAATGTTTCCACCTTTTTCCATATGCTGCATTGTACAGCAACATTCAAAAAGAACAATTGATGGAGAGAATACTGATCAATGTCACACGTTCACCCCAGTGCAGAGATCTGTGCCAAAATCCATTTTTTATTTGCTCCCCATGCCATTTCAGTTTAAAACCAGCCATGTGCAAATCAAACTTGACCATGTTCCCCATGGGAACAGTCCAGCCCGAACTGCCAAGCCAGGTCTTCCCTGGACCGGAAACAAACATCCTGGTACCGGTTTCAAGACATCACCCCTCATCATGAATAGAAACAATGACATCAACGTGATACTATACTAGCGAGGCAGAATATACAAACCAACAGAATTATGAAAAAATACTAGACAGTTTATTCATCTTACTTCATCTTAGTTTTTCATAATTCTGTTGGTTTGTATATTCTGCCTCGCTAGTATAGTATCACGTTGATGTCATTGTTTCTATTCATGTGTGTTTGAGAACGTATGGTCTAAAAATAAGTTGTTCCAAAGGGAATATTTGCTTGACGAAAGTCTATTGTGGTACTCCATCCCTTTGGTTGTGGGGTCCCTCTCTCTTTTATTAGAGATCACCCCTCATCAGCCATGCTAGCTTGACTCCAGTGCATGACGAAATAGATAATGAAAATACTTATTTACTCCATCATAAAAGCATGCAGAAGCGGGTAGACTAGATGAAATTGCTTGTTGGATAACATACATTCATATTTACGAAATTTCCACAATGTACTCTTTTAACGTGGAATAGAAATGTGAAAGTGATGACTCACATGTCATAGAAGTTTTATTAACTAGTCCTTTTTAGAGTAATGATATATGTGTAGAATTAACAGGACTAAATATAAAATTAGATAACTGTATGAACGATTATTGAAAATTTGTTTTAAAACTATTCTTTGCCATTGTTAAAGTGTACTGCACGTTTATGCAGATTCCAAATTCCCTGAAACTTTTATAGAATAATCTTCAAACATGGTCGAATGAGAATTACTCGAAACGGTACACAGATAAAATATTGAGTTTTAAATTTCGATATACAATTATATCGAAGTTTAAATATCGATGGGACATAATATAGAAGGTAAGTAATATCGACAGTCTTAATATCGATATTAGTATGATATTAGTAATATCGAAGTTTTAAATATCGATGTCAATAATATCGAAATAAATAATTTCGATGTTACTAATATCAATTTTTAAATACATTTTGTGTATATTATATTGTATTTATTATGTTTTATTATTTATTTTTAATGTAATTTAATTAAATATTGTCTTTTAGTACTGTAGCGGGTTGTGGGTTTATAGAGGAATAGGGTGGGAAGTAATTTAATTATGTTAAATTAATTATTAATTAGTAGGAATTATTAATTAATTAATTGAGAATTAATTTTTAATTAATTTTAATTAATTGATTAATTTATAAATATGTTCTGTAGCGGGTTATGGGTTTATAGGGGAATAGGGTGGGAAGTAATTTAATAATAATTAATTAATTAATATATGTTTGTAAATATTTTTAATTAATAATTAATTGGTAATTAATTAATATTAATTAGTTAATTAATTAATATAATTTTGTACATATTTTTAATTATTAATTAGTTGGTAATTAATTAATATTAATTAGTTAATTACATTAATTAGAGTAATTTGTTTATATATATATACATTTTTGTTATTCTTAATTAATTAATTGGGAAACAATAATATTAATTATTAAATTTAATTAATTACAGCTAATGTGCTAATATATTTACTTTATTGTTATTGTTAATTAATAATTAATTGGTAATTAAATAATAATAATTAATTTTGGGTAAAGGAGTTTTTTTAGGGTTCAGGGTCAGTTTTCAGTTTTTGGGTAAAGGGGTTTTTTTAGGGTTCAGGGTCAGTTTTCAGTTTTTGGGTAAAGGGGTATTTTTAGGGTTCAGGGTCAGTTTTCAGTTCCTGGGTAAAGGGGTATTTTTAGGGTTCAGGGTCAGTTTTCAGTTTTTGGTTAAAGGGGTATTTTTAGGGTTCAGGGTCAGTTTTCAGTTTTTGGGTAAAGGGGTATTTTTTGGGTTCAGGGTCAGTTTTCAGTTTTTGGGTAAAGGGGTATTTTTAGGGTTCAGGGTCAGTTTTCAGTTTTTGGGTAAAGGGGTATTCTTAGGGTTCAGGGTCAGTTTTCAGTTTTTGGGTAAAGGGGTATTTTTAGGGTTCAGGGTCAGTTTTGGGTTTTTGGGTAAAGGGTATTTTTAGGGTTCAGGGTCAGTTTTGGGTTTTTAGGGTACAGTCATACAGGGTAAAAATAAAATAAATTTAAATTAAATCAATTAAATGAAATTAAAAAATATAAAATTACATTAAATTATTAAGTTTTTAATTTATTTCAAATGTATATGTATTAGTTTTAATTTTTTAATTATGTTTTAATATTTTTATTTAATATTTGTAACATTATATGTATTTTATAATTATTTTTACATTATTATTAATACATTTAAAAAAACGATATTTTTAATTTCGATATTTTTGTACTACAATATTAATTTTTCGATATTTTTGTACTTACCTTGTTAGGGATAGGATTCCTATATTTTTGACTTCGATATTTTTGTTCCGATATTTTTGTATTTCGATATTTTTGATTTCAATATTTTGTCAGACATTCACTAGAAACAATTTAGTTACTTCACATTTTGAAATAGCTTTATACATCGGTACTTCTGAAATGTAGTAATGTGCCATAGTTACACAGACTAATTGCCTTTGTTGTGCAGACGTACCACGGCAGAGCTCGGAGCTTGGGGCCCTGAGCCCGGAATCTGGAGTACCGGAGTGCTGAGCTGAGCTGAGCACAGAAACCCATCAGCCTCAGCACAGCTCCCACTGGTCCTGCCCTTACACCAACGATTTACCAACCAGGGCAGGCCAGCATGTGAGTACGGCAACCATAGTCTGCAGCCATAAAGTGCTGGACCAGGGTGCTGCAGAGGCGGCTAGGTCAGACCAGGTGCGGCCTGTGGTCCCCTGGTGTGAACTCACTCATTTAGGGTGTGCTTTTTAATCTGCACCCCTGCATCACCACAAACCAGAGCTGGAGGTCTAGGACTCTGGGACTATGGGGAAAATTGATGAGAACCAGACGTCACCTGCTGAAGTGCATTAAGAGTCCATGGAGGTATTGTAGTGCTGAGCCGGAGGGCGGTGAAGGAGAGGAGCGGTGAAGAGCAATCAGCGATTGGGGAGTGGAGTGTAGGGCAGTTGCTGGTCTCACCAGAGAGTTACACCATCGAATCCCCGACAGGAAACGTTGGAAAGCCGACTCCACGCCTCACGCTCCCCTAGCTCTCCCACCTAAGCCAAACAAAATCTCCCCCCACACTAACTGGCAGTGCTACCCTGCGGCGTTCTGCGGTATCCGTTGCCAGGCAAAAATCAAGGCCTTAAGGTTAAATACGTTTTTCACCACTCAAGCTCGCTAGTCTTCCTCAGACTTTGTCCATGAGGCGGTTGGAGGGATCGTATCCTCGCTGCCTGCTTAGCCACTCAACTCACCACCTTAGCCCAGCTCAGTGGCACGCCAAGAGGTAAAAAAAGGATATGAAAAAGGAAAATAAATAAAGGGGAGAAAGAACCAAGGAACCAAATATCCAAAGGGGGGAATCCGCTACCTAATATTTTGGACTAGATCCATCAGAATTGCTGGGGAATTTTTGGGGCCCACTGAGAGATAATTGGTGGTTAAGAGGACAGTAATCTCCACTTCTAGCTGATCACTCTATTGTAGGCGTTACTATCCAGCCGTAAGCATAACTACTACACAATAAGGTCAGGAAGAGTCAGGACAATACCAGCAAAATATTGTAAGAAATCTAGGATTTAATCCATTATTGACACCACGGACATGCCATCCTGGACTCCTCCCTGTCGATGTCCAGACAAGTCAACGCCGTCTCATCTTCGTGCTTCAACACCCTGCGCATGCTCCACAAGATCTTCAGATGGATCCCCACTGAAACCAGGAAGACCATTACCCAGGCCCTCGTCACCAGCCGACTGGACTACGGGAACACCCTCTACGCCGGAACCACAGCCAAACTTAAAAAAAGACTCCACACATCCAGAACGCCTCCGCACGACTCATCCTGGACATCCCCCGACACAGCCACATCACCGGACACCTGAGAGACCTGCACTGGCTCCCCGTCAGCAAGAGAATCACGTTCAGACTCCTCACCCATGCACACAAGGCTCTCCACGACCTGGGCCCAAAGTACACTCAATGACCGCATGACCCTCTACACGCCCACCCGCCAGCTACGATCGACCAGCCACGCCCTTGCCACCGTATCACGCATCTGCAGAGCCACCGCCGGAGGAAGATCCTTCTCCTACCTGGCAGCCAAGACTTGGAACTCCCTCCCCACCCACCTTTGGCGAACCCAAGACCATCCCTCCTTCGGGAAGCAGCTCAAGACCTGGCTGTTCGAGCAGTAACTTACCCCCTCCCCCAGCGCCTTGAGACCCTCCCGGGTGAGTAGCTCACTTTACAAATGCCGTGATTGATTGATTGATTGATTGATTGATGCCTCAATGCCCTCTGCTTTAACACAACCTACCGTATCTCCAGAGCATGCCCAGCAGCCCCCCGACCAGGTCATGACCCCCTGCAGTCTTGGCTGCACAATAGCTGTTGAAATAACAACTGGAGTCCTAATACCATTGGACAATTCAAACACCCTCGATTTGAGACATGGTACAACCGCATCCGAAGCCGCAATAAAGATGAACTTGAGAGATTACTTCAGAAACTGCCACAAATCCACTGAGACTAAATGATCGCAAATAAATATCTCATTCCGTTCAGTTAAGTTCAAAAAGCAGAATTGGCACAAATAGGTTTACAGGCCATGGTCCACGAGGGACCCAGTGGGCAGGGTTGCAGCCCACTCCCAGATGGCACCCATGAAATGGAAGAACATTCCACACTTAAAATCCTCAAGTCAAGTCTATCACCGCGGATATTTGACAAATCTCTTCATGATCCGCAAACTTTACATTCACACAACGTACATGGATCTTCCCCAATCACTATATCAAGTGAAGATTCTCATTCTAAGTTCAGTTTGAACTCACCCTTGTGCTTTCCAGTCAACACACACACTAATACAGTGACTCAGTCGGGAGCAAAAAAAGACCCTAGCCCCCAGGCTGCTCAATGGACTAGGTCACCACCAGGCAAAATCCACATGCTGATCTCAATAACTTCTCTAGACTCAGCCAGTCATAACTATAGGGAAACTTTGTGTGGTGACTGAAATGTTTGCTTCCCGTAGGACCTATCTTTTTGCCAGATTGAACCCAATAAGATCCTGGACCCCCATAAAGGCCGCAACCTAATGCATTCTGGACTCAACTCTTGCAAACTCTTAATTTTACTGTATTAGCATTAAACTATCATTCAAGCAAAGTGTTTAGGAGATATACAGGTTGATCTCCTAAACACTCTTGCAGTGTACACTGCAGGGACGGATCATAAATTGGAAGCCATTAACTTGCTGATTACAAAAGTTCAATTCAATACCCAATTAATACATGCAGTATTTTGCTGTTCCCCAATAATAGATAGCCAGTCCTCTCTCCCACAGTTTCTCATTTCAGTACTAACTGAAGTCAGGAAATGACCTCCATCTAGACTTGACCGAACCCTGCAACATCACCTTTGGTTAACGGATCCAACTGCACTGCTATTCCCCAAAGAATATAACACGAAACATGGACTCATCATACGTAACACAGACCCTGACATGATTAACCTGCCCCACAAACAGCTACGCTAGTGGCCAAGCCCATGCCTGATAACCGATCTGCCATCGTGAAGAGCAGTCCCAATCATCAAGATAAATCAGTCGACAGGATTTGAAGGTATCAGGGTTCGACCAGCCGACTGTGCAAACGTTAAAACCCTCATTAGGCTAGGGGCCACTTTGTGCATCAGGCCTGATAATGGCACAACAAATAACTTACCACAAGTATATAGGCTGCGAAAAAGGGAAAAAAAAGATTACAAAAAAAGCATAACAGACACACAGTGCAAACTCAAAACACCATCAGTGATTATTTTCTACAACTTAAAATTAGTAAATTATCTAGTTCGATAAGTACATTCAGTAACAAGAGCAGCCCGTTTTCGCTACAACAACCATCCCCAAAACGAGCATTCGTCCCAACAAGTAACTTGTCTCCCGCAATACGTTCCTATAACGAGCCCAGTCAACCATCCAGGCATTACCAGGAAGCACTATCTCAGAATTTACAATCTCAGCCTTCTGCGGAGCACGACGCAGATTTCGAGCAAGCTCCGCTTCTAACCTCTTAATATCAAGACTAGAAGTTCAAACTTCCTTCTTGACACCAGCAAGCAAGAATAAGTCTACACAGAGAATGGTTGTCACTGAACAACAAATTTAAATGTAGGCACCAATTAAAGACTTTGGATAACACTAACAAAGAACCCCGAGCCAGAGAACTTGTGTAAAACTGTTTTCAACAAGGTGCACTCGAATCCCAATGGTGAATGCGTAGGATCTCAGCAACAACCCCCCATTGCTCCATGTAGATCTGATCAAACACAGAAAAATACCAAGAGCTCCTTCATTGCCACAGGACATAATTCGGCCATAAAAAGCTTGCATACTAAACTGTTGTTAATCCCGGAGTGCATCTCTCAAGGTCCGCATGACATTTTAAACAGAGGGAATATCCTCAAACTCTTTAAATCCATTTCAGAATTATGTAACTTGGAATCCAATGACATAACATCTATCAAATTCATCCCCAGTGAAAGCAATCAAACAACAGAAACAACATTAATTACATTACCATCAGAGGCAATAAAGGAATTGGTCCAATCAAAGGCTGGCCAATTTAAAAGCTGGGGCATTAAATTAACAACACCAAAGGCCTACAGTATCCGTTAGTACTTGTAAATCCCCTGTTCTTTCCCCGTAACTCTGGAAACTCACCCTTTTTAATACTAAAATTGGCTCAAAGCTGAGCCTCAGATGAAAACGATCAACTAGCATCTACGTATCCAGCCAATACAAAGGCAGACTGGACCTGGTTTACAGCAGCCCTGTCTTGGGGATTTCACGATTGAAACAGCTTCCATCCTGGTCTCACAATATGTTCCTAGAATATTAATGGCTTCGTTGCACATTGGTAATCTCCGACACGTTAAAGTTTATAAAAAATCATGACATCATATTCCTCCAGGAAAAATGGTCAGAGGCAAACATTCCAATAGAAGGTTATTTGGAATGCAGGTCCCTCCCCTTAAGACTGCATAAGTATGGCAGACCCCGTGGCGGCTCTCAATTTACATTGCCTGCAAGTTAAACTTAAATATCATTCAGCTTGAATTTGAAGAAGACTGGATTATCGGTATAAGGGTCAGAATCCCTAACTTCACCAAACAACAGCTCCTGATCAATGCATGTCTCTACCCAAATGCCAGAGACAAAAAGGCTGAACTGGAACATCTGATCTGGATTGTGTGCAATCTAATAAGTGAACATGGAAGTAAGTCCTGCTTAACCTCAGGAAACTTTAACACAAACATCTTCCAAAATACTATAGAAGAGCCAGATGATATATATCCAGCGGGTGCATTACATTTCACGGATCAATCAAAGCCCGCTCATAACAGGTCCAGCAAATTAGGACAATATACTGTCTTATAACTTAGCAGCTTGGGTTACACAAAACTGAAAGGTCATTTCCCCATGGACACATCCCCAAATTGGAAAAGAACTAACAGACATACCAAATCATTTTTCTATTACATGCTAAGTATTAACAAAATGCTCCCCCTGATAGAAAATAATTTTAATGCATCACAAGGAGAGAGCGGTCATCGTCCCCAAGTAATCAGTCTGTCTCCCAGTGTCGCCCGGCACGTGGCAGCAAGTCGAACAACAACTGAAATTTACATAGAGATGCTTAAAAGGTTAAAATGGTCAGTTTATTCCATCCCCACTATAATGTCAAAATGCAGAGTCTTTCTAGGTGCAAGGTGTAAAGTTGATGTTGCATCCACTGAAGCATGGGGGTCATTCTCAAATCAATTGCTCAGCAAATTTCCGTCCACATCACAAAAACCACCAAGCAGTAACCTATTACTTATTTCAGCTGAGACCAAAAAACGAAAAGCCCTATGCAACTCAGCCATAGGACATGCCCGCTCAAAAAGCATTTAGGCAAGCATTACACTGATATAAACAAACACTGTCTGACCACTTCTGGCTAAAATTAGTACATGCCAGCAAAAACCCTAGCCCAAGCTTTTCTGGTCTCTTGTGAACAGGAGGACAAAAGGCCCTAGATGGCAAAGCAGGGCGAATATAAGTGAAACCGAATGGGTATCCTTTTTAACAGATCATTTCAAAAAATCCCAAAGAGAAGAGCGACAATCCATCAATCCCACATCACCTGAATTTTCACAGTTTTTATTGGGCATAACAAGCACTGGAAGGCTAGACCAGCAAAAAGAAACGGAAAAAGAAGTACCCTATGCACACACATCTATAATCAGATAGTACGTATATTGTCGGATATGTAATAAGTAACACAAATAAAGTTGCAGAGGAATGATGATTGAAATCTTCAGTTCTTTAAGTTTTCAAACATATAACAGCAGCCAGCCGACACGTGTTCCATCGCGTACGCAAATCTTCAGGGCTTAGAGACTACTGAATGAACTTTTGAAGGTCGCTCTGCCGGTGATATTTCCGACCCGGTAAGGCCCTTGATCAATTCGAATGAGAACAAAGGCGTAGAGAAGGTCGCTGTTGATTGTGTAAAATCTGACAGGAATTCCGGGAACTCTGGGACAATGAAAAGAGGGAGGTCGAGCGGATAGTTCAAACTATCGAATTCTTGAGTCATATGGTGCCAATCGTTAATTGGGTATAATTATTCCAATTTTTGATGTAGCATCGAGTGATAACGCGACGTGCGCAACGTCAATCAAGCTCCCGGGTCATTGTGTTCCTGGTGTTGGAAAGAAACGGCTACCCAGGCACAAGCTACAAACATCGTCGACATCTCAAACCACCAAGATGAGCCTTTGTCTAAGGTATCAAAGGCACCTGCAGTACTGAGACCCAAAACAGCACAAATTATAATCAACAACCGTGGGATGGGGCTCCTGGGCCTTACGGTTTCCCTCAAGCTCTGTACAAAGCAGACATCAAGCTGTGGTCTGAACACCCACCACCTTTATTTTCTTATTGCTGGTTTAGTCATCACATACCAGAGTCTTGGAATGGAGCCATTATCCATCCAATTTTTAAAGGAGGCAGGAGAGCCGACTGAAAAAACTACAGAATGATAGCCCTCTTGGACGTTGAATCCAAATACTATGTCAGCCTGCTGCTCGAAGAATTGTGTTGTCATCCTAGGCATATAATAACCATTCCTATACAGGCTCCAAGCACTCAATTATATAAACAATGTTCTTAAGTAAAGTCGTTATAGTTCAATGTCTATTTATTCCGACATATTTCAAATTTGTAACCAGTTCATAATTTTCATCTGTACATGAATTTCTTCACTTGTTTGACAACATCTAGGTCATGCCAGCACGTGTTTCGTCCGTTAACAGTAAAACTGGACTTTATCAGTAAAGTAATACTCCCTAGTTGTGACCGTGGGGCTGTGTGCTCCCGTAGGTCTGGCATCTAATGCCGGGAGCACACAAACCTGAGTCCAGAACTCTTACGGACCTATAAATAGATATTGAATACTGATGTATAAATGGAAAATCAATATCTGATATGAGCAAAATGGAGAATATCAAATGCTAAGAGCCCTGATGAAGTCCAGTCCACTCTTAACAGTCATGAAAGCCAAACTTTCAAATTACTTATCACATGGCCAGGAGATTATGCTGGGGAGAAATTCTTACATGGTGAACAAAATAACACAATAACTTTTAGGTGAGTATGGCATCTACCTATATCTTCACCCCCAGCTCAGTTAAGACTTGAGTTTGGCCTCTTAGATCAGCGTGGGGTTGGGGTCGGTGCCTTCATTAATCTGTGCAATGAACTGTGTAACTCGAGAGAAGGAAGCTTGGAAGCTAAGCTGTGGCAAGAAATATCGTCCAGCCAAGTGGGACAAAAACATCGACGCTCTCTAGACCACTCACTGCAAATGCTTGACGCAAACTAATACTGGGGAACCAACCCACCCCAGAAGACCGTAAAAACATACATCAAAAAAGGGTTTGACTCTGGTCTTTTCACTTAGACAGGAACAACTGGCAACAAAAAAACATGCCTGGATGGTCCTATCAGGGTTCAAGCCCGGTGTAGATGTACCATATCTATCAAGCACGATTATTGGCACTGAGGATGGGTGAATGGCCTTTCCTGCACCATCTACCATATTGGCACCTTTCATGTGACAATACCAAGGTCAGGGGGTGTGGGTGCACCCCGCAGTCTGTTAAGCACGTGGTAGGTGTCTGTCACGCCTTACTTAATGAGAGCAGGATTCTGGTACAGGGCGTATGGAACAAACTTGGTGTTTGATCCTGTCGTCAAGCCATCATAGCAGCCATGAACCCAGAATATAAAATGATCAGCATCTGGTTCACCAAGTTTGTCTCAAGAGCAGAAAACATTTTAAGGTAGCAGGAGCGCCTGTAATTCCATCCACGTTTTTTCCTTTTTTTCTTCCTGGGGATACTCAAGACCATACTGGATAGCCGCACTCTCAGAGACTAGTGCTATGTCTGCTCCTTGTTTTAATGGAACCGTACCCTTTTTTATAATGACGTTTTGGTACCCCCCTCCCCCCCCCCCGGCACACATCCTTTTTTTCAGACATTGTATGTAGTTGGAAAATCATGTAAACTTAAATTTGGGATTCCCTGCCCCAATGAAATTTTGTAATATCATAGTTTTCAACTTTTGTATTAACGGCTCATTTTTTAAAAACTTCTTTTTTATTTATTCACCATAAAGTGTTTCCTAATTGTAATGATTTTAAATAATCAAACAATAACGTTTTTTTCATTTTTTCATTTCACCAATTGAATTAATATGCTTTATAAGTGACATAGATTTAAGAATGAATGTAAGGTTTTAGAAACTTTAGAATGAAATATGTATTTCCATTAATTTACATTGTGTATTTCATGAACTAACATTCAATTTAGGCCTGAATTTTCTTTCTCCTGCTCGATCTGTTCACATACATTTGTGATGTGGGATGAAACTATGTTTCATAAGAAGACTTCCCATGCATATACAAGGACTATTTGCAACTATTTTGCTACCTTGGGAACAATTGGCATGAGATATTGTCCTTTTCAACTCACTCATATATACATTTTGAATACTTCAAAAGCTTACGTGATGGACTCCACCTTTTCCTCAGAACACATGTCTTCTTTATGCTGCATGATAATCATCCAATCAGAATTGACCCTTGGACTAAGAGATCTGATTGGATGAGGTGACCCAAGAGGTGTCACACCGAAACTAGGAAATTACATTATACGTTTGGTTGATGATCAGACACACATTCTTTTATCCACTCATTCCGACACTTTGCCACCTTTCCAATGAGGATTGCTTTGTTTCAGATTGAGAGACAGCTTTTGGATTTGCGGACTCTCTTGGCTGGTGCATACACTGTGTGCACTATTCCTAGACCTCTTTCCCCTTGAGAGAGAATCTTTGAGCTGATATGATCCTTGTTCTTTACTGAACTCTCCTTCTTGAACTTTGGTAATTGATGGCCCAAAAATGATAAATTTGATTATTCTGTATTCTTAAATTCAAATGCCTGATATTGATGTATTTAGCTCCCTAATTTACTGATACAATCTAACCATTTATACATCCTATTTGTCTCTCTATGAGTTGTCTTCAATGATTGATTGTGCATTCTAAGAGTATTAATGAAAGATAGGAATTCTAATAAAGAGGTCTCTAGCCAACAGGTCCTAATGTTACTATTTTGCATAACTTTAACTGAATTACTTGTTTGGATGGTTCGAGCCCGACTGAATTTCCTCATGAGATGTGGTTTAGCAGTAATAAACCTGTACCTCTAAAGTGTAGTATTCAGAGTCATATACATTGTTCTAATTACGAGCTTGTGAGTCAGTTACCTAAATCCTGGTCCTCATTGGATAACTGGATTGGATCCCCCTATATCCGTCCCCTCCATCCGAGGACTGAGTAAAGTGTAGTGCCAGGGAAGATTAAGATCAAATTAAATGGGCAAAGTGGCACTACATAACTGATGAGCCCACACCCAATGCCCAGTCATGCCCCTACCAACACTACCATCCTACACCTGTCATTCTGCCCAAACTCAATCATGTCTAATTAAAATAGTGGGCACATATAACAATATTCCTACATGTGTGAAAAGAACTCCCCTTTTCAGACCTGGGTGATTGATAATATTACTGACTTAGAATAGACTCATAGCTTCCATAGGCACATCCTGGCATTTTTTTGTTAAAGAAAACACATGGTCCCAGATTTTGAATTGGGTGTTAATGGAAAATACTTCCATTTCTGGAGGAAGTTCGGTATCTGAAGGTGCATCCATTAGTGTGATTTCCTTCACTACATTATCTCCATAGGGTGGACATTTTTGTAACCTAAAATTAGTACTCAGTTTTTATTTTGGGCAATATTTTGGCAACATTATGTTTTTTACATGCCTCCGAAGAACAAATGGAAGAGGAAGAGTGGGGATACTGCACCATAGGTGAGAGTACAAGGGCAGTTGGTAGGTACTTACATTTTAGAAAAGGCAGCAGAAGGAAGGTTTGCTGAGTGCATGAGATGTATTGGTGAGGAGTGAGAACTCTTCTAGGTTATCAATCCGGTTAGGATGTTGTTGTGTCAGTGATGAGTTTTTATCTCCCTGTGCCCATGAGGAAATTATGCAGTCTGGTAAATTTTGACTGTTTCTGTTCTCGGAGCATCGCTGCATATTGCGTGCTGTATGTGTTGTGAGCTCCATTAATCTTGTAATCATATATAGAGAGGTGACAGCACTGACCTGAATGTCTGAAAGATGGAGAATGAGAGCCACCAGATTCTTTAAGTGTGATGCTTCTTTTGTTGCAAAGACATGTGATGATGGAGGAAGTGTTAATTTAATCATTTCTTTATTTGTTTAGGATTTATTTATCAGCAACACAAACATTTCAACAAGAAATGGTGTGTATAAAGGAAAAGTGTTAATGGTATGTAGGTTCGAACCAGTTTTTTGGGTATATATAGAGAATGTGTTGGAAGATGACAGAAGATCTTTGAGGTTCTCGGGATAAAGTCTGAGCTATATCTAGTAGTGAAAAAATATAAGGAGATTTCCTCCAGCTGATTGTTACAGTTGTCCAGCTTGCCCTAGTCCAGTGGCAGTGATATTTATTAAATGTTGCATGGCCATTTGTAAAGAGTTTACACAATGTTGCACTGCGCCAGTGGCCATTTATAAAGGTATGTAAATCCTTCCAGTGGCTTTATTTTAAGTGAATGCCTTATCCTATTAAGGGGAATATTCTCAAGAACATTTGAAAACTACAGCAAAAGTTGCCTAATGCAACTCTTCACATTGCAGTCTATCGCGGTAAAATAACACTGTGGTAACATGGAATTCCCAAGCCGGAGGTACCATGCGATAGGCACATGATAACGCGTCAAATGTCTGCGATGAAGTCAACGTGACTCTGCAAAAAAGCAAAACGCCAACGCAAAAAAAGTTGCGATGAGGCCAATTGCAATACAAAAATCTGCGAAAAAACCAACCACAGGCCAGCGATCCCACGTGTCATGCGGTAAAATGCACCCTAAAAGCAACAAAAAAACGCAACCCAAACCCCACAAGCCCCACGGAGGACCAGCCGGGAACCCCGTGCTCGGGAACTGGCAAGGAGAAGAGGAGGAGGAAGACGGGGTTCAGTCCACAGGAAGACCGGATCATCGTCACAGAGGTGATCTACCACTACCAACAACTGTCTGTCACCTCTACTGCCGCATTGGCAACACAAACGGAAAAATGGCAGTCCATTGTCACCCACGTGAATGCAGTCGGAGTGTCAAGGAGGTCAACGGATTAGGTCAAGAGGCGCTGGCATGAAGTGCACAGCCAAACTAAAGGGAAACTCACTGCCAACTGGAGCAAATGGTGGCCACAGTCATCAGTGCGGAGAGGGTGCAAGGAGTTGGGGGTCTGGAAACAGCACAATATGACCTGAAGTAGTGTGGCTCACTGGTTAGAGGCGGCAGACCCGAGAGCAGAGGACGGCTCGGGACCAGGGTTCGATTCCCGGCGCGGCAGGTTTCTGGACCAGGGTCAGCGGACTCGATAATTCTCTCCCCTCGGTGCCCACTCTGATCAGCGATCACACTCTGCAACTCTGGGCATTAGCTTGCCTCATCTTCACTAACGGCCCCACCAGACCGCCGGGGATGCCTGGTCTCACCCTGGAGATACCCATTAAGGGACCATCTCTCAGGGAAGCCAGGAAGGGTTTCGCAGCGGTCGAAGCGCCTTGGGACCCTCCGGGTAAGTAGTGCGCTATATAAATGCCTATACATACATATACATACATACATACATATACCCAACAGCAACAGGGTGAGTAACAACCAGAGATTGGGGGGACAGAGGGAGATGGGCAAAATGGCACACATGCACAATCATGCCCAGCACACTGCACATCCACAATGAGGGCGGAACACGTCGCTGACACCCTTGGCACACTGCAGCACACATAGAAAGACTAAGTAGGACCCATCCGCTATGTGCACAAAAGGGTCCCCCTCCCTATCACCAATCCCACAACCTACCCATGCAAATTTGCTGAATCCAGCAAAGCAGCGGCCCTGTGAGCCAACAGTCCATGCAAGTGAGACTGCATGACAGATAGCATGGCTGCACTCACAATACATGCCATAGTGAACAAAACTGCTTTGAGGTGGCGGAGTTGGACCACATCCGTAAAGGAGCAGGTCACACTCTGACACATCCATGTGCATCTACAACCCATGACGTCAAACGCACATCTGCAGACAAACAATTCTCAAGAGTACCAAATATGTCCAAGAGCACAAATCACCCAAGCTGCAAACATCCCAGCACCTGAAAAGCACACAAGTCAAAGACACATCGACTCAAAGGGATAAGGGTACGCAAAATGAAAGCTGCAGGGCAGACTTGCCAACAATGCGGCACACACACATAGCAATCACAGCACATCAACATTGACAACAATGTGGTACAAAGTGCAACACCTACACCACAGGACAGAGCACACAACTGGTGCTGCTTGTGTGTGAAACTGCCCATTCACATCTGGCATTGCATGACACTGCGACGTGAGAATGTATGAATACAATCTAACATCCATCATGTAGTCGAAATGACCACTGTCTCCCAAAATAGCCAGCTCCTCCAAAACAGACACAATGTACATTGTCATACAGTCTGTATGTAAACATGTACAATGCGTCAACGTACATGGAACACACTATTGACATGCATCTCCCCTTTAGATTGCAGGGGGACAATCAACACCTTCTGCAGAGTAGACCACACATCTCTACAGTGATGATTAAGAGGACACCGTGCACAGTTGCCCAAACACCCTCCAATGACTTGTTGACAGCATCCGCACCCCAGGAGCAGGGCAGCCCGCTGCTGCGACGTGATCCCACCCCCTGCACAGACAACACAGCAGCAAGCATACGCCACCATGGCTGGCCCCCAGGACCCCCGACCAATAGATGGAATTCAAACACTGTGTATTAGCAGGCCAGGTGGATTTGGCAGACAGCTGTGGGTGGGTTTTAAGCTTGTGGCAGCCAAACTTGATGCCATACATGGGTGTCTGAGTCCCATCAGGGAACATGTACAGTCCCTAATGGACACCCCCTATCCGCACCATGATCACCAACAATCCTTGGCTGACATCGCTGGGGCCATTACTCGGATACAAGAACTGTTGAGTCAGACAGGTTTCAGCAATGACAGCACGGAGTTGGCACAGATGCGGAGGACAATGCAGACCATGGAGCGGATGCAGACTGGAAGGATGGCTACCATGGCTGAACACCAGCGAGATGTAGCTGGGATCTTCCAGGCCTTGCAGATCCTCATCTTGCCAGAGCCTGTCCCAGATGTCTGATGCTGGAACTTCGACACACACATCTCCGCCCCTGATGTGTCATTGGCCCACAGTGATGCAGCCCTATCACCTTCGCACCCTGATGTGTCAGTGGCCCACAGTGAAACTGCCATAACACCACCAAACACACCAACACACTGGATACAGAAGACGTCTCAGAGGAGTAAGATGTGGAGAGTAATGACTGTGTGAGGAAGGAGATAGTAGCATCCGTACCTGCCACATGGCCTGTCCCTGCCTGGTTCAGACCTATGTATCATGTCCTAGAACATCACCACCCACTGTCCCCCAGAACACTCTGCGACATTCACCTGGAACCCAACATGGACTGCCATATCTGCTACTGTACCAATCACACAAAAATCGGACTGTGAACTGAACTCCTCCGCTTCCGATTAACTTTGATTTCTCCTGAGGACTCTGATTCCCCCACCACTGGGTAAGCATGTCATGTGGGCTTGTATTGGCCATGTATCCCCCGGCTCTGAGACTCCCCAGAATGTGAATAAAACATTCAAAATCCCACAGATGTGTCATGTCTATGTTCACTCATGTGTACAAGTATGGATGAATGTAGGGAGGTTGATTGCACTGAAAGGGACACCCTTGTAAATGTCATCAATGCACATGTTTGAGCCTGATCCACATGGCCAATTAGTTAATGTGAAGGTGTGAACTAGCTGTGGCCTCATTGCATATGAACAACAATCTTGCATCCCCAACGTAGCCCCACGTCCATGTATCATATCGGGCTGTGTGTGTAAATGTCAGAATAGGTAGCCCGCCTGAAGTAGTGTCCCCTATCGCATGTGGCTAGAGTACATCTCTTCGCATGACATACTCACACACATCAGTGTGGACACAGCCTATTTCAATGGATCATATTGATCCACATGGTAGGGATTGGGACACCATGCTCACATTGCTGATGACACGTAAGGGCACAGGTCTACCAGCAAGTATCCCAAACACAATGTCTGGCTCACAGTGGCAGAGCTGCCAATAGGGATTCACCACCTATGTACCAGAGGCAGTCTGTCCCTCCCTGTGTACGGACAATGGTCATTGAGGCACATGATGTCTCAAACTAATCAACACTCATCACAGTTGTACACTGGTGAAGTTGTGTAGACTTTATTAGCATGTGTGTGTCAGTACGGGCAAGTGATGGGACACAACAGGTAGAGAAATGCTTAAGACACTTACAGGCAGAATGGGAACGTGTCGAGGTGCAGGGAATGGGGTGGCAAGAATGGACACATATCCTTACGGTTTGCAACAGTCTCAGCCCACCTTGCATTGCTGGTCGAGTTATGTGATGTTTGGCGTATGCTCATTTCCCTGTGTCAGGGATACGACTCACAGCCCATGGGATCTGCATGGAGCTGTACCACCGGACTGCACCGACTGTGGGCTATGCTGACAATGAGCAGGTGACAGGGACCAACAAGGTCCATGTTGTGCTACATTGCCATGTGTGTAGTCTCCCTCCAGCAGTATGTCAGATTTAGGAATGTTGCCAAGCGGCGCTGTGCAGCTCTGCCCATGGGCTGCAGCACCTTGCACAGTGTGTGACAACAACAAGCGTAGGTGCACGCACATGCATTCTGAGTCCGAGCGAATGCAGACATGTCCATTGGTAATCTGGCTTATGTGACCATTCCTCCATGATGCAACACGGTGTTGGGACCTGTGCTCTGGGTGTCAGTCAGTTGTGACTGCAGGAAGGTGGTTACTCGTCCATGATTTCAAGCGCTGCTTCATAGGCAATCAATACCAGAAGTACGTTGTCCTCGAATTCAAGGAACACAAGGGCGAGCCAATCCATTAACAGGGCCTGATAGATGTGCTCCGACCATGCTGTTTCACCTATGCGCAACACAGCCCAATAGGGAAATGCCTTGATGTGGTCACTGCACACGATGACTTGGCAACCTCCAATCCACTGCTGCCAGAACATATCAAGGCATCCCATGTCCGTGTATCCCGGTTGCACTCCTGTTCATAGGCCAACGGGGAGCACACACAGAAGTCATAATCCAGTTCATCTACTGTTGTGTTGGATAGGCAGACCTCCATGGGCTACTCAAATGTGCATGATCGACAGTGGAACCATGGCTGGATGCATGTGGCATACGCAAGCCGGAAACTCGAACGGTAACTGATTCGCAAAACTGCCATTGGCAGGGCTCCCAACAGATGCAGCATTCATGCACGGTACAGTTCCACGTGACTGGGATTGTGCATGTGCCTGGGATTGCCTGCCATTGCGTTTGTTGGTCTCGTACCAATGAGTTGTATGTGTGGTCGACGTTTGGACATATGGGTTGTCTTTTTTACCAATGTGTTGGGGGCATGCCATGCAAGTGCAGCTCGAGCAGGGGCAAGTGTGTGTGGGGGACATGTTGCTCTTTCATTAGCATGGTACATGGTGTGGGAGTCGCCAGAGTTTGGTATGGTATCTCACTCAGGGGGCGCCGGGCGCATTCGAGACCAAGGTCAGTGTTTCAGATGTTCTTCCAACTTCATGTCTGATTTTCATATGACTACTGCTTCATTTCTGAAATATGATGTGGCCTTTGTGCTGGAATAGTTGCTAGGCCTTGGATTTTGGGTGCACCGATTGCGACACACACGCAACAGTTGGCATGTATGTGCCAATGGACCGAGTGTCTCTTCCAAATAGTTGTTTGGTTTGGAATTTGATTGTGATATTTTGTTTGGACTCTCAATGATGAATGGTTGATTCGGCTTTTTCTGATATGCACTCTCTTGGTCCTGGGGAGGTGGGGGGTTCCCGGGGTGGGGCCCCGGGGGTGTGGGGGTGATAAGGGTGTGTGTGGCAGTGGGTGTTGTGGCCCTCTTGGGTGTCCGAACTGCATTATGGTTGACGCCATGGCATCTGTTGTTCTTCAGGTGTGGCTGTGGGCTGTGTTCCCTTGTCTGGTGCAGATTGTCATCCGACTGTGTACCAGGTCAGGGCAGATGTTAATTTTCTGCTGCTAACGTGCCTTATCACTTGTTTTGTGTTCATATTGACGATCTGGCTGGTCTTTGAGAATGCTGAGGTGTGGTGTTATTGTGGGTTTTTGCACAGGAATGACTACTCTGCATCTCATTAGCGATAGTTGCCTGGGTCATCCGTGGCAATGTTTTTTGAGGATGCTATTGCCGGAAAACTGATGGTACCAGCTGTTAGCACCAGCTTGTGAAAAGGGCTGTATTTTTATCGCGACTTTGGCTGCGCTAAAGTGCTGATAACTCGGCGATAGCTCCTTGAGAATATGCCCCTAAGTGTCTCCCAAGTAATTGCATTAGGAATGCTTGACAAATGTCTGGCAACTATGCAACCCTTTGTTTAAACTGATGTGGGACTTATAAAGGTGTCACTAAAATCTAACAGTAGTGTTTCCCCCGCACAAAATGTTGGCAGATCAAACCTGTCAAAATTTACCAGTTGAAAAACACCTGGCAAAAAAGGATCATGCTGATTTTCCCTGATTCCAATGGACAGTTATAATTGCAGAAATGTATACGGTCTGATAAATAATGATCCTCTGAGTATCATAATTGCAGACGTAATAAACAATGCACTAATACTAAGGCACCCATAATCAAAGCCTAATTGTCTTAAGGGGATGCGTGGGGATGTCTTCCATATTTTCAGTAGATGAAATCTGGCTGATGTGGCAGTGTTCGTTCTGATGGTTGGCATGATCATTCTTGAATACAAGTATATATCAAGGTTTCTGACTGAGAAGGTTGTGGCCATAGTCTCTGAGGAAAATGATGATGGAATGAGAGGATAACATGAGCTGATGTGGCAGAAAAAATGATTAGTCTTTGATGACTAATTTTTCACAGCTCAGCAGCTCAAACTGGTTGCCATTCTGCAGATGGGTAAAATTAAACCACCTATTGTGTAACAATACCCCTAGATGTTCACTGGGCTAGGTGGGGCGATGAACGTTTGGTGGCGGGCTGCTAAGGGTATTGTTATTTCTCTGAAGAAATGGCAACATGTCACAGCCTTAGCACAAGAAGGAATTGTGGGACATTAGCAACAAAAAGAGCCCTGAGGAATCGAGTCTGATTGCCAATGCTTGAACAAATGGTTAAGCACGTTGAAAAAAATGACATCAGTGTTAATTGATAAGTCTTGGCGGACTAACCCCCTAAGCTACTCATGTTCCCATTATCAAAAGTCTTCATTGCAACTCAGCAGTTTATTTATTAGAACTACTCCAGTAATGATATGTTTCAGTTTCAAGATTCCTGTTAGCAAAGCAACTCTGTGCTGAATCATTCATTCCCTGGATGAGGTGAGATGAAATGACAGGAAACATGACTGAATTAAATGGTGACACTAAAGGCGGTGCTGAGATTGGTCACTCTACTTACACAAATCAGGAGTAATGTGCAACATAGCAGATCAGAAAGTCCAAACTCCAGAGAAAGCCCTGCACCTTACAGAACAGATGTAAAGCTCTGTAAGCCAAAGGGGGTGATAGCACCTTTCAAGCTGGGAGAGGTGGGGAGATGTCATGTCGAAGGGCAGAATATTGGCAGCCAAGAAACTCGAGGCCCCTGGGGAATCCCTCACTGGTTACCTGGACTGTAGACACCTCTCCGTGTTGAGGCCTATGAGAAACAGAAGAATTACAAGGAAAAAAATAACAGGATAGATAGGTAGTGTAGGGACAGGCAAGTGTAAAGTCAAGCTCCCCTTGAAGTAGTAGAACAAGTGCATTTGAGAGGGTTAAATAATTAAATGTAGACTAGCATACAGGCTAGGGTCATGTGTTTCCTTCAAGCTATGTCACAAAACAAAGAGTAGCCTGTGGTAAGTGGAGTGGTGTGGCTCACTGGTTAGAGGCGGCAGACCCGGAAGTAGAGAACGGCCCGGGACCAGGGTTCAATTCCCGACGCAGCAGGGTCGTGGACCAGGGTCAGCGGACTTGATATTTCTCGCCTCGGTGCCTACTCAAACCAGGGATCACACTCGGCAACTCTGGGCATTAGCTTGCCTCATCTCTACAACGGCCCCCCACATTCGCCGGGGATGCCTGGGTTCACCTTGGAGATACCCAGTAGGGACCATCTCACAGGGATAGTCAGGACGGGTTCCCCAGCGGTCTACAGCGCCACGACGCCTCAGGGCAGCAGTGCGCTTTACAAGACCACATACATACATACATACATACATATATACATACATACATACATACACATACAACTGGAGGTGCCCATGGATAGGTATGAGGAGCAACGGGGAAAGACATTGCCACTGCAGGCATACGGGACTCCATGTTGTGACGGAGGTCGGGTTGGTCAACAATGTCAAAGAAGGAAAAGATCTGTAGCACTATCAAAACAAAATTAGAAAACAGTCCACCCGCGAAAAACAAACACTGGTCTCCTTCCAAAGTTTGAAAAATGTAGTCAAGTTATTGGAGCACAAGCAAATCCGCCATCTTGATATTGGCAGTTTAGTGATACTAAGGAAATTCAGACCCATCTTCAGACTGCCCAAATGTGGGATATATGCAGCGCAATTTTAGTCTGACTGAATAGATGAAATAAAAAATTGACACAATGGCAGACCACCTCGTTAATTTGATCTGATTAGTGGTGAGTCAACAATCGGAATAATGATTGAGACTACTCCACCCCCAAAATCCCGACCTATGCTCTGAAGAAAAACAACATACTTCATAGAGGACATGATTCTTCGTGGTAATGTACTTTGACTCTAGCTTTGCTTTTTGTTTAGTTTTGCAATGAAAAGATAACCTGTGGGGCTAGTCGGCACATATTGCATTACTTTGAACCCTAAAATGTATAACACAAGAAACACAGGGGGTCTACCAGCTGAATATTAGAGCTGTACTGTCAAAACCGAGTCCACAAGATCTCAGAGTGTGTATATCACAAAGACAGTGTGTTTGAGAGAAAAGAAGGAAAAAAGGGTGAACTATACATGCATAGAAGAGACCGATACATCATAGGGTATTCATAAATGGCTAACCAGTCCAAAACAATTCAAATAGGGTTTCCATCAAACAGACTTAATGATCAGTCATATCATTTGGCCAAACCCTTGTGCATAAAAGGCTGATCCCTTGATCATAGGGACAAAACCCGCACCTTATCGCTGTTTTGGGATTTGGTCCACCAACATAAACAAAACGTCCATGATGACTGATCTTTTGATGGTCGAATAGACAAGTGCAACAAAACAAATAGTGAAATTAAAATAGGATATAATGCCCTCCTTCTGACAACTTTATTCTGCGGACAAGACACACCAGCGCCAAGAAACCGTCCGGTGTATGTTGCGCTCTACAAATCTTTTTTACATTACATTACATTTTACATTACATTACATTACATTACATTACATTACTCCTAATTAAAAACCAGAACAGTGCAAAAAGGACAGTAACAGATATCTGCCTATAGAAGGGCCAATATATAGGCAGATATCTGTTACTGTCCTTTTTGTTCTACACTAAGTAGGAGCTGGGGATATAATCAGGCGTGGGTCTCAAAACTATATATCCCTTGGATCCTTTTTCAAAATTTTTGTGGTTATAACCCTAAAATGTAAACATGAACCATTTAATACATTATTAAGAACACATTTCCTGTTGCCAGTTCTGCAAAAAACACCTCATCAAATTAGTACATCTTCTTGCTCAATAAAAAGATTACAGCATTTCAGATTACCAGAATTATTTTGCTTTTGCACATCTTTCACTGAAAATTTGTGCATCTGAATATGTAGTCATCTTTTTATTTCGCCGTTTCAGTATGAGTCCATTTGACTTATTGCATTAAATATCAATGAAAACTGAAGCAAGCATTTTCCATATAAGCGTGCGAGTTTTTTTTTCTCTTTCCTTCGTTTATTTTTATTTTGATATGCCATCACAGACTGGGGGAAATAAGAATTGGACATAAGTGCAATTTTAACATCAAAGGGTTTTTACACATTCTGCAGCCCTCCAGTCCTCTACACGCTGCCATTTGCGTCTGGAGACAGCCGGAAGATTGTCAGTTTACATTGTCGAAGCCGTTCTGAAAAAGTTCCCCTTTTAGCTGCAGATTTGTTTGTTCAAAAACACTAGGGACTGCTTTCATCTTCCAATGTATTATAATTATGGTGCATCAAAAGGCCATCTCGGCCCTGAACTGCATCTTACTCAAAGAATGTCGTTTGATATTGTAATGTACTTTTTGCCACAATTACTTCCAATAGACTTTTTTTTCATCTTTCGGAAGGTAACTGCTGATACCCACTGCACACATGCAGTTCAAGAAGTACTGTTCATATTTGTGTGATCTCCTTCTCTTTTTCTTAAAAATCTCGCATCCCAACAATTTTCCAACCTCTCAACCCCTCCTCCAAAAATAAAGCTAAAACGCCCCATATTCAACCTTCAATGTACCTTATTAGAGCCTTTGAAGAATTGTGCAGCTGCTTGGATGTTCCAAGGCATGGAAACAGACTATTACAGTAGCCCACGTATTTGATCAGCTTCTGTTGATCTGTGTCGTTGCGTAGAATAATAGGCTACTCTACTGGCCTGAATATTTCTGCTTGTACGGCCTTCAAAATTCACTTTAAAGGGCACACAAAACACCTCAAACTAAACCTTTGATCTCCTCTGTTGGTGTCATTATAGCGGTTCGTACTTCTTAGCATTCTAATAGCACCTTAACTAGTCGCACTTTTTATTTGTTGTGCTGCTTGCTCTACAGAGATGGACAATTTCGAAATGATTATATTGATGATTTCTGTGCAAAAGTCATCTGCATCGTCCATTATGATAGTGTTCTAATCTTAGCAATAAAGCCTTGGGTACATTCTATTTACATTTAAACTTTAGTGTGAAATTTTTTTATTTGCACTGTGAAAAAATCCTTATATTCTTATAAAACCACATTCAAAGTATGCCTTCATTCTTACAGTCGTGGTCAATGCACATTAGCATTTGGCAATACTCATCAAAGCAAATAATTGTTTTACGCAGTTGGTACAGATGATAAAATTGATAAGTGCAATTTCTTTAAAGCAAATTTGCATACTTTATTTCAAAGTAGAAATCATGTTTGCAGGGAAAGTACACATCAAAGCTACCAATTTGATCTGACTTGTCTGTCTGATTTCATTGTTTTTGAACGACCAGGCTCAAAGAACGAATACGTAGTGTATTTTTGGCTCTGGAATCCTCTGAATATTAATTAATTGGAACGCTGTCTTTAAGGTTAGAATGTTTACTGGTGTCTGCATAAATAATGAAATCAAACTCCAAGAAGTTTATTGTTCCGTCGGGTATTTACATGCACTGGAAAGACTAGCTGGTGGATGCAAGTATTGATTCCCTGGCACTGTGTAAAAGTGCAGATCCGGCCACTGGCACGATAAATCTAGGCACCAGGGCGACACAAATCTATGTGTTTGAGCTATGTGGCAGCTAACGCAGATGGCGGATGAAAAAAGATAAAAGATGATCAATAAATCTCTTTTTAGCAGCAGCATTGTAAGTCACTTCATCTCTCCTAGAAAAAAAAAATGTTTGCAAACACTATGGAGGTTCAATTAAAAGAGTTTTATTTGATCATTGCAACGGTCTTGACACAAAGCAGATAATGTATGAGTCTCCGTTGGCAATGAGAATATCAATCGGACACGAATTGCTCAAAGATCTGCTTCACTATGTGCTCCACACTGAAATGTATACAAAACTGTGTAAATGCCTTTTTGGAGTTAATTTCATTAGCCAAAATAAATTGAGCTGCACATAAAAACGGGCATTTAAAGGACATAAATGAGAGATATAATTCCTTCTGGAAGATGATAAGACCTGCCCTGCATGGAAGGATTATTTATGTAGCATTTAATTAAAATATATATCACTAGTGATAAATCTGACCATTAAATGAACCAGCCATGCAATATTGCTAGTGTAATTTTGCACTCAGGAACATTGAGAGTCAGCATTCAAATGTAATAAAAACAACATTTGTGCAAAGGTTTGGTTGCAGCAATCCCACTCCTTTTCTCCATATACAGCTACTTGGGAAGCATACTAACCAAGATAACAATACGTAATAAAGCGTATCCCATCAGGCTCCAATTTCATTTCCAATTATTTACTCTGTCTGCAACATTTTCTAAAAATGAAGGTAACATTTCGGTGACTCTGATATGGAGTGTTTGGAGTAGATCTGAAATCCCCCCCCCCTCTCTTTACCAGAAGGGAATACAGTGGGTAATCCATTCAATTCGCAAATGGAACCAACTTTTATGTTCTGCTACATCGACGATTCCTCATAACGATTAACCACTGAGGGGCATATTAGCAAGAACCTCGTTAAAATTATCGCCGTTTTAGCGGCAGGAAATTGCAGCTAAAACGGCGATAATGGGCTTGCTAATATGCGTTATAGAATTCCAATAGAAGCCCAGGTTCGATGTGCAGGACATCTAACCTGGCCTTCTTATGGAATTCTATAACGCGTATTAGCAAGACCATTATTGCCGTTTTTGCGGCAGTTTCCTGTCGCTAAAACGGCGATAATTTTAACGAGGTTCTTGCTAATATGCAGCTGAATTCCTTCAAATATTACACAAGCTATGACAAAGCCAATGGGTCTCACTAATCAAAAAGCTCACATTCGCATGCACTTAGAAAGCAGCAATCAGCACTTTTTGAACGAAAGCTGAGGAACTTTAAGCAATTACTAGAGGTTCCTTGAATTAGACACAAGTATTTACTGTCGAAGGCTGCAGTATTTTAAAATCATACTAGCAGTCCCGTGTGCCAGGTATGTTTATGGTGTAGTAGGCTTTAGCACTCAAAGCCCCGATTATGAGCCTGGCGGTGACTTGAGGGGGCCCAGTGGTAGCAGTTTCCCAACCGTCATATTAGGAGGCTGGAGGTGGGACTGTCATAGCCCTGCCGCATCCACCAGGAAACCAATATTCCCTGGTAGTGTTGCTGCAATAAGTAGGCAGTAATATACTTAGTGCGACAGGTGCAGGCCCGCAAGTATATTATGAGTTTCCTCTCCGCGGACAATGTCATGGTGGTTCCTTCTCCATAAACACTGTGGCAGAGAGGAAACAAAGCAGGCCCTTTAGGGCCCTTGTGCCTCCTCCGCATGAGAATGAACACAGGGGGACACAACATGCCCTGCATGGCATGGACTTTTCAATCAATCAATCAATAAATCTGGGGAAGTGTAAGCGCGCTACCCACCAGTGAGTGTCTCAAGCCACTGGAGGGGGGGGGGGGGGGCGGAAGGTGAGCCGCTCCCTATCAGTCGAAAAACCAGGTCTTGATCCTGTTCCTGAAGATGTTCAGGGAGAGGGAGCATCTGATGTTGAGCGGGAACTCGTCCAGGTCTTGGCTGCGATGTAGGAGAAGGTTTTTCCACCTGTTCTGGCTCTGCAGATGCGCAGGGTTTCTTTGAGGGCAAGGCCGGCGGATCAGAGGTTTCTCATGGGTATGTGGACTCCAATAACTCTCATTGAGGTATTGGAGTCCGGTGTTGTGGGGCATTTGTAGGCGTGAATGGGTATCTTGAAAGTGACTCTCTTCTCGAAGGGGAGCCAGTGGAGGTTCCGTAGTGTTGGGTGGTGCGTTTGTGTTGAGGAATGCTGAGGACGAGTCTGGATGCAGTGTTCTGTATGAGCTTGCAGAGAAAAAACTTGTTGATCCTGGTGTAGAGGGCATTTCCATAGTCCAGTCTGCTGGTTATGAGTGTGTGGGTTATGGTCTCCCTTGACTCGGGAGGATCCACTTGAAGGTCTTTCGGAGGATTTGTAGGGTATTGAAACAGCTGAAGGCATTGGCGCTGACCTGTTGTGTCATGGAGAGGGAGGAGTCGGGTACTATGCTGAGGTTTCAGGTGTGGTTCGTGGGTGTGGGGGACTGCAGAGGTCCGTAAGCCACCAGGTGTTGTCCCATGCAGAGGGGGAGTTTCCGAGGACAAGTACTTTTGTCTTCACTAACTTGAGCTTCATGCAGTTTCTGCTCATCCAGGATGCAACTTCCTTTATTCCATCCTGGAAGTTGAGTCTGGTTGTGATTGGGTCCTTGGTGAGGGAGAGGATGAGTTGGGTGTTGTCGGCGTAGGATACTATGCTGAGTCTGTGCTGTCTTACGATGGCGGCAAGGGGGGCCATATAGATGTTGAAGTGTGTGGGGCTAAGCAATGATCCTTGGGGCAATCCTTAGTTGATTTCAGTGGGTTCGGAGAAGAAAGGTGCTCATCTGATTCGTTGGGTTCTGCCGGTGAGTAATGAGCGGATCCAGTCAAGGGCAGTTCCGTGTATGCCAGCATAGTTGAGTCTGGCGGTGAGTGTGCAGTAGGAGTTGGTGTCGAACGTTGCAAAGAGGTTGAGTAGGACCAGGGCTGCATTGTGTACTTGGTCGCGGCGGGTGCAAATGTTATCTGGGGCATCGAGTAGAGCGGTTTCGGTGCTGTGGTTGCTGCGTAATCTGGATTGGGAGGAGTTGAGGATGGAGTTTTCTTCAATGAATTTGGTTAGTTGTGCATTGGCAGTCTTCTCAGTGGCTTTAGCAATGAAGGGGAGGATCGAGATGGGCCGGTAGTTCTTGAGGTCAGAGGGGTCTGCTGAGGGCTTCTTGTGCAGGGGTCTCACTCAACTGCATGTTTCCAGTCGTCGGGAAAGATGCCGGTCTTGAAGGGGGTGTTGATGGTGTCATAGTTCTCGAGCGATTGCGGTGACAGCCCTGTGGAAGATGTGCAGCGGTCCGTAGGGGCCTTGAGTGGATGTATTTTGTGGTCAAAGTCTTGCCTTCGGTGTTGACTGAGATTCAGGAGGAGATGGTGGGCTGAACGGCATTGCTGGAGCAGCAAGTGGTTTCGGAGTGGGGTGTCTGGTCATTGAAGTTGTTGTAGAGTTCCTTGATTTTGAGATGGAAGTATAATCTGAGCTTGTCGCAGAGGTCCTGGGAAGGGGTGATTTCCATGGTTTTGCTGGGGGGCTTGAGAATTCCTGGAAGACGCTGAACAGTTGCTTTGAGTTGCCGGCATTGGCGAGGATCTTGTTTTGGTGAAGGTACTTTTGGTGGATCTGATGAGTTGGTGGTATTCTGTCATGGTGTTTTTGTAGGTGGTGCGGTCTTCTGGCATTTTGCTGTTTCTCCAGTTCTTCTCGAGATATCTGCAGGTGAGTCTGGGTTCTTGGAGATCGGCGGTGAACAAGGTGGATTTCCTGGGGCGTTGTCTGATGGGCTTGCATAGTGGTGCAAGCTTGTCCGCGCAGCTGGACATCCATCTGTGGAGTCCTTTGGCTGCAAGGTTGGCGTTGGTCGACAGGGTGAGGGCGTCAATTTTGAGGATGGAGTTGAGTTGTTCCTCAGTACCTTTGCACCAGTTCCTTCATGGGGGACACGGTGCAGGTTTGGGCCGCATGGGTTTGTCGACGTGAAAGTTTACACAGTGGCAGTCTGTCCATCGAGGTTGCTTGTTGTGGCTGAAGTGGGTGTTCTTTCCTCCTATGAAGATGGGGCGAGGGTGTGTCCTGCCTAGTGGGTGGGCGTGGTGAAGAGCTGTTTCAGTCCCATGTTGGCGAGGTTGTCGATGGGCGTGGGGGCATTGGGTTTGCTGGAGTTGTTGAGGTGGAAGTTCAGGTCTCCGATGAGTATGTAGTCCATGGAGGCAACGGCATGGGGTGCAATGAGGTCAGCGACAGTAGTGGTAAATGAAGTGCAGGGTCTGAGGGGTGTCAGCAGGTGAGGGTGCCACAGAGAGTGGTTCTGTGGCTGGTCTGGATCTGGAAGTGAAGGTGTTTGGTGGTAGGGAAGGAGTCATTCGTGGTGGAGGTGAAGAGTCGGAGGGAGCTCTTGTGTACGATGGCGAGTCCTCCTCCTGTGCAGTACTCCCTCTGGATCTTGTATCCGTCAGGGATGGCGGTGGCGATGTAGGGGCTGGAAGAGGCGTTGGTCCAGCTTTCTGTAAAGAAGGCGATGTCCAGCGAGAGGATGTCAAGGAGGTTTCACATGTCTACAGAGTGTTTGTGCAGGGAGCGCACATTGAGGAGGATGCACTTCAGGACTTTGGTGTTGTTGGCGTTCAGTGCTGGGTCCATGGGGGTGTGGTTGGATGTGAAGGATTGGCGGCAGTGATGGCAGGAGAACTGGCCATGGGTGGTGTTCGGTGTCGACCACTGGCAGTTGTTGTTCCTTCGGGATTGAGTGCGAGGAGGGCAGCGGAGTTGTGGCGGTTGGAGGTTGCAAATCCAGGGTTCCTGGAGTTGGCTGCGATCGGGTCCCGGATGTGCGCAGACGGGCTTGCCTATTGTGGCTCCTCCAGTGCAGCAGTGGCGCGGCCATGCAATGGCTGCCATTAAGTAGGGAGGAGGGGGACAGAAGCCTGGAACCAGCAAGGAGGGAGGGGCCGCAGGGCAGCAGCTGCGGAAAGGGCACGGAGGGCAAACAGGCACAGAATACAGAGAAAATGGCTAATTGACACACAGGCACAGGCACAATGAAAAATACAGTGAAGAGGCTAGAAGGAAGACAGAAAAATGGGCACAGAAAGACAGAAAAATGGCGAAAAGACAGAGACAGACAGCAGCAGCCAGCAAAAGAGTAAGGCTCTCCTACTGGACCATCAGGGATGAGGCGCAGGCAGAAGCCTGCAGGTGGAGGAGGGCCTCAAATACCTACCTGACCAGGCAGAGCACAGTGCATGGAGCAACAGCACTTAACAGCGGAGCTGCGGGAGGGAGAGCAGGTACCTGACCAAGAGGTCAGAGGTCTTGCTTGCGCTCCCTTGCAGCGGCTGCCAATAAGTACGGGAGGGAAGGGAAGTGCAAGAACCAACAGGAGGGAGGAGCCACAGTGGCAGCAGTGGCGGGAAGGACACAGAGAGCAAACAGGCACAGAAGACAGAGAAAATGGCTAATTGACAAACAGGCACAGTCAGAATGACAAGAAAGGCACAATAGAAAATACAGTGAAGAGGCTAGAAGGAAGACAGAAAAAACGGGCACAGAAATGACAGAAACATGGCACAAAGACAGAGAAAGAGTGAAGTGGCCAGCAGAACAGCAAGGCACTCCCACTGGACCACCAGGAATGAGGCACTGGCACAAGCCAACAAGTGGAGGAGGACCTGGAAAACCTACATGATCAGGCAGAGCACAGTGCACAGAGCAGCTGCACTTAACAGTGGAGCTGCGGGAAGAGAGCAGGCCCTGACCAGGAGGTCAGAGGTCTTGAACTGTTTCTGGCATTCCCATTGCAGTGCCCATTTTTAGAGGCACTGCTGTGGTGACACTAAAATCCAGCCTGCCAGACAGGAGGAAACTCCAAATCTGGGGGGGGGGGGCGGTCTGACCATGGCTTTGGTGGATCAGCGGAGGGGCAGACCAGGCACTGCAGTGGAATAGTTGTTTACTGCCCTAAGAAGTTAGTATTGGTCACTTGAATTAGAAAAAAATGCGTACTGTGCCAGACTGCAATATCTTAACAAGTCCATAATAAGTTTCTACTGTGCCTCTCAAACTCAGGATACCAGAGAATTATAAACTGGTCTGATGTCTTGTATTATCTTTGTTTGTTGGGAGGGAAAATGTACAAAAGCGAAAAAATATCGATTGAGCTACTGTTTTGAGCAGGTCGATCATATTCAACATATACATTTACGTATTCACCTAGGTAAGTCTAATGATTGTCACTTATTTTCTACAACCCACATGATATGCCAATGCTGGATTATGATGGAATATACAAAAGGATTCTACTGGCTGCACAGAAAGAACATGTACTAGGGAGCAGTGGGTAGCCAGCTGGGGAAGAGTGAAGGGAACTGATTAGAGCTTGTTGGGTTGCATATTCCAACAGCAGCTCGAAAAATATTAACTTTTTAAACACCCAACAGAAATGAAAAAAATATTGACAACAATACCTCACCATTCAAAATATCATTTGAACAATATCAATTACAAAAAATATGGATTTTGAAAACACTGACAAAAGTAAAAAATGAATTAAAAAGGCAAGATATTGACAATAGAAATATTGCTTACCAAATTATCACAAACTATAAAACAATACAAAATTAAAACTATACCACTTTCCCAAAAACATCTTTACAACAAGTTATGCAATCAAACTTCTCAACTCGTATTATTTTAAAATGAGCAATTACTTATTAAAGGAAATCAAAACGTAACCATGACAACTAGAACATTCAACAAACAAAATATTTTAACTAATCATTTATGGCATTAAATAGAAAAGAAGCATCAAAATGC
This sequence comes from Lissotriton vulgaris, assembly GCF_964263255.1. Lineage (NCBI taxonomy): Eukaryota > Metazoa > Chordata > Amphibia > Caudata > Salamandridae > Lissotriton > Lissotriton vulgaris. The sequence goes on from NC_141697.1 coordinate 450,316,492, forward strand.
AGGCACAGCTGCCTGAGAAGACAGGATAGCATCACTCTGCCAGACTAAACAACCAAGAGCTCACTTAAAAGTAAGTGCATAAATCTCATTAAAAGTAAATGTAAATATATTTTTAAAAGACAAAACTAAAATCATCACCTTAAAGGCAATATAATACTTATGCATCTTTAATTTAATATATTATTATACTCCTATTGTACAGACCAAAAAATTAAACCTACAAGAGACCGAAAGATTAACAAAAATATTTGAATAATGCTTAAGAAATCTGAATCTTCAATGTTTGAAAAAGCAAAGAAAATTAGACCTCTAAAAACTGACACACGATCTCTACTGGAAGGGTTCCCACAGCACCAGGACTCTGCATTGACCTTGCAGCCAGCAATGAAACTGCTGCTGTGGAAATCTTCACCAACGCATGCCTTCACATCCCTCATCAACAGCAGACTTGACGACGACACAGGTCCTTGCATCACAGCATCATAGCTCTTCGTAAGGCTGATTGTCTTGACTGAGTGACACATCCTCAATGCCAGACTTTACATCGCAAGCCCTTGTCGATGTGATCCTCAGTTACGATGCAGGACCTTACATCGTAGCTTTGCAGCACCTCGGAACCAAGCATCGCCTTTGCTGTGTGATCCATCCACGAAGTGGGACCTCGCAGCATTCAGACAGAAAATCGTGTTGGAAATGTTGACTTATTCAAATATTGAGTTGGAAATATTGTGACAGAGAAATATAAACAGCAAGAATATTGTGGTGAAAAATATCTAATATAAGGTAAGAAATAATGTTTTAAAAAATATAGAAGTCATTAATATCATTTGCAAAGGTATAGTTGTCTCAAAAATACATTTTTTAAATAGAGTTATGTATTTAAGTTTATATTTTAAATGTAAGTTTTGTATGTTTTTGTATACATATTGTTTATGTTTTTAATATATGTGTTACATTTTTAGTAGTTATCAATCTTATTTTAATTAAATTTGCGTTTATTATGTCCATATCGGGTTGTACGTTTGTAGGGAATAGGATGGGAAGTAATTGAAATATAATACATTAATGATTATTTTTCATTAATTAATTAATATTTATTTATTTGAGATTTTATAGGGTTAACTGTGGGAAGTGATTTATTTGTAATTAATTATTAATTATTAACTGATTGTTGTAATTAATCATGGTAATTATTTTAGGTGCGGGTTGTGAGGTTTATGGGGTAAAGGGTGGGAAGTAATTTATTTTTATTTAATTTGTTATTAATTAAACAAATTAATTGATAGTGAATTAATTATGGAACTTGTGTAATTAATTTTAGGTACAGGTTGTGGGGATTATAGGGGCGAAGGGTGGGAAGTAATTTATGTTTAGTTGATTAATAATTAGTTGTTAATTTACATTAATTAATTAATTGAAAATTAAATATAGAAGTTGTGCAATTAATTTTAGTTGTGGGTTGTGGGATTTAAAGGGGTCAACAGTGAGGAGGTATTTATGTTTAATTAATTAATAATTAGTTGCTCATTAATGTTTATTAATTAGTTATTATTTAATTAGGGTAATTGTTTAACTTTTTCTGCGTTGGTTTTACATTTATGGGGTAAGGGGTGGGCAGTAAATTAATTTTACATACTTTATAATTAGTTGTAAACTACTGTTGTTTTTTTTCTGTTCAATAAGTTTATTAGAATTTAAAAGAGTATATAAACATTTGAATAGCATAGAGGTGATACATAAGAGAAAATAAAAAGTATGAATACATCATAAGTTGATATCTGAGATAAAGTATAAAATGAAATCTAAAAAACCGGGAACCAAAACAATGGCATCACCATAGGTTATCAAAGAAAGAAAAATATAGAGAAAAAGAAGAAAGCAGAGAGAAAAAGATAGAAAAAGGAAGAAAAGAAGGAGAAACAGAAAGGAGGTTAAAGAAAAAGAGAGGAAGAAGAGTAGGGAAAGAAGAGGAAGAAGAAGAAGGAAAAGATCTTCTGGGAAGCTACATTCATACAGAAGGACAACATTCACACAGCCGAATCAAATGGATATTGAGCAACCAAACCCTTAGAAGATGAATCCATATATGAGTCTAAAGTTTCCCAGACCCCTTTAGAAATTGAAGGAGAGAGATGAGCATCCTCAACTGAGGTGTGTGCACCTCTTAAGAAAGAGACCCAAGCCCACCAAGTGTGATAAGAGATCGAAGAAAAAGATTTCCATTCCATAAGAATTACTTTCACTGCAATAGTTAATAACAAGTCCAGTAGTTGGAAATCTAAGGAATCTAAGGGTAGTGGAGTACGAGATGCAAGTGGACCTAACATAATCATGGGGAAAGAAAGCTGACACCGGAGGTTAAAAATCAATTGAAGATGTTTGTGTATTAAGTCCCAAAAGGGTTTAAGTAGCGAGCATTCAAAAAACATGTGTAGGTAATCACCTGGACATAGACCACAACTCCAACAAAGATCATCATCCTTCAATTGAAGAGAGTGTAAATGCACCGGAGTCCAGTGGAGCAGGTTAATAGAGAAAAATACTGTTGGTTTTTAAATTAAAAAGAAGTTTTGATTCTGTAATACATTTATTTAAAGTTTAATTTTAGCTGTCGGTGGTGGGGATTATAGGGGTAAAGTGTGGGAAGTTAATTAATTTTCTTTGAGTTTCAGGTAGGAAATAAAACAATTTTTATATAATAATTAATGTTTTTGTTTTTAAATAATTTCTAATAAAAAATATTTATTTGTGTGAAAATTATTTTTTATTTTATTTAATATAACATTTGTAGGTATTTGATATATTTATTTAACATATTAATACGTTTTTAATGTTTAGTATTAAATATATTTGCATTTTAATTTTTAACAGATATATATATATCCAAAAGTTACTCTGTTAATCTTAACAGACGTACATGGACACCTCTAGTTGCTGATGAGCAAATAATTTATTAGCAGGAAACAAGATGTTTCACAGTATGGCTTGATCAAGCCTTAAGGTGAAACGCATTGTTTCCTGCTAATAAATTATCTTGCACATCCGCAACTGGAGGTGTCCGAGTACGTCTGTTAAGATTAACGAAGTAACTTTTGGATATATTCGGGCAACCGGTGGCCCTATCTCGGACCGCCCGTGAGCTGGCTTAGCGCAATCCCGATAACCGGAACTGTTGTTTTGATATATCCTCTTTCTGAATCTGCAGGGAACCTTTAATGAAGCTGGCAGAGTCTCATCCAAGGCTCAATGGAGGGCCGAGAAAACTTGTCCATAACTGGCTGCAGCGGAGGTAACCCACTAGAGGGCGTTAATTGGCAAAATGAGACCACAAATCCCAGCGTGCATTTAAAAATGAACTGCCACCAAAGGAGGAGCACTGAAAGCCCCCTATTTCAGAAATACACAGGGGAGATGTGGTAGCCACTAATCACCTCCACTGACACGGCCTCTGAGGAGATGCAAACAGCGGCATCGAAAAGTGTCGGGCCATGGACTTCAAAGGGATGTTAGGCTGCCTGCTTGGTTTAAATAGAGTTGTTACTCACCTGCAGTGCTGTGCGGCCTCAAGCTTCTGGGTGTTTTTGGTACATGTTATGCAGCGGTTCCAGGCCGCAGAGGGATCGCACTTTCCGCAACCAATGGGCATTAGGAGAGAGGAAAGTTCCTCTTTCTGAAGCTGCAGGGAACCTTTAATGAAGCTGGCTGAGTCTCATCCGAGGCTCAATGGAGGGCGAGAAAAATTGTCCATAATTAGCTGCAGCGGCGGTAACACACTAGAGGGCGTTAATTGGCAAAATGAGACCTCACATCCCAGCGTGCATTTAAAAATGAACTGCCACCAAAGGAGGAGCACTGAAAGCCCCCTATTACGGAAATACGCAGGGGAGATGTGGTAGCCACTAATCACCTCCGCTGACACGGCCTCTGAGGAGATGCAAACAGCGGCACTGAATCGCGTCTGGCCATAGACTTCAAAGGGATGTTAAGCTGCCTACTTGGTTTAAATAGTGTTGTTACTCACCTGCAGTGCTGTGCGGTCTCAAGCTTCTGGGCGTTTTTGGTTACATGTTATGCGGCGGTTCCAGGCCGCAGAGGGATCGCACTGCCCGCAACCAATTGGCATTAGGAGAGAGGAAACTTCCTCTTTCTGAAGCTGCAGGGAACCTTTAATGAAGCTGGCGGAGTCTCAACCAAGGCTCAATGGAGGGCCGAAAAAAATTGTCCATAATTAGCTGCAGCTGAGGTAACCCGCTAGAGGGCGTTAATTGGCAAAATGAGACCTCAAATCCCAGCGTGCATTTAAAAATGAACTGCCACCACAGGAGGAGCACGGAAAGCCCCCTATTATGGAAATACGCATGGGAGATGTGGTAGCCACTAATCACCACCGCTGACAAGGCCTCTGAGGAGATGCAAACAGTGGTATCGAAACGCGTCATGCCATGGACTTCAAAGGGATGTTAAGCTGCCTGCTTGGTTTAAATAGAGTCATTACTCACCTGCAGTGCTGTGCGGCCTCAAGCTTCTGGGCGTTATATATATATATATATATATATATATATATATATATATATATATATATATATATATATATATATATATATATATATATATATATATATATATATTCACTGAAAAAACCATAGGTTATAGACCATATATAGTTAGGAATTAGCATTTACAAAACCTTAATTACTCGCACAAAACCATTGAAATTTGCATATATAGTTAGTTGCGCTAACTATATATCGCGCACCCGCAATCCACTGCTGATGATGTCACATATTACATCATTCATGACATGGTCAGTGACATCACTGATGACATCACTGATGACATCTCAAATGACTTCACTGACAACATCACTGATGACATCATTCATGTGATAATACGATGAACCTCTTCAGACTCTAATATAACCTTAGATACACTCAGTGTAAACAGATACTCACAGACTGTCACTCATCCATGGAGTTACTCACACACCTATTCAGTCATGCAAAGAATCAATCACACCTCCATTTCCTCAACTATACAGTTATACACACCTTACTTATTCAAACATATACTAACACACATTTACTCTCTTATACAATCCCAGATACAAGTTCACAATGATCCATACAGCCACTCACACATTCACTGGCTCTTATGCACAGTTATTTATATAGGTCAACTCTCACATGTACTGTGTTTTACATATGTACTTAGTTTGACATGTAGCACTGAGATATCCATTCACTCACCAATACACTCATGCAGACAGTCAACAACCCATACAGCTGTTTCCACATGCACTTTTGAACCCATACATCTAGTGAATCAACTGCTCACACATCCATGCACAGAGTCATACACCTCCCAGCCACTCACACACATACTCAGTCTCCCATACAAATACTTGGGCAACCAATCAATAACCCATATAGTTACTCATATAGCTACTGATCAGCACATGCAGCAGTTTACAGAACAACAGATATAATGATGCACAAATTAAGACAGTTTAGTCACTAACCCATGCACTCAGTGAGACACATTTAATCACTCTCTCATACAGTCAGTCATGCACCTACTAAATCCTTCATCCAGACACTTATACATCCACTCATTCTTCAATATGTAAGACATATTTTAACTTTACAGAAACACACAGTCACTGGATGATGTCATCAGTGATGTCATTTGAGATGTCATCAGTGATGTCATTTGAGATGTCATCAGTGATGTCATCAGTGATGTCACTGACCATGTCATGAATGATGTAATATGTGACATCATCAGCAGTGGATTGCGGGTGCGCGATATATAGTTAGCGCAACTAACTATATATGCGAACTTCAATGGTTTTGTGCGAGTAAATTAAGGTTTTGTAAATGCTAATTCCTAACTATATATGGTCTATAACCTATGGTTTTTTCAGTGAATTTCAATGGTTTTTTAATAGCAAATATGAAAAGCTGTAAAATGTCAAGTACGTGGTAGGTAAAAAAAAATTCGTATTTATGCACGCTGATGTGCTTTGAACCCTGCCCCCTCCTCTTTTCTTTTAAAAATTGGAAGAAACAAAAAGTATTCCCATCCATAAATAACCCAAGACTTTTATTTTGTTATGGCAAGGGAACGAAATAGAGAATAAACTATAGTTGGTCACCATGGGGTTTAAAGAAGGGATGGTTCTTCACCAGATTAGATATTTACCCAGACCCTCATTCTCCAATGTGATGAACTAGGCTAAAATTCTTCTGGTGCCTGCACCCTGTCACAGAATATCACCCTAAAACATGGAATCTCCCAAACACCAGATTGAGTTGAACCCCACAGTAAACCTTATTTCTTCAGGGCCTCAGAATTTCTTTTGCTTTGCTCATGGAAATTGTGGGATATAGGAGAGATAAGGTGTCACCATTAAGAAAGGGTAGTATTTAAATTTGCATATCAATTATGTTAAACCTTTTAGACATATGATATGCTAGCTTGAACTTATGCTTTACATTTGAAGCCGAATTCAACAGCTTAAGTAAGTAGGTTTTCGTAGTTGTAACTTTAAAGGGTGATCTAGCAAGCTGTAAAGATTTTCTAAAACAGTGGAGCGTATTTAGTTTTTTAATGTACATATTTATGAAACGATTACACAAATGAAACATTTGTGAGTTTTAAATTTCCGGAGAAGTATAATTCACCAATAGCTTTCTCTGTAGATGTTTTTCCATTAACAATCCCAGTTCCATCACCCGCCCAGGATATCACTACTGTTAGTTGTCATTGTTGCTTCTGTTTTAATAAAAAAAAATTTAAGGTGTTTACTGTTTTTGTTGCGATGTATATGTTTATAAGTTATTAAAGTGTTATAATCCTACTAATTTTTTATCGATTATTGCTCTTTGAGATATTCCCTGTCTACAAACAGAGAGGAATAGGAATATTCTGTCTCCCTTTGCAGATAGTGAAGGATAGGTAATGCGGACTTTTGTCCCCCGTTGTAATCCGTCAAGCCTGTTTTTCTCCCCACTGATTGATTGATTGGCTGGACATTTATTGTTCAAGGAATAGTTCTTTCGAGGTATTCTCTGTTTGCAAATAACATGGAATAGAAATATTCTGTCTAGTCTTTGCAAGTAGTGAAGGGTGGGTAATGCAGACCTTTGTCCCCCGTTGTAATCTGTCATGCCCATCTACTCCCCACTGATTGATAAACTAGTTCCACCCGGACCATTTATTAGAGGTACATCATCTGGCTCAACCGGAGGGTACCCCTAATAAAGAAGACATATGTAAAATACGAAGTAATCACTGTATCCTGTTAAACAGAAACTTTAGCATGAAACACACTTGAAAAGGAAGGGAAAGAAATCGAACAAAATCAGTAGGCCACTGATGAGTTTTTGACTTCGCTAGAAATAAGAAACATGAAAGTGGTGAGAGAATTCAAGCTTGACGTTACGGCAGCCACGAGGTAGCTAGGCTCCTCCACCCCCCACTGCTCCAAGCATGTCTGTCCCACCGCCCGCCATGCCCAATAACGGTAACATGAAATAGATACAAATCAGCAGATACCTACCCCCATTCCGGAAACTCCCGAAGTGCAACAGGTTCGCGGCTACGCACATCCGGAAGATGAGGCCTTCGGCACGTGTAGGGCGGGTCCTGCTGGCAGCCGTCGGCCGGGGAGGTCATTGCGTAAGGTGGGCCCGGAGAGGAGCCGAGGCCGACGGGATCCCTTGTCCCATCCTCTTCTTTCTTCAATGGCTGCGACAACGGGGAGGGGGGATGTCTTGCACATGCCACCGACCCCCCCCTCCCCTCGTATCTCCTGGTCTGGCCCCGGCTTGGTATGAGCTCCCCGTTCGGTCCTGAAGCGGCGCCCTGCAGGCCACGGGGGGGATGTCTTGCCTCTGCCTCCGACCCCCCCTCTTCTTTCTTCAATAATGGCTGCGACAATGGGGGGGGATGTCTTGCACATGCCACCGACCCCCCCTCCCCTCGTATCTCCTGGTCTGGCCCCGGCTTGGTATGAGCTCCCCGTTCGGCCCTGAAGCGGCACCCTGCAGGCCACAGGGGGGGATGTCTTGCCTCTGCCTCCGACCCCCCCTCCCTCTTATCGCCTGGTCCGGACATCACGGATATCAACGCCAGGTGTCGGCGTGGGGTGCGCTGGGAGGGAGAGGCGGCGCGAACGAGCCTCTCCCACCCCCCCAGGTGGGGGCCCCTCAGCTGCACCCCCAACGCTCCACTCACCCAACAAAAGGTCTCGTCCACTATTGCGAGGCAATGATTCTCCGCTCACCCAGCGGGGGTCTCGTCCACTGTTGCGGTGCAACGGCGCTTCTGAGTTCAGCTACAAAATGAGTCCTGCGTCCAGAAACGTTCTCCTCGACTTTGAAGATTCTATTAGAGCCACGGGGGCCCCCGACCCCCGAAGACACCCCCGATGGGGAATGACTGCCATGATCACCCACGGAACGACCACGACGTAGCCGCGGGACGTCGGCGCGCTCATGCCGGCGCGGGCCTCAGTCTTGAAATGACCAAAATCCTGCAAGACTACCAACTTGATCAGTACCGGTGGGACACCAGTATGACCCGGTAGGAGAGATTGTTGCCTCCCACCCCACTTTGACTGATGGTACATGTCGCCAGTCCCCTCTGCTACCCTTCAACGAAAACTTTTGGACTGCCGAAAGAGGTCCCGGTCCAACCACGAGTTGGTGGAGACATTTTGACTATACTTGGACCTTCCTGACCTCACCCAAAATGGTGCCGGTACAAATGAAACTCTCAACTCCTTGTTGTGCCCCGATTGCTCAGCCTTGATATCATGAGATATGTATGCAGTTTTTAGCACATGAATTGATATGGGATAAGACTGATTATATGTTCGGACAATGAATTGATCCGGGATGGGTATTGATTATATGTTCGAACAATGAATTGACATGGGACGGGTACTGATTACACGTTCGGACAATGAATTGATATTAAGTTCTAATGCATCATTGATTACTGTATTTATTGAAGGTTCGAATTGTCGACACTTTTGGTACTTGCTCACAATGAATTATCGATATGATTTTGTTGCACTTGTCGCACTTTTTACTATGAAATCAACGACCACTGACTCTGTTATGTTTTCCACAAATAAATACCCCCCCCCCCATTTACAGTTCCAGCCTGCTCCGTGGCCGGCCCACGGGGTTGTAGGCCCGTATTTGTGCACCAACATTTTTATTAAAGGTTTTTGTAACGCGTAGATTGGTAAGTTTCGAATAAATGGCCACTGTTTCCGATATAAAATTTTTCCTCCATCTTGTAATTTAATTAAATCGAAACACAAAATGGCGAATTCCCGTTTCGCTACCACTTCGTGACCCGGTTCGCGAACCGGGAAGCGCTTCTACCGCGAAAAATCAATTTTTTTTTATTTGCCCACGGGACCCTTTAATAACCCCAACATCATTCCTAGGGGGTCAAGAGAGGTCTACCTTGCCCCCTTTCATTAAATTCCTCCTTCGTTTTTCTCCTCCTCTTGTCTCTCGATCCTACCGAGAGACAAGATGGCGGCCACACCGGACTGTTTAGAATGTTGACAGACACCGGAGAGCCAATCAGCTTCACTTCGCAAAGCTCCGTTACGCGAAAAGTACGCGATCTGGAGCGCTATCCGGGACGCTGTCACAGATATATCTGTTTTTTAAAACGTTAATTTCTCAAAATCCACTGGAGCACATATATTGAGACCCAGCAAAGGCACATCGGGCTAACAGTCCCTACAATTTTGCCAAGTTTCGTGTAAATCCATTCAGCCGTTCGAGCTAAAAGTGAGGCCAAACGCCCTATAGAAAAATGAATGGGAAAAACGCGTTTTGGGACCCCCCTTTTTTCTCGGCCCCCCTTGACGAAACCCCCCCAAATTTTCAGGGGCTGCTCAGAAACAAAATGTGCAACTTTCCTGAAAATTTCAGCCGATTCCGTCCACAAACGCCAAAGTTATTAGACATAGAATTTTCAAAAGTCCCATAGAGAAAAAATCCTAACGAAATATACCTTCTGGCGACCGCCAGTAGGTAATATATATATATATATATATAATATATATATATATATATATATATATATATATATATATATATATATATATATATATATATATATATATATATATATGTATATATTCACTGAGAAAACCATAGGTTTCAAGCCTTATATAGTTAGGAATTGGCATTTAAAATACCTTGCAAATTCACTTAAAAACCCATAGGTTTCAGGCCTTATATAGTTTGGAATTAGCAATTAAAAAATCTTGCAAATTCACTTAAAAAACCATAGGTTTCAGGCCTTATATAGTTAGGAATTGCCATTTTAAAAACCTTGCAAATTCACTTAAAAACCATAGGTTTCAGGCCTTATATAGTTAGGAATTAAAAAACCATTGAAATTGCTTCTATATATCGCGCAACCGCAATCCACTGCTGATGATGTCACACATTACACCATTCATGACATGGTCAGTGACATCACTGATGACATCACTGATGACATCTCAAATGACATCACTGATGACATCTCATTTGACATCACTGATGACATCACTGATGACATCATCCAGTGACTGCGTGTTTCTGTAAAGTTTAAATATGTTTTACATATTGAAGAATGAGTGAATGTATAAGTGTCTGGATGAAGGATTTAGTAGGTGCGTGACTGACTGTATGAGTGAGTGATTAAATGTGTCTTACTAAATGCATGGGTTAGCGACTAAACTGTCTGAATGTGTGCATCAGTATGTCTGTTGTTGTGTAAGCTGCTGCGTGTATTGATCAGTAGCTATATGAGTGGCTATATGGGTTATTGATTGGTTGCCCAAGTATTTGAATGGGAGACTTAGTGTGTGTGTGGGTGGCTGGGAGGTGTGTGACTCTGTGCATAGATGTATGAGCAGTTGATTCACTAGGTGTATGAGTTCAAGAGTGCATGTTGAAACAGCTATATGGGCGGTTGACTGTGTGCATGGGTGTGTTGGTGAGTGAATGGATATCTCAGTGCTACATGTCCAAGTAAGTACATATGTAAAACACAGTGCATGTGAGAGTTGGCATATATAAATGACTGTACATGAGAGCCAGTGGATGTGCGAGTGGCTGTATGGATCATTGTGTACTTGTATCAGTGATTGTATAATTGAGTAAGCATGTGTTAGTATATGTTTGAATAAGTAAGGTGTTGTGTGTACAACTGTATAGTTGAGGAAATGGAAGTGTGATTGATTCTTTGCATGACTGACTAGGTGTGTGAGTAACTCCATGGAGGAGTGGCAGTGTGTGAGTGTCTTTATAGGTGTATGAATGCATATGATAGTGTTGTATTGATGAGTGACTGTATGTATGAGTGATTCTATGGGTGAATGAGTGAATGTGTGTGTAGACCTAGGAATCAGTGAGTGCATATTTAGTAACTGGTATTGGTGTGTCAATGGTTTCAAGAATGGTAGTCTGTATTTAACAGTGGGTGTATCAAAGGTTATATTAGAGTGTGAGGAGGTCCATCGTATTATCACATGAATAATATCATCAGTGATGTGATCAATGATGTAAAATGAGATGTCATCAGTAATGTCATTTGAGATGTCATAAGTGATGTCACTGACCATGTCATGAATGATGTAATATGTGACATCATCAGCAGTGGATTGCGGGTGCGCGAAATATAGTTAGTACAACTAACTATATAGGAGCAATTTCAATGTTTTTTTTAAATGCTAATTCCTAACTATATAAGGCCTGAAACCTATGGTTTTTAAGTGAATTTGCAAGATTTTTAAAATGCTAATTCCTAATTATATAAGGCCTGAAACCTATGGTTTTTTAAGGGAATTTGCAAGGTTTTTTAATTGAGAATTCCTAACTATATAAGGCCTGAAACCTATGGTTTTTTAGGTGAATTTGCAAGGTTTTTTAAATGCTAATTCCTAACTATATAAGGCTTGAGACCTATGTTTTTTTCAGTGAGTTTGCAGGGTTTTTTAAATGCTAATTCCTAACTATATCAGGCATGAAAGCTATATTTTTTTTAAATAAATGTCAAAGGTTTCGTAAATGCTAATTCTATTAGTGGATAACGTTTATATATGTTATTATCCTTCTGGGACCACCTGAGCAGCCATCTTGTTTCTCAGGAGAAGTGAGGCACAAGAGAGCACAAAACAAGAGTGGAAAACGCGAAAAGGGGGCAGGGTTGAGACCCCCTGACCCCCTAGCCCTTCTCAGGGGGTCCCAGAAGGACCACCAAGTGCAAACATGTTTTTATTTTTTTTTAAATCACAGGGTAGGCGCACGATACGCGTACGGTGCGCGTACTCCGCAATGTTTTCGTTTTTTTTTTGCCCTTGGCACGTACGGTGAGGGCATATAGATATATAATTTGCTCAAATTCAATTTTCTCAACAACTACTGTAGGGATTTTCACCAATTATAGAAAAGGCACTACTGCATACCTGTCCCTACCATTTTGCCAAGTTTAGTGTAATTCCGTTCAGCCGTTCGGGCTGTAGCCGTGTCTGAAGGTTCAATAGAAAATGCCATTTGAAAAATTTCAAATTCAATTTTCTCAAGAACTACTCGAGGGATTTTCACCAAACGTAGCAAAGGCACATCTGATAACCAGGCCCTACCATTTTCCCAAGCTTGGTGTAATTCCTTTCAGCCATATATATATATATATATGGCAAAAATTCTGGAAAATTACACACAGATTCTTCAATCGGCACCAAAGTTATTCCCAATAGAATGTTGAGCGCATATAGATATATAATTTGCTCAAATTCAATTTCTCAACAACTACTGGAGGGATTTTCACCAAATATAGAAAAGGCACTACTGCATACCTGTGTGGAAAGGTAGCAAAGGTCCAAGGGTTTCAAGGCTTTGGACAACACTTAAATAAGTATGATTAGTTGGTGGATGGAGGCACACTCGAAGCTCTGGACCTCTTGGGCTTCAGGTTAGAAAGACAGGTTTGAGAAGTTGTAAGTGTGATCTCCACATAAAAATAATTCAGTTTGCCAGGATTAATATCCGTTTTTTCCAGCTCGTAGTATGGAGGACAGAAACATTTCTGTTTGCAGCAAAAATTTCTTTATTTTGATTCACACAGCAAAGACAGCCGACACGTGTTTCGCCCCCTCTTGGCGATTTGCGCCAGGGCTTTCTCAAGGCTAAATAGGATAAGTCTCATAAAAATTTCGTTTCAAGGTGAGTACAGTGTCCGATATATAAAAATATAAATCTTCAGTAGTAAAACATTTCTTTTTAGGCTGATGCCCTCGCTCCTAGAGTCCTCCCGGCATTGTCGTTCCTAGGTCATTACCTCCCGCCGGAGGTAATGACCTAGGAAAATGAAATTTTTGCTGCAAACAGAAATGTTTCTGTCCTCCATACTACGAGCTGGAAAAAACGGATATTAATCCTGGCAAACTGAATAATTTTTATGTGGAGATCACACTTACAACTTCTCACTACTGCATACCTGTCACTACCATTTTGACAAGTTTGGTGTAATTCCGTTCAGCCATTCCGGCAGTAGCCGTGTCTAAAGGTCCCATAGAAAATGCCATTTGAAAAATTTCAAATTCAATTTTCTCAAGAACTACTGGAGGGATTTTCACCAAACATACAAAAAGCACTGCTGCATACCAGTCCCTACCATTTTTCCAAATCCGTTCAAGCTGTAGCCTTGTCAGAATGTCCCTATATATATATATATATATATATATATATATATATATATATATATATATAGGGACATATATATATATATATATACATGTATAGGATCACTGACACAATATAGAGGAGCAAAATATCGACCTGCCAAAATATCATGGAGAAAATATAGAATGGCAGAATATCGAATTCCTATCTTCAAACAGGTAAGTACAAAAATATCGACTCCAAAATATCGTTGTAAAAAATATAGACAATCAAAATATCGAATCTTTTAAATGTCTTAAAAGTAATTTAAAAGTAATATAATAAAAAATATAATTAATTTAAACATACTTAAAATACTTAAATAAACTTAAAATTTATAAATAAATAAATTTAATATGTATATATATATATATATATATATATATATATATATATATATATATATATATATATATATATATATATATGCAGAACAGATCACTCCAACGAAGAGGCCAGAGGACACAACAGGAAAATTCAAACAGCGACCATTTATTCACAAATGCAAGGCATAATGCATTTCGGCTCCTGCCTTCTTCGGATGCCTTCTTGCACTGGATGACACAAACTCCCTCCTTTATTCAGTCGCGGCACTCCCATTGGCGGGAGAATAGCAAGCTCCGCTTGTTAATTACTTGCAGCTGCAGTCCGATGTAGATGACTGCAAATCCCAGCTTGCATTTCCTCGGTGGATGCCGGATGCGGAGCTCTGTTATGCTTCAATGCATGCATATATATATATATATATATATATATATATATATATATATACATATTATTAACAAAACATATACAATATTTTCAACGTAGGATAGCGAGAGGGTTAAATTTACTATTACCACTCCAGTGAGTGCAACAGTAGAGAAAACATTGGATAGCGTAGGGGTAAAAATCACTATTCCCACTCCAGAGAGTGCAACAGTAGGGTAAGCATTGGATAGCGTAGAGGTAAAAATTACTATTCCCACTCCAGTGAGTGCAACAGTAGGGAAAGCGTTGGATAGCGGGAGATTAAAAATTACTATTGCCACTTCAGTGAGTGCAACAGTAGGGAAAGCATTGGATAGCGTAGGGGTAAAAATTACTATTCCCACTCCAGAGAGTGCAACAGTAGGGAAAGCGTTGGATAGCATAGGCATAAAATTTACTATTCCAACTCCAGTGAGTGCAACAGTAGGGAAAGCATTGGATAGCGGGAGGGTAAAAATTACTATTTCAACTCCAGAGAGTGCAACAGTAGGAAAAGCATTGGATAGTGAAGAGGTAAAAATTACTATTCCAACTCCAGAGAGTGCAACAGTAGGGAAAGTGTTGGATACAGTAGGGGTAAAAATTGCTATTCCCACTCCAGAGAGTGCAGCAGTAGGAAAAGCGTTGGATAGCGTAGGGGTAAAAATTACTATTCCCACTCCAGTGAGTTCAACAGTAGGGAAAGCGTTGGATAGCGGGAGGGTAAAAATTACTATTCCCATGATAATGAGGGCAACAGTAGTGAAAGCATTGGATAGCGGGAGAGTAAAAATTACTATTCCCACTCCAAAGAGTGCAACAGCAGGGAAAGCGTTGGATAGCGTAGGGGTAAAAATTACTATTCCCACTCCAGAGAGTGCAACAGTAGGGAAAGCGTTTAATAGCGTAGGGTAAAAATTGCTATTCCCACTCCAGTGAGTGCAACAGTAGGGAAAGCGTTGGATAGCGGGAGGGTAAAAATTACTATTCCTACTCCAGAGAGTGCAACAGTAGGGAAAACGTTGGATAGCGTAGAGGTACAAATTTCTATTCCTACTCCAGAGAGTGCAACAGTACGGAAAGCGTTGGATAGCGCAGGGGTAAAAATTACTATTCCCAATCCAGTGAGTGCAACGGTAGGGAAAGTAAATACTTCATATATGAATTAAATTAAATTAAATATTAATACCAATTACAAATAATATAAAATAATTAACAATTGTATATAATATAATAATTAATCAATTAAAAATACAAATTAAATTTAATTATTTAAAAAAATTACCTACTAATACAAATTATTTACCAATTAACACTAAATTATTTAACAATTAATAAAAAATTAAATATTACAAAGAAATAAGCAATAAATACATTTAAAAATTAAAGTATTTATAATTCAATTACTTCCCACACTATTCCCCTATAAATGCACAACCCACTACTGAAAAGAAAATATTAAAATTAACATAATTATTAAATTAATCAATTAATTAAAACTATTGACCAATTATATTTTAAATAATTACCAATTAATAATTATTTACCAATTAATTCAACATAAATACCACAAAATAAAATAACATATTTAATTAATTATGTTTAAATTACTTTCCACCCTATTTCCCTATAAACCCACAACCCGCTGCAGAAATTACTTCAATTTAATTAACATAGTTATCAAATAATCAATTAATTAAAATTAATTACCAACTATATTTGAATTAATTACCAATTAATATATAATTACCAATTAATTAAACATAAATACCAATAAATAAATTAACATATATAATTAATTATATTTAAATTACTTCCCACCCCATTCCCCAATAAACCCACAACCCGCTACAGAATTATATTACGCAAAAATTAAATACAATTAAATTAATTAATTAAAATTAATTCTAAAATAAATATACACTTTTCACACATATAGTTACATAAAAAACACTTTAAACAATTCATATTAACTTACTTACCCCAAATTCGATATTTTTGTTGTCTATATTCTGTCCATTCGATATTTTGTCCATTCTATATTTTGGATTCAATATTAATGCTATTCTATTCGATATTTTGCTATTCTATTCGATATTTTTGTAGTCTATATTCTGTCCATTCGATATTGTGTCCATTCTATATTTTTAACTCGATATTTTGGCCAGTCGATATTTTTTATTCGATATTATGACTGTATACCATATGTGTATATATATATATATAAATATATATACATATATATATATATATATTACCTACTGGCGGTCGCCAGTAGGTATATATAGTTAGGATTTTTTCTCTATGGAACTTTTGAAAATTCTATGTCTAATAACTTTGGCGTTTGTTGACGGAATCGGCTGAAATTTTCAGGAAAATGGCACATTTCGTTTCTGAGCAGCCCCTGAAAATTTGGGGGGGTTTCGTCAAGGGGGGCCGAGAAAAAAGGGGGGTCCCAAAACGCGTTTTTCCCATTCATTTTTCCATAGGGCGTTTGGCCTCACTTTTAGCTCGAACGGCTGAATGGATTTACACGAAACTTGGCAAAATTGTAGGGACTGTTAGCCCGATGTGCCTTTGCTGGGTCTCAATATATGTGCTCCAGTGGATTTCGAGAAATTAACGTTTAAAAAAACAGATATATCTGTGACAGCGTCCCGGGTAGCGCTCCAGATCGCGTACTTTTCGCGTAACGGAGCTTTGCGAAGCGAAGCTGATTGGCTCCCCGGTGTCTGTCAACATTCTAAACAGTCCGGTGCGGCCGCCATCTTGTCTCTCGGTAGGATCGAGAGACAAGAG
The DNA here is from genome assembly GCF_964263255.1 of Lissotriton vulgaris. Taxonomy (NCBI): domain Eukaryota; kingdom Metazoa; phylum Chordata; class Amphibia; order Caudata; family Salamandridae; genus Lissotriton; species Lissotriton vulgaris. The sequence goes on from NC_141697.1 coordinate 450,333,765, forward strand.
GAGGAGAAAAACGAAGGGGGAATTTAATGAAAGGGGGCAAGGTAGACCCCTCTTGACCCCCTAGGAATGATGTTGGGGTTATTAAAGGGTCCCGTGGGGCAAATAAAAAAAAAAAAATTTTTCGCGGTAGAAGCGCTTCCCGGTTCGCGAACCGGGTCGCAAACTGTTAGTGAAACCGGAATTCGCCATTTTGTGTTTCGTTTTAATTAAATTGCAAGATGGAGGAAAAACAATGTGGGAAATGGGTATAAGGGGGTACGGGAGACGTATTCTGACCCCCTTATTTTCTGAGGGTGGCTGAGGATGCTCATATATGTTGTCTTCCAGCGGCTGAGCGTGAGCGTTTTTTTTTTTTTGCTGCGTGACGTCTGTTAACGTTCGATTCGAAGGAAATCAGGAAGTGTTGACCGCCATTTTGACACTGCGAGTAAATATATTGTTAAAAATAATTGTTATAAATTAATCCGTATTGATAAACATTGTGTGCGCCATCTTGCTTTTTTTCCAATGCCACACTTTTGTCGTGCACGGCAGCCATTTTAGATGCTTTGACCAGACCCACTCTCTGCAGGCTGCCGATCCTCAGCATGGCTCCCCACCCTTGCAAGCATTTCCCCCACGCACTGGTCACCCCCGCTCTCTGTCTTATGCACATCTTGCTTTTTTTCCAATGCCACACTTTTGTCGTGCACGGCAGCCATTTTAGATGCTTTGACCAGACCCACTCTCTGCACGCTCCCGATCCTCAGCATGGCTCCCCACCCTTGCAAGCATCTCCCCCACGCACTGGTCACCCCCGCTCTCTGTCTTATGCATGGGCCATAAACCTCCCCCCATTTGCGCTGCTCTTCCCTGAGAATCACACCCTGTGCCCGTCCGACACCTCCCTTTCACCCTATTCACTACCGCACCCTCTGACACTCCTCTTCCTCTGTGTCCGATTGTCCAGGCCGGTCCCAGGCTATCACCTAGCCCTGCGGATGTAGTTTATGGCCTCAACTGTAAAGAATCACCCCTCTTCAAAGGAGTTACAGTAGATCAAGGCCCCCACCCGATGAGATTTGTCACACTACACGCGTTCCTACAATCTGATAACCATCCTGTATTGTGATTGGGGAGGGGTTTCTCACTGTGAGGGTGTGTGGGACCGAGCATGAAGCGGAAGATTCCAGGGATGCCTTTTTGTACATCAAAGTCTTCACAATTATGTGTCACATTAAAAATATATAGCACTCCAACAAAGTAGTAGGATTATAACACTTTAATAACTTATAAATATATACATCGCAACAAAAACAGTAAACACCTTAAAACATTTTTTATTAAAACAGAAGGAACAATGGTCAGTAGCGGTCTGTTGTGCGAATAGTCCCATCTACTTCCAATAATATAACTTTTATGCCCAAATTACGCAAAGATTTAGCTAATCTGCTAAAGGGGGGAGTCGCCATTTCTTTACAATAATCAATAATGAAAAATCGACATCAATAGGGTTGTCCGTATTCCCGATGCAGCACTATAGTGCAACATACACAGCACCTGGGGTGTCAAGAGTGAACAGGTCCTAGCTACTTTACCAATGACTGACAAATGCTATATTAAACACTTACTATGTATAATACTTGCGTTCACAATAGTTTTACTTTTCAAAACAGAACAAAAGATTGTTTATTAGCATAGAAAATTTCGTTTGCAAATTTAAATACTACCCTTTCTTAATGGTTACACCTTATCTGTCCTATATCCCACAATTTCCATGAGCAAAGCAAAAGAAATTCTGAGGCCCTGAAGAAATAAGGCTTACTGTGGGGTTCAACTCAATCTGGTGTTTGGGCGCTTTCATGTTTTGGGGTGATATTCTGTGACAGGGTGCAGGCACCAGAAGAATTTTAGTCTAGTTCATCACATTGGAGAATGAGGGTCTGGGTAAATATCTAATCTGCTGAAGAACCATCCCTTTTTTAAACCCCATGGTGACCAACTATAGTTTATTCTCTATTTCGTTTCCTTGCCATAACAAAATGAAAGTCTTGGGTTATTTATGGAAGGGAAGACTTTTTGTTTCTTCCAATTTTTTTAAAAAAAACAAAGGTTTAAGGAAAGGCAACCCTTAATGTGCATGTTTTCCACAGAAATTTGCCTTTGAAAACTAGAGGCAATAAATAAGGTTGAAATCTGTATTTTGTTTTTGGATACACATGTTATTTGTGTCTGTGTATTAATTTTTATGCATGACTTTATATGGAATGGTTAAAATAACTTATGATGCAACTTAACAGGAAAGATCACAAACATTCCAATGAGTGCTATGTCCCATGTTTTACATAAAGTAGTGTTTACCTAGAGTGGTGCTGTGTAGGACACTCTGAATGGAAATTAACCAGAACTATAACCATCTACTTCCAATAATATAACTTGTATGCCCAAATTACGCAATTACTCAATTTTCGATGATTAATCAAATGGCCTTTTTTCTGCTTCACTAGACATCCTTCATAGCCAATGACTGCATATTTTCCATTATTGAAAAAACTAAAGTGACAACTTCCTCATCCTTAATTTGTCTTTCTTTGTTCCTTAAGATGTCATCTGTGTCAACCTCTTCCGAGAATGCAGATGCGTTAGGGATTTCCTTGTGTTTCTTAATAGCATTGGTGTCTGCACACTTCTTTGTCAATTCTCCGAACATGACAGCTGCTTCATAGACAGACGATATCTTTGTTTAGTCATTAGTGTTAAGTGTGTCTGAAACTACAGTGACCTTCTCTGTTTTACTTTCCTCAGACACTACAGAGTTTTGTGTGTTGTTCTTCTGAGCGACAATTATTCCAGATGTTATTCTAGCGTTGTTCTAGCGTTTCACTTGCCATTCAGCGGTTTTACGCCCGCTTTTGCTGCACTGTGTCTCGTCAGTAGCGGTCTGTTGTGCGAATAGTCCCAAGGCAGCAGAACGCGCTGAGATCTGGACGGCACCCAGGTCATGTCCAGTAAGTTGCCGCACTGGTTTTGGTATCCTACAATGCTGTTCTGAAAAATGGCGTGGGGCGCCCCGGGGGGGGGGAGAAGGCGGCGTGAATGGGCCTCCCCAGGTGGAGGCTTGTCTGCTGTAGTGGGGCACCCCTTTACCGTTTCAGTTGCCATTCCGCCCGCTTTCGCTACACTGTGCCTCTTCCGCCATTCAGCTGTTTACCGCCCGCTCTTGCAGCTACAGCGTCTCGCTCACCATGTAGTTGAGTTGCTTCCACTTTTGCGGTGCAGCGATAGGCGGCTGCCACAGGACTCTTAAAATGGCGGCCGGCTCTTCGGATTTGGGCGTGGTCCAGTAAAATGGCCCTGGGACACCTTGGAACTTGGACGCTTGTCTGCTAGGGCATGGGCCCCATTCCCGAAAGCGTCCCCTCAGCCTTGAAGATTCTATAAAAGTCTTGGGTCCCCCAACTCCCGCAGGCTTCCGGTGGGGAGCAGCTGCCATGATTGCTTGCGGAATGGCCACGACGGAGCTACGAGATGGTGGTGCTCTCATGCTGACGCCAGCTTCAGTCTGAAACATCCAGAAACACTGTAGACTATCAATTCGATGACTTCCGGTGGAGCCCCAACGTGACCCGGTAGGGAAGAACTTGCCCTCCCCTTTTTTGAGTGATGGTTGTTGTTGCCTGTCCCCTCTGTTGTCATCTAACGGAACCTTTTTTGATTGCCGAGTGAGAAAAAAAAGGTGGGTCTTTCATCGTTTGGGAAAAAAAAATGTTTTAATCCAATGAAAAGTGTTATTTTTAGGTCATATGATCAAGCCTTCCATCATTAGGAAACCAAAAGTAAAATGAACCAATGAAAAGTTTTATTTACTAGTCACATGACCTGTTATGCGGCTTTGGGTTATAAAAAGCATACAAAACTCGTTGGCCCATGAGGCGGCGTCAGTAGCGGACCGATGTGCGAATAGGCCGAAGGGAGCAGAACGCGCCGAGATCCGGATGGCACCGAGGTGGTGTCCAGCAAGTTGCCGCACTGGTGTGGCCATCCTACAATGCTGCGCCGAAAGACGGCGTGTCTCCCACTCAAAATACATAAAATGGCGAAAGACGGCGTGTCTCCCACTCAAAACATATAAAATGGCGAAAGACGGCGTGTCTCCCTCTCAAAACACATAAAATGGCGAAAGACGGCGTTTCTCCCACTCAAAACACATAAAATGAATTCTAGACTAAAAGGCAATGATCATATTTTCTACTCTTGCTATAGTTGTTCATGTACTGAGGGTGCTGTAGAAAAAAATAGAAAAATGTACCCGATTCAGCAATATAGTGCAACATACACAGCACCTGGGGTGTCAAGAGTGAACAGGTCCTAGCTGCTTAACCAATGACTGACAAATGCTATATTAAACACTTACTATGTATAATACTTGCGTTCACAATAGTTTTACTTTACAAAACAGAACAAAAGATTGTTTATTAGCATAGTGATTGGAGCAGTTATATACATATTCGGGCATAGCAATAATCAGAATGTCACATTCACATGTCTGCTCAGTGTTTACAGGTACTTAGTATCATTGATTTTTCATTTTCGTCCGGACCATGGTGACCAACTATAGTTTATTCTCTATTTCGTTACCTTGCCATAACAAAAAAAAAGTCTTGGGTTATTTATGGAAGGGAAGATTTTTTGTTTCTTCCAATTTTAAAAAAAAACAAAGGTTTAAGGAAAGGCAACCCTTAATGTGCATGTTTTCACAGAAATTTGCCTTTGAAAACTAGAGGCAATAAATAAGGCCGAAATCTGCATACACAGCACCTGGGGTGTCAAGAGTGAACAGGTCCTAGCTGCTTAACCAATGACTGACAAATGCTATATTAAACACTTACTATGTATAATACTTGCGTTCACAATAGTTTTACTTTACAAAACAGAACAAAAGATTGTTTATTAGCATAGTGATTGGAGCAGTTATATACATATTCGGGCATAGCAATAATCAGAATGTCACATTCACATGTCTGCTCAGTGTTTACAGGTACTTAGTATCATTGATTTTTCATTTTCGTCCGGACCATGGTGACCAACTATAGTTTATTCTCTATTTCGTTACCTAGCCATAACAAAAAAAAAGTCTTGGGTTATTTATGGAAGGGAAGATTTTTTGTTTCTTCCAATTTTTTTTAAAAACAAAGGTTTAAGGAAAGGCAACCCTTAATGTGCATGTTTTCCACAGAAATTTGCCTTTGAAAACTAGAGGCAATAAATAAGGCCGAAATCTGCATACACAGCACCTGGGGTGTCAAGAGTGAACAGGTCCTAGCTGCTTAACCAATGACTGACAAATGCTATATTAAACACTTACTATGTATAATACTTGCGTTCACAATAGTTTTACTTTACAAAACAGAACAAAAGATTGTTTATTAGCATAGTGATTGGAGCAGTTATATACATATTCGGGCATAGCAATAATCAGAATGTCACATTCACATGTCTGCTCAGTGTTTACAGGTACTTAGTATCATTGATTTTTCATTTTCGTCCGGACCATGGTGACCAACTATAGTTTATTCTCTATGTGAAGTAGTGTGGCTCACTGGTTAGAGGCGGCAGACCTGAGAGCAGAGGACGGCCCGGGACCAGGGTTCGATTCCCGGCGCGGCAGGTTTCTGGACCAGGGTCAGCGGACTCGATATTTCTCTCGCCTCGGTGCCCACTCTGATCAGCGTTCACACTCGGCAACTCTGGGCATTAGCTTGCCTCATCTTCACTAACGGCCCCACCAGACCGCCGGGGATGCCTGGTCTCACCCTGGAGATACCCATTAAGGGACCATCTCTCAGGGAAGCCAGGAAGGGTTTCGCAGCGGTCGAAGCGCCTTGGGACCCTCCGGGTAAGTAGTGCGCTATATAAATGCCTATACATACATTTCGTTACCTTGCCATAATAATACATTTTACAGCTTTTCATATTTGCTATTAATAAACCATTGAAATTCACTGAAAAAACCATAGGTTATAGACAATATATAGTTAGGAATTAGCATTTACAAAACCTTAATTTACTCGCACAAAACCATAGAAATTCGAATATATAGTTAGTTGCAATAACTATATATCGCGCACCCGCAATCCACTGCTGATGATGTCACATATTACATCATTCATGACATGGTCAGTGACATCACTGATGACATCACTGATGACATCTTAAATGACATCACTGATGACATCTCAAATGACATCACGGATGACATCTCAAATGGCATCACTGATGACATCACTGATGACATCTCATTTGACATTACTGATCACATCACTGATAATATTATTCATCTGATAATACGATGAACCTCTTCAGACTCTAATATAACCTTAGATACAATCAGTGTAAACAGACACTCACAGACTCATCCATGGAGTTACTCACACACCTAGTCAGTCATGCAAAGAATCAATCACACCTCCATTTCCTCAACTATACAGTTATACACACCTTACTTATTCAAACATATACTAACACATATTTACTCTCTTATACAATCCCTGATACAAGTTCACAATGATCCATACAGCCACTCAGACATTCACTGGCTCTTATGCACAGTTATTTATATATGCCAACTCTCACGTGTACTGTTTTTTACATATGTACTTACTTTGAAATGTAGCACTGAGATATCCATTCACTCACTAATACACTCATGCACACAGTCAACCGCCCATACAGCTGTTTCCACATGCAGTTTTGAACCCATACATCTAGTGAATCAACTGTTCACACATCTATGCACAGAGTCACACACCTCCCAGACACCCACACACACACACTCACTCTCCCATACAAATACTTGGGCAACCAATCAATAACCCATATAGTTACTCATATAGCTACTGATCAACACATGCAGCAGTTTACAGAACAACAGATATAATGTTCTCAAATTAAGACAGTTTAGTCAGTAAACCATGCACTCAGTGAGACACATTTAATCACTCACTCATACAGTCAGTCATGCACCTACTAAATCCTTCATCCAGACACTTATACATCCACTCATTCTTTAATATGTAAGACATATTTTAACTTTACAGAAACATACAGTCACTGGATAATGTCATCAGTGATGTCATTAGTGATGTCACTGACCATGTCATGAATGATGTAATATGTGACATCATCAGCAGTGGATTGTGGGTGCGCGATATATAGTTATTGCAACTAACTATATATTCGAATTTCTATGGTTTTGTGCGAGTAAATTAAGGTTTTGTAAATGCGAATTCCTAACTATATATGGTTTATAACCTATGGTTTTTTCAGTGATATATATATATATATATATATATATATATATATATATATATATATATATATATATATATATATATATATATATATATATATATATATATATATATATATATATATATATTTAATTTTGATTTTTACATGTTTGTATTGTTAATATTTTGTTTGTTTTTAATTTTGAACTGACTGGAGAGAAAATATTAATTGTTACCCCTTTGCAATCCAACACTTTCCCTACTGTTGCACTGATTTGAGTGGGAATGGTAAATTTGAATCCACCACTATCCAACACTTTCCCTACTGTTACCCTCACTGGAGTGGGAAGAGTAATTTTTATCCCTCAGTTAACTAGCACTTTCCCTACTGTTGCACTCACTGGAGTGGGGATAGTAATTTTTACCCCTCCGCTATCCAACACGTTCCCTACTGGTACACTCATTGGAGTGGGAATAGGAATTCCAGAAACTCCAGAAATATAATAAACATAACAATAAGGCAGACTGCCCTTAAATCAGGAGGAGCACAGAGCTGAGCTAGACAAGAAAGTTATCCAATCATGAGCAGGGTGTAGTCTCATACACCACTCTACATATGCAGGTCTTCCAGGCAAACAGCTATCATGAACTAAAACGGCATTCAAAGCTTACCAAAGAAGCCCAATTATGTCACATCCTTCACCTCTCAGTCATCATCCTGGTCTTCTCTTTCACCTCACACTTCAATGTTATTTATTTAGGGAACATTTTTGCTGTCTACCATGTATTATCCATATCTTCAGCCACTATATTACAGCACTCAGAGGTATCTGCGAATCAACATTTAGCACTATAGAAAATTCCTAATGATAGAAATACAAACATTTATGCAACGACCATATTGGATTGTCCAAAGCCCCCAAATAATCGTACTTTCTCAACATAATTAATTCTGAGTCAGGAAAGGGAGAATGATGTTTCCTATTTTCTTCTGACAAATGCTAAAACATTTGTTTTGGTAATATTGATTCTATCTGCGTAGCAGCAGAGAAACTCTGTCAGAATGCACACACTCACTAAACTTATATTTAGATTCCAGCTAAAGCAATGTTAATTCCACTGTGCATCTTCCACAAAATTGACAATTAAACCTTATATAAGGGTACATTTCTTAATAGGGATATTAAGTTGGGAAGAAAGAGAGAGACTATTGTTGTGAGTATGTTCACTGTCACTGTTTTTCTGGTTCTGGCAGTTGCCTGGATTCTCATGAGGTTGCTGGATTGCTCTGCTTCAAAGTATATTTGGTCTTGTTAGGGTACACACACAACACTGTTTTAGTTAGCTACAGACTATCATAAGATTCTTTTATAATACTTTTAACATATCTGCTTAATTAATCCCCAAGGAGCATGGCCAACTTCCCTGTAGGTGGCAGCTACACTTTGACTGGTAGCTAGAACACAAACCTTGACTCAGAACTAATCTAAATGACTCTTTTGTTCACAGACATTTTACTGCTCCTTAGTTATTCACTCTCTTTATGTTTTGTGGTTTTCGGTTGGTGCTTTCCACAAGAGGTCAATAGTGTTAGCATTTGAGTTTGAAGTTCTATGTTGTGTTATACTGCACAACATCCTGTCTTTGTTCTAGTACCCAAAGCTGTTAAATTCAGTTGCTTACCACTCTGTCTATTGAGTTAGTCCCTCACTCAATTGATGGTTGGCAGCATCTGTGAAGTCTCAGAGAATTTCCATTGACTGGCTTGGTTTACTGGTTGAAGCTCTGGAGGCAAAGAAGAGACACAAAGACTGCTGTTGCAAAAACACAGGTAAGTTGCTAAACAGGTTTATGAGCAGGTACTCTCTCTCTCTGAGCTTGGCCAAGAAATGTAGCTGATACCAGCTGCTCAAAAGTTTAAAAAGAGGTCTTGGCCAATATTTCTGCACATAACATACCATCTTGGGAAATGCAGTTCCCAAAAATTGCAATCAGTGACAACAGTTACCTACATGCTCCCAGAGAGTGGCACCATCAGGATTAGATTGACCTTAAGGTGTTACGAATGAAGGACACTCAGCCAGATACCAAGGAAACAGGAAGCCATATCTAGGCCTCCACAGCAGGGTATCAGAGTTGACTTTATTTTCAAACAGGAATGGGACACTGAGGGTACTTTACAGGGCTGGTTGACTATGTCCAGGTTATGTAGTCATCCAGGTAGTGGGACTTGAAAGGCAAAACAGTATACCCTCCAGAACTTCTCCCTACTCACTTGTATTTATGTGGATACCTTAGATGAATTTGTCATATTCAAACACGAAACAAGAAGATCACCAGCCTCTCACATGATCTGTCCTAGGGATCTTATCCTTTCCAGTCTACTCAACAAAACTCTTTTGGAGTCGAAAAGGTTTTCAATCTGTAACTGTTCATCATCATGTCCCAGAGAAGGTGATGTCACATACCATGCTTACTAGACTTGTAAGCCTTAGGGTGTTCTTCACACAAACATTTTTCTTTCACCTCTCCGATTTTTGCCGATTTAGTTTTGTTGGCATTAGGACTGCTAACCAGTTCAAAAGTGCTTGTGCTCTCTTGGTAGAATTGTCTTAGACCCGATTGGTAGATTTATTTTACTTATAGGTCCATAGTAAAGCTTTATACAATGTACTCAGGGCTGATAAAAAAATAAATGCTATAGAAGGCCTGCAGCACTTAATGTGCCACCCGCTAAAGTAGCCTTTCGCATGTCTATGACTTGCTAGAGCAGCCTGTTATCAGTTTTAAACTGCCAATTTGACTTGGCAAAATAATCCTTTTGCCGACCTTTAAAATGACTTTTTATTACGTTAAGTGCCCATGAAATGAGGCACTAAACAGCCCATCGGGCAGGATGCATTGTTAGGAAAAAGTTGGAAATGTACTTTTATGTCCTGTTAGTGAAAATCTCACATATTCAGTATTCACTATGGTTCGGCCTATTACTCCCATAGAACAACATTGGTGTACCTTGTTACATTTAACCCCTTCCCTGCTTATGACGGAACCACGTGTGCTCATGGCGGCGTGGTTCCGTAATACTGTGGCCGCTACGCCCACGCAGCACTGATTCCCAGACTGTGTGGGCAAATTAGTGAGCGGACGGGGCAGTGATGGAACCACGCCGTCATGAGCACACGCCGCCCTTGACTCACGGTGGCGTGGTTCTGTCACGAGCATGGCGGCGCCGCGCTCAACCCCCAAACCCCAGCGGCACGGCGGAATTCAAGCCACGGCCAAGGGGTTAATAAGTGTTAACTTGTGATTCGGAGCAGATAGGAAAATCCTGATAAGCATCATAAATAATGTTATTCAAAGCACTCTTTAATAATAAAAGATTTCAAGACACAACTTTGAAAGTGACACTTTTAGAAAGTTAGCATATTTCTGATATAACTATTTTCTACCTGGAGCCTGTTCCTTTATCACATGTCAAGCTGTAGTTTGCTTTTATATACCACTCCCAGACAGCCACACTTTAGAGTAACTAGGTGCTCCTGAGTGGGCTATCACTGGCAGGACGTGAAGGGTGAGCTGTGCAGAGCCCCACTTAGACATTAAATGCGGGCCCTGCTCACACACAAAGAACTTTTCCCAAGCCGTCTGTGCATTTAGCCAGGCTGGAGCCAATGCAGGGAGGCAATGAATTTCAATCAATCAATCAAAATAAGCTTTATTCGAAATCACAAAGTGAATCATAAAAGCTATGAAATACATCCATGACAATACTTTAAAATAACCAAAATACAAGTTTAAAATGAAGTACAAAATTCTTCTGTGTAAAAACAAGAATATTAAAAGTGTTAAAAGACTGTCATCACAGCACAATCATATGTTTACTATTTACCCTGCTTCCTGTATTTATTGACAGCCAGCAAAAAGCGTGACATTACTGTACAGGTAAAAATATTCAGTAGCATTTACAGATAAATAAACGCTGGGCGACATTGTGTGAAACCCAACTGTAATAACAAGGGTTTAATGAGTTTCTGTCTGAACCCTGAGTAGTGTTTACAGAAAAGCACGGTATGCATAGTGAATTTTAATCACTTCTTAAAAAGGAACCTCAAGAAAGTTGTCCTACTTCAAAGAAGGCACCAGGTATGCAAATAGGATCCTCACATCCACTCTTCAACTAACTTCCAGACTTGCGGAAGAAGTCTCAGAGGACAGCCTGTTACTGTGGCATGCTGTTTGCTTCACAAGATTGCTTGTGGCACCAGGAATAACTGTTTTTCTGCCTGAAGCCTGCCCTGGGGCCGAGAGGTCTGCCCTGCTATTTCTGACCTGCACATTTCCTTGAACCCAGGACTACAAGAGTGATTCCATTGGCTAGTTGGGTGACCTCCTGATCAGTGGCTGAGAGACAAAAAAGGCTCTAACCCTCTTGAACCTGCACCTGCACCCATCAGGAGTGAGTTATTGACCCTCCAGGCGGTGCCAATCCAGCCCTGGCTCAGTGGAATTGGTGCTACATGGGCTCAGGCATCCCAAATCTAAAACTTGGTACTTGACTCCAAGTGCTCTGAGAAGTGAGAGGAGACCGGGACCAAATTGCTCATCTATCCGTCCAAGGTGCATCACCAGTCAACGTGTCTTTGCTGCAACTCTCACTAACATCTTCTCCGCAGCAGCAGATCCTGTTTAGCTGCTCCTATTAAAAGGGGTACCTGGCCTTGTGGAGCCCATGTCGGCTACAGACTGCAGCTTTGTCCTGCTGCAAATCTTCGACTTCTGAAAAATATTCTAAGTCTAATCAAAGGATTCTTCACTGCGACTCCTAGGACATCGTAAGCTGTCTCGCCCCACTAAACTTTACCTTCCCAGGTATGCGGAGACCGAGCCCAATCTACTTCTTGTATTGGGCCCATGCTCCATCACTGTCAGCAATACATTTTTCGACTTTGGCCGGTCTTGTGTGAATAACGTTGGTGCTTTGTTCTTTTAGGAGCTAGATTTCATTCCACACTTTAAAAATTCATAACTCGGGTTCTACTGGTTGGAGTTTTGTTTTTTTGGTCTCAAAAAATTTATAAAAATGTGATCTATGTTCATAAATTAGTGTGGGATGTTTCTTGTGTTGTGTTTTCACTTTATTGCTGTTTGGGTGCTGCACACATATTTTATACATTGCTTCTAAGTTAAGCGTGACTGCTTTTGTGCTAAGCTACCAGAGGATTCATCAATGGTTAGTTTATTGAATTATTGTGGTTCACCCTGACATGGATTGTGACTGTTGCATGAGCAGCATTTTACCCCACTCAGCCAACAACCCAATTTTTCACAATGTTCCTGTAATGGACACTCCTTATAACAACAAAAAACATGGTACACAGAGCCAATAGATAGTGATGAAGGCCATGCCAACCAAACTGTCCCAGGATTGATCCTTGTATCTGTTTCAAAAGGGCTAAGATACGTACAATGTTCCCATGAAACAGATATGGTTGAAGATATCACAATTGATCTGTGGGTTGCACAACAGGTGATGGATGTCGACAAGCACCTGCAAAATCTTTGCACCTTGCATTGTCATCTTTCAGGTTTTTTTGTGCTTTTTCTGGATGTCTGGCAGTAGTTTCTTGTGCACTTTGAATGCTGGCACAAGTGTAGTTTATACATTTTTCATCTAATATTCTGGGATGATATCCCTCAGAGCAATAAAATGGGGATAACCCTGAAAAACGTGAAGTGATGTGCTTTATATAATTCGCCTACTGACAACATTCTCACCAAGTCCTTAGCCATTGGAAATAACTAAATTAAATGTATTATTCCATGCATTGTTCCCTTTTTCAGTCTGAAAGTCAAATTGTTGGTTGTAACTGGATGGTAAACTGAAATCAATGTTTGGAAAGGCTCACAATGCTTGATAAGGGAGAAAATGAGCCATTTTGGTCACATGGTCTTCTTCGACCAAAATTATAGTGTAACTTCCAGTAGCTGGGGTCAGCTCTACAGTGAAATGAAATCTAGTGGTTGTAAGAAACCTGCCGAAGACTAAAGAAAGCTCTTTCCCATTGCATACATCTTTGATGACATAAGTGCCATTCACTGTTCTCCTAGATCCCCTGTTAACTGAGAAGAATGTTCCTATGACAATGCTTGATTTTGTAATGCAAATATATAGGGTCTCTTTCTTGAAATAAAGACCATCATGACACGTGCTTCTTTATTTTTCTGAATGCTGTTGATCAATTTTAGTGCAGCCTGATTTTAACTGAGACAAGAACACAAATTTCTCTGTCAGAATTATTCGATGTGGCCCAGTATTGGTATCAATCACAATGGGGGAAAACCATATCTATGTACAATCACAGCTTTTCTACAGTATGTCTCAGTAAGACCTCGGTCCTAGGCCCGCACTCTCCCCTGCAACTCCGCAGGGCCCTGCGCCGACACTGACATCAGTAGACCACCTGTCCAGGGTTCAAATCTGCTCTGAGCCCCGCGCCCTCCGGGCTGGCATTGTATTTGCACTGCCCCCTTGTGTGACTGCTTTTTGTGACTCGGTTGTTGTGTGATTGTCTTATTGCATACTCCTGTGTCATTGCCTTTATCACTCGTTGTGTGACTGCCTTATTTGCCTCATTGTATTTTGGTGTACTGGTTGTCCCTGTGTTTTCCTTACGCCGTTCCTGACGCCACCTCCTTCCCATGACCCCTCCCCCTGACTGGGCCGCTCCCGCCTCCCAGCTGCACATCCCTTCCCCTCCCCTACATAATGGCGGCCGCTGCTGGGGAGCGCGAATAAGTCAGAGGCCCGCACTCTCCCCTGCAGCTCCGTAGTGCCCTGTGCCGATGCCAACATCAGTAGCCCACCTGTCCAGGGTTCGAGAATGCTATGAGCCTCACTCCCTCAGGGATGATATTGTATTTGCTCTGCCCCCTTGTGTGACCGCTTATTGTGACTTTGCTGTTGTATGATTGCCTCATTGTATACTCCTGTGTCATTGCCTTTATCACTCGTTGTGTGACTGCCTTATTTGCCTCATTGTATTTTGTTGTACTGTATGTCCCTGTGTTTTCCTTATGCCGTTCCCGCCGCCGCCTCCTCACGATGACCCCTCCCCCTGACCACCAGCTCCACCTCCCAGCTGCATGTCCTCCCACCTCCCCTTATATAATGGCGGCCGCTGCGTGGTCGTGCCACTGGCGCCCCAAAGGCATGCCTTAGGCAAGCTCATCTGCGATCCGACCATGGCCAGTGCCAGGAGCACTGGATCGCCGAGACCTCGCCAGTACAACACCACCGCCCTCCACGCACTCAACCCCGGAAGACACTCTGATTACCAAAGATCATCACCTAACACCACCCAAGGACAGTTCTTCTGCGGACACTGCCGAGGATCCTTCACCATCGACCCCCCCCCCTCGACTGCCGAATACCACCGGACGCCTGCACCACCAAAGCCCTGACATGCTTCCTCCTCAACATGCGCTCTATCGACAGACATGCTGCAGAGATCTGGGAACTGCTCTTTACCCTCTAGCCCGACGTCACCTGGACCATTGCAAACAGCAGTGTCCCGGGGGTGGGCACCCCGGGACACTGCAGGAGTCAGCCCTGGGGGGTGGCGGTCCCCAGGGCCATCACTAGCTCCATAAGAGGCGCCGGGCTGCCCCCTTCACAACCAATACACAGCCCCAGGCAGGGCCGGACTGGCTACCGGGCAGTTTTGAGTGCTGCAGTGCTGGGGGCTGATTTCGTTGATAGGGACCTGCGTGTGAAAAACGAAATTCGTTTTGCTTTTGCAGGTCCCCATCAACGAAATGAGCCCCCATCACTAAGAAATTAACCCCCAGCTCGGCAGCACACACAACTGCCCGGTAGCCAGTCTGGCCCTGGCCCCCCACAGATTAAAAAAGAAGCCCCAGGGGTGGCAGTCCCCGGGGCTGCAAGGGGCCATGTGCCCTGCAAATATTTTTGAAAAGCCCGGGGCGGGGGTGGTCCCTGGGGCAGTGTGGGGGTGATTAGGGGCCCCCACACATTTTTTAAACTGCCCTAGGACCTGGCCCACCCAGGGGCTTAAATTAAATGAAGCCCGGGAGTCCGCGCTTTTTTTTAGTTTATTTTTGCGTCCGGATGCGCGGATCCATTGAGCACCTCTGAATTTTTTTCAAAACAAAATTTTTTTGGGGGCCCTGGGGATCCTTGTGGGAGCAGGCCTAGAGGGTCAGGGTGTTTCTACCCTGCCCCCTTTTCTTATTTTGCGCCTTTCTTTTTCTCTTTTCCTGCGCCTCGAGCAAAAAAAAAGTGAAAAAAAAGCATTTTGTTTTCAAAAATCGTGAGGTGCGCACTGGATCCACGGATCCGGCTGCTTTAATTTAAGCCCCCAGGTGTGCCAGGTCCCGGGGGCAGTTAAAAAATGTAAATATATATATGCAACACTGAGAGTCAAATCACACAGTAAAATAGAGTTTTTTATAGCACATTCAATTTATGTGAGTAAAAAACGATACAGACGCATCAAAAGCTATCTAAATATTATATACCAAAAATACATAATCAGATATTTATAACTCATATGGCTATGGTACATACAATGTATCTTCTCCCATGGCCATAACATACCAAGCTCAAATCACACTCATACCACATTCATTCCTTATCTAAAAAGAAGTTGAAACAACATAATCAAAACAATGTGAGATGACAAGTCATGTAAGGACCAAAGAACAGAGAAAATACAAATTCTTGTTAAATAGACATATATAACCTCAGGTCTTCGGATCCCTTAATGAAGACAATTAACATTCTGGGCTCGATTCCGATCCGGGAAAAAAAATCTGCCGTACGATTCGTATTCGTAGCCGAATCCGTACGAATGGGAAACTACCGTCCGAACTGTGTAGTACGATCCTCATTCCGTGAATCTGTCCGAATCGTCGCGATCCGTACGTATTGCAAGGCTGAAACCGTGACCCGTACGACTCGTTCACATGACGTACGACCCGACGAGTACGATCCGGACCCGGGAATCAGGACGCGATTCGTACGGTCGACATCAGGTAAGGGCGATTCGTACGGAAAAGCGCACAATCACATATACCCGTACGGGCTCTACATCCCATGATCGCAGGGGTACAGCGCGTACCCCTGCGATCATGGAGAGTATGTGCCATACCCCGCGATCACAGGGTGTACGCACCGTACACCCAGCGAACACGGGGTACGGTGCGTCCACCCCGAGATCGTGGGGTACGGCATGTACTCCCCATGATCGCAGGGGTACGCGCCATACCCCTGCGATTATGGGGTACCGTACCCAGGGGGGGCAGTTCCGTACCTGTTTTGGGGTGAACTCAGCTTTTACGGCAGTTTCCAGCTCCCATAGAAAAAGGGTCGTACGGAGCGTACCCAACATGGATCGTACTTGCCGGGTCGTAAAAAGCAGCCACGAACCTTACAAACGTCACGTTCAGCGGGTTCCGAGGGCGATTCGTACGGAAAATCTATTCGTACGGTCCCTAGTACGATTTGTACGGATAGCTGCATTGGGTGTGGATCGTACTACATCGTTCATACGGGGACGGTTACGGGTACGATTCGGATGGAAAAAAACGCCCCATACGACGATTCGGAGCACTTTTTCCAGGATCGGAATCGGCCCCTCTATGTGCATAGTCTCAAAACAAGATGCAAGGACCATGTCATCCAACGTATGATGTTGTACACCTAGAATGTTAATTGTCTTTATTGAGGGATCTAATTGTATGACATTACATTATGTTGTTTCCACCCACTTCTTTTTAGATAAGGAATGAATGTAGCATGAGTGTGATTTTGAGCAGTTTGAATCAGAGTAATATGGGGTCATCTAATCTCAAACAACGAGTGAATCCACACCAATGTCAGGCCTCAACTCTAATGTTTTCTGAATGTTATGTTGAAGAATGATGGAGTGTGACACAGAATTGAAAGCTGCCAATAGGTGTACAAGGATCAGGGCAACCTGTTTACCCTGCTCTAGGGTGTGCTTAATGGAGTCAATCGCCTATGAAAGGGGCTGACCCAAAGTCCTTCCATGTGTGTTTGATGTATAGCAGTATTTGTTATATGCAACGTTTTTGATTACATGATTCTAGTGACAATACTAGTGTTCTCCCTAGGCCAGTCCAAAAATGACTCAAAGATCCAAGAAATGTTGGAAAAAAGCCCTTTGCTACTGCCGTCGATGCAAACTATTGGATGCAATAAATAGGTACCAATGCTCATCTGGTGGTAATAGGCCACATTCCATGAATAGCATTTATGTAGCAGGTCGATCCTTGTGCTAACGTCAAACATATTGTCCCAGGGGGAAGAAACCAAAGCCTCAATTTAAACAATTTCCTCTCCACACATACTGAAGAAGAAAACTAGAAAAGATACATACATGGCTTTGTGGGACAACTACTATTGAGCCTGTTAGTTGACCAAGGGCTTATCAAGCAATTGATGTCTGCCCACCACCAGGCAGCCCACCAAGCCAAGTAATACCTCACACACTCAACTACTGTGAGAGATACCAATATTCTGATGACAAGTGAGAAGGCAGTGCTGAGGCATAAAGGAAAAAGGAGTGTGTTATTTCTAGACTTTCAATCTTTGGTTCTGTTTGTTATAATTCTAGTCCTTTTTGGAGACCAAAAAACTCTTGCATCATCATGGTGTCAGATATGCATTGATGTTCTCAGTCAAAATAATAGTCAAACAGACTGGGAAAACACATTTCTTCTGTCCAGTTGAAATGCAAAGAAAATTCACTTACTATTATTTGCAATTTAATTACTAATATTTGTAATTAAATTGGTAGGTTGGAGAAGGTCTTGTCATCAGTAAGAATGGTTGTCAATTAACTTAAGATTCAATTGTATCTTAAAATCATTAAATGTGTCAAGAGCTGTTAATGACTACTATGCTTCTTTGCTGTAAACAAGTATGACAGTTTATGAGCTAGCCGAGCACCAGGTACTACCCTAGCCACTATCCTGAATAGCCCTCTAACTTTGGGCGGAGGGGCAGATATAATGAATGTGAAAGACCAAGACAAGGTTCATGGGCACACTCAAATGATGCTGCAAACCATGACATTGTTATTGAAGAGTGTATGTCACTCTTTTTGGGGGATATGCTACTACCTTTAATTGCAATGCACACTACTGGGAGACACAACTCTAGCTGCTGTGCTCAGTTTCGTGATCACCCAGAAGTTTTCACTCTGACAATTTGGTAAGGGTATTCTGTGAAAGCTCTATTCTTTGTACTAATGAAGAATAAACAGGTGCTCTGTGTGTGGCTATGGACACCCTGTTGGTTGGATTTGTTCTAATGTGGATGAAGGAAGGTTGGTGTGTTGGTTATCATTTCAATGTCACGTGACATGATCCTTTGTTGCAGCATTACAGAATAAAATCACTATATTTACATATTGCAACATAGCACATGAACACCACATGTTTTGTATTATTCCTTCACTGTCAATGCCAGGAATGTCTTCAAGGATACCAGCTCTGCTGCATGACACATGATATAAATGAGATATGCCTGATTGCTTACTGTTAATGGTAAGGTGAGCAAACCTCAGGAGTTATACACCTAAGTTATTGCCAATCCCAAATTTCCTCTTGATTGCATCAAACAAATGTATTGTCCACTGTAATGTCGCCTATATACCTGATGCCCCTAGCCATCCATATCTCCATTTAACCATCCGGGAAACTTTCGGGCAGTAAATCGTTATCTGCAAGATGGTTATAGCTATGTATCCTATTCAGCTTAAGTTTCTTCCTTACTGCCGTCCAGATCTTGAATGCACGCAATAAGATTTTAAATGTAACTCTTTTAAAGTAGGCCTAATCAATGTGTCGCATGAGACAGCCGTTGGCCTCCGCCCCATTACTAACCTATATATTAAGGTGTAGGGTGTTTCCTCTGATACTACACTCTCCTTCCCTAGCAATTGAGACATGTGTTGTAATGCAACAGCCCAGTAGTAGACTTGGAAATTGGACAGAGTCATGTATCTAAGCGCTCTTCGCGGGCATTTCCCGGACCAAAGGAATTTCGAAATTAATTGGTTGAAAGTCAAAAACCAGATCTTGTTTATTTCCACAGGAATAGCTCTGAAGAAATATAACATTCTGGGCAACAGTAACATCTTAATGACATTACACCTTCCTAAGAGTGTAAGGTGCAGGCAATTCATTCTGTTGAAATCGGCTTTAGTCTTATGTAACAGAAGCTCCAGATTAATTTGCACAAATTCATCCACATTGGAAGAGATCTCAACCCCTAGGTATGTGGCATTTCCCACTACTTGTGAATCATTCAGACACACTTTACCATTTTTAACAATCATGGTCTTATTTTTGTTAAGAAAATATCCTGAAATGTTGCCAAAATCTTCAGCCTCCCGTTCCACACCTCCTTGATAGCCTCGGGTGGGTTGGCTGTTATTATGGCAAGATCATCTGCATATGCTAAAATCTTCGTGTTCCTGTTGATGCAGTATCCTATTATTTTCAGCAATTTTATTAATTAAAGGATCTATGTACGGTGCAAATAGCAGCAGGGAACAAGGGCACCTCTGCCGCGTGCCACAGGTACGTTTAATTACATCAGATATAGCATTCAACATAACTATCCTAGCTACAGATTCTAGATGCATACATTTAACAGCTCCAATAAAGCCGCCCTATACCCAGGCCTTTCGTCTCCATAATTAGTCAAAGAAAGGGTCAGGAGACCCTATTGAACGCTTTTTCAGCATTAAGTAATATTCCAACAATAGGATCTCCTGCCACCCTTGCATAATCAAAAAGAGTAATTATACGTCGGAAAAGATCAGTTGTCCCCCTTCCTGGTACGAACCTGTGCTGAAAAGGGGAGACCAGCCTCAGAATGACCGTGGCTAACCTTTTCGCTAGAATTTTACTATCTTGTTCCCATGGGCAGTAATGGTCATAAGGTGTTATGAGCAACCTCCCCAATCTATCCAACGAGGACAGATAGCTTTACAATAGTGAAAAATGTAATTGCCAGTAATTCACTATCAGAACATGCCACACATCAGGGCATGTCCTACCTTTCACATACACTGCACACTGCCGACAGGGGTACCTTGAGCCTACTGTAGGGTTGACTAACATGTAGGGAAAGGGAAGGTTAGGGTCTGGAAAGTGGGTGCACTGGCCAAGTCGACATGGCAGTACCAGACTGCACACAGGCTCCCCAATGGCAAGCCTGAGTTACATTTATACGCTGCTTATGTGGATGGCATAATCAGGGCTGCAGACCTACTTGCAGCATTTGATTTACAGGCCCTGGGCACACACAGTGCACTGTGCTAGGGGCTCACTAGTAAATCAAATAGGCCAATCATGGAATCACCAATCGATAATAAAACCTTTCAGTGGAGTACTGATCAGCAGTGGTAAAGTGCCCAGAGTCATAAAACCACCAAAAACAGGTCAGAAAATATAGGGCCAATTCCAACAGTGTTCTTATGAGAAAACCCCCCTTTTTTCATGTTGACCCTCATTTTTTGCTGATTTTAGACTTCACACATTGGGGCATTGCTGTCCATTGCCCAGTGTATGTGCAGACAAATTCCCTTTCTAATGTGGGACTTAGAAGCTTTTTTTACTTTTTTACTTTCACAGGGACCAATCCACTTTCTGTATCCAACCCGGGCTGCATAATACTTGGCTTGAAGTTGCATGTTGGTCCCAGTTACATTGAGTTACACTGGACACTTTTTCCATGTAATCCTTAAAAAATCATATCCCTTGTTGGATTTTTGTCATTGTGGTGTCATTTTGCCAATTATATTGTTCCCTCTTTTTATAAATTGGAGTGGGATTTATATTTGGTGTGTGTGTCTAACTTTTCAACTGTTTTATTACTTCTAAACATTTTACACATGCATGTCTGGTCTGTGTCACGGTATGCAACTCTTACCACGCATTTTTTACCACGCATACCATTACCACGCATACCATTACCACGCAGAACCCTTCACCACGCATACTTTTACCACACATTATACTACAACGCACATACTATTACAACGCATACCATTACAACGTAAGTATAGGTAAATATATCATTTAATTTTATATATAGGTTTTAGGGCTGGGTATGGGTTTTGGGGTACAGGGGTATTTTTAGGTTTTAGGGCTGGGTTTGGGTACAGGGGTACAGGGGTATTTTTAGGTTTTAGGGCTGGGTTTGGGTTTTGGGGTACAGGGGTAATTTTAGGTTTTAGGGCTGGGTATGGGTTTTGGGGAACAGGGGTATTTTTAGGTTTTAGGGCTGGGTATGGGTTTTGGGGTACAGGGGTACTTTTAGGTTTTAGGGCTGGGTTTGGGTTTTGGGGTACAGGGGTATTTTTAGGTTTTAGGGCTGGGTATGGGTTTTGGGGAACAGGGGTATTTTTAGGTTTTAGGGCTGGGTATGGGTTTTGGGGTACAGGGGTATTTTTAGGTTTTAGGGCTGGGTATGGGTTTTGGGGTACAGGGGTATTTTTAGGTTTTAGGGCTGGGTTTGGGTTTTGGGGTACAGGGGTATTTTTAGGTTTTAGGGCTGGGTATGGGTTTTGGGGTACAGGGGCATTTTTAGGTTTTAGGGCTGGGTATGGGTTTTGGGGTACAGGGGTATTTTTAGGTTTTAGGGCTGGGTTTGGGTTTTGGGGTACAGGGGTATTTTTAGGTTTTAGGGCTGGGTTTGGGTTTTGGGGTACAGGGGTATTTTTAAGTTTTAGGGATGGGTTTGGGTTTTGGGGTACAGGGTTTTTTTTAGGTTTTAGGGCTGGGTTTGTGTTTTGGGGTACAAGGGTATTTTTAGGTTTTAGGGCTGGGTTTGGGTTTTGGGGTACAGGGGTATTTTTAGGTTTTACAGGGGTATTTTTAGGTTTTAAGGCTGGGTATGGGTTTTGGGGTACAGGGGTATTTTTAGGTTTAAGGGCTGGGTTTGGGTTTTGGGGTACAGGGGTATTTTTAGGTTTAAGGGCTGGGTTTGGGTTTTGGGGTACAGGGGTATTTTTAATATATATTTACAAATATTACAATTAAAATTAATTTCATTAATATAATTATTTAATGATTAAATAATGAATAATTAAATTAAATATTACACAAATAATTATCTAAAATATAATAATGAATAATTAAATTAAATATTACAAAAATAATAAAAAAATATATATATATACTTACCTATACTTACGTTGTAATGGTATGCGTTGTAATAGTATGTGCGTTGTAGTGTATTGCGTTGTAAGGGTATCCGTTGTAACATGACCTGCGTTGTAAAAAATCTGTGGTAATGGTATGCGTGCTAAAAGTACGCGTGGTAACGTCATATATCCCTGTGTCACAGCTTCGAGGAGTTGAGCTCAGGTTTAAATTACTGAAACCTTTAACTGCACCTAACAGATAAGTGACTTTATCACTTTAGGTGGATGACTACACTTTCTTGAGGCTGTGCTTTTAATTATGCAGCTACATCTTTTTTTTATTAATTGTCAGACATAGTCAATCTCTAATATGTTGAGGGTAAGAGCGGTAATGGGTCATTATGGCATAGAGATTGAGTTGGGTAGGTCATATAGGCTTTGACCAGGAATCAAACCTGTGATAAACGTCTGCAGCCTACCCACCTCCATCTTACAGACCTTTTTTTTCATGTTAGTTTTTTAGGTCTCGCTAGTGAATGCAGTGCAGCTGCTTCGCTAGCGAGACACTATTGCTGTGGCTTTTGTTCGCGAAGGGAGACAGGAGGTGGCACGCGCGGACAGGAGATATGCATGCATATGGAGTAAGCATCTCCTATCTGCGTGTGCCTCCTCCTGTCTCCCTTCGGCAGAGAAACCGGCGGCACAGCGCGCGTATCGCGCACTTTCACTTTCCTTCCCTTCCCTTCAAGAGCTCGGACATTCCACGGCCACGGCTTGTTTGTTAATCTACAGAAAGTGGTGCAGTATTCTGCAGGGAGCGACGCCAAATCTCGCTTCTATTCCTCTCGGGTCACTGTGAGGCTCAGTACATTACAGAGCCGCAGTCTCAGCAAAAGCTCAGTGATATTTGGTGAAATGACTACAGTCGGAACTGAAACAAATGAATCCTGCTTCCTTTCTGAAGGACACTACGGAACGCCATAATGGACACTTTTCGTGTAAACATTGGCAGCAGCCGCTCTTTGCAGACTTGCATTTTTTGGAAATAAAGCATGCAATTACAGTCCATTTGTTATGCTGTGTCACTGCTGAGGCGTTCCCTTGACCCTTTAATTAACACATGAATAAAACATAAAACATCAGTGTGCGTTTTTGAGGGAACATTGCATCACTGCTGAGGAGTTCTATGGCTGACTACAGCTCATTCACTGTAAATAAAACTCATGAATACAAACAACCACGCTATCATTACACACACTGATTATATTTTTTGTTTCCCTAGTTAAAAAGCATTTTAAGGTTGGTAGTAATAAAATGCAGAGAGAGAAATGAGAACACCACACGTGTAATAGTATTTCCATATCAACATTTTCAATAAGATCAAAAGGTAAATGGCCTTGTGGGTGGTTGATAATCAGTTGTCAGTTCATGCTGATGTGATTACTATGCTACGCCCCTTCTGTTCACTTAAGAATATTATAATTTACTCAAGGAATAGGCACTTTGTAGGCTAAAGTGCTCACACGTTGAGACGCATGGTAGGATGTACAGAGAGAGTTCCACAAGCAAAGAGCTGTGTATGAAGTTAAACACGTAACATCATGTGTTTCCCAGCCTCTGCACATGCAGGTGGGCATGTTGCATCTATGAAGAACATCCCTCTTTGGCCATATTTGACGTCAATGTGGGACTTCTACAGAAATGCTGAAGAAACATTTTCCGGCATGGTCTTTCCATCCCCAGGAACATAGCCTAAACACCCAGTCATTACAAATCCAGTTATGAAAATAAATTAGAAATAGATTTTAATGTCGTGTTTTACCGGTACCATGGGTGAATTATCATTTTTTCTATTTATGCTAAATGCATTTCAACAGCTTCTCTCATACCATCCTTGGACTTTGTTGTCGCCAGAGCCGTCTTAGGCAGGGCCGAGCTGGGCACCGGCCCAGGGCACCTTGCTTCAAATGGGTACACAGAGCTTACCTATAATTTCTTTCAGCACTAATTCCAGACTTTGGCACTTGTTCATTCTCTTCTAGTCTTCCTTAAGTACCTATATTCCCTTCATTTATAATTCTCTGCTTTTGACTTCTTTCTCACCAACTAATTTGCCTCTTTTTTGGCGCAGATGATCAGGAAGGGCTCATATATGCTTTGCCCGTGATGCGATATGAGAAGAAAGCTTAGCAGTGATTTGTTTGGGCCCTAACTGGAGTCCTATTGTATTACCCCTTGTCCCAGCAGAGTGGCTTTGATTTGTGCTTCTGGGGGGAGTCTGCTTCTGGTGATGGAGACACAGGAAGCTGTCCTTGGCTGTGTTAATTTAGTATCTGGCTGGTTGGTAGAATTTGCGCAGGGCAACTGTAGGCCCCCAAACCACTCATGCTTCAACGTAGCCCCTCGGTTGTAAACAAGTACAGATGGGATCTTTCCTGTACATGTACATATGCAGCACATGCACAGTTGGTGGGAATAACTGCTCCAAATCCATCACAGCGTTCACACAAGTTAGGCCTGCTGCTCCGTGCTGTCTATACACTTTCATTTCCTGAAGTCATGTGACATTTGACTTCTTTCTACAAGGAGCTTTACCTGCTGGCAGATCCTTGTGACAACATAACCTTTCTACAATGCTTTGAGGCACAAGAAAGCATGCATGTTACCAAGAGAAAATACCTACTAAAACAAACCTGCTACATGTCTAAAACACCCTTTAAGAAAACGAGTGTTGCTGACCTCTTTGTTGCCCTTGCCATTTTTATGGTGGAACATGCCCTCAGCCACGAAGTCCATGGAAGACATTGTTATTTGAGTGGCATGAAAGACCTTTGGAGCAGAAGGGCGCGCAAAGGTTTTTAGAATGGGACTCTTTGGGAAAATACTCTGGTCTCACACCTTTTAAAAAGCACACTGTAATCAGGTGAGAAACATTTCAGCCCAATGTGGCCTCCAGCACCCAGAAGGTGCTGACGTGGTCTCCTTTTTCTGCGGGAAACAGTGAGGGTGTGCCGTGTTAGACTTTAAATGTAGTGCACTCAAAACTACTCCGGGGGCCTCATTTATGAAAAGTGACGCATAGCTGCAAGAAAACAGCGATGCGTCACTTTTCATTGCGACCTCCTTGCGACCCCAATGATGCGTCATATTTACAATATGACGCATCATTGCGCAAGTAATTACAGACACGTCAACATTTCTGACGTATCTGTAAGCGCAAAAGTGACGCATTGCTGGAGTATGTCACAAAAGTGACGCAACTCCAGCAATGCTTCTTTTCACATGGGGAAAGCCCCATGTGAAAGGGCTTGCGTCAGTCTTACGCCTGCTGTGAGGCAGGCGCAAGATTTTGACGCAACAGCGTCCTAAAAGTGACGCAGTGAAATCTCATAGATTTCACTGCGTCACTATTACGAGGCTTTATGCGGGGGAACGCCCCCACTGCATACATTATACCTGACGCAGGTATAATGTAGCGCAGGGGTTTACAAAGTGACGCATCTGCTTAGATGCGTCACTTTGTAAATAGTGTGCAACAGGAAGCATGTTTTACGTTGCGATGCGTCACAAAAAGTGACGCACCGGCAGCGTAAAAGAGACGCACAGCCTCATAAATGAGGCCCCAGGTTTCGTCCACAAAACCTCCCATGCTTCAAAACATGCTGCTGATGCACATTCAGCAGAGAAAGAGTGGAATACCTACATGTTCGGTATACGAGAGTTTAAGCTATTGGCATTATAAATGACAATACCTTTCATTTATGTTTTAAAAACGAAAACAACAATAAAAGGCATTTTCATTTACAATGTCAATAGCTCAAACTGGTATAAATGCGAGACCTATTGCATTGCAAATGCTTGTTTTAAGTGGGACTGCCTCCACACCCTCGTTTTAGTCCATGCCATTCTTAAATGGGGACATCGCTATTGCCCTGCTGCAATCCATATGCATTGCTTTTAAAACGTAGGAAGCAGCTGTGATCCATAGGCATTCAGTTGTCGGGTGGACCAGCCTACATGGAATGAAGTATGAACTGAAGGAAATGTTAGTCAGTTCCTAATTAATCGATATTTTGCTTAGACAACAAAACACAAAACAACACAGCATATTGAATTTAAACTTACAAATAGTACCAAGAAAAATAGTGATGGAGATTGTATTGGCTTTTCACAGCATAATCGATTATACACATTGTGTTTAAATATTTTTGTTTTGTAGCTGAATTTGTTAGTAATTTCCTTTCATATCTTATTAAAATATCATTGCACAACATAGCATGCTGAGTTAAGGAATATTCTACTATTTTTCCTATTTCTGTGTATAGTTTGCACACTACAACTGAATACACACAATCGGATCAAATGTATGAGGACTGAAACCGTACCAAAAAGCAATTAGAGGCGCCACTACCTACAGCAACAGAAAAAAAATTGTAAAATAGACGTGGGCTCAGAGAACCAAACGTAAATCACTCATGCAATGAGATAAATAAACATGTTCGGTTCTTGTAGCTATCTCGCAGCTGCTCTGTCACTTACAAGACACCTAATGAGCATTTAATGAATGCTCATCTCTTACAAAAATGCCTTCCATTTTATTAGTTTTTCCTGGTCTGGGATTTGAAGAAACTGGACAAAGATAAATGTTACATCATTTTTGGCTTCAGACACACAGCCTAACGGATTACTCTTCTGCCTCGGTAGATAAATGGACACTCATAAATCCTTTCCAGGAAATGTGAAATAAATTAATTATAAGCCACATGTCTGTTTCTTCAGTACTGGTGAGACCAATATTGCCTCACAGGTTGATTGATTTTCCGCACATAATGTATTTGTATTGTAAACATTTTCAAAGTTTAATCATCATTTAGCAATTGAAAAAGCAATAATCTATTGTCTTCCTCTGATGTATTCTCACATTTGGGCTTATCGAATCGTGCCATGCATTTTCCTACAGTGAGATTTATAAACTTTATGCTGGTATTCACTTTGTCTGTGCTGTTTTTGCTTACAATGATGTAACTAATAATGCTCCCAGGAGCAAACCATTAGAGGAAGATAAAGGCTTGGCAGTGAAAGATGACTGTGTTATAGGTGTATTTATTTACTATAACATATTTTGCTGTCTGACAGAGACTAGTTGCTTTTCTAAACCGAATGTAAAAAACATATTGAGATAAAATACGTGTAATAGTAGTTCATGCGGGACCGCATTGGACTTAAGTCTGTGCTATATCGATTCACTGTGGTCGTAAGAGGATATGGCTTGCTTAAGATCGGGTCAGAGGCTATGACGAAGTTCCTCATAGCGGAATAAGGACACATCTGCAATACTCTGAAGCAAGTAACAGAACAAAACACAAGAGACAGTGAGTGATATTGAACATAACTCAATTCACGCTTCAGTTTGACATGAGACAGAAGGTAGAGTTCATCATTATGTAGGTGCCAGTGCTTACAAACTTCACGAAAATGGGGAATTCTACCTAAACATTAAAAAAAGAATTCCATAAAATTTTACCTAGAAAATCCAACCACCAACAACTTTTCTCCTACTGTTCCACTTTGTGGAATAACACTAACATATTGATTTATGGGTTAGAGTTGACAGAAATAGTGTGAAAATTGAAAACAGGCTTGTCAAATGTGTTAGAATTGCACTTTAGAATGAGTTTAAATGCTACAGTAACATTTATACTAGGGTATAACTCACAGCCAAAATGTAAATATGTAAATGCATAACGTATGAAACCTTAATTCATGAACTATATATGTATATATATATATATATATTCTTTACCATACCAAACTTCTGATGAAAGAAGGCGCTGACTCCGTGAGTTTCAATTCAAACGTATTTATTCCTTAATTCAGTTTCTGCTCAGACGCGTTTCGACGGACTCCTGCCGCCTTGTTCACTAACAATAGCATACTGACATTCATGCTTATATATACAGAAAAGCACATTATCACTGATTGGGTAGTCTCAGTTGATGCTAATAGCAGTTGCTATAGTTACATGGTTACACCCTAGGTGATGACGCTGCTTGACATATGACTTGCACATTTTGAGCCAACATGGATAGTCTTTCTACTGTTATTGTTAATTCACATATAACAGGAAATAGCAGCATACCTAAACAACATACTTCGTGCTTGAATCATAAAATGTGGATCATTGTGCATAACATTACTGTGAAAACGAACATTACAAAACCCCACTTTACACCAATTGTGGTTTATGTATGTCAGGCCCATGTATCAGCGAATACCATGTATTCCTGCATACAGGGTGGACATGTCTGCTCATATAAGCCTGCTGATTGGGCTGGCGCTGTAATCTCAAAAATGCCAGATCCTTTCGCGCGCTCTGAGGAGTTGACAACCCCTTTTATTATCCTGACTCGGTGAGTACTAGAGTGTAGCGTCGTGCGTGCCCTGTTTGGCCCTTAACCCCAGTGCAGTTAAACTAATGTTTGTGGATCAACGCTCCTGCTGATTTAGGGATTGCGAGCGGGGACCTGTCACTGTTAATTTATATAGCAAGCGCTGTTTACTGACGGCCGGGGGTTGCCTGTTGTGTGGCGTGGTGTGAGATGTTCGCTGCACTGTTGTATGTCAATTCCCTATAGCGATATTTCTGTGCACAGTGTATTTACAGTGAATTTAAAATATGCAGTTGTTCACGGGTACTCAGGAAAATGGAAGCAGACGGGACGCTGTGATGTGTTAGTTCAAATGTGGACACTAAGGGCCTCATCCGCATTCAAACCTGAGGGGATCTTGGAGTTCAATAGAATTATGTATCTAGACTCCAGGCGGCGTAACGCAAGTTTTCGATTTCCACCTCTTGGGTTCTTGGGGATGCTGTCTATAACAAAGTATGTTAGACCATCCGCCTTGCCCTCATGGGACTCATGAATGTGTCGTGCAACTGGGTATGCCTGGTCCAGGTTTGTAACCGCCCTCAGGTGTTGCAGAATTCTCACATGGACGGGATGAATAGTAGATCCCACATACCTTTTGCCACACTGGCACGTCAGTACGTACACAGCAAACTCGGTTTTGCATGTGAAGTGTTCCCTTAAGGAGTATTTCTTCCTCCTAAATGGTAATTCGACCTCAGTGGTATTGATGCCATGCATACAGGCCTTGCATTTCATGCACTTTTTAAACCCCTTTTGAGACTGTAGCCAATTTTTCTTTTTCTTCAGAACCGGTGCATTAACCACCAGGGCATTGCGCATAGATTTGGCTTTTCTGAAGGATATCAGTGGACTCTCGCCTACTTCACTCCCTATGGTAGGGTCATTGTGTATCAATGGCCAGTGCCTTTTTAAGATTTTACGGAGGTTCGAGTGGTACCGGTTGTAGCCTGTTATGAGTCTAGGGGGTTGTCTTGCCTGGCTTTGTGTAACTGCTTCATTCGCCACTGGAAATATTAGATCTTTTCTATTCTTGGTATTACACTTTACTTCTGCTTTCCTGCATGTTTCTGGGGAGTACCCTCTTTTTTGGAGTCGCGTGAATAGGTCAGTTTTGGCATTGGCAAGACCCTCAGTTGTGCTACAATTGCGTGTCATCCTGAGGCATTCTGCATAAGGTATCGATTGCTTGAGAGAGGTGGGGTGGAAACTGTGGGCATGCAGAATCCCATTACCTGCAGTAGGTTTCCGGTATGTACGTGTTTGGATTCTCTCCTGTTCCACAAACAACTCTATATCTAGAAATTGTATAGTTTCTGTGCTCGTGTTACAGGTAAACTTTAAATTTAGAACATTCTCATTCAGTTCTTCTGTGAATTTCACAGCACTTTCCACATTACCCTCCCACAAAATGAATATGTCGTCAATGAATCTGTTGTACACAACCACATTGTTTTCCATAGTTTCTCTGTGCTGTACCCATAGTATCTGCTCCTCCCACCAGCCCATGTGTAGATTCGCATAGCTGGGGGAGAAGCATATATATATATATATATATATAAATTTTGTGGTGTCAGCGCTCTAGTCGCGCTGAGGCGCGTGTGATGTAACACGCACTCGGAGAGAGCGCACGGCAGTACGCATGCGCGAACGGCTGTTCGCGCCTTGGCAGAGCGTGGTCACAGCAAGACGCCCGGCACTCTTCTCTGTGTATAAACTATTAATAAAGAGTGTTCCTGAGAACGGTAACCTGTGTCCCTGGTAGTCATTGGGGAAACCTGCAACTCTACAGTGGCGACGAGGAGTGGGATCTGTCCCCACGCAAAACAAAAAAGGAAGATCAACATCGGAGTGGAGAGAAGGAAGGACCCAAGACACACCAACCAAAACCGCCCCCGACAGAAGAGGTGGTGAGGCACAGAAAAACCGCCGCAGGAAGCACAGGAAGAGCGCGGCAGAGGCGCAGAGACTTGGACAAACACAACACGTGGCAAAGAGTCCAGCGGAGCAGCAACCTGCACAGAAGCATAGTAGGAACAAGCGAGCGTCCTCATCAAGGCCCTGGCGGAAAAGGGTGACCACGAGGAAGGGGGAAGAGGGAATCCAAGCCCCAACACGTCGCAAGCAGTGAGTGTCAGCACACCTGGCATCCCCAGGAATCGGGGAGGGAACGACAGCGCACCCGGCAGCCCCAGGAATCAGGAGGGAGTGCCAGAAAGACAGGCCAGAATGAGTAACCAGGCGTCCTCACTCACGGCACGGATCCCGTTCCTACCCAGGCCGGGGGAACCACAGATGAAGTGGGAGGACTGGAGGGAATACTTTAAGAACTACCTAGAAGCCCTAGAAGACGAATCCAGTGACAAATTCACCCCCGCAAGAAGAAAGCGTATACTTCTGCACAACCTGGGCCCAGAAGGTATAAGGGTGTTCACAAACATAGCAATGACACCTCGACAAGCTGCCGATGCAGACGTCTTCAAACAAGCCTTAGAAGATCTAGACGCACACTACCGCCCGGCGATGTGTGTCTCCATTGATCGGTACAATTTTCAACAGAGGAAGCAAGGAGAAGGAGAGTCGGTTGACGACTACGTAGCGGCCCTGAGGAGACTAGCAGTCACGTGCAAGTATGGAGTGTCGGAGGAAGACTTTATCAAGGACCAGATCGTAATGCACACCACCAACAGGATTGTACGGGACAAGCTGTGGGCCCACGGGGAGGCAACACTAAAGGAAGTAATCGCAATGGTGAAGATAGCCGAACTTTCCAAGTGCTGTGCTGAAGCAGCAAAGAAAGAGAGTGCGCAGAGAATCATGGTCAACAAAGTAGATGACGCGGAGCCGTCGGGAAGACACAAGATGATGCCTGGAGACAGCAGAGGAACCAACAAATGGGCAGGAAGACCAGGACAAGCAGGGGAACAGTTCTCGCACATCAAGTCCACGTGCTATAGATATGGGAGAGCGAACCACGCCGCCCAAGACAAACGTTGCCTGGCTTTTCACGCGAGGTGCACGTTCTGCGGCCAGGTAGGCCACTACGAGAAAGTGTGTCGGAGGAAAGAGAAGAAGTCAGTTGTGAAATACATAGCGCATCCGCAACATGAGGAGGGTGCTGACGAAGAATCGGATGAAGACGATAAGTGCTGTGCATTGAAGAACAAGTGCTAGGCATTGACACCAGGCGCTCCGACAAAACCGAGAGCGGACATGCTAATAGGGGGAGTCAAAATCCGAATCGCGATTGACTCAGGATCCCCATACACCATCATGCAGAGGTCAGTATGGGAAGAGGAATTCGAACCCAGCCTAGGTCCCAAACTAGAACCGCCGGACATACGACCAGTGTCATACACAAGCAACCCAATCCCAATGGTTGGATACTGAAGCCTGAAGTTCGAGTTCAGAGGGAGGACGGCGACATGCAAGTTGTATGTGGCGGAGAAAGGCCCATCGGTACTAGGATGGAGAGACCACGGAGACCTCGGAATCAAGCTGGACCCAGGGGGCAAGGAACAAGTGCTGCTCACAGACAATGGAAGCTGGCCGGACTTGTAGAGGGTGAGAAGAGATTTTCCCAAGGTCTTCGGAGGAAAGGTAGGGAAACTCGAGAAGCTCATGCACAAGATCATTCTCAAACAGGACTCCCAGCCAGTGTCCCACAAAGTCCGGAACGTGCCCATAGCCGTGAGGGAAGCAGTGCAACAAGAGCTACGCCGACTAGAAGAACAAGGGATCATAGAGCCAATAGATAGCTCGGAGTGGTTGGCCCCCTTGGTGGTTGCCAGGAAACCCAATGGCAAAGTGCGCCTGTGCGTGGACCTGCGCGAGCTAAACAAATGCTTGGTGGTAGAGAAATTCCCGCTCCTGAGAATTGAAGAAATGCTGGCTAAGACAAGAAGTGTGAGATGGTTCTCCACTATAGATCTCACGTCCGCATACCATCAGATTGACCTGCACCTGTCAAGCAGAAAACTCACTTCCTTCATCACACCATATGGATGCTACCAGTTTCGCAGGATGCCCTTCAGGCTAGCGTCCGCAGCAGCGGTGTTCGAAAAACTCATGCACTGCCTGTTCAAAGACGTCAATAATATCCAGTATTTCCAGGATGACATCCTAATAATGGGAAAGGATTGTAAGGACCACAACGACAAACTGAACAAGGTGCTAGGCGTGCTGCAGGAGAAAGGACTGACGGCAGAATGAGAAAAGTGCAGATTCGGGATGACATCTGTCACTGACCATGTCATGAATGATCTAATATGTGACATCATCAGCAGTGCATTGCGGGTGCGTGAAATATAGTTAGCCCAACGAACTATATAGGAGCAATTTCAATGGTTTTGTATGAGTGAAATGTCCAGCAAACTATAACACCCCTAAAACTTTTTTTGAGTGAATTTCAAAGTTTTTTTTAAAGCTAATTCCTAACTATATAAGGCCTGAAAAATATGTTTTTTTCAGTGAATTTCAAAGGTTTTTTAAATGCTAATTCCTAACTATATAAGGCCTGAAACCTATGGTTTTTTAAATGAATATAGCTATATATAGATATATATATTGGGTGGTTTTGCCGACTAACAGCACGTATGTCTATATTCCACAGCCAGAAATGCCTTGCCCATAATACTGGCGCCCTTTGGTGACTGGGCACTGTGGATGCCGATGGAAAAGCGGTGAGGTCTATTTTTGCATATCTAATTTATTTTCAGCGGTCTCCTCTGACCTCACGTGTGTGCCCATGGAAAAATCATTTTTCAAGCTGCATGCAACCGTTGACACTTGAAACATTTCCCGTGATTGCTATTTTGAGTTTGGAGTTGTGGTCCTGTTTTGGAACAATTATCCGGTCATTGGCAAAGCAAAAGTAATAAGCTTCTGTAATTTGAACTTTCATACAGTCATCTGCAAACGGATTCTGATCTCGTTAGACTGTTAAAGGGGATCATGGGCTGTATAGTCCCTTTTGAAAGAGTAGCAATTACCTGGAGGCCGGCATTATTGTAAAAAATGAACACATGTGTAATTAGAGCTCCGTGGACCTGTTACAAGTCCAATACCTCTATAACTTGTGTATTTGTTTCATGAAACACACACATTTGTGAGCACAGTTTAAAGTCCGTTCTGCATGTCATGACCAAAGTTCAAAATCGGTGGACTTTGTTCTTTGCAGTTACGAGGTTATGTAGTGGTTGCAAAGAATTGTGAACAATATTTACAGTATGACTTTTTGTATTGAATGTATGTTATAGTAATTGCAGTTCTATTTTCTGATTTATAATTAGGTGGGCAGCATGGTTTGAGAGCCCTGGCGCCATTATTTTAAGCAACCTCCAGGCACCTTGGCTTGTCTTTATGACATGCTCATTTCTAGGGCTGATTACTTATTTATTATTTTTTCTGTGCTTAGATTAGGATGATGATGATGTTTTATCTTTGGTAATCCATGCTGACTGTGCACTATGCTGTCATTTGTATTTATCACGTTATTGCACTTTGCACTTTATAGATATGTCTGGGATAAGCATGTTTTACCAGCTATGTTTCCGAATGCACAGTCTATTTTCTATGTCTATTGACGCCTAAAAGAGGAGGGAGGGCTATATAACCTTGTAATTTTATGGCGCCAATTAGATTGATAAAGCCTGCTGCACAGGCAAAAAGCGTCTTTCTTTCATTTGGGGGTTGTGGGAGGCCTGAATTACAATAAATGAGCCTTATTCCTACAGACTTCGAGTACGTGCCTCTTCTTGGTGGGAGTAGGATTGTCTTCATTAATATATATAACACAAAATACTGCTCCTTCCGTTACCCTGGGGCCCGTTCACAAATTCGTGCATAGAGCTGGCAGAGCGCGCCAGACATCTGAATTATCATTAAATTTGTAGTAAAGACTCACACTCCGGGATGAAATGCTCAATAATGCCTTTACTTTTCAGTTACGCATTTTGACTTAAAGAGTCTTGATCACACACCGAACTTTCAGCCGGCTTTCCTTACAAACACTTTGCCAAAAAGCAACAAAGACCATTACAAATCACGTGGTCCTATACTTATTTTCTATGGCAGACATCTTTACTAATAAAGGTGTGATTTTTTTTGCACCAGACAACAATTCCTTAATGTGTATTCTAATAAGACCCACATCCTTCTTCTCAACTCTTGCTCACAGCTTCATAAATAAAACATTTTTTGAGCAACTGCTTAGAATTAGTATTCTGTTTATACTCGACTCTAACCTCACATTCATTCAGCTCCTCAAACCATGTTAGATCATTCACTAAAATCCAATGAGCTTATTAAAACTGTATATGATATATGATGGTTTAGACACTTTATGGATGCACCTTCTGAATGCTGATAGTTGCTTTTTTCTTACTGATTGCCTTTGTCTACCCATTGAGCTGATAGTGCATCTTTTATAGTAGGTAAGAGAGTTCTCATGAGAACATTCCCTCATGTAACAAATGCTATAACAAAACTGTATGACAATATGAGTGCAGACTGTAGGAATCGGAAGAAGGAGCATCACATGACTGATGACACCACCGATGGGACGATTCCTATTGGACATTACGTGAAGATGCCTCCAAAATTATTACAATAGTCTGAATCTATATTATTGAATGTTCCAACTAGTTGAGGCAATCCTTTCAAATCATCCTCTTATTCCCATTTTTCCACCTATATTTTACTTTCTATACCTTATTTAGGCGGCCCTACTGCTGAATAATTTCCTGATCTGAGACTCTTCTTTTTGGAAGGTTGCTCACTTATATATGACCCTTGAGACCAATGCTACTGCAGAGATCATTCCTTTTTATACAGATAGTATTGCAGCTGTAGGTAACTCAGCTGAGTGGCCAGAACTACTCTTATGAGAAGTTAATCTCTTTTGCTTTTCTCCAAAGAAATATTCATGGGTTCTATTTAGATTAGGTCCTTAATTAGTTTATAAGGATTCTTTCTGGAACACTGGAACTTTCCAAATGCTATTTTCTAAACACATTTTTTATATCTCTGTAAATTTACTAACTGAATAAGGATAATTAAAGATGCAAACCTTTTAAAATGAATAACGATTTCAAAACGTTCTCAACCTCTTATCATTGACTATCCACCTAAGATTCTAAATGTTGATCATAATTTGCAGTTTTGGAACAGCTGTAAATCACCTAAGGAGGAAAAGATCCATTGACTTCTCCGGACCCACAAGGATTCTCCATGGTGGGATTGGAAAGTGGGTGTATAGAAATTGATATTAATGGGTAAGAGGAGCACTCCTTGGCTTTTACAAATTTTTTAGAACTAACTTAACAAGTTTTGTTTTATTGACATATGCGTGCAGCTGAGGTAGCATGTTTGTCTTATCCGTGCCTATTTTAAAGTCCTATCTTAAGTGTGGGACACACTTAACCTTGATGCACTGTTGCTATATGTGGTTCAAAAAATGAACAACACAGATTTTTAAACAAATAAATAAACATCAGTCTTTAACTGTTAATGGTCATCAAATTTACTTTACAAAATTATAAACACCATTATTGGCAGAAATTCTCATATAAACATTTCAGTATCAACTTGAGAATATTTTCCTAAACATTTTTATGTGACAAGCATTCAGAAGTGATGAATCTTCTCTTTTGCCCAATGCATTTCGAGCTCTAAAAGCTCTTCATCAGGGGCCTGAAACTGAAATAAACAAAATGTCAACTAACTCGAACACAGGAAAATCAGGACTTCACATAGTACATGGCAAATAATTCGATAAATGAATGAGAGACTCATAAGAAAGGTGAATCAACAAAAGAATAGAACCTTATCCCCCACCACTGTGTGTGGAAAATCTTCACATACTCACTGTTCCGAAACAATGACAATCATAGTCCTGCAAAAACAGGATGGTATTATGAGATTCTTGCTGTTCATTCACCAAAACATGGTAATTAAAACCTCACCGCTGCATTACCTGAAAAGCTAATAAACGGTGCGATGTTCATGGAATCTTTTACCAAGCTGACAAAAACACTTTGAGCAACCGTGATCTGCACCCTGTCAAAATGAAGGGAACCGAAATGTGCTAACGCGGTCTTGAAACTCCACGACTCAAAACAAAGGCTCCTATCTCGAGACCTTACCTCTTTCTGTACGTCAAAAAAGACTACTCCTTTTCACCGACGGACCGTCTCACTGTGATTCAATCAACCGCTACTCGCTCCGTTACCTGCAACACCTCTATGATATCAGTGCTCCAAAGACTGAAAGCGGACTAGTGCTCAACCTTCATCGGAACTGGGGAAGAACTCCACTAACGGTATAAAACGTGGGAATATAAAATGAAACCAAGAGCCAAAACATAAGTGCTCACTACGACCTGATGGTTCAAAAAAACTCACTTACTTAGTACTGTCAACGAACTCTGTAGTTCGACCTAATCAAAACCGGGCGCCATCTTAGAACGGGGTGGAAACGAACACAGTCGATAGTAAAGGGGTGAAGTATACAAAGAAATAAGAAAGGGGATAAGCCATATAGAAGTGAAATGAAGAGTTTTTACAACAATTAAATATACATGAAACCAATGTTGAGAGCTAGTGGCATATTACCAAATGCATGCGACAACCAAGGGTACAGACTAAGAATGAAAAGGGTCACAAAAAACATGATAAATCTATTTTTTCATTAAGACCTGCAGGTTCTTGTGTTTTTAGACATTTTATCCAGTGAATCTCTCTCTGGAGGATGGATCTGGTGAGATCGACCCCCTCATGCATTTTTATGAGTTCCAGTATGGAAAACCTGACCTGGGAAATGTTGTGATTATTCTCTGACCAATGTTTAGCTAGATTACTCTTAAAGTTCTTGTTCCTAATCGTGCTTTTGTGCTCAGAAATTCTGGTTTTCAGTTTCCGCTCTGTTTTGCCTGTGTACGGTTTACCACAGGGGCATTTTATATAGTAAATCAGGTTCTTGGTGTTACAGTCACCATCATAATGTAGAGTGATTTCTCTTCCTGTTTGAGGATGATGTAACTTATTGCCTTCAATAACATTCGAACAATGCACGCAGTTATGACATTTTTTCATTCCTGTATGATTAGTTTCAGTATTTCTTGTGGGTGTGGACAGTGTTTTGGCTCTTGGTTTCATATTATATTCCCACGTTTTATACCGTTTGTGGAGTTCTTCCCCAGTTCCGATGAAGGTTGAGCACTAGTCCGCTTTCAGTCTTTAGAGCACTGATATCATAGAGGTGTTGCAGGTAACGGAGCGAGTAGCCGTTGATTGAATCACAGTGAGACGGTCCGTCGGTGAAAAGGAGTAGTCTTTTTTGACGTACAGAAAGAGGTAAGGTCTCGAGATAGGAGCCTTTGTTTTGAGTCGTGGAGTTTCAAGACCGCGTTAGTAAATTTCGGTTCCCTTCATTTTGACAGGGTGCAGATCACGGTTGCTGCAAGTGTTTTTGTCAGCTTGGTAAAAGATTTCATGAACATCGCACTGTTTAGTAGCTTTTCAGGTAATGCAGCGGTGAGGTTTTAATTACCATGTTTTGGTGAATGAACAGCAAGAATCTCATAATACCATCCTGTTTTTGCAGGACTATGATTGTCATTGTTTCGGAACAGTGAGTATGTGAGGATTTTCCACACACAGTGGTGGGGGATAAGGTTCTATTCTTTTGTTGATTCACCTTTCTTATGAGTCTCTCATTCATTTATCGAATTATTTGCCATGTACTGTGTGAAGTCCTGATTTTCCTGTGTTCGAGTTAGTTGACATTTTGTTTATTTCAGTTTCAGGCCCCTGATGAAGAGCTTTTAGAGCTCGAAATGCATTGGGCACAAGAGAAGATTCATCACTTCTGAATGCTTGTCACATAAAAATGTTTAGGAAAATATTCTCAAGTTGATACTGGAATGTTTATATGAGAATTTCTGCCAATAATGGTGTTTATAATTTTGTAAAGTAAATTTGATGACCATTAACAGTTAAAGACTGATGTTTATTTATTTGTTTAAAAATCAGTGTTGTTCATTTTTTGAACCACATATAGCAACAGTGCATCGAGGTTAAGTGTGTCCCACACTTAAGATAGGACTTGTATAGAAACTGAACCATCTAGGTGAGTCCTTAGGCTCCCACAGAAGTCAGAAAATGAGGTGCTAAATGTGCTGTGAGTGCTAACACCATGCTATTTACAGTCTGATAATACCACATGACAGCTCATGAAATGTTTGCTTGTTAGCACCAACAAAAATATTGGCAACTTTACATGAATAAGGAAGTCATGAAGACTTAGGTAGATTTTGGTGCAGGGATACCCTTGGCTTGAAATCACCTATTTAAGCTAGTATTCCTTCACCTAAAACCTACCAGTCCAAGTTCATGTCCCCAGGGTAGGGAATATCCATGCTGACCCAGAATTACTGGCTTTTTTGTACATTGTTCTTTCCAGATTCCAGGGACAAGTAGGCTGATATTTACAACCTACTCTGAACAGGATGGTAAATCTCAGTGGGGAGGCAGTGAGGGTGTGGGGTGCATGACAAGTGAAAAGGAGGGAAGAATGGGTGAGGGGGAGGCTGTGACATTCCTGGAGAGAGCCTGGTCTGCTCCCCTTTGGTGCTGGAAGGTGTGAGCAGGGGACAAGGAGCACCTGTACCCACAGCCCCTTCTCCCCTTCATCTGTGATTTTCTTAGGTGTGGATCTGTGCTTGGTAAAACCAATGTCAGTGATCACACACACGTTATTCAGGAACAGTTGACCACTTGGAATTGGCCTGAGCTGTATCCTGCAGCCATACTGCTTCTATAAACGTCTAATGAGGGCCTACATGGGGACCACTGCTACTATATGTGATTATGTTATTTGAAAATTACCCAAAGTTGTGGATGTCATAAGTGCCACTTTGAAAACAACTATTTCAACATGAAAGTAATTAGACAGGGGGCAAATATCAACCTGGTAAATAGCAATTCTATTTAAAGGTTTGCCTACTCCAGTCCAACAGAATAGGTTAGAAACAACCAAAAGACCAGAACAATCAGAAACAATCAGATAAAAAGCAGAACTTAGCATTCCTTATATTCCTATATCTTATACAATAATATTCCCTCATTTTCCCACACCAAGGTCTCAACTACTTCTGATACCAATGTCTAAGCCACTATTGTCACTACCTCTATTCGAATAGCCTCTTGAGGATCTCATTGTTTAGTTTTGACATTTATATATTTTTCCTTATTCTGGTGGAAAGACAGTGGTTCACTGCTAATGCCATCCAATACCAGCTCATCCAAAGCCTTTCATGTGCTATCTTGAACCTCTTTCTGTCATTAGGAGAGCACTCCTAAAAGTAGAGGGACCCATCTACAAAAAAATGGGGCAGCGCAGGGCCGCAAGCCATTTAGCTGTGCAGTGCTGTATCATTTTCAAAACAACAAAGGAGAAATGCCAATACTGATGCTGTAATTCATATATCAATTTGTCATCCAAATAAAGATTTCTATTCAAAACTGGAAAATGCTATTTATTAGCTGTTTATTCTGCAAAATATACTGCAAGGTACATTGAATTGACCTTAGTACATAATGTCAGTTATAAATTTGTGACAATACTGAAAAAAGGACACGGGACAGGATAAAATCTCAACCATACAATCATAAGTCAGACATATCACAGTCATACACTAGCATTCACACATTCATACTGGGATACTTGTTGTGACTTGACTATAGAGGGAGTATTATTCCAACATAACGGCATCTCGTGGAAACATGAGACTTTCAGTAATTGTGAGTCCAATTTGTGGTCTATGGAGTACTATGCCCATGTGGACTTTTATATATTGGTAAGACCAACCAGGGAATCCGTCATAGAATTTCACAAGACAAATCAAGAATAAAGAATAAAGTTGAAACTGCAACACTGGAAAATCATTGGAACCGATGAAAAAATCAAAATGAATGATCTAAAATGGACCGTGATATCTAGAGTTGAGAAGGATCCACGCGGTGGCGATTGGGATCTCAAATTATCTAAAAGAGAGGCGCTCCTTATCGTTAAGTTCGACACGGGCATGACAGAACTGAACGAATTGTCAGAAATTTACAAACTGTAGAAGTTTTCCCTGTTTCTTTTCACCCACTATTCCCTCAGCTACCCTTTATGAATGTCACACTTAAAGGGCACCTTTACTAGTTATTGCCTGCACAGAGACTCCGAATTCTTTTCCTGCGGTATAAATATTTTATATACTGCCAGCCTTGAGATCTAATTCCCCCTTAGATTAGCTGCCCTTCATACGCCAGCCCCCGGTATCATGGGGGGGTGTGTCTTTCAACTGCAGCCTTTTAACCAGAGGAATGCTACCATCCCCATAGATACGTACTGCGCATGCGCGAGAGATCAGCGCTGCTTTGAACGCTGACGGATTGCTACTCGGCTACTTAGACATTCCTGTCCCAGTAATTCAAATCCCCCCGATATTATCACAGATGTTTACCACTAGCACGACCTGTTTGGATTACCACCGGCTTGAATTTTACAAATTTGCTCATTTCATT
Source organism: Lissotriton vulgaris (assembly GCF_964263255.1). NCBI lineage: Eukaryota > Metazoa > Chordata > Amphibia > Caudata > Salamandridae > Lissotriton > Lissotriton vulgaris. Next base: position 450,375,236 of record NC_141697.1, read on the forward strand.
TTCAGCGAGGCGATTTTACGATACCCTCGATTTGCATTCTTGACTCCAAACGCGGCGATACAAGTTCCTTTTACAGCCCGCAGTCCCTGGACCCTTTGGTAAGATCCTTAGGTATCGCTTGGTAGTTGTTTGCCCTTTTTGTGAAATTGGGGACTTGTGAATAACCACACACCCTGTCCCGCAGGTCCTTCGGCAGCATTCACTAATTCCCATGCCATCCAGGACACGCTGCTCTTCGTGAGAAAGGTATACTTACAGGCTACATTCCACAATTAGAATATGTGTTCCTTCTCAGGTTACACCATTCTCATACACAATTTTTGTATTCTTTCTTTTTGATTTCATTTAATGATTGCAGGACTCTCCCACAATGAACAAGCTTTCTTGGATACACTCTTTTTGGTAAGCTGTGAGTCTCCAGGTGTTGTAGCGCTCGCAAGTGTTCTCTTGTTTAAAACCTGTATACATAGGTTCTTTTTCTTCTTTTCCAGAGTGGTTTGGCCCTGAGGAGAATCCCCAAGACTGCTAGGGATTCGAAACGCGTAAGCCTTTTCCTTGGTCTGCTTGTGGTTACCCTAGTGTTTAACTGTGTTACATGAGGATTTATAACTATACACCCACTTGTGTTGAAATTTCGAAGAGAGTTGATTTAATTGAACTGTAAGGAGTGTATTGTCTCACAAAAAAAAAAACCCTTCTTGTTTTGACTTTTCTTTCAGTGTATAGCAGACCGATTACTTCTCACACTGGTGTATTAACCCCTCAGTCCGTGCGAAGTATCCCAGTATGAATGTGTGAATGCTAGTGTATGACTGTGATATGTCTGACTTATGATTGTATGGTTGAGATTTTATCCTGTCCCATGTCCTTTTTTCATTATTGTCACAAATTTATAACTGACATTATGTACTAAGGTCAATTCAATGTACCTTGCAATATATTTTGTAGAATAAACAGCTATTAAATAGCATTTCCCAGTTTTGAAAAGAAATCTTTATTTGGAGGACAAATTGAGATATGAATTACAGCATCAGTATTGGCATTTCTCCTTTTTTGTTTTGTTTATTAGGCTCAGCCTTACTGATCAGAGCCAGCCCTAGTTGTTTCTAGGTATCATTTTCAAAGCACAGGGATGCATTGTATTAACAACAATAGAGTGTATCCCTGAGCTTTCCCCTGCGCTTGTGCATCATTGGCTGCCATGCAGCAGCGCAGGCACCCTTAGGTCATTTTGCAAGGGTGCCTGCACTGCAGGGATATTTTTTTATGCAGGAAGGCACACCTTCCTCCACAAAACAATCATTAATGGCATTTTCCTCTTTCTATGAATGATGCATACTGCAGCACACATAAAAAGAGGAAAAAACAAGGGGAAATAAAAGTATTTCTCCTTGTTACGCCATTCCTACACCTCCACTGGGAAGGCATAGGATTATGACGCATTCTCAGTTTTACAAAATGTTGTAAATCTGGGAATGCGTAGAGTTCCATGGGGACCATATTTACAAGGCCATGAAAAGTCATGCAGTGTAACTTTACGTGGCCTTGTAAATATGGGCAAGCCCATTGCACCGCGGGTGCGTCAAACAAAGTGACATACAGGAGGCGCAATGGGCTTGTATACAATCTCCAGAGACGACTGATGAAGTCTGAGGGAAAGAGATATTTTTTTTACGTGGTAGCATTGAGGGAATTGAGACTGTTGCCTAGGTCTATGAGAAATAGCAACCTGAATGATGACCATTACGGAAAGTATCATAGAAGTCCTATTGTCAGAGGAGAAGCAGGTTGATGTGCAGCTGGATCTTTTGCATTTCTCACTGCAGAAATGGCTGATGGCACTGTATTTGTCCATGAAGTGTGCAACAAGAGGGTCAGAGGGGGGTGATGCAGCGCATGTTTGTTTTGTGAAGTGTTCTTCTTCTGTTGTCAGCTGACTTGATAATTTCAGGACTGTGAGGTCATTTATAAGCCCTTGAGTAAAACTATGCTCCCTTCATGGAGTTTTCAGAATTCAGCAACTCCTCCTTCTGTGGAGAACATGGAGTTACCTTTAAACTCAGAACTACCCAACAGAGTGGAGGTTTCTTTGGTTCACGCACTCGAAATGTCATTTTGTGTGTGCAAGAGCAACTTTCCAAGCGCTTGCGATCACCCACAAAATTTTCATGGCTGTTCGGTGGTGCCATGAGACTATCTAGCTGGTCGCATGATCCAGTGAGATTTTGCAGGTGCCAACATTTCATTCATATTTACAACAAGGGGTGGTGAGGGACAGAGTCTCTGAATTAAGCAGAAAGCTCTCACCCAGTCAAGAGATCAGGGCTAGATCCAACACCATTTTTTAGCTCACTGCACCATCCCAGTTTCAGAACCTGGCTATATGCAAATTAGTCTGTTCCTGTCCCAGTGCATGATGGGAACAGGGCAAACCAAACTACAAAAGCCAATTCTTACACTGGGAAGGAAACAAGCTCCCGGGGACCGGTTTCTGGCATTACAGCCGTCTTCGGCCCGGTTTGCTTGAATCCTGATGGTGCAATGAGCAAGGGTCTCACATCTGAGAATACCCTTCCACGCTTAGGGTGGACAAAAATATTTACAACAAGGGGTGGTGAGGGACAGAGTCTCTGAATTAAGCAGAAAGCTCTCACCCAGTCAAGAGATCAGGGCTAGATCCAACACCATTTTTTAGCTCACTGCACCATCCCAGTTTCAGAACCTGGCTATATGCAAATTAGTCTGTTCCTGTCCCAGTGCATGATGGGAACAGGGCAAACCAAACTACAAAAGCCAATTCTTACACTGGGAAGGAAACAAGCTCCCGGGGACCGGTTTCTGGCATTACAGCCGTCTTCGGCCCGGTTTGCTTGAATCCTGATGGTGCAATGAGCAAGGGTCTCACATCTGAGAATACCCTTCCACGCTTAGGGTGGACAAAAATATTTACAACAAGGGGTGGTGAGGGACAGAGTCTCTGAATTAAGCAGAAAGCTCTCACCCAGTCAAGAGATCAGGGCTAGATCCAACACCATTTTTTAGCTCACTGCACCATCCCAGTTTCAGAACCTGGCTATATGCAAATTAGTCTGTTCCTGTCCCAGTGCATGATGGGAACAGGGCAAACCAAACTACAAAAGCCAATTCTTACACTGGGAAGGAAACAAGCTCCCGGGGACCGGTTTCTGGCATTACAGCCGTCTTCGGCCCGGTTTGCTTGAATCCTGATGGTGCAATGAGCAAGGGTCTCACATCTGAGAATACCCTTCCACGCTTAGGGTGGACAAAAATATTTACAACAAGGGGTGGTGAGGGACAGAGTCTCTGAATTAAGCAGAAAGCTCTCACCCAGTCAAGAGATCAGGGCTAGATCCAACACCATTTTTTAGCTCACTGCACCATCCCAGTTTCAGAACCTGGCTATATGCAAATTAGTCTGTTCCTGTCCCAGTGCATGATGGGAACAGGGCAAACCAAACTACAAAAGCCAATTCTTACACTGGGAAGGAAACAAGCTCCCGGTTTAGGTTTGGCAGGGTATACTCAGACATGAGTCCCTTTCTCACTGCTCCATTAGGATTCAAGCAAGCCGGGCCGAAGAGGCTGAAATGCCAGAAACCGGTCCCCGGTAGCTTGTCTCCTTTCTGGTAAAGAATTGGCTTGGTAGTTTAGTCTGCCCTGTTCCCATGATGCACTGGGCCAGGGACAGACTAATTTGCATATAGCCAGATTCTGAGCTGGGATGGGGCAGTGAGATAAATAACGGTGATGGATCAAGCCCTGATCTTTGGACTGGGTAAGAGTGGTCTGCTCAATTCAGACACTCTGTTCATCACCACCCCCTTTTGTAAATCGATTTTGGCCACTATAGGTTTGGCAGGGTATACTCAGACATGAGTCCCTTTCTCACTGCTCCATTAGGATTCAAGCAAGCCGGGCCGAAGAGGCTGAAATGCCAGAAACCGGTCCCCGGTAGCTTGTCTCCTTTCTGGTAAAGAATTGGCTTGGTAGTTTAGTCTGCCCTGTTCCCATGATGCACTGGGCCAGGGACAGACTAATTTGCATATAGCCAGATTCTGAGCTGGGATGGGGCAGTGAGATAAATAACGGTGATGGATCAAGCCCTGATCTTTGGACTGGGTAAGAGTGGTCTGCTCAATTCAGACACTCTGTTCATCACCACCCCCTTTTGTAAAACATTTCATTCAGGCACAGCAGCAACTTCCGGCGGATGTTTCTGCAATGCGCGATACGGAACGTGCAGGTTCTACCGCAGCTGCAATCTGGGGACGTTTCTCTCGTTGAGAAGCATCAAAATCTAACTGAAATGACGATTTGGAGTTAAAAACCTCCTCAAATTGACGTTTGCCGTTGTTTTTTTTGTGTGAGGAGTCTTTTTTTTAAAAACGTTTTTTCTAACTGGAAGGAAGTGCCCCAAGGTCTCTAACTTCCTGTTCCTGACAAGCAGGCTCCTCCCAGTGCTTGGGCAAGCCCCTGGTCATTTTTCATTTGGATTTGGAGCTGGAAGGATAACTCTTTGTGTCTGCTGCATATCCCATTGTATTTTACGACTTAATATATTTGAGATTTCACAAGTAAGTTGAAAAATTGGTGTTGTTTGTTTGATTGGGGCCATGCACCTAGATTTATTTGTACTTTTAATGGATTTTAAAAAATGTATTGTGGTGGGTGGCCTGTTGTTTCAGTAAGGGCCTGGTGATCACTGATTTTTTTGCATTTCATTTTTCTTCTTCTGTAAAGGAAAAATGTTTCACAGTTTACCACATTTTCTCCATATTTGTTTTAATACATTTGCAATGTTGATTTGATTTACTCTGCAGCCTAGTCTGCCAATTGGCCTTCCATCCAGTAGCCCCAGTGCTAGTCATGGGTGTATGAAACAACTGTTTCTGCAGTGTCTGTTGAATTTTAAACAGCATTTAGCCCGTAGAAGGATTTGGATTTAACACAAAATGTGTTTTTTGGTTGTATTTCAAATATTTATTCCTGTAAACAGTGTATAGGACTAGTTTGGGTAATGCCTTTGAAGGATGCGTGTTGTTGTAAAAACATTTTTCAGCCCTGTTAATTTTCATGTTTGGCATTGTAGAATAAATGCTATGTTCTCTGTTTTACAATTCCTCCTTGGTCTGGCCAGTGTGTATGTGTGTGTGTATTTGCTATAGTCTACCATTTGCCTTTCTTTGTTTCAGATGTCATGTGGCCACTGCCAGGGGTCATTTTGTATATTCAGTGGACTGTCCATAGACCTGCATGTGCTCTTTGTTTTACAGGCCTCTTACCTCTTGTTGTGAGAGACCTTGTGGCTGGCTGCCATTATGTGTATCCAGCCAGTGTGCTTTTTCCATAGGCCTGCATGTCTTCTTTGTTGTTGCCATGCCTTCTTGCTGGCTGTTGTAACCAGGTGGCTGGTGGCCATTTTCTGTAGGCAGCCAGTGTGCTTTTTCCATAGGCCTGCAAGCATTCTTTTTTTTCTAGGCCTCCTGCTTTTTGTGGTGAGTCTGTGACCATGTGTCAGGTGCCCATTTTGTGTAGACAGACATTGTGCTTTGCCATAGGCCTGCATGTGTCCTTTGTTCTAGGCATCCTGCTTCTTGTTGTGACCATGTGGCTGATGGCCATTTTCTGTAGGAAAACCATATGTTTTTGCCATAGGCCTGCATGCGTTCTTTGTTCTAGACCTCCTGCTTCTTGTTGTGACCACGTGCCTGGCGGCCATTTTGTGTAGGCAGCAGGTGTGCTTTTGCCATAAGTCTGCATGCATTCTTTGTTCTATGTCTCCTACTTTTTGTTGTGAGTCTGTAACCATGTGTCTCTTGCAGCCATGTTGTTTAGGCAGCCAGTGTGCTTTTGCCATAGGCCTGCATGCGTTCTTTGTTTTAGTTCTCCGGCTTATTGTCTTGACCATATGGCTGGTGGCCATTTTGTGTTACCACTAGCCAGCCAGTGTGCTTTCCCCATAGGCCTGCATTTGTTCTGTTGTTGTGATTATGTAGATGGTGCCTGGCAATTTTTTTTGTAGGTTAGGCAGCCAGTATGCTTTCCCTGTAGGTCTGCATGTCTTATTTTTGTTCCCAATGCCTTCCTGCTCAGTGTTGTTGTCGAGGAATATGGCACTTTCTGGCAGCCATTTTGTGTGTCCAACCAAATTTGGCCTTTTACTATAGGCTGCATGGATGGTTGAGCAGTGAGACAGCATTTTAATAACTTATTATATCTTTGAGGCTAACTTCACTTTAAATTTTTCTTAATATATTTTTTCAATTATGTTTTTTTGATTTATGCTCACCACTTTCTCACTACATCTGGCATCGATCAAGTCAACCCCATGTCTGCTATAGGTGCACCACAGCATTAATTGTCTAGGGCTTATTACTTCCATTGTCATTTGTCAGCTGCACCTCCCTGAGTGCCACATTACATATGAGCGATGTCATGTGACGAACATGAAGCAAACAGTTTAATCTGTATGTTGTTATTGTTTTTGCTCTCTCTTATGCTTCCTGAGTATACAGTCAATCACCATGAAAGTTAATGTTGATGTAGTTTTCCGTATAGATACACTGTATTGTTTTGTGATCTATACTCCTCAAAGAGTCAGACCCGACCAGTCCCTTAGATCAATCAATCAATCAATCGGGATTTTATAAAGCGCGCTACTCACCTGTGAGCGGCTCAAGGCGCTGTGAGGGTCTCATGGTGCTGATAATGCAAACAAAAATCTAGTCCACACAACAAGTGACTCAATCTTTCCCTTCTTGTTGTGCAGCAACAAAATTGTACTACATACCGATCTATTGCATTTCAGTAAGGACTCAGGACACAGTTGATATGGAGTTGGACTCCATACTCAGCGTCAGACCCAGGAGGACCAGAGATGATGGAATGACTCAGGGCGTGTGTGTGACTACTTCAAGAACTGGCACCAGAAGAAGATGGAACTTTTCAAATTCACTGAAACCAACCGATTTGGCGATCACTTTGAACCCTGTGTAGTGGTGGTGAGTGGTGACTGACAGTGGTGTGTTGATTTTTACTTGAATTCGAATGGAAAGGGGCGACCACTCGGTCCCCCAGAACGTATGGTGGAGTACCCCGATCCCCCCGGGAAGCCATTTTGGGCGGGAGGCGAGTCTCGGCTGGTATGCCCGAAGCGGCGTAGCCGGGGCGCGCCTTTTCCCGCCCAAGAGTGGGTTGTCCTAGACACTGAAGCCGCTAGCCACGCCCCGGAGGCGGATTGGAGGTGGGTCCACGCCCGCCCGAAGAAGGATAAAAGGAGCGACAAGCCAAGAAAGCATCCTCTTGTTCCTGTGCTCTGAAGCTGCACCTCCCCGTTGCACGTGAGCTCGAGACGGAACGAAGAGCCAATTTTGAAGAATTTAATTTTGTCTTTGTTCTTTCAGAAAATCAGCGTTGGACGATGCCGGGCAAGAAGGTCGGAAAGCGGGTCGGTACTGATCAGATGCTCCGCATGCTGGTGAAAGACATGGCCGAAATGAAGAAACAGATGGCGGCAATGAATTGAGTGGGGGGACCCAAGCGAGTCGTCGGACCAGCATTGCCGGGAGTAGTCCCTAACGGGAGAGGTAGAAGGGCCAAGAAGGGAGCGTCAGGGGGGGAGGCCCCAGTTCCCGAGGCGCCGCCTGCGCACCCAGATACACCGACTGAGGCCCCGGTCCCGGTCCCGAAAGAGGGGCAACCAATTCCGGTTGTAGTCACCCCCGTGAACGGGGAGGATATGCCTCCCGAGCTGGCAGCACAGCTGGCAGCGTGGTTGGGGAAAGATAGCGAGGGGGCCACGGCTGATGATGCCAGAGCAGTGATGAAGCAGTTGCGGCAATCGAGAGATGCTGCGAAGGCACCATGTCCTCTTGTTCCCCCGCAGGCTCCCGTAGAACAACCAGTAGCGGGCGTGAGTTCGGCAGCGACTACGGTCACAGCTACCGGTTCAGGTAAGCAGCTATTGCCGATGGCGGGGGAGGGGTCGGTACCCTCAAGAAGGGAAAAAGTGGCTCAGCATATCCCGATGGAAGTCAAAGAGAGAATATGGGCTGATAAATATGTTAACATGTTTTCTTTACTAACTGATCATTATGAGATTGAGCATGTGAAAATTCAAAAGGAGTTTCTGCATCCTAGTGTTTGGCGCGCTAAAATGGCCGCTTTCAGGGTTGACGAAACGATAGGTAATTGGGGCAGAGCGTTTGGGATGTTCACCGCAATTATGGGGGAACGAAGGCCCGAACTGTTGGCTGAACTACCCGTGTATCAGACACGTATCATGGAGTTTTCTCAAACATATGAGGGTAATCAATGGTTTTTGTACGATAGCATATTCCGTAAGTCCAAGGAGTTCGACCCATCTCTGACGTGGGATTGTTTCGACTCCATTTCCTGGCAAAAAATGGAGAAATCAGGCATGGCAAAGTCGCCATTGTTGGGGGGGAACGGGGGCGAGTTTTCCCGCCATTCGTCTGGGGCGCCCTTTCGGGCGGGATCGGGCAATGATCAGCACTCAAGGACTAATGGCAACTCAGGTAAAAAAGGGGCATGCTGGAGTTTTAACAGAGGCAAGTGTACGAGGCCCCAGGGGTCATGCAAGTTTAGGCATGAATGTACAGGGTGCGGGCAGTCCTCGCATCCCGAGACCATGTGCAGAGCCAAAACGGGTGACACGGGAAGTAGAGGGGGCGCCAAACAGGTCTGAGATAGTCCGAGGGGCGCCTCTACCTACCCCGGTTGATACCATGGCAATGATTCCTTGGCTCAATGAATACCCGGATCATAGCTCCGCTGGGGTGTTGCGAGATGGTTTTTCGTATGGTTTCCGCATCCCGGCGGGGAATTTTCAGGGTAAAACACAATGTAGGAACCAACTGTCGGTTCTGCAGAATACAACTGTGGTACAAGCAAAGATTGGGAAAGAGGTGGCCCGGGGTCGGGTTGCCGGACCATATGACAGACCGCCAGTTCAGGATTTTGTTTGTTCTCCCCTGGGAGTAGTCCCCAAAAAGGACCCAGGCGAATTTAGGTTGATCCATAACTTGTCAGCTCCGAGGGGTCTTTCGGTGAACGATGCGATTGACCCGGGGGTTTGTTCGGTGCGGTATGCGTCTTTTGATGAGGCCGTCGCCATGTTGAATCGCCTGGGGCCCGGAGCGCTGATGGCCAAATCGGACATCGAGTCAGCGTTCCGGTTGCTCCCGGTACACCCAGACGACCAGCGTCTCCTTGGTTTCATGTTTCAGGGACGCTATTACATGGATAAATGTATGCCAATGGGTTGCTCCATATCTTGTGCGTATTTTGAGAAATTCAGTAGTTTTCTTCAATGGGCGTTCACAAGAATTACGGGGTTTACGCATGTTATGCATTATCTTGACGATTTTCTGTTCCTGGGTGCAGCCGGGGACTCGGAATGTGCACAGGCTTTGAATAAATTTTGTGATCTCATGAGACATTTTGGTGTGCCATTGGCGCCAGGTAAGACTGTGGGACCGTTTACTTCGCTCGAGTTTCTTGGAATAGAACTCGATTCCGAAGAGGGTTGCTTCCGGTTGCCCAAAGAAAAGGTAACGAAATTCAGGTCCTCGCTGGAAACATGTATCAGAGAGACAAAGGTAAATTTGCATCAATTACAACAGACTGTGGGTCAGCTGAATTTTGCCCTTAGAGTGATACCAATGGCTCGCCCTTTTTCCCGCTCGATTGCACAAGCCATGGTCGGCCTTAAAGAAGGGCACCACCGCACAAGGCTCTCGGCAGAGGTTCGCCAGGACATGCGCATATGGTTGGCATTCCTGGCGGATTTCAATGGTCGTGTGGTCTGGAACAAACCGGCGGTGTCCTTCGAGGAGCTGGGGCTGTGGACAGACTCAACAGGGAGTATGGGCTTTGGCGCCATATTTGGTAATCACTGGTCAGCCCAAACATGGCCGTCGTGGTGGCATGAGAGTGGGCTTACAGGTAACATTGGGTTTTCTCGAATTGTTCCCTATTCTGGTGGCCTTGAAAACATGGCCTGAGGGGTTTCGGGATCACTCTGTGGTGTTCTGGTCTGATAACATGACCGTGGTTGAGTGTATCAATAGTCAGGCAGCACGATGCAAATGGATTTTGAGATTGCTTAAGGAAATTGTCTTGCTATGTATGCAACTGAACGTCCTTTTTAGGGCAAGACATGTGCCAGGGGTGCTGAATCAAGCAGCTGATGCGCTTTCTCGTTCCCGCATGCAGGCCTTCTGGGATTTTCTGCCCACAGCGGACCCGGTGGCGGCACCATTTCCCGAAGCTCTCTGGTCTCTCGGTGCCCCGAACTACAAAACCTCGTGGGAGAGAGTTTAGCACCCAGGACAAGGAAGGCATACGAAGGGGCGTTCTGTTCCTATTGGTCCTTTTTGGGTTCTGCTAGGGGGGAGCTTTGGGGCCAAGAAGAGTATGTCCTGAAATTTTTGTTGTCGTTACATCAGGCAGGCAAATCAGTAGCTACGGCTCAGAGGCACCGGGCCGCCATTTCTTTTATGGCTCGGGCTCATGGTATCCAGGATCCCACAGCGTCTTTTGTGGTACAGAAGGCGCTGCGTGGGTGGCAACGCCTTGAGGGTCGCAGAGTGGACGAAAGGCACCCGATAGGTCTGGAAAGGTTGGCCCTGTTACTGTCCGTACTCCCTGCAACATGTTCATCTCAGTCAGAGACAGTGCTATTCCGGGCCGCTTTTGCATTGGCATTCCATGGGGCTATGCGGGTTAGCGAACTGGTAGCAAAGAACAAGCAGGATACGGGGGGAGGTCTGTGCCGTGAGCACATACAAATTAAGGGGGAGACGATGATGGTCTCGTTTTCCAGGTCCAAGACCGATCAGGGTGCGATCGGGGACAGTGTAGTAGTCCAGCGGATTCCCGGATCTCCCATGTGCCTGGTTGCATGCGTTGAGGAGTATTTGGCGCACAGGGCGGCATCATGGGGGGGAACCTTGCTGAGGCACGCAGACGCCACCCCACTGACTAGGTTTCAGTTCCAGCGGGTGCTTGCAATGGCAATTACAGCCGCGGGCTTGAACCCGTGCGAGTTTGGGACCCATTCCTTCCGGATAGGGGCTGCTACAGAGGCTACAGCCAGGGGTCTGAGTGTGGAAAAAGTAAAGCAATTGGGGCGTTGGTCCTTGAATTGTTACAAAAGGTATGTGCGGTTGCACATGTTGTGAAGCTGATATCATGCACTCACGCTTCTTGTTTTTGTTTGGTTTACAGTTTTGCAAGCTCACGAGGCGGGGCTGACTGTGCAGTCGACCCGACACCTGGGAACCAGCGGTCAAAGACCACCGGCTGAGGAGAGAGTGGTGTGGGTCGTGGGCCACTCATACGTGAGGCGTGCCGCGGACGTATTCAAAGCAGGTGACATGATTCACATGGCTGGGGAATACGGGTACAGGGTGACCTTCTACGGAAGGGGCGGGCTCTGTATTGACCAGTTTCAAACTTTTATGGAGGGCTTGTTAGGGCGGACAAGGTCACCGCCATCTATAGTCATAGTGCATCTTGGGGGCAATGATTTGGTGACCACTGGTCGACGGGTACTTCTCGAGTCGATGCTATCCACTGTAAGTTGGTTGGCGAGAAGGGTTCCGGGGTGCACGATTGCTTGGTCCCATATGATTCCTCGGAAGGTGTGGCGAGGGGCTAATTCTGTGTCTGCTATAAATCATTCGGTAAAGAAAGTGAATAACAAGCTTGGTAGACTGTTTCGTACAAGTACTTTGCATTCGATTCCGCATGGTTGTATCAGGGGGGACCATATGTATCTAGAAGATGGGGTCCATTTGTCCCGGGTGGGGAATTCTTTACTCATAGGAGACCTCGTAGCCTGGTTAAAGAGTTTACAGCAATGACCTTTAAGTAGGAGTTTTGTGGGGGGTCCGGATAGCCGGTCAACTATCCGGCCTGTGGCGGTAAGGTCATGATCGGTGAGCAGTAATTGGAAGATCCCTAGAGGTGGGGGCGTCACCCATTACGGATGGGAGCGCCCGGGGGGAGGCGGCCATTGGCCCCTCAACGGGGAGGCGGGCCCCTCTAAGGATGGGGACGCCGAAAGGGAAGGCGGCCATAGGCCCCTCCCTGGGGAGGAGGGGCTGCAGGGCCTCTCCTGGGAATTTCCCGGGGCCAGGATATCTGCGACGGCAGATGTGGTAAGTTGTGTGGGGTGGGAGGGGGGTCTACGCTACCTTCTAGACACCTCACACGAGTCCTCGGACGACCACTAAGATGGCGTCGAGTTAACATGGGGCCCCCATCAAGACAAGGGAAATTGGAAATAGGCACAAAGGTGTAGTCCTCTGTGCGACCGCCCCTCACAAGTGAGGGGGGAATTCTGGGTTAGGGATCTGACACCGGTTACGACCTTGCCGTTGGCCCGTAATGTTAGGATGTACAATTTCAATTTTAGAAATGCATTTGCAGGATGTTTAGTATCGGCTAGGAGAACCTTTGTATTAGAGATGTGTTAAGGTTAGCCAAGAACATCGTAATGAGGAAATGAAATTGTACATGATATGAAACTGTTATTTTAATGTTTTAATTTTGTTTCATATTTTAATAAATACGGCCGGGAGGGTAACTCCCTCCCGCCTTCCAAAAGTTCAGAACCGATTCCGTATTCCCATTCTTGGGGATTGTGTTGAGAGGGGGTGGCGGGTATCTCAGCCATATGGAAAGGGGCGACCACTCGGTCCCCCCGAACGTATGGTGGAGTACCCCGATCCCCCCGGGAAGCCATTTTGGGCGGGAGGCGAGTCTTGGCTGGTATGCCCGAAGCGGCGTAGCCGGGGCGCGCCTTTTCCTGCCCAAGAGTGGGTTGTCCTAGACACCGAAGCCGCTAGCCACGCCCCGGAGGCGGATTGGAGGTGGGTCCACGCCCGCCCGAAGAAGGATAAAAGGAGCGACAAGCCAAGAAAGCATCCTCTTGTTCCTGTGCTCTGAAGCTGCACCTCCCCGTTGCACGTGAGCTCGAGACGGAACGAAGAGCCAATTTTGACCCACCCACCAGCCCCTGATGACAGCGAGTGGTTTGAATAAAGTTGTGTGACATGGTATTGTTTTTTGTTTTTTTTTTCTTTCAGGTTGTTCTGAATAAAGTTGGTGATTTGATATGCAATAAAGTTGATAATCTTCATGTTCAACATGTTTATTCAAAAGTAGTTGCACCAGAGTTGAACGGTGATGTACTGTAGAGTTTATACTTTGAATGCTTAAGTATAATTGTTTTTCTCCTCTTTAGCTTAGATTGTCGTATTTATTTTTGGTCGGGCGGTAAGGTCATGATCGGTGAGCAGTAATTGGAAGATCCCTAGAGGTGGGGGCGTCACCCATTACGGATGGGAGCGCCCGGGGGGAGGCGGCCATTGGCCCCTCAACGGGGAGGCGGTCCCCTCTAAGGATGGGGACGCCGAAAGGGAAGGCGGCCATAGGCCCCTCCCTGGGGAGGAGGGGCTGCAGGGCCTCTCCTGGGAATTTCCGGGGGCCAGGACATCTGCGACGGCAGATGTGGTAAGTTGTGTGGGGTGGGAGGGGGGTCTACGCTACCTTCTAGACACCTCACACGAGTCCTCGGACGACCACTAAGATGGCGTTGAGTTAACATGGGGCCCCCGTCAAGACAAGGGAAATTGGAAATAGGCACAAAGGTGTAGTCCTCTGTGCGACCGCCCCTCACAAGTGAGGGGGGAGTTCTGGGTTAGGGATCTGACACCGGTTACGACCTTGCCGTTGGCCCGTAATGTTAGGATGTACAATTTCAATTTTAGAAATGCATTTGCAGGATGTTTAGTATCGGCTAGGAGAACCTTTGTATTAGAGATGTGTTAAGGTTAGCCAAGAACATCGTAGTGAGGAAATGAAATTGTACATGATATGAAACTGTTATTTTAATGTTTTAATTTTGTTTCATATTTTAATAAATACGGCCGGGAGGGTAACTCCCTCCCGCCTTCCAAAAGTTCAGAACCGATTCCGTATTCCCATTCTTGGGGATTGTGTTGAGAGGGGGTGGCGGGTATCTCAGCCATAAATGCTATGTTGCTGGATTGTGTGTGTGTGCTCAGTGCTGTCTGGCTCAAATTAGAAGCTAAGTGGTGGTTGGGTGGGGGCCTGTTGTTGAAGGTAACTGGAAAAATACATTTAGCCAGGCTGCCTCGAGTCTTCTTGGTTCTCTGGTGCTGTGCTCTTGCTCCTCCTGAACCTATAGTGGTGCCGACTGAATGAGTTATTTCTCATGCATTTACAGTATTGAGTTATATCATATCATGAAGTACCGGGCTATATACAATTGTTCCAGTGTGACGGTGAAAGTGAAAGTGTCGCTGTGAGTGTTACCTGCTCTTTTGAGCCTGTGGCTAATTTGACTCAACCGTGTGTAGTTCTTTAAAGATGTTTTTCGGTGTTCCTGAAATTGTTAAAAAAAAATCCCCAACACATTCATATATAAAAATGTGAGTTTTACTTGTGAAATATTTCAAATTGGCTGATTATGGTCTCCAATTATACATTTAGGAGCTTATTTATGAGAGGCTTGCAGCTCTGGAGCGTCACTTTTTCTGACGCTTCAGTGGCACAAACCTCTCAACCATATCTACGAGGCCATGCAAAGCCACTTTGCGTGGCTTTGCATGGCCTCATGGAATGAAGAAAGAAAGACAAAGAAGTGCATATGGCTGGGCTGTCTTACTCTGCGACAAGGAGGCGTTCTATGGGTGTTGCAGTGAATTTTCCCACACATCCCCCATGGATGTTGACGTTGCCCAAGATTTAAGTTATTTTTTTCTTTCCATATGTGTTGCATTCTGCAGCAAACATAGAAAGAGGAAAACGCCTGTCAGGAATCTTTTTGTGCAGGAAGTTACCCCAAACACAATCTTACATGCAACTAGACACCCTTACACCATGATGCAAGGGTGCCTGCGCTGGCAGGAAATTGTGCGCAAGCACAGGGAAAAAGAGCAGAATTGCACTGTATTTCATAATACAGTGAATTTCATAATACGGTGCATTCTTGCCCTTTCACATTGGTGTAGGGCAATGTAGCAACAAGACTTTGATGTGGTCCTACTCCAATTCCACATAAATTAGGCCCTAAGTTAATTTTTGGGTGTTTAAAGGATTTTTATCTGCTCTGGGGAAAAGAAACATTTAGGTAATTCCTCATTAGGATATTGTTCACTCTAACCTTGTAATAGTGGTTTTTACTATTTTTATGTGAGATTTACCCTTTGGGTGAAACAGAGTATGTTTCCGCATGAAATTATTTCTCATTCAATTTTAACGATTTTGTAATTTTGTATGCGAGTAATCAGAGGGAGCAAAATTAACGCTTAACACCACGTTGTAAATTGGTTCCACTTGACTCGTAAGTGAGACCAAAATGTACTCCTACTGGTGCGTTATTAAAGAATGGGCAGCAGAAGTGACTCCGTCTCCTTCCAAGCTGTACAACGAGAGGGCACGTACATACTGTATGCCTCTGGGGCAGTTTCCTATTGAGTCCTCGTTTGTTAAGCATTAAGCGAGTGCATACAATTTAGAGCCACTTCCAAGAATATGGTGGGATAATAAGCCCCACTACCCTTAAAAATACGTGGAAATCTTTTAGATGGGTCAAATCACTCGGAGCACCATTTTGGTTCTGTTCCTGCCTATCCTGACACTACAACTTCAAAATGATTGCTGCCTGCTCTCAAAATGGAGGATTCTCAAAAGTCAAAACAGGGTCACGAAATTAATTTTTCGTAAGTTAAAATGGAGTGACTTTTGTGCGGCGCAAACAAAGCAAGGGGCCTCAATAATAAGCACGGTGGTGATCTGGGTAAGACTGAAATATATTTTAAATACACATAAACATGCTTAACTTATGAGTTATGAGCTTGTTTGTCAAATCTCTTTAATGGAATAATCTTAACCTTGAACGTTGCAAAATGAAGTCATCTAGGTAATTTCCAGGCAGATCGCTGCGTTCGCCACATCAACAGAGAAATACAATTATCAAACACACAGTAAAAGAGGTAATCACATGCTGTGCATTTTATAGCCTCAAAGGAATAATAGACAGGCTTCGTCACCACCTTCAATCATATTTCAGCCATCAAGGACAAGCTCTGGTTGTTACAGGCCATAAAGAGACTGTCCACTGTCTGATATTATCATAAATAAAGAGGTCAAACTGTTGAGTGCCCTGAAATTCAGTCTGATTGCAGATAGCACATTATTTTTTAAGCAAGTCTGTTATTATTGAATTTATGGACTTCCGTATGGACTCGGGGGCATATTATCAAGAACCCGGTTAAAATTATCGCTGTTTTAGCGGCAGGAAACTGCCGCTAAAACGGCGATAATGGGCTTGCTAACATGCGTTATACAATTCCAATAGAAGCCCAGGTTAGACGTGGAGGACATCTAACTTAGGCTTCTATTGGAATTCTATAACGCATATTAGCAAGCCCATCATCGCCGTTTTAGCGGCAGTTTCCTGCCGCTAAAACAGCGATAATTTTAACCGGGTTCTTGCTAATATGCCCCCAGGCTTCAGTATGGTTTGTTCCTGAAATGCAACGCGGCCTAGAACTGCTTACGATAAAAACCTTCCATGTGCAGCTGGCAAAAAAATTCCAAGATCACACGCACGTCCTTCGAATGATCTCTATTGTATTTGTACATATGCTTTTTTAGGTAGCCTTGATGTCTGTAGATATGTTATTGTAGTTTGTTTCCAGAAACATATATGTTTTACAGGCAGGCGGGTCTCTTTTCGAGTGATGGAGCGCTCATAATATAGTTTTGCCAGATCTGTGAACTTTCACATCATCTCAGAATGTTTTGCTAATGCGCCAATCAACACATTTCGTAGTAGTAGACGATCCGTGCGGGGAGCATGGGCATTACACTACATTCAGCTAAGGAAGTTGACGCAATTCTAGATTTACTAAAATCAATAAACCTGGGATGACACCAAAATGGTGCGTCTACCCGAGAGAGGCAAAACGAGGAGAAAAATTAGTATTTCTCCTTGCTACTTCCAGCTCCTAGAAAAAATAATATGCTTTTAAGGATTTTTGCAGGTAAGAGTCCTTTGATGCACGAAAGCAGATATGCCCATAACACAGGCACACTTGCATCATGGCGCAAGGGTACCTGCGGTCGGACTAGGCAGCACAGTCAGTATAGCAGCCGCGGCCCGTGGAGGAGTTACGGTGGAGCAGGAAGGCGGGGAGGGGGAGGGGCAGGGTGGGGGGAGCTAAAAACCGGAATATGGATAAATGCAGGTAAGTAAACAATTTAATAAATAAAACGAATTTCGTAGCACGCACTGCATCGCAAGATAGCAAAAATACCATTGGCATGATATACAAATAGTGCACTAAGCCTACACATATTTAGAATATTCCATTAAAGCCAGAAATATGCCAATGTCAGTAAGACAATTAGCCAATGGAGGCCTATTCTTACAACTGGGATACTTGTTTGACTTGAGGGATAAAGGCAACTAAGGAATAACCAAATAGAATGAGGGATCTATAAATTTTCCCTTTTTTCATGAAGCTAAATGAAGTATGCAAGAAACAGTCTATGGCACTGTAATCGCCAACCGAAAAGTCAGCAGAATACTGCCACATTTTCATAACATAATCAGACCTTTTAGAAGATGCCTGCATTCACGCAATTGAATAAAATAATCCTCCATGTCCAAACACCTTAAGCACTTACATGAACGCCGAGGGTGATAATTGCAAAATGAAAACTGTGTTAAAATCTGCTTTACTACTCCACTTACAAACATCTCTACCTTTCAAAGCAGGCTGGGTGTGAGAGCTACAGCACCAGACCTACTACCCCGGTGAAATCACAGGTCGAGGAATCACATGATCTGTGACCTTTGATAGCACAGGAAGTGGCATCAGATTACCTTTGAGCCAGTGACATCACAGGAAGTCAAATGAGGGCGTTTGTACACCTCGGATCCATTGGGTCAAACAGGTACTCTGAGCAGTAAACAAGGGGAGCATCAGTTGGAATACCTCCTGCTGTGACACCAAACAATGCACCCCCGCTGTGCTCAGGTCCTGTCCACTTCTGTCTATTGATGTGTGAGTGTGTTCATACAGCTATTAAAGTTTGGGTGATGCGTGCACGTGCTAAAAGAAAATGGTATAAATATGAGTGGGAGGCTGAAGGCTCTTCAATCCACCGCCATTGAGACACTGCTTATCACAACCAATACAGTACGTCCCAGTTCTATAATTATGGAACTGGTGATCAACACGGAGATCTGACACTGAACGTTATGGGAGTAGTTTGAAATATATTTCATTGCCCATATAAAACAAAGACTGCGAAATGTCACATGGAATGAAAAGGTTAAGAACAAAATCCAAAAGGACCGTAGTGGTGAAAAGTGATTGATAGGCTATGAAGTTAGCACTGCATCCCAATTACCTCGCTCTAAATCTAACGGCCACATACATCATTGTTGCCGTTTGCGATTTCTTAATTGCGAAAATTAAGGAATCGCAATAAAGAAATCGCAAAAGGCTATGCATTAAGAAATCGCATTTTTTTTGCGATTTCTTACATTTCCTTAATAGCGATTCACAATTTGCGAATCGCAATTAAGGATTTCCTTCCCATTGATTCCTATGGGCCTAGAGGCCCATAGGAATCAATGGGAAGTCATTTTTAATTTGCGAATCGCAAATTGAAAATGCAATTTCAAGGACCCCCCCTGCACCCCTTAAATATAACTTTAAGTGCATTTGTGAGTGTAAAATGAAACTTTCAAAAATGCACTTTTGTGCATTTTTGAAAGTTTTCGCAAATTACCATGAAGGTCAACTTCATGGTAATTTACCTCTCCCTATTTGCGAATTCGCAAATTTAAAATGTTAATGCATTGCATTTAAGAAATCTAAAATTGCGATTTCTTAAATGCAATCACAATATTAGAAATCGCAACATGATTGCGATTTCTAAAATTGCGAAAAATATGATGCAACCCAATTTTGTCAATTGCATTCGCAAACGGCCGTAATTTGCGATTCGCACCGTTTGCGAATGTAATTCACAATGATGCATGTGCCCGTAAATCCTGCCTTTAGAATTTGACTGAAATTTGTGATTCTGGACAAGTACCTTAATATACCAAGCATAAATGCATGAAAGGCAACCGTAAATATATCACAACGCGTTTCTAAGATGAAAATATGCTTTTGATTAGATAGTGAAGCGATGGTTGCTGTCCCACCGGTTACCTTCACTGAGGACCATTTAAGTTTAGTGAGCATTCATGTGTCTAAGATTGGTCACCACCTCTCCATGTAATTCACACTGTTCAGAGTTGTCACTAGTCTCTGGCTCTACTCCTCTGCCTGGAGTCTCCTGGGTCGGTAAGCCTGGGCATGAATTAGGCAGTGCTCACACTTACTGAGCCACTAGTGGTGCTCCTGACAAGAGGGTGAGGTCGTAATTGAACCCAAGAACGTTAGGTTTGTAAAATTTTTATATTTCAGGCTAATCGCTCACACACATATATGTGCTCATAGAATTTAAGAGTCTACACAACTTAGCGTGCTGTGGGAACTGCCCCTCTGAGAACGGACAGAATGATACTGTGAACCCGCGAATGTGTCAACACAGTTGCAGAAAATGCGACACTGTAGTATATTGTTTAATTTTATGTTGTACTATAGCTTAGTCAACTAAGGCTCCTCTATTGGAGTCTGAAAGGCAGAAAAATAGGTTTTATGAACAGCTGCTTGAACCATATTTAATATGATTTTCCTGCTACAAATGATGATAAAAGATAGTTTTTCTCAATGGACACTTTTAGCAAACCATTATTTTTGAGAAAATGGTTAGTTATCTGCAGAAACAATGCTATTATCTATGACTGCCGTCTCATATTGCATTGGAGCCCGTTTGGCACTTGACTTTACAAGTGTTATAGACTTAAAAGTGAATTAGGATTTTTCGCTGTACTATTAGTGATTAAGAACTACTCATTTGGTTGATGAGTGATAAGTGAAGTTTAGAAGGAAAATGAATCCAGTTTGACATACAGCGGTGCTAGAATAGGCACATGACTATTGTGTTGGAGTGCAGGTTCACATGTTAGGTTTATGTCTGGTGCACAGCTGTAAGAAATGCTGTTCATGCTGCCCCCATCACATAGGGTGAAAGGAAAAGGATTTGTGGTGAGAAAGTGAACAAGCAGTTGCAATGCAAAGGCCTCGCATTTGGGAGAGTTTGAGCTATTGGCTTTGTAAATGACAATACCTTTTATTGATGTGTTTTAAAAACCTACGGCGTAAACACCGACATTGTACTTATATTTGTTGCTTAAGATAAGCAAGGCACTAACTGTGCCTCTTTTACGCCATCCTTCCTTCTTGTGAGCAAGTACAAAGTGCATGTTTACTCACCACTTGCAGGTTTTCCAAGCACATACATAAAAGGCATTGTCATTTATAATGCAAATAGCTCAAACTCTCGCAAATGTGAGAACTATTGCATTGTAAATGCTTTTTTTTGGAGCTCATAGCAGTAGGAGGAGACTTAGGATGAGTAAGCGGGAGGTGGAGGGGCAGAAGAGTCAGAGGGAAGGGTTTAGAAAGGCTTGTTTGGGAGATCTGAATAGTAAAAGAGGTATGAGATGATGCAAGGAGGATTTGAGGAGGGGATGAGTCTGGAATAGGGTTATTTTATCCTAATGATGGCATGTTTCCAGAGCCCCAGAGTTTTTACCAGAACTATAAATATTACTGTGAATATTCAGCAATTGTTTAGTGCATTAAACCGGAGTCAGACTGTTTCTAATTGCCACTGATTGCACAAAATGAGGTAATGAGGAACAAAAGA
Source organism: Lissotriton vulgaris (assembly GCF_964263255.1). Taxonomy (NCBI): domain Eukaryota; kingdom Metazoa; phylum Chordata; class Amphibia; order Caudata; family Salamandridae; genus Lissotriton; species Lissotriton vulgaris. Next base: position 450,396,152 of record NC_141697.1, read on the forward strand.
AAAATAGAGCTCCACAGGATTGCATTATTTCCTTAGGTTAAGCCAATCCTGGTACTTAGAAGGAAGGTTATGTAACTAGCTGTTGGTCTGCCTTATTTGAATTATTTGGAATAAATTCAAATGCCTCTGACACAAAACTGTTATGTGATCCGGTCGATGTTTCCTGGGTCGCCCCGAGGACTTAGCAAGTAGATAGAATCTGAATGCTCCTTGCATCACTGGAAAACAAAACCTCTATCCAGGAATTAGCCTGAGCGCCTCCGGGGGCAAAAATGTACATCCACTTGAGTCTAGACATCAGCAAACCCGATTTAAAATCAAAAACCGAACACTCTGCAACACCCTTCGACAACTAGAGCATCGCTGGTAAAAGTCCATTTTGTCAGTGCCCCTCCTCCGCTTACTACCTCCCTGAAATGTCACCTGTGCACTTTCTTACTGGTCTTTGCACAACAACACTTGATACGGAAAGTTATGTACCACGTGCATGGTCTGCGAAATAATTACACCATTCCCTGTAGGCCGAAGGGGGGTGTCTGTCAGAAGCTTGCTGCGTAGATGAATTTACTACTTTTCAAACGATGCTATCTTCAGATAAAACCATAGGGCTCCTTTCTATGCACAGCAATACCATTTCTGCTGAAGCAGGAAAACAACAAGTGTCACCGGTGTAAACATCAGACTCGCACACTAATCTCAGTTGTCCTTTGCCTCCTCACATTGTGTGATCCTCTGCAAATCATTTGTCTGTCTGACGCGATTCCCTTGCTCATAAAGATTTGGTGAATCATTACCCCTTCCCACTAGCAGTTTTGCAGGAGCTGCTGTTAAGGTGTTTGCCTACCTTGAACTGAGAACCCTAAGAACAAGAATAACATGTTTTAAAGTGCCGGTCATGTCACCCCTAAGTGCATTAAATACCAACTGCAACTGTACCATTACTTGTAAGGATATAACATTTACCCACCTCAGAAGTATGGTCCACCCATAACATCCCAAGTCAGCTGTGATGTTTAACTTACAGAGCCAAATTCTTATCAACAAATTAATATTAGGTACATTTAGTTGAGTTTCACCTTTAGGTACCCTCTGTTCCAGATACATACCTGAGTTAACTAATCACTGACCCACTGCTACTTTCTTTTGTTATATTATGTATTTAGGGGCTGTAGTGGTGAGAGGTCTTTAAACATCCCCTTAGGCCCTCCTTTCCCTTTTTTGTGTCTATAACTTACAGAGCCACCTTACTGGTATTATGTTTGTGATAACTCCTGCACCAGCCCCACTCTCTCCCCTTTGTGCCCCTATGCACAATACCCCCTCTGCCTTGTAAATAAGCCAACATACACGCTTCTTGTGGTGGTCCTTTGTTGGCCGCAATTTTATTAGGGGTACAAATCGATTTCGGGGTACTCAGTACCACCTTTATTCAAATGTCCACATACATGACTTATACACATTATTTCTTGCTTGGTGATTTGGTTGGGTTTGCTTTGCTATCCTCATGCTGGAGGGGTGGTGTAGCCATTGTCCCGGAGTTAGGCCCAACTCGCTGCCTTGTTGGACTCCTGTTGTGCCCTGCCAACCGGCAGGGGCTGGGCTGCGAGCGCCGTCTTTGTTTGCTACCCCTCTTGGTAGGCCGACTCACCCAGCCGTGAGGCATCATAAGGTGAGCGGTCCTACCCGTTGTCCTTCGGTCCCCTCGCCCAGCCGTGAGGCATCCTAAGGCAAGTGGTCCTGTACCAGCACACCGCCCTCCGGTGTGCTTCTGTGCCAACCATTGTCCCAGTTGTTTCTCGCCTCCTATCCCTCCAGCAGCCCTGCGACATGGCTGCTTGTTAGGTGTGGGTGGGTGGGTCAACAATTCCTTCCTCGTTCTGCTCCCCCTGCTCCAAATATAGGAGTCCTTCTGGGGGAGCCGTCTTTTATCCCCCCACAAAGGTGGTCATCGTTCGCGCCATACCCCCCTATTGGCGCCGCCGTGGCTACCAGGTGAGGGGGCATGGGGTTCCTCCCCGTTTGGCGCGCGCTTTTCGCGCCGAAACCAGTTCTGACTGGGGTGTGGGGGCTCGGCGTCTGTTATGGCGGCGGCCTCTGATGCCCCCGTTGGTGGCTGGCCTCTGCAAGATTGCTGTGCAGTAGAGAGTGCATGCATGTACTAAGTATGTGCTTTAAGTTTCATTTCTCCTTTTTGATCCGAATTAAATTCCAGGTATGTCAGAATGTGTTCACTCTCATTGGCAAGGAGATTTGTACATGGTATTATCTGATGGGCAGCTGCCATTTACATGGGATGACTGAAAGTCCCCCTCGTGAAATTGGGCCATTTGTAATAACACATTTTAAACGGGCGAAAAGTAAGTGATCAAACACACAAGGTCGTGACAACATGTGAGGCAAAATGATACACGGCTGAGCGAGTGTTCCGGACACGCAGCTTAAAATTGGCATCTCTCCTTATGTCTGCTACAAATAAAACGCAAGTCAAAATGTAACACCTGCACAACGAACTTTAGGCGGTTTATAATCCATCTATTCTCTCTTTTCTTTCTAACAAAGATGTTCCTTAGGTAAAGTTTTGTTGTTCACCTACCAAAAGTACCCCACAAGCTGCACAGAAAAGAGTGGACTTGCAAGCAAAGATGCATGAGCACAAAGCCAATTTGTAGTCCTTACCTGTGGAGTATTTGAAATTCAAATAATGAGTAGTTAATGCAGACATGCTTCGTCTTTCGGACAATGTTTTGAAACATTGAACTTCTGTGGAATATCGGTTAATGGAAATAAGCAGTTACTCTGCCTGGGCTGGTGGATGATTAGTGTTCCAGGTGTACTGACGGAGCCACCCGTCCCGTCCACACACGCACGCACACACACACCGAGGGCGGACTCGCCTGAGGGTATAAATAAAGGGGCGCAAGACCGCTTGTGGTCTTTGGCCCAGAGTAATAGTCAGTCTCTGTGTGAATTCTTAAAGTGCATGTAGGCCCTACTAAGAGGCATAGGTCTCCATGATCCCCAGGTGACACGAGTCACCACACCAGGTACCATGTTATTTGGAATTTACTACAGAGCGTGATCTGAACCTCTCCGCTTACCTCTGACCCCTGTGGCACCAGACTTCCTTGAAATTATAGCATGGCTCTGTCTGTCTGGCCGATGCAGAGTTGGACACGTGCCATGGGAGAATGAACCTTCATCGGGCTTTGGGGGTGGGGTATGGGAGGGGGTTGAAATCATGCAGCGTGGCCTGATTCAGATGGTGGCGGAGGGAGGGAAGGACAGAAATACAAAAGGGGAGTGAAAGTGAAGTGCAAGTCCCCGACATGAATCCAAGCCGTGAGTGGAGTGGCAAGGAGGTAGGGCCTGTAAGCGAATGAGTACAACAGTAGGGAAAGTGTTGGATAGCGTAGGGGTAAAAATTACTATTCCCACTCCAGGGAGTGCAACAGTAGGGAAAGTGTTGGATAGCGTAGGGGTAAAATTACTATTCCCACTCCAGAGAGTGCAACAGTAGGGAAAGTATTGGATAGAGTAGGAGTAAAAATTACTATTCCCACTCCAGAGAGTGCAACATTAGGGAAAATGTTGGATAACGTGCGTGGTAAAAATTACCATTCCCACTCCAGAGAGTGCAACAGTTGGGAAAATGTTGGATAGCGTAAGGGTAAAAATTACTATTCCCACTCCAGAGAGTGCAACAGTAGGGAAAGTGTTGGATAGCGTAGGGGTAAAAATGACTATTCCAACTCCAGAGAGTACAACAGTAGGGAAAGTGTTGGATAGCTTAGCGGTAAAAATTACTATTCCAACTCCAGAGAGTGCAACAGTAGGGAAAGTATTGGATAGCATAGAAGGTAAAAATAACATACTTATAAATACATTAATAATTTAAATTAATACAAAAATTCATTAATAAATAAATATAAACTATTTACAAATACCAATACATGATTATTAAAAACATTATTAGCAATACATAATTAAGTAAAAATAAATTAATAATAAATACCAATTATTAATAATATATTACAAATTAATACATATTTAATTAATAATAATTAACAATATTATCATTAACAAAACAATGAATTAAAATAAATGATACTTAATTACATTGAAATTATTTCCTAAAGGACATAATTATCAATTAATCAATTAATTAAATAAGTTCGTAAAAGCTTTATTCGAGATAATTTCTCATAAAAGCACAGCATAAAATTGAACATTACAGAATAAAAAAAACATATCATTTAACAAATACAAATTCATATAAACATTCTGTGCAAGCTCATACAATATCAAAGTGAAAAAATTTACATATAACAAATTAGTTTAATTCTGTAGACAATTAAAAACCTGATTAACTGGACCCCCCCAAATATCGCCGCCTAATCGCCCAGGCCCACCCCAGGTATTTGGCTACCCCAATTACTATCGACTCCTGAGTTGATGTACACAAAATTCTTAATGCCACTGCGCTATCACGTGTCCCAAGGTTTTTACATACAGGTGTAAGCCATACTCTCCTAGGTGATGAGTAGGCTTTACAAACAAATAGAAAGTGGCCTACGCTCTCCACAGCTGTTTCACATACTGGGCATGACATATTAGTCGACCTCTGCCAACCTGCCGTTAGTTTTTTTAGGGGAATAGAACCAGATCTTAGCTGGAAGACTAGCTTCCTATCCATTGGGACCGTAATAGTGTCCCAGTAATTTTCTAAGATAGGACAGATTTTTGTCTCCAGGAAGCGACCCGCCATAGAGTCAGACCTAACACCTCTCAGCAGATTGTTGTCCACCCAGTCCCAATATTGTAATTTGAGGGCTTCCTTACTTGGGAAGACTTCTTCCACTGGGTTGGTCCAAAGATTGGAAAACCCAAGGTTAATTAACATGGCCCTTAGATTTTTAAGCCATTTTATCTTGTGGAAGTTGTCTTCCTTGATTATCGAAAGGAAACCATCAGCATATTGCCTAATCTCAGGAGTTGTCCAAAGACGTCTCCAATAGAGAACAGGGCGCAGTCGCGCTCTATCGCTAATTGGACGTCTACCCAACTCCAGGAACAATGGTACTAGGGGGGTACTCTGTGGGAGGCCTGTGATCCCTCTGAGAAACTTGTTCTCAGATGTCTGTAGGGCCGAAAGATTATCCCAAGCCCATAACGCCGCACCGTATAAGGTGGCGCCTAAGACCTTTGCGTCATACACTATAAGGGCGGGTTTAATTGGTTTCGTCTTAGATTTTCGATGTTCTCCCCGCAATGCACCTGAAAGCTGTTGGTGTTTTAGGGTCGTTTTTTCCAGATGATGTGACCAGCCAGGGCCTTCTGCTATCTGTACCCCTAAATATGTGAACTCCTTGACAGTCTCTAGCTTGCTATTATTCAGGGTTACCTTAGGGTAAATTTTACGGCGTGAGGAAAAGGCCATTAGTTTCGTCTTCCCCACATTTACTTCTAGGCCGTGCTCTTTGCAAAAAATATCAAAAATATTTAATGCACGTTGTAGCCCAGCAGGGGTTTTTGACAAGATCAGGGTGTCGTCAGCGAACATCAGGATCGGGACCCTGACGTCCGCTAACGATGGAGCGTCTACGCTTGCTTTCAGCATTCGCTCGACAATCCCATTAATAAATAACGAGAAGAGTAAGGGTGCCATGGCACAGCCTTGTCGGACCCCCCTTTCCACCGGGAAGTCTGAAGTTGACTCGCCATTCCCACCCCACTGGACTCTTGCGAAGTTAGATTCATGCAGACGCATGATTAGGGTGAGCAATTCAGCAGGAATCCCCAGCTTTTGCAAGACCAGCCATAACTTAAACCTGGGGACCAAGTCAAATGCCGCCCGTAGGTCGACAAATGCGACATACAGGCATCCCCTTCCAAGTAAAACCGTCTTCCACCGCAGAATGGTAAAGCGGAAAACCTGGTCAATAGTACTGGTTGCTCGCCTGAATCCGGCCTGATATGGGGAAAGAGCGTTGTTGTCGTCCACCCAGTCCATAAGCTGATTTGTAACCATTCTCCCCATTACTTTTTGCACGGTTACTATCAAGCTTATGGGCCTATAGTTGGCAGGGAGTGAACGATCTCCCTTCTTGTGAATGGGAATAATAATTGCTCCTTTCCATAGCTCGGGAACCACCCCCCCCCCTTGGCTAGAGCATTTCCTAACAAGAAAATATACCTCACCCATCTCTTCATGTCATACTTGAAGATATCCGGGGGTATCCCATCTAGCCCTGGTGCTCTCCCGCATTTCACAGAACTAATCGCATTTTCTACTTCTTTAGGGGAGAACAAATTATCAATAGCATAGACTGGCATTATGCCCTCCCCTACCCCGGGGTGTATAACTTCGGCATATTGTGGTCTGAAGTACTCAACCCAGGCTTCTTCAGCTTCATTATTATCAGGCTTAGCGGGGCTACCTCCTCTACCCCACTTAATAATTTTCCAAAAAATCCTGGAATCCTTATTACTAGAAGCCTCTTTTAACTCGGCCCAGTGGTCTTCATCCCATTTCCTCTTGGCCTGGGAAATGGCCAATTTATACAATTTCCTTGTCACTCTAATTGCAGCACTATCCCTGTTTCTAATAGCTTGTCCCAAATCCAATCGTGCGGATCTGCATTGGCGATTAAACCACCTGCCAACATCCTGGGTTTTCCTCCCTTTATTAATCTTAGTCAGAAAACATGGTTTAAGGAGGGAAAATAACTTATTATGGATGTCTGTGATATCCCTAGCCCCAGGAGCTGTGGAATCTACCGCCTCCATGGCGGAAATTGCATTATCCACCTCATGGTTAATGTAGGTCATTGTTTCCTCGTTAGCCAGTACCCTTGGCCATTTTAACCTACGTTCATCATTGCTCATGACTGGGATCTGATCGTTCCTTAGATGCAAGTTTCCCAATCCAGCATTCCACCACCTATGGATCACACAGAGGGGGTTATGATCACTTTCTATTCTAGGCTTAACGGCCATATCAATAACCCCCTGCCACAGCTGGAGACTACATATTATATAATCAATTCTACTCCTGCTGTTGCCGTTGTCAAAAGTGCAACTGCCCTGTCCCCTGGGGTTCTCCCATTCAGGGCTCTTAGACAATATTCCATACAAATAGCATTTAATAACAGGATGTCTTTTGTCCACCGTGGGACGGGGTTTAAACATAAAGGTGGTACTCCCCAAAGATTGTCCTCATCCTTCCCTAAGGGATCATTTGTACAGTCTAGAGGTTCAAAAGTCCTGTTAAGATCCCCGGCTACTATTACCCTGCTATCTTGGGACTTGGTTTCTAAGGAGGCAGACAGCACCTCTAGAGTGGAAGAGTTGGTTGTATTACTACCTCTTGCATAGACGTTATACAAATCCATTAACAACCCCTTTTCTGTTGAGATTCTTAACAGTTGTAAATCGCTAGTTCCCAAGTCCAACATTTTAACAGTGATGTCCAAGTCCTGTTTTATCCATACAGTAAGGCCTCCCATAGGCCGACCCCTTCCACCTTTGGATGCTGGTATAGAGAAGTTTAAATAACCACAAAGAAAGACGGGGTCACAAGCCCAGGTTTCTTGGAAGCAACAAACATCAAACCCATTGATAAATTCCACCCAAGATTGGGAGTCTAACTTACTACCCAACCCTGCAACATTCCAGGATAGAAGCGTACCAAAGCTAGGCTCAATCCCACCTGAATTGCTATTGTTGAAACACACTTGGGAAATCATTGGGCTTTCAATGTTATTAGTGACCTTCACAGGATCATCAATGATATCAACAACCATGTTTACTGTTGATGTGGGAAGTTTCATAACACTGGCATTTATTTTTTCTATCCCACCTCCTCCCTCTACAACGAGACTCCCCTTCCCTGTGAACCCAACAATTAAGGTTGTACCAGCAATAACATCATGTTCTTCACAAGTCCCCTTAGAGTCATTAGTGCTCCCTCCACTACTACTACACAACTCTTTGGCAGTTTGTCAACATCCCCATCCCTGATCCTGCCATCCGACATGAGGATTATAATTCATACATGTAGTATAGTTTTGAGCAGGTAGAGGTGGAGCTGGTGTGGGGATGATTGGCCATGGTACGGTGGGGGGATTTATGGGTTCATTGAGCAGGCTAGTCAATACACTGGTTGGGCGGGGGTAGAAAAAGGTAAGATCTACAATTCCAATACCTCCCTTGTTTGTACCCCATCCTTGTCTAGTTATCCATCCAGCCACCCTTGGGTGTTGGAAGTTAACCACAATACAATCCCCACCCAGACTTTTGGTTGTATACCCTATCCAATCTATTCTCCTTACCCCTATGATTAACCCATCGATGTCTCCTGGGAGAGGTCGGTTCTCCCTTAACCAGTGCATGATCTTGTTTTTAAGCATCTGGAAGGTTTCTCTCTGTCCTATAGATAGCGGTGGAACATTTATAAGGACTGCTACGTAGGGGAAAGAATCAGGGGTAAGATTCACTGGTGGTTTTCTATGTGGTGGCTTTGTCAAGGGTGGTGGGATCGATTTGGAAACTATAGGAACAGGGCGAAGTGCAGGTTTGTTTGACACCAACTGATTATTAATTGGTTGGGTTGGTACTAAAAGTTTACCCGCTGGAGGACATACATTAGCCCCTATACCAACAACAGGATTATTTGATACTAACTGTTTATTAGGTGCTTTTGTAGGTACTGGAACTTTACCCGCTGTAGGACATACATTAGCCCCTAAACCTACAACAGGGGATGGAATTTGTATTGATGCTGATTGAAGCACCACAGACTGAGCTGGGTTTGTAGTGTTAAGAGGATTTAGAACAGGGCCTGGATGTACCAATTCAGTAGGTTTGGGAGTTGTATTTACAATGGCATTACTTGACTTTGATGGTAATGGGGGATTAGTTTGTGGCCTTCTTCCCTTGTCTTGGGTAGCGTAGTTAGTTTTGCCCTGGTGCTTAGTACTTACATCCACCCTAGTATTAGTTTTAATCAATGATTTTGTGGAATAAAAGTTATCTAACGTTGCCTGCTCGAAATGATTTAATCGATCAGAGAGCTTGGCAATTCGATCCTCTATCGGGGTAAGAATTAATCTAAGCAACTTTTCTAGTTCAGGGATCAGGTTTGCGAGTGATAACAACTTGTCATCAGTTGGAGGGGCTGACTCAGGAAAGATATTATGTCCAGAGACTGGGCTATCCAATGGAGCAGCGTTATCAGTCTGTACATTATCTGTGCTATGATTTGGTTCAATGGCAACCTCTCTAGTACTCATAGTTTTGTATAACTTCCTATGCTTTTGAGGGGGTTTCACCACAAATTTACATTTTCTCGGTACGGCAATCCTTTTCCTTTTAGATCCATGCATGGGTTGAGCCAGGGTAACCTTGGCACCAGAGTCAAGAAGCAACGTAGGATTAATATGACTCCCACTGGATTTAGTCAATTCAGTAACATTGTCCTTATTTATTACATTTGTGGGTGCGTCAGATCGCTCGTTTACGGCTGGAAGATTTACTGAAGATAGTGGTGTTACCAGGGCGGGATATGTTTGAATTGAATGCTTGTCCGTGGAGTTTTTGAGTAGTTCAATGGATAGTCTGCGCTCTGCGCGCCTCTCGGCCAGTGATAACTCTTTGTCAATAGATAAAGATGAACGGTTAAAAAAGAATTTATCCAGAGGACCAATTGCCAGTGGTCCGGTCTCGACCGGTGGAGTTGTCGAACTGACACTGGCAATACTTGTAGAGGCAGACATTGCTCTACTTCACACTAGTAGGGTACAGCGCTTCAATATCACTTACTGTGGAATGAACCGTTGGGCAGATTTCAGAGGACTGGCCCAGCCCGGCCTCCTTCGGTCCCTGACGGCCACAGACGGTCCCGCCCTTGTCCAGGGCTTCTCCCGGCGCCCTCCCGCGCAGCGGGGATATCCAGTTAGTAAAATACTGTTTTGGGAGGAAGAGGAGGAGCCTGCAGGGAGAGCGTCCCAGGTGACAGCAATTGGGAGTTGTGGGCGCTCCTGGGACTTGAAGTCCTGCGCCCACAACATGCTCGCAGCCCTGCAGGTCACAGCACCCGGAATCAAGCACCCAGCAGCCACGATAAAGAAGGTAGCCTCAAGCGAAGCGGGACCCGCGCAGCGGGTTCCGCAAGCAGTTTCCCAAAGGTGCAGATCAGGACTCAGAAGCAGCGCCCGTCCTGGCGTGGAGTCAGCAGCACAGCACGAAGGAATCCGCTGGAAGCAAGGGGAAGGCGGTATTTACCGCAGTCAGACACCAGGTAGGAGCCTGCAGGGAGAGCGTCCCAGGTGACAGCAATTGGGAGTTGTGGGCGCTCCTGGGACTTGAAGTCCTGCGCCCACAACACGCTCGCAGCGCTGCAGGTCACAGCACCCGGAATCAAGCACCCAGCTGCCACGATAAAGAAGATAGCCTCAAGCGAAGCGGGACCCGCGCAGCGGGTTCCGCAAGCAGTTTCCCAAAGGTGCAGATCAGGACTCAGAAGCAGCGCCCGTCCTGGCGTGGAGTAAGCAGCACAGCACAGAGGAATCCGCATTAATTAAATTAATTACCAATTAATACAAATGAAATACCAAATAATTAAAATTAATTTATATTTCCTAAAAATTAATAATCAATTTAGCATAATTAAATTACTTCCCACCCTATTCCCCTATAAACCCATAACCCACTACAAAACATAATTATCAAATAATTAAAATTAATTACCAATCTATTAAAATTAATGTATAATTCCTAAAAATTAATAATAATTTAGTATAATTAAATTACTTCCCACCCTATTCCCCTATGAACCCATAACCCGCTACAGAACATAATTATCAATTAATCAATTAATTAAAATTAATTACAAATTAATAAAAAATAATTACCAATTAATTAAAATTAATTTATAAATTCTAATAATTAATAATTAATTTACTATTATTAAATTACTTCCCACCCTATTCCCCTATAAACCCAGAACCCGCTACGGGATTAAAATACAAAATGTACTTAAATTACATAAATAAAAATAAATACATAATAAATACATAATAATATACATAAAAATCATACACAAATCGATATTAGTAACATCGATATTACTAATATCGATATTAGTAATATCAATATTAGTAATATAGATATTACTAACATTGATATTAAACATATAGATATAACTTACCTTCTATATTATGCCCCTTCGATATTTAAACATCAACATTATTGTATGTCGATATTTAACCCCTTGTCTGCTGATGACGGAACCGCTCCGTCATCAGCTGCGGTGGCGCTGTGCTGATGACGGAGCGGTTCCGTCATGGCCCGCTCGAAGCGCCTGCGCGGTGCGAATTCCGTGCCTGCGCTGAGCGTTCTATTGAGCGGGGCGGGCCATGACGGATCCGCTCCGTCATAAACACACCGACGCTGGTGACGGAGCGGTTCCGTCACCAGCATGTGGCCGCCGCGCGGCCGCCCCGCCCCCTTAGCACTGCTGCGGAATAGCCGCCGCAGTGAAGGGGTTAAAACTCGATATTTTGTCCGCCTACCTGAAATGCCTTAAACAACTTGCTACAATCCACAAAGCAATGTACTCCTTCCATAAATCCACCTCATTAAACTCATGTAAGTAGAAATTGAATCCCACAAATATGAACACAGAGTGAGTGCTGCATATAATGGAATTTGTTAATAAAATCCCATGGAAGACTGTCCACTGAAACAAAACAACTGCTTACACACCTTCTGAATGGCCCCTTTGAGGGAAAACCTCACAAAGAAGAAAGTAATTCAACAATGTACTCAGCAAAATATCTCTCACAAGGAATAAATCATGTGTCCCCGGGTTGTTGTACTATACCTGTCAAACTAAAAGCAACACTTCAGGCACCATCAGCACGACTGCTACTTCCCCATGAAGCTAGACAGTAAACCGGCAATGCACATCCAACCAGAATTGATGGCACAGACATTTGAGTAATTGAAAAGCACTGGTTTTCAATTACTCTGGCATGGTTTACATTAACATAATGCACTGGGAGAATGCATGCTCATCTACTGGCAGTGTTCTTCCGCTGTGAATGTTGGGCACCTCCAGAAGTCTTCAGGCTGACAAGCATCCAAGTGAAGCACCTGCATGCTTATGAATAGGTCTACAAAAAGCAAACCTAAACTGGCACTTCAAGCACCCCCAACATGGCTAATTCTTCCAGTTGTAGATGGGTAAAAACCTAGAAACACACGTTCAGGAATGCAACCAGCCCTTAATGTGCCAACATTGATAAAAAAAAATAGATTTACTCGAGACTAATTGAAAACATAATCTGCAATCACCATGATACGCTGAGAGATTGTATGTTGATCTGCTGGAAGTTTGCTTCCACAAGAGTCTTAAGGCTGACAAGCTTCCATGGGATACACCTGCATGCTTGGGAGTGTTCTTACACCTGCCAAACTAAAAATGGCCCTTTAAACACCCCACATATTACTGCTAGTACCCGTTGAAGATGGTTAACAACCTAGAAACAAATGTCGAGGATTGGAACCAGCACTGGCTGTGCTAACATTAATATCAAATACACTAACTTGTGAGTAATTGAAATACATTTTCTTAATTCATAATGGTGCCTTTGGAGAAAGTCTGCTGATCTACTGGGAGTTTACCCATCCCCACCAGACTGTTGGACATCTGCAAAATAGTTGAGGTAGGCAATCCTCCATCAGATGCACCTGCATGCTTGAGTGTACTACTATCCTGAACAAATTAAAGTGGCACTTCTAACACCCCCAACATTACAGCCACTTCCGGCTGAGGAAGGGCAATAACCCAAAAACATGTGTCCAGCAATGCAACTAGCAGTGGCTTTGCCAGAAATGATTTCAAATATATTTACTTATCAGTAATTGAAAAACATGAACGGTATCTACCATAATGCCAGAGGAGAATGTGAGCTAATCGCCTGGCTGTGTGCCGCCTCCTTGACCGTTGAGCTCCTCTATGAGTCTTAAGGCTGACAAGACTCCATGGGATGCACCTTCATGTTTGGGAGTGGTACTTCACTGTAAAAGCTAACCTTTAGGCACCTGCAACATGACTGGTGTTCTCTGATGAAAATGTGTACCAATCTTGAAACAAATGTCAAGGAAGGAATGAAACTAGCGTTGGCTGTGGCACTACTAAAGGCAAAACATTACCTGAGAGCAATTTAAGCGATAAACTGTATCAACAATAAGCTTTGGGAAAATATGCTGCTGCTTTGGGGGATGTGCTGCTGGCAGTGTGCCCTCTCTGTCCTATGTCAATTAGCAAACAAGCAACCTTTGACTGTTTTTGGCTTTATTGGGTCTTCCCGGTGTGGTGCAGCATGAGTCAAGTGGCACAGTGTCCAAGTGACCCACACCTGGAACACCCCTCACTTTGGGACACCGCCCTGAAACATCAAAGGTGATGGGTGGAAAGCTTTCTAAAGTCTCTGTACCTGAAACTTGTTGAGTTCACATTGCAGACCGTCAATTTTTTGCTCCATTTTGTACTCCAGGAGGGACCAGTTGTAATCAAATTAAGATTTGTTCTGCTCCAAAAGCAGAAATTCTATGGTTTCAGAAAATATTCCACCCATTGTTCTCAATGTGGAAGTAGCAGGTGGTTGAAGTTGAGGTCTACCGCCTCTGGCACTCAAGTAATCAGGGAATGAAGACCTGTCTGCTGCTGCTCGCTCTCGCCTCAGTTTTTTGGATATCTAGCAGCAGTCTGGGGACTGCGGGGGTGAGTCTGGGCATGACAGGCCAGTGCCAGCCTTCCCTTCTCTTAGACACACAATCACAAACCAGGAATGCATGATTTGGGTGTTATTGGTGGTGGCCACCATGCAATGCCCCTTATATTTCTGAGCATTTCTCTGTGAGACTCTTCTTCTGACAGAATCGGCAGTAAGATTGCAGTAGATCAGTTTACCAGCCTCCTCTTTGTCTGGTGGGTCTCCGCCCCAAACACCGCTGTCGGCCCGCCACATTATTCTTGTGGTTTATTATTGGGACACCTAAAAACACAGAGCATTCCCATCTAGGATTACTCCCAAATTAATTTATCTTCCTGCTGATCCGACCAGATCAGAATGATACAGAGGGATTTGCAATATCAATGTAGGTAGCATGTCTATCATGAGATAATTGTCTGCAATCTACGTTATGGGTCGCGAACTGAAAGTAGCATCCCTAGTGGGCTGGAAGAACAATCATTCACACAATAGGGCCTGCTCCACACGTCTCAGTGCTCTTACAATATTCTTTTGTGGGGGTCATTTTACATCCATGCACATGTTCTGTGTTCCCCATTCCTCCAGTGGATGTATTTGGGTGACACTATCAGTTCGCAGAGAAGTGCTCTTTGGCAGGCGCAGCTTTGGCTTAAGCTTTCAATGTGTGACCGCAGGAATCACAGAGGGAGGGAGAATTAAACCTGACCATTTCTGAAAACCCCTTAATTCTTCATGGTGTCAAAGCCGGCCAGGGGAGCAAGCAGCAGGCTGACAAAAATGCTTAAACCAGCCTCTCTCTCCTTGTCTCCTCGTGCAACTTCTCTCTTCCATCTATCCAATCTCTCTGTGGAATAATAGAGCTTCCTGCCTGTCTGGCCTTACATAGTGTCTCTTTTAAGAATATCGGAGTAATAAATAGTTTGATACCACACCTGTTGTTCAAAGTAGAAAGGCACAACAGAAAAAAACGGAAGCGAATGAGTGAGTGCTTATCTACAAAGTCATACCATAGGGGATCATGGTCGGAACGTTTGAGCAAATCAAACACTCACCCCCAGTCAACTGATCTTGGCTTAATCCATCACCATTCTTTAGCTCACTCTGCCACCCCAGTTCAGACATGGCCATATGCAAATCAGTCTGACCCTGTGCCTCATGGGAACAGTCCAGCCCGAACTGCCAATCCATGTCTCCCCTGGACCGGAAACAAGGATCCTGGGATGGTTTCGGGACTAGGGGTGAGTTTTTGATTTGCTCAAACGCTCCGTCCATCATCCCCTTTGGTATCTACAAAGTCACGACATGCTCATGTACATAAAACAGAAAACTTGCGTTATATGAGAATGCGTCACTTCTCACATTGACACAAAACACAGGTGCAGCATCATAATTGTGGAGACAAGTGGTGCGGGGAGTAAATCAACAGCACTTACCTAACCGCGCTTCCTCGTTTTGTGTCATTTGCCTCCACCTCAAAACTGCCAGAACTATTAGGCCCTTTTAGACAGTGTGCACTAATAGTGGAAAAGCTTTCAGAAATCCAGAAATGTGTTAAGAAGAAAGCAATTATGAAATGTAGAAACAGCCTTCTAAAATGTTCACTCTCATGTCTCACATTTATTTTTCCAAAGCATCCAACTGCTCATTCTTTCTAGCTAATTTTAGCGCAGTGCTTAGGGACATGCAGCAGGCTGACATGATTCCTGCCTAATGAAGATTGTCTTGCTTTCTGCCAGTATCCATTAACCTATAAGAACACAATAATCTGCGTTTTGTTTTGCATAAAGTTGTTAGAGCCATTACCATCTTTGAACATAATTTCTTTTATTTGTCCTTCCTTCCTGTTTCATGAAAGGGATAATCACTTCAACGACTTCAATTTCATTATTTTATACAGAGAAGGCCATGAATGGTTCACTGGGATTATGGGGCATTCTTCTTGTTGTTTCGTACTGTAAAATGATTTAGAGGACAGCACCGTGTTTTTAAAATAAAATAATGCATGTACCTGAATTATTTTATACATATTCATTATTCAAGTATTGCTAGTGTACCGCTGTCGTTTTTAAAAATACACAGAGACAGACATGCTGACTGTTTTCAAACAAAGTTTCTTGCAAATCCTAGAACCGGAAGTGTTTTGACCTTTATCTATTTATCAAACGAATTGTATTTATTAATTCACATGATATTCATTCTGGGTATTTGTAAAGCCACTGCTAGATTTTTGCTAGAAGAGCATACATTTTAACATGATTGGAATGTACTTTTACGTTATGTTTTCAACACACGATTGACGCATGGTGACTACTGTTTTCTCAGGGAAAAAAAACCAATAGTAATACCAAACTGAATCTGAGGAGATTCACTATTGGGTAATTTATATCCCTCTTCTCATATTCAAATTTTTAACTCTCCTCTGGAGGAAACACAGGCAAAGTCAATAGGTTTGTCGATTTTATAATGAAAATGGAAGGCCCATCTGTGTCGAATATTAAGATATGCTGGGGCCGATTCATAGTACTAATCTGAGACAAAATCCTAAACTTACTACTTTTGATATTCACAGAAGGCAATTACGATTTTTGGTATTCTTAGAATGCACTTACGACCCCTAACTTCACACCCGATCTTGGGCCAGAATTTCGGCTTGTGTCAGCATTTCATGCCTAAATGAATCATCCATGCCCATCCTAGACATAAAAGTGTCCCCAAACTATCAAATCACAAGACTAGATAGAATTGATAGGCCAGGTGGTGGTATTGCCTTCATACATCGGAACAACCTCTCTGTGAACCACTCCTTCTCCCCGGTTCTCTCTTCCTGTGAATACCTGACTGACATTGGAGAACCCTGCTATCGGTGGTCGACCAATTTACTTGATAAGTATAATGAGAGTTGGCAGTAACACCATAGGTCATTATCATCCACATTTATTGTTTAAGGATTGAAAAGGAAAAATAAATAGTTTAAATATCTGAGTGTTCTAGAGACACCCAAATTCCTGGAGATGGGGCAATTCCCAATTAATATCTTGATGTTACTCCAATCCAGATTCAGGGAATGTGCTAGGGAATGGAGGAAGAGCACCACCGAAGCAACTGTGAACAGAATTCCAAGAAGAAATTGCAAAAGATTGGATTAATAAATTAGGGGAGTGGCAGCCCCACTCAAATAGTAAACACAATCCTTGTCATGGTGAACCACAGAAAGTCACATTTCTGACTATATAAGTTGAAGATTAACCTGTGCTTTACTCTCTGGTAGTTTGTCACAAAAGCAGTCAGGCTTAACTTAAAGGCTATGTGTAAAGTATTTTATGCAGGACAAAAAGAGTAATAAAGTGAAATCATAAAACAAGAATAGTCCCACACCAAATTTCGAAAACTGGGGCAACTTTTAATAACTATAATGACAATAAAATGAATTAAATACAATCTGAAGAATCAGAGGTATGATTTTTTAAAGTGTTTAGTAAAAAATAGATTTAAAAACCAAAGCCCAACCGCAGGTATCTGGTCGTACGAGACCGGGTCAAAGTCAAACGTTAAGGCCGACAGCGATAGAGAATGGGTCAGACACTAGGAGTGGATTGGGCATGGTCTCAGCTAACCTTTATACATAGAAAAAACATAAAACATGTTCTCAAGAAGGTAGAGCCTCAGTGGGGCAATGCACCAGACTGTAGCCTAGAATGATTAGTCAATGTCGAGGGGGCCCACTGGAGGAGGTCTTGACAAAGCCATTGATAAGGGTAGGAAAATCCCCAAGCAGAAGAAGATGGATTCTCCAGCTGAGTAGGTCTTATCATTGATGGAGTGCAGGTTATCATCAAGCCAGGTGAAGATTTCTATCTTTGCACTTAGACGTTGTTCTGGAGCTCGGATCCTCCCAGTAAGAAGAAGCTGTAGGCTATAGTGGAAGAGGGCTTCATGAGGCTGGATACTGTCGCTGGGAAGTCCAGCTGAAGAGGATTTGCTGCCACTGAGAAGAATGTTACAGGAGCTGCAGTGAAGTCAGCCCCATTGTGTCTCCTTCTGATCAGCTTGCAGGTAGGACCCAGTCTTTTGTCACTTGTCTGAGCAGTTTTTAGTATAAAAAGATTCTTAGTCTCGGGTTTTGGTAGGAGGAGGTCACTTTAACACCATGTAAATTGTCCAGGACCAGTTGGGGTACCATCTCTGAAGCTTTTTGTGCCCCTGTAGATAACACAAGAGGCCGGCCAGCTAGCCCTTGAAGTCAGTCTAAGGGCCTTGGGTTCAAGGGCCAGGTCCCATCTTCCTTCCTCGGGTAATATGACTGCAAGACAGTCCTCCCAGCAGCAAGGTAGTCCCTCC
Source organism: Lissotriton vulgaris (assembly GCF_964263255.1). Classification (NCBI taxonomy): domain Eukaryota; kingdom Metazoa; phylum Chordata; class Amphibia; order Caudata; family Salamandridae; genus Lissotriton; species Lissotriton vulgaris. The sequence continues at coordinate 450,414,268 of NC_141697.1, forward strand.
ATAAGTACGGCAGAAGCACAGCCCTCTTTCTGAGCCTTCCACAGGGCCAGAAGTTATGTGAAGAGTGACTCAGAGGGTCCAATATTTATACCTGATACCAACCTATGTGTGTGGGAGGACTCACTGCCCTGCCCCACACATCTTGTTCTGAAACATTCTTCCATTCCCCTTTTTAAGCTCCAAACTGTCTGCGGTGACAAAAGTAACTGGTGTCAGGTCCCTTTGTGTATGCAGGAGGCAAAGCATTTTGAAATGCAAGTAGGGCAGGTCACTGCTCATCCCCATCTATCCTGGCAGGATAACTCATCCTGTCCATTATTTGTTCCCTTTATGTCACTGTCTAGGAGGAATACACAACCCCCAACAGCAGAGCAATTCCCAGTCATGTGACTCAAGACACTGGCAGAAGGCACACATTTTTGGGGCAGGAAAATGCCAACTTTCTAAAAGTGGAATTTTCAGAATTTTTATTTCAAATCCACCTCCACCATTGAAGCAAATATAAAATTACAGTTCATTTGGCTCTAAATAGCATATCTCTATCCATTCCTTCTCAAATGTTAGCAATTATTAAATGTAATTAGGCAACGCAGTGTTAGTCAATTGGAGAGAGAGGCCTTACCACCGAGAAAAATTACTTTAGGATTATTTCACTGCCTGGATATGTAAAGCTTAAGTACGCATATACTACTTTTTAAACACCAGGCACCCAGTCTTAAGAGTGTTTAGTGCCTACCTTAGGGGGTAACATATGAGTATTAAAAAAGAAGGTTAAGGCCTGGCAAAAGGTTTATTTTGCCAGGTCAAAATGTCAGTATAAAACTGCACTACAGACTGCAGTGATAAGCCTGACACAAGATGCTACTTCAGTGGGTAGCACAATAAGTTCCGTAGGTCCGCTAGTAGCATTTAATGGGAACTTAAAGATGAATGAAATGTGCCAATTAGGTGTAGGCCAATTTTCGATGTATAAGGGTGAGAGCACAAGCACGTTAGCACTGGTTAGCAGTGGTAAAGTGCACAGAGGCCTAGGGCTAACAAAAACGAATTCAGCAAAACAAGAGGGGTGAAGGCAAAAAGTTGGAGGTGACCCTTCAAAGAGGGTGGGAGGGTATTATAACTATATACCAGAGAAACTTCCTAGGAGGTTGCTAATCTGTGTCTTTTTAAATTAATATTAAGGGGCAGATTATGAGTCTGGTGGTCCATGGACTTCCAGACTCATGGATGAGCGGCAGTCTCTGTCTACTACAATCAGGGCAGTCAGAACACCCTTGCCCCTGCATAGATGCAAGGAAACTGTCATTGCCTGTTGTTGTTCCTACGGCAGGAGGCCACAATATGCTTGACAGGAATGCTACTCTCCTGCCAAGCCTTTTATGCGTTTCCTCTCTGCCACAGTTTTCATGGCGGTTCCTTCTCCATGAAAACTGTGGTGGAGAGGAAGCATTGTGCGCCTCGTAATCTGGCAGGCAGCCTGACCACGGGTTTGCAAGTGCGGCAGCGGGGCAGACCTTGCATCGCACCACCAAACTTGAAAACAGGCCCTTATAAGGCAGACATGCACTAAGGGAGGAAATAAGCCAATTGAGACAAGTGGCATGCATTTTAATTAGAATATCATTGTGGTAGATGTAAGCCACCGACCTGTGTATGTGCATGTAGTTTACTTAATTGCATTCAAAATCAAGAACCACCCAATAACAAAAATGTATGCCCATACAGATTTTTGATAAGATGGCTTCAAGTATTAACAGTGGAAGTATGTCAATCGTGTAATTGTAACTGTGTGCCAGCACCATTTTAATTATTTGGATCCTTCCCCACAATGATAGATTAAGTTGCAAACATCTGGAGAAGTCTTTTTACTTCAATCAAGAGTGGAGGCATCTTTTGCCATGTTCTCCTGAGGCCTCTGGTGAGAAATATCTTCATAGGTATGGCCTTTATGTACCCATTTCATACCATGGTCCAATGGCATGTCTTAAGGGTGACAAAAGACATGGATAGAGACTTATACCACCCACAATTTATTCTATTTCCTGAGAACTCTGACAGAGTCTGGAGCAAGTCACTTACGAGTATGAAAGATGTGGTGGGTGATCTTAGTGTGGAATGTGTCATCTTCAAAGAGAAAGTCTTTTAGTGGCTCATCTGGAGTGAGTCTGTCATTGATGGCAGTTGAGTATCTTATTGTGCCCAAAAGAGGTTCTAAACACAGAAGGAAGAGAAGAACAGACAATAGTTATCCTTAATGTGTGCCTCTACATATATTGGTCTTGATAGGAAGCCTCCACAGAATCCTTTGTCCAAGAAGACGACTGGATAACCTTTCTTGTGGAGAAGTGGGGCTCAATGGTTAGAGCGGCAGACCCTGATGCAGAGGTCTAGCCCGGGACCAGGGTTCAATTCCCCGCCTCGGCGGGTCTTGGGCTCAAAATTCCACAGACCTGATAATTCTCGCCTCGGTGCCTATTCCAATCATAGAGTCCCACTCTGCAACTCTGGGCAATAGCTTGCTTAATCTCCACAACGGCCCCCACAACGCTAAGGATGCCTGGCCTTCACCCTGGGGGTGCCCAGGAGTGGACGCCTCACAGGGAAAGCCAGGACGGGTTCCACAGCGGTATTTGTACAAGCGCCTTGAGACCCTTGCGGGTGAGTAGTGCGCTATACAAGTATCAATTTACATTTTTCTTAGTACGCACTTTAGGGGCACCGATGCCAATATCCAAGGTACCTCCACACACATAAAATGCACTGAGGACTGTTTAAAACTCAGCTGTGACCGCCACGAGCTCCAGCAGTCAGATCAGACTATTGAAATCGAGTGTGCTCAGATTTGCAACCGAATTTCAAAGGGGAGGAGCGAGGGGACCCCGGGCCCAAACGGGATTCCACCCCTACTGTTCAAGCAAGATCCCGGGTTTTGGGCAGCTGCCCTTTAACAAATGTTTGTTAAGATTCTGTAGACCTCTTTAATTCCATCATCGTGGAGGGGAGCCATCATTTCACCTATCCTCAAAAAGGGAGACCAAAGTGATCCAAAAAATTATCGGTTAGTGGCTCTGCTTGATAACGAGGCAAAATATTTTGCGGGTCTCCTCCTGGAGCAACTGTTATCCTGGGCAGCTGATGTCTCATCAATCCCATACAACCAAACAGGCTTCTGCAAAGGTATGGGAACTTCTTCTAACATCTTAGCACTATCTTTACTAATTGATGCAGCCCAAGAAGAGAACCAAGCACTTTATCTGTGCTATATTGATTACAGTTTGGCTTTTGGTCATGTCGACAGGAACCTTCTGTGGGAAAAGTTACACAAGCTGAACATTTCTTTGCTACTTTTAAAACAGTAAATTCTCCTTCACAGCGACACATGGGTGAAGTGAAGTGAAGTGAAGTGAAGGGGTTTTGTAGAGCGCGGCTGCTGCCCGAAGGCGTCCAAGCGCTAAAGAAGGAAAAGAATAGATTCTGAGGGTATGAGGTAGCAGGGGAATTAGCTTCTAAATAGGAGTGTTTTTAGTTCTTTGCGGAAGTTTAGAAGGGTAGGCTTGGCTCTGAGTGGGACGGGGAGCGAGTTCCAGAGTCTGGCAGCATTCAGAGAGAAGGACCTGCCTCCTGCTCTAGCTTTTTTGATTCTGGGGACTACGGCAAGAAGTGCATTAGTGGAGCGCAGGATTTTTCCAGGGCAGTAGGGGGAGAGAAGTGAGTGGTTAATTTCTGGGCTTGCTCTGTGGAATGCTTGATATGATATACAGAGCGCCTTGAATTTTATTCTCTCTCTGACTGGGAGCCAGTGGAGAGCTCTGATTCCTGCCTTGACTGACTCTCTGCGAGGAATCTGTAAGAGAGTGCGGGCGGCACAGTTCTGTGTTCTTTGCAGTTTTTCTAACACATACTCTGGTGCTCCTAGGTATAGAGCATTATTGAAGTCCAGCCTAGATTGTACGAGGCCCTGAATGACCACTCGCCTAGCTTCGAATGGTAGTAGTGGAAGAATTTTTTTCAACATTCGAATAATTCCGAAGCAGGTTGCAGCTGTTTTGGTGGCTTGAGTGTTTAATGTGAGTTTGCTATCTAGCCAAACTCCTAGGCTTTTAATGTTTTCCTTGGGAGTTGGCATAGGTCCCAGGCTAGAGGGCCATAGCTGGTGATAGGTGGTGGGGGGGAGGGACCGAGGATCATAATCTCGGTCTTATCACCGTTAAGTTTTAAGGATGACATTGTCATCCATCTTTTAACTTCCTCCATACATGCTGCCAAATTGGGTTGGGGGGACACGCTGCCTTTCTGTGTCAGGGAGACCACCAGCTGGGTGTCGTCCGCGTACGATATGATTTTAATACCGTATTTTTGGATGACACCTGCCAATGGTCTCATGTACACGTTAAACAGCGTGGGGCTCAGAGAGGAGCCCTGAGGCACACCGCAGTCCAAGGGTTGGTTTTTGGAGTAGGAGTCGCCATCAAAGACCTGGAAGGTTCTGTTGCTGAGAAACGAGCTCAGCCAGTCTAAGGCGATTCCTGATATGCCGAGATCAGAGAGTCGAGCTAGAAGAGTTTTGTGGCATACCGTATCAAATGCTGCACTTAGATCAAGGAGGACCACTGCCACTGTCCCTCCTCGATCCAAGATCTTCCTAGCTTCTTCTGTGACGGCTAACAGCGCCGTCTCAGTGCCATGTCTGGGGCGGAACCCTGTTTGAGAGACGTCGAGTAGGTGGTTCTCCTCGAGGTAGTCAGTGAGGTGGAGGTTGATGTGCTTCTCTAGGACTTTGCTTGCCCATGGTAGCAGAGAGATTGGGCGGTAGTTATTAGAATCTGCTGGGTTGAGATTAGGCTTTTTTATTAGTGCTTTCACCATTGCTTGTTTCCAGGCGGGGGGGACCACCCCTGAGGAGATTGAACTGTTGAGTAGATCCAGGAGAACAGGAAGAATGATTGGGTTGACCATGTGACCATGTTTATCATCTTGGGGGGTACAGGGTCGAGGGGTGAACCAGATTTCACCTGAAATGTGAGTGATTTGAGTGATTCCAGGTCTAATAATGTGAAATCATTCAGGTGGGTTTGCGCAGGATGTTCAGTCGCACAGGTGGATTGTGGCGAAACAGATTCTGGGTTGGGATTTGTAAATGAGGAGTATATTTTATTTATTTTTTGAAAGAAGAATTCAGCTAGTTCATTGCAGCGGGAGATGGGATCAAGGGTTGTGATTGTGGGAGGGGGAATTTTGGAAAGGGTTTTGACTACCTGATAAATTTCTTTAGGTTTGGACCTGGCTGCCATGATTTTCTCATTGTAGTAGGTGGCTTGAGCGGCGCTTATTTCCAGTTTGTAGGCTCTAATATTTTCTTTATACCTGTCTTTGTCGGCTAGGGCGTATCCAAGGCGCCACTTCCTCTCAAGGCAGGCTGGGCACAGGTGACCATCTTACAAGAAAGATTCCAACTTATACAGGTGTAAAACAGGGCTGCGTACTTGCCCCAACACACTTTAATTTATTTATGGGAGACCTATCCAAATTGCTGAATGACTGTAATTCACATGCTCCAAAGCTAGGGGGCTCACAGATTTCCAATCTACTCTATGCAGATGATCTGTTACTCATCAGCCGGACCCCGGTTGGCCTTCAGCGGCTGTTGGATATTACTTAAAGATACTCTGCTGCTAATAGACTTACCATCAACGGTGAAAAATCAGAAGTTATGTGTATCAATCTTTCCAAAAAGAAAGCAACACGAAACTGGCTCCTGTCATCTAGCAATCTACAAAAGGTCAGCGAATATCGATATTTTGGGGTCTTCATAGACCATAAGGGCAACTTTACATCGCAATGTGAAGCTATAAAAAGGAGAGGAATATCTGCGGCAGCGACACTTAGAACCTTAAAAAATACAGTTTCTGGTCCAAGCTTACTTCCCCTAATAAAGGTAATACAGGCAAAGTTAATCCCAGCCATCACTTATGGCAGTGAAGCTATGAGAGGGAGGGACGCACCCTTATTAGATAGAACTGTGGCAAAAGCACTTCGTATGATCTTTGGCCTTCCAAGGTATTCATCGCCGGCTCAAATGAGATTAGAGTTCGGGTTTCAAAAAGAAGAGCTGGCACGCAAGGGAGCCTACATAAAAACCTGGCATAAACTAAGTAGGGGTGAACCGAATACCTTAAACGCTCTCCTGTGGAAGGAACTTCAAAACAAAGTAACATGTCCAGCAAGGAGGTATTTGGAGGGAGCCATTGAGGACCTTGGTGTACAGCAACTCTGGGCACTCCCAGTCTCCACAACAGTCTTTAAAAAGGTGGTCAATAAGACAGTTCGGAAGGAATCAGTGCTGCAGGACAAAGCCGCCCTAATAGAGTGGGCTCATGGTTGGCTTACAGTTCAATCGTACACAGCGCCTTTGCCCCAAACCTATCAGAAGATAGGCTTTACAAAAAAAATGAACGAGAAATTTCTGAAATTTCGCCTGGGGCTACTGCCTTCAGCGGCCCACTTGCCTCCATGGTTACGGCCACTGTCACCAACAAGATGCCGACTTTGTGGGGAAGGAAAGGAAAACATAGTCCACTTGATTACCACCTTTACCGAGCTCACTCAAGAACGACGAGCCTTCCTGTGACTTCTTTTTAACTTCCACAGGATACGGACCTGTAGACAAGTTGTCCTGGCCTGCTTTAAAGGGGACAACATCCAACTGAGCTGTCGAATGGTAAAATTTCTTGAAACAGCCGAGGCCCGCTTCAAATCCCTGAAGGAACCAACCAAAATGAGCAATACCTTATACGGTCCAAAGGATGAGCTCAACGGTACCCCAGAAGACCAACCCCTACAGTGACATTTTTGACTTTCACACTAGACCGTTTGGATAAGAAGATAAGCCCCTTCCAAATTGCGCTGTTGATATTTTATTCAGTATTCTCGTTTACTTGTTTTATGTAAAGAATTTTAGTTTTTAATATGTTTAAATCAGACACACATTTTATAAATTGAAGCTTTTCTTTCGTTAACATTGTAAAGGTTTTAAATAACCATGTACAATAAAGTATTACTTACTTACTCCACAGAAAGATTTGGGCACAGTGGAGTCATAGAGCCACCTTACCTTGGCAATGAAGCTCTCTCCTTGACTGTGCCATCTCGTCAACTCAAGAATTAAGGTGCAGAGGATCAGAAAGCATGAGTCCAAGTTTCCCTGCATCGAGGGTTGAGCAACATAAAGCATTAATCTATCCCTACACTAACGCTAAGATGACATTGTTAGTGAAAGGAATAAAAGGAGTCAGCATGTGGAGTCTTCCTAAGAAGTCTCTCCACCATCGATGGGTCAGATAGCATAATACTATCGAGAAAGAGCTTGTTCTAAGATGCTCTTTTTCCGAAGGCAAAGGAAGAAGTGGGCACTTTCCCTACTCCCAACATGACATTATTTCAGGCATCTTTCCCAAGAGTCTTTGCGGGTCATGCCTTCAGCTCTGGGTACAGTCCAAAATTTAATTTTCCACGGAACAACAGTGTTTTTCTTTTTACAACAGTTTGCCCTTATTACCCAGGCCTTCTCCTGAAGGAAGCACAACGTCTTTCCTTTGTCGGCTATACAATGTAACTTCTTCTCTCCGTTCCTGACTAAAAACAAAGACATTATTCTAGCAAAAAAAAAGTGCTTCTTTCACATGCAACACAAAACATAAGAAAGAACAAATTCCATAGCACACTTGAAATACAGCTATTAATTCTAAAGCGAGAGTTTTCAGGGAAATGCATTTCAGGCCTACACATTTCAGCGAACATAAGAAACCAGCATAAGAGCTTTATGAATGTGCATAGGAAAGTACGGCACACTTGATTAATGCATTTACCTACATGTGAAACAATATGATGTATAAGCGTGTTTAATACATGAACAATTGTCGGTTTCACAACACAAGTTCTTCACATTAATGTTTTCTGCTAGTTACATACCCCTTCTACATTAATTCTCAATGTTACTTTCTTAACGGCCTATGCACATCTCATTTTAAGTTAACACATTTCACAATTCTAATACTTCCTATTAATACGACAAAAGATTATACTCGGGTGCGCTTTACATGTGTGATTATAATGCACCCCTACAAACAAAGTGCAGCAGTGGTTGGGCACAAAGGTAACTTTTCTTGGAGTCACTTTCTTCCCACCTAGTGGATAAGTAAAACATTTATATGCCAAGGAGACTCTGAATGAATGCACTCTTCATCACTGCTCTGAATGTCCTTTTGGTTTCAGAGTTACATAAAAATAGTGCCCTTCATTGGGTAGGCTACCTTTTTTCTAAAGGCTTTAGATTTGTTTTATAAAAGTGTGGAGTAACCAAACATCTGCCTCCTTTTTGTGCATTCAAGGACATGTCAAACAATCATCTTATTCATTCATGTGATATATATACACAATACAAAACAATTGGAAATAATCATGGTCACTCAGTGTTTACATGCTAGAATGAATCAATGGTTAGGCATCAGTCCACATACTTTTGGTTCCATCTCCTCTTTACCTAAACAGTTGAGCTTGTTTGATTGCCTCTTTAAATAATTGTTGCTTATATTAAAATGTCTCTTAATATGGCTGGAATTATTAGGGAATCTGTTTTGCTCTTCGCCTCAGGATCCATTGCACAGCATTGACTGTATACGATCTTTGCAGAATGTATGGCAGAGTCAGGACATAGTACAATCTTGCCAAACAATCTTGCCAACTTGTATTGTAATATAGCACTTATATAGTGCTCGATTCCCCTGGTGGGATCATGAGGCGACCCTATTAGTATTGTGTTCCTACAAAAAAAGTCCTGTGCACACATTATGCGAGGTGTATATAACTATCATACTATTCGAAGAACAATTCGTAAAAATGAAACAAGGTAGACACAATTAAATGTTTATTTTTCAAAGAGTTGTAATGGACCTTCCTTTCTGGAAGAGTGACATCAAAGAAAACAACCAGCCGACATGTGTTTCGTCATGCGGGCAGATGGCCGTGACTTTTCAGGGCTGTAAATGGTCAAAAGATGAGGGTCCGTGTAGCCGGGGAAATTCTGTACCAGCTTCTAAGGATAAGGAAAAGCATTGAAGGGAGTGTCAATGTGGACACGGGGACGGGCGGGTGCATCCGTCACACCAGCAAAATTCCTGAAACATCGTCAACGGAGAGATGGGTCTTGTCTTCTGTGGTGCTGGGTACTAGTGGAAGTGCCGTCCTATTGTGTTCCTAGGCACCTTAGCAGTATGCATGGTTCAAAAAGTTGTCAGTGGAAGTTTTATCTTTGTGGAATAATTTGGGTGAGGTAAGTGGATTTAGAGATATGCTCTAAGCATGGTAGAGTCTGCTTTGCTGCCCTAAAATATGACATTTTAAAAAGGTTATCAAAACACTCACGCAGTAGGACACTTGTATCGTTGTGTGAACTCCACAGAGAAATAGAAATCATCATGAATGTGAATCTGTTGGGTCCACAAGCAATAAAGTTCTACCCATGCGTGACAAAGGAACAATTCTTGGAGGCATTAAATGGAGGCCAGAATACAATGTGGAGCCTACCTTGGTGCACCAGAAGCCTATGCTCTAGAGGCAGTCTTGGGCAACCATAGAATATAATTTGGAGTCTACCTAATGAGTAGCAGAAGCCCAACCATTGGAAGCATTGTTAAGTGGCCAGTGAATACTGTATGAAGTTCAGCCAGTAGCAACAGAAAACAAACCATTGGAAGCACTGCTAGGTAAACAGTGAACACTGCAGGAAGGTCACATCTGCATGTACAGTCTCTCAATACTGCATCACTGTGTTGATAATTTAGGTACTGCAATATGTATACTCGCCATAATCAGGCCAGTTCACATTTTATGTGTTTATTAAATAGTTCCATCATCAGGTGGTGTCCCTCTTTAAAGGATTACTCTCAGAAAAGTTTTCATGGAGTCTGTTTGTCACAACGTGTCACATTTTTCAAAAAATGTACAATGTTTACATATATTTATCTGAAATAGCCTTGGAATATATCTCATTTTGACTTCCAAATATAAAACCTTCAACTGTAATGCAGACATTAATCAATTGCCAACATCTATGTTCAACAATTCTTTCTGTAGCCGGTACTGTCAACTTCATGTTGCTCAAAACCTGTTTACCAATTAGTGTACTGGCCAGATCATCTATTTCTGTGAATAAAGAGTAATCATCTGCTGCTATCAATTTTATAAGGCTCGTTATTGAATTTTCTTTCCCGTCACTTTAATTAAGGTGATGACCCAAGTTTTATAATATTTTTTTCCTGTGTCGTAAACTTCTCTTTCTCGCATCCCGATATCTTTTGGCACTTAATTCATCATTTGCAGTCTTAACATATCTATTCAGTTTCAGTATATGCAGTGCCATTTTCTTATGACAATTTTCTCAACTTTGTGATTTTTGACTACGTCGTTTACTTCTCCCCCTCATGTTTCTTATTTCTGTAGAGCCTTATTGAGGGAGCTGAATGACATAAGTATCTAGCAGCTTACTATGCTCTACACCAGGCAAATTGGACATATCTGTGTTTACCCCTTACACTTGCAAGGACATTCAATTAGTGCTTCCCATTCTGAACTAGGTGAAGAGATCCTATTTCACTTTTCTATTCTGTAACAATCATATGCATTTAATGTACATTCGTATCTTAGGAACCATTGCAAGAAGACAATGTTTATCTGGCCATGTCTGTAGGTTTCACACAGGCCCTTGTTTTTGAGTTTCGTTAATTTCGGGGAGAATTTTCAGGTGTCTGCTCCACTGTCACTGTTCCTTCCACTAAAAAAGTAGTCTGCACCAGGGGCTCCCTCTGCAATGGCAGAGGAGCGTCACCCCACTGGCTCTCAACCAGCAGCTGAAAAATAAAACAATATTTTATTATTGTTTTATTTTTCAGCTGCTTGCCGAGCCAGCGTGAATACGGCGGGTGAGGCTGTGGACACAGAGAGGAAGGGCTGGAGCACTTCTAAATGCTCATGTCTGTTTGGCCAGCTGTTAGAAATGGGGGTCTCTGGTTGGTAGGTTCTTATCCTGTCCGAGTATGGATCCTTTTTTCTAGTCAGGGTAAGAGTGATACACTACTGAAATAACCCCTGCTCACCCCCTTGGTAGCTTAGCAAAATAAGTCAGGCTTATCTCAGAGGCAGTGTGTGAAGCGTTTGCACATAACCAACAGTAATACAGTGAAAACACTGCAAAAGGACACAACACCAGTTTTAGAAAAATATCCAATATTTTATCTGTGCAAACAAGACAAAAAAGATAACAAAAAATCCACTGTACAGTTCTCAGAAATAGCAATAATCAAAAATAGACTTAAAATACAGTTCCTTGAAGTTGATAGCCCCGTCGGGAGCTGTCACGCCATCGTGAACAACAAATCCAAACAGTTCTGGCTGCCACGGCATCACGGGCCAGCTACGGCATCGGGGAGACCTGCAAAACAGTACCTTTAGAGATGAGGGGCATTGGCGACCTCTCGTTAAGCTCCAAAGAGCCGTCACGGCAGGCGTCAGTTCCAGAGATCGGTGCAGGATTTGCTGGGCCATTGAAGTCACACAATGGAGATTGAACTCATCGCGGTTGAAGTCAGGAATGCCAGCGTCAACATGCGTTGGGGCTGCGATGCAAAGTGCAGCGATGATGGCCGTCCAGGGTCTTGGGTGAGACCAGGACTGTGGTGCAGAGTGATGCAGTGCTCATCGCGGTGCTGGCAAGTCACTGTGCAAGCAGCATCATTGTTGCATCGTTGTTGCGGAATCGCTGTAGTCCGCTGACGAACCAGAGCTGATGGTGCTGGCGTTCATAGACTGAGGCTGCGGTCCGGGATGAGGGTTGTGTCAAACCACAGTGCATGCAGCGGAGTCAATGACGGCATGGCGCGTCGTCTCGGGTATACCAAGACGGCATTGTGTAGCGAGGCGGTGTGAAGTGCGATGCCCACAGGTTGTGGTGCAAGCAGCGGCTCGGTAGTGGTGTCAAATGGCATTGTGGGTGAGACCAGGGTGGCGGTGCAAAGTGCAGTGGGGCCCTCTGCTATGCCATCAGGACACAGAGCCAGCAGCAGCTATCGTTGACTGCATTGGGTTGCTTTTTCTTCTGTTGCAGTACAAACCACACAGTTACCAGTGCTGGTAGCAGATGAACTTGTAGTCTTTGCTGTTTCTTAGACTTCTTGAACAGGGGTCAAGCTTTACCTCAAGCCCTTGTAGAAACTCAAACAAAGAAGTTGCAGAAAGTTCAGTCCAGTCCTGTCATATGGTTACTACGTTTCTATATATTGTGTTAAGTTAGCATGAGCTTATTAAATGTTTAAACGGAATTTTTTCTTTCAGCTTGAGTTTGCACACGACACCTAATTGTTATTGTAGCTTTCAACCTAGACGAAAGATGTGATTTATTTGAGAATAATATGTTATTGCTCTAGTATCAGTCGTGCTTGGTACACTTGGTACAACTGTCTGCACACCGAGAACTGCACACTCTAAGAATAACCTAACACAAGGTTGCTGAAGGCCTGATCCTTGCACCACGTTAGACATAACACAAATAATGTTGCTGCCAACATTGGGCTCTATGCGGGTTTAAGATAGAGTTACAGGGAATGAAACAACACACTTGATGCTTTGCATGTAGAGAGCTGGTAGCTGTTGATGTGATCTGCTCCTACTGAGAATTAGAGGTATGGGCCCGCCCTGCTAGAACCCAAACGAGACCTTCTTAGATATAATATAATATGCTAATTAGGGTGTGCGAAATATAGGTGATACAGAATTCTATATATTTTTGCATCATAACATGCTATCACCTTTTGCTTATTATGGATTAGTGACTATGCTGCTAACTCTGATTTTTATAATATTTATGTTGTTATTATACAAGATACTGCGTTTGAGAATGTTGTATTGAAAAATAAACATTTCAAACTTGCACGTGTGTTCTTTGCCTCCCAGTTTCGGTTTGTAATGATTATATAACGAAAGAGTGTTCATGTGTTCCACGATACCTGATGTACCCTAAGTTCATGTTCTGGATTGTCTAAGTCATCGGGAAGTAATTACTACCGATGAGACACTGTAGCTAGCTTGGTAAGGGGATTTCTGAAACAAAGGTGAGTTTTGGGTCATCCTAACTCACCCAGGTTCTAGATCTCTGTGCACAGTTCTGTGGGAGAACGGAAACCCTGCTACATGGCGCCCATACGTTGATTGGCCTTATATCATGACACTCGAGTAGTATATCATTCAAACCTTAACCAATCATTCCCGTTTCCGGAAAACGGCGGTGTCGGAAAAACCTCCTATTTTTGAAATAGGTCTTTTTTCAAGCTTGAATCTATCTAAAAACGGTTTCATTGGATTACTACCCAGTTGTGCTACAAAGTAGTCTTTGTTTTTTTCACTTTCCTGTGCTAACATGGCACAAGCCGTGGACATCCCGCAGCATAGTCGCATTGCGGTGCGTGACCATTTGCGGGCTTATGATGTCCCTATGGAAGGCTTGGCTGTTGTTCTAGTGGTGAGTGCGGAACATGCTTACCCGTACGAACTATTTTATTCGTGGGTGACATTTCCGGCGGTGAACGCCAATTCTGGTGTTTTCCACACCTACACTGCTACGGCTGTACCGGCTGCATATGCTCCGTACAGAGCACTAGAGGTTCCTATTGACGCTTGGCAGCATGGAGTTTGGTTTGGTGGCGCCCTACCACACGCTTTAACCGCTCCGAGGTTGGGTCCTTTGTCCATACCGGGCACACCATGGCCCGCTTTGGCTGATTTCACTCCTCACCCTAATCGCGCCACTTGTGGCATAGCTGATCTACGGCAACTTCATGAAGTTGCAGTGGAAGTGATTAGAGCGCTTGTTCATTACACTAGCCGTAATGTTCAGGACGTAGCCCCTAGGGGCGCACAGCTTCGTGCAGAACAGGCTGGTTTGAAAATCAATCCTGTCATGGTGAATTCCGTGATGGGCAAAAAGCTGCAGGACAAGGATGATTTTCCGTTCTGGCTTGCAGAGAAATTCGGCCAGCTAGAAGCTGTGTTTCCTAATACGAATCCCGGTGATAAACACCGGATTCTTACACTAAGTTTACCGAAAGATTTGGCACCTGAGCTTGTTGACTGTGAGACCTGGGGTAAGACTTTTGCAGCGGTCTATTCGAGGTGCTACGGCACCCCGTCTGTGACCAATCTGGGTGCGGTCCTTAAACGTGTTCAGGATGAACACGGACCGGAGTCGGCGGTCGAATTGGGTATGCGCCTGTGTGGCTCCTTTGATGTAGTTTGCGATCTAATCCTTGCAAATGTCAAGGGAGATGCAGTGAACTTTCAGGTTGCTAACGCTTTAGCGTTAATTCCCGAGGCCGAAAGACCCCGTCAGTTGGCAAGGATCATTGTGGCTGCTTATAAAACGGTTGGCCGCAATGCGAAGGGGCTTAAGGCTTTTCCTGATAAAGACAAAAAGCAGCCCCAGGGGCAGACATCGGAAACTAGTGGTCAACAAAAGTCCAAGAAACAAAATTGGCCTAAAAAGCAGAATCAGGGTAAGCAACAACAACAACAAACACAGGTTTCTGCTCCTGCGTCTCCGTTGCCTGCGCAGTCGGATCGAGTTTATGATTTGCGCGATTGCGAGATTATTAAATCGCCTGAAAGGTTTCAGGCTTCTGACCAACGCTCTCCTCGTTCCTTTCAGGACTCATCGGCTCCGTCAACCGGTGGTGGAGGGGGCGGCAGGGGCCGGGGTGGCCAGCAAGGACGTGGTCAGCCCCGCCCGCGTACCGGTGGAGATCAGCAGGAAGGCTCTACGCCCAAGAGACCACAGTTTGCTACGAAGAAGGTCGCCGCCCTGACAGCGCATCGTTATGCCCCAGATAGTGAGAACGCGGTTTTGGAATCTGACGTGGGCTCTGACCTTGCTGGACAGCGTGGCGGAGATTACCATAGTGAGAGAGGCCCACTGTCCACTGTTGAAGGTGACAGCGACTGACACTTATGTTGTGATTGAAACTGCTGATACGCATGTTGCTCCCCCTGAACGTCTTTTTGAAATTGTCCTGTTAATTGAAGGTGACATGCAGCGAACTGTAATAGGGGTATTATGGGAAAATCTCTCGTCTACGTATGACATTTTGCTTTCAGAGGCTGACTGGCCCCCACCTTTTGTTCTCGCAGCTCCGCGAGGGGAGGAGGTAATCCTGCCCAGTTTCGCGCACACTGTACCGAGAGTGGAAGCGCTGCATTTTGCAGAAGAGTGGGCTCTGGTGCTTGCGCCGGCTGTGTACCGCAATCAGTGTGGCTGGGATAAATTGTCACCAAGCCACGAGATTCCTTTACGGTCTCAACCGCAGCCTCAACCTCAATATCCCATACGGCGTGAAGCCAAAGCTTCAGTCGCGGCTATCCTTGAACAATTGGAATATCAAGGTGTAATTGAAACGTGTGTGTCACCGATG
Source organism: Lissotriton vulgaris (assembly GCF_964263255.1). Taxonomy (NCBI): domain Eukaryota; kingdom Metazoa; phylum Chordata; class Amphibia; order Caudata; family Salamandridae; genus Lissotriton; species Lissotriton vulgaris. Next base: position 450,429,777 of record NC_141697.1, read on the forward strand.
AATAACCCCCTTTTTACTGTAAACAAGCCAGACGGCTCATATCGTTTGGTTTTGGATTATAGGCATTTGAACTCGCATTGCCGTAACTGTGCAGTACAGAATACTCATGGCTCTGCGTTAGTGAATAGTCTTGAGCGTAAACGGTTCAAAACCACGCTTGACATTTCCAATGGTTTTTATGCACATAGATTAGATGGTCTAAGTTCCCAATGGACCAGCTTTACATGCGGCGGTGTGCAAAAAATGTTTCGACGACTCCCAATGGGCTATAAGAACAGTCCTGGTGTTTTCTCCGCCCGCATTGTCTCTCTTCTGGAGGGCATCGACCCAGTTGCTTGTTCGTATGTGGATGACATTTATCTCACAGACGACGATCTTTGGGAGCATCTGTGTCGAGTAAATAGCATAATTTGTAACTTTAGTGACATAGGTTACAAGTTTAACTTTGCAAAGTCGAACATTGCAGAGTACACAGTGTTGTTTCTAGGTTACGAGCTTAACAACGAAGGGAAGGGTTTAGCACCCCACTTCCTGGAGAAGTGCGCTCAGTTGCGCTCTCCGACAACACTGAAAAAATCACAATCTCTACTGGGCTTTTTGAATTTCGGGAGGACATACATTCCGGAATATGCCCAGCGTATCAAGCCTTTGTATGCTTTGATACAACCATCTTTTTCCAAATCATGCTGGCTGCCTGAGCATTCAGCCATTCGGCAGTCTTTGCAGGCTGATTTGCTCGCTTCTGAATACTTACAGACTCGTGATAACCAGACCAACCTAGTGATAAGAATTGTCCCTGGGGCGGTGGGTTTCACGTACCTGACTTTTAATGAAGGAGATACAGTACCTATTGCTTACAAGTCACACTTGTACACTTCGGCTGACCTGCGCTTTTCCACTGTGGAAAAAGTTTTAACGGCTGTGCAGATGGCGATTCTAAAAGAACATGCCCTGTCACAAGGAAAACGCATGTTGGTTGTTACCCCGTGCCCTGCCTTAGAGGCGGTTACGAAAGCCAGTGTACCTAATTCCAAAGCTTTGCACCCTCGGTGGATTAAATGGGCTGCATCCTTGATGTCCAAGGATGTCACGTTTATTTTTGACGCCACTTTACGTTCGCAGGAGTATTTACAGTATGAATTTGTTCATCCTGCTCCATTAGCAATGCGGCCGTTGGAGGATTTCCATTGCATCATTTACACTGATGGTTCGGCGCAGGTTGCGCATGGCTCTAAACATGCCTACGTTTCCGCTTGCGCCATTGTGGTCGGTGCCATGGTGAACGATGAGTTCAAGTCCAGTGTCGTGCACACGCAGACACTTGGGGACTGCACCGCACAATTAGCAGAGCTTCGTGCGCTGATGCTTGCATTGGAGTACGCTGATCCTAATGTGACGACTTTGATCGTAAGTGACTCTTACTACTGTGTCCAGTCTTACAATGAAAACTTGTTCTTTTGGATTCAGAATGAATTTTGTGATTCCAAAGGTAGCACAATAAAACATAAAATGATCTGGGTCCGAGTGGCGGAACTTAAAGAGAAGTTGCCACTCGTGTTTGTGATTCATACTCTCGGTCATCAGCGCGTGGGGGTCCACGCTGTTGGCAATTCGCTTGCTGATGAAGCAGCGAAGTCAGCGGTATCAAAATACTTAGTTGCAGCGGTCACGAGGTCCAAAAGCAAGATAGATGATGACATCTTGGCAGCAGTAGCTGCAACAGAGAAGGGAAGTAAATATCCTGCGGGATTCCCTTCTAAATACACATACCACTTAAGTCCCAATAAGGTTCCTTATGTGAAAATCCCTGATGTTGGCGAACGTCTAGTTCCCAACTCGGATCGCAGGGCTACTTTGATTACAGCGGCTCATGAAGGTGTGGCGTCTGCGCATGCGGGCGTCTCAGCCACCGTAACTCAGCTACAACAAAGGTTCTGGTGGCGGGGACTGTACAAACAGACGCGCGATTATGTCCTTCAATGTGACATTTACCAGCAGATTAAGCCTTCAACTGCTGCGCGTCCGCCTCAGACACAGTTGTACATCTCGACTAAACCGCTTGGATGCGTTTATTTAGATCACTGCGGTCCCTTTTCTTCTGAAACTGCATTCAAGTACATCTTAGTAGCAGTTGATCCATGCACACGCTTTGTGTGGGTATGGCCACATCGGAGCGCTGATTCACGTACTGTCATTAAGGATTTGCGAGTCTTTGTGGGAATTTTTGCCTGTGGTACCTTCCATTTGGATCAGGGTCCGGCTTTCGCCTCTAAGGCGTATAAGGATGCTATGGTTTTTTGGGGGTCCAAGTCAGGTTTTCGAGTCCCTACAGGCCCGAGGGCAATAGTGTAGTTGAACGAATGAACCGCGACTTAATGCAATCTTTGACAGCTCGAGTTATAGGCACTGGCAGAAACTGGTTAGCCCACCTCATAGGCGTGCAGCGTGCGCTTAATAACCTCCCTAGAAGGTCTCTGGGTGGGCGGACCCCATACGAAATGCTCTTTGGTATCAAGATGTATGTCCCTGACCTCGATGGGCTAGACTGCAAGGCCCAGGCCACGGCCTTTGACGTAGATGAACATTGCAATGTTTTACAGAATCTACAAAAGACCAGAGACAGTCTTGCAAAGGAACATTTGCCCTCCACATCGGATGATGCGCTGCAGATCCCGGTAGTTGGCTGGCTACCCCAAGTTGGAGAACTGGTTCGAGAGAAGATCGATAACAAGAAAGAGTTCGGTCCCTCATATCGAGCACCGGTTCGAGTTCTTGGAGTGAAGGGCACAAGAACAGTCATTTTACCACCACTTCCAGGTCGTAAGGAAAACAGATTTATTTCTATTGGCAATGTCAAGACACACAGGGTGGCCGATTCTTCATAGCATGACACCGGCTGTTCCTGTCCTTCCATGGTGAGGCACTCTGTGCTGGCTATTACATCTGGTGCAGAACAGGAGGTGTCCCTCGAGATGCCTGCCATATCCAGTCCTTTATTAAATACTGTTCCTGTTACTAACATTGATGAGCTGACCTACACCTATCCTGCTGATTTATCAATGCCTGATTTACAGACTCATTTGGCCGACCAGTCCAGATTCTCTTTTGACTCTGATTCGGAACCTTCAAAGAAACCCTCAACTATTGCAAGATATGCCACGTTGTTTAAAAAACATTTTTTGATTCCCCCTTGGACATACATTTGGTTGATCCTATTTTCATTTTATCTTTTTATGTCAATTGGTTTTGTGTTTTATTTTTTCCGCCTGATCGATGGTCACTACGTTACAGAAAGAACAGGAATTCAGTACCTTAATGGAACATTGGCCCCTCTTTCCTCTTCACATTCAGCGCACAGACTGAAACGAAACTTAAATACAGTTAACATTACTGCTTGGCCTGTCCTTGATGGGATTGTGAGGGATGCGGTTAGGTTTCAAATACATGGGCCCACTGAAGTGATTAATGTTCCAAATGTGCTTAGAGTAAACATGGGAGATGTGATTAAACAAAATATACGTTCTGATGATTGGGATATTCAGGCCGTAGAAGCATTATTCTCTGACTTGAAGTATTATGCTGCCTTCGATGCTGAGGATCTGTATTTAGATTCTATTAATTATGGTGATTTGTTTTGTTTTCAACACTATGGTAATCATTTTTTGCATAAAACAAATTCAAGGAGGGTTGCTGTAAATTATACACAATGGGAACATTGCCCTGCTCCATTAGGAGGCAGTTCCAATATATTTCTGAAAAAATACACTTATTTCACAGACTTTAATCAACCGAACCCTGAGTCATTTTATTTTAAAATGACACAAAAGTCCATGTCCAAAGTTAGACTTACCGATACAAAATTACTGTATTCGAAGTCCTTTCTAAACAGGTTGGCTGTAGATGGCTACGAGTTTTGGAAAGGAACAATTGACCTTAAATCGGTTTGGGGTACCAAGGATTGGCAGGTACAAGGCACTGAGGCTTTGCACCGTGCATGTCTCATCCCGAATCACATGTTGTTTTTAAATTCATCCATTTTCCAAACAACATGCTTTGGATTGGCTACTTCTAAAAAATTAAATACACCGACCATCCCAGATTTAGAGGAATATTCAGGTTGGGGTAACTATACTGAATTGTCCATTCATGAGTTGCAAGCTCTATTGCACAATTCATCCTTTAACGTTTCCAGTTTGGATTCCAAGGGTTGGCTGATGTGGCATAGGAGTGCTGATTCTTGCCAACATCGTTTTCTGGGTTGGGCTGAAGGGTTCACAGAAGTCAGACCCGATCCCCGTTTTGAAGAAGATTATACTGTCACAACTTATTCTGTGGGGAAGCTGTGTCAGAATTGGTTGCAACACTCCACATTAGCTGCAGTTAAACTACATCTGTCTCAATTAAATGATAATGTGGATTTGAACGGTTTTATAAAAGGCCCAGCTAAAGGTAGATCTAAACGGTGGCTTTATGCGATTTACAATGAAATTTGGAAAGTTTCCCAAATTGAGGCTGCTAAGCGCCTAAGAGCTATTGATCAAGCAAATTTAGAAAAGGTGCTTGCAGTTGTCGATAACAGTATTAACACGCTTTCTTCCCGTATTTACACGTTGAACAATATTGTGTCTTCTGTGGTTGACATTGTACATGATGAAGTGTCCGTGTTATATCATGGTCAAAATCAATTGCGTTCTGTGATGCAGTTTGCTTGGACACTACAGACTCTGAAGTCTGGTCGAGTGCCTTGGAATTTTATGAACATCTCATCACTATTTGCCCCATTTAATTTGACTGAAAAACAGCGCATGCTTTCAATGAGAGATGCATCATTTTCTATGTTACACATTGAAAAATTAGAATCCTTGCCCTTTTCTGTGGCTGAGGTGACTGCTGCTACATGGCTTATCCATGGTGTTATTACCTTACCTTTTGCTCTGTATAAATTTACAAATTGTATGAAATATATGGCTATAGGGCGATATGAACCTTTAGGCAGTGCTTTCCTCCATGAGACATGGTCTTTACCATACACTTACAGATGCCTAAAGGAGGGGAATGAAGTGAATCTGAATGGTGAAGAATGTACACTGTCGCCTGACCGCTCACTAATATGCAGACACATCCAGTTGCATGGTTCTTGTAATCAGGACAAGCCTAATTTGGCCTGTGTTTTGAAGGGGACACCGGTTCCTGCTATAGTTCCCACGTTCACTTTATTGTCAAACGGTAGTTATTTACTTTTGAATAACGAACTGTGTTGTGGGTTACAGGTCGGTATCGCTTATGTGGTAACCGTTTCAGAGAGGGTGGTTTGTTGCAAGAATGTGTTATATCCACCCATGCATGGGAATTCAGATGTTTCAATTTGGCCACGAATACCAACCTTGAAAGCCGAGTTCAATGGTTTAAGCCGTATAAGAGCCCTATTGTCTCAGAAGCAAGTGGCCCTGAGCTCTGCCCGCGAAACTTATGTCCTTCACATAGCTAACACACGCACAGAGGTGCACGCACTTTTAAATACTGATTTGCCGTTTCATTTCTCCGAGCTGGTTCATCAAATCTTCAATGCCTCCTCCACAACAGGCCTGGCACATTTTTTTAAATTGGTTAGCAGTGGTCTCGTGACTACGTTTGAAAAAGTATTTGGTATTATCCCTGCGTTCTTTCATTCTATATTCGCAAGCCTGTTTGGTGGATTTCCTGTTTTGCTGGCTTTGGCTGCAGGCGTTCTGGTGATATTTTGCTTTCTAAAACATGGATGCCCATCCTGCGCAAGGAAACGCTCAGCCCCTACTGATGCAGTTTCGCAACCGGATGCTTGATTACTATGGCTCCTTGCCGCTTGCGACTTTAAGCACGGCTTTTGGATTATCGTTCAGATTTTCCTATTTCACATGTGTCCAGCCCGTGTTTCATTGCCTGAGCTGTGATTTCGACTGGGCCATTGATTTGTGTCTCTGCTTACCGACTTCTCCTGACGTCAATTTTGATCAGCTGATGAGCCCCGTAGTTGCTCACGAGTTGGTTTGTTCTGGCGAAAGGGTTATGGCTGTGGCAGCGATGCATGGACTAATGGGTCAGTGGGACATATTCGCAGCGGCGCATGACTTTCTGGCACATAGCGTTCTCGAGAACCCACTGAGTTGTCCTCTGATGTTGCTAGAGGAATCGGTGTTGGAGGAGCACGTATGTTCTTTCCCATTGCTTAATTGGATGGCTGAACTGTTTTCGGATGATGACAGTGATTTCATATTGGAAGCTGTAGCTACCTATTTTGCATATTCATTCAACCCATGAGTGACTTTGAAGACTTTCATTATTATGGCACGTGACTTTTTAGTAATTCTGAATGGTGCCTATTTTTAATACGAACATTCGACTTTCATATGTTCTGGGCCTATGAACTGGGAGTAGGCCTTAAGTTCGACTTTTATATTTTGTGTGGCCACTATAGGCTTCATACATATTTTTGTTTTTAATTTTCATATACATTTGCATACATTTAGCTTGGCTCAATATCATTGAACTCTGCTTTCATGTTTTACCTCTCATATGGTATTAGCTTATGTTTTCTCTTTTTTTAACTGTCCTCGGATCATTGGGGGGGTGTCATATGGTTACTACGTTTCTATATATTGTGTTAAGTTAGCATGAGCTTATTAAATGTTTAAACGCAATATTTTCTTTCAGCTTGAGTTTGCACACGACACCTAATTGTTATTGTAGCTTTCAACCTAGACGAAAGATGTGATTTATTTGAGAATAATATGTTATTGCTCTAGTATCAGTCGTGCTTGGTACACTTGGTACAACTGTCTGCACACCGAGAATTGCACACTCTAAGAATAACCTAACACAAGGTTGCTGAAGGCCTGATCCTCGCACCACGTTAGACATAACACAAATAATGTTGCTGCCAACATTGGGCTCTACGTGGGTTTAAGATAGAGTTACAGGGAATGAAACAACACACTTGATGCTTCGCATGCAGAGAGCTGGTAGCTGTTGATGTGATTTGCTCCTACTGAGAATTAGAGGTATGGGCCCGCCCTGCTAGAACCCAAACGAAACCTTCTTAGATATAATATAATATGCTAATTAGGGTGCGCGAAATATAGGTGATACAGAATTCTATATATTTTTGCATCATAACATGCTATCACCTTTTGCTTATTATGGATTAGTGACTATGCTGCTAACTCTGATTTTTATAATATTTATGTTGATATTATACAAGATACTGCGTTTGAGAATGTTGCATTGAAAAATAAACATTTCAAACTTGCACGTGTGTTCTTTGCCTCCCAGTTTCGGTTTGTAATGATTATATAACGAAAGAGTGTTCATGTGTTCCACGATACCTGAGGTACCCTAAGTTCATGTTCTGGATTGTCTAAGTCATCGGGAAGTAATTACTACCGATGAGACACTGTAGCTAGCTTGGTAAGGGGATTTCTGAAACAAAGGTGAGTTTTGGGTCATCCTAACTCACCCAGGTTCTAGATCTCTGTGCACAGTTCTGTGGGAGAACGGAAACCCTGCTACAGTCCTTTCTCTGCCCAAAACAGAAGCAGCTACTGCAGACCTACACAGGAAAGCACCCCTCAAAGTGATATTTCCCACTCACAGCTTCTCCAGCTCTTCTTCTTGGCAGGTTTCTGAGCTCAAAAGTGTCTTAAGTTCTGGGGTATGGGCCTCAATTTTTATACACTCTTCTCTCTTGTTCTCCTGCGTCAGGGAGTCTCTGTGCTCAGTCCAAACCAGTTCTGTCCTCTCTGGTCCAGCTTCCTGGGAGGAGAGGGAGACAGCATTGTTTAAGGTAGACCAAGCCTATTCAGGTGCAAGGAAATCTCCTCCAACTATTCTAAATGCAGCCCAGGTCTATTCAGCCAAGCCCTAACTCATCCAGAAGAGGCAGGACACACCTCAAACCCCCCAGTGTCTGTCTACAGTGAATGAAGTTCCCCAGCCACTGTCACTCCAAAGTCAGACAGCCAATCGACAACAAAGCAGAGGCACACAGTATGGTTAAGCAAGAAAAAACCCAGTTTCTAAAGTGGTGTTTTCAAACACACAACATAAAAATCATCTTTACTAAAAGATGCATTTTTACATTCTGAGTTCAGGCATACTAAACTCCATTTCTCAATCTTGTCATAACAGGAAGTTATACGTGAAAGATGTTACAAAGTATCTCCCATTTTATCCTATGGGACACATAGCATTTCAGTAGTGAAAAACAAAATGTACTGTATTTCACAATCAGAACATGTAACACACACTAGTACATGTCCTACATTTCACATATGCTGCACCATCCCCATAGGGCTGACTTACATGTAACAAAAGGGAAGTATGGAGCTTGGCAAGTGGATGCACTTCTCAAGTTGCCATGGCAGTAAAGATTGCATGCAGACCATGCAGTGGCAGGTCTGAAATACCTTTACAGGGCTACTTCTGTGTGTGGTGCAGAGACACTAAAACAGCAAAAACAGAGTCAAAACCAGGAGGTCAGAAAGCAAAAAGACTGGGGAAATATGTCAAAGGATGCTAGGTCTAACACCGGCCATCTTAGGCTGACCAAGCAGACATGCGCAGTTATATTTCTTTAACTCAGCTGTATTCTACAGCTGGGTGGAGAAATGGCACAGACTTCCTTGTGCCTGAGCGGAGCATCAAACCAGCCTGCTCTGTGCAATCCAGGTGCTGCTCTCACAGTATTAGAGCAGTGTTTGGATTGGTTGGGTAGTCTGCTTCAGGGACTGTCAGGAGCAGCAGGAGAACGGAGGAGCACCGAGGAGTGAGAGGGCTGCTGGATCAGGTATGTTTAAAAAACAATTCCCTGCCACACTTGCCCCCCGACCGCCACCACTGCTACGGCCCTTCAGCACCCCCACTGCATATTGGCAGCAGCTGCATCTGGTAGTCTGATCAGAGACAATTGACCACACAGAAAATTAACCTTCCTCCCAGGTCTGCCTACTTCCATTTTGCAGCTCGAGTGCCTAACTGTTGTGTCGTGGGCCCTAGGCCCACATGCTGAGAAAGTATTGACACAGACACCATTATGGGGATACTGCAGCTAGTCACAAGCACGTGCACCCGGGCCCTTTTATTAACAGGCTCACGTCACTTGTGACGTCTGTTAAGGATGGGTGTCGGGTGCATGTGTGTCCAGCCCTCGAGGGAGTGACTGGAAAGACCAGTGCCTGCTGAGACACTAGAACATGTCCAGCAGGACACAACATGCCTCCTAAATTTTAATGAAGACAAAATAAACACTAGTTCAACCTGTAGGGGTAAACAACAATGAACTATACACCACAGGGTCCATCGGCTTCTCGTGTCAGGCAGCAGGAAGACAGCAGACAGGGGCTGGTGACTCTGACTGCAGCAGGACGATCTCGGTGGGCACTCATAATTTAACCTGAGTGGTTCAGGACACGACTGCAGGCTTGGAGACGTCAGCTGCAATCCAGCAGCATACCAGTAAGAACATGTCTTTAGGTACGGCGTTGCTCCACTCTACTGACGTTGAGGATGGTCTGTGGTGGGGGTCTCACAGTTCATTAAAACAGGGTGTGTCAAGAGCATGGTTGGAGTCCACGGTGATAGTTCACGAAGGGGTTGCTGGATCGACTGAAGTCTGTTAGACTACTTTGCTGAATCCTGTAAGCCATCGGTGGGGCAATATCTTGTCCAAATCTCCCGCCTGGGGAGGCCCTTTGTTGGGTCTGCCACCGGACTGCCTGTGGGCTGCGCTGGGGCTGAGTGTGTGTCGACGTGGGACAGCTGCAAGACCACTGAGGAGCCAGTACCTTACTTTTATTTTTTGATATGCACCCGCTTTCGCACTCTGCACACTTTACCATCTTGACAACTTCTTGCTTCCCTTGCGGTACTGCCGGACCAGGGAAGCCACTTGAAGGAAGGTCAGCAGCTTGGTGCTAGCTGCGACGCCACCTTCTTTCCCCTACACAGATGACTCTCCAGCTGAGTCGTCTCCTCATGGGCTGTCGTGCTGGCAGCAGGCAGGATGGGCTTCAGAGCAGGCTGCACTACTCTAATGCCAACAAGTAACAATAGCTGCCAGCTGACACGTAGGGGCATCCCACCCTCTTCGCCATTGTTGTGTTGTGGGCCGTAGGCCCACATGCTGATAAAGTATTGACAGAGACACCATTATAGGGATACTGCAACCGGCCACGAGCACGTACACCCAGGCCCTTAGATTAACAGGCTCACGTCATTCGTGACCAGTGGCGGCTGGTGACATTTGAAAGTGGTGAGGCGTAAAATTGGTGGCGGAGCGAGCGAGCCCGAGCGACCTAAGGAGGTTATGATTTTAGCTGGAGTCATCATCTTAATGCTGCTAATAAGGCTTCAAATCATTTGAGTAGAAATGAATTCTTATTAGTAAAGTCAACACAACTGTGTTACGTTTTACATTATGAGTTTGTGCTGCTGCTGCACCAGACCAAACTGTCAGTATTAAACTATACTGCCTACAGGATAGATGACATGTGACACCTGCACCATGTAGACCTCTTAGTCTTAGGTAACATTTACTGTGCACTGATTTACACATCAGGTCTAATCCATTGTCTCTGTATAAAGTGTGTGATGTAAAGGGCTCTGAAACCCTACACTACACAGCATTATTTAAACAAAATAAAAGCATGTGCGATAGGAGCTATTGGGGAGTTGCGAGGCACTGTTGGAGCATGGTAGTGAGGGAATCTGTGGAGAAAGAGAGATTCTTTGGGGGGTTGTGGGGGACCAGCAAACAATATATCCACAGGTGCCACAAGCACTAAAGCCAGCCCTGCTCTCACCCCTACAAGAACATAAGGGAATCACAGCCACGAGACACCCGCACTACTATCACTCCAACACCCAAGCGCTCTGGCACAGCAGGAGAACCATAAGATTGGAACATATAGGGATTTAACACTCTGCGCATAGCACAGTAAGATCCACAACTTTTTCTGACACAGTAGCCTTTATTTGACTGGACGAATCCCACCGCAGACAATACCTGAATACTTCGATTACATTAGAATAACTGAGTTATGATTCTAAAAACTACACAAGCATTTTAGTCTTTTGCAGTTTATAGAATCACAATTTCAGGATTCCTCCTGTCTCTCTTTGCCCTCTCCCTTCCCCTCCAGGGCCGACTTGAGCACTGGTGGCGCTTGGATTCATAAACAGGATTGTCATAAATGAATGAATGCAGGGCCTGGAAGCTTGTGAGGTGGAACTAAAACTGAAACTGTATTAGCAGTAGTGCTCCACTATCTCCCGAAGGTTTTTTCGATCGTTTTTGCTCTTGCACAATTAATATCAACACCACAGCAGTACAGGTAGCAGCATGTAGGACAAGACAGTCAGAAGAATTAATTTCCTGGTCTGTACCTTGTGTAACATAACTGGTTCTCATGTTAGTTTGGGGCATGGACACTTGCCTAATGTACATGACTCATTGTAAATTAAGTGGCAAGCACTCCAAAACTTCGGATCGAGTTTGCGCTATAATAAAAAAAATTAAAAAGACACTCTCTGTGACTCTGTGCTCTCTGGCGCGTGATCTGCAGCAAGCCAGCAACCGATTAGTTCAGGGCTGAGGCAGTTTATCAAAATCTAAGCCAGGCACAGGTATTCCGAGTCTGCCTGCACCTAGACGCTGACAAGCAAAACAAAGGTCCCGATTAAACATCAGGTGGAGCAGGACTGGCACATGCAGCAGTTCCACTGTGCCTGATTAGTAGTGGGTTTTTCTTTTTATGAGTACCAGACCGATGTTTCCCCAGTGGGCTGCTATGGTGAGGGACGGTTTTGAGTCCCAGGGGGGCTGTTTTTGTTACCGGGGTCGGCAATATTGTCCCCCTGTAACAAAATCAGGTGAAACCGGCCCTCGCAAACTGCTTGGCTGCACTCCCTCTCACCCCGGGGGGGGCCAGCTGAGCAGTGTGCCGGGACGGTTTTTGTTCCCAGTCCCGCCCTGCCAGACCGGATTCTTCCGATCTGTAATTCCCCTTTCCATGGGCTTTAACTCGTCTTTGTAACCAAGAAGTTGTACAAAGTTCCCCTGGGAATAATTTTGTAACAGAGTCTCTCTCTCTGAATTAACTTGTGAAGTCGACAGTCAGGGAACCAGAAAGGTCCCTTGTCGGAACTAAGAAACCTCACACAACTAATAAGCTGGATGACTTTTTTCATTCAGCCCTATGGTTGTCTTGTCTCATCATCGACTTCTTGCTCCAACGTCAAGCTGGCGCTGCAATGCCTGACGGGTAACAGCGGGTGTTACACTTTTGTGGAGATCTTTTGTTCCTTGCCGTGGTTTGAGAGCGTGTGAGGGACCTAGAAAAGTGAAGTAGTGAGCAGGGTGTGAATAAAAAAGGTTGGTTAGTCCACTAGGTATCCTTTATTCGTGTGGTTAACCGCCTTATTAAAAAGTGAGATGAGGGGTACCGAGAACCAAAGTTACATTAGTATGGCCTCATTCAACCCTCATATGTGGTCAACATGTTTCATGCCCTAAAGGCAATTCTTCAGGACCGGATAGTGCTCATAAACTAATCAGGGGCCCAAAGATGGGCTAAAGTGTATACAGTATACAACCTGGTGGGTCAATAACCAGAGCAGGCTGGTGGTCCTGCGACAAAGTCAGACCCTAGCAATCCATGTGTAAGTCCACGCAGCTTGTTCTTGTGGGACCTGTGCTTAGAGGTAATTACCTTGATAGCGCGAGGCCAGAGCCATTCGGAACCTACCCCCACACTCCAGCGTGTAACGACACGCAGAACAGCCTTCTCTGGTTATTGACCCACCAGGTTGTATACTGTATACACTTTAGCCCATCTTTGGGCCCCTGATTAGTTTATGAGCACTATCCGGTCCTGAAGAATTGCCTTTAGGGCATGAAACATGTTGACCACATATGAGGGTTGAATGAGGCCATACTAATGTAACTTTGGTTCTCGGTACCCCTCATCTCACTTTTTAATAAGGCGGTTAACCACATGAATAAAGGATACCTAGTGGACTAACCAACCTTTTTTAATCACACCCTGCTCACTACTTCACTTTTCTAGGTCCCTCACACGCTCTCAAACCATGGCAAGGAACAAAAGATCTCCACAAAAGTGTAACACCCGCTGTTACCCGTCAGGCATTGCAGCGGCAGCTTGACGTTGGAGCAAGAAGCCAATGATGAGACAAGACAACCATAGGGCTGAATGAAAAAAGTCATCCAGCTTATTAGTTGTGTGAGGTTTCTTAGTTCCGACAAGGGACCTTTCTGGTTCCCTGACTGTCGACTTCACAAGTTAATTCAGAGAGAGAGACTCTGTTACAAAATTATTCCCAGGGGAACTTTGCACAACTTCTTGGTTACATGTTCTTAGGACAGGTACACTGGACCCCTATAAATATTGTCCTTTTTTCCGTCCCCTCCCGTTGTTCACACTTTAACTCGTCTTTGACAGCACTGCATCAGATTTTACACGTAAATGTGCGCGCAAATATGATCCCCGTACCGTCCAACGCGTAATAAGTGCTAAAGTGGTGAAAGTTTCAGATGGCGCATCTGGAAATAACATGAGAGGCTTGCACTTGACCCTTGCCCTTTCGCTTTTATCTGAGCAGCACTTAGTGTACTAAACGTCACTGATAGGAGAAATGCATCACTACTGCGCAGGACTCACACCACAGATGGGCTGTTCTGTGATGTCCTTACCTACTCCAGAACGCGCCATCCTGCCTGGGTCTGGCCACTTATAAAACGAGGGCCAGAGAGCCACAGGGGAGCTCTGCAGTAAAAGGATGGGTGAACCAACACCACAAGGTGGGGTCCGGCACTTGGAACCGCACAGACTCAAAGCATGCTTTACATGCAGTTGCGGGCGGCATGATGGGTGGGTGGGGGCTGAGGGGGATTGTGTGGGAGGGTTGCGCGTCGTGGGGGTAGGGGGGAGGCAGGAGGGGTTTAAAAAAATTAAGTAAAACTTACCTTCCCCCAGTCCCACGTTTTCCTGCTGCTGCAGCTCTCCTCCTCAGACAGGAAGCTGTCACCCATAGGCAGCCTCCCTCCCCTCCGCCAATCACAACGCTGCCATTGCAGCGTTGTGATTGGTGTGGCACAGCAGAGAGCGCTCTTTCCGGGAGCCTAATCGGAGGCCCTTTTCTCTATGTAGGCTGCATGCAAAAAAGAGAAAAAGGAGAGTGCGCATGACTCCTTTGGTTGGCTCGACTTCTGCTTTCTCGCAGTGCGAGAAGCAGAAACATAAAATGGTAGTTTTACCATTTTATGTTTCTGTTTCTCGCACTGGGAGAAAGCAGTGGGGCGATGCCCCACGCCCCTTTGGAGGAGCTATCACTGCGCCATGACGCCAGTGATGGATGGGTGTCACACCCTCACTCACCCTCACACACCCTCAAACACCCTCACACCCCCTCACCCTCTCCCCCTCACACCCCCCTCACTCACCCTCACACCCCCTCACCCTCACACACCCTTACCCCCTAACCCTCACACACCCTCACTCCCTCTCACCCTCACACACCCTCACTCACCCTCACACCTCCTCACCCTTACACACCCTCACACCCTCTCACCCTCACACACCCTCACCCTCACACACCCTCACCCTCAAACACCCTCACACACTCTCACCCTCACACCCCCTCACCCTCACACACACTCACCCTCACACCCCCTCGCTCACCTTTACACACGCCCTCACCCTCACACCCCTCACCCTCACACACCCTCACCCCCCTCACCCTCACACACCCTCACCCCCTCTCACCCTCACACACCCTCACTCACCCTCACACCCTCAACTTCACACACCTTGACACCCCTCACTCTCACACCCTCACCGTCACTTACCCTCACACACACTCACATACCCTCACCAACATAGCATAACAAAACATAGCATAGCATAACAAAACAAAGCATAGGATAGCAAAACAAAACATAGCTTAACAAAACAAAACATAGCATAGCAAAACACAAAAAAAGCATAGCATAGCATAACAAAACACAACAAAAGAGAGCACAGCATAACAAAACATAGCATAACAAAAGAAAGTATAGCATAACATAACAAAGCATAGCAAAACAAAATATAGCCTAGTAGAACAAAACATAGCATAGCATAACAAAACATAGCATAACATAACATAAAACAAAGCATAGCATAACAAAACATAGCAAAACACAACAAAACATAGCATAGCATAACAAACACAACAAAACATAGCATACATAACAACACATAGCATTGCAAAGCATAGCAAAATATAGCATAGCATTACAAAACACAACAAAACATAGCACAGCATAACAAAAGAAACACAACATAGCATAGCATAACAAAACAAAGCTTAGCATAGCATAACAAAACATAGCATAACAAAGCATAGCATAGCATAACAAAACATAGCATAGCATAGCAAACAAAGCATAGCATAATAAAACAACGCAAAACATAGCATAGCATAACAAAACATAGCATAGCATAACAAAGCATAGCATAGCAAAACACAACAAAACATAGCACAGCATAACAAAAGAAACACAACATAGCATAGCATAACAAAACAAAGCTTAGCAAAGCATAACAAAACATAGCATAACAAAGCATAGCATAGCATAACAAAACATAGCATAGCATAGCAAAACAAAGCATAGCATAATAATACACCGCAAAACATAGCATAGCATAACAAAACATAGCATAGCATAACAAAGCATAGCATAGCAAAACACAACAAAACATAGCATAGCATAACAAAACAAAGCATAGGATAGCAAAACTAAACATAGCATAGCATAACAAAACAAAGCATAGGATAGGAAAACAAAACATAACATTGCATAACAAAACATAGCATAACATAACAAAATAGCATAACAAAACACAACACATTGCATAACAAAACATAGCAAAACACAACGAAACATAGCACAGCTTAACAAAACACAACAAAAAGTAGCATAGCAAAACAAAACATATAATAGCATACCAAACACATCAAAACATAGCATAGCATAGCATACCAAAACTTAGCATAGCAAAACAAAGCATAGCATAATAAAACACAACAAAACATAGCATAGCGTAACAAAACATAGCATAGCATAACAAAGCATAGCATAGCAAAACATAGCATAGTATAACAAAACAGAGCATAGCATAACAAAAGACCACAAAACATAGCATAGCGTAACAAAACATAGCATAGCATAACAAAGCATAGCATAGCAAAACATAGCATAGTATAACAAAACAGAGCATAGCATAACAAAACACAGCATAGCATAACATAACAAATCAAAGCATAGGATGGCAAAACATAGCATAGCATAACAAAACAAAACATAGGATAGGAAAACAAAACATAGCATAGCATACAGCATCCCTCCGCACCACCATAGCAACACTCAGGAGCACCACAGCATCACTTTGTGCTACCACAGCATCACTGAACGCCACAGCATCACTCGTTTGCCACCACAACATCACTCAGCGCCACCACAGCATCAATCTGTGCAACCATTCAACAACAGCTGGTTCAAATATGTTCTCTCAATGTTTCAAGCTTTATCACAAATGTAACAAAAAGATGTTAATATTTCACTTCTGTTCTAGGATTTTTGTCACAATAAAATACACTGAACATAATCTTCACAAAAGTTATTTACAAAACTTTAAGCAATTGCCATTATAAATTACAATAACTTTTTTTTAAGTATTAATTATTGGAAAAAATGTAAAGCCATTGTTTTTGTAATATCAATACATGTAAGTCACGTAAATACAACACATATTGCATTACAAATGCTATAGCTGTCACATTTGCGAAAGTTATAACAATTGGCATTGTAAATGACAAAGCTATTAATTTCGCTATTTTCAAAAACAAAACATAAATAAAAAATGTGTCATTTACAATACCAATAGCTCAAACTTTCCTAATGCGAGACCTATTGCATTGCAAATGCTTGTTTTAGACTTACTTAATATGTATGCAAAGGACACCTTTACAATATAGCAAAAACATATGAAGAGGAAACTAATAACAGCACAAAGTAGTCATCCTACAACTGTGCTTGTGTAAAATGTTTAGGTGTTATATAAAATTAGATTTTTGACCTCTGCATTGGTAATATTGTGCTGAAATAATTTCAGGCTTATGGAATTTAACTCACCCTTGGAATCAATGGCTCGCATGTGACATTCTACAATCATGTAGACAATGTTGCGTTGCCACAATTATGCCGAGCGTAAGGGAAGGAATAGAATAGAAGGTTGATAGACTATGTAGAAAAACAATCATGTTTAGCAGAACAAACGACAAAATAATGATGCCAAAGCTTTATCTCTGCCCGAAAACTAGCACGGAATATCAGTCAGCACAGAACACTATCTCATTTTCAATTTCAGGTAAGAGTTTCCATAACGTTAATGATAATGTCCAAGGTATAACCGCTCAAATGTATAACAGGAGCAAGTACAACATTAAGAAGCGTATGACATTTAACCTTATAATGCACTGTTTATATTGGCAATTATTTCCTTGTAACATTCCAGGTTCTCAACAATGCAATAAAAACGTATAAATAGCGTTATTATTAAGACAAGGAAGGACAGGCAACCATTTTGCTGCTCAGGCAGGTGCGTGAAAAGGATTGAGGCTCACGGACATTTAGGTTCACCCAGGTTCAACTTGTGTGTGTTAGCGCCAAGCACTCTCCGCTTCCTCACCACAAAGCTTAGGGGCGTATTAGCAAGGGCAATATCGCCGCTTTAGCGGGACTTTTTCCCGCTAAAGTGGCGATATTTTTATTGTCCTATTAGCAAGCTGTCACTAACAGCAGTTAGTGACAGCTTATAGGTGATAGCTACAGGTTTGGAACCCGCTTTGCATGTCAGCGATATTTATTGCTAATGACATGCAAAGTGGGCATACCCAACCTGTTAGCGACTGAAAGCAGTCGCTAACACAGCTATCGCCTATTAGCAAGGCAGGCGAAGCGATTAAAAACATTGGGCTAAGTGGGATATTGCCAGAACCTAATGCCTGCTCAGACCATGACTTAACCAGTATATCCAATGGGAGGTGGCTATTCAGGTTAAGTCCCCATTAGCGATAATGCCTGAATATCGCTAGATTTCCAGCGATATTCATGCATTGAGCCACTATCGCCGGATATTTTATCGCTTAAGAGATAAACGTTGCTAATAGCACGTTATCTCTGCGATAATATCTGGCAATAGGCGGCGATAAAAAAAAATGTGCTAAGCGCATTTAGCGATAATTATCGCTATTGGTTGCTAATATGCCCCACTGGGTCTACTGTCATACAAGCCTGTAATCTACTGAGCTCGAGCACATGAGAGATGCCTTTAGTAGCAACTTTAGAGAGAGTAATCTTTCAAGATGAAAAATTGTGTAAGACTTCTCAAATATTGAAGAATGGTTTCAGCTAAGACTGACTATATTGATTCATCAGCGATTGTGAACGTTTACTATCTGTTGCCCCCTCATGTCTCTTTGCCTAGCACTTTGTTTGCAGGTAATACTTCTCCTGTGATTTATACCTTGCATGAGCTCATACCTTTCTGCCTTCACAGAACTGCTTAACGTCTGGTACCCTGGACTGTTGTGGTGTTTCTCATTATGTTGGTTCCAACTTCACTCTAGACCCTCTATTTTCCTCTGTCTTCTCCAATTACAAAGGGGCTGATTTACAGTATGGCGGAGAAGGTAATCCGTTTCAATAGCAATGGAGTACACTCGATGGTGTAGCTATATTTCTGATGCCTGTAAGAGGGGGGGAGGAGTGTTGCGTTTCCTGCACACCCCTGGATGGCCACCCACAGGTAAGAGCGTAGGGGGGACTGCTGATTCCTGCGCACCGCGCTAGCGACAGCCTCAGGAAAGAGCGGGGGTTTGTGGAGCCCGCCACCCTGGGCCAGGGCAGACTGCACCTCCTGCTCATCCCCTTGCTACGCCACTGAGTACACTCTGTCAAAACCTCGGTCCTCCAGTCTGTTTTACAGGCAGGCACACCTTAAGTATGTAAGCGACGGAGAATTCTCTGGCTCCAACAATGATATACTCCTTCAACAGCCAGATGGAGTAAGAGCCGTCAGAAGTTTACACATAACCATCCACCCGATTTAAGGTGGATCTTCTAATGTGGGTTGCCTTTTGTTGTTTGTCACTGCGAGGTAAAATTTGGCAGTGAGGGAATGCAAAAGAAAAAAAAAAGAAATGACCCCGACACCAAAGGAGACAACTCCTCTGGGGTCATTAATTTTTGCATTTAAAAAAAGAAAATCCTGCTTTGAGATTTTGCTTTTTAAAAACTAAAAACGTATTAAAAATGTGATGGGCAGCCGTCATGTTTGATGGAGCTGACTGTCAAACTTTTAATACATTGGCAGGAACCACCGTGATATCTCCTGTCAAATGACCGGAAATGACCACAGGGCCGTTAGACACCTCTAAATGCGGATATGGAAACTCCATCAGGGTGACAGAGTATTTTTCTCTGTCATCCTGACAGAGTAAATACCATAGTGCCAATCTAGATCAGGCCCAAATTATCTTTTTTTCTGAGATATATCACCAGCACTGTCTCACAAACAGGTACTATATGTACCGTTTCCAGTATGGAAATCTGGTGTCATTTTCAATCCGCTTCTCTTCCCTTCCCTTCCTTAATACAGTCACCCAACCTCTCTCTCTGCACATAACTTCCTCATTTGATTACAAGAGACGAATCACTAGTCTTCAAATCTGCTTAACTGAAACACTTTGTACCTGGTATGATTCCTGAGGCTGTCTAGTCGAACTTATCATTTGGAAGTAGTTTGCCACTGAACATTAGCAGATCTTCCAATTTAGGGACATTCATCCCCACCAAATCGTGATTACTTCCGAAATCATGTTTTCGATTCTCTTCATTTATGTGTTTTTCTCTCGCTCATTTGGAGTCATTGGCTCTCATATGTGTCACCTCTTGTTTTTTTACTGTCTCTGCTAATTTTGTCTTTGTAATTTCTTGAAATGATTTCTACGTTTGAAGGGTTTCTTCAATCCATATCATCTGTGCTGTTTCTCATCGTTTTATGTCACGTTCTGCTGCTTTTTAGGCTCCAACAATATAAAAATGTAAGTTGCTCTTTTACCTTTCGGCTTACTGCTCTCTTGTGATTACTGTTTTCTTTACATATATCTAATTTTCTTTGCTGACTAAATACGTTTAATGGTAAATGGATTTGCTCCTTCTCTAATCTTTGTATAGCTTTGTGGGCTCATATAAAGCTGATGTCTCCTTTGAACTACCATCTATTTTTTTTTAATTATCTATTTTTCCAGATCCCTTCAGTCAGATGTGACTTTTCTTCTTCTACTTGTTTTCTTTCCTTGTTCCATTCCACTCGCTGTGCAATATTCGTTTTATCTAATTGCTTTTTTGTTGCATGGTCTTTGTTTGGTGTATTTGCCTCAATTGAAAAGCAATGCATTGAAGGGGTAAGATTTTTCAAAGTTCTAATTCTCCATCATCTAATGAGTATTCTGGTATGAATTTTTATTAGTTGTAGTTATGAGTAGCATAACTTGCGTAAATTCTGTGTAGCGTAATCATGCAGAATTACACATGAAAATTTTGCGAGATTGCAAAAAATTATGCGAGAAGAGTAATTCTGCATGTTGCCCCATTTATTAGTGCAAAAATGTTTCTCATGTACAAAAAAGATGCATTTTGCCCTAAGAAATAGCGCTAAGTGCAACAGAACACAAATAGCAATCGCAGGCAGCTACTTGTGATTGCTGAAGGTGCTTGCTCTTGGGGGAAGGATTCCAATTTACCCCAACTTACTCCCGGCATCTAGCACGATTTTCTTAGCGCAAAATGCTCCCTTGTGTCAAAAATGGACGAGAGGATGGATGCATTTGTGCTAAGAAATAGTGCTAAAGGCAGCAGATCATAAATGTTCCCTCACTGTAGGATTTTTCCCCAACATTACTCTTACTTATGTGAACAGGCATATTTGTATTATTATTCAGTGTCAAACAGTAATGAAGAATTACCGAAATTATTCTGATTACTCCGGCGTAATTGAGATTCTGCCCAGGGTCTAGTCATGAGCTGCTTCTCCAATGTCTTCTTTTTAAAAATATTATATTAGTTTATTAGTCAGCATTAGCAAATCAAAACAACATGCAATGGATATAATAGCTCGCCCAGTACTTTGAATTAAACAGCAATGGTGTGTCACAATCAAAGTGTCATTTCAAAGACTGGTAAATCACATTCATTGGCCACGTCCACAGCCAGCATCCATAGAACAGAACTGTATATCACCTTTAGGGAACATTACATTTGCTACCATAAGGGAATGTAGGCATGTGGGTGGGAGGGATCAGCATAGCTGTTCCTGAGGATCAGGGAGTGGTCAACTGAACCGTCTGCTTATGACTGAGCAAGATGGAGTTCGCAAAGTTGGCCATATGACTCGAGGTTTGGTATTAACAGGCAACATAGTGCTGTAGACTTCTGCATTAGTATTGCAGTTAACTACATTTCGGGACCACCACTTCATTGTGGAGAGCAGACCCCTCATCCAATGGAGGGCCACTTCTTGTCTACTAATAATAGGACCAACACCACCAGCCAATCAGCAATTTAGACACATACCCCCTCACCACAACATCAGGGATACCAATAGCACAGACCAGCAAGCAGTGAGGTGACATTCTAATGCCAGGTGGAGAATGGTAATATGATGTTGGAAGCACCAGGAAAATACATGCTGCCTGGTGATGTCTAAATTAAGTGTTTTTTCAGGAATGTAATACAGTCTCTCCAGGATCTTCAAGTGCAGTAGTTTATGTTTATAGTTCAAGGATATTGCTTCCAGTAGTGTACAGCAGTAGGTCCATTTGCAAATGTCCCATAAGTCTTCAAAGTCCCACTTCCAGTGTTCCATGGCCAGAACTCCACTCGGTGCACATACACCTATGGTGAGTTTATAAATGTGTGACTCCTAGCATATTGGAAGCGCTAGATTTAAAAGGTGAGTGAGAGGAGTAAGCTCCTGGGGCTTGCGTGCATATTCCGGGAGGTCAACTCTGAGCCCTAGTCGAAATCTGTGATGTACGGGGTATTTCTAGGCTCTTTGTGGCGGTATTGATCCATTGTTAAGAAATTTGCAGTGAAGCAGGTGTCCTTGTTCCCTGACATTATGATGGGTTTACCAATACTTCGGCATTGATATGTATCATGGGATTATCAATTTCTGGGTCTCTGGGAGAGTGTAACAGAGGACAGCCTACTGCCCTAGTCAGATTGTACCAGGCGACTGTGGTCATTGTAACTGTGTCGATACTCCTCCTTGGGTATGATCGCTTTTAAAAAAGACATTTACATTATGTGCTTAGGGCCACAATCTCAGATTCAACAATGATGTGGTGAATAAGAGAATGATGCATATAGCATCAACTGCAGAAAGGACCTGCGCTCTGGACGGAGTACAGCCAGCCCAGCCTTGGCCAGCAGCAATATCAATCATTTTCAGAGTAGTCTCAGTTGCCCCTTCAAATAGTCTGCTGAGCTCAGATTTTATTGTAGTAAAACATGTAAATGCTTGAGATATTGGTATGTTCAGAAATAAAGAAACCTGGGCATCACAACCATTTTGATAAGTACCACCCATCCAACTATTGATAAAGTCTGACCCCTTGCCTCATGGGGACAGTCCAGCCCGAACTGCCAAGCCATGCCTTCCCTGGACCGGAAACAAGCTTCCTAGGACTGGTTTCTGGCATTACAGACGTCTTCAGCCAGGCTTGCTTGAATACAGTGGCAAAGTGAGCAAGGGACACACGTCCGAGCATACCCTGCCAACTTATGGCGAACAAAGCGGAACAAAAGGGGGATGTGATGGACGGAGCATCCGAACCAATCAAACACTCACACCCAGTCAACAGATCTGGGCTTAATCCATCACCGTTCTTTAGCCCACTCTGCCATCCCAGTTCAGACATGCAAATCAGTCTGACCCTGTGCCTCATGGGAACAGTCCAGCCCGAACTGCCAAGCCATGCCTTCCCTCGACCGGAAACAAGCTTCCTAGGACCGGTTTATGGCATTACAGCCGTCTTCAAAAGGGGAAGTGATGGACAGAGCATCTTAACCTATCAAACACTTTGCCACTGGATTCAAGCAAGCCTGGCAGAAGACGACTGTAATGCCAGAAACCGGTCCTAGGAAGCTTGCTTCCGGTCCAAGGAAGGCATGGCTTGGCAGTTCGGGCTGGACTGTTCCCATGAGGCACAGGGTCAGACTGATTTGCATATGGCCATGTCTGAACTGGGGTGCCAGAGTGGGCTAAAGAATGGTGATGGATAAAAACCCAGATCTGTTGACTGGGTGTGAGTGTTTGATTGGTTCAGATGCTCCGTCCATCACCACTCCCTTTTGTACAACTTTCTCAAAGAGGCATTTTCAAAAATGTAATTGAAAATCTGATTTCACCATAAGTAAGGATTTTTTATTACAATCCCAAAGACACCAAACATGAACTGGTTAACTGCCTCAGTTAGAAAATACAGCTTATTATCGGGGTGACTTATGTGTATTAAAAGACAAGGTTTGGGCCTGAGAAAAGATTTTGTATGCGATGATGTTGAGTTGTGGGTGCGGATGATTTTGGCCAGTGGCGTCATGTACGCATTGCAGGCGGTGGGGCTGGGGGGGAATCCTTGGGGGATGATCCAGATGATGCTCTTGCATTCGGATGTGAAGGGTGGTAGGTGAATTCTCTGTGTGTGATCTGTGGGGAAGGAGGGGATCCACTTGAGGGCGTATCCTCTGATGCTGATTTGGTGGAGTCTGGTGATGAGGGTTGTTGAGATACGGTGTCAAAGGCTATAGAGAGGTCGAGGAGCATCAGAACTATTGTCTCACCATTGTCAAGGATGGATCTGATGTCGTTGTTTGTGACTAATAATGTGTCTCAGTGCTGTGGTAGGAGTATATGCTGGATTGGGAGGTGTCAAGAAGGTTGTTCCCTTGTAGGTGATCGGTGAGCTGGTGATTGATGGCTTTGTCCAGGACCTTGGCCGGTAAGAGGAGTAATCAGATGAAATGGTAGTTCTTGAGCTACTTCGGGTTGGAGGCGGGTTTCTTCAGGAGGGGTTTAACCTCTGTGTGTTTCTAGGTGACGGGAAAGGTGGCAGTTGTGATAGATGCATTGAGGATGTTGGCGAGTGTGCTGCTGATTTCCTTCTGTCCCAGGCTGAAGGCGTAGTGGGGAAAGGGGTCTGTTGGTGCTCCTGAGTTAACGAAAGTTATGATTGCCTTGATGACTGGCATGGTGAGTGGTGTCCCATCATTGAGATGGCCATAGGAGTTGTTAGTGTATTTCAGGAGGTGGCCAAGGTCGGTTTTTAGTAAAAAGTGGATGCGCTGTGGTGGGCTCAGCCAACAATGATGACATAACCACTCTATACTGAGAGTGTAAGGTTGGGGTTAAGAAGTCCTTGTTTATGAATGATCTAGAGCTGCCAAGTTCCTCCTCTTTAGAGAGGAGACGGGAGGAACAGACCAGACAACATTGGACTGTGATGTCAGGGGCAAGAATGACAGCACATCAATTCATCTATTACATTTTTTATTTTTCTATTTTTCCTTCACTATTTATTTATTTTTTGCAATCTAGAAAGGAGAGTGAACAATGTGCTCCAAGCAAATATCATCACTAGCAGCACACAGCTATTCTTACTGACTTCAATATTTATTTATTTTTTATTTTTACAGTTTTATATAACACAGATATGGCTCAAAATTATCAGAACGCTTTACAAAATACAGGATACAGAGTTACAACTGCGAACACGATTTACCACATGAGACAGTTACATCAATTGGGCAGAGGACATGCAGAGTTACACAAAGTCAGATAAAGGCGCAGTAGAAAAAGTTCTTAGGTCTGGTCAATGGTGAATTAACCAAGATATCTATCAAATAGGAGGAGCTTGAGGTTCTTTTTGAAGGTTGCTAGGAAGGTGGTTAGACACAGTGTGGGGGCAGCAGAGAGTTCCAGATTCTAGTTTCGCTACCATAGAAAGACTGGTTCATATATCATTCTTGGCTGAAGGTGGGGGTTCCAGGAGTAGGGATTGGGCATTTCTGGAACCCCAATTTGCTCCAGAGATTTTCAGTTTCTTGTTTAGATAGGGAGGTGAGGAAGAGAGCAGGGCTCTGTGGGAGAAGCGTGGCTCAATGGTTAGAGCGGCAGACCCTGATGCAGAGGTCTGGCCCGGGACCAGGGTTCAATTCCTGCCTCAGCAGCTCTTGGACTCAATCTCCCCGAACTAGATAATTCTCGCCTCGGTGCCTAGTTTAATCATGGGTCTTACTCTGTGACTCTGGGCAATAGCTTGCTTAATCTCCACAACGGCCCCAGCAGCGCTTGGATGCCTGGCTTCACCTTGGAGGTGCCCAGGAGTGGACATCTCACAGGAGAGCCAGGAAGGGTTCCATAGCGGTATGAATACAGCGCTACGAGACCTCTGGGTAGAAGGTGCTATATAAATACAAACACATTTACATTTACATTTTACATTTAATTCAATTGATTTTTAGATGGACCTGCGCTTCAGTGAGGAGCCATTGGAGGGTTAGCAGGACAGGAAAATTGTTGACATTTTCTTGAGACCTAAGTCAAATTGTGCTGCGTGATATAGTGTTGTTCTCAGTGGGCCTAGGTGAACTTTGGGAATGCCTGAGAGAAGGGCAATTCCATAGCCTAGAGAGACTGAACCACTGTTTTGAGGTCTTGGTCCGTAATCAATTGTCTAATGCCCCAAAGCTGCCTAAGTTGATGGCGTGCGCTGATGGGCATGGCTGCTAATTGGCTGTGATGATTGAGACGATTATCAAGGGTGATGACTAGTGATACAGCACGTGTGGCAATAGTGAGACAGCCATTGAAGGCGGGAAAGTTGGCCATCCATTCTTGTACAGGAGTTTTGTGCATTCAGAGGTGAGATCAATAGAAGTTATGTTTCAGTTGGGTTGAGTTTTAACGGAGGTTAGACATCCAGTTTTGAATCTTTGAGGATGTATATGAAAGCATGGCAACATCCTCCGGGGATGAGATTTTCAGGTATATTTGGGTATCGTCAGCATAGAGGTGAAAGAGAATCCCAGAGTTTCTGAGAATCACACATAGAGGTTCTAGGTAGAGGTTGAAGAGGGGTAGGTAGAGAATCCAAGCCTGAGGGACCCCTTGGTGAATGCTGACTGGTCTGGAGAACGAGTAGCCCATGTTCAAAATATGGGAATGGTTGAATAGGTAAGAGGAGAACAAGTTGAGGATAGTGTCTCCGCATTCCATGTGTAGTTCAAGAATACAAAGGCAGTCAAGATGGTTGAGAGTGCCTAATGGGGCAGATAAATCCAAGAGGCAGGAATTGCCTGAGTCAAGGTTTCTGAGAGAGTCAACGACTATTCGGAGCATTGATATGACCCATTTTTAGTCGTTCGGGGAAGAGAGAATAATTGGCTAGGGTGGCCCATATGGAGAGTAGGTGTCTGAAAAGAGATTTGTTGATGGAGCCTGGAGTGGCATCCTGATGATGGTTTGAGGGGGGAACAACCTTTACAACGCAACTTTTACAACGCACTACCATTACAACAAAACTTTTACAACGCAACATCCATTAGAACGCATGCCATTACAACGCAACCATTACAACGCATGACACTACAACGCATACCACTACAACACATGTCATTACAACGGATACCATTACAATGCATACCATTACAAAGCATAGTTCCCTTACACTATCCAACACTTACCCTACTGTTGCACCCCCTGGAGTTAGAATAGTAATTTTTACCCCTACATTATCCAACACTTATCCTACTGTTGCACCCCCTGGAGTGAGAATAGTAATTTTTACCCCTACACTATCCAACATTTACCCTACTGTTGCACCCCCTGGAGTTAGAATAGTAATTTTTACCCCTACACTACCCAACACTTACCCTACTGTTGCACCCCCTGGAATTGGAATAGTAATTTTTACCCCTACATTATCCAACACTTACCCTACTGTTGCACTCCCCTGGAGTTAGAATAGTAATTTTTACCCCAACACTATCCAACACTAACCCTACTGTTGCACCCCCTGGGGTTAGAATAGTAATTTCTACCCCTACACTATCCAATACTTACCATACAAGCAATGTAATGGTATGCATTGTAATGGTATGTGTTGTAAAGGTAGTACGCGTTGTAATGGAATGTGTTGTAAAGGTAGTTTTAAATAAATTCGTTGTAATGGCATGCGTTGTAATGGAATGCGTTGTAATGGATGTTGCATTGTAAAAAATGCGTTGTAAGGGTATGCATTGTAAAAGTATGCGTTGTAACGTCAAACATCCGTTTGAGGGTTTTACTTTGGAGATAGTTCATTGTGGGCCCAGCTCTTAGATCGGAGAAAAGGATGACCATGATTGTAGTGCCATGCATGGTAGAGACTCAAATGTTTCAAGGGATTCTTGATACTTAGAGGATAGGTTACTGAAATGCAGTTATGTGGTTTGTGATGGCACAACTATTTGACAAATAAGCCTGAAATAGTCATATTTTTCATTCTTATTTCAAAATATTTCCAACACAGTGCCCTTTATGGCAATATATTCATTTATCCTGCCTACTCTCACTTAGCTCTTATGATTATACATTATCAGATGACACAGTTATAGTGTCACTCAGTGATAAGGAATAAATAAAATGTCAAGCATCATCAACTGTGTGTAGACCTTGGGAAGTGATGGAGAAGGTGTTAGCAGCTCTTCTAGTCACTTTACTAAAGTTATTGAAGAATGTGTGTGAAGCATACCAAGTCTGTTGGATGGAGAGGTCTAGCATATCTCAAAGTATGATGGTTTGTATTCGGTTCACACTTGTACTCCACACTGTCTTCTAGCATTTCCAGTAACTAAATGCTAGTGGGGCTGGGGCAACATTTTTATATAGAGGATGCACCTACTAGACTAGACTGACTCAATTCCAACCCTACTGTCCTTTTAGAGATACTATCATGTTGTGAAAAAAATCTAGATTTTCATAACGGTCAGTCTGTTCAGTTAAAGGTGACCTTTAATACTGTCTCCAAGGCCTAGTGCTTCCCGCTAGCAGGCAGATAAACCTTTTGGTGCTTTGTTACATTGCTTTGGGACCTTATGCCTATAAGTCAGGTGGGAGTGCATGGTAGGCCTGAAGAGTTATGTTAGGTATTAAGAGTGTGGAAGATTCAGTTATAGAACAAGGCTACCTGCAAATCTACGACACACTCTCTCAGGAACAGCCTGCATAATATGTACCCTACTGATTGAGTCTGTGTCATCTTTGAGCGTTGATATACGCTAGTCCGCTAACTCTTGTTTCTTTGCATCTTGTGGTCCATGCTTATCCCACAGTTTCTAACACATTTTGTTGACAAATTACAATGTGCATATGTATACTAGCTGGGATCGTGGCTATTTCTCCTCAAGTGAGAAGGTGTTGTTTCCTGTTAGTGTAGAGCAGTGGTATAGCAAGTGAGTAATGTCACGTCCTGATGCAAGCAAAGTAAATGGGACAGCTTGCATTTATAGTCTGTATTAGAGACATCCATTATTTCAGTAGTGAGCCCCTCGCTCCTCTGAGCACCAGTGCATCCACAGCATCTCTGTGCTCACAAGTCTCCTAGTTGCTCTTTGTATTTATCTACTTCCTTCCTTTCACTGCCTCTCTTCCCTCAGTGCTTCCACTCTCTCTCTTCCCTACCACCCCGCACTCATCCTTATGCTCTTCCTGCCTTTTATTATCCGTCTTTCTAACTCACCTTTAAAGCTTATCTCTATTTCCTTCTGTTTTCATCTCCATTTCTGTCTGCACTTATTCTATGTTTAAATCTCCCCTCAAGCTCATTCTTTCTTAATTTGTGTCCTTACAGTTTTTTCTCTCTTCCTCTCTAGTCCCTCCTTTTTTTTCTTTCTCTGATTTCCAAATATTTCATTTTCCTTTGCTGTCCTCTCCTGTCCTATTTTTTTCTCTTTGCTCTCTCTATTGATGCACTCCATTGTACACTCAAATTTCACCTATCTATTGGCCTTTTTCTTTCATAACTCTTTCCTTACCATCTCCTTACATAATTTGTGATCATCCCATGTTTTCTCTATACTTGTCCCACCCTTTACCTTTCTTTCCATTGACTCTTTCATTCATATCTTCTACTTTCTCTCTCCCATTCTGTTGCTATCTTTCCATTATGCATTTCTTATCTCCATTGCCTTTTTGCTCTCGCTATCTCGGCTCTCCCTTTAGGTTAACTCTTTTTTGTCACCTTAGTCTATTGCCTCACCCTCTTCATTCCTTCAATCCAAACTGTGTCTCCTTTTATCCCCACCCTCTCTCCTTTGTCACCTTTCCAGCCATCCTTGACCTTATAGCACCTTGTGAATTCTTCATTCTGCATATATCCCCTTCATAAATGTTGACATTTTCCTTTTCTGTCCCACCACTGTTTAATTTCCCGTTCTCTATCACCCTATATATTTTAGTGTCTCCTTCTTTTTCTCTATACATTTTTTTTATTTTTCTCTTTTTCATGCAGAGCCCCATTCACGCAAATTCTGAATGTTTTACTTTCTGGCATTTCCAGTGGTTGCAAGTCTGTCTCCCTATCTATGACTATCTTCCACTCAGCTCATGGAAAGAGTCAAGGGAGCCAGGCTGGAGACAATCACAATGAACAAGAAACATTCTGAATGGAAAGGATGGACTCTTACATACATACAGCTTATGCAATGCACTCTATGCCCTCCTCTCACCTAATTATAGATGCTGCACCAATGATAGCCATGTCCCTGGATTTATTGTCTCAGTGCTTTCTCTTCTAGCACTACTCTCTCCCTTCTTCTGGCAAAGGCTAGGTCCATGGGTGAAGAGTCCCGTATTGCAGCCTATAATTATATAACTGATATGGAGCCATGATCCTTCATCTTGAACTCTCCTTTACCTTCTTCTCCTTGCTATTCAATGTGAACCTACAGCCCCCATGGTTGTATTAATCTTCTCCAGAGTCTTTACTGGCATCTCCAGTGGGGTCCCTGCCCCAGTGGCATTTTCACTGCTCACCCTTGTGCCCCACCACCACAGTTGCTGAACGTACCAGGAAATGGAACAGAAAAAGCAAACACTGCACCTTGCCATACAAATCAATTTGGACTACTACTTTTGATTTCAAAGAAATGTGGTCTGTTTAAAATATTTAATTTTGGCTTTGTATATATGTGTATTGGCATTCTAAATATACATATATGGATATATAGATTAAAAAAGTCAGATTTAAACATACTGAGCAAACACGAACATGTTTGTGGTGTTTACCTCTCTCTCTATATATATAAATACATTGATTATGGACATATGAGGACTTCAACAGGGCTGAAAAAAATACTATATATATATATACATATATATATTTATATATATATATATATATATATATATATATATTCAATGAAAAAACCATTGGTTTTAGGCCATATATAGTTAGGGATTTGCATTTAGAAAACCTTATTTTACTCGGATAAAACCATTGAAATTCCATATATAGTTATAAGCGCTAACTATATATCGCGCACCAGCAATCCACTGCTGATGATGTCACATATTACATCATTCATGACATGGTTAGTGACATCACTGATGACATCACTGATGACATCTCAAATGACATCACTGATGACATCACTGATTACAACATCCAGTGACTGTATGTTTCTGTAAAGTTAAAATATGTTTTACATATTGAAGAATGAGTGGATATATAAGTGTCTGGATGAAGGATTTACTAGGTGCATGACTGACTGATTGAGTGAGTGATTAAATGTGTCTCACTGAGTGCATGGGTTAGTGACTAAACTGTTTTAATTTGTGCATCATTATATCTGTTGTTCTACAAACTGCTGCATATGTTGATCAGTAGCTATATGAGTAACTGTATGGGTTATTGATTGGTTGTCCAAGTATTTGTATGGGAAACTGAGTGTGTGTGTATGGGTGGCTGGGAGGTGTGTGACTCTGTACATAGATGTGTGAGTAGTTGATTCACTATATGTATAGATTCAAAAGTGCATGTGGAAACAGCTGTATGGGCGGTTGACTGTGCATGAGTGTATTAGTGAGTGAATGGATATCTCAGTGCTACATGTCAAATTAAGTACATATGTAAAACACAGTACATGTGAGAGTTGACATCTATAAATAACTGTGCATAAGAGCCAGTGAATGTGTGAGTGGCTGTATGGATCATTGTGAACATGTATCAGAGATTGTATAAGAGAGTAAAGTAAATATGTGTTAGTATATGTTTGAATAAGTAAGGTGTGTATAACTGTATAGTTGAGAAAATGGAGGTGTGATTGATTTTTGGCATAACTGACTAGGTGTGTGAGTAACTCCATGGATGAGTGACAGTCTGTGACTGTCTGTTTACACTGATTGTATCTAAGGTTATATTAGAGTCTGAAGAGGTTCATGGTATTATCACATGAATGATATCATCAGTGATGTGATCAGTCATGTCAAATGAGATGTTATCAGTGATGTCATCAGTGATGTCATCAGTGATGTCACTAACCATGTCATGAATGATGTAATATGTGACATCATCAGCAGTGGATTGCGGGTGCGCGATATATAGTTAGCGCTTATAACTATATATGGAACTTCAATGGTTTTATGCGAGCAAAATAAGGTTTTCTAAATGCAAATCCCTAACTATATATGGCCTAAAACCAATGGTTTTTTCATTGAATTTTCAAGGTTTTGTAAATGCAAATTCCTAACTATATATGGACTATAACCTATGGTTTTTTCTGTGAATTTCAATGGTTTTTTAATAGCAAATATCAAAAGCTGTCAAATGTCAAGTACGTGATAGGTAAAAACGTTTTCGTGTTTATGCACGCTGATGTGCTTTGAACGCTGCCCCCCCCCCCCACTCCCCTCTTTTCTCTTAGTAGTACTCTCTCTTTACAGATAGTGAACGGTAGTTAACGCAGACCTTTACCCCTGTTGTAATCCGTCGTACCTGCTTGTCTCTCCATTTGATTATTATCCAAGCATTTACTGTTTTACAATTGGTTCTCTTTGGATCATTCTCTATTTACAAACAAGCACAAAGTCGCAATACTCTGTTTAGTCTTTGCAGATAGTGAAAAATCGTGTAAAAAAATAAAAGTAATCAAGCAAAATCAGTAGACCACTAATTCGATCTCTTTTTGACCTCGGTAAAATACAAACATTAGGAACAACCCTTCATGAGAAATACAAAAATAGTGAAATGAACTGAGCTCCACACCATGAGGGCTGCAAGACAGCTCGACTCCGCCACCCACACCGCCCAAAATAACGACAAACCCTATGCAAATATTATAAATATACACAACACACCAGCAAAGAAACAGAGTAAAACATTTTATTAAATAACTATTTACATAACTATTTTATACTTTTTATTGCCCGATCCGGCTAGCTCAATCGATCGAGCATGAAACTCATGCACTGATAACAAGCGTTGAGAGTTTGTAGAACGATGGCTTCAGATTTTCCACATACGGTGTAGTGGCGCGAACTGGCAGGGGGCGTTTGGATTCTACCCCTTCCCCAAATAAGATTTTCATACGTGAATGTTCGTTCATGCTTTTTGTCCCTGAGTTGCTTCCATGTCACTGCCTTACCCAAATGGCATAAGTCCTGGTTGTTGAGTGCCATACTTCAGAGTTCTAAGCAGCTCTTGTAACACTGTTTAAACCTTATTTGCACCTGCTGCAGCTTCACTATTCAAAGTAAGTGGGGTCCATTTGTGGACCTGACTGCATTGGAAAACAATGTGATACGGTGCCTCCCTAAACCGCTTGACGGAGGCCCCCGAGGGGCGGTGAGATGGCGCGGACTGAGAGGGGGCGCTTGGCTCCTGCCCCCTCCCCTAGTCGTGTTGCCCTGGTGAGGCCTGAGATCGCCCCCGGCATAGGCGGCCGGCTCCCGGGGTCCGGCGGAATTTTTTCCCTTTTGAAGAATCTTCCATTCTGGACCTTGTCCCACAATCCGTTTGACCTGAAGACACGCTGTCGTGGGGCGCCCCTTTACCGTTTTAGTTGCCATTCCGCCCGCTTTTGGTACTCTGTGCCTCTTCCGCCATTCAGCTGTTTACCGCCCGCTCTTGCGACTACAACGTCTCGCTCACCATGTAGTTGAGTTGCTCCCGCTCTTAAGATTTAACCGAACTTTTTGGACTGCTGAAAGCGGTTGTATTCCGACCGCTGGTTGGTGGAGACATTTTGACTATATTCTGGACCTGCATTGTCGCGTAATGCGTCATATGACGCGACGCGTTAGCGCACCCGGAAGTGCTCCGGTGCGCAAGGCGCAGCTTCCTGGAAACGATCCAGAGCGCGCCGCGCAGCGCGTAACGTAAGCATAACAGGTCATGTGACTTGTTAATAAAACTTTTCATTGGTTCATTTTACTTTTCTTTTCCTAATTATGTAAGACTAGGTCATGTGACCTAAAAATAACACTTTTCATTGGATTAAAACATTTTTTTTCCCAAACGATGAAAGCCCCACCTTGTTTCTGGATGTTTCAGACTGAAGCTGGCGTCACCATGAGAGCACCACCATCTCGTAGCTCCGTCGTGGCCATTCCGCAAGCAATCATGGCAGCCGCTCCCCACCGGAAGCCTGCGGGAGTCGACGGCCCCCAAGACTTTTGTACAATCTTCAAGGCTGAGGGGACGCTTTCGAGAATGGAACCCAAGCCCTGGCAGACAAGCGTCCGAGTTCCAAGGTGTCCCAGGGCCATTTTACTGGACCAGGCCCAAATCCGAAGAGCCGACCGCCATTTTAAGAGTCCTGTGGAAGCCGCCTATCGCTGCACCGCAAGAGTGGGAGCAACTCAACTACATGGTGAGCGAGACGCTGTAGCCGTAAGAGCGGGCGCTAAACAGCTGAATGGCGGAAAAGGCACAGTGTAGCAAAAGCGGGCGGAATGGCGACTGAAACGATAAAGGGGCGCCCCACTACAGCAGACAAGCCTCCGCCATGTGCTTCAAAACTGCATATGTATCTCGTGATATCAAGGTTGGGCAACCAGTACACAACAAGCAGTTACGAGTCCCATTTACACCGGCGCCATTTTGGGCGCGGCCGGGCAGGTCCAGGATCTACTGAAACATAACAAATGAGGCTGACGTCTCTGAAGCAGTTGACGAACAGCAGGACATAGCAAATAAACATGAACTCTCTAAAGCTGTTAACTCACTACAGGACAAAACAAGTGAACCTGAAACCTCTGGAATAATTGTCGCTCAAAAGAACAACACACAAAACTCTGTAGAGCCTGAAGAAAAAAAAACAGAAGGGCACTGTAGTTTCAGACACACTTAACACTAATGACTAAACAAAGATATCGTCTGTTTATGAAGCAGTTATCATCTTGACAGAATTGACAAAGAAGTGTACAGACACCAATGCTATTAAGAAACACAAGGAAATCCTAACGCATCAGCATTCTCGGAAGAGGTTGACACAGATAACATCTTAAGGAACAAAGAAAGACCTGTTCACTCTTGACACCCCAGGTGCTGTGTATGTTGCACTATAGTGCTGCATCGAGAAAACGGACAACCCTATTGATGTGGATTTTTCATTATTGATTATTGTAAAGAAATGGCGACTCCCCCCTTTAGCAGATTAGCTAAATGTTTGCGTAATTTAGGCATAAAAGTTATATTATTGTTGTTGTTGTTGTTATCGTTATAGTTCTGGTTAATTTCAAAAAATGGTTAAATATATTTACAGTTTTTGTTGCGTTCGTTATATTTAAATGTTAATAAAGTTTTAAAATCTAACTTTGTTGGAGTGCTATATATGTTTAAAAAATCGGGTGAATGGGGCCTTG
Source organism: Lissotriton vulgaris (assembly GCF_964263255.1). Taxonomy (NCBI): domain Eukaryota; kingdom Metazoa; phylum Chordata; class Amphibia; order Caudata; family Salamandridae; genus Lissotriton; species Lissotriton vulgaris. The sequence continues at coordinate 450,464,840 of NC_141697.1, forward strand.
AATCGGGTTATTGTCATGTGTGGGCTTTGCAAGTGTACTGCTACAAGATCGGACATTTCAAACTCAAATGCACGTTCTTTTTCTTACCTTTCCGAAGCATGGAGCGCAATAGCAGGCAGGGAAAGGGTGATGCACGTGTTGAACACTGCCTGGCCTGGCAAGTTGCTGGCAGTGCCCCCCCGCCCGCTCCTGCAAGAGGGCACACACACACCGCCGCCCGAGTACTTCACAAATCTTTAAAAGACCATGCGCTTGTTCATGAGGCTTAAATGGTTTATCACCCCTTCTAGAACCCCTGCATCGACCCTCTGACGTTTCCTGGAAGAATTAGCACGTAACACAATACCAAGCCCTGTCAGCTGAAACCCCCGAGAAATCATGGGGCATATTATCAAGGGGGTTTATTTCCGCTTTTTTGGCTTTAAAAGCCAAAAAAAAAAGAGATAAAATTATCTTCCTATTACCAAGCTGTCGCTAACACCAGTTAGTGACAGCTAAAAGGAGATAGCGACCATCTTGGGCCCCGCTTTGCATATCAGTGATATTTATCACTAATGACATGCAAAGTGGGCGTGCCAAGATTTTAGCGACTGGAAACAGTCCCTAACCATCGCTATCTCCTATTACCAACTTTTGGAGATATTCGCGCTAAGCGCGAATATCTCCAAAACCTAACACCTGCCCTGAGCAGTTTTAGCCATGTTATCCAATGGGAAGTGGATAACATGGCTAAAAGCATTTGCTGGATAATGCATGAATATCGCTGACTTTTCAACGATATTCATGCATTGCGGCCGTTTTTTATCGCATTTGCGATAAACCTTGCTAATAGCAAGGTTTATGTGCGATAAAATTCGCCGAAGTGCGGCGATAATTTTTGTCTCTAAACAAGTTAGAGACAAAAATTACCGCTAGTTGTTGGTAATATGCCCCCGGGTTTTTCCTTGCAGGAATCGGGAAGCGAAAGACTAGCACTGAAATCAGTAGTCTCACGCCTGAATCGGGAGGGTTGGCATGTCTGGATACTCTACAGCTGGGGCCATAAACTACATCCGCAGGGCTAGGTGATAGCCTAGGTCCGGCCTGGACAATCGGACACAGAGGAAGAGGAGTGTCAGAGGGTGCGGTAGTGAATAGGGTGAAAGGGAGGTGTCGGACGGGCACAGGGTGTGATTCTCAGAGAAGAGCAGCGCAGATGGGGGGAAGTATATGTCCCATGCATGAGAGAGAGAGCGGGGGTGACCAGTGCGTGGGGGAGATGCTTGCGAGGGTGGGGAGCCATGCTGAGGATCAGCGGTGTGCTGAGAGTGGCCCTGGTCAAGGCATCTAAAATGGCTGCCGTGCACGACAAAATTGTGGCATTGGACAAAAACGCAAGATGGCGCAGACAATGTTTATCAATAAGGATTCATTTATAACAAAATATTTACTCGCAGTGACAAAATGGTGGTCAACACTTCCTGATTTCCATCGAATCGAACGTTAACAAACGTCACGCAGCAAAAAAAAAAAAAAAAGCTCACGCACAGAGCAGTTTTTAGCCATGTTATCCAATGGAAGGTGGATAACATGGCTAAGAGCATTTGCTGGATAATGCATGAATATCGCTGACTTTTCAGCGATATTCATGCATTGTGGCCGATGTGCGGCGATAATTTTTGTCTCTAAACAATTCAAACGAAGCACAAAATGGCGAATTCCCGTTTCGCTACCAGTTTGCGGCCCAGTTCGCGGCCCGTGAAGCGCTTCTACCGTGAAAAATCATTTTTTTTTATTTTCCCCACGGGACCCTTTAATAACCCCAACAACATTCCTAGGGGGTCAAGAGGGGTATACCTTGCCCCCTTTCAATAAATTCCCCCTTCGTTTTTCACCTCTTCTTCTCTCTCGATCCTACTGAGAGATAAGATGGCGGCCGCTCCGGACTGTTTAGAATGTTGACAGACACCGGAGAGCCAATCAGCTTTCTGCGCGCAAAGTTCCGTTTCGCGAAAAGTAAGCGGACCGGATCGCTGCCCGGAGCGCTGTTACAGATATATATCTTGTTTTGAACGTTAATTTCTCAAAAACTACTGGAGCACATATATTGAGACCTAGCAAAGGCACATCGGGCTAACAGTCCCTACAATTTTGCCAAGTTTCGTGCAAATCCATTCAGCCGTTCGAGCTAAAAGTGAGTCCAACCGCCCTATGGAAAAATGAATGGGAAAAACGCGTTTTGGGACCCCCCTTTTTTCTCAGCCCCCCCTTGACGAAACCCCACCAAATTTTCAGGGGCTGCTCAGAAACAAAATGTGCCATTTCCCTGAAAATTTCAGCCGATTCCGTTCTCAAACGCCAAAGTTATTAGACATAGAATTTTCAAAAATCCCATAGGGAATTAATCCTAACTATATATACCTACTGGCGATAGCCAGTAGGTAATATATATATATATATATATATATATATATATATATATATATATATATATATATATATATATATATATATATATATATATATATATATATATATATATATATATATATATATATATATATATATATATATATATATATATATATATATATATATATATATATATATATATATATATATATATATATATATATATATATATATATATTCACTGAAACAACCATAGGTTTCACAATCGTTATAGTTAGGAATTAGCATTTAAAAAACCTTTGAAATTCACTAAAAAAAACTTTGGTTTAACACCAGTTATAGTTAGCTGGACATTTTACTCATACAAAACCATTGAAATTCCCACGTTATAGTTAGTTGGACTCACTATAACTCGCTCGCCCACAATCCACTGCTGATGATGTCACATATTACATCATTCATGACATGGTCAGTGACATCACTGATGAAATCACTGATGACATCTCAAATGACATCACTGATGACATCACTGATGACATCTCATTTGACATCACTGATCACATCACTGATATCATTCATGTGATAATACAATGCACATCCTCAGACTCTAATCTAACTTTTGATATATCCAGTGTTAAATACAGACTACCATTCCAGAAACCATTGACACACCAATACCAGTTACTACATAAGCACTCACTGATTCCTAAGTCTACACACACATCCACTCATTCACCCATACAATCACTCATACATACAGTCATTCATCAATAGAACACTATCATATGCACTCATACACCTATACAGACACTCACACACTGCCACTCCTTCATGGAGTTACTCACACACCTACTCAGTCATGCACAGAATTAATCAAACACCCATTTCTTCATCTGTACAGTTATACACACATAACCTTACTTATTCAAAGATATACTAAGACATACTTACTCTCTTATACAATCACTGATAGAAGTACACATTGATCCATACAGCCACTCACACAATCACTGGCTCTCATGTATAGTCATTTATATATGCAAACTCTCACATGCACTGTGTTTTACATATCTACTTACCGGGAAATGTAGCACTGAGATATCCATTCAGTCACCAAAACACCCTTGCACACAGTCAACCACCCATACAGCTGTTTCCACATGCACTCTTGAACCCATACACCAGGTGAATCAACTGCTTACACATCTATGCACAGAGTTACACACCTCCCAGCCACCCACACACACACTCAGCCTCACATACAAATACTTGGGCAACCAATCAATAACCCATGTAGCCACTCATCCAAATTCTTATTTAAAACTATTTTCTTTCACTGTTTTACCCTGTGGTGCACTCAGGGTGCGCATACCGGAGAGCGTACATGGGAACGCACCCAGCGCTTACCCCGCGATTTAAAAAAAAAAATGTTTTATGCCCTTCAGGGTCCTTCTAGGCCCCCCTCAGAAAACCTAGGGGGTCAGGGGGTGTCTACCCTGCCCCCTTTTAATCATTTCCCACTTTTTATTTTCAACTCAGGTGTCTCGATTTTACAGAGACACAAGATGGCGGACTCTCCGGACTGTTTAGAATGTTGACAGACATCCGACAGCCAATCAGCTTTCTGCTTGCGCACTCCCGTAGCGCGCCGAGTTCGCTCCCCGGTACGCGTACCAGTGAGCGCTCGGAGCGCGCCTATAGATATATATGTGTTTTTGAAGTTAATTTTCATAAAAACCACTTGAGCAATTTTCACCAAACATAGCGAAAGGCACATCTGCGTACCAGTCCCTACTTTTTTACCAGGTTTGGTGTAATTCCATTCAGCGGTTCGGGCTGTAGAGTTGTCAGACCGTCCTATGGAAATTAACATGGGGAAAACCCGTTTTGGGACACCCCTTTTTTCTCTGCCCCCACTTCAGGAATCCACCTGAAACTTTCAGGGAAGGAGCAGAGCGGAGCTGGCCAAAATGTTGGAAAATTACACGCAAATTCCTCAACCGCCGCCAAAGATATTCCCAATAGAATGTTGAGGATTTCCTATGGTAGCTAGGTCCTAACTATAACTACCTACTGGCGACCGCATATATATATGTATGAAAAAATCCAGTAGATCCCTTGTTGGCTCACAGCACCAATGTACACTGCTTCTGCCACGAAAAGAATCACGAACCACAGGAACTGCAGGCAAAATTAGATGTTTATTCTTGCTTCCTGGTAACGCGTTTCGGGCAACACTTGCCCTTGGTCACACACATTGAAAGCTAGAAACGTCATTTTTTTATATGTAAATGCAACACCACGTGATAAGGCACCTTAAATAGAAACCAAAGACATACATATGCCCGTATAAGTACACTATGAACACAGAATCTTTCTTGTTTGTCCAACATCCAAACTGTCTGCATGGATAATGCAATTACATTTTTCTTACAGCGATGTCATAATTTCATTCTTGCTGTGTCCATATGTGCTGAAGTCATCTCATATATGATGATAGATCCATGAAACAGTTTATAATCCATGTATAAATACAGAGGTGATTTTCATTTTTTTCTTTTTTTCATTTTTTTTTCATGTGCAAAATGCCAGGAATTCCAAATATAATATATGTTAAAATACATAAATATATTAAAAAAAGATATAAAAATACAATTTCTATAGAATTCATTTACAAATTGTGCAAATTATTGCTATTGCGCTATTTTTTTGAATCCTACATTTCCACATGTTAACTTCCTGCTTAAATGCCGCTATCTATTATTGTTTATTTAGGGTATCTATTCCATCATTTTTTTGAGACCCCCATCTCCTCTAACTATATACGACATATTCTTCCCATTATATAAGAGGTGCCCCCTAAAAATCCATTCAAAATATAAATGCTGATACTAATAGCGATATATTATTTTCTAAATAAAAAAAACATACCATTCCGTTAAAAAAGATGTTTACATTGTATAGGTCTTTAGTAATGGAGTATATCTGGGCATGAAAAAAACCCACATCCAAATGCTCTCCCACTGCTAAAAAGTCACTGCTGCAAAATTTCATAGTTGTATCTATAATTGGTGCAGAGATAAAAGGTTCCCATATTTCATTTCTATACATATTATGCAAAAATAAATAAATGCTAGTGCTACCAAACCGACTACTACTAATATTCTCTACCTACGGTGAGAAAACGATCGACTATCAAAAATTGTTCAAGTCCTCCGTGTTGTTTAACCCATGAGGATGCTTAGAATCCAATTCTAGTATCAATTTTGACTCTAGCTGCCTAATGGCTTGTTCTCGGTCTCCTCCCCGTCTGGGTTTAGGAACGGCAGCTGCCACAAAGTAACTCAAACAACTCAGATCATTGTTATGTATCTGTTTGAAGTGGTGAGCTATCGGGTACGTGGGATCGTTATTGACAATGGCACGCAAATGCTGCAATATCCTGACATGCACCTGTAACGTTGTACTCCCCACATACTGGAGTCCACAGGTGCATGTCAGGACATATACTGCAAATTCTGTTCTGCATGAGAAATTGCCCCTAATGGTTATTTCTTCTGGACAAAATGGAGATATATAGTGTGTGGTGTTTTTACCAAAGTTGCAAGCTCTGCAAGTACTACATTTTGTAAAACCATTTTTAGGTTGCAGCCACGGTTTAGCAGCTGCAAACTCTGGGCAAGCCTTCCCTATTTGCGAGTGCACCGAAACGCCCTTTCTGTAGGTGACCGTGGGTTGGGGTGGTAATCTGGTGGATATATATATATAGATATATATATATATATATATATATATATATATATATATATATATATATATATATATATATATATATATATATATAGATATATATTTCCACCAGATTACCATATATTATATATATATATATGTGACACTTTCTGCTGAATAAAAAGTTTGTTACACCTCGAGGTCCGTGTCCGGTGTCCTATTTGCCGGCTGAGGAAGCAGCGTGTGCTTGAGCGATATGGAGTTCACAATATATATATATATATATATATATATATATATATATATATATATATATATATATATATATATATATATATATAACCTACTGGCAGTCGCCATTAGGTATTTATAGTTAGGACCTAGTTACCATAGGGAAATGACAACATTCTATTCCCAATAACTTTGGCGCGGATTGACGAATCTTTGCGAAATTTTCAAAACTAATCCTTTGTTGATATCAGCTCCTATGTTGAACGTTTGGGGTTGATTAATTAAGGGGGGGCTGAGAAAAAAAGGGGCACCCAAAACGTGTTTTCTCTATGCTAATTTCCATAGGAAACTTTAAACAAGGCTGCAGGTCGAACGGATGAACGGAATTACCCCACATTTGGCAGGGAGAAGGGTCTTGGTCTTGTTCTAGAAAGCACACTTTTGTTTATTTGGTGTAAATTCATTCAGTAGTTTTTGAAAAATATCAAAATTTACAGATATCAATATTTGGGAATTCTGCCATCTGATTGGCTGAGGCGTTACAAGCACGAGCTTGCTGCTGATTGGCTGCAAGCGGTGTGAGCAGTTGTAACTAGGAATTGTTGGCTGCCATTTTGTGATTCCGTTGAAGCACAAAAGGGGAAAAAGGGGGGAAAAGGGGGAAAAAGTGGGAAATAGGAGGGTAGGAGCACTGTAACCTCTGTGGGGTGTTTAGGGTGTGCTATAGAGGGGGTGTGAAGTGAGGTATTCACCCCTACCGGTGGGTAAGTGGTGGACTACGGAAATTAGGTGAGGTATTGCGTAGAGTCTGCTGCGGGCAAGGTGAGCTGGTGCGGGACTCAGGGATTAAAGCATGAGCCCAAATTGTGTGCCTTATGCTGTGAAGTCATGTGCCATGGCCGCTGCACTACAGTTGTGGAAGTAGTGTTAGCATGTGTTTATAACTACTCAGAAGAACTACTGACCCGTACTGGTATGAAAGTCCTGGGGTACGGAATATATGTGAGGTATCTAGATTCTCATGCTGCTAAGCTGAGCTGCTGCCGGAGTCGGGGATTAAAGTGTGAGCCCAAACTGTGTGTCATATGCTGTAAAGTCGTGTGCTCTGGCCGCTGTGCCACATCTGTGCAAGTAGTGTCAGCATGTAGTTATAGCTACTTGGATGAACTTTTGTTAAGAACATTGTAGCTTGTGTATGGTGCCTAGGTGGTGTTGTATAGGGAGTGCGAAGGTAAATCATCACGAGAGCGAGAGCTCTGAGCGGCAAAGTGAGATGGTCTTGCCGCTGCGCCACAGCTGTGTGAAGAATACATTTTGGAGAGGGTGCAGGATTTGGCATTATATGGCCCTAAAATAGCGGGCCTAAGTTGTAAGTTATAGGGTGGCTCTAAAAAGAACCCTAATGTTCATTAGTTGGAGCTACATATAAGTGCGGATGCACAGCTTCGAGTTATTCAGGAAAACTCGGTTTCCCTGATCTGTGAAGTGTACTCCATCACTTCTGTATATGCCTGTGCATCGCGTATTTGCTGCTGATCGCATTTGCTGCTAAAATTAATTTGTGTACAAGCCTGTGCATCGCGTATTTGCTGCTGATCGTATTTGCTGCTAAAATTAATCTGTGTGCCAGACTGTGCTTCACGTTTCTGCTGCTGATCGTATTCGCTGCCTGAATTAGTTTCTGTGCCCCGATCTCGCCCTGCATCACCTTGTTGTTGTTTGGTGCCATTTTGTTGTCCCAGCCAGTCTCTCCTCCCCGCTCCCAGCCGCTGCTCCAACGCGGCCCAACCCCCGCTCCCTACAGCACCTACAATTGAACCCCTCCCCACTCGCCACCCCGCTCCCGCCTCCCAGCTGCTCCTCCCTCCCACTGGAACATAAGGGGAGACCAGAACGGTGAAGAGCTGTGGCCGCCCTGACCTGGTCAGACACGGTCGCTCCACCCGCTCCTGGCCATCCTTGTAGCGCTTCCACACTCTGTGCCTGACTGTGCCCCCGATCTCGCCTGTGGTATCGTATTTGCTGCTAAAATTAATCTGTGTGCCAGCCTGTGCATCGCGTATTTGCTGCTGATCGCATTTGCTGCTAAAATGAATTTGTGTGCCAGCCTGTGCATCGCGTATTTGCTGCTGATCGTATTTGCTGCTAAAATGTATCTGTGTGCCAGACTGTGCATCGCGTATTTGCTGCTGATCGCATTTGCTGCTAAATATAATCTGTGTGCCAGCATGTGCATCGCGTACTTGCTGCTGATCGTATTTGCTGCCTGAATTAGTTTCTGTGCCCCGATCTCGCCCTGCATCACCTTGTTGTTGTTTGGTGCCATTTTGTTGTCCCAGCCCATCTCTCCTCCCCGCTCCCAGCCGCTGCTCCCCCGCGGCCCCACCCCCGCTCCCTACAGCACCTACAATCGATCCCCTCCCCACTCGCCACCCCGCTCCCACCTCCCAGCTGCTCCTCCCTCGCTCCGCCCCCTTCCACTCTACACTTATGACAGATGCACTTGCGCGCAGCGTTCACGCGCAGCGTGCGAGCCCTATGCGCGCCGAAGGCGCGCCAAAGGTAAGCCCGTCTACGCCCGTCCGCGCCTGGCCCGCGCCCAGAGCCAGACCCCCTGGACCCCGTAAAAACCACTCCACCCGCCTTGGAGAAGTGTGGCTCAATGGTTAGAGCGGCAGACCCTAATGCAGAGGTCTAGCCCGGGACCAGGGTTCAATTCCCCGCCTCGGCAGGTCTTGGGCTCAAAAATTCCACGGACTTGATAATTCTCGCCTCGGTGCCTATTCCAATCATGGAGTCCCACTCTGCAACTCTGGGCAATAGCTTGCTTAATCTCCACAACGGCCCCCACAACGCTAAGGATGCCTGGCCTCCACCTTGGGGGTGCCCAGGAGTGGACGCCTCACAGGGAAAGCCAGGATGGGTTCCACAGCGGTATTCGTACAAGCGCCTTGAGACCCTTGCGGGTGAGTAGTGCACTATACAAGTATCAATTTACATTTACGTACGACGCCGCAACCCTCACTGCATTCAACACCGGCCGAGTCCCAGAGTGCCACCAAGCCGCCCCAGGACGTGCCCATGGACCCTTCACCTGCCAATCCTGCAAGTTCAGCTGCATCAGGTCCCATACTACAACTAATAACGCCAAACAGAGCGCAAACAACAACCACCTGAAGTGCATCCTGCTCAACACCTGCTCGGTCCACAGACACGCCATTGAACTATGGAACCTACTTGACACCATGACTCCGGACGTCGCCTTTCTCACGGAAACCTGGATGAACGTCTCATCAGCGCCCGACATCGCCATAGCCATCCCGGATGGTTACAAGATCATCCGAAGGGACCGCATCAACCAAACAGGAGGAGGCATCGCCATCGTCCACAAGAACTCCATCCGCATTACGACCAGCACTGACGACACCCTCACAGCCGCCGAACATCTCCACTTCCTGATTCACACCGACCCCAAGACTACACTTAGAGGCACCCTCGTCTACAGACCCCCAGGTCCCCGCACACAATTCAGCGAAGACATCACTGACTATATCAGCCCACACGCCCTCTCCTCCGAGGACTACATTCTCCTAGGGGACCTCAACTTCCACATGGAAAAGAACAACAATAGCAACACCACCATCCTTCTGGACAACCTCGCCAATCTCGGACTCAAACAACTGGTAAACACTTCCACCCATTACGCCGGACACACACTCGGTGCAATCTTCTCCTCCAGCAAGCACATCTCTTTCAATCACGCCTCAGGACTCCACTGGATGGACCACAGTTGCGTCCACTTCAACTTCAGAAAAACCACGACACACCACCACCCACAACAAGTCCCCCGCAGAAACTGGAACAATATTACCACCGACCAGCTCACCACAGCGCTAAACCAAACCCCTCCCACCAGATCATCGGACCCAAACCATGCAGCCATCAATCTCGCACATTGGATCACCCGCTGCGCTGACAAATTAGCACCCATGAAAAACCACCACAACAGCCAGGAAACAAAAAAGCCACCTGGTTCAATGACGACCTCAAAAACTGCCAAAAAAACTGCCGCACCCTCGAGAAAGCCTGGCGAAAAAACCCAACCACAGACAACATGACCGCCCTCAAGGACGCCACCTGCAAACACCACCAGCTGATCCGATCCACCAAGAAATCAGCATTCAAGGATCGACTCGACAACAACGTCCACAACAGCAAGGAACTCTTCAGCATCGTCAAGGAGCTTACCAACCCCAGCGCCGGCAGCAACGACATCACCCCCTCTCAAGAACTCTGCGACTCTCTAGCCTCGTTCTTCCACAGCAAGATCGCTGAAGCCCCCCACCACCATCCTTTGCGCCTGGACCCCAATCAGCACCGAAGACACCATCCGCTTGATGAATTCCATCCACTCCGGATCACCAACCGATCCATGCCCCCACCACATCTTCAACAAGGCCGTCTCCGTCATCGCACCCCAACTCCGGGACATCATCAACTGCTCCTTCAACACCGCTACCTTCCCGGAAAGCTGGAAACATGCCGAACTCAGTGCCCTCCTGAAGAAACCTACAGCAGACCCCACCGAACTTAAGAACTACCGCCCCATCTTGCTCCTCCCATTCCCTGCCAAAGTCATTGAGAAGACTGCCAACAACAAGCTCGCCGCCTTCCTCGAGTCTAACGGCTCCCTCGACCCCACACAATCCGGCTTCCGAGCAAAACACAGCACGAGACCGCCCTCATCGCAGCCACAGATGACATCCGAACACTACTTGACAACGGGGAAACAGCTGCCCTCATCCTCCTGGACCTCTCAGCAGTGTTTGACACGGTCTGCCATAGCACCCTCGTACAACGCCTCAGCAACGTCGGGGTACAAGGAAAAGCATTGGACTGGATCATCTCGTTCCTCGCCGGAAGAACCCAGAGAGTCCGCCTCCCCCCCTTCAGGTCAGAGGCCTCCGAAGTCATCTGTGGAGTACCACAAGGATCATCCCTCAGCCCCACCCTCTTTAACGTCTACATGAGCCCCCTCGCATCCATCGCACACCAGCACAACCTTAACATCATCTCCTACGCTGACGACACACAGCTGATCCTCTCCCTCACCAAAGACCCAAACACCACCAAAACCAACCTACACGAAGGGATGAAAGACGTAGCCGAGTGGATGAAGAACAGCCGCCTAAAACTGAATTCAGACAAGACGGAAGTCCTCATCCTTGGATCATCCCCCTCCGCATGGGACAACTCATGGTGGCCTCCAGCCCTAGGCAGTGCGCCCAAACCTACGGACCATGCTCGCAACCTAGGATTCATACTAGACTCCTCCCTCTCAATGACCAGACAAGTCAACGCCATCTCGTCATCTTGCTTTAACATCTTACGCATGCTCCGAAAGATCTTCCGATGGATCCCCACCAAAACAAGAAAGACTGTCACCCAAGCACTTGTCACAAGCCGATTGGACTACGGAAACACCCTCTACGCCGGAACCACAGCCAAATTACAGAAAAAACTCCAACGCATTCAGAACGCCTCCGCCCGACTCATCCTAGACATACCACGCCACAACCACATTTCCGGTCACCTGAGAGACCTTCACTGGCTCCCCGTCAACAAGAGAATCAAGTTCCGTCTCCTCACCCACGCACACAAGGCCCTCTACGACCTAGGACCCAGCTACCTCAACACGCGCCTGACCTTCTACACCCCCACCCGCCATCTACGATCGTCCAATCAAGCCCTCGCTGCGATCCCACGCATCCGAAGAGCCACCATGGGAGGAAGATCATTCTCCTACATGGCAGCCAAAACCTGGAATTCTCTTCCCACCTACCTCCGCCTTACACAGAACCACCTCTCCTTCAGAAAACAACTCAAAACATGGCTGTGTGATAAATAGCGAACCCCCTCCCTCAAGCGCCTTGAGACCCTCTGGGTGAGTAGTGCGCTATACAAATTTTAACTTGACTTGACTTGACTTGTTGTAGATGGAGCCCATTTTGTGGTCTCTGAGGTATGCAGATACAGCTTTGTTGACTTTTTTCTGAGATTTTTAAATCTGAGGACAAAATTGTTTGGACCTTTTCCTCTTCTGTCTTTGGCATATATTGGAATATACAAAGGTTTTTTAAAAGTAGGGTGCACATTCATTTTCTGGAAAAGTATCTTTGTGATTGGTTAAGAAAAAGCAGTTTGCACCTGGAGTACATATTATAGGATAACATTTGCTCAACTCAACCACAACTGCTACTTGTATTTGGAAGGCACTGTTCGAACTTAAAACAATTGTGAACTTTTAACCTGCATGTGCCGTTAAATGTGCGGGAAAATGTTGCAAAAATATATCGTTAGGTTTAAAAAAAATTATGAACTTTTAACCTCAACTTGTAGAATGTTCTAGAAAGTGTGTTGATAGAATATGTTGCATTTCTGACTACGATGTGTACTTGAATATTAAAAAAACTGTTTATATGGAAAAGTAGAAAGACAGTAATAGAAGTTTTGAAAGCTAAAAGAATCAAAGAATTATTGTAATTTCTTCTTGATTACCTACTGGCGGTCGCCAGCAGGTAGTTTTCGCTGTTAACAGTCTGAAAGTGCGGTGTTGCTCAGAGTGGCATGGTGCTGATATGATATGGTGCTACACTCGGGTATGAAACCGAGAGTCTAAACTGTGAGGTCATTACTGTAAAGTGATGTGGTCTGGTGTTTGTAGCATACGTGTGCAAGTAGTGTTAGTAGGCGTTTAGACCAGTGGGAAGCGAACTACTGACTGCTACTGTGTGTTGATAGTATACCGAAAGCGGGAAGCGGAGTAGTTACACCTACTGGTGTGAAGACTTAGGGATGAAACCGAGCTGATTACTGTAAAGTGATGGGCTCTGGGCACTGTAGGATACTAGCCGCTGTAGTATAAGTGTGTAAGTAATGTTAGTATGCGTTTATAGTTTATAGGGAGTGGGAAGCGAACTACTCACCCCTACTGGTGTGAAGACTCGGGGATTAAACCATGATCCTAAATTGTGAGCTCATTGCTGTAAAGTGATGTGCTCTGGGCGCTGTCTTGATGCCACGATGGAAGGTGTCAGAATGCCAGGGCATACCTGTGGAAGAAGTGTTAGTTTATGTTTATACAATATAGTAGGTGGGAAGCGAAAGACTTGTGGTTGAAACCATGAGCTCATTGATGTAAAGTCTTGTGCTCTGTGTAGAATTCCAATATAAGTCATAGTAGAATGTTAGTATGTAATTCTACTAGAATCAAAGTATGTAATGTTAGAATGTAGGGCTGTCATGAGGGGAACCTTGCGGAGGTTGTACACAGTGCTGGATTAGACGGTTGCTTTGTTGTCCGTGCCTGTTGCTGGTTGTTTCAGGTGACTTGTTTTCTTGTAATAAATCTACTTATTGAATCTACTGCTGTCTGCCTCTTCACTACATAAATTTGGCGAAGAGCGGGAGAAGGCAAAAAGAAGGCACCACTCACCCGTTTTCTTCGTGTAGCTGTTTCTACTCATGCCAGGGTCGTCGGCTCATTAAACTATGTCATCCGACTTCTGGTAGGATTTATATTTTTTGATTTTGCGCTTCCTCTGCTTCTTCAATACATTTTGGTCGCTGTACTACAACGTGTAAGTAAGTAGTGTTAGTATGCGTTTATACTAACAAATGCATCATGGTCCTAGGTAGGGCGACCTCTTAGGCTCAGCTCATTCAATGTCCCGGGATGTGCATTCGCGGGACATTTGTGTTTGCTCTTAGAGGGTGTTGCATGGCTTCCACCTTGTGATAGCAAATACTTGTTTGACTACTTGAAGCGACAAGAGGAAAACCTCGTATCGCTGTAATAGAGGGGATGCGGATGGTAAAAAGGAGAGAACAGAACAAAAAAAAACCGGGTCTCACCCGTTCTTTTAAATGAGGCCCCTGGTGGGTAATGTTCCGTGGCCAATCCAATTATTACATTGCGGGGTCTCTGTAGGACTGGGGATCTTACTGTCACATGTAAATTAGGCGCAGAAGGGCACAGAGACGTTTTGCAGCCTAGGGGAGCGCCACCTTCCCGGGTATTGTTTACAGTGGCGATAAGGGGTTGATAATATGCCCTTGTAAATTACCATAGAAGCCCAGGTTCTGGTGTGAACCTGGGCTTCTATTGGAATTCACAAGGGCATATTATCATCCCCTTATCGCCGCTTTGCCGGCTGTATCCTACCGCTAAAGTGGTGATAATGTCATAACCGTTCTTTGATAATATAGTCCTACATTATTAGCTACGGGAAAATCGCTTGCATGCACCTGTGAACCCAGGGTGCTGCACCCCAACCCCTTTCCCTGCACTGTCCTCAATTGCAGGTCTTGCACACCGAGGCTTCACTGCTCACCTGCCACCACTGGTGTGTCCCCTGACATGTTGGTGCAAGTTCCTAGTCCGGGGTACGTTTGTATGGTAGACCAGGTCTCCGGTCGGGACTGTGTCTTGATACCACGATGGAAGGTGTCAGAAAGCCAGGGCATCATTGCAGGGTCAGGTCCCGCTCCGCCCTTCTTATGGCAATCAATGACATGTCTGAAAAGGGAGAAATAATGTAATGGTGGAAAGGTCTGGAGGTAAATGAAGGTTTATTTCAATCTTGATAGAAAATAGGAGTTGAGTGCATCCTTCATTTTTGAAGTACGATCTACCAACTGTTAGTGGTAATCGTGGTTCAAAGAGGAGTTGGCGTGCACGAGAATACACAAGGTTAAATAATAATATGTTATACCAACTTTCACATACAAAGGAACAGAGCGCATGCTAGAAGCATAATGTGAACGTGTAATGCAGTAGCGGGAGCCTGTGTGCATGTACACTTATTAAGGAGCTCATTAGAGTGCCGTAAAAGCCAACGCAACGTGTCTGTAGGGCAGTGCTGCCTGTTGGCTCAGGTCTACAGTACGGTCCAGCAGGTCCTTAAAATTAGACCTATGTGACTGAATGAGGTCAGAGATCACATCATTACGCAAGTCAACATCGCTTTTTCGCACAAGCACACTCAGGGTGATGCACCCCACCCCTCCTGCAGCGTCGTGCTCAACAGGTGTCTGTAGGGCAGCACTGCCTGTAGGCTCAGGCCTACCTATGTTACAGCAGGTCTTTAAAATGAGACCGAGATGTGACTGAATAAGGTCAAAGATCACATCATAACACATGGCAATATCGCTTATTCACACGTGCGCGCTCTGGCTGATGCATCCCACCCCTCCCGCAGCACCGCGCTCAAGAGGTGTCTGTAGGGCAGCGCTGCCCGCTGGCTCAGGCCTACAGTATGGCACAGCAGGTCTTTAAAATGAGACAGAGATGAGGCTAAATGAGGTCAGAGATCACATCATTATGCACAGCAGTATCGTATGTTCTCACCTGACCCCTCCAACCGCACCAGGCTCAATTGGAGGCCCTGTGCACCCTGGCCACTCTGCTTACCTGCTGTCATTGTTGTGTGAGCAAACACTACGGGCAGCAGTGCTCACAATTCAGATGGAGTATTGATTGCAGGAGAGTGTACACCTCATGGATCCCTTTCATAGATGACGTGAACTAGGGCTCACAATTTAGAGCCTGTGTTGATTTCTTTTTTTATTGCGCATTGTGATATGCGAGGTGGATGAGGCATATCATTTAAGATAGTGTGGAAGTAGAGGGACGTGTGGCGTTGTGGTTATCCTATTTATATGTACGGAAAGTGGGCAGGGCTTGCCTACGCCAGGCCAGCATAGGGGTGTGAATAATTATTCCGGGGGACCTGGGCATTGTTCAGTTCCTGCCTGGCCAGGAAGTGTACTTATGTGTGTTTCTTTTGTAGTTTTGAACTCGCAGAGTGTGCAATTTAGATTAGTGTAGCATGTGTCAGGAGGGCGGAAACTATCATTAATGAGATGGCATTTGATCTAGGATGTGACGTCTGCCTGTGGCTGATGATACCCCTTAGAGCCACCAATACCCAGGCCGAAAGGCAGCACAATAATGTGCACACACACACACACCAGGGACATTGTGTAACACATATTTGTTTTTTGATGGAACGTTTGAGATGCATGGCAATCACACATGGAAGGCTTATGTACAGAGCAAGAATATGGATCGAGATGATCGTTGCATGTTGTGTGTAGTATAAGATATGTGTATACAGGAAAACACTTTTCAAAAAAGCTTTCTAAGCAGAAGAGATGTCTCTCATCAAACGCTGTAGAGAGAATGAGTAAAATGGGTGGGGTTGTCGAACTGTTACAATGGGAAATGGTATGAACCAAGCACATGTTTTTTTTTTAAGGTCACATGGCAATCGTGTACCGAGCGCGCAAGGAGGCCGAACCAGACGCGATTTTAACAAAATATATTTATCATGATTAGGCCTGGGCGAAGCACTACGCTATGCTTGCGAAGTTTGCACTACTTCTCACTGCGCAAACTGCACGTAGCACAGGCCCAACAAGCGTAGCGTAGTGCAGTGGTCATTTTTTGCTTGCTCACGGTCCTGTTGGCGACTGCGAGCAAGCAAAATGACATCCCGGCAAGACTATTTCCTCGTTCTCGTTCAGCAACTTGATCAGCAACATTAAGTTGCTGATCGAGAGCGTGGAAAATAAACCTCCTGGTGCGATTCTCAGCGCGGGAAGGTCAGGTTTCTCATTGCAAGTGGTCGCGTATGCTCGCAACAGCTCGGGATGAGAAACTACCAGTTCGCGTTGAGAAAGCTGCTGCTCAAGTAAAAATCTACTCGACCGGCAGAAAACTACAGTTCGCACTGTGCAAGATGCCATTTTCAACGATTGCACAGTGCTGGATGCTTGTCCGCACTGTGCAATGATTCAAAACGGCATCTTGCACAGTGCGAACAGGCTACTACCCAGTTTGCGTAGTGCTATGCGTAGCTCGCATAGTGCAAAGTGCTCTTTGCGTAGCTTCACGGAGCGCTGCTTCACAAACTACGCCCAGCCCTAATAATATACGTTTAGTACAGTTAGGAATATATAAATGTTTAAAATAATTTAGAATGTTGCATGCTCTCATATACTGTTTAAAGGTATTTAAATATACTTTTGAGGGAAAAAAAGGGAATGGCGTACCCGACACGATACTATACGTCTGTGACGTAACACAGGGCCTGGCAGCGTGTACTTGTCGAATACGGGGCGGCAGACCTGGAAGCTGGGATCGGCCCTAGACCAGGGTTCAATTCCCCGCCTCGGCGGGTCTTGGGCTCAAAAATTCCACGGACTCGATAATTCTCGCTCCGGTGCCTTCTCGACTCACGGGTTCACACTCTGCGACTCTGGGCAATAGCTTGCTTAATCTCCACAATGGCCCCTCGCGGCAGGATGCCTGGCTTTCACCTTGTGGATACCCTGCCGGGGTTATCTCACAGGGGAATACCAGGACGGGTTCCCTAAGCAAGCGCCGGGAAACCCACTGCGGGTAGCTGTGCGCTATATAAGCTCAAAAACACTTACATTTACGCAAAGCGCAGCGGGCGCGCCCCATACATACATGACGTAACGCGTGGCTTGGTACTGTGTACCCATCGGATACCAAAGTAGCACCTTCGGTGACTTCATGCGTATGTGATATTACCGCGGGACGGGACTTGATGTCACGAACCCGTTGAATACGAAATGCGCATTATTTACAAGTTTAGCAATATGGCAGATAGGATTCGTGTGGTGATGGAGCTTGGTATGCTACCGGTATAGGAGTGCAGTCCCCCCCCCCAAAAAAAAAATATACATTTTTGGGGGAAGACTAAAACATGACATAATTTTTAAAGCTAAAAAAAGAAGTATAATAGAGTTCCAAAATATTTTAAAATATAATAGAAAAAATATAGGTTTTATGAACATTGAAATATGAAATTAACATTTAAAAAACCTTTGAAATTTGCTGAAAAAAACATAGGTTTTGCAGACGTTATAGTTAGGAATTAGCATTTAATAAACCTTTGAAATTCACTAAACAAAACATAGGTTTCAGGGACGTTATAGTTAGTTGAACATTTGACTCATATAAAACCAGAGAAATTCACCTGTTATAGTTAGTTGAGCTAACTATAACTCAAGCACCCGCAATGCACAGCTGATGATGTCACTGTGAGAAAGTGGCTCTATATATACTGGACCAAAGTAAGGTACAGTGTGTATAGAGTCCACAAACCCCAGAGGTTTAACAGAGGTTAAAGTCAGGTCTGACCTTACTCTCCAAAGTGGTAGCTTGGTCGAGCAGTAAGGCAGTACCAGAGGACAGTGTAAAGCATTCGTTGTACACACTCAGTCAGCAAAAGGTTTCACACACTCAAGATCTGAACTCTAGGCCAATTATTTTTATATCAAAAGATATAGTTGTTTTATTTTTAGAACCAACAGGTATCAAAATATACTTTTCTCAATATGAGAACTCTCAGGTGCTTACTTTGCAAAGAGGCAATAAACTTTGTGAACACAATAGGTACAGGGGTTGCCGTAGGCAACACAATTCTAAACACAATTTAACATTGAGCTCAACGGGTTTTTCTACATAAATGCAGCTGATTACTTTATAGATTACTTTGGTAATTCCAGGAGGACTGGATCCTAGATTCAGCCCTGGAGTCTAAGTTGTAAACAGTTTACTAAAAATGTTTTGGTTAGTGCTATGATTTTTAAAGAATATAAAAGTATTTTAAAAGTTGACACTTAGAAACTTTTCGGTGAAAAACTAGCAATGTTATCCAATGGAAGGAAATTCAAGTCACAGGTAAAGAAGGTTCTCGTTACTTTTGTAATCCAGGACTGGACTCTTAGGTTCAGCACTGGGGTCTCTACCTAAGACAAGTAAGTATTTACGTTTGAATAGTTGGTACGATTTTTAAGGAATATTTGTTAATTTTCAAAAGTAGACACTTAGAAGACATTTCAGAGAAAAACAGTCAATGGTTTCATATGGGAGAAAATTCAAGTTATGGGTAAGTACAGTTAAAATTACTTTTGCGAGTCAGCAGTGGGCTGAAAGATACAGTACTGGCTCCTTTCCTGATTCCAGGTGAGTATTTCAAAATTTGTTACTCAGCTAATTTTATAGGAATATTTTAGAGATTCAAAACTTCACTCTTAGAAGATATTTCGAGTCAAACCAGGCAATGTTATCCTATTGCAGGAAAGTGAGTTATCGGTTTCCAGGTGAGTGCTCGACTGATGAAGTTAAGGTTCTGGGCATAGACTCAGGGGTCCCCCAGGGTCAGGTAGGTACAGTTGGTACACCCTCAGCGGCACAGGGGCAGCCGGGTGTAGAGGTAGTTAGGCCCAATGTTATCCAATGTGAGGCAGGGGGCCTACGGTTGGTGGCTGCTGGCTAGCAGGCCATGCTGATGTGGGAGCTGGGCTCCTGGTCACTTGCTCAGGGCAAATGGGGAAGTAGGATAGGACACAGGGTGCACTGCCAAAGGCACACGAGCGGCTGGGTGCAGGGTGCTTTTGAGCCGTCGGTTGCTCAATGTTATTCAATGGGAAAGGTAAAAAGGGAGCGAAGGCTGCAGACTCGGGGACAGTGATTCTTCAGGTGCGACCACCACTTCGAGAGGTAAGTTGCGATCTTGGAGAAGAGGTAGGTACCCCAAAGGATGGCACAGGGAGCCGCAGGGCGCCAGGTGCAGGGGTGTCTTTGGACGTCGGGAAATCTTACCCTCAGCTGGTCGCGGTTGGAGGGGTCCCTGGATCTGAGGCTGCAGGCGTCATCTTGGTCGTTGAGGAGGGTCTTTGGGCACTGGACTTTGGGTCCCAGTCACCGGGGGGACATCCTCATGGTCTTGGATCACTTGCGCACAGGCCGGGCTTGGCGGTTGCAGAGTGGACTGGCTTTGTGGTTCTGGCTGGCACCTGGAGTATTGCTGTTGGAGCATAGCCTCTGTTCGGCGGAGTCCCAGTTTGTTAGAGGGTCAAGGCAGGCAGGTCCTCCGGGTTTTCCAAGGTTGCTGTCCGCAGGAGTCACTGGGTTTAAGCAGGAGCAGGTTCCAGGATCGTCAGGCCGGTAGGGCTGGGGACAAGTCAGTTGGTGTTGTACTGTTGTTAGCAGCTGCACGGTGGGTCTTTGTCTTGATCTTCTTTCTTCTTTTCTTATCGGGCTCTGAAGAAGGAATGTTCAAGGAGCCCCTAAATACTGAATTTCGGGGCGCTACAGGTAGGGCAAGGGCAGGGACCAATAGGTCCCTTTCTTGGGGTGGGTACACCCCCTAGTCTGCTCCTCTCCGGTGGGAGGGGGCAGGTACCTAGCTGTGATTGGGCAGGGCTCCCCATTTTCAAGATGGCCAGAGCCCGGGGTCATGCTTCACCTCGCCTCTCCCACCTGAGGGGTAGGGTTGGCACAGGCTGACATACCCCCCTTCCTGAAGTAGGGTTTCCTGCCAGTCTTCCCACCAGAGTGTGGGTCAGAACTGGTGGGGCCAGTTGCTGGGTACAGCAAATGGTCTGGCGAAGCTCAGAGAGGCAGCAGGTCTTTGAAGCTTCCCCTGCCCATCTTGGGGAGAAGACCTAGCACCTCACCCAGGATGTGCATTATTGCAGGCCCAGGAGAGCGGGGGCTTGCCACCAGGGGTCCAGCAGTATGTCTGCTGTGTGGCAGCCTAGGAAGCCTCTCAGTCCAGATGTGGATTGTAGGTTAGGTTTCAGGGGGCATCTCTAAGATGCCCTCTGGTGCATTTTAGATTAAATCTCACACTGGTATCAGTGTGGATTTAATGTGCTGAGAAGTTTGATACCAAACTTCTCAGTCTTCAGTGAAGCCATCATGGTGCTGTGGAGTTCTTAATGACGAACTCCCAGCGCCATATACTCTTAATGGCAGCACTGCACTTACAGTTCCCAGGAATGGCCCTGGGTACTGTAGGGGCACAGGGATCCTGTACCTGTGCCCACACCACTGGCATAGAGCACCCAGCTAGAGGGGTGACTGATGTATGCCAGGGCAGTGGGTTTGTGGGCATGGCACATGTGTGCCATGTCGACTCTCTGTTTAGTTCTGTACTTAGACACTGAGCCTGCAAAGGCAGTGTGTGGGTGTCAGGGTACAGGGCCCCTAAGGGTGGCACAATAAGTGCTGCAGCCCTTAGTGGTATTCTCTGGTCACCATGCCCTGGGAACCTAGGGTACCATTTACTAGGGGCTGATAGGTGGCCAGAGATGCCAATTCGGTTTTAGTTTCAATACAGTTTTTAGGGAAGGAACACAGGCCCTGGGCACCTGATTGGCAGGAGCCCAGGGCACACTCAGCCAAAGCACATCAGCAGTTCAGAAAAGAGTGGGGGCATACCAGTCCAAGAAAGATGGCACTTTCTCACAGTCATATATTACATCACTGATGACATGGTCAGTGACATCACTGATGACATCTCAAATGACATCACAGATGACATCACTCATGACATCACCCACATGACAATCTGATGCACATACTGATGCTCTAATATAAACGTTGATAAACCCATTCTAAAATGCTGACTACTATTTTTGAAACCATACACAGAAGGATGCCATATACTACTCAGCACTCACTATTTCCTAGGTCTACACACACATCCAGTCATTTATACATGTAGTTACTCATTAATACAGGACTATAATATGCACTCATACATCTATACATACAGTCACACTCTGCCACTCATCCATAGAGTCACTCACACACCTAGTCAGTAATGCAAAGAATCAATACCATACCCATTTAATCATGTATACAGTTATACACACCATTTAGTTATTTTTAGACATACCGCATCACTTATTTATACAGATACTGTAGGAAGGTGGATATCTGACTATGGTTACCCCCAAACTTTTTGCCTGGTGTTTAGCTGGTTTTTGACATAGTTGGCCTGGGATCCTGCTATTCAGGGCCCCAGGCTGATTGCTCTCTCCTTAAAATGGACTCCATGTACCTTAGGTGCATACACAATTGGAACTGGTTCACCTTATTGGCCCCCGTAACAGTGTACCCTAGGTACTCAGGGCATAGGTGCATCCAAGGCCTACCAGGGGCTGCAGCATGTATTGTGCCACCCCTGGCCTGGCCTCCGTATTTGACACAACTGGCTGATCACTCAGCTGGGGTAAGTTGGTGTAATCACCTCTTACTTAGATATAGTATCCCTATATCTAACCCTAAACTGGACACATATGTTCCTATCAGCCACTCCTATGGAACGCCTCACCAATCCTGGAGGCAGAGTGCTTGGAAATATGTGATATGGTGCTTTAGCATGAGCTGAGCCTGTCTGCAGCTGTCGGGAACCACTCCCTAAGCTGTTCCGGGATATTGCCATACCATACACTCTTAGTGCACTATAATCCTCGCGGTTATATGCTATCTTTGGTTTGGCTTTATCAAAACATGTCGAGTAAGGTGTCATACGAATTGGAATACTATCCCCTCGACAGTTCTGTCGATGGGGCTAGCATTCCACCCTTCTAGAGGGACACGACATGTGTGTAGCCTTAACCCCGGTTAAAGTTAACTAGAGCCTCAGCATCACAAAATGGATGCTGCCACCACAGACACGAGTCTGGCCTCCTGCTGCTGACCGAAACTCGGCAGATGGTGGCCTGGACAAAGGGTTTCCTGCCTTGGGAGGTGCGAGCACCACCCCAGACAGGGTTTTGTGTATTGGGTAGGACAGGGCTGAATAGAATCAGACATGCCCGGGGCACACAAGGTGTCCCCGTGCATAAGCCAGTCCAAACCGGTCCTGGGACTTTCCAGACCCAGGCCTGGCGAGGAGCTGGACAAAGGAAAGGGGGTGTAACCGCCCCCCTTCCTGGTTCCTCCCAGAGGAGGGACCTAGTAGGTGATCCACCCCTCAGATTGGGAATAAGAGTGGGAGCAGTGCCATTGCACAGCAGATCATCCTGAAATCAACTTTAAACAAGAAGAAGACTGGACTTCGACATTCTGCTGCACAGAAGACTGAAGAGAATCTCCCTTGTGGCCTAGGAGTGGCCACCCTGTGAACACAGGTACCAACCAGCAACTCGATGTCTGCTTTGCCGCCGCCTCCCGCCGGAGCCCGAGCCCAGAGCCCGACATGAACCAGACTCCCAGACCTCTCACAGCACGATCCACAGTCCCTGCAAAGAAGGGACCCGTGGAGGCACTGAGTGACGTGGGACCGGACCTCTTGGAAGACACTCGAAAAGCTGACTGCGCAGCATCTGAGGCATCCTGGATGTTGTGCTTTGGGGACTGAGAACCCCCACCACCGAGCAGCCCTTGCACCGAAGAAGAGCCCTCCAGCATCTCCACAATCTGCGTGGGGCCCTTTTGAATTGTGCCACTTGACGCGCCATCCCGGCCACTAGCCAAGTGGTCAGCGGCCATCTTGGCGACGAAACCGATGAACTACACAGCGAGTCTGGTTCCTTCAGACTTGCCCAAGCTCCTGTGAAAAGGAGCACTCGCTCTGACCTTGCTGGTCCGAGTGTTAAGCATCTTTTGATTCCTGCGTGGCTTGCATTAGCCAAGGCCTGTTTGCTCTGATCAGGTCGCCGACACCGACAACAGCGAGAAGCCTGCGTGGAACAGCTCGTGACCGACTCCTGGACGTCCTCGACCCCCGGTGTCCACGTGGCTGCAGAGAGAAGCTACACCTCAACGCCTGTTTGCACCCGACATCGCCTGGTTCCAATCTGGTTCCACGGTAGTCACTGGCTAGTGACTTTGAACACTGTCCCCTCTGCTTTCAGGTCTTCACATCTTCAGATCCACCCTTGGATCCACCGGAACTCTTCACATCGAGCCGCCTGCAGCATCTTCAGCTCCAAGCACCATCGACCAGCGTGACGAAACCCGACACTACTTCGACCCTGTGCACCCGCTTCCTGTGGGTGAGGTAACTCAGCTCCGCCGGTGTTCCTACACTGGTACACATCTCAAGGGCCTGTGTCTTAAGTTTCAGCGTTCTAGGTCACTCGGAAGGTTCCTAACTATCTAACTTTGTACTTTTTACGCACCATGAACTTTACATTGGAAAGTGCGTGCACTTTGAACACTGCACCCGAGTCCCGCGGGCCTTTCCCGACTTAGTCACTGCTAGTCTCGAATAGCTCCAGTGATTCCCAAGGCCCTAGGCCTGTTTCCGTTCTGATTGGTATCTCTTATACCACTTTCTTAGTATATGGTTTAGGTGGCCCCTAGGGCTCATCCATATAGTGCAACTTTTGTGTATTTTAAACTGTCTTGTGATTTAACGCTTGTGCTTCTGTGCTCATAAAGAGTCCAGGGGATTTTATAGTTAATAAATCAATATATATTTTCAATATATATCTGTGTGGTGTCCCTTTCATTTGGTATTCAAGGGGGTTGCGTATGGTAATACAGCTGGCTTCACATGCCTTTCAGAGTTTAGCCTAAGACTGCTTTGTCCACGTTACCACTAGGATAACTGGTCTACAAGGTTGAATTACAACCAATCATCATAAGGGTTGCTTGGCATGGTACAAAGTGATCACTAGAATTAGTGAGCATTTTATACCTGGCCAACTTCTCACATTGGTGAGCAGCGGATTGGGATCTGAGCTTGCTATTGTTTTACCATTACAATCTTCGAGATTATCATTTGAAAGATCATACAGGTACCTGCTAGGTACATATAAAACAAGACTAGTATACTTAAGTTCTACTGAACTTAGTTGTTGTAGAACAAAGGGAGTAGCACACCCTGACTATAACTACTAGATAGGTTTAGTAGGTAAACACCAGTGTAGGTAGATTGCAACACATCCACCCACACTAGAGCAATGTCTGGAGCAGAGGGTTCCACTGGGAACATCCCTGTTGAGAGTGACCCTCCAAGGGCACCATCCAAATTTGCTATTTTCTCCTTTAAGGAACTAAGACAGCTTTGTGTCTTAAGGGGTCTGAAGACAGGGCCTTCCCCTACTACAGACCACCTAAGAGAGCTCTTAGACCAGTCTGAGACTCTAAAGCCCTCTAAGGCAGACCCCACTGGGAATGCTGATGGAGGTCATCCTTCAGAGGATGACACTGTAGACACCCCTGTCCCTATCATCCTGGTAGATGAGGAAGCCCCCCTCACTGGAGCTCCTCAGGTAGACCCAGAGGAGGAAGAGGAAGAAGAGACAGAAGAGGGGGGAGCAGTGAGTCAGATGATGACAGAAATAGTCAGGTGCTGGTCAGTAGACTGAACCAGGCTAACTTAAGCCTATTTGGGACTGAATCTGGTAACAACCCATTCAGACCCCCAGGTGGACTTAACCAGAAGCCTAGGAGGAGAAGGACTCACTCAGGTGACTCTAACAACTCCCATGCTCCTAGAGGTTCTCATGGTCACTCCAGAAGGGAGATGACTAGCCCTCAGAGAAGGGAACATGAGGCCAAAATGAGAGAGGCTGAATTGAGAATCCAGAGACAAGAGTTAGAGGTTGCCCTGGCCCAAGAGAAACTTGCTAGAGCAAGACAGCCTAGAGAGAGTGGATTAGGATCCACTGGTGGCAGCACTATCCAGAAGGGTAAAGACAGGTCCTTTGATACAAGAACCCTGAGTAAGATTGTGCCCCCCTACAAAGCTGGGGATGATATCCACAAATGGATGACTGCACTTGAGAGAGCCTGCATGGTACAGCAGATCCCTCAGGAGCAGTGGGCAGCAATCTTGTGGCTCTCCTTTGAAGGTAGAGGCAGAGACAGACTCCTCACAGTTAGTGATGAGGATTCTAGAAACTACATGGTCCTGAAGAGTGCTCTGATTGATGGGTTAGGCTTAACCACTGAACAGTACAGGTTAATGTTCAGAGATACCCAGAAGACACAGACTCAGGACTGGTCAGAATTTGTGGAATGTGCCACTAAGGCTCTGGAGGGCTGGTTGCTGGGAAGTAAGGTTACTGACTATACAGGATTGTATAATTTAATTATGAGAGAGCAAATCTTAAGCAATTGTCAAAATCAGCTGCTACATCAGCACCTGGTTGACTCTGATCTGACCTCCCCACAAGAATTGGGTAGGAGGGCAGACAAATGGGTCAGAACCAGGATCAGGCCTAAGAACCAGGGTGGTGACCAAAAGAAAGAGACTACCAAGCCTCAAGAGAAGGGTGGGGATAAAAGTAAGGAAAAGACTTCCCCAGGGCCCCTAAACACCAAGAATGGGGGTGGGTCCCAAGACACTTCTACAACCCAGAAAAAGCCTTATTGTCATACCTGTAAACAGGTTGGGCATTACAAAACAGATAGCTGTTGTCCCAAGAATGGCAATAAAGAGAATATACCTCCAGGTAAGGCTCCAACACCTCCTGTCACTGTTAGCAGTGGTCCCCCAGGTGGTGGGAGCACCCCCAAGAATTTGGGTGGGTTTACTTTTGGAGGACAGGTGGACTCTGGCCTATCCAGGTCCCCTAACTCAGATACTCTTGTCTATGAGACTGGCATGGGGTTTGCCAATTTCACAGCTTGCCCAAACACTTTGAGCAAGTATAGACAGGAGCCCCTCATCAATGGCTTGAAAGTTGAGGCCTTCAGAGACACAGGGGCTAGCATCACCATGGTGGCTGAATGTCTAGTCCCCCCAAGGCAACTTTTACCTGATGCCAGATATCAGGTGACAAACATTGATGGCATAAAAGCCAATCATCCCATGGCAGTAGTCAGTCTTAGCTGGGGAGGTGTCACTGGCCCAAAGAGAGTGGCAGTGTCAGCACACTTGCCTGTAGATTGCCTACTGGGTAATGATTTGGAAATCTCAGCCTGGGCTGAGGTTGAACAGCAAACCCATTCTAGAATGGTAAATCTCCATGGAAAGGTTAGTGGGGCTGTGATGGCTACAGCCCCAATCCAAGATGTCCTTCCTGAAGAGGTTGGGAGGGCTGAGCAAACCTCAGCCCCATATTTAACTAACTTCCCTCCTGATAAGAGTAGCAGGGCTGTACTGGTAACAGCCCATACCCAAACTGAGTCTCCTCCTGAAAAGGTTGGAGGGGCTGTGATGGCCACAGCCCAAACTCAAACAGATACATGGGTAGTGAAGCCTGAAATGATGGATCACTCCACCCAAACTGAGAGCATGGAGGAGGAAGAGAAATCTCCCCCTCACCAGACTTTAGGAAAGGATCAGCCTCCTCAGGGAACTGATCTTACCCCTGATGAAGGAACTGTCCCAGAGGTTGTTAGGCCTGGCCTGACAGAGCCTCTGATGGCAGTGGACCCTTCTCAGGTGGGACCCAGTCTGGAGCAGGTAACCTGCCCCTCTCTACCTTGCCTTACTCAGCCCAGGGCTGCAGAGGACAAGAAGGACAGTGAGACCCAAAGGGCCCCCTGTCAAATAAAGCACCCCCATCAACAGATTAGGGGCACCGAAACTAGTAGCCCTAGTGAGGTGAAAACTTTAAAAACTCCTGAGGGATCCCCCTTAAAAGTAGTTAGGGACCTCCCCCAGATGGATATTGTTGGGCACAGCCAAACCTGGGACCCTAAGGGCCCAAACCTGAACTGTCCCTCCAATAAGCTAAACAGAAGGACTCAGCCTCCAGTTTTAGGTAGCCAGAGGTTGACCCTGAGAGCACAGTGCAACTCAGTCAAAGAAAGAAAGGCACACATGGTGGAGAGTGATTGGAGGAAGCTGAGTCCTACAGAGGAATCTCCTTTCAGTACTCCATCCCAACATCAGCCTTTAACTTTGCAAAAACACACCACAGGTAGAGATTCCCTATGGTGGAGACCCTCAGATACCCTTAGGGTGAGGGATTGCTTAGTGGACCATGAGACAGGGGGTTACCAAGCCAGAGCTGGTACTTCTTTATATGGCCACTTAGGCAATATAGGCTTACCTGGTCAAGGATAGCCTTATCTCCTTTCGTTTGGGGGGGGGGGGGGTTATGTAGGAAGGTGGATATCTGACTATGGTTACCCCCAAACTTTTTGCCTGGTGTTTAGGTGGTTTTTTACATAGTTGGCCTGGGATCCTGCTATTCAGGGCCCCAGGCTGATTGCTCCCTCCTTAAAATGGGCTCCATGTACCTTAGGTGCATACACAATTGGAACTGGTTCACCTTATTGGCCCCTGTAACAGTGTACCCTAGGTACCCAGGGCATAGGTGCATCCAAGGCCTACCAGGGGCTGCAGCATGTATTGTGCCACCCCTGGCCTGGCCTCCATTTTTGACACAACTGGCTGATCACTCAGCTGGGGTAAGTTGGTGTAATCACCTCTTACTTAGATATAGTATCCCTATATCTAACCTTAAACTGGACACATATGTTCCTATCAGCCACTCCTATGGAAGGCCTCACCAATCCTGGAGGCAGAGTGCTTGGAAATATGTGAGATGGTGCTTTAGCATGAGCTGAGCCTGTCTGCAGCTGTCGGGAACCACTCCCTAAGCTGTTCCGGGATATTGCCATACCATATACTCTTAAGTGCACTATAATCCTCGCGGTTATATGCTATCTTTGGTTTGGCTTTATCAAAACATGTCGAGTAAGGTGTCATACGAATTGGAATACTATCCCCTCGACAGTTCTGTCAACGGGGATAGCATTCCACCCTTCTAGAGGGACACGACATGTGTGTAGCCTTAACCCCGGTTAAAGTTAACCAGAGCCTCAGCATCACAAAATGGATGCTGCCACCACAGACACGAGTCTGGCCTCCTGCTGCTGACCAAAACTCGGCAGATGGTGGCCTGGACAAAGGGTTTCCTGCCTTGGGAGGTGCGAGCACCACCCCAGACAGGTTTTTGTGTATTGGGTAGGACAGGGCTGAATAGAATCAGACACGCCCGGGGCACACAAGGTGTCCCTGTGCATAAGCCAGTCCAAACCGGTCCTGGGACTTTCCAGACCCAGGCCTGGCGAGGAGCTGGACAAAGGAAAGGGGGTGTAACCGCCCCCATTCCTGGTTCCTCCCAGAGGAGGGACCTAGTAGGTGATCCACCCCTCAGATTGGGAATAAGAGTGGGAGCAGTGCCATTGCACAGCAGATCATCCTGAAATCAACTTTAAACAAGAAGAAGACTGGACTTCGACATTCTGCTGCACAGAAGACTGAAGAGAATCTCCCTTGTGGCCTAGGAGTGGCCACCCTGTGAACACAGGTACCAACCAGCAACTCGACGTCTGCTTTGCCGCCGCCTCCCGCCGGAGCCGGAGCCCAGAGCCCGACAAGAACCAGACTCCCAGACCTCTCACAGCCCGATCCACAGTCCCTGCAAAGAAGGGACCCGTGGAGGTACCGAGTGACGTGGGACCGGACCTCTTGGAAGACACTCAAAAAGCTGACTGCGCAGCATCTGAGGCATCCTCGACATTGTGCTTTGGGGACTAAGAACCCCCACTACCGAGCAGCCCTTGCACCGAAGAATAGCCATCCATCATCTCCACGATCTGCGTGGGGCCCTTTTGCATTGTGCCACTCGACGCGCCATCCCGGCCACTAGCCACGTGGTCAGCGGCCATCTTGGCGACGAAACCGATGAACTACACAGCAAGTCTGGTTGCTCCAGACTTGCCCAAGCTCCTGTGAAAAGGAGCACTCGCTCTGACCTTGCTGGTCCGAGTGTTAAGCATCTTTTGATTCCTGCGTGGCTTGCATTAGCCAAGGCCTGTTTGCTTCGATCACATCGCCGACATCGCCGACACCGCCAACAGCGAGAAGCCTGCGTGGGACAGCTCGTGACCGACTCCTGGACGTCCTCGACCCCCGGTGTCCACGTGGCTGCAGAGAGTAGCTACACCTCAACGCCTGTTTGCACCTGACATCGCCTGGTTCCAATCTGGTTCCACGGTAGTCACTGGCTAGTGACTTTGAACACTGTCCCCTCTGCTTTCAGGTCTTCACATCTTCAGATCCACCCTTGGATCCACCGGAACTCTTCACATCGAGCCGCCTGCAGCATCTTCAGCTCCAAGCACCATCGACCAGCGTGACGAAACCCAACACTACTTCGACCCTGTGCACCCGCTTCCTGTGGGTGAGGTAACTCAGCTCCGCCGGTGTTCCTACACTGGTACACATCTCAAGGGCCTGTGTCTTAAGTTTCAGCGTTCTAGGTCACTCGGAAGGTTCCTAACTATCTAACTTTGTACTTTTTACGCACCATAGACTTTACATTGGAAAGTGCGTGCACTTTGAACACTGCACCCGAGTCCCGCTGGCCTTTCCCGACTTAGTCACTGCTAGTCTCGAATAGCTCCAGCGATTCCCAAGGCCCTAGGCCTGTTTCCGTTCTGATTGGTATCTCTTATACCACTTTCTTAGTATATGGTTTAGGTGGCCCCTAGGGCTCATCCATATTGTGCAACTTTTGTGTATTTTAAACTGTCTTGTGATTTAACGCTTGTGCTTCTGTGCTCATAAAGAGTCCAGGGGATTTTATAGTTAATAAATCAATATATATTTTCAATATATATCTGTGTGGTGTCCCTTTCATTTGGTATT
Source organism: Lissotriton vulgaris (assembly GCF_964263255.1). NCBI lineage: Eukaryota > Metazoa > Chordata > Amphibia > Caudata > Salamandridae > Lissotriton > Lissotriton vulgaris. The sequence continues at coordinate 450,495,646 of NC_141697.1, forward strand.
CAAGGGGGTTGCGTATGGTAATACAGCTGGCTTCACATGCCTTTCAGAGTTTAGCCTAAGACTGCTTTGTCCACGTTACCACTAGGATAACTGGTCTACAAGGTTGAATTACAACCAATCATCATAAGGGTTGCTTGGCATGGTACAAAGTGATCACTAGAATTAGTGAGCATTATATACCTGGCCAACTTCTCACAGATACTAACACATATTTACTGTCTTCTACAATCACTGATAGAAGCAGACACTTATTTTAACAACCACTCTTGAAATAACTTAGTCTCACATATACTCATTGATATATTCCAACACTCACATATAGAGGCTTAAAAAATATGTAGTTAGTCACAGATATAACACTTACCAGAGACATTTATTCACTCACCAACACACCTATAGACACACTAACTCACCCATACAGCCCTTCCCAGATGCACTTTTTCATCCATACAGCCACTGAATCACCCACTCAGGCATCTATGTACAGACTCATACACCCATCCACCCACACAGACAATCAGGGACCCGTACGGATACTCAGACAACAAATAAATAACTTATATAGATACTCATGTAGCTATTCATCAACCCATGCAGTTGCCTACATACCAATGGAGAGACTAATACAGACTTTCACACTGTGAAGTCTCTAACCCATGCATTCAGTAAGACATGTTCCCTCACTCACTTGTACAGTCAGTCACGCACCAATGAAATAATTCCTTTAGGCACTTGTAAATGCATTCATTCTTCAATACACCTTGGCATATATATATATAAAACATATTTAAACTTTACAGAAACACACATTCACTGGATGATGGCATGAGTGCTGTCATGAGTGATGTCATTTAAGATGTCATCAGTGATGTCACTGAACATGTCATGCGTGATGTAATATGTGACATCATCAGTAGTGCATTGCGGGCGCGCAAGTTATAGTTAGCTCAACTAACCATAACAGGCGAATTTCTCTGGTTTTATTTGAGTCAAATGTTCAACTAACTATAACGTCCCTGAAACATATGTTTTTTTAGTGAATATATAGATATATATTATTCACCAATGTTCGCCCACACGAAGGGCGCACTTTGCACAGCTGGTGCACGTGGCTACGCAGGACTAGCCTCGAATTACCATTTGTCACCAAAGCAAGTAGCACGCAGCACCCTCCCAGGAGGTAGATTTATAAACAGTTTATTTCTTTTAGCAAGCCATTACTCCTGCCTCACCTACGCGTTCCTACCGGCAGGATTTGATCACAGTGCACCGTGATCAAGACCTGCCGTTGGTGTCTAAGTGGATGTATGGGTGTGTGAGTGGGCATGTGAGTGGCTGTACTGGTAATTTATTCGTTGTCTGAGTACATGTGTGGGTGGGTGAGGGTGGGTGTGACTGCCAGTAGTCAAGTCAAGTTAAGTCAAGTCAAGTCAACACTTATATAGCGCACTACATACCCAGAGGGTCTCAAGGCGCTTGAGGAAAGGGGGAGAATTTTACTTATCGAATATCCAAGTTTTTAGTTGTTTTCTGAAGGATAGGTGGTTTTGTTTAAGGCGGAGGTGGATAGGGAGGGAATTCCAGGTTTTGGCCGCTAAGTAGGAGAAGGATCTTCCTCCCATGGTGGCTTTGTGGATGCGCGGAACAGCGGCGAGGGCTTGATTGGACGATCGCAGCTGGCGGGTGGGGTTGTAAAAGGATAGGCGCGTGTTGAGGCACTCGGTCCAAGTTCGTAGAGGGCTTTGTGTGCGTGGTTGAGGAGACGGAACGTTATCCTCTTGTTGACGGGGAGCCAGTGAAGGTCTTTCAGGTGACCGGAAATGTGATCTTTGCGGGGAATGTCTAATATGAGTCCGGCTGAGGCGGTTTGGATGCGTTGGAGTTTTTTCTGAAGTTTGGCGGTGGTTCCGGCGTACAGGGTATTTCCGTAGTCCAGCCGGCTTGTGACCAGTGCGTGGGTGACCGTTTTTCTTGTTTCGGTGGGGATCCAACGGAATGTTTATTTGAGCATGCGTAGGATGTTGAAGCATGATGATGATACGGCGTTGACTTGTCTGGTCATCGAGAGTGAGGAGTCCAGGATGAAGCCCAGGTTACGTGCGTGGTCCGTCGGTTTGGGTGCGTTTCCCAGGGCCGGTGGCCACCAAGAGTCATCCCAGGCGGAGGTGGATGTACCTAAGATGAGGACATCCGTTTTGTCCGAGTTCAGTTTTAGACGGCTGTTCTTCATCCACTCGGCTACTTCTTTCATCCCTTCGTGTAGGTTGGTTTTGGCGGTGTTTGGGTCTTTGGTGAGGGAGAGGATAAGCTGTGTGTCATCTGCGTAGGAGATGATGTTGAGGTTGTGTTGTCGCGCGATAGTTGCGAGGGGGCTCATGTATACGTTGAAGAGGGTAGGGCTGAGTGAAGATCCTTGTGGTACGCCGCAGATGACTTCTGTGGCCTCTGATCTAAAAGGGGGAAGGCGTATTCTCTGCGTTCTTCCGGCGAGGAACGAGATGATTCAGTCCAATGCTTTTCCTTGAATTCCGATGTTGCTGAGTTGTTGTATAAGGGTGCTATGACAGACTGTGTCGAAGGCTGCGGAGAGGTCAAGTAAGATGAGGGCGACTGTGTCTCCGTTGTCCAGTAGTGTTCGAATGTCGTCTGTTGCTGCGATGAGGGCGGTCTCGGTGCTGTGTTTGGCTCGGAAGCCGGACTGTGAGGAGTCGAGGGATTTGTTGGTTTCGAGGAAGGCGGCGAGCTGGCTGTTGACGGCTTTCTCAATGACTTTGGCAGGGAATGCGAGGAGTGAGATGGGGCGGTAGTTTTTGAGTTCGGTGGGGTCTGCTGTGGGTTTTTTCAGCAGGGCGCTGAGTTCGGCGTGTTTCCAGCTTTCTGGGAAGGTGGCGGAGTTGAGGGAGCAGTTGATGACGTTTCGGAGATGGGGTGCGATAATGGAGTCTGCTTTGTTGAAGATGTGGTGGGGACATGGGTCTGTTGGGGATCCTGAGTGGATGGAGTTCATCAGGCGAATGGTGTCATCAGTGGTGATTGGGTCCCAGTCGTAGAGGTTGTTCGAGGGGGGTTTTGGTTCAGAGGTGGGTGGGGTGGACTGGTCGCCGGGTTAGTTGTCAAAGCTGTTGTGAATGTCGGCGATTTTGTCGTGGAAGAATGAAGCTAGGGAGTCGCAGAAGACTTGGGAGGGAGTGATGTCGTTGGTGCTGGCGGTGGGGTTGGTAAATTCTTTGACGATGTTGAATAGTTCCTTGCTGTTGTGGGCGTTGTTGTCTAGTCGGTCTTTGAATGCTGATTTCTTGGTTGTCCGGATTAGTTGGTGGTGTTTGCGGGTGGTGTTTTTGAATGCGGCTCGGGTGATAGTGTTTCGGTCTTTTTTCCAGGCTTTCTCAAGGGTACGACAAAGCTTCTTGGATTTCTTAAGGTCATCGTTGAACCAGGGGGCGTTTTTGCTGCCTTGCTTGATTTGATGGTTTTTCAAGGGTGCTAATTCGTCGGCGCTGTGGGTGATCCATTGTGTGAGGTTGATGGCTGCTTGGTTTGGGTCCGATGAATTGGCAGGAGGGTTTTAGAGAAGCGATGTGAAGATCTGGTCGGTGGTGATTTTGTTCCAGTTTCTTCACAGAATTGGTTGAGGGTGGTTGTGGATCGTGGTCTTTTTGTAGTTGAAGTGAACGCAGCTGTGGTCCGTCCAATGGAGAGCTGTGGTATGATTGAAGGAGATGTGCTTGCTGGAGGTGAAGATAGGGTCGAGCGTGTGCCCTGCATAGTGGGTGGGGGCGTTTACAAGTTGTTTGAGTCCGAGATTGGCGAGGTTGTCCAGAAGGGTGGTGGTGTTGCAGTCGTTGCTCTTTTCCAGGTGGAAATTGAGGTCTCCCAGTAGAATGTAGTCCTCGGAGGGGAGGGCGTGTGGGGTGATGAAGTCAGTGATGTCTTCGCTGAATTGCGTGTGGGGTCCTGGTGGTCTGTAGAGGAGGGTGCCTCTGAGTGTGGTCTTGGGGTCAGTGTGGATCTGGAAGTGAAGGTGTTCGGCGATAGTGAGGTTATCGTCTGAACTGGTCGTGACGCGGATGGAGTTCTTGTGGACGATGGCGATGCCTCCTCCTGTTTGGTTGGATCGGTCCTTTCAGATGATCTTGTAGCCGTCCGGGATGGCTATGGTGATGTCTGGAGCTGATGAGGCATTCATCCAGGTTTCTGTTAGGAAGGCGACGTCCGGAGATATGGTGTCGAGTAGATTCCAAAGGTCGATCGCGTGTTTGTGAAGCGTCATTGGCTGTATGGGTTAGTGAGTATGTGTTTGTGTGTGAGAGGCTGTATGGATGAGTGAGTGTGTGCCTTTGTTTGCACCTCGGTTGGTTCTTTCTGCACTGATCTTGCTTCTGTCTGTACTTGTTTTTCAGATTTCTGCATCCCTATTGCTTCATCCTGTACCCCTCTTCCCTATTTCTCCACTTCTCTTGCTTCTTTCTGCACTACTATTGCTTCTGTCGGCTCCTTTCTTTCCTGTTTCTGCACCCCTATTTCCTCTTTCAGCACCTCTGTTGCTTCTATCTGTCGTCTCTTGCTTCTTTCAGTACCCTTCTTGCTTCTTTCTGTAGCCCTTTTGCCTCTTTGTGCACCTCTCCTGCCTCTTTATGCACCTCTCTTGCCTTTTTCTGCAGTTCTCTTGCCTCTTTCTGCACCTCTTTGGCTTCTTTCTGTACTGTCTTGCCTCTTTCTCTACCCCTCTTCTCTCTTTCTGCATCTCTGTTGGTTCTTTCTGCACTGCTCTTGCTTCTTTCTACACCTCTCTTGTAAATTTCTGCATCCCTATTGCCTATTTCTGTATCACTCTTCTCTCTTTCTTTCTGTACCTCTCTTGCACTGTCTGAACACTTGTTCCCTCTTTCTGATCCCTTTTTGCATGTTTTTGTAACTCTTTTGCCTGTTTCTGCAGTTCTCTTGCCTCCTTTTGCATCTCACTCACTTTTTTTCACTTCTCTCGCTTCTTTCTGCACATTTCTTCCCATTTTCTGCACATCTCTTGCTACTTTCTGCACCTCTCTTAACTCTTTCTGCACCTCTATTGCTTCTTTCTGCACATCTCTCTCCTCTTTCTGCACCCCTCTTGTCTCTTTCTGTACCTCTGTTGCTTCTTTCTGCACATAGTTTGCCTTTTTCTGCACCTCTCTTTCTTCTTTCTATACTTCTCTTGCCTCTTTCTGCATTTTTATTGCTTCTTTCTGCATTTCTCTTGCCTCTTTCTGGACATCTTTTGCCTGTTTCTGCAACCCTATAGTCTACTTCATCACTTCTCTTCTTGCTGCTACTCCGTTGCTTCTCTATGTACCCCTCTTGCCTCTTTCTGCACCCCTAATGCTTTTTTCTGCATCCCTCTTGAATCTTTCTGCATACCTCTTCCCTCTATCTGTACCTCTATTGCCACTTTTTGGACCTCTGTTGCTTCTTTATGCATTTTTCTTGCCTCTTTCTGCAACCCACTTGCCTCTTTCTTCACCTCTATTGCCTCTTTCTGCACCTCTTTGACCTCTTTCTCCACATCTCTTGTTTATTTCTGTACAACTCTTGCCTCTTTCTTCACTTCTCTTGCCTCTTTCAGCACCTCTGCTGCTTCTTTCTGCACTGCTCTTGCTTCTATCTGCTACTCTCTTGCATATTTCTGCACCCCTCTTGCCTCTTTCTGAACCTGTGTTAGTTGTTTCTGTACCCTTCTTGCCTCTGTGTGCTCCCCTATTCCTTCTATGTGCATTTCTTTTGGCTGTTTCTGCAACTATCCTGCCTCTTTCTGCATCCCTCTTGCCTCTTTCTGCACCACTTTTGTTTCTTTTTGTACTTCTCTTGCCTCTTTCTGGACACCTCTTGCCTCTTTCAGCACCTCTGTTGCTTCTTTCAGAACTTCTATTCCTTCTTTCTGAACCCCTCATGCCTCTTTCTGTACCCCTCATGCCTCTTTGTGCACCTGTCCTACCTGTTTCTGCACACCTCTTGCTTCTTTTTGCACCTCTGTTGGTTATTCTGCACTGCTCTTGCTTCTTTCTGCACACCTCTTGCTTCTTTCTGCACCCCTCTTCCCTATTTCTCCACTTTGCTTGCTTCTTTTTGCACTGATCTTGCTTCTTTCTACACCTCTGTCCAACAACCCCAGGCATATTTGGCAACCCATTTTAGTCAACACTTAAAAAAAATCCTTATTGACTTCCGTATGGGTCTCCATGAAACCAAGGACTTACAGCCTGATTCATCAAGCCAAAATCGGCTCGCAAAGGGCCAGATTCTGAGAATCTGGCCCTTTGCGAGCTCTATTTTTACATTTGGGATTCATCATCCCAAATGCAAAAATCGGTAATAGCGATGTCGCAATTTTGCGAGGAATTACATTTAAGGAATCTCTATTTGAGATTCCTTAAATGCAATTCATCATCCATTAAAAAATTGCGAATTCGCAATTTCCGCCCGCTATTTACCGCGAGGTCAAACCTCGTGGTAAATTGCGAAAACTCAGAAAAATGCTTTTAAAAGTATTTTTCTAAGTTGCATGTTGCACACACACATGTCCTTTGGACATGTGTGTGCGCAACACCTGTTTCAATTTGCATTTAAGGGGTGCTACAGGGTGTCCTTTGGACACCCCTGGCACCCTTTAAATCGCTATCTTATTTGTGATTAGCTAATTGCTAATCGCAAATAAGGAATACTCCCCATTCATTCCTATGGGCCTTTTGGCCCATAGGAATGAATGGGGGAGTTATTCCTTATTTGCGATTAGCAATTAGCTAATCGCAAATAAGGATTGTGTAGGAATCGCAAATCTTTTTGCGATTCCTACATGAATCCCGTTTTGCGAGTCTGTAATAGCGATTCCTTATGAATCGCTATTATAGACTCGCAAAACGGGTCTATGATGAATCAGGCTGTTAAGACCCTCCTGCAAACTTCAAGAAGAATGCCAAAAATGTAGACTTTGAGGTTACCAAAATGAATCTTTAACTCATTTGTTTTGTGTGTGCCCAGTCCTTATGGTATCTAGAAGACAGTATTTACGGGCCATTCTGAATAAACTGAACAAAAAAACATGTCGACAGGCTGTCATAACCTGGCTGGGAGGATCTTCTCCAATTTTGACTTGTCGGGGACTCAAATTTATGATCAAGGCAAGAAAGCAGCTACAGGTCTGTTAGTGATCATTCAAAGCCTTGACTGATGCCAAACCAACGATCTTGGTGGGTCCGTGTTCATTTGTAAGTCATTATTGTTGCTATAGGGGGGACTCGAGAAAAAGTATTACTTTAAAAAAAAATTGTTTTTGAAGTTTTAATAACAATTTGTTTTGTGAATATAGGCCAAATCTACCTTCCTTATTGTAAGGATTTTTATTAATTCAACAATAAACAAGCACTGGCGTTGCCAATAGGTCTCGCAGTAGGAAAGTTGGAGCTATTACAATTGCAAATAACAATGCCTTTTATTTTTGTTTTCATTTTAAAAACATAAAGGGCTTTGTCATTTACAAAACCAATAGCTCCAACTTTCCTACTGCGAGGCCTATTGTGCACTGCACAGCATGGGTGAGTGTGGCGTTGCATGGGTGAGTGTGGCGTTGCATGGGTGAGTGTGGCGTTGCATGGGTGAGTGTGGCGTTGCATGGGTGAGTGTGGCGTTGCATGGGTGAGTGTGGCGTTGCATGGGTGAGTGTGGCGTTGCATGTGTGAGTGGCGTTGCATGTGTGAGTGGCGTTGCATGTGTGAGTGCCGTTGCATGTGTGAGTGCCGTTGCATGTGTGAGTGGCGTTGCATGTGTGAGTGGCGTTGCATGTGTGAGTGGCGTTGCATGTGTGAGTGCCGTTGCATGTGTGAGTGGCGTTGCATGTGTGCGTGTGTGAGTGGCGTTGCATGTGTGCGTGTGTGAGTGGCGTTGCATGTGTGTGTGTGTGAGTGGCGTTGCATGTGTGCGTGTGTGAGTGGCGCTGCATGTGTGCGTGTGTGAGTGGCGTTGCATGTGTGCGTGTGTGAGTGGCGTTGCATGTGTGAGTGGTGTTGCATGTGTGCGTGTGTGAGTGGCGTTGCATTTGTGCGTGTGTGAGTGGTGTTGCATGTGTGCGTGTGTGAGTGGTGTTGCATGTGTGCGTGTGTGAGTGGCGTTGCATGTGTGCGTGTGTGAGTGGCGTTGCATGTGTGAGTGGCGTTGCATGTGTGCGTGTGTGAGTGGCGTTGCATGTGTGCGTGTGTGAGTGGCGTTGCATGTGTGCGTGTGTGAGTGGCGTTGCGTGTGTGCGTGTGTGAGTGGTGTTGCGTGTGTGCGTGTGTGAGTGGCGTTGCGTGTGTGCGTGTGTGAGTGACGTTGCGTGTGTGCGTGGCGTTGCGTGTGTGCGTGGCATTGCGTGTGTGCATGTGTGAGTGGCGTTGCGTGTGTGCGTGTGTGAGTGGTGTTGCGTGTGTGCGTGTGTGAGTGGCGTTGCGTGTGTGAGTGGCGTTGCGTGTGTGCGTGTGTGAGTGGCGTTGCGTGTGTGCTTGTGGGAGTGGCGTTGCGTGTGTGCGTGTGTGAGTGGCGTTGCATGTGTGCGTGTGTGGCGTGGCGTGTGTGTGGCGTTGCGTGTGTGTGTGGCGTTGCGTGTGTGTGTGGCGTTGCGTGTGTGAGTGGCATTGCATGTGTGAGTGGCGTTGCATGTGTGCGTGTGTGAGTGGCGTTGCATGTGTGCGTGTGTGAGTGGCATTGCGTGTGTGCGTGTGTGAGTGGCGTTGCGTGTGTGCGTGTGTGAGTGGCGTTGCGTGTGTGCGTGTGTGAGTGGCGTTGCGTGTGTGCGTGTGTGAGTGGCGTTGCGTGTGTGCGGGTGTGAGTTGCGTTGCGTGTGTGCGTGTGTGAGTGGCGTTGCGTGTGTGCGTGTGTGAGTGGTGTTGCGTGTGTGCGTGTGTGAGTGGCGTTGCGTGTGTGCGTGTGTGAGTGGCGTTGCATGTGTGCGTGGCATTGCGTGTGTGCGTGTGTGAGTGGCGTTGCGTGTGTGCGTGTGTGAGTGGCGTTGCGTGTGTGCGTGTGTGAGTGGTGTTGCGTGTGTGCGTGTGTGAGTGGCGTTGCGTGTGTGCGTGTGTGAGTGGCGTTGCGTGTGTGCGTGTGTGGCGTGGCGTGTGTGTGGCGTTGCGTGTGTGTGTGGCGTTACGTGTGTGTGTGGCGTTGCGTGTGTGTGTGGCGTTGCGTGTGTGTGTGTGGTGTGGCGTGGTGTTGCGTGAGTGGCGTGGCGTTGCGTGAGTGGCATGGCATGTGTGAGTGGCGTTGCGTGTGTGAGTGGCGTTGCGTGTGTGAGTGGCGTTGCGTGTGTGAGTGGCGTTGCGTGGGTGAGTGGCGTTGCGTGGGTGAGTGGCGTTGCGTGGGTGAGTGGCGTTGCGTGGGTGAGTGGTGTTGCGTGGGTGAGTGGCGTTGCGTGGTTGAGTGGCGTTGCGTGGTTGAGTGGCGTTGCGTGGTTGAGTGGCGTTGCGTGGTTGAGTGGCGTTGCGTGGTTGAGTGGCCTTGCATGTGTGAGTGGCGTTGCGTGTGTGAGTGGCGTTGCGTGGGTGAGTGGTGTTGCATGGGTGAGTGGCGTTGCGTGGGTGAGTGGTGTTGCGTGGATGAGTGGCGTTGCGTGGTTGAGTGGCGTTGCGTGGTTGAGTGGCGTTGCGTGGTTGAGTGGCGTTGCGTGGCGTTGCGTGTGTGAGTGGCATTGCGTGTGTGAGTGGCATTGCGTGTGTGAGTGGCGTTGCGTGTGTGAGTAGCGTTGCGTGTGTGAGTAGCGTTGCGTGTGTGAGTAGCGTTGCGTGTGTGAGTGGGTTGCGTGTGTGAGTGGCGTTGCGTGTGTGAGTGGCGTTGCGTGTGTGAGTGGCGTTGCGTGTGTGAGTGGCGTTGCATGTGTGAGTGGCGTTGCGTGTGTGAGTGGCGTTGCATGTGTGAGTGGCGTTGCATGTGCAGTAGTTTCTAGCTTTGTGCGCTAAAGCTTTGTGCCTATATGGGGCCTTGATGTCCAATTGGACCGGAAATTGGCAGGCTGCATGTGCTTATCTGCCATTAAATCCTCATTTCTGTAAATCCCCTTGGGACGAGATACTATTGCCCAGTAAGTGCCCCGCTATCAGGATAAGTGGCTGCCCCCTGGGGTTGGGCTGAGGGCCCTTCCTTCTCCTTTTGTCACAGCACAGCTAGAGAGTGCGCTGTGAAGAGCTGCGAATGGGGCATTGCTGCTGTGCTTTATTGCAGCCATATAACTGTCTCCGAAAGCAAGAGGTGACGGACCAACACGGGGTGGGGGGAAGGGAGAGGTAGAATGAGATGAGCGGACGTTGTTCTAAAAAGATTGAAGAGTCGTGGTTTCCTCTGAAGGCACCGGGGCACATGTTCAATGCTGAGTGGAAGGAGGGAGCACAAGGAGCGAGGAGAGAAGAGGGAGGGAGGGGGTCACGGGGAGCTATGGGGAATGCTATGCTGACATTTTTAACACCACAGACACGCATATAAAAAAGCCATTAACAAAAATAAGCTGTGTTTTAGGAAGGAAGAAGGCTGTTTGTGAGGGTGCACGTGTGATTGTGCAGTGTGGGCTTGCATGTGTGTTTGGTATGGAAATGCAATGTATGCATATGAGACTGCATGTATGAATGTGCATGTTTATAGAAATGTGAGTGCGTGTCTATTTGCATGTCTGTAATTATTTAGGCACCTGTGCTCATGCATGAGCCTGTGCCTTGATGTGCGCATTCCCACGCATGTGAGTATTATTGAAGGTCTGTTTGCGTACAAATATGTGGTGTACCTTTGTACAAGATTATCCTTGTTAATTTTCATACCGTCAAATTGCATATTAAACTATCTGAAGGTTCTTCTCTATTGGCCCCGGGATAATGTTATTCTTTATAACACCATTCTGACAAGCAACCTGCTGATTGTGCGTGCAAGATATTGGGGAAATCCGAGCGGCATAACCAAAGAAGGGGCTCCCGCAAGAAACATAATGAAGTCAGACTGCCATTGGAATTTCTTATTTTGCAGAAACAATGCCCTAAATCTGCTGCTTATTACTGCAATACAAAGATGCACATCCCAGTGGTGCATGCGCGCGCACAAACAAAATGTTTTAAATGCCATGCAATGCCACATTTCCATTAGTGAACTGCGGGCCTTCTTAAAAGGAAAGAAGAGACCCGGTGGGGGGGAGGGACGAGGGGGAAGATGACAGAATGAGAGATGGGGAGCTAATGAAACAAGCATTGGCGGTCCCTTTCAAGTGAAAGCGGGATGTAATTAGGGGGGAGGAGAAGTGAGGCCGAGACGCTGGGGAAGCAACAGATGCCTGTCAGAGTGCATTTTGGTGTGAAGGGCTGGTAAGGCTAGGACTGAGTCAGTTACTTATAAAATAGTTTGATGCTTATGGATTACGAATTATAGCCAAGCAGCCAGTGTTAGGCTGTATGTTATGTTTTTTTTTAAAAGATTGTTAAACATGGGTTAGCTGTTAAAGGAAGACTGGTGGCGGATAGGTTTGGTTGTGGCAAGATAGTCATACCTGGTGCAGCAGCAGAAGTGGGCTATTTGTGTAAATGAACCAAGTCAAAAACGCTCTGCTGAGATTAACAGAGATTGTGTGAAATCACCTATGCACACTGGTGATAGAAGTTTGAAGTAAACTGGAAATCAAAGCGGCCCAATTAACCACTTAATTTGGAGCAAGTACACAGAGAGAGAAGGCAGGCGTTGGAGAGGGAGGGGGTGGGCTGCCCATATGGAGAGGGGGCTGGGCTGCCTCTGATGATCTAATGCGAGTCAAGGAAGGCAGGCGCTGGAGAGGGAGGGGGTGGGCAACTCGAACAACCATATGGCTGGGAGAAGCTGTGTGAGGGAGGCTGGGCTGGCTGGGCTCGTTCACGAGAGGCTTGTGGTCACATGCACTGTGAAGAAACTGCAGTCGAAACTGCAGTGGTTTGACTACTCGATCGAGCACTTGAATTCTCGCCATTTTCCAATGGAAAAGGCGAGACCTAAAAATGAGTTGACTTGACTTGACTTTCTACACCTCTGTTGCAAATGTCTGCATCCCTCTTGCCTCTTTCTGAACACCCTTCCCTCTTTCTGCACCTCTCTTGCACTGTCTGCACACCTGTTCCCTCTTTCTACTCCGTTTTCTATGTTTCTGCAACTCTTTTGCCTCTTTCTGCATTTCTCTTGCCTCTTTCTGCACCTCACTTACCTTTTTGTGCACTTCTCTCACTTCTTCCTGCACACTTCTTCCCTTTTTCTGCACCCTTTTGCCTCTTTCTGCACCTCTTTTGCTTCTTTCTGCACACGTTTGCCTCTTTCTGCACCCCCCTTGCTTCTTTCTGCACTTCTCTTGCCTCTTTCTGCATTTCTGTCGCTCCTTTCTGCACTTCTCTTGCCTCTTTCTGCACTTCGTTTGCCTGCATTTGCAACCCTCTTGTCTCTTTCATCACTTCTCTTGTTTCTTTTTGCATCCCTCTTGCCTCTTTCTGCATACCTATTGTTTCTTTCTGCATCCCTCTTGCCTCTTTCTGCATACCTCTTCCCTCTGCTTGCACCTCTCTTGCCTCTTTTTGCAACAATGTTGCTCCTTTCTGCACTTCTCTTGCCTCTTTCTGCAACCCTCATGCCTCTTTCTGAACCTCTGTTGCCTCTTTATGCACCTCTGTTGCCTCTTTCTACACATCTCTTGTTTTTTATGCTCAGCTCTTGCCTCTTTCTGCACCTCTCTTTCCTCTTTCGGCACCTCTGTTGCTTCTTTCTGCACTGCTCTTGATTCTATCTACTACTCTCTTGCACATTTTTGCACCCCTCTTGCCTCTTTCTGTTCCTGTTTTAGTTCTTTCTATAACTCTCTTGCCTCTGTTTGCACCCCTGTTCCTTCTTTATGCACCTCGTTTGCCTGTGTCTGCAGCTCTCTTGCCTCTTTATGCATCCCTCTTGCCTATTTCTGCACCACTTTTGCTTTTTTCTGAACGTTACCTGCCTCTTTCTGCACCCCTCTTGCCTCTTTCAGCACCTCTGTTGCTTCCTTCTGCACTTCTCATCCTTCTTTCTGCACCCCCTTGCCTCTTTCTGTACCCCTCATGCCTCTTTGTGCACCTCACCTACCTCTTTCTGCACCCCTATTGCCTCTTTCTGTACCTCTGCTGCCTCTTTCTACACCTCTATTGCCTGTTCTGCACATCTCTTGGTCATTTCTGCACTGCTCTGTGTTGGTTGTTTCTGTACCCCTCTTGCCTCTGTGTGCTCCCCTGTTCCTTCTGTGTGCACCTCTTTTGCCTGTCTCTGCAACTATCCTTTCTGCATCCCTGTTGCCTCTTTCTGCACCCCTTTTGTTTCTTTTTGAACTTCTCTTGCCTATTTCTGGACCCCTCTTGCCTCTTTCAGCACCTCTGTTGCTTCTTTCAGAACTTCTCTTCCTTCTTTCTGCACCCCTCATGCCTCTTTCTGTACCCCTCATGCCTCTTTGTGCACCTCTCTTACCTCTTTCTACACCCGTCTTGCCTCTTTTTGCACCTCTGTTGGTTCATTCTGCACTGCTCTTGCTTCTTTCTGCACCCCTCTTGCCTCTTTCTGCACCCCTCTTCCCTATTTCTCCACTTCTCTGGCTTCTGTCTGCACTGCTCTTGCTTCTTTCTGAACCTCTCTTGCATATTTTGGTATCCCTCGTGCCTCTTTCTGCACCCCTGTTCTCTCTTTCTGCACCTTTCTTGACTGTTTCTTCACCACTCTTGCCCCTTTCAGAACCTCTGTTGATCCTTTCTGCACTTCTCATGCTTCTTTCTGCACCCCTCTTGCCTCTTTCAGCTCCTCTCTTGCTTCTTCCTACACTTCTCTTGCTTATTTCCGCACCCCTCTTGCTTTTTCCTATACCCTTTTTGCCTCATTCTGCACCTGTCCTGCCTCTTTCTTCACATCTCTTGCCTTTTTCTGTAGTTTTCTTGCCTCTTTCTGCACCTCTTTTGCTTCGTTCTGTACTTTTCTTGCCTCTTCCTCTACCCCTCTTCTCTCTTTCTGCATCTCTGTTGGTTCTTTCTGTACCCCTCTTCCCTCTTTCTGCAGCTCTCTTGCCTCTGTCTGCACACCTGTTCCCCCTTTCTGCTCCCCTTTTCAATGTGTCTGCAACTCTTTTGCCTCTTTTTGCAGTTCTCCTGCCTCCTTCTGCACCTAACTTGCCTTTTTGTGTACTCCTCTCACTTCTTTCTGCACCCTTCTTCCCTTTTTCTGCATATCTCTTGCCTATTTCTGTACCTCTCATGCCTCTTTCTGTACCTCTTTTGCTTATTTCAGCACTTCTCTCTCCTCTTTCTGCATCCCTCTTGATTCTTTCTGTACCTCTGTTGCTACTTTCTGCACTTATTTTGCCTCTTTTTGCACCACACCTGCTTCTTTCTGCACTTCTCGTGACTCTGCCTGCATTTCTGTTGCTTCTTTCTGTGCTTTCTTGCCATTTTCTGCACTTCTTTTGTCTGTTTCTGTAACTCTCTTGTCTCCTTCATCACTTATCTTGTTTCTTTCTGCACCTTTGTTGCTTCTTTCTGCACCCGTCTTGCCTCTTTCAGCACACCTCTTCCCTCTTTCTGCACCTCTCTTGCTTCTTTCTGCACTTCTATTGCTTTTTCTGCATTTCTGTTGCTTTTTTCTGGACTTCTGTTGCCCCTTGCTGTACTTTTTTGCCTGTTTCTGCAACCCTCTTTTTTCTTTCATCACTTCTCTTGCTTCTTTCTGCATCTCTGTTGCTTTTTCATGTACCCCTCTTGTCTCTTTCTGCACCCCTATTGCTTCTTTCTGCATCCCGATTGCTCTCTCTGCACACCTCTTCCCTCTTTCTGCACCTCTGTTGCCTCATTTTGCACCTCTGTTGCTTCTTTCACTACTTCTTTTGCCTCTTACTGCACGTCTATTGCCTCTTTCTACACCTCTGTTGCCTCTTTCTGCACCTCTCTTGCCTCTTTATGCACATCTCATAATTTTTTATGTACTGCTCTTGCTTCTTTCTGCACCTTTCTTGCCTCTTCCAGCACCTCTGCTGCTTCTTTCTGCACTGCTCTTGCTTCTATCTGCTACTCTCTTGCACATTTCTTCACCCCTCTTGCTTCTTTCTGCACCTGTGTTGGGTATTTCTATACCTCTCTTGCCTCTGTGTGCAGTGTACCCCTGTTCACTTTTTATGTATCTCGTTTGCATGATTCTGCAACTCTCTTGCCTCTTTCTGCACTTTCTTGCCTCTTTCTGCACTTTCTTGCTTCTTTCTGCACTGCTCTTGCTTCTATCTGCTACTCTCTTGCACATTTCTTCACCCCTCTTGCCTCTTTCTGCACCTGTGTTGGGTATTTCTATACCTCTCTTGCCTCTGTGTGCAGTGTACCCCTGTTCCCTTTTTATGTATATCGTTTGCATGATTCTGCAACTCTCTTGCCTTTTTCTGCACTTTCTTGCCTCTTTCTGCACCTCTGGTGCTTCCTCCGGCTCTTCTGTTGCCTTTTTCTGCACCCCACTTGCCTCTTTCTGCAACTCTGTGGCTTTTTTTCTATACCTCTCTTGATTCTTTCTGCACCCCTTATGCCTCTTTCTGCACCCTTCTTCTCTTTTCCTGCACATCTCTTGGTTCTTTCTGCACTGCTTTTACCTCTTTCTGCATCGCTCTTGCCTTTTTCAGCAACTCTGTTGGTTCTTTCTGCACTGCTCTTGCTTTTTCCTATACCTCTACTGTTTTTATTTTCATTTCTCTTGCTCTTTCTACACCTCTCTTGCTTCTTTTTGGACCCCACTTGCCTCTTTCTGTACCATTCTTCCCTCTTTGTGTACCTCTCTTGCCTCTTTCTGCACCTCTATTGTGTCTTTCTGCATTCCCATAGCATCTTTCTGCATCGCTTTTGCTTGTTTCTGCTCTTCATTTGCCTCTTTCGGTACCCCTCTTGCCTCCTTCTGCACCTCTGTTGTTTCCTACTGCACAGCTCTTGCTTCTTTCTGCATCTCCCTTGCAAATTTCTGCACCCCTCTTGCCTCTTCCGGCACCCCTCTTTTCTCTTTCTGCATATCTGTTCCCGCTTTCTGCACCTCTTCTGCCTGTTTCTGCACCTCTGCTGCCACTTTATGAACTTCTGTTGCCTCTTTCTGCACCTCTGTTGCTTCTTTCTGCACTTCTCTTGCCTCTTTCTGCACCCTTCTTACCTCTTTCTGCACCTCTGTTGCTTCTTTCTGTACTTCTCTTTCTTCTTTGTGCACCTCTCTTGCTTCTTTCTGCACCTCTCTTGCCTCTTTCCGCACCCTTCTTTCCTCTTTATGCACCTCTCTTCCCTCTTTATGTACCTCTCTTGCCTTGTTCTGCACAGACAGGGCTACTTTTAAACTGACCTCAGGCTCAGCAGTGCACACATGCAAATGCAGAAAAGGGCTGCTGGCCTCTAAACTGCTATGCTCTATTATATGCTAGGGACTTAGAGGTAGTTTTAATTTCCCTGCCCTATTATGTAATAGGGCCTTACAGGGGAGGTCATGCAAATCACAGGGGTACCCCAAAGCATAGTGTACCCTAGTGTATGTTGGTGTTTTCACTGTATTCTAATTGTCTTTCAGCACAGCACTGGCTCCAGGCCTGGTTAGGCAGAGCCCATGGTCAGTTAGGGTCAGTTACCACCAGTACCAGTCAACAAAAAGTTGGGGGGGGGGTGCCCAGGGCACAGTATGACTTTGCAACAAGGCCTCTTTCTTCACCTCTGTTAGTTCTTTCTGCATATCTCTTGCTTCTTTCTGTACCTTTCTTCCCCTTTCTGGACTTCTGTTGCCTCTTTCTGCATTTCTCTTGCTTCTTTCTGTGCCGTTCTTCCTCTTTCTGCACATGTCCTACCTCTGTAGGCATAGTTAGAAATTAGCATTTAAAAAAACGTAAAAATTCACTGAGACAACCATAGGGTTCAGGGGCGTTATAATTAGAAATTTTCATTTAAAATAATCTTTGAAATTTGCGGAAAAAACTATAGGTTTCCGCGACGTTATAGTAAGAAATTAGCATTTAAAAATCCTTGGAAATTCACCGAAAAAAACATAGGTTTCAGGGACGTTAAATTTAGAAATTAGCATTTAAAATACCTTGGAAATCCACTGAAAAACCTCAGTTTCAAGTATGTTATAGATAGTTTGACATTTCACCAGTACAAAACCAGAGAAATTCCGCTGTTATAGTTAGTTGAGCTAACTATAACTCGCGTCCCCGCAATGCACTGCTGATGACTGCACATATTACATCACTCATGACATGGTCAGTGACATCACTGATGACCGCTGATGACATCTCAAATGACATCACTGATGTCAAGTTCTAAGGTTACATTGCCACGTACTCACCAATACAGCTACTCACACTCCCACGTATTTGCTTAGAGTCACTGACACACCCACCCACTCACCCAAACAGCATCTCAACACAGGCACTCACTTACCCACACAAACACTCTCATACCTACACAACCACTTATATAACAAGTCAAGTCAAGTCAAGTCAAAGAATTTATATAGCGCACTACATACCCAGAGGGTCTCAAGGCGCTTAGGGAGGGGAGGAGGATTACTTGTCAAATATCCACGTTTTAAGTTGCTTTCTGAATGCTAGGTGGTTCTGGGTAAGGCGAAGGTAAGTGGGGAGTGAGTTCCATGTTTTAGCTGCCAGGTATGAGAAGGATCTACCTCCCATGGTGGTCTTGTTGATGCGAGGTACATAGGCGAGGGCTTGGCTGGAAGAGCGTAGTTGGGGGGAGGGGGTGTAGAAGGACAGTCGTGAGTTGAGGCATTCTGGTCCGATATCGTAGAGTGATTTGTGTGCGTGGGTTAGAAGTCGGAAAGTGATCCTCTTATTGACGGGTAGCCAGTGGAGGTTTTTCAGGTGACCAGTGATGTGTTCGTTACGCGGGATGTCTAATATGATCCTGGCTGAGGCGTTTTGGATTCGTTGGAGTTTTTTCTGGAGTTTAGCGGTAGTACCTGCGTAGAGGGTGTTTCCGTGGTCCAGTCGGCTCGTGACCAGAGCATGGGTGACTGTTTTTCTTGTGTCGGTGGGGATCCAGCAAAATGTTTTTTTGAGCATGCGAAGAATGTTGAAGCAGGATGAGGAGGCGGCGCTGACTTGTCTGTTCATTGAAAGTGAAGAATCCAGGATAACGCATAGGTTCCGTGCGTGGTCTGTCGGGATGAGTGCTTTTCCAAGGGCTTCCGGCCACCAAGAGTCATCCCATGCAGAGGGGGATGTACCTAAGATGAGGACTTCTGTTTTATCTGAGTTCAGTTTCAGACGGCTGTGTTTCATCCATTCGGCAACTTCTTTCATTCCTTCGTGTAGGTTAGTTTTGGCGGTGCTGGGGTCATTGGTGAGAGAAAGGATCAGTTGAGTGTCATCCGCGTAAGAGATGATGTTGAGGTTCTGTTGGCGGGCGATGGCCGCGAGGGGGCTCATGTATATGTTGAAGAGGGTGGGACTGAGTGAGGATCCTTGTGGTACACCACAGATGACTTCAATGGCCTCGGACTTGAATGGTGGAAGGCGGACTCTCTGGGTTCTTCCGGTGAGGAACAAGGTGATCCATTCAAGGGCTTTTCCATGTATTCCGAGGCCTCACACATCTGTTCACTCACCCATACAGCCATTCACAAACACTCACTCTCCAATACATCCACTCACACAGCAACTCACCTAAACAAACACACACTCACTCCCCATGCAGCCACTTATACACACAGTCACTCACTTATACAGCCATTCAGACATCCACTCACTTATCCATACAACCTCTGCATACCCATTACCCACCCATAGAGCCGTTCACAACACCACTCTCTCACCCATACAGTCACTGACACTCCTATTCACTCACCAATACAGCCACTCACACACCATCTCACTCATCAACAAAGCTACTCATACACTCAATTCAATTCAAATGATGCTTTATTTGATTTAAATAATTAAATCATAAAATCACAGTACATTAAAAAAGGAATAAAACAACATATCATATGTGTAAGATTAACAATCCAATAAAAATAAAATAACATGTATTACTATTAAAAAAAGGGGTATCAAACTCATTAGGTACACATCCATAGCATAAATAAATGTCATAAACATTTAAGAAATAAGGTGGCCTTGTATGGTTTTCATGTATCTATAATCAGTAACAATTCCTTCATCTAACAATTGTAGCTTAATGAATGCCGGTCAACATTCTCTCAAACCTTTATCCTTTAAAATAGGCAGAATCCATCTTAACCTAATCAATGAATACAATTTACAGAAAAAGATTATATGAATAAGTGGACCTTACAGATACATTGTCACATGAACATAGGCATAGTATGTGTGACCAGTCATTCATCTTTGGAAAGCTAACCATGTTATGAAATTTGCCCAGACTTTAACGGGTCAGAAGCAGCCTATCATAGTTCCTTTGCACATTTGTTAAATAGGGTTGTATCCCCAGTTGTGTCTAGAGCAGGTGATTTTATCTGACAGACAATTTCATGATGTTCGTGGAAAATCTAAGCGTCTCCAGGTCATTAATGCAGGATAAATGTAATTCCTTTCTTGTAACAGAAATCAAGCTGGCAGGATTGGAAAAGTACTCAGGACAGCCTAGATCGTCCATAGGTTTTTTGACATATTTAAGCCAAGGAATGAAAAGGCCGGACGCAGTACTTGTCCATACCTTGTGTCATAGTGAGAACGGCTGGATTTTGATTACATCCGATAGATATGACAATCCCAATTTGGCGTGGCAGATGTATGTGGGTGTGCTGCTCGGAACAGCTTAAAGATATCTTAAAAAAACTATTTTCAACTTGCTGTAAATGACATATGTAATTTCTTATTACTCCACAAGAAAGAAGTTAAAATGGAATTAAAGTTTTTTAAAATATTTTGAGGGGATGGAAAATGGAATATTAGAGATTGTGTGCAAAACTATGGGAGAAAGCATCATTTTTATGGTGTCTAAGCGACCCCACCAGGACAGATAAACGGGATGCCATTTCCTAGTTAAAGACAACCTTTGTATACAGTTGTCCAAGCAGCGAGATACTGTTCCTGATATAGAGGAAGTAAAGTGTAAACCTAAGTATTTAATATACTGAGGACTCCACGTGAACCCTGAAGTAGTAAAGTCAGCTTTGAAAGTGTGTTTAGTGAGGGGCAAGATCTCACATTTATCTTTATTTAATTTGTAACCAGAGACAGATGCAAATGAGTCAACTTCTTCTAGAAAAGCGGGAAGGGAGGCCTGAGGTTGTGAAAGGAATAAAAGGACGTTAGAATACAAAATAGATATCAAAGCGGTAATTTTTTGGGCCAAAGCAAAACCATTTTAGTGTACGAAAGAGGAAAGGCCATTCAACTCTATTGAATGCTTTTTCTGCATCCAAGGCTGTGGCTGCCAATGAATGGGTAGTATGCGGGATTTTGGAAAGAATATAAAGAAATAAGCGAGGGTTATCTGTGTTAAGTCATCCCTTAACAAAACCAGATTGCTCAGTTCTTAACAAGTTAGGCATATGAGATTCTGGACGCAAAGCCAGAGCTTTGGAGAAAAATTGATCGTCAATGTTTACCAAAGAAATGGGGCGGTAGTTTTTACAGTATTGGGGATCTTTGCCCTCTTTAGGTATAATACAAATAAGAGCATCTGAAAAAGAGCATTGAGATTCATGGGATTGTAAGAAGGGGAGGATGAGAGTACGCAGTTTAGGTATAAGTAAATGTGCAAAGTGAGTGAAAAATTCCACAGTAAAACCGTCTGGGCCCGTAGCTTTGTTCTTCTTAAGTGTTTTTAAGGCATCAAGGAGTTCCTTGTGTGACAAGTCAGATTCCAAAGGTGAGAAATCCGAGGGTGCATTGGGAGGACATTGGAACTTGGAGGGAAATTGGGAGATGGATTGATCAGAGGAAAGAGTTTCAGAAGAATAAAGTGACTTGTAAAAGAGGAGGAATTTTTTAAAATGTCATCATCTTTGAATTTTAGCTGATGATTTTGACCAAAGATAGATTCTATATTAAGTGTATTTTGTTTCATCTTAAAGTAGTTAGCTAATAGTTTTCCTGCTTTATTCTGATCACCCTAATATTTTGCGCTAGATTTTAGAAAATAGTTGGAAGCATTGTTAGTGGTATCCTAATTAAATTGAAATGTAGCTTTTATAAGGTCAGATAAGCAGTCCTTTGATTTGAAGGAGTAATAGGATTGTTCCAATATTTTAATTTTGGTCAATAAGGCAGTAGTAGCTTTTTGGTCGTTTTAAAAATTTTTGAGACAAAACTAATAATTAAGTCTCTGAGGCCTTAAAAGCGTCCCAAACTACATGAAAAGGTATGTTATCCCCTTGATTAAGAAGAAAATATTAATTAAAGAAAGAGGTACAGGACAAAGTAAAAATGGGATCTAAAAGCAAAGTGTTACTTAAGCGCCATTTGTGGGAAGCTGGAGGTTTGTGCAAAACATCAAGGTGAATGGTTATGGGAGCATGGTTCGATATTAAGATGGCCCCTTTATCTGCAGCCACTAATGATTGAGAAAGACTATGGGAAATAAAAATAAATAATCCAATCGCCATTGAGTGTGATGTACTGGTGAATAAAAGGAGTATTCTCTTAATGTGGGATTGCATAATATCCAGGCATCTGTAAGTTTGTGTTGTCGAACCATTTGTGTGAATGATTTGTGAGATTTATGAGGGACAAAGGGATTTAAGGAGTTCCGATCAATAAAGGGGTCAAAGGCTTTGTTTCAATCCCCTGCAAGGATAAAGTTATCGTCAGAGTTTTGTGTAACTAGTTGGGATAGAGAGGTCCAAAAAGAAGGATCTCCAGCTGTGGGTGCATAGATATTCAATAAAGAGAGCGGGACATTATCTGCCAAAAGTTTTACAAATACCCATCTACCTGATTGATCTGCACATTGTGAAAGTATCTTAATCAAAAGGGATTTTCGGAAAAGAATAAGGACACCATTACGTTTGCATCCCCAGGGGAGAAAAGAACCTCGCCTACCCAACCTCTCTTCAACTTTGCAGACTCTTCAGCTGAAAGGGGAGATTCTTGTATGCAAGCGATATCTTCTCCTACTTTATGTAAATGAGTCAAAACTCTCTACCGCTTACTAGGTGAATGTAAACCTTTGTCATTCCAGGATATGATTTTTAAAGGCATAGAGCGAAACTGTAGTAATGTAATGAATACCGAATTAAACAAAATGGTAGGTACATGAAAACAATTCTATCACCAAACCAACTGTATGAATAGTAAAACATTTGAAAAGAGGAAAAGAAGAAAAAAGAGAACAAGATGCAATGGTTATACAATGTTTGAAAATCACGAAAGTATTTAAAGAAAAAGAAAGATGTCTAAGAAAAGTAGAAAAGAGATAGAAAGGAGGGGTGTTGATATAGAAGACTAAAAGAATAAATGAAAGAGAAGACTTACATAAATTCCAAAGCATACGAGGGGTGGGAGGGTGGAAGGCCGCACGGAAAAATGACGCGTCCAGGACCCATGTGGGGAGACGGAAGAGGAAGACAATTCCAACGGACTTTAAAAAACATGAGGGAGGGAGGAACATGCGAAAAACAACCTTTGAGGAGAAAGAAGACATTAAATATATAATTAGAATAATAGAAGTAAAAATATATCTATGCTGACATAGGAATAATCTACAAACAAGACAAGAAAAAAGAAAAGTGAAGTGAAAATTAATTAGAAGCATAGAACCATATCAATATCTAAAACAGTCTATTAGAAGCTCGATGAACATGCTTGTAATCGAACTATAGGAAAGGTAAGGCATATGAAAGGATTGGAAACAGAACATAAACATGAATGTCTATTTGGAGGTTGACGCGGAGGTGATATCCATTGAATCAGACTGATAAGAATAAAGGAAGTTCTTAAGTTTTAGCGGATCCTCATAAGTGTTAGTCTTGTTGAGTGTAGTGTGGAGAAGTGTGGCTCAATGGTGAGAGCAGGCAGACCTCGATGCAGAGCTCTGGCCAGGGACCAGGGTTCGATTCCTGCCCCGGCGGGTCTCGGGCTCATTAATTCCCCTGACTGGATATTCTCGCCGCAGTGCCTATTCTGATCATGGGTCCCACGCTGCAACTCTGGGCAAAAGCTTGCTTAGGCTCCACAACGGCCCCCACAATGCGAGGGATGCCTGGTCTGAACCATTGGGGTGCCCAGGAGTGGACACTTCACAGGAAAAGCCAGGAAGGTGGTATTCGTACAAGCGCTGGGAAACCCACTGCGGGTAGCTGTGCGCTATACAAGTACAACACATTTACATTTACATTTGTTGTTAATAGGCACTTTAAATAGGCATGGATGAAAGAGTCCATATCTTGCACCTATCAAGCGTAACTGAGGTCTCAATGCTAAGAACTCCTTGCGATGGTCTGCTGTCCGTTTAGCACAATCCTGAGTGAAAAATAATGAATTTCCTGACCAAGTAATTTTTTTTCAATGCTCTAGCTGCAGATAACATTTTTAATAGGTCAGTGTACTCAAATAAATACAATATCACTCCCCTTGGTTTCCTTATTGAAGAAGCAGATGCCAGATGTGATGTTGAACCTAGTCGATAAGCCGTTTGGATGCTCAGGATTTTACTTTCCAGAAGCTTGTGGAGTTTGGGAATAAAGTTCTTGAAAAAAGCAATTGGATCAGACCCTTCTCTCCCTTCTGGCAGACCATAAATGCGAACATTATTCCTCCTATTTCTATTTTCTAAATTTTCGATTTATTTATGCAAGGTTGATACCTGAGAGAGTAATGAGTCTATTTTGGAAGTAGAAGAATTCAAGAAATCAACATTTTGTTCTAGGGCGGTGACAAGTTGTTCTACACATGACCATTTATTAGACAGTTCCTGGAGTGTAGAAGTGGTTTTTTCAATAAATGAGCGCAAGGCCCTGATTTCCTCTAGCAGTAAGTCCAGTGTGACCTAAAAGGCTTGTTTGAGAGGAGAAAGAGGATCTTTCTTCAATCTTTTAGTGGATACTTTAGTAACGCCTGAAGCCAGGGTAGGCATCGATGTTGATGCACTTTTTGGAGAAGAATTGGCTGGATCATCCATATCTAAGCACTGGTAGCGTGAACTAGTTTGAAGTAGAAATCTGCAGGATGAGGATTTAGGTTGAAGTGACCCTTTAAGTTGTCTGCCCATGAAGAGGATAGAGACCGCAATGAAAGATCAATAGTGGCGTGTCCACAAGCTACAGATTCTAGAGAATGAGCTTCATAGTTCAGCAGAAAACATACAAGTAGGCTCATAAAGCACGTATAACTAAGTAAGTTCCTGCAATAATGTAGGTATACAAATGTATAATTAGACATGCAACAAAAAATTGTTGAAAAAGGATTATATGAGGTTTGAACTGTATTAAGAAAAAACATGCCTAAAACATACCATAAATAATAATAGAAAATAGTACAAATATGAGAGAAAGCATGCATTCCTTGTATAGAGAGTAAGCAACATTTGAAGCATCTCAGGGTATTAATGCACTAGGCAGGAGCTGGTAGTATATTGTGAGGGATCCAAAGGTTAGACAAGAAAGCAATCATCGCATTGATAAGAGACAAACACAAAACATCATAGAATGACAATTGGTGCAGTCATCAATTTATAGCTCCTGTGAGATGTATTCAAGGAGCTGATGCTATGGCATATCAAATGTCTCTCATTTTACAGTAGAGAGAGTCTAATAAGGTACCGCATAGGATGGAGTCTCCATCGGCGGGATGAAGAAAAAGGACCCAAAATGGCGGATGAAAGCTCAGGAGATCTGTTCTGCACTTAAATCTTAAAGTAAAAACTGCCTGCGGGCTTCAGGGAGAGCCTTGAAGAAAAATACCTTTAATGTCCTGAAAGGACCTGTGAAATGTCCGGAGGAGAAACAGCATTCAAATTTTCAAAAGCGACGCAGTGA
Source organism: Lissotriton vulgaris (assembly GCF_964263255.1). Lineage (NCBI taxonomy): Eukaryota > Metazoa > Chordata > Amphibia > Caudata > Salamandridae > Lissotriton > Lissotriton vulgaris. Next base: position 450,520,603 of record NC_141697.1, read on the forward strand.
ATTTAGTCACTCAGCAGTTATAGCAAAATGGGGGTCGGGAGTTCAGTAGAACCGCGTCGCAACTTCAGGTGTAGAATATCAGGTGCATTGCGAATTACCAGCCTCAAATTCAGTTACATGAAGCCCCCAAGCCGTTCATGTACAGCATCCTCCATTTTAAAGCTGATTCATGAGGAATAAACGCTGCGTCGTCCGTCTCCTCTCCCATCTCATCAAAGGAACAACGGAAACGCTGCCATTTTTGTCGGGCGCCAGCCACGCCCCCCACTTGTAACATACTAAACACATAAGTGACGATGACTTTGTTATCATCTGCTCGCATAACCTGCTGCATTTACTGCTAAGGTTGTTTGTAATGTGGGTCCCCTAGACCTGCATTATTTTTTCTCTTACCACTAACTTGTACCTCATATCATCAATTCGAACACCTCATATATCCAACTGTCACTGAGATAGTAGCAACAAGTGTATGTAAATGATCAGGGCTTCACCTGTAATCTGTATATCATATGCCTGGTACAAACGACTCAGTTGCCCAACCCTTGTTTGTATCCCAACTATATCTGATTGTATGCCTGTTTTCTTTCTTAAAATGAATAAAATATTTAGAAATAAAAATAAGTTTGTAGGAGAACAATTTATGATCATCAACTAATAAAAGGACGCCCTATTATCAATGCCTCTGGTATCAGTAATACAGGCGCTAATATTACCACATGTTAATTCTTGTCCATTCAAAATGTGAGACCATGAAAATAGAACGTCGGAATAGTGACATTGAGAGATATCTATTGTGGGGCGCGAATAGGCTTAAGAATATCAAAGTGAAAGATGAAAAATGTAGACCAACAATAAAAATCCTTCTCCGACACATACCAAGAAGTAAATTAAGCGCTTGAACACCAGAACAATTTCATAGTACTCACTGATGTTGGGGCACCTTTGAATTTTTCTGACACCTGCTCGGAAGTAGACGTACTCAGCAGACACTAGGCTGAGGGCGCTCTCCCAAATCTGCTGTACTTTACTTTTTTCTACCCAATCTCAATGTTTTATCACATCATTTGGAATGCAAATCAATACCTTAATGTAATATGTATGCAGTTTTAAATGCCAGCTATGCTACCATATGCAGATTGATTCCACATTGAAATGTACTCTGTTCGATGTCTGCCGACACCCATCACACTTCATTAACCAAAGGTGGTCTCTGTAGAACTGAGTAATTACTGCGACTAATCAATTGCTCCTTCTGGGTGAGACATGGGCATTGTCACGCAGCCTTGTGGAATACATCACACAGTAAATATGTCTTGTTAAAATGACACTGCGGAGGTGCCATTACCCGCATTCGTCAACGACAGTTAATCCACTAACGCAGAAATATTTTCCAAATATTCCGTTGCTCTCCAGTAGGCTGCCTTTTTGTGGTCCAAGGTCCTCTGGGCCAGAAAGGCCTCGCCTGGCATAGTATTTGGAATGCATCCAGATGACGTACACAAAAGGACTTAATGGGCCAAATTTAGATAGCAGGTAGTTCAAGAAGATGATGAAACGCAGTGTACAGCAGCACCAGCGAGGGGCAACTGATGGAATTAACGGCAGGAAATCTGTCTCGCAATAAAACAGTTCATAAACGTGGAAGCCATTCAAAGGCACAATTTCCACTGGGAATCCATTTTAGTGCCCGTGTGCTTCTTTTAGGAAGCATGGCGTTTTAATACCTCTCTCACTTAAATGGGTTTCTGGAGGCAACGAAGAGCTAAAGATGTTTCTTCACCCAGGGGACCGGCAATTGCTGCCGCGTGGTTGTGTTCTATTCAGAGAAACTGGTGGTATCAGAGTCATTTTCTCTAGTTTGGCAAGAAAAAAGGAAAGTAAAGAATAACAACTGACAACTTTGAAATAAAAGGAGCAAGGGCACGTTGTGCTATAACTGCGTGGTACATTAATCGTGGCAGAAATAGGATATAAAAGTAAACATGAAAATATTATCCATGAAAGGGCAATGAGACTGGAAGTGTAAAAGCAACGACATTGTAAAAGCAATCTTGTATTAAGAGGAACAAAAGTGTCCCTTTGTTTCTCATACAAATCCCATTTCCGTCCCATCAACAGACAGGAGACAAAGGAAGAACACAAAATCTCACAAGAATTGAAAAAGCCTATGGATTCAGCTTTGGCTGCCAGCCTTGTGGCTTTGTCAACACCTGTGTAGTTGTGTTCATGGTTTGTGCACAGCTTTAATGTATGGGAAGGTGCCGGACCCCCGTCAAAATAAAACAAGCATTGGCATAGCCAATAGGTCTCGCCTTTGGGATCTTATAAGTGTTTTTAGCCATGCAACACACAGGCTGCAAGTTTACAAACATCCGAAAGTAGATATAGTAGTTAGCCACATTTTATGTAACAGCTTCAGGACCCGAATGATTCTGCCCCGCATGCCCTGTGAGCAGGATTAAGCTAGAGCATTAACGACCGAGCTGTGGTGGGTGCGGGGGATGGGGGGGGTCATGGAAGGCAGCAAGGCAAGGTGCACCAGCCAAAGCAGGAACCTGGTCCATCAAGTGGAGGTGGCGACTTGAAACATGCAGCGGTCCTTGTGCGAATTGATGCACAAATGCATGAAATGAGGGGATGTGTGATATTTTGCATAAATGAGAGTTCAATGGCCATTGATTTACAAGATGGTTTGAGGAATCAAAATTCGGAGTACACTTTATTTCAATATCAAATTGATGTGACCCCAAAGCATCTAGAGCTACCTTACTGCTGGTGGTTAAACTTCCACGCAAAAACATATGAGGGTGTACTAATCAGGGCAGGACTGGCCTGAGAGGGCACTGTGCATTTCCCTGGTGGGCCAGAGCGGTGGGGGTCGCTTTTGTGCCTGTGGGGGCTGGTTTTGTAATGGGGAGCCAATTTTGCAGCAGTGTTCCAATATCGGCCCCTTGTAACATAAGCAAGAGCGGTGCATTTCACTAGCACCCCCATACCCTGCCCTCAGAACCAGTCAGGTAGCAGTCGCCAGGACTGGTTGCTGTTCCCCGTCCGGCCCTGGTACTAATCGAACAAATTATGTTGCCTAGAGATGTGGTAACGGCCTTTTAAAAAAAATTTGCAAAACGCTGCATGGCAGGTGGCTTTCTAAGTAAAGGGTGGGGTAGGAAATGAAATGGTAACTATCAACAAACATGTAATTTGTCATCGGATTCTTGGTGTACCGTTTGACAGCATATTAGGCGTTACAAAAATATTTGTGATGGGTAAAGCTTTAATTATATTTAGTTGTAAATGTTGCCAATAAAGTTTGATTCTATGAAATCAGTTGCATGATATTCCTCTGTCTGGGATTGTTCTGGCCCACGTTTTCCGAGTTTCTTTGTTGAACATCAAGCCTTTTCTTGGAGACCAGGCTGAGGCCGGCAGAGCTGTGTGTTCCACATAGGTTTTGCCCAATTTGCACTCCTGGGGGCTGTAGTATACATTTTACGGCACTGTTGCAGGGTTTTGGTTAAAGTTCAGAAGGTGCCCTTGTGCTTTAAGATTCGATTCGAAGTCTACCTAATAAACCTCATTGCCCTGTTCACTCTCACCCTGTGTATCTGTTGGAGCAGATAGAGGTCCTAGTTGGTAACAGGGTAGGAGAAGCCGGGCTCTCCTTTCATATGCAAGGTTTCAAATGGCTAGCGGCTGGTTTAGAGATCGTTATCCATATAAAATCACTTGATGTCAGTGCTAAATCTGCAACCGGCATGGTAACCGGTTGAGTTACCTCTATTGTACTACAAGACAGCAGTGCTAATGCTACCAAGGGGTGGATTTTGGTACTCTGAATATTTGGCGTTCCTCGGTCCCTTGCCAGGGAGTGAGAAGGGGCGGCTTTTGCGTTCTGCGGGGCATTAGCATGCAATTCCCAGCATTTCAGTGTAGAATCAGATAAGTGAGATAGGGACACAAAGAGCAGTATTACAGGGTTGACCAAGGGTTGATATGAGTGGGAGGGGGCAGGCACCGGGCAATGTGGCTGGATGTTGTGGTGAGCAGTCAACAGGAGGTGGGCAATCTGGGAACAGAGGTAGATGTTGATCTGGAGTGCCAGAAATAATTAAAGTACTGATGCATGGGGCTGCTTGAAATTAGGAATTGCTTTTTCAAGCTTTTTAAAAATATCGCTGTTATTTGCAACATTTGCACTATTTTAATTTAAATTGCCGCTTCCAGTGCTGGTGGTCTTCCCGCTCCGGCCGCAGTGTTTCCTGGAGCCTTGGGGGACAACAGGGGCCCATTTGTGTATAGGGAAGGCTGTGCTTAATAATACAGCCTGGCCGCACCGGTCCGACTCGGCACTTAGAGCCGTTGAGCGGAGGGCGGTCAGGTAAGAGCCAGTCACTTCCGCTTGGAGCTGCGGCTAGCGCACTAGTCTTTCCGTGACAAAGGGCTATTTAGCCCTTCTATCAGTCTGAGCGCGCAGCGGTCGCGCGCAGGGGCGCACCTAGGAGCTCGCCTAAGACAAGCTGAAGACAAGCCCGTCTGCGCCCGTCCGCGACCGGACGTGGCCAGGGGCCATGGGCTCTACACCCAAGAGCCTGGACCCTTCTGGGCGTCATACCATCTGCTATTCAGCTCAGGTATTGAAAGAGTTACGACCAGCCTTATCAGCAGGCTGTACGCAAGACACATGGTGGTGTCTTGAAGGTCCTTTTCCCTGTATTAGCTGTCGCCATCAGGCTTCTCTTACCTACCCACCCATTGGTATCTGCACTATGATATCTAAAGGGTCTTACCCTCAAAAACCCTCTACTAAGCACCCCACCTGTAGTAACATCGTAGTAAACCCAATACAATCCGGGCTAAAAAGTTTCCTCATAAATATTCGTTCCTTACCCAAACACTATCAGGAACTCTGGGACCTTGTCAACACTATCACACCAGATATTTTTTTTCTTACCGAGACTTGGCTGAAGCCCCACACCGTGCCGGCCATCATACTAGGGGTTCCAACCGGATACAAGGTTCTTAAATTAGATCGCCCCATCAAAACAGGTGGTGGTATTGCTGTTATATATAGAGAAGGCTTGAAGGTCTCTCTACTCGATCAGAGATGCTGCCCTCTGATGGAGGTTATGATTTTTAAGATCAGCTCTACATCTACAATCCATTGGAGGGGAGCATTAGTCTATCGTCCTCCGGGGCCGAGTACGAGCTTCTCGCTCACTCTAATGGAATTACTAGCCCCATATTTTAACGCCAAGGAAAACTTTATTTTACTTGGAGATTTTAATATTCGCATAGATCTCCCCAATCAACCAGACACAGTATCCTTGCTCTCCGATCTTTCCACACTAGGACTAGTAATTCGGAATAGTGGTCCAACACATATAGGTGGACACACCCTGGACTTAATTTTCTGTAACTGCCCTAAGATAAAATGTGATTCACCTATCCCGGTTAGCTGGTCTGACCATTATATGGTCGAATATACACTCTTAGGCCATCACCTGCCACGCCACAAGTCTCTCCCAGCAGTCTGGCGACGACAGTGGCATAAGGTAACCCGAGATGGGCTACAGAGGGTATGGAATTAACCTATTATTCTTGTGAATGATGATGTCGAGAGTCGTCTTATTTGGTTCAACAGGGCCCTCCTAGAGGCGGTGGGTTCTCTGGCGCCTCTGAAACTCCACAAACAGTACCCAAGATCTAAACAGGAAGTTTGGTACTCGGAAGAGCTGAGAGTGGAGAAGCAGGGGTGTAGAAAGCTGGAAAAATTCTGGAGGAAGTCACACACACCTCTTAGCAGGAAGTTGTACTCAGAGGCTCTGGCCATCTCTCATAGAAAAATAAAATTGGCCAGGAAGAACAATCTCGCCTTACAATTGGCTGAAGCTGGTAATTCTACCAGAGAACTATTTAATCAAATTCTGTTGGAGGGGGATTTACCGCCCATAACTTGGAATAAAGCGTTGATTACGCTCATTTTGAAACCAGGCAAAGGTTTCTTCTGACTGCGGCTCTTATCGCCCTATTTCAATACTTAACACTGACTACAAGATCTTTACGTCACTCTTGGCTAACAGGTTGGGTCAGGTTGCTCCCTCAGTCCTACATTCTAACCAAAAGGGCTTTGTCAAGGGTCGCCAGCTCTTCGAGCTGACGTACGACTTGATAGGAGCAATTGATATAGCAACTAGCTCCTCATTACCCTTGGCTATTCTCACGTTGGACACCACCAAGGCCTTCAACAGGGTCAACTGGTTGTACCTGTCGGAGGCCTTGGAAAAATTTGGCGTGGGTAAGGCCTTCCGCAGAGTAGTAGAACTTCTATACCATAATCCATCTGCTTAGGTCCTGGTTAATGGCAGTTTGTCGGAACCATTCACAATTACAAGGGGAACACGACAGGGTTGCCCTCTATCGCCCCTGCTTTTTGATCTCTATATTGAGCCTTTGCTCAAAAAATTCGGGAGGAAAATAACATCATACCTTTTAAATATAGAGACTGGGAAAAAAAGGTGTCCCTATATGCCGACGATATTATGATTATGACTTCAGATATCAACACTGCATTTCCGACAGCTATAAAGTTAGCATTGGAATTTGGTAACATCTCTGGGTATGAAGTAAACGCCACCAAGACCAATGTTATGGTGAGGAATAGTGTAACAACTGGGCTCCCTGTGCAACTTTGTGGTAACATGAGATATTTAGGCATAAGAATTGTTAAAGATATAAACCTGATCGCTTCTACAAACTTTACCTTAGTTGCTAAAGAGTGTAGGAAATTAATGGGCTCTTGGGGTCATCTCCCATTGACACTTTTGGGTCGCTCAAACCTAGTAAAAATGTCCATTTTACCTAAGTTGACTTTCATTTTTAACAGTATACCACTATATTTTGAAACTTCACTAATAGCGAAGATGCAGAGTAATATCTCTTCATTTGTTTGGAAGAACAAATGTGTAAGAATAGCCTGGAAGAAATTAAGGCGTCGCAGGGAGAAGGGTGGTTTGGCAGCCCCGGACTTCCTGATTTACGCCTGGGCCTTTCAGATGTCACATGCTCGAATGCTCCTAAAAACTCCATCAGATCAAGTCACCGGGTCGATGTTTACAACATTAGGGCAGATGGGGTTTCTTTTTAAGTTTGGAGACCCCAAATATTTCAAGAAGATCAAACTGAAGGTGTTGCTGGGCCTAGCAAAACTTGGTATAATCTTAGAGTAACTACTAAAATAGGATACTACTCAAATAGATCTCCCAAATGGGATCTCCTTGTTCCTCCTGGTTGGGTTAATGATGTATTGATAAATCCATTAATAGACGCCGGCATCTCAACTTGGGGTGACCTGTATATTATTTTTTTGTTAACCACATCGCTGCTGTGGTTATTTTTCCCCTGTGCTGGATCCTCTCATTTCCCATTGTTCATGACGAGCTCAGCTCGTCATCAGCACACAACACCCGTGGGTGATGACGAGCTGAGCTCGTCATCAGCATCGAAAGGGTTAAATAATAACTTTTTTTTCTTGATTCATTTGCCTTTTTGTCAGTCACAGCCCTACTCAACAATGTTAATAAGTAGACTGCTACACTCTACTTCCATATACACAGTAGTTTGGTCAAATAAATATGGTTCAATGAATCCCATAATTTAAAACAACTATACTAATAAACTCATTCACAAATTCATTAGTCTAGTTCAAATGTCAAATTCCAGTTTATTACCACAGTATAAAGAAGTTGACATGAAAAAAACACTGTTTTTTCACGAGACTTCCTCATATGAATTTACGTTGCTGCACAGTTTTAACGACCTGTGTCCGGTTTTTGTTCAATATCACTTCAAAACGAATAGACATACGAATTCCATGACATAAATGTATAGGTAGATGCACAAAGCACAATATGCTATTCATTAGTATTTTTGAGGTAGAGGAGGGGCATCAGGACCTGCTCGATGCTGCACCTCTACAACTCATGGCATTTCCCCACTCTGAACAATGTCATTAAATTGCTATTTTGAACATATGTATAACAAAGATGTTAGGTGTCAGTTTATATTGAAAAGGCTTCTTTTAGATTGCTTACAACTTTCACTTTGATGTTGTTTGTCAGATTCGGACACAATTTGGTGCTTGCTTGGAATGAGAAAACTCGGTCAAAGAGTCCTAAGGTAGTCAGAAGGTACTGGGATTCAATTGTAAGTTCTGGAGTCTTTCCCCTCTGGTGTTCTCTGGCAACCATATTGCGGACACCAAACCTGGGAAATAAAGACCTCTTTTTATCACTTGATTTTCAAGGAAGTTCAACGATTATCCAATAGGTAACTAAGGGGCAGATTTACAAGAAAGTGGCGCATCTGTGAAGATGCGTCACTTTCCCTCCGCCACTTTAAGAAACCCTTGAGCCACTATGGATCTGCCGTATTTACAATACGGTGCACCATGGCACAAGGTTTGACAAATGTTTCAGAAATTCTGAGGCATCTGTTGACGCAAAAGTCACGCATTGCTGGAGTTGTGTATCAAGCACGATGCAACCCCAGCAATGCAGGGGGAGCCCAATCCTCATTGTGCAGCCTCACTCCTTACAACTGCTTCAAGCAGGCGTAAGAAGTTGACGCAGTGGCGTCCTAGAAGTGGCACATTGAAATCATGTAGATTTCACTGCAACACTTCTACAAGGCTTTTTTGCATTGGAACGCCCACCCTGAATACATTCTACCTGATGCAGGTATAATGTGACGCAGGGCTTTACAACGTGACGCATCTCCCTAGATGAGTCACGTTGTAAATGGGCCGCATTTTTATGCTGCTGAGTCACAAAAAGTGATGCAACTGCGGCGCAAAAACGATGCAAGGGGCTTGTAAATCTTCCCCCAAGAACGTAGTAATAAAAAAACAAAACTTAGTAAATCGCTGTGCAGTCAATGCGTTTTCTTATCAAAAGTAATTTATTATACACAAAACTAAATACTAGACACACATTAACAAATGTACACAGAGTGGGAGGTGGGAATGCTTTCTAATTTGCAACATAACTGACAAAGAGCAGACTATAGGGATAGGTCACACAGGCCAAGTAAGTCCCTAACTGTACCCGTGAATCTCAGTAATAATATTATTCTTTTAGATAATTTTTTATTCAGCAGAATGGCATGTCCAACTCAGTGGCTCAAGCAATGTCTAACATGTAATCTCTAAGTATGAGAATACATTCCTTCTCCAGCAATGGTATTTTACCAAAAACTTCAGTTTGTACAAAGAAAACAGTAAGTATTCTTTTGCAATATTCGTTAGCAATATGGAACAGCTTATTGTAGTACCGCAGAAACTGCTAGCTGAAAAAGAGCATTCAACTTCTTTCCATATTGTTTCCAACCTAGAAACGAATTTGTCAGCCTGACACTGGAACAATGTGCGATCCTCTCTACAGTTCTCACAAGGACAATTCCCACAAAATAATATTGAGCTCTGCAAAATACCAACTCCACATGGGCGTAATGCAGGTCCCTGCAGCCCCTGAGGTGCTGGGTGCCCCAAGCCTTCAAGGGGGCCCCTATACCCTTAAAAGGGCCCCATTCAGCCGAAGGTCAATGAATATCTGTGAGATATGGTAGACTCAGGGGCCACTCATCGCATACTATAGGGGACCCCATCATTTTGCGTTATGCCACTGCATCTCCAGTCTCTACTTGTTAATTCTAAAGCATGTTTGTATACAGTGATGATGCCAACCATGTGGTCTAAATGGCTCAAATTTGGTACCTACTGGCAAATACATCAATACTATCATCAGGGAATTTGTTTCCCAAGCTGACAACCATATGAGGGATACTATGGACCTCATAAGCCAAATAGATGATAGACCATTCAATTCAGAAACAGACCACTTGATCAGTTTAGATATAGAGTCATTGTACACCAACATCCCAAAAATGAAAGGCTTAGAAGTCATTCGTAACATCTTAAACACCCGCCCTAACCCTGCCAGAATGAAAAAAGGAGTTTTAATGGGGCATGCTTTGCCCCCAATTTTACCATTCTATACGTCTCTGAGCTTGAGAAAAATCAAATTCTGACATCGACAAACTTCGATTATAACCAGATAGGTTTTTGGAAAATATATAGATGATAACAAGGTTCATAAGATTATCTGAAAAAACATGGGCTTACTACAAACTCAAATATCTTTTACAGAACCACCTATTTTCTATAATAAAAAAATATAGTATTTGGCTGATGATTTGGTTCATGATATCACTTGTAAGATGTACACCAACAACATCCAATCCATCACAACTGCCTGGGGTCTGCCACCAGTCATTGGCCCTTCATATGCCAACACTGTATAGTCTGCCTACTCATGCTTAACACAAAAGAATTTAAAGTGGGCAAACAAATTTTTCCATTTTAACAGTGTACCACCTGTCGCACCCCAAATGTCATCTACGGCATCTGTTGTCCCTTTGATCTTTTGTACAGACCTCTCAGATGATCAAACAACGTATTCTCCAGCACAAGAGCTGGGTATAATGTAACATTGAAAACTCACTCCTGGCCTCCCACTTAATGGGCATGAATCACTCACAGACAGACTTTGCTGGGCAAGTGATAGATCAACCATCCCTCCCCTCCCAGCAGGGGTGAGTTCTCATGTTTCCTACAAAGATGTGAATGTAGATGGATAGACCAACGCCACTCCCTCAATGAGGGCCTCAATACTCTAGATGAATGGAATAATACAGTCCATGCATAAGGTTTCTCTGTATGTTTCAACATATTTTGCTTGGAGCTCTACCGTTCTTGTATGATAACTCTACATGAATCTATTTAACATAGTTGTGCACATTATTGACTACCCCCTGTGCCCTTGGCAATTACAATTGGGAATTACTTTTGTAAATACTGTCTTTACGACATGCCTGTAATGTAAATATTCACCTCTTGTGGCTCCTTCATAACATAACATACCTACATAATTTATTATCACCTGTTTCCTTCCCCAAAGTGTTGTGAAATGCTTTACTTTGTAAATACTGTTTTAATCTCATTCCAACAATGTAGTTATCCACCTTGTTTGTTCCATTTTGATTGTGTTTGATTAACATCCAATCACTGGACTTGATATTTGACAATGTATTTCCTCATCAGCACGTCATGCTACCAATATATCATCAAACATCAATGAATGTATTATTTGTTATTCGTGTGTTGAGATTAATCCATAACAAAAAACAGGAGATATACTTCTTTTCAAAACCAGAATTCTATATCAATGTGTCGTACCCAACATCTATTAATCCAAAAAACAACCAATCTTCTTAATCAGTAACTATATTTCAAATTTATTTTCAACATTCGTAAAAACAAACCGATAATGAAAGAGAAGAGACTGCAGATTGCAGTGAGGATAAAGGGGGTGCTCAAGTGAATTGAAAAGGGGAAAAGATAGTTCAAAAGGCAAAATTCAAATTTTATGTACAACTAAAATTACAATTCTTCTAGTTGAACAAAACACAGAGGCCTGCCCACACAAATTTTATATACATATGTAAATGTAAATGTTTTGAACTTGTATAGCGCACAGCTACCCGCAGTGGGTTTCTCGGCGCTTGCTTAGGGAACCCGTCCTGGTATTCCCCTGTGAGATAACCCCGGCAGGGTATCCACACGGTGAAAGCCAGGCATCCCGCCGTGAGGGGCCGTTGTGGAGATTAAGGAAGCTATTGCCCAGAGTCTCAGAGTGTGAACCCGTGAGTCGAGAAGGCACAGGAGCGAGAATTATCGAGTCCGTGGAATTTTTTAGCCCAAGACCCGCCGAGGCGGGGAATTGAACCCTGGTCCAGGGCCGATCTCAGCTTCCGGGTCTGCCGCCTCTAACCCCTGAACCACACTTCTCCACTTCTCCTCTATACATTAATGTGTTATACAGGGAAGGAGGAGAGAACATTGATATTAAGGTCTAGGCCTCAAAACATGGGGGTACAACCATCGACGTTTCGTCCCTGGCACAATAAGGGGAAGTTTAACACCTCTGCTGCGGGTCTTCTTCTGGACTGGACGGGGAGGGAGGAGGGTATGTGTAGAGCAACAGAAAAGACCTACAAGATAATTTAAAATAGTATAAAATGACTCAGTTAACCTCAGTAATTAAAGGAACTAACTAAATTAGGTCAATGGTAGGGTATTTTACCAAGGATGATAGAAGGTAGGTCGCGTCCCGACAATAAATGAGGGAAGGCAACCTAAGGGACACAAACGAAAAGACTGGCTCAGTGCCCATCTCCACATGGCACACTGATACATACCCTGTCAGTCACTATTGACTGGTTATGGGGGATATTAACAAATTGCTCACTGATAAGAAATATGTCAAGTATAATATTATATATTATTATATTATAATATAATATTTCGAAACAAGAACGAACAGCCCTGGAAAGCTTGAAGACAAATTTGGACATAGTGATCAAGCCGGCCGATAAAGGAGGGGCTATTGTAATTCAGAATAGGGATGATTATAAAACAGGGATTCTTACACAATTGTCTGTAGAAGAAAATTATAAGAAGTTACACTCTGACCCTACTAAAGATATTGCCCGGACCGTCAGGGCTTTGACTGACAATGCATATGATTTATAACAAAGCACGAATGTGAGATTTTAAATAACATCCACCCTTGTTTGCCCACAATTTACACACTTCCAAAGGTGCACAAGAGACTTACCAACCCCCTGGGGAGACCCATCATCTCCGTGTGTGCTTCGATCCTCGAACCACTGTGTAAGTTTATTGATATATTTATTAAGCCTATAGCTGAAGATACCGCTTGCAATCTTAGGACACCATGCAGGTGATAAAATTGGTGGACGAAAAAAATTTCAATCAGGAACAATAACTACTGGTGACTATGGATATTATATCCTTGTACACCAACATCTCGCAGCAGGCTGCACTTGAGGAAATCACAAGGGCCTTAGATGAAACAACTAGACCACACAGAGTCCCTACTGATTTTTTAATTGATCTTCTTGAAATTGCTATGAAGCGAAATTTCTTTATCTTTGAAGGAGAATATTTTGTACAGATGAATGGAGCAGCCATGGGGGCGAGTTTTGCCCCGAATCTGGATATTATTTATATGGACGCATACGAACATAATTTTGTCCTCTGTGAGAACAATCCTTATAGAGAAAGTATCCATCTTTGGCGTTGGTATATCGACGATGTACTTCTCATATGGAGAGGCACAAAACAAGATCTTGGGACGTTCCATACATGGCTTAATGAGAGGGATAGGAACATCCAATTCTCCCTGGACTGTAGTAATCAGGCGATAAACTTTTTGGATATCACAATTAAGGAAGAGGAGGGAAGGCTTCACACAACCCTCTTTAGGAAATCTATCAAAAAGAATACCCTTTTGAGATATTCTAGCCATCATCCACGCAACCTCAGGGATAATCTCCCATATGGCCAATTCCTGAGGTTGTGGAGGAATTGTAGTCGCAAGATTGACTACTTTTCTGAATCATCTATATTAATGGAACGGCTGATGGACAGGGGCTACCCTAGAAGTCTTGTGAAAAAGCACGAAAAAGAGAGTGGTTTTGTCATAGGGAAGTGTTACTTGAACCTAAGGCAAAAAAAGATAATGACAGTAAGAGAATGACATGTGTGACGACTTTCAACACTCGAAGCACAGAAATAAAGAAAATTATCAATAGCCATTGGCATTTGGTGGCAGAGGAGACTGGACTACCAGACCCACCAATGCACGCCTTCCGAAAGGGTAGGAGTGTAAGGGATTATGTGGTACATTCTTTGCTACATAAGAAAAATGTTGATAACCAAACATCTCTGTGGAACTTCCCCCCTTATTAGGTCACTACAAATGTGGGGCCTGTAAGGCATGCTCTATGGCTGTGGAGACCAAACAATGCACATATAATAACTACACTCATACTCTGCGACATCACACTAATTGTAAATCCATCGGGGTGATTTATGCTATCCTCTGCCCCTGTGGTTTTTTGTACATAGGCCAAACCACGCAGAAGGCAAAAACACGTATCCTACAGCATTGCAGTAGAGTACGTTGTAAGGTACATGGGGCACCTCTGGTGGACCATTTTACTAGGTTCAATCATCACCCAGAAAGCCTTAAGTGTTGGATAATTGAGAAAGTGACGCAGAATTCCCGGGGAGGTAATTTTACCAACATCATAAGCACCCGAGAATGTATATGGAAGCATTTTTTTGATACCGTCAATAGGGGACTTAATGAGCATGAAGAAGTTACCAGACAAATGGCATCTATCTATAATGGTTAATTTCACTATCTCTGAATAATGTAAATGCTGACTGGATGATTGATGTTAACATCGGATACCCCTCTTTTCATTAGCTTATATATGTTAAAGGCTTTTGAAATATGCTGACTGAACTATCCTGATGTACAACATATCAATCACACTATCTTGTTTAATGATTCTGTGTACATTTGCACAACATTGTGTTTAATGATTCTGTGTGGAATTGTATATATATGTATGTTGTTGTACAGTATTTACATTGAATGTTGTTTATGTTTTTTATTGTTGCTTTCATCATTTTTTAAATATTCACTATATACAACACTCACTTTCTCAATGGATCGCCTGGGTACTAAATTACACTGGTCATTCAGAGCACCGATAGTATCCCCAAATTTATGGCAATTCTTCATTTTGAATTTTCTGTAATATTAAATGGCCCATTGCGTTGGTAACGCATAATTATTGTGATATAACATCCTTTCATATTCGGGACCAAGTGGTCTTTTGTAAATCCTCTTGGTAAACTACAGCGAAGTAATTTTTCTATTTCCACATGCGGGACGTCTTATGCACCACGTGATTACAAGTTGTGTGCAGACGTGCCCGTTACTTCCTGGAAGACGCTGCTTTTCCCGTGGTTGGTCGATTCAATTGTGGTCACGCTAATCTGAATTAGGACGTTTATAACATTTCAAAAGGTAATTATACCAATGGAGTGAGTTAAAGATTGCACTATTGGGGGAATTTTGCTTAAAGGTACACGCAATTCTTATGAGGGTTCCATTCTTTCATGACAGGACTTTGGGGCTTATATTACAGAACTGCCTCCTTTTGACTCCGTTCCTGTTTGGGATAATAGCTTGGGTAAGTGAAGTCTCTGAACTTCGGCAATATTTTGCACTTACTCGCCGTTTTTTGAGATAATGTGTACTTAGTCCTGTTCCCCTTCTTTTCATGTTTAGTGTAATATTGGAATTCATTTCCCTTTTTAAATGGAATACTCATCTTGAGAAAATTATTGGACGAACACTGGGCACACCATTAATGGGTGAGTGTTCATCTAGTGGCCTGTCAATAGTGACTGACAGGGTATGTATCATTGTGCCATGTGGAGATGGGCACTGAGCCAGTCTTTTCGTTTGTGTCCCTCAGGTTGCCTTCACTCATTTATTGTCAGGACGCGACCTTCCTTCTATCATCCTTGGTAAAGTACCCTACCATTGACCTAATTTAGTTAGTTCCTTTAATTACTGAGGTTAACTGAGTCATTTTATACTATTTTAAATTATCTTGTAGGTCTTTTCTGCTGCTCTACACACACCCTCCTCCCTCCCCGTCCAGTCCTGAAGAAGGCCCGCAGCAGAGGCGTTAAACTTCCCCTAAATGCACCAGGGTCGAAACGTCGACGGTTGTACCCCCATGTTTTGAAGCCTAGACCTTAATATCTATGTTCCCTCCTCCTTCCCTGTATAACCCATTAATGTTTATAAAATTTGTGTGGGTAGGCCTCTGTGTTTTGTTCAACTAGAAGAATTGTAATTTTAGTTGTACATAAAATTTGAATTTTGCCTTTTGAACTATCTTTTCCCCTTTTCAATTCACTTGAGCACCCCCTTTATCCTCACTGCAATCTGCAGTCTCTTCTTTTTCATTATCAGTTTGTTTTTACGAATGTTGAAAATACATTTTAAATATACTTACTGATTAAGAAGATTGGTTGTTTTTTGGATTAATAGATGTTGGGTACGACACATTGATATAGAATTATGGCTTTGAAAAGAATTATATCTCCTGTTTTTTGTTATGGATTAATCTCCTCAACACATGAATAACAAATAATACATTAATTGATGTTTGATGACATGTCTAGGACCAATATTGTTTTATGCTAATTGATACCCAGATGCTTTGACTTATTGGGGTCACCCCTTTGAATTAATGACCAATTCTACATGGCCACATGTGTCCAAGGTTACACTGTATTGCCTTTTGACCCCTCGGACCTTCAAAGACTTAGGGGCCAATTTCAATGTCGTTCAGAAGGGCTCTGAATCCGGTCCGGGGACCTTATATCTGACCAAATTGGACACACTTTCGAACGACCAAGCACGATGCCCGGAAACCGGGACGACTGATCGATTCAGTTCTGAAAGGCATTCGGAAAGGTTGCATCTTTCAGAGTGTAATCGTACAGCTCTATGAACTCGTTTTTCCGAGTGGTTGAGTACAATGACCGATTCGGACAGCCATTCTGAATCGGTTTCTTCAGAATTGATAGACTGCCGGAATCGGTATATGGGGACCCATAGCAGGCCCCCCTTTACTCAGAGACTTTGAATCAAGCTCTTGGGGGTACCCATTCCAACCATGCACTGTCTGGCAGGCACCATGGGATGCCCGACGCAGGGTGCAAGATTTTTCCCAACCACCTCTTTCGTCAATCGGAAACTTTGTTCTCGTTCCGAACACAAGCTCTCATTGAAGTCAATGGAAGCTTGACTGAATCGTATCCGGAGGCATCCGGATGCATCGTACTTGCTCGGTTGGACGCCATCAATCCGAGTCAATCGGAAAACATTCCGGAACCGATTTGTCCGGAATGATTTCTGAGCAAGAGCAGAATAACCCCCTTATTGTTTCTTTTTCCTCTTACTGTTGGCCTTTCCAATGGTGCAATTGATTCTGTACAACGATTAATGTGTGGGATCAATTTATTTTCCCTATAACAAATAATGTTTATAATCTGGATTTGCTCCCGCCTTCTTTCATCCCGCTCATCTCTTCTCTGCACTCTCTTCCATTTTCCTTCCCCCAGGGACACCTGTTTGCTCCCACTCTTCTCAGTCTAGTTTTTTGGTCGCTTTTCCTTTTAGCTTCCTCCCAGCATGCCCCACACCACTGCGATGTGTCCAGCAGCTGCATTGACAGAGCGACATCTTGCAGAGAAGTACTCTCAGTAGAGAGACTCTCCTTTCTATTGCTGACAGCTCTCTTCACGGGTATATGATACCGCAAGCAGTTCCCCAGGTTTTCACTTCTCCCAAATCGTGCCTGTTAGACCTGGCACCATTGGCGTGGGTCTCCCTTCCATTTTTGCTGTTGCCTCATGTGTTTTTGCTGGTATTAGATGCTATGGGCACTGTGTCACTGCTGTCCAGTGTCACAGTGCAAGTGCTCCCTACTGTAAATTGATGTAATAATCAGTGGTTCCATGATTGACTATTGGGTTTACTTGTCAGACCCTAGTACAGTGCACCAGGAGTGCCCAGGGCTTATAAATCCAAATGCTGCTAGTGGGTTTGCAGCACTGGTTGTGCCACCCACAGAAGCAGCCTTGTAAAATGTGTCTAAGGCCTGCCATTGCAGAGCCTGTGTGCAGTCTGGTACTGTCATGCTGGCTGGGCAAGTGCACCCACATGCCAGTCCCTAAACCTTCCCTTTTCTTCATATCAGTCAACCCTATAGAAGGCCCAAAGGCAGGGTGCATTGTAAGTATAAGGTAGGACATGAACTTGTGTGTGTGGCATGTCCTAATAGTGAATTACCGTCATTTTAGTTTTTCACTATTGCAAGGCTACCTGTTCTCAATAGGCCAGAATGGGCAGTTAGATTATTACACTCTTATAATCCTAACTGACTCAGAGAACATGGTGGAAATTCAAGTTTAGTATGGCTGATCTCAG
Source organism: Lissotriton vulgaris (assembly GCF_964263255.1). NCBI lineage: Eukaryota > Metazoa > Chordata > Amphibia > Caudata > Salamandridae > Lissotriton > Lissotriton vulgaris. The sequence goes on from NC_141697.1 coordinate 450,538,608, forward strand.
AATGATAAAATACATCTTTTAGTGAAGTTAGTTTTATTTTTTTTTATTTTTATTTAAAACCATTTATTAAGTGCACTGTCACCTTGCAGGCATCCTGGCGCTGACTGGATCAGAACAGACGTAGCAACTAGAGCGTGATCTTTCAAAGAGTTTTAACATTATGTGTTTGAAAATACCACTTTTAGAAAGTAGGTATTTTCTTGCCTAACCTTTCAAGCCTGCCTCTGCTAGGTTGTGTATTCCTTGTCTGGAGTTTGTGAGTGAAAGAGCTGGGGATTCCAGGAGACAGAATGAGTCAGCCCAATGGTGAATAGAGAGATCTGCACCTAGATGGGAGGGAGGAGTTGACCTGAAACTTGATTAGGGCTGTGCCTGCATTCCACAATGCTGGCTCCACCTCTTGGAGTGTGGCTGATGTCTCTGCCCTGCACACTGAAAGAAGACAAGGAATCCTGTCAACAAAGTGCTCCAGGGCTGTGCTTGCCTTCCACAATGCTGGCTCCACCGCCTGTGGGGCGTCTGATGTTTCTGCCCTGCACTGTGAAAGGAAAGAAGGAGTCTTGTGAACAGAATGCTCCAGAAGCGGTTTGGACTTGGCAAAGGCCCCTCTTCCCTCAGAGAACCAAGGATTTTGGGGTATAAATATTGGGACCCTGATCCCATGTAATTAGATCACTTTTTTATTACAAGAAGAAACCTTTGCTGAGGAGAGGAACCTGAAGAAACTGAGGAGAGACTATTTCTAAGCGGAAATGATGCTTAGGGGATTGGCATGCAGTGGTTGCCTGACTGCCAAATAAAGGAGAAAAGAACTTTGTGTACTTTATTTTCAACTTGTGAAGGATCTCCAAGGGTTTGGGATGAGCTTGCCTCCTACTGAATTCTCAGGGACAACAGACTTCACCCCCCAGCTCCCCAGAGTTCTTTGGAAGTGCCTGCTGTTGTTTTGGGCCTTCTGAGAGTCTGCGTGTCGCAAGGAGCTGGAAGCATGACTCAATGAGGAAGAAGCGTGTCGCTGTCTTTGCTGCTGCCGTCACATCGTGAATGTTGGCGCTGTAGCTGTCGTATTGCACCGCATCGAGAGAAGCGTCTCGCAACGAAGAGGAAGAGTGTCGATGTCGCTGCTGCTGGCGTCGCAACTCCAAGACAGGGTGTCACTGCTGTAGCTGTCGTATTGCACCGCATCAGGGGAAGAGTCTCGCAACAAAGGAGAAGCGTGTCGCCGTCGTTGTTGCTGCCGTCGCATTGTGGATGTCGGCGCTGTAGCTGTCATATTGCACCGAATCAAGAAAAGTGCCTCACATCCCCAGGAAATGTCGGCGCTGTAGTTGTCACATTGTGCAGAAGCCTCTCGCAACGTCGGAGAAGAGTGGCGCAGCCAAGGCTGTTGCTCTCGCATCGCTGAATCATGGTGTCGCTGCTGCAGCTGACGCATCGAACCGAGATTCCTCGCATCCTCGGAGAAGCGTGCCGCATCTGAAAGATCTTAATGTCTTTATTTTTTTGCACCGGAACTTTGCAGAATTTCCATTACTGCAACATTATTTGTTGTGGAAGCGCAACGCATCGTAAGGTACATTGACGTAAAGTTCGCATCTTAAGAACTGAACTGAACTAAGCTAAAACTACCTTTTTTAAAGTATAGTATTGTGGATTTTTGTCGTTTAATGGTCTTGTGTTTAAGTCTATATAAAGAATACTTATTTTTGATATAAACTTTGTGTGGTGTCCATTTGTAGTGTTGTCACTGGTGTATGTGGTCACAAATGCTTTACACACTGGCTCTGAGATAAGCCTGTCTGCTCTTGCAAATCTACCTAGGGGGTGAGAAGGGGTTATTTTAGGAGTGTACCCCCTTACCCTGACTAGAGGCAAGGGTCCCTATTTGCCACAAGTACCTACCTGTGCCAACTAGAGACCCCCAATTCTAACATTGGTGGTCAGTGGTGAGGATTCTGGACTTGCATTTGTGACTTATGTACAGTGATTGGTGAACACTACTGAAGACCATAACTGAACCACATACTTTTTGGTAGATTCCTTTTTGAATTTTCTATTTTTTTTAAAAAAGATGTCAAATTCAGTTGGCATGGAGAGAGCAGAATCCATAGTCTCTAATGATAGTGGGAAGAGGAGAGGCTAGAGAGCTACAAAGTAACACAGCTGTAGTACTTCTGCAAGACATTCAATGTTTCCACTACTGGGTTCAGAATCAAGGAAGAGTTCTACAAGGCGCTGAGGGCCTGGGTAGAAACAAGCAAAACCCCTGAGAATGAGGAAGGGGATGTCAATGCATATGTACAGCTGGAAGGACTGAGGTAATATAAATTTTATGGTCAATTGTGTCCCCTATCGTAGACCCCAACGGCTCCATGTACATGCTTCTAGTACATGTAAGTTCCCTCCACAACCAGCTATGAAGACGCAAATACATTTGCGTCCAACGTTAACATGTCCTCTTTCAGATGCACCATGAATGGGTCCGATATTCAGTTCCTAAGTGTGCCTTGCCAACGTCTTTATGTGGTACACTTTTATGATTTTTAGCTCTGGCGAGTTAGGCCCTGATTTCTGCCATCGAGCCTCTTTCTCCCTTCTGCCTCTAAAAGCCGCAGCCTGCTGCTTCCTGACCCTTGACTTACTCCCTGCGCGGCGAGCTGTGCCAGGCTCGGCCAGTCTTGCCTGCCAAGACTGTATTCAACCTTCAAGTTATCTGCTCCGCTCCTCGAAAAATACATTCCTGTCTAGTAGTTTAGGTAAACATCCTTCCCAGCTGCAGAGCAAAGGGCAGAGCAAAGGGCCCGGCCTCACTGTCTCCATGCAAGTAATTCATAGCTCCCGTTACCATGGTAGGCCCATGCCCCTTGCCTTACACGTAGACACGTAGTTGCATATGCACGCACTAGCAGTCAGTATAGAATAGCCTCTGCCCGAGAGACTTTTCCTTCTAGATAATACAGTTCCTCAAACACAAGATATTAGATATGATTTGGGATTAGGTTGTTCTGACATCCCAGACTTCTGTCTCCTCATGAAGGGCTAAATGTCAAGTTCCCTTTCACCCTTCAGTTACACGTCAATCATACGTCATGCTGCTGCGCGTGCATCTCTGCCACATGTTTTTGCTGACTCTGCAGGATCCTTCTAGGGATCCACCCACTTATGACACCTTTATGTGACGTTTCCAGCACACACCTCCTTGTACGCCCTAGTGCACGCCTTCTGTTACGTATTTCTGTTCTTATCTCGTTTCTCTCAGCTGTTACGCCTTCTGCATTCAATGCTACTATATGAAATGACTATATATATGGTTTCATGTTAATAAATCATTGTACATGTCCATTGCAATTCCCACCCTGAACCCTCGTGGCGATGGGTCATGCTACCATTGGCTCGAGCCAATTCCTTTGTTAAGGAATAAAACCCCACTTTAAACCTCAAATACCACGGACTCTGCCTTCTCATTTTGACTGAGTTATTCTTATTGAACTTTACCGCATAAATTAAGTATAGGTAATTAAAATTTACCACATTATTGGCGCCCGAATAGGGACCCCTCCCCCACCTCACGCGCCGGCGGTGCGTTGCAGGCCTGGCCCCCTGCCCCAGCACTGACGGACAACTACGCGTACCCGCAGGATTTCCTGTATCTCCCTCAGGCCAACGGAGGTGACTGAGGCTGCGATCGACACCCAGACGAGGCGGTGAGGAGTGCAGAGGATCCCGACCAGAGCCTAGCTGAGAGAGCAAAGTCCGAGGTATCCGGAGGCCCACCAGTTCCGAAGTTCCGAAGTGCTTACGTCACGAGTCGAGTCCAGTCGAGTCCAGTCCGGTGTCAAGTTTCCGAGGCCTTCCGTTCCGTGCTTCCCAGTGAGTACCATTGCTGGGGACGCATCTAGACGAGCACATTCATTTGTGCCGGTCAAGACGGGTTTGGGTACACAGACCTGGTCTGCACTGTTTAGCAGTGTATCTGTACTGTTCAGCAGTATATCCTGTCTGCACTGTTTAGCGGTGTATCTGTACTGTTTAGCAGTACATCCAGTATCATGCCATTAGCTAGTTTTATTCTAATCATTATTGTTCGCTCTGAAATGTTTTAGTATGTTTTAATGTCGTGGTATGAGTGATTGTTCGATCTGCATTATTGTGTTTACTGTATTAGTTGTGTCCAAGTTCGAGTAAGTATCAAGTCCAGAGTAGCACGGCTGAAACATGCCGCTGTTCTCCAAACTAAGACAGATAGGAACTAGAAAAGGGATTCTAGAAGAAGCAGTGCCTGTTCCACCTAGGGACACTCCAGGGCACTTTATGTACCACAAGCACGGCGTAGACGCTGTATTATATCTCGATTTGTGGGTAGACTATACAAAAGATTTAGCAGAGAATCAAAGACGGCCCGCTACTGGGACATGGGATGCCGAGTGCATCATGAGAGTAGAAGAAGCATTATGGAAAAAGAAAGCCAGACAGTCTCAGAAAGACGCCATTGAACTATGGCGTAAAGAATCGCACAGACGTACAGAGAAAGCACTCATAAAAGCAGAGAAACATAAAGAGGATTCAGACAAGGCCCAAGAAAACGTATTAGTTGAGGAGGGGATACGAGTAAAAACAGAACAAGTAGACCGACAGCGAAACACTCTTATGAATGGTATGTATCCTCTACTGGCCGAGGGTTTACCTAAGGCCACTCCGGAAATACCGAAGGATCTGCCCCCTCCCTTGCTCCCGACTAAAGTATATCACAAGACCACAAAGGACATTTTCCTTTCTTCCTATCTAGACGATGTAGCCCCTGAATATGTTAATACCGCACCGCCCCGCATACCCCCTACTGGCGGCGCTCGACCCCGAGATAGTCAACCCCCACCTCCGCGACAAGTTACTCCTCCTCCCGTTCCAACACTTCCGGCTGTCCTTCCATCTCTTCCCGCACCCATTCCTCCTACTTTACACTCCATGAATCCCTTTCGGATCCGGCGCCTTAGGAGGCGCGTCAGGAGGGGCGATAGGTTTTCAAACACCACCACCAACACATCGATGGACTTATAGGGATCTAGCACAACAACGTACACCTCAAGCAGCCGATTTTGATATATATAAAGAACGTCTTGCAGATTGTAGATATGATCCAGTACCCGGTAAAAAGAATGACGATAGAATGATGCTCGCATCAGTACGATTGCGACGAGTTACAAACTTTTTATTGACACTACCTGGAATGGTTGATCATCTAGATAGAATATATCATTTTGTCCAAACAGGGGTAGGCCCTGAAAGTATTGGCGAGGCCATGGCTTACCAAAAAGTCGATACTCAAGGCAAGATATTACGGTTTTTCATAAACTGCCTAATAAGAGAACAGGATAGGCCGGGTGTAAACCCGGAAGAAATAAAAGCACTTCATAGATGGGGTCAGAATATAGCAGACGGGAATCATGATAAACAGGCTTGTATAGAAAATATGTACCGAAGGATCAGAAATGCAGTAATAAAGATACATGAAAGAAGACAGCCAGCACCAGAAGTAGATTCGGACAAACTTGAATCCTCGGGGGAGGAGGACGCACCAGAAGAGACAGGAGGACAAGCACAATTACCAGTTAGAGAAATGATAGCATATGTAGGTAAGGGAAGACCCTATAATAATTCAATGCGTCCGGTACGTCCGGAAAGTAAAAGAGTCTTTCGAACTGCCATGTCAAATCCAAAGACCCCCGAACACCTATTCCAGGCTACTGATAAAATACTTCAAGAATGAATGGGGTACCATGTATTAAATTCCATGGATGAACAAGAATTAGCCAGGTCAGCAGTCCAATGGGCTGACAGTTCTGACACTTATAGTGATGATGGCTTGGCACAAACATTTTTAAACCTTTCCCCTGACGAACAGAAATAGCTGGTATATACACGGTTCAGCATCTCATTACATTATTCAAGGGCCAACATTCTGATCCAGGTCCCTTACCTGATATTTTAATAGAACTACTCTCGCCACAATGGAGAGGTCTAGGTACCGACTTAATTAAAGTAATTCTAGAACATCGACACAGGTACAATACTTTTCTGAATACACGTTTTGTTCCAGCTCCACCCATAGACAGAAAAACGTATTACATAGATAGACAGAACCCCTTGCGAGAAGTGCATCCGGTCCAGAATGCCGATAATACGCTCAGACGCGTGTTTGTGTACACGCCCATAACTAAAATAGAATTATTGGAAATGAAAAAATTAGTGCCCAGTCATGACAAAGATCCAGCAGGTTTTCATTGTGAAATAAAAGACATGTTACTCATGGGTGATTACACTTATCCTGACCTTATGAAAATATTGAAAGTGCTACTGCCTGCTGGTATTTACGAGAAACTCAAGGAAAAAGAATGGGAGGTGGGAAATGCAAAGATTGATTGGGCTGCATTAGAAAACGAAGAAAACACCCGAGTTCCAGGCCTAGGGCTTGGAGACAAAGTTAAAGCGTTACCAGGATTGTTAGTGCAAGTATTGCCACGTTTATTAGCAACTAAAAAGGAGGACTGGGATGCAATCTCAGCCTGTAAACAGAAACCCGATGAAGACACTAGTGATTTTTATTCCCGATTTGAGAAATGTTTTGTTATTAATAGTGGCCTGAAACCAAGTAGCGAGTCATATCCACATCTTTTTGTATCTAAATTGGTCGAAAATTCTCTGCCCCAAGTTAAGAATCGTGTTCTGAAAGTCGAGAGCACATGGCAAGCTAACACGCCTTCACAAATGTTACAAATGTTACAGTACCACCAGAATTGAATTAGAGAGGAACACGAACACGAACAGAGACGCATGAAAGACACGAAAATGAAAATGTTAGTTGCTCAGTCAGTTCCAGCTGACGGTCAGAAAAAGGGCACGACACAGTCTAATAATACAACAGTTCCCGTTAAAGGGACATGCAACTATTGTAAACAACCAGGTCACTATATAAATGATTGTGCAGTTTTGAAACATAATATAGCTACGGGTAAAACTAAAGAGAGACCGCGTCCTCCTAGACAGGACCAGGTCCAACAACAAGTACCACAGAATATCCAGCCTATGCAAGCCTCACAACAGACAGTAGCGGTGCCGCAGCCCCAACCGATTGCCGCAACTCAACATGCATCACAGCAGATGTACCAGTATGCCCAGACTGATTACCCCGATTATCAGCGATACACATGAAACAGCCTAGAGAGGGAAGTTGGCTTGCCTCTTATCGAGGTTCCTGTAGATCAAGAGGGTCCTTATGTACACAGTCAAGTATTAGGGAAAGACAGAAAGTTTTTAATTGACACAGGGGCAAGCTGAACAACGATAAGTCACGACGAGGTCCCAGGGGCACCCCTCTCAGGCTCACAGAATGTTTCCCTTGGTTTTTCAGGCAAGCCTATTATTAATGAAGTATCGCAACCACTTCCCCTTGCAGTTGGTCCTTTAACACGTACTACAGATTTACTGCTCACAAAGTCATGTCCAGAAAACTTGTTAGGTATCAAGACTCTGAAAGCTCTAGGAGCTGTTATTTGCTGTTCTCCGGAAGGAGTACGGTTGTTTCTACGTGACTTTAAAGGTCACTATGTGTTGAGAGATATTGATCCCCGATTACAGAATGTACCTGCACATTTATGGGCGCAAGGCCCCACTGATGTAGGTTGTATGCACATTACACCATATCGAGTCACACTCAAGCCAGGTGTCGTTTTACCACGAATTCGACAATACAAGTTACCCCCCGATGCTGTAGTGGCTTTACTGAAAATCATTGAAGAGCTCATTGCACAAGGAGTGGTTGTAGAAACGAACTCGAATTTATGTAATTCTCCTATCATTCCGATTCTTAAACGTACTGATCCAAATGCACCCCCAGTTTATCGATTAGTTATCGATCTGCGCGAATTGTATAAATGCATCGTACCACAGTATCCTGTGGTCCCAGATATCTCGTCTTTATTGACTGCCATTGATTCCGAAGCCACGTTCTTTACTGTAATAGATCTGAAGAACGCCTTCTTTAGCGTCCCCATTGATCCGGAAAGCCAATACCTTTTCGGATTCTGTCTAAATGGACGAAGCTTCAAATTTGCACGCGCACCTCAAGGATTCACAGAAAGCCCCAGCATCTATAGCCAAGCACTGAAAAGACAACTAGACAGTATACACATGCCTGAAAACACTGCCCTACTCCAGTATGTCGATGACCTACTGATCACCGCCCGAAATGAACCTGAATGTGAACTAGCGTCACTGACGGTTTTACATTTCCTGGCTGACAAGGGGCACAAGGTATCCCCTTCGAAGCTGCAATTCTGTGTTCAGCAAGTTGTTTACTTAGGCCACTTGCTGTCCAAATGGGGGAGACAGCTAACGCCCGATCGCATCCAGTTAATTGCAAACATGCTAACACCCAAGACCCAAAAGGAGGTGCGGGCTTTTATAGGCCTCACTTCTTACTGTAGACAATGGATCCCTCAGTATGCATTCCTAGCCAAACCACTCATACAGTTGACAACCCAGGAGGCAGCGACATCGACTGTCCTCCCCTGGACTCAGGAACATACACAAGCTTTTGACGACTTAAAGAAAGCCTTATGTCAAGCACCAGTTTTAGCGACACCATGTTACAGCAAGCCTTTTACACTTTTTGTCACAGAACGTGAAGGTACTGCATTGTCGGTACTCACGCAGGATCAAGCAGGTTCACACAAACCGTGTGCTTACTTTTCTAGTACATTGGATCCAGTAGCCCAGGCTCTGCCTGCGTGCTTAAAATCAGTGGCAGCAACAGCTCTAGCAATCAGACAAAGTGATTCAATAGTGTTAGGACATCCATTGACAGTACAAGTTCCACACTCCGTGGAAGTTCTTTTAAATCGAACACAGACTCAACACTTGACTATAGCAAGATTGACAGGTTATGAATTAACATTATTTCAGCCACACATAGAAATTAGACGTTGCAATACATTGAATCCTGCTACACTTTTGCCATTAACTGAAACAGACCCATTGGCACATGATTGCATTGAAGTCATTACTATCACGACGAAACCCAGACAAGACTTGACAGACACTCCATTACCAGATCCAGACCTGACACTTTATGTGGATGGCTCATGTATGAGAACAAGTACAGGAGAATTAGTGGCCACCTACGCAGTCACAACAGAAACTAAAGTCATAGAAACAAATCGTATTGACATCCTGTCAGCACAAGCAGCAGAGCTCATCGCTCTGACACAAGCCTGTATTCGAGCTGAGAACAAAAGAGTTAACATATACACAGATTCCCGTTATGCATTCGGAGTTGTTCACGACTTCGGTGTCCTCTGGCGAGAGAGAGGTTTTTTGACTTCTCACGGTGCCAGAATTCAACACGGTCCCCTCATTCAAACTCTGTTAGATGCAATACATCTGCCTACAGCAATATCCATCATGAAGTGTAAGGCACATACAAAGGTTACAGATACTGTTTCCCAGGGTAACGACCTGGCAGACTGAACCCCAAAACATACAGCTCAGAATCAGATTCATGCCACTGACCTGACAAAGATAATAGTCTCGACACCGACACATTGCATGACAGTTAAGGATCCCGCCCTAGATGTAATTGACATACAGACACATGCTACACCAGATGAAATCAAGAAATGGATTGAACTAGGAGGGACCCAGACAGAACAAGGATGAATGACGAAGGGAAAATCTATATGGTTTCTCCCCGACTCTATGGTTCAAGTTATCATTAATACAGTACACAGTCCAGCACATTTAGGAGAAAAAGCCATGTTAGACAGTATTCAACATCTCTGGTTCAATAAACACTTACGAGCAGCAGCCAAACAGAAAGTGCGTACTTGCATGATTTGTTGTCAGTTCAACCCAGGTAGAGGTGTTCCCATAGAACAAGGTGGTTTTCATCCTCCCGATCACCCTTTTGAAGTCCTCCAGATGGATTATATTCAGATGGAACGATGTCGAGGTTTCAAATATGTCCTTGTAATTGTATGTGCACTTTCCCGTTGGACAGAAGCATATCCAGTCCCAGATTACACTGCTCCGACCACTGCCAAGCAGCTGGTTCGTGAATTCTTCCCCCGATATGGTTTGCCCCGTGTCGTATACTCAGACAACGGTCAGCCATTCTCGTCCGAGCTTATGAAGCAGGTATCACTCCTGCTAGGCTATCAATGGAAGTTCCACTGTGTCCGACATCCTGAAGCAGCAGGTCTCGTAGAGAGACACAATCAGACCCTGAAAACTCGTCTAGCAAAAATCTGTAAGGAGAAGGGTGTCGACTGGATCGTAGCCTTGCCAGTCGCCCTTTTTTACATGAGGATGGTAGCCCATTCCAGAACAGGGCTATCCCCGTATGAGGTGGTCTTCGGTAGACCACCGAATATGTGGGGGACGCCTTTGCCCAGAAAAATTACCGATGTCGATTGTAATATGTTGACAGATTACCTTGCCTCCTTGATGTCTGCACTACAATCATGTCGTTCACAGGTCGCTGCAGCTTTTCCCGACAACACCGAGGTGAAACCGCACGACGTCGTTCCCGGAGATACTGTGCTTATAAGAAATTTTGACAGGAAAAGTCCGCTGGAGCCCAGGTGGCAGGCGCCGAAGTTGGTACTTCTCACCACGAGGACTGCAATCAAGGTCGAGGGCCGCAAAGGGTGGCTGCACTCCAGTCACGTGAAGAAATTTCGTGCATTGCCAGAGACTGACTCACCCTCCCCCTCTAAGGACTGTCCAGATTCTAGTGACTCTAAACTTCCCCTGATAGAGAAAACTCCACAACAGGAATATAAAATGAAATTGAGGTCTAGCAAGTCAGACAGTTTAATTGTTTAAGTCCTCCCCTAGGTGAATCGGTTGAACGTGTTTTCTGACATGTATCCCCTAGACCCCAATAGAGAGAGAGATAGATAGAAACAGCTCAAGAAACGTGAATATTGCAAATCTCTTCGCAGCCACTGCATTGTGACTTTATTGGTTATGTTTTTTCTGAGCCTTCTGATTATTGCTGCAAGTGTGCTCTTACACATATACTATCCTATATTCAAGCGTGCAAATTCTTCCTTCAATGTCACTGCCGAGCATTCTTTTAGCGAACTGCCCCCACACGAACTGTCTTACAGACTTGCGCTGCGCAACAATACATTCATTAGTATGTTACATCATTCTCATCAGACCAGCAATGCTACTAATTGTTGGATATGTGGCCGACTCCCTCCCTATCAGAAATACAAAGGAGTTCTGCCTCTTTTTCCGTACCCGTTCACACATAATGGCTCCTGTGGTGCATGGTTTAGTCTGATTAATTCCTTGGATTCAGACTCCGTAGTTTACCAGGGTAACTGGGTATGGGGAAACCTGAACACTGTTTTGCATAAAGTATGTTTCCCTGACAAGGAGGGTCTTCCCAAAAGGACAGGAACTGATCTAGAAAATGAAGTATATGGATTAGGTAACTTTACACTTAACCTTATGATTCTCAGTGTTGAATCCGAAGTAGAACCAGTCTTGCCCGCCATGTCCGTACATCCAGTTAAAGGTGAATTATGTGTCAGAAAGAATGGTTCAGTACACCTGGGTCATAGTAGATGTACTACTGTGATCGAATTCAGTGATAAGGGCAAGTCTACCTTTAAAGCTTCACGTCATTCCTACTTCGTTTGTGGTCATACCGCATATATACGCTTACCTCTAGATTGGGATGGCACCTGTTACATTGCATTCCTTCTGCCACCTGTTTTCCTAGCCCCTCCTGACTATCATAGGAACACTCATCTAGTACACAATAGACCACAGAGAGATCTCCCGATTGTCGACTATACTGAAACGGCATGGGAGCAATACACAGATTTCAATAAAGGTTTCTTTCCCTACTTAGGTGCTGTCTTTAATAGTAAACTGATACGGAAATTAACTAGAACCCTTGAAGCTGTAGTGAATGAAACTACTTCCGCCCTAGGTAACTTAACAGAGGAGCAGTCTGCTATGCGGATTGTTGTTCTTCAAAATCGTCTCGTCCTTGACGTCATCCTGGCCGATAGGGGCGGAGCCTGTAAGGTCATCGGGTAGAGCTGCTGTGTTTTCATTCCAGAAAACGCGCCATCAGTATACAAAGCTATAACACGTCTTCATAAGATTGCAAGTCTGATACATCAGAATCCAGGCACCTGGACTTGGTCCGGTTGGTTCTGGACAACGTTGTCAGCCTGGGGATGGAAAGTCCTATCCTTCCTAGGTATTGGCCTTCTCATAGTATTCAGTTGTTGCCTATGTCTGCAATGTGGGCCAGCGATTTGCGGCTTGTGCGCCACATCATGTATTCCTCATTTGAGTCCTCATTTGAAACGCCATAAGAAGAAAGAAGAGCAAATGATGTTACATGAACAGATTGATAGATTAATGAGGATTGATATATCATGAAGGGTCCGTAGGGGACAAGGAGGGAATGAGGTAATATAAACTTTATGGTCAATTGTGTCCCCTATCGTAGACCCCAACGGCTCCATGTACATGCTTCTAGTACATGTAAGTTCCCTCCACAACCAGCTATGAAGACGCAAATACATTTGCGTCCAACGTTAACATGTCCTCTTTCAGATGCACCATGAATGGGTCCGATATTCAGTTCCTAAATGTGCCTTGCCAATGTCTTTATGTGGTACACTTTTATGATTTCTAGCTCTGGCGAGTTAGGCCCTGATTTCTGCCATCGAGCCTCTTTCTCCCTTCTGCCTCTAAAAGCCGCAGCCTGCTGCTTCCTGACCCTTGACTTACTCCCTGCGCGGCGAGCTGTGCCAGGCTCGGCCAGCCTTGCCTTCAAGTTATCTGCTCCGCTCCTCGAAAAATACATTCCTGTCTAGTAGTTTAGGTAAACATCCTTCCCAGCTGCAGAGCAAAGGGCAGAGCAAAGGGCCCGGCCTCACTGTCTCCATGCAAGTAATTCATAGCTCCCGTTACCATGGTAGGCCCATGCCCCTTGCCTTACACGTAGACACGTAGTTGCATATGCACGCACTAGCAGTCAGTATAGAATAGCCTCTGCCCGAGAGACTTTTCCTTCTAGATAATACAGTTCCTCAAACACAAGATATTAGATATGATTTGGGATTAGGTTGTTCTGACATCCCAGACTTCTGTCTCCTCATGAAGGGCTAAATGTCAAGTTCCCTTTCACCCTTCAGTTACACGTCAATCATACGTCATGCTGCTGCGCGCGCATCTCTGCCACATCTTTTTGCTGACTCTGCAGGATCCTTCTAGGGATCCACCCACTTATGACACCTTTATGTGACGTTTCCAGCACACACCTCCGTGTACGCCCTAGTGCACGCCTTCTGTTACGTATTTCTGTTCTTATCTCGTTTCTCTCAGCTGTTACGCCTTCTGCATTCAATGCTACTATATGAAATGACTATATATATGGTTTCATGTTAATAAATCATTGTACATGTCCATTGCAATTCCCACCCTGAACCCTTGTGGCGATGGGTCATGCTACCATTGGCTCGAGCCAATTCCTTTGTTAAGGAATAAAACCCCACTTTAAACCTCAAATACCACGGACTCTGCCTTCTCATTTTGACTGAGTTATTCTTATTGAACTTTACCGCATAAATTAAGTATAGGTAATTAAAATTTACCACAGGACCATTGGGTCAAGGAGGTAGGAAAGTACCTTACCCCGCAGGTAACAGTGCTTCTGGCAAGAGTCTGTCTCCAGAGGAGCTGGAGGACAGAGAGAGATCTAGGAGGCATTAAATGGAGATGACCAAGTTCAAGGTGAATAGGCAACTGGAGTTAGAAAATAGGAGATTAGACAAAGAGGAAAAGAAATTACAGTTTGAGCATGAACAGGTTTTGAGGGAGTTGGAATTAAAAACCAAAAGTTTAGAGGTTACTCCCTCTTGTGGCAGCATACCGTCAGTTCCTGTGGAATCTAGAGTGTATATTCCTAAAGATGAGGTGAAAGAATTTTACAAAAATGATGATATTGGGCAGTGGTTTAGAGCCTATGAGGTAGCCATGTCTTCCCACCGGGGCCCTGAGAGAGATTGGGGAGTGGGGTTGTGGGGAAGGTTCCTTAGTGAGGGGTGGGATACACTGTTAGACTTGCCATCTGAAGTCCACAAGTCTTATAGCCCCATAAAGGATGCATTAATGTCTAGGTATGGTTTGACCCCTGAACTCTATAGACAGAGGTTCAGAAAGTGCAAGAAGTTAGAAAACAGTACCTGGGTAGAATATGTCACTTTTTTTTGCAGAGCATTGGATGGTTGGGTGAAGGTAAGCAAAGTTAATGATTTTCAAGGTCTCTTTGATTTGATTGCGTGGGAGCACTTGTCTGATACCTGTTTTCCAGAGCTGCTGATGGATAGCAAGCTGACTAACCGTCACATGGGAGACTCAGCCAAAAGTGGGAAGGGTCCCCAACAGAAGAGTGGGGGGACACGGGTAAACAGAAGGAGTTCCGTAAAGGGCCCCCAAGGTGGGCCCAAGGGAATTAAGGGAAAGGTTCCCAGCCTCTCCCTGAGAGAAAGCAAGGGGTCCCGACAGGTAGTCCTGTTCCACAGGGTCTCATGAAAGTGTAGTGACCTGGGTCATAAGGCAAATGATCCCAGGTGTCGCCTATTTGGAAAAGCAGCGCCCACTGGTGCTCTGCCCCGGCAGAGGGCTAGTGTAGCCTTGGGGAGGAGATTGATGTCCAATGTGGGTGGGGACCCGCACGGATGACCCTTGTCTCTTTAAGAGACTGTGAGATGGTCTCAGAAACTCATCTGCCCAGGAACACTAAGAAATATGGGCAGTGGGTGACCATCAATGGCCACAAGGTGGAGGCTCTTAGAGATACAGGAGCCAATGTGACCTGCCAATGTGAACCTGCCTTAGAGAGAAGTGGCAGAGGCCATGGGAAACCAGCCCCGGAAGTCCCCACGGCCCAGGAGGATGTACAACCACCTCCCTTCCCTCCCCCCAGTGCACCATCTCCATAGTCTGAAACAACATATAGCTGACCTAGGTTGCTATCAGTCCACACAAGAGCTCAACAGCCACCATACCATTATCAATTGATGGATCGTGAGCCACACATAGGGAAATGCAAGGAACGGGAGAGCTCAACTGGCTACTCTGGGTCATGACCCCGGTCCCCCTTCGGGGGTTTCAGCTCCAGACCACGATATTCCCCCCAGCGCCTCCATATCCTATAGTGCTTCTTAGGGCACCCTGTAGCCTCAAGGATGGGGAGCTCGATGCCCATACTAAAGTCTAGGCCATTTTTCCAGGACGAGACAGATGGGGCAACCACCGCCTTCCAGGCCCGAGCTACATCTCTCTTTGCTAATGTGAAGCCTAGGAGCAGGAGATGTCACTTATAGATGTTGCCCCTGATCCATTCCATCACATGGAGGAAAACTGGTTTCGGTGAGTGCGGACTCTCCCACCCCAGAACCTCCGAGAGACAAGCTAGCACCCCCCTCCAGAAGCGAGCCAGCGCTGTGCAGTGCCATATGGTATGTATATGGAGGAATGGTTACAATCCATCAGATAAAGAGGTCTATAAAGAAAAGTCTATCTGACTACAAAAAAGCGCTTGCTGAGACAAAAAAAACCTACTACTGTGAACAAATCAGGAAGGCTGGCTCAACGCCAAAGGTGCTGTTCAACACCATAACCAAACTGATCACACCGACAAGCCCAAAATCAGAAGGCAGTTCCGCGTTCTGTGAAACTCTGGCTACCTTCTTTCGCAATAAGGTAGAAACGTTTTTTTCATCCTTTACTTCCAGACCTCAGGAATCAGGGCCGGTTACTCCAACGCCCACAGATAACATACATGACTCCCTTTTCAACAGTTTCAAACCCCCCACCCCTCAGGATATCATCAAACTTATACAGAATGTTCGGTCAGGTTCTCCACTGGATCCCTGCCCAGTAGATATATTGAAAATGGTCCCAGATACCATTGGAGCAGTACTTACCCCACTTTTTTCAGCCATTTTTAAATCAGGTCACTATCCCTTGAGTTGGAAAAAAACTTCTATTCTACCTCTAATAAAAAAGCCAAATTTGGATCCTCTTGTACCGGATAACTACAGGCCTATATCTCGCCTGCCTGTCCCCGGCAAGATGCTTGGAAAAGCTATGAATGAGCAGCTTAGTGCATTTCTTTTAACCAACTCGGTGCTGGATAACTCACAATTCGGGTTCTGTACCGAACACAGCACCGAACAGGCACTTCTCAAATCGGCCGAAGAAATCAGAGAGGCCCTCGATCAAGGTGGAGCAGCAATTCTGATCTTATTGGACCTCTCAGCCGCCTTTGACACGGTCCACCATGCAGTTCTAGTGGACCGGTTAGGGGCGGCGAAGGTTCAGGGGAAGGCTAAAGATCTGCTGGAATCTTTCCTGTCCAACAGAACCCAAACAGTGGATGCAGGTGGTGCCAAATCAAAATCATTTGCACTTCCATGTGGTGTCCCGCAGGGTTCCTCTCTCAGCCCCACTCTCTTTATTGTCTACGTTACACCTTTGGCCAGCCTTATTAGATCTATTGGCTTCAAACTAACGTCGTATCCAGACGACACACAAATAGTGTTATCAATTAAGAAGGGGGCTGAGACTCAGACCGGAACCAGATGCAGGGACTGCTTGCATGCAATTCAATTCAATTCAATTCAATATTGCTTTATTCGATTTTGGTTGCAAATCATAAAAGCATACATTACAAACATACATATTTCATAAATACAAATTGTCATTTAAACATTTATTATACATTTAAAATACATTATTTTCAAGCTAAAAATGTAAGTTGATTGGCAACCTGCGAATTGAATTGAATTATCTAAGCATTACTTATTGAGTCTGTAAAATTAGGGTTTCAGTTTGTTCTGATGAGTGCTCGAGAGTTAAGCGGTGGCAGACAATAGATTTAAGAAAGTTTGCCACTAAGAAAACCAAACGTTCACCCTGTAACAGTTGTAGGAACAG
This sequence comes from Lissotriton vulgaris, assembly GCF_964263255.1. Classification (NCBI taxonomy): domain Eukaryota; kingdom Metazoa; phylum Chordata; class Amphibia; order Caudata; family Salamandridae; genus Lissotriton; species Lissotriton vulgaris. Next base: position 450,555,639 of record NC_141697.1, read on the forward strand.
CAATGCTGGACGATATTGTTTAAAACCAGTAGTCCTTAGAAAGGGTACAAGGTTATAATAAAATGTACAAAAAAAGAAAATATGGGAAGTGGTTTGCAGCGAGTGCCCATCGCAGGGACAAGGGGGAAGTACTTTTGCCCAATTATTTCTTGTAGGATGTGTGACCAATCTGTGGAAGGAATTCATTCTAAACCTTACCAGCAGATGTCGTTCGTAGCTCGTGGTGTTGTAGGTGAGATATGGTTGTATTGAAGGTTCCGTTTGTATAAGGAGGGCATGAGTAACAGAAGGTTTTGTAATTTCATTAGTTAATCTCAGAGCCTCTAGGTGAGCCAAACATTTATTTTTTAGAACCTTTCTCGGTACCTCACTAATTAGGGAAGGATTAGAATAGTATTGGGACCAGCCCAATTCTTGAAAAAATCTCGCTACATATCGCAGCCACCTTGACTTACTGGCGTCATCCATTTTCGCACAATTGGAAAGGATGTGCTGGGTGAAAATTGATTTTCTGAGGTCCATATCCTGTGCCACAGTAACAATGGTTCAATTCTTGCTAGGTCCGTGATGTATGGGAGACCTAGCTCAATGTGGCAGGCAAGAGTGCCCGTACTACCAGGTACACCAAGTAAATATCTAAGAAAAGTGTTTTCCACCCGTTGGATGCTTTCAAGTACAACAAAACCCCAAAGGCCCGCCCCGTACAGAGCCACGGAAAGACATTTGGCTCTGTAAATCTTTAACATTTCCAAGGGTGCTCTCTTCCCCAGCTTTCTAGCAAAATTAATTAGGGCTGCTGTGACTCTTAAGAAAAGCAGCTTGCGGGTGTCAACAGCAGCTCTCCATGAGAGTTTATGGTCAATAGTTATGCCTAGATAGCATTTGTCAGTAGTGGCTATTTTTTCTTTATTGAGGTAAATCCCCCTCATTTTATTTTTGCGACTTGAACCCACCCTCATGACAAAAGTTTTGCTAATATTTATTTTTAGATCCAGACCTGCCATAAACTTTGAGTACCTATCCAGGTTCTTTTGTAGTTCAATTGGAGTGCGAGCTAGAATTACTGTATCATCCGCATACACTAACACGGGGATTGGGCGATTTTCCACCATTGGGAGGTCTTGGGAGTTTTCCAGCATCCCTCTTTCCAGCCCGTTGGTATATAGGGTAAAAAGGAGAGGAGCCAGGACACATCCCTGCCTCACGCCTCTTTCTATAGGAAAATCCTCCGTCAACTCTCCTCCTGCTCCATAGCGGACTTTGGCTGTCGCATTGGAGTAGAGTTCCCTCAGGAATTTCACTTCGTTTGGTGGTGCCCCCATATCGGTCAACAAGGACCAAAGTTTAGAATGGGAGACACAATCAAACGCGGATGATAGATCCACATAGATCATATACAAGTCACCGCCTTTAATGAAGACGTATTTATCAATTAGGAGGGAAAGATTCAGGGCCTGCTCAGAGGTCCCTAGCCCTTGACGAAACCCATATTGTAGGTCTGAGATGATTCTTCCTTCCTCCGCCCAATCTTGCAATAATTCCAAAATGACTCGACCTGCCACTTTATCAAGGGAGTCTAAGAGCGAGATTGGGCGGTAACAGGATACAGACCCCCTGTCCCCTTTTTTAAATATGGGTACTAATATAGAGCGTGACCAGGATTCCAATAAACCAGCATTACAAGTGGCATTCAGGACTCTTGTGAGAAGGGGGGTCCATAAGTCCATTTGGGCTTTAACTAAGTCGATTGGAACGCCATCAGGACCTGGCGCCTTCCCACTTTTACTAGCTTTTAAGGCCTGTGCGACTTCTACCATTGTAAATTGGAGGTTAATAGGATAAGGACTGGGTAGGTCATTAGATGGAGTATCTCCAGAATACTGGGAGTCCGGGCTGTGTGAAAAGATCTTACTAAAATGCTGAACCCAGTCTTTCTCTTGTATCGCTATCTCAATGTTCAGAAGATTAATGTTATTATTTAGAAAAGAAGATTTGACCACCTGCCAGAAAGCGGCTGCATTCCCGGAACCGCAGCTTTCGTGCAGTTGGTCCCAAAGTTGGTTTTTAACTCACTCTTCCTTGTTTTTAATGCTAAGTTATATGTCTTCCGTAACGTTTTTATCTCATGGGGAATCCTGTCCGTCTTTCGAAGGGCACTTTTTAGATTAGAGTAGGCCACCGTGCAAGCGTGATTAAACCACCCTTTCTTCTGCCTTGGTTTTTGTTTTATTTCAATCCAAAGGGCCTCTTTTACCGTTTTAAAAATTGCCTCAAAGTTAGAAAGGATTTCTTGGTCAGATAGCTCCATGCTAAGGCATTTTACGAAGTGAGGAAGGGCCTTTACTACCACCTGCTTTGTTTTTTCTGCAGGGTCTGCTTTCCCCCACTTCAGAGCGTAATCGTTTATCCTACTTAGGGCCAAATTATTCTGCGTTAAAATGGAGCTGTATCCACTCCTTCTATTTTGTGACAACAGCATAGAAATACTGATTGGAGTATGATCACTCAATGGAATTCTATGTTGGGTAAACATTGCTTCAGCCGAATTAGCACAGTTAGAGACCAGAATAAAATCTATAACTGATTGATTTCCCCTCCCATGGAATGTTGGGGCAAGTAACAAATCCTTCTCGTTAGTGTTGTTTGCTCTTTTTAAGTCTAGATCAAACAGCACTTCGTTAAGGAGGTTACCTAAAGAGCAGTGCCTAAAATGCGTGATTGAGTTACCATCTTCATCTATTATACTGCAGGTACCTTTACCTTCAGAAATACAGGGACCCAAATTGAAATCCCCCCCCCCCCCAAATGATAGTCACATCCTTGTCAGTCTTTCTTTTACACGTTAATAAGGTGGATCGAATCAGTGTTTCCACATTTAGTGCCTCAAGAACTGTAAGGTTATTATAAAAGTTGACCAAAAGAAGACTTTCCTTATTGTTGAGGCATATCCATAGGATCTGGAAATTTAGATCTAGTTTGATGGGTACTACTTTGGTTGTGTTAATAAGGTTAGAGATGTAGATTGTTAGTCCCCCTTTCGCTCTGCCTGAGGTGGATGGTTTGGCGGGCGAAAAGTAGGCCTTATATCCCTCCATGCGTATTGCCTCACATGCCCACGTCTCCTGAAATGCTAGAATCTCAAAGTTTGGAATAAACTCTATTCATTTGTCGTTAGTTACCTTTGCCCACTGTCCTGCGACATTCCAAAATAAGACAGAGACACGAGATTTAGTTCTGGTCCCTTCATGCCCCCAAGTGCGTGTCTTTAGCGTGTTATTGGTTCTGGAGTGGCAATTCTGTTTTAATTTGGATGCAAAAGAAAAGTAGTTTTGGCCTGCAATCATAGATTTAGGGGCAATCGCAGTGTCTTTCAGGCAAGGTTAATTAAGGCGATGGGTAGGCATGATGTTGTTTAAAGATTGTTGGCCAGTATCCATGGGGAGGACCGTTTGCGGACTAACAAAGCTATTTTCAGGGCTGTTTTCCACTATCATCTCTCCATCAAGTCAGTCAATTCCCTCCATGTCTGACATTGCTGCATAACGGTTGTGAAGTGGGATTGGATACTTGGGATACTGATATGTCGGGTACCTGGGGTGTTCAACAAAATTTAGCAATGGTTCCCTAGACCAATCAGTCTGTCTATAAGTCAGCGGATCTCTATTAATACTAGCCGGCCGGGGCATTGATCGGAATCTAGGTACTAGAGGCCTAGGATAGCCTTCCAACTCTAAAGGTGTATATCCTGGCCAGCCCTTCTGGTTTTGAATTGGAGGTTCTGTATAATTTACAGTGGGGTGAAGCAATGACTGCACGTTGGATGTTAGGGTCGTTGGAGTTCTAGGATAAAAATATGTGAGGTCATATGTATTTATTGTGTTATTTACATTTTGCGGGATCCAGTTAATGATGTGTCCAACTGCCCTTTTGTCTTTAAAGTTTATTATTATGATGTCACCCTTTATATCTTTTTTCCTATGCCCTATCCAGGGAAGGCGTCTGGCATACAAAATTTTGCCATTTAAGTTTGGAGGGAGAGGACGATTCTGTTTTAGCCAGTATATTACTTTATTCCTTAGTTGGTATTCGGCTTCATTGGTCCCCTCCGTCAAAGATGGTACTCCAGTTAATACCACCACAAATGGGACCGCTTCAGGCGGGAGCTCCACAGTGAGCTTTTTTGATGGAAACTCCCTTGTACGCTCTTTTGATTTTACTTTTGGGGCACCCCCAGGAGGGATCAAGTTCACTGTTATCAAGCCTTCCTTGTCATTCTGCTTTATAGTTGTGTTAGTTGCTACTGGTTTAGGGGGGGGCAATTTTGCAACTTTAATTTTGGGTAAATTCACAGTTTTAGTTGGATCTTTATCTGCTTTATTTGGGGCTGGGACCGGTTTCAGAGGGGTATGAACAGGCTTTTTTAGATCTTTTGTTGCCTCTTTAATTTCCCCCATGACTTGCTCCAAAATTCCCAATTGTGAACCTAATCTTTTTAACCTTTCTGCTATTGGTAGTATAAGAGATTTGATTAAATGTTCCATGTTACTCATTAGGTCAGTAGTGGACGCATCTTTTGGTGGTATGTGCGGAGGTGTAACAGCTACTGGAACTAATGATGGATCATCCACTACGCCTTTATTACCCCCAGAAGAAATATTGGTGATTTTGTTTTTATTTTTATTCTGGGCACTACCTCTTTTCCGTCTTTTCTTCGGAGGTGGTCCCGGAATAGGGGTTGACTTAGTTGTTTTTTTTGCCTTTTGTTTGGTTTTGCTTCTTGGTGGTGTAATATCTGTCGTGTCCCAGCCCACAGATACTCAGGGACACAGACTTACTAATTCACGAGCTCTTTATTTTACCTTCTGCTCGGTCCCCGTCCCTACACTAACTGCCCTTTCCTGTTCCTGACCCCACCTCTTCCCCTCAGCCCACCTAGCTCCTCCCACCCCAACTACTAGACTGTCAACACTCTAACATCTCCCCCTTTCTTAACAAAACAGCAAAGTGAAATTAGTCCATTTCAACAATCAGTCTCTTTGGAGGCTGTACCTGGCGTCGTGGGCGACTCGGGGCGGACACAGCGGTCTCAGCCACGGGTTCTGGTTCCATGCAGGGTGCAGAGTCAGGTGTGCCTGTTTTTGGGTGGTTAGAGTTCTCCGGCACGGAGGCAGGGGAAGTGCAGTCACGTTTCTCAGGAGGGCACTTCTTAAAGTGAGATGCGTTCCGGGTGACCCGCCTGTTCTCTGACTCCGCGGTCACCATTGTGCCTTTCTGCTGCACAACTGTAAGAGGTTCATTTTTGAAGCGACAGTCGGTTTTCTGGCGCTGTTCCTGTTTAACAAGGACTCTGTCGCCTTCCTTGAGGGAAGGGGATCGGGCCCTCCGTTTGAAGTCAGCATGTTCCTTCATCTTCTCCTTGTGATATCGATCTGTTGCAGCCATGTCTTTGATCTGATGGTCTGAGAGGGGTCTCCTCAGTGCGCCTTCCCAGGTAGGGATCCGAGTTCTTGGTGTCCTCCCGAGCATGAGAGTGGCAGGGCAGACACCCGTCGTGGAGTGAGGAGTGGTTCGGTATGCGCAGAGGACTTCATTCAATGCTGCTTGCAGGTCCTTTTTCTCGGCAGTGGCCTGTTGGAAGGTTTTCTTGATGGTGGACATGAAACGTTCAACAGTTCCATTGGCTTGTGGCCAGAGCGGGGTGACCTTGCGGTGTTGGAAGTCCATCTGTTTCGCGAAGTCACTGAATTCGTGCCCGTTGAATGGGGGCCCATTGTCTGTTTTGATGATTCTGGGAACACCCCAGGTTGCGAAGACTTCCTCAAGTACTTTGAGGGTGCAGGTGGCATTGGTGGACGGGATGAATTGAGCCACTGGAAACCGGGAATATTCATCTACAATGGCGATCACATATTTCCCTGACTGCAGGGGCCCGTAGAAATCCATTGCAACTTCTTGCCATACCCCGTCAGGTAGCGGGGTCATTTGGAGCGGTGCCGGCGGCGTGTTGGGACCAGTTAGCTGACAGGGATGACAGTCCTTCAGAGTGGCTTCGACTATCTGGTCTAGAGCAGGGAACCAGACACGCTCTCGGAGCGCCCTCTTGGTGGAGACAACCCCACGATGACCTTCATGAGCTAGATCAACTACGCCTTGTCTGAGGGTGGTCGGGATGACTATCCGGTGGTCTCTTAGAAGAAGGCCATCTTCAGTAATTGAAAGTTCGTCAGCGACGTGTCGGAACGCTTGGAGTTCACTTTTGACATCGGGGTTTTCCTCATCATCTTGCGGATGATGCCTCCACCTGTTGGACAGTATTCGCTTCATCACGATCTGCAGAATGGCGTCTTTGTTGGTTGCTTCGCGGATGGTGTCCATTGGTATGGCTGGGGGGCGAGCATGGTTTGAGACGAAGTGGATGTATTCCTCTGCTATGGATGAAGTCGGTGCTGGAGAGTCTCGGGGGTGGCGAGACATGTAATCAGCAGGGTTGTCACCCTTCCCCGGTTTGTGAATGATTGTGAAGGTGTATTCCTGCAGCCGGAGGCCCCATCGCTCAATCCTGGGGGGCATCTTGCTCTTCGGGTTACCGTATATTGTCACGAGTGCCTGATGGTCAGTAATGAGCGTGAAGTGCTTCCCATAGATGAAGATGTGGAAGTGCTCACACGCCCATACGACCGCCAGGCTCTCCTTCTCAGGCTGAGAGTACTTCTTTTCCGGGTCCGTGAGGCTGCGGCTGGCGTAGGCGATTATCCTCCGTTGGTCAGATTCGTCGTCATATTGGGCCAGGATCGCACCCAGGCCTACGGGACTGGCGTCTACGGTGATCTCTGTTTTGCGTTTGGGGTTGAAGTAGGATAAACAGTCAGACGACTCAACCGCCCGTTTGATGTCTCTGAAGGCGCGCTCACAGTCTGAGGTCCACTCAAAGGGCTGGTTGGATTTCGTGAGGAGCCTCAGAGGATGACTTATTGTGGCGTAGTCGCGGATGTAGCGAGCACAGTAGCTCGCCATCCCAAGGAAGGAGCGTAGATCGTTTACATCCTCAGGGCTCTTGGTATTGTTGAGCATAGCCACCTTGTCGGGATCTGGTTTCATGCCGCTGGATGAAAAAATGTGTCCAAAGAATTTCAGTGTCGATTGATGAAACTCGCACTTGTCCTTATTAAGGGTCAGGTTTGCGTCTAGCAGAGCCCTGCAGACGCGGTCAAGGGCGATGTCGTGTTCTCGGAGGTTGGCGCCATACACCAGAATGTCATCGCTGTAGTTGAGAGAATTTGGAATGTGGTGGATGATAAGTCGAATTGTCTCTTGGAAAATTTCTGCTGCTGAGGACACACCAAAACTGAGGCGTTTGTATCGGAAGAGGCCGAGGTGTGTGGCGAACGTGGTGATGGAGCGAGAGCTGTCATCTAGCTCGAGCTGGTGATAGCCCTTGTTGAGGTCTAGCTTGGAAAAGACCGTGGCTCCATTGAGGGCTGTAATCATATCGCTCAGGTGTGGGCCGGGGTGTCTCTCCCTTTCGATTGCTGTGTTCGGGAGGCGCATGTCTACACAGAGACGGACTTTCTCGGGAGTCCCTTTTTTTGGCACGACAACTACCGGGGACACCCAGGGAGTGGGTCCTTCAGTGCGTTCTATAATGTCGGCATCCAGAAGGTCTTGCAGCTCTTGAGCCACCGCGGATTGCAGGTGAAACGGCACTCGCCGTGGATGTTGAGCAATGGGCTTGATTCGTTCGTTGATGTGCAGGTGCACTTGTCGGCCTTTTAGCTTGCCTAGGCCCTTGAATAGGGCTGGGTACTTCACCGCATAGTTGGAGCTGTCGTTTATGTTGAAAAGAATGTGGACGAGGCGTAAGCGCTCCGCAGTCGGAAGGCTTAGCAGGCAGTCGGCATCAGGTCCCTTGATGACGTGAATGACGGCGGGAATGGTGATGTCGCCGTGTGTGAGGGTGGTGTCGAACTTCCCCAGGCATGGGAGTGGTTTTCTCGCCATCCATGTGTATACTCGAACTGGTGCAAAGCGCAGGTGGGGCTTGGGAACCATGCGCTCGTGCTCAGCAACGGAGATGTAATTGAGAGAGGCACCACTGTCCATGACGAACTTCGCTGCATGATTGCCCACCATGATGTCGAGCCGGGGGTAACGTTTGAGCTGATCGTTGTCAGCGATGTTGACATACTCGGTGGTGTAGCCCGAGCGCCTGGATGAGGAGGATCTGGACTCTCTCGAAGGGGATCGGCGATCCCATCTGGACCGTCTGGACTCACGACTGGAGTGAGACGACGCTGGGGAGTGAGCAGGTTCATCGTGAACGGCTCTGGCGTGGTGTCGCTTGGTTTCTGTCCTTGAAGACCTTGGCTGGCTGGTGCGTCGATCAGCACCGCTACGTTGTTCTCGGTGATACTCGCTGCACATGACCTCAAAGTGATTGGATCGTCCGCATTTTCGGCAGCGTTGGCCCATGGCAGGGCACGAGTCAATGTGGGGGTAATCATACCCGCACCTGTAGCACCGTCTTGTGCGTTCGGGTCGTCGGTCTCTCCTCTCTGAGTCTCTTGGCCGGTAATCTGTTCGGCGTCTGGGTGAGAATTTGGATCGGCGTGATCTGTCACGCGGGTTGCCTCGGTAAGCCTGTCGGCCATGTCGTCGGTCGGAGACGCGGTTGGCATGTTCTCGGCTAGTGCTGGGTTTAACTTCGATCTCCGCTGCATTTTCTTCGGCTTGATCATATATTCGTGAGTTCTCCTCGATTTCCGCCAACTCTTGTGGTTTCCTTAGTAGTCTTCGTCTCAGCGACTCTGAGTGGCATCCCGAGATAATTTGAGACTTGATGGCCGCATCTGGGGAGAAGTTTGTGAAGTCGCAGTACTGTGACTGACGCCTTAGTCGGTGTATGAAGGACGTTAGTGGCTCATCCTTGTCCTGGTGCTGTTGGTGAAACTTGTGTCTCTCATAATCAACGTTTCGTTTGTGCAGGAAACGGTTGTTCAACATGTCCTTTACCTTGACATAGGTGTCGCCATCGGCGGTTGGGATCTCTCGTACTATCTTGCTGATCTCGCGCCCACCTAGATTGCGAAGGGTTATTATTTTGTCCTCGTCTGTCTCGATTCTGGAACCTTTGACATAGTCCTCAAAATCCTCCAGCCATTCCTGCCACTTGAGGCCCATGCTGCTCCCTGTCGTGATTGTCAGGGGTTCTGGCGCTCTTAGATGCGTGCCCTTGATCTCCTTTCCGGCAGGAGCATCCTGTGCGCCTGTCGCGCGATTGTTGGACATTCTGAGGGGGTGGTTTCGATCCTAATGCTTGACTCTGGTTGCAGGGGCTGGCGTCCGCTCCCTTCACTTCTGGTGCTTTCTGTAGATTTTGCAGATGCCAATGCTTGTTTGTTGCTGCTTGCTGCTGTGCCTCACGAGCACTGTTCGCTAGCTGGTGGCTTTTGGCTGTGTCCTTTTGGGGCTGCCAGGGCTTATTTGAAGAGTCTGCCTGACTCAAAGATGGCCGCCCTCAGTTTTGATAGGGTTTGTCCCTAAGGCTGCCTGACCTAGCAATGGCCGCCTCCCTTGGCACGACACGAGGTTTCTCTCTCTCTCCGGGCCCACACATTCAGCATTGGGGAACTCACAGTTGAGCTGGGCGGGCCTCCGCTCTCATAGCGCGTTCAGGTAGGGGCTGCCTGTCCGGCGCTGCTCTCGCGCACTGCCTGCTGCTTGACTGGCTTCTGTGGAGTCGCGCGTGCATGGGGCTTTTCTTCGCCTCTCTCCGCCTTCGCGGCGGTGCAGGCTCACCTGGGCAGTTTCAGGGCGTCTCCGGCTCCCGCCGGGAATAGCGCGCTGCAGGCTCTTCAGCGCGCTCAGCGGTCGGCGTTTTGGCGCTTTTTTCCTGCCGCGTTTCAGGCGCTCCAACTTAGCGCTCTTTCAGGGCACGTCGGCGCTCGTCCGCTGGACCGTCGTTTCCTTCCTCGACCCTCTTCACCTTGCGAGGGGAGATCTGGCTACTCCTGGGGGGCTTGTCACTGGCGCCACAGGGATTTCGTTACAGCGGAGCTCACTCCACGCTGCAGGACGGGGTGTTCGTGGGTGGGTTCCTTTCACATCCCACCCTCGTCGCCAGCTGTCGTGTCCCAGCCCACAGATACTCAGGGACACAGACTTACTAATTCACGAGCTCTTTATTTTACCTTCTGCTCGGTCCCCGTCCCTACACTAACTGCCCTTTCCTGTTCCTGACCCCACCTCTTCCCCTCAGCCCACCTAGCTCCTCCCACCCCAACTACTAGACTGTCAACACTATAACAATATCTAACGATAATTCTTCCTCGGGGGTTGAGTTAATAGAAAGTATTGAAACATGTAATGTGGGAGAGCTAACTACTGGCAAGGTGGGAGATCTATCCTGAAAAATTAGTGGAATGCTATCTGCAGGAGATACTACGGGGCCCTCTTTATCGTAGATAGGATTGGGGACTGGGGAGATGGCCTGCGATAGCACGCCCATAGACGAGCGTTTATTTTTCATGAGCTCCACAGAGCGGCGTCTTGCTGCCCGGCGTTCGGCGAGCATTGTCTCCCTATCAGCATCATTACCAGTCCTAAAAATATAGTTATCTAGTGGGCCTCGGTTAGTTCCTCCTAGAGGAGGCGTTGCTTCTTTTTGTGTCGATGGCATTATTATAAGATTATTTCTTGGAACCAAATTAAATACGGTTAGTCAATAACAGCGTTTAAACACGACCAGTGTCGAACCAGACCTTTATAACGTGACAACAAGGTGATTGTTATATTAGAGTCATCTTACTTTGTGCGTGAGATAGCAGTCCCAATACGTCTTAAACTTCTGTTTGCCGATCCGGAAAGGAAAATGAAAAAGAAAGGGCCCAGCCCAGCCTCCTTCGGCCTCTGAGGGCCTAACAGGGCCTGCCCTTTGCACGGGCTTAGCCTAGCGGCCGCCCGCGTGCGTCCCGCAATGCGCGGGTCCAGTGGTGATTTTAATCACCTGGTGCTGTATGCTGGGTATGGCGGGTGGTTGACACTGCTCCGCTGAGCCTCCTGGGACTCGTAGTCCTTTCCTCGAGTTCTGCCCACAGTATTTAGTCCTGCAAGCGTTTCCCGCGAAGCGGGAAACGCGAGAAGTGATGGCACAGTCTCTGGTTACAGCAATCCTCCAGAGGGGTTTTCAGATCAACCCCACTCCGTTTCCTCGTAGTTGCCTCTGTCTCTATCCGCGCTGCAAGGTTTCCCGCGATGCGCGGCTCCAGTGGTGATTTTAATCACCTGGTGCTGTATGCTGGACGTGGCGGGTGGTTGACACTGCTCCGCTGAGCCTCCTGGAACTCGTAGTCCTTTCCTCGAGTTCTGCCCACTGTATTTAGTCCTGCGAGCGTTTCCCGCGAAGCGGGAAACGCGAGAAGTGATGGCACACTCTCTGGTTACAGCAATCCTCCAGAGGGGTTTTCAGATCAACCCCACTCCGTTTCCTCGTAGTTGCCTCTGTCTCTATCCGCGCTGCAAGGTTTCCCGCGATGCGCGGGTCCAGTGGTGATTTTAATCACCTGGTGCTGTATGCTGGGCGTGGCGGGTGGTTGACACTGCTCCGCTGAGCCTCCTGGGACTCGTAGTCCTTTCCTCGAGTTCTGCCCACTGTATTTAGTCCTGCGAGCGTTTCCCGCGTAGCGGGAAACGCGAGAAGTGATGGCACAGTCTCTGGTTACAGCAATCCTCCAGAGGGGTTTTCAGATCAACCCCACTCCGTTTCCTCGTAGTTGCCTCTGTCTCTATCCGCGCTGCAAGGTTTCCGTAACTGCATGGATGGATTCCAATTGTTTAAAGCTCAATGCTAATAAAACGGAAGTCATTGTGTTTGGTAATCTGACTAATTTATAGACACCCGGCTGGTGGCCAGATACGATGGGATCTCTTCCAGTTCCAGTCGCTCAGGCGAAAAACCTGGGAGTGATCATAGATTCCAAACTTCTTTATGAGGACCAGATTAGCAGGGTGATTTCCACTCGCTTCCACATTCTCAAATGATAAGGAAAATTACATTTTTCCTCCCTGAAGATTGTCTGAAAACTGTAGTCACCGCAAATATTTTTTCACGGCTGGACTACTGCAACTGCCTCTACATAAATATTCAAAGGAGGCAGTTGAGCAGACTCCAGACCGTACAAAATGCGGCGGTTCGATTGATCACGGGTGCACCCAGATTTGTTTTAGTAGGATCAGATCTCAGGGTTCTCCACTGGCTCCCTTTGAGGGAACACATTCACTTTAAGGCGATGTGTACGGTGTTTAAAGCCCTCAAAGGTGCAGACCCGGAATTCCTAAAATCCCTTATCAATCAGTACATTCCCAGCAGATAACTGTGCTCGGCCCAATCCAAATTTCTCACTGTTCCTCGCTATAACCGAGTAGGATGGGGCGGAAGAGGTTTCAGTTACTGTGCTGCCAGGGCCTGGAACGGCTTACCATTCCACCTGAATTTTTTTCGGAAGTACTTCCGTTCAGGAAGGAACTGAAAACCGGGTTATTCTCTCACTCACTAATCTGATCAGCTTTGGACACTTTTGCTTGCAGTCTAGTAGTGAGCAGTATCAGGACACCTCAGGGTAACAGAGCGCTTTATAAAATAAAATAACATAACATAACATAACATGTATCAGGATCCCCTCCTACTGCCCGCAATGGAGACACTCCGGGGAAGTTTAAAAAAATATTCCTTTCTGTGTTATTCAATGTAAGTGAAACAACTGACATATAAACATACAATGAACCAAAGAAGTTATGCATTCAATCTACAGCAACACGTGATTTCATAATTAGCATTTATTTTTTTTAATACAAATAAAAATAGTACTTAGTGCAATTAAATCATATATAGTCACAAATCATTTCAAACAGTCAATAATATTGAACAAAGAAATTTCTCAATGTTATGTTGTTTTTTTCACAAAATTTTTTCATGAAATATAAAACCATTAGACAGAGACCATTTCATACAAATCTCATCACTTCTCTATGTAAATTGAAGAGTGCATTTAAAAACAATTCAACTATATCCTTGTGTCGACGCGTTTCGGTGTGTCTTGTTCTTTTTGAAAAATACCTTCCTCAGGACTTTATAATTAAAAACATCTAATCTTCATTGTGTCAAACAGTATATTTGGAAATCAATACATGAAATTAGGCAAGTCTTGTACGTGTGCTTAATCAAACATATTGACAAAAAACTTTCTTTGGTTCAAAGTATTTATTTATTTAAAGAGTTTTATATAGCACTGGCTGGACCCGAAGGTATCAGAGCGCTTTACATGAAGAATCAACAATGTAACAGAAAAAGTTAAACAATTACACAATACATCAAAAAATAGGCAATACAATTTGAAGAGGAGAGAAAGGAGAGAGAAAAGGAGTAGAGGGGCGGTGAGAAAGTGAGGATAAGGGAAGAGACAACAAGAAGAGATGAAAGGAGTCTGTCTAAAGACCGACTGGGTAGGTGACAACCAAGGAGGGAATCCACGGCCCATCTCCCCAATAACTAAACCAGGTAGCTCCATTGGGCATCAGACAAAATAGTTCAGTCTCAGTACATTGAGAGAGGAGAGAGGAGAGAGGGAGAGACATAAATAGAAGGAGGTTGAGGGAGGAGACGACAGGAGAGACGAAAGGAAGTTCAACAATGTGGTTCAACAGAATAACCGAAAAAGATCAACAATTACACATTACATCAAATATTCAGCAATACATTAGGAGAGGAGAGAAAAGAGAGAGAAAAGTAGTGGGGGTAGGGGAAGTGAGAAAGTGAGGATAAGGGAGGAGACAACCATAGAGACAAAAGGAAGTCTGTCTAAAGACCGACTGGGTAGGTGACGGCCAAGGAGGGAATCCATGGCCCAACTCCCCTATATCTAACCAGGTAGCTCCATCGGGCATCAGACAAAATAGTTTGGTCTCTAGTGGCGAGGGAAGAGGTTCACAGAAAAACAGGGTGGGGATAAAGAGCAAGGGCAGATGAGGGCAGAGGACAGAAGCTGGAAAGAGGGGGAGCGGAGTGGAGGTGAGGGTTGGTAGCTAGGTCTCAGCTGTCTAGGGAAGTAAGCAGGGAAAAGGCCATGGTTCGGTGGGCGGACCATACAGGGACGGGCAAAAGCTGGTTGAGGTCCTGGGAGATCAGTGATTAAAGACAAGGGGAGAAATGAAAAACATCACAGAGGGTCTCACTGAGTCGGCCATCTGGAACTCAGGCAGGGGGTAAGCGACAATGTAAGTTCAGCTACAGTCAGTCAGAGGGGATGAAAAATGGCCTCAGAAAGAAGCGCTCCTCATAGGCAACTGGCAGCATCAGTGCAACTGTCCAAAGTCGCCCAGACTTCAGCGACAGCACAGTGGAAGCGAGCCTCCCCCCCCCTCGGTACCGGGAGAAACGTCACGTATTTTAAGACCCCATCCGGCGATGTTACGGCTCCTTCAGGGTCCTCTGGAGGCCTGCCGAGGGCCCACTCCCACTCCTCAGCTCATGGCTTGTAGGATGGGTGCTGGCTCAGCAATACAAGCAGGAGTTCTTCGCAGGGCAGGGGAGTGGAGACACGAATGGCGGTCGGAGCCCGCGCACCCCTCCTCCACCGCCGGGGCTGTCAAAGTCGCCAGCGTGGGATGTTTCAGCCTAGATGAGTTTGCAGCATTAGATCTCCCAGCGGGGGTGGTGTACATGCAGGGCCACATCAAAGCTGAAATGAGAAAGAGGGTCTCAAGAAATCAAGCACATGCATCAGTTTTCAAGAGAATGGAGACAGCAGGACACCAATTTCCTCAAGCGGAGGGACCCCCAACCATTAACCTCCCTCTAGTATTTAGAACATTACTTATTTTCAGTGTTGGGAAGAAGAGCCCTATATTTATCCTATTATTCAAAATGAAAATGAAAATGAAAATGAATGTCCTCTCCTTTTCAAAAGGGATTACCTATGCTACATGTAAGCTCTATACACTCCTAATATTTATTTATGTAGCTTATCCTTTCTTATCGTTACAGAAGCGTTTGATGCTCTTATGATCTCAGGAGATCCCCTTTGATTCTCAATGGGAACACTATTATGAGTAATTGCTTACCTTTATAGTGAGAACAGCATATATTATTTTCTTTCACTAAAAGGTAGTTGGGAACATGGTCTACTCCGCAATGCCTTCATCAATTCACGGCCAGACGATATTTATCTGTTGGGAATGTAGATCAAACCTTAGTTTATCTGATTTCCCATCCGGTTTAGTAATTTGTTCCGATATGCAGTCTATTACTATTTTGTTTTGTATACTCACATCAGAAGGTCTTGATTTATCCCCCTTTAGTTTTTATTCTGTGTTGGTGGATACTCTCTCACCATATGAGTACATTTGAGACAGTCAATGCGGGAAATTCGAAGTTGTACCCTGCAATAAGAGAATTATAGGCTCTCAGATCCCTACCTTGGTAAGTTCTCCCTTCCTCTACTCTACCATAGCCTACCTGTGAGCCATACCATGACCTATTCCTCATGCTTGCAGAATTCCTCATTGGCAAGATTAGTGTGTGCCCCACCTGGACTCACCCCGAGTTGATCTGTTTTCCTTCTTGGATGCTTTCCCGATATGTCACCAGGTAGCTATCCCCAATTAACCCCACATACCCACCTCCCAACCCCTTTTCTCAGATTCCATCTTTTTTTTTCTTCTCGCCTCCTGTTCTGCAGCTATCTCAAATGATAGGTGTAATCCCATCCTGATGATGACCTGAAATCAGACAAGTAAAAATGCTGTCAACTGAACACGTAGTGACAGCTTCATTGGCCCATAACATATTCCAGAACAAAATCTAGTATAGTTGTTCATGTTATGTACCAATTTTAATTACGCCTGTATTTGCTGTCACATTACCACATTCCTCAATTGTGCTGTTCAATTCTTCACAAGCACTACGTGTGCACTTGTTTGAGAACACTTGCATTAAGTATACATTGCTGCCTGAAATGATTGTTTTTCCTGCTATATGATCAATAAAGAACACAATAATCATTTGTAGTGTTGTTTCCCTTCTTTTGTTCCTTTTTAATAATTATTTTACGGTTGACTAATTGTCTTCTAAGTATTTTCTGTTGAGACACTGTTTCTTGGTACCACAACCTCGTGGTCGAAGCAGGATGGAGTCAGTTAGGTTTCATAATTTTGACCTACAGGCCTACATATGAAACACTAAGGACTAAAAATACTTTATCTACCCATGTGCCTAAAATCATATGAGGATTGCTATAATAAAACAGTCCATCCCTACTTGTTTTGCCAGGATGTCACAATAATATTTCAATATACAGTCTTTTACCCATAATATATTTAAACAACAAAAACATTTCAAAAGATGTCAAAGTATGAACTTTTGTTGAGATTAAAGTTATCCATTGATTTCAACTTTAATTTGCACTTGTAAATAAATCATTACTAATATTTAAAGATTCTGTGTTTTTCCTTTAATACAGTTGTCCATTAATCTTGCACAATCTAGCTACACAGGTCTGTGTACCCCTGCCCCACACTCTGACTCCAGATTGCTTACTTTCTGAGGAAAACTATCCCCAGTCTCTCAGTTTGGGACCCAGGAGGCTTAGGTTGGCAACATTCAAAAATGGTTTGGGACTCTTTTTGTCTTGTGCAAAAACAACAGGTGATGGACAGAATGCAGAACAATGTCATACATTCCCCCCAGTACAGAGATCTGGGCCTAAATCCATCGGTTTTTTGCTCAACATGCCATTCCAGTTTGAACCCAGCCATATGCAAATCAGTCTTGACCCTATACCCGATGGGAACAGTCCAGCCCGAACTGCCAAGTCAGGTCCTCCCTGGACTGGAAACAGAATGGTTCAAGATGGGTCCCTCCCCCCACAATTTCAATGTTCCTGTGTTGCTCATGTCCTTCTTGGGCACCGTGTGCTGAATATTTTAGTTAAGGCGTTCTCAGTGCCTTCTGCAGTGTGCCTCTCAACTCAATCAATGGGTTTATAAAGCAAGCTACTTACCTGTGAGGATCTCAAGGAGCTGGGGTGGGGGGGGGGGAGTGCAGCTCTCGGTCAGTTAAAGAGCCAGGTCTTGAGCTTCTTCCTGAAAACTAAGGGTGGGCGCAGTGCTGCAGAATTGAACGAAAACTCTGTAAACTCTGCTCTGCAACTGTGTTCCGTCTCATCCCAATTAATAAAACAGAAAGCTCACAAACCTTTGATAAAACAGGTAACTGTGTTTACATGCAAAAATGCATATAGCCATCTCACAAAAGTGAAAATGAAAATACAGCAAGCCGAGAGAGAGGTGATGATTTTAGTATCCTTCCCTAACTTCGGGAGAGAACCAAACAGTTGTCGTAAACATAAAGAGCACATCATGCTGAACAATTCGGTGGTGGTCCCATCCTCCTAGGACCACCCCAAGCACAGTTATGGGCATAAATATAATCCCAACCAAAGGCCCTGCAAAGCATTATGGGACAAGATTCTAGAGTGCAGTGAATATTATAGTATTCAATATCACAACATTCCTCGAGGGGCAGGCTCTCTGGCTCAGCTGAGGGCTAATACTATAATATTCGCTGCACTCTATAATCTTACCTAATAATGCTGGGCCTTTTGTTGGCATTGTATTTTTGCCCATTACTTTGCTTGGGGTGTGCCTAGGAGGATGGGACCACCACAATCCTTGAGCATGATATGCTCATGGGGCAGATATACAAGGAAGTGCCACAGAGTGACACCGCAAGCCCTTTGGCTGCACCACGCTGCAGTACTTCCGAAGTACAGGGATGTGACATATTTACAAGAATATGTTGCATCTCTGTGCTTCCCCCAGCGCTGGCGCACAAACTGCAGCTATGCGCTGACACAGGCATCCTTGCACCATGGTGCAAGGATGCCTGCGTCATGGGGAGATTGTTTTTGTGCAGGAAGGGGCACCTTCCTGCACAAAAACAATCACTACTGACATTTAAAGAGGAAAAAATTGACGAGAAATGAAAATATCCTTGTTGCGCCTCGCTAGGCCACCTCTAATGCGGCGTAGCATTGTGACACATCTCCAGATTTATGATTTCTTGTAAATCTGGAGATGTGTCTTGTTCCATGGGTGTTGCATGGGAATACCCACAGCAGCATCCATGGAATGCCCCTTTAACGCAAAGTGCTGCATGTGAAGGGGCCATATTTACAAGGAAAGGAAAAGTCATGCAGGGTGGCTTATCCTCTCCTTATAAATAAGGAGGAGCCCTCTGCGTCACCAGTACGTCACAAAAAATGACGTACTGGTGTCTCAGGAGGCTTGTAAATCTGCCCCTTTGCGTTTAAGGCGTTTGCTTGGTCATCCGCCTAGGTTAGGAGAGACCACAAAATCATCACCTCGCTCATTGCCTGATATTTTTAGAGCTCGCTTTTGTGAATTGGTTATATGCTTTTTAGCATGTAAAGGTAAAGGTAAAGTTGTTTTATCAAAGGGTTGTGGGTGCAGTAGCTTACTTCAGAGTTTTTGCATGAACTACATATTTTCAATGTCATGCCTATTAATAAAACAGCAATCTCACATACTTTTAGTGAAACAACAAAAAACTATCTTTAAATGCTAAAGTACATAGGGGCATATTCTCAAGAATGTGTGATAACCATCGCAAAAGTAACGTAGCGCTACTTCCAACATCGCAGTCTATCATGGGAAAATTATGCTGTGTTAACTAAGCATTCTCATCACGGCGGCCCCATGCGATAGTCTTTGGATAATGAGTCAACTGACCACGTTAAACTCAACGCCACACCGAAAAAATGCAAAATGCGAATGCAAAAAAGCTGCAATGAGGCCAATCGCAACACAAAAATCAGCGAAAATCAGCGAAAACCAGCTCCAGGCCTGCAATTCACACGCTTCAGATGGAAAAAATCACCATAAAAGTAAAAAAAATAACTGACAAACAAATGCCAAACAACAGCGAAGCACAATGGATGTCGCAGGAGCAAGTACTGAGGAGAACCAGAATCCCACAAGTCCCACAGAGGACCTGCCTGGGACCTCGGGGTCAGGGAAGGCCAAGGAGAAGAATAGTAGGAAGAAGCGGTTCAGTGCCCAGAAAAACAGGATCCTGATAACGGAGGTGGTAGAAAACCATCAACAACTGTTCATCACCTCCACTGTGTCATTGGCAACTAAAAATGGACTATGGCAATGGACAAGGTGAATGCAGTTGGAGTGCTGAAGAGGACAATGGATGAGGTCAAGAGGTGCTGGAATGACGTCAAGTGCAAAACTAAGCTGAAACTCACTAACAACTGGAAGGCAGCAATGCAGACTGGAGGTGGGGGTCCTGCCCCACAAGAGGAGCTGGACGAGATGGAGGAAATGGTGTCAACAGCCATCAGTGGGGAGACAGTGGCTGGAGTCTGGGTACCAGACACTGCTCAACATGACTGGACACAACAGCAGCAGAGTGAGTAATGACCAGGAACTGGGGGGACGGGGGTGATGGGCCCAATGACACTCATGCACAATTGAGCTGAGCACATCTGCGGACAAACCATGCCCCAGCCCCCAACTCCCACCAAGAGACCAATGTACCCAATCATGCAACAACTCAGAACTGTGTAAGCACAGAAGGAAAAGGCACACCGCATGAAAGGGTTAAAGAGCAAGCAAAATCAGAGATGTAGGGGCGACTCCCCCAAAATGCAGCACACACAAAACATGCAGAGCACATCAACACTGACAACAAAGTGGCACAAACCGCAACACGTCCACAACAGAACACAGGAAACAACTGGTGCAGACTGGGTTTAGACAATCACAATTGACATTGCAGGGAAATGTGAGTCAATAATGTACAAGTACAAACACAAACACGTCTGTTGTCGAAATGTCCACTGTCCCCCATCAAATAGGCAGCTCCTCCCAAACAGCCACGATGTACACAGTCATGCAGTCTGTATGTAAACATGGACAATGCGACAACAAACATGTGAACACGTTGGTAAACTGCATATTCACTTCACTCTAGAATCTCGCCCCATAATGCTTTGCTGGGCCTATGGTTGGCATTGTATTTTTGCTCATAACTTTGCTTGGGATGGTCCTGGGAGGAAGGGACCACCACTAAATCGTTCATCATATGCTCTTTGTCTTCAAGGCATCTGTTTGTCCTCCCCTATGTTAGGGGTGACCCAAAATCATCACCTCTCTCATTGCCTGGCATTTTCCAAAGTTCACTTTTGTGAATTGTTTTATGCTTATTTAGCATGTAAAGGTGTTTTATCAAAGGGTAGTGGCCCGGGTGCAGTAGCTAACTCCTACGTGGTGGAGTCGGAATTATTGCATGAATTCTGTGTTTTCAATATAATGTTTAGTTAACAAATCTCTGCAACCTCTGCTAACGGAGTGGAGTTCATTGCCCACGGTTACTGAAAACTCGGGTCTTCTTTTTAAACCGATCATGTTTGTACATTTTTTATTTTATTTTCTTATCCACCTGCTGGTATATTTGATCTTCATAAGTGTGTGCTCCTTCCCCACGTTGGTCACCCATGCAGAATGCTTGGTTGAATGCATAGAAACTGTAGCCATTCAGTCAGGCTTTGTTCTCTCTCCTGTAGTGTACCTTCCTTCACACTAACAGGGAAGCTGACGGCTTATTTCTGTGGTGCCTGACTGTCATTATTAGCGTGGGCAGGCAAAGCTTTTAGCCCTTCCTCTCTCCCTCTCATGCCTGGCATGGTACGTTGGCTGCAGGCCAGGGATTTAGACTATCTTCAATCTCCCATTCCCACTGGACACAGGTACAGGAATTATGAAGGGGGACCCTTTGTCAAACCTGCCACATACATCCACCCACTGCTGCACAGGGCAAGGGCTTAGCGTTCAAACATCCCTTGAACCATGTGTAGTAGGTATTGGTGGCTGGGTTTGACCTATGACTGGGCCTTGTTTTGTTTTTCTAATATTTGTAAGCGTTTGTGTCACCATCTTTTAGTTTGCAGACTCTTGTACCTTTGTTGGATATTCCACCAGGTTTAAAGACCTTTCTGTCTGTGAACCATGCTGCAGGCCCATCAAGTGTTCAAGAGCCCATGCCATCGGTTTGAGAACCCTTGATCTGGGTTTTCAGAGTGCTGATCCTGGTAAATCCTACTGTAAAGCATTTGTTTTCTTTTTGTTTAAGGGGAGGCAACTCTGAGGTTAACCCACCTGAGCCAGGTGATCAAGAGATGATAACTATGACACCCTATGGCTATTTTCAATTTTATTTGCAAGTCTCAGGGTCTGAGTTTTAGAGTGCTGTCAACTGCAACATTTTACTCAAGCTGTGGCCAGTTACTCATAGAGTTTCTAGTCTGTGGACCAGTTGCTGGATTCACAAGCCCGAAAAGGATGCCTAAAGAAAAAGCTTCAATGTCAAATCAGATTTGAATATTATTTCAATTTCGGTCCAGTGAATCCTTCAGAGTAAAGTCACAGTTAACTCTACCTTTTTATTTCTTTCAAGTTCTTTCAAAATGTTTTTAAAAATGGATTCATCAAGAACTACTGAACTGATTTACCTTAAATTAAGCGTAGGGAAATCCTTGAGTAAAGTTCTGCTTTCATTCCAAGATTGCTGTAAGTTTGTTAAGCCGGTTTTACTGTAGTAAATCCTATGGAATTAAAATTGTATAAACTTTTTTTTTATAAAGTTGTGTGCATATTTATTGAAATGTACCAAGACACTTTGGAAAACAGAAAGCGTCTTTTCAAAGGAATGTGTGACCTAACCTTAGCTACAAACATCCTCTAAAATGTTCATTAGAAAATGACGGAAGATGAAAGGAAGATGGACAATTATGCAAAACGGATAGAGGTTGATATCTTAGAGGTGACTGATATAGAAAGAGGGAGAGGTGAAAACTGAGGAGTGGAAGGTTTCTTCAAGTCTGGCGCAAGAGATGTTCTACCTAAACATTCTGTTGCATCTACAGAGGTGTTATCTGCTCCATCTAAAAAGGAGACAATGAGGGAGCTTAAAGGATCTGGATGGAGTTTGAGTTCCTTCAGTCCTGGAAGTTAAAGGCCTCTCATCTTCCCTTCTACATGCACTTTCTGATCACAAGCCTGGGGATTTTGCTGCTTCAACAGTGGAATGATCCAGTACATCAATTCATTTTGCTTGTAATTTATGGTGCTTGAGTTACCGTCAGGAGATGGCATCTCTGGTCCAAAAGCTGATAGATGTTGAGTTAGACTAAAAAATGAGTGATTAATTTAAAATACGTTTGCAGTGGTTAGAGTCTGACCGGCTTTCTCAAATTGAAATCATACTAGAACAGATAATAATATGCAACCTGTAAGAGAACAATGTCTGCAAATCATGTGCATGCACAGAAATGTTGAAAGTTGAACTTCTTGGAGTTGCCCTCTCCTTATCATTTCATGGTACTATACAGATTGTGTATATCCTTATACAGTGTATACCGACCACACACTCACACCAATTTACCTAGTGACATCACGGACCCATCGTCATCAATGCCAGCACCTTCATCCACCTCGAAGTCCTAAAGTTTCACCTAGAAGACTACAACGACCCAAACTCTACAGTCCTTCTAGAAAATCTCAGAAATCTTGGCTTCACCAAACTTACCCACACTGCCGGACACAAACTGAACCCGATTTTCTACTCAATCAGCAACATCACAGTCAACAAGCCAGCAACTATGACCTTGACAGACCAAGCCCTTGTCAGTTTCAGCATACCATTGCAGCACCACCATAGCCCTATTCATTGGAACCGCCCACCGCAGCTGGAAAAGCAGCTCATAAGGAGTGGCCTTTGATCTTCTCTGAGCACTATCCCAAGCACACAAATGACTTGCTGAAGACAACACAAATCTCAATGAGCTGACTACCTCAAGGGTAACCACACAGCAAGATCCCGATCACAGGGCAAATGGTACACAGAGGAGTTCAGACTGATGAAAGCCACTGCAAGCAACTGGAGCACACATGGATGGCAAATCTAGACACCGCAGATATAGTCATCTTCAAAAGATGCTGCCACCAGCAGATGCAGAATACCAAGTGCACAGCACTTGCAGCTCGCATTAATGCCAGCACAGTATCAAGGAAATATTCACCATCATCAAACATTTTATTGTGCCTCCTGGCGCCTCCAGCACTAAGACCTTTGCCACAAGCGCCCAGAATTTTTCTGTAAGAAAATCACCTAATATACAGAAACATCGACCCTCAACCAGATTCCATCATGACTCAATTTCCCATCATGCCCAATAAACGAACCTTTACGGCTTGGCCTACCGCCACCACAGTTGAATTCACTTTTATCTTGAAGACCATTCACTCAGGGACTCCATCTGATGGTTGACCCCACCACACCGTACACGAAAGTACTCTTCGCAATCAGTGAAGCACTAACACCCATCCTCAACCTCACCAACGACTCCCCCACATAGCCAGGCACCTGGAAAGATGACACCATCATGCCCCTGCTCGTGAAACCAGCCCTTGACCAGAGCGCAGTTTCCAAGTACAACTTTATCTCCCTCCTACCATACCCAACAAAAGTCTTACAGAAAATAATCAACTGCCACCTCACCGACCATCTCAACAACCACCAGCTCCCCGATGCTACGCAGTACAGATTCAAGCCAAACCACTGCAAAACAACAACAGTCATCATCACCACAGATTACATCTGCATGATTCTTGACAGAGGAGACATGGCAGCCCTCATTCTCCTGGTCCTCGCTGGAGCATTTGGTTCAGTCTCCAACCCAATCCTCATCAGGTGCCTGGACAGGATTGTTATTCAAAGACACCCACGCTTCTAGAACTGCAACCTTATAACTGAAAGATCACAAGCTGTAAGTCTGGCATCTCACTCCTTAGAATACCTCAAACTCATCTGCGGAGTGCCTCATGGTTTATCACTTCGCCCCACCCTCTTCAATGTATAAATGAATCCTTGGGCCAACGTCATCTGCACGCATTAGATCAACATCCTTTCCTACACAGATGGATGACAAGTCATACTCTCCCACTCAGACAAGACCCACAACACAAGAAACAAGTTCACTGTCTGCATGGCTGAAGTGGGTAATTGGATGAAGGGCAACTGTAACAAGCTCAACACCCACAAGACAGAAGTAGTGATCTTCAGCAAGAATACCTCACCATGGGACTCCAACTGGTGGCACACCGTACTCCGACCCACAACCAAAACCCATGCCTGGAACCTCAGAACAATCATTAATAGCAAACCGCACATTACCACTGTTAGACCTGTTACCCTTAGGGTGGTCTTTCTTCCAATATTTTGCCTTCCCCTTCCATATCTTCTGTTCTAGTTTTTGCAGGCACTAGGGCTATGCACAAGTTACAGCTGCTAACCAGTGAAAAAGTGCATGTGCTAATTCCTTAAAACATGGTAATATTGGCCTACACCCAATTGGCATGTCTAATTTACTTATAAATCGCTAGTCCAGTGGTACTACATTTACCCAGGGCCTATAAATAAATGGTATTAGTTATTTTAGTTTTTGTTTTATATAGGGCGAACTAGTGGGCCTGCAGCACTGATTTTGGCACCCAAGTACGTAGCCCTTTAAACACGCCCCAGGCTTGACAATGCAGAGTCTGTGTGTGCAGTTTAAAACTGCCTTTTTGACCTGGCAAAATAAAACTTTTGCCTGTCCCAAACTTTCTATCGTAGGCCCAGGACAGCCCAGAGGACAGGGTGCAATGCATTTAATTGATAAGTGTAATTTTCAAAGGTGAAGGGTGTGTCTCGAATCACTATTTAAAATCCTAACTTATGTTGAAGTTGGATTTAAATAGAAATTCTGAAAATGACACTTTTAGAAAGTTAGCATTTTCTTGCCTTAGCCATTTAGTCCCTTTAGCCTGTCCCTGGTCACTTGACTAGGTGTAGCTGACAGGTGAGGTTTGTGTATTATATCTAGATAGCCACATACAATGGGTAACTTAGGTGTGCCTGGATGGGCCACCACAGGCAATATGGGACGGAGGAGCTGGACACAGCCCCACTTACACATGACTAGGCTGTGTCCTGCCTTCACACAAAGGGCTGCATAGCTTCTGTGGTTCGTCTAGAGCCAGGGGATGAAAGGCAGGATGTCTGAGGACTTCAAAGGAAAACCTCTAGAAGCTTCTCCTCCACTTCAAAGCCAGAACTGGGTGTACATACTCGCCCTCAGACACCAACTCTTCTGCATACTTCTGGACCTCTGTATACTCTGCAAGGAAGAATGTCTGCTGTGCTGCTACAATGACTGCCACTCTGCTGGAATGCTTCTCTAAAGGAACTGCAACCTGCTGTCCTGATCTGTTTCCTGCTGCCCTCTTGCCTTGGGAAGAAGAATGGGACCTGTAAATTCATCTTGAACCAGGACCCCAGAGTGACTCTAAGGGATAGTCTGCTGTCTCCTGATCGGTGCCTCCGATACATAACAGGCTACTCAACCAGCTCCAGGACTCTGCAGTGAGTTCCTGACCCTCAAGTGGTGCCTCTCAGGCCCTGGATCCTTGGTGTGGCTCACAGGCTTTTAAAATCAAGCTTTTGGCTCATCGTGACCGCAAATGGGCCTGTTCACACTGGAACCGCGCCATTGGCTCAGAAATTCAGTATGAGCAGCCGTCAGCCCACTTTTCGCACAGCAAGCATCAATTGCCCGAAGAGGAATGCTACCGCCTAGCACCAGACTACCTATCAGCGATGCCCAGCCTGTTCTTTGTGCCACCCCACCCCCACCCACGACACTCTTCTTGCTTAAAGCAACATTATCCAATCAGAACAGGACTCTTGTCACAAAACATGAGAAAATAAGCTTTCAGCAGGACTAATCTGGGGCTGTTTCATACAGGCACTCCAACATAGTCGGCCTGAAATTTTGATTCTGACCTGGTCCAGAGTGACCAGAAAGTGTCAGATTACGCTTTATGCTTCTAGGGTCTGTAATGCAGTTCATTCTTTAAAAATGTATAACTCTGGTTCTACTTTTTGGATTTTGTTGTTTTAGTCTTGTATTATTTATTAAATTAAGCTCCATTTATCTAATCTGATTTGGGATCTATATGTGTGGTGTTTTCACTGTTTACTATTTGAAGTGTTTCACAAATACTTTACACATTTCCTCTAAGTTAAGCATGGCTGCTCCGTTTCAGGCAACCAGAGGTCTGAGCACAGGTTAATTTTTGAGTTTGCTTGTGCCTTACCATGCCAAGGATTGTGGTTGCTGCGTGACCAAGGCTAACAACCCAGTCAACCAGTAACCCAATTACTTACAACTGCTTTCAATCCTGTTTCCACACCCTAATGATGCTAAGTTAGTTCTTCAAAGCTATAAAAACTTACTCATGCCCTTGGCACCAGCAAATTGGACTATGGGAAAACACTATATGCAAGGATCACCAGACAACTCACTAGAAAACTATAAACCAGAACTCAGCGGCCAGACTCATTAACTTCTCACACAGAACTTACATCACACCACAACTCAGAGAAATATACTGTCTTCCAATACACAAACATGTACAATGTAAGGTCCCCACACACATATTTAAGGCACAACTTAGCCCCTACCTACCTGAACAGTTGCGTCTCCTTACACCAATCACGCATATACCTCCACTCTGCAGACCTTCTACTCACACACATGCCATACATACACAGACCCCGATCAGAGGACAGAGTGGGAGCGTGCCCTGGTGCCAGCATGGATCAACTGCCACTCCACATCAGAGCTGCGTCCTCTTTTCTTGAATTCCCCAACAAGCTTAAGTCCTGGATTTTAAATTAGCCAACTCACCATAGGCACGGTGAGGCCCACACACCTGCTCAGTGGCAATGTTCATTTTGAAAAAATAGATGCCATTGTTTATAATGATACATTCATATGTAAGAACAAAATTGCATCTCTATTATTAAATTTGCCTGTCATGAACTCTCCATGAACTTCGATACGTGGTCAGGCAGGCACCGAGACCTAGGCCTGAGGTTACTGATTGACAGGTCACAGCGGGGTGGCACGTAGCCAGTAGGCAAACACATGAACAGGAAACTCAGATTGTTCCCTCAGTAAAGCGCAGCGCCACCACAATGGTCCTGGCAGATTGGCCCCTAATAAATCACATACGGCTGGAGGTGTGGTGCATATTCCAAAAAAAACATTAAGTTAGATGCCACACAAAGTTAGGAACACACAACAATCAAGACAGAGCACACAGCACACAGAGTGCACAGTGATTACATGACCCTCATGCCGGACATCTGGACACATAACCCACTGGCCCGCATTGTGTCCAAGCAAGGTCGAGGCCCACCTGCATTTGTTATCAGGGGTCTTATTTATGACTCCAAAGACAAGGCCTGCATTCTTTCACCGAAAAAGGATCGTAGGAAATACTTTATGATTGCCTAAGAAATGCATAAAACCTTATTCAGATAAATTGTACTTTGAGACAGTCCTCAGATCTGCTTCTGCAACTGTGCTCCTGGCCACAGTGTTTAATTAAACAAATTGTTCCTGTTTTGCTAAACGCCTCTTGCCTTTTGTTTTTTTGAAGTAAATTCATATTGGAGCAACATTTTAGCAAGTCAGATAGGAGAGACTGCACCCTGCCCAGACAGATTCACATTTGTGCATCAAGGAAGGTGAGCAGACACGGCAATTGATTGGAAGTTCTGCTGAATCCGCATGGCGGCGGACCATCCTGAAGCCACTGTCAGTGGGTAAGAGACCACATCTGATCCTAATTCTCCTAATTTCGCACGAGGCAAAATAGGAAGAACTACAAACATTTAAACTGAGCACCATAACACTGACAGAAATCCGGCATTTTACCTATTTTATGTGTCTGAACTGAGTAGTTGCAACGTGGCCACGGAGGAGTTCCCGTGGAGATCACCTTATTTTGATAGCTAGAATGCTAGGAAGGAGAATATTGGTTGTCATTTGGACCATTGGGAGTGAGACAGGTGGTACACTTGTCCCCTGGATATGATAAAGGGTTGAGACTTCACTGCTTGGGCCCATGGGTGTAGCACAGATAGTACGCTTGGGCCCTGGGTGTGATACAGGGCTGGTACCTCAATCTTATTTTTAGTTTAAAGATATTTCCTAGTGCTATTGGTTTCTTAACACTGTTGATATCTGAAAGATGTGAGAGGTGTTGTTTGCATGGACTGCTGGGCATAACACAGATGGTACGCTTGACCCCTGTGTGTGATACAAGATGTGAATACGGACATTAGGGAAAAAGGTTTGGATCTGGGAGGTCAGATGTAGCTTATGAGGGGCCTGTGGTTCTTTGAGGTATTCCTTTCTGCTTTGTAGAAATGTTAATTTTCTTTGTCCCGGAGCTCATAATGACAGACCATTTTGTCATGTGTGCCGCTCTGGGCCTACCCTGGTTCCAGGATAGCATGCTCTAGGAGCAGGCTGAGGTATTTTTGACAAACTCATCATTTTTTCTCAGTCAGTTTTTTCTTTATTATAAGTATTCAAATTGATACAAGGTACATTAGATGTTTTCGTACAGGTAATTAAAGCAACGGTGTCCTAAGTGTTATATTTTGTTGATTATTCAATGTGCTATATGAAGGTGCTGCTATTTCTCAAATACAGTATTTTATGCCAAATTTTCATGTTGTTTTTGATTAACAAATGCACCTTCTTCTAGGTTGTAACCCCTCATATGCATTGTTATTTGTGTTTGTGAAAAGTGTGCATGTTGATGCACGTGTAGATAGTACTGAGCCCAAAGTAAATAGTAAGAACTAGTAACCCCTTTGTAAATATATATTTGTATTTGGCACAATTGGAGCAAAGGAGAAAAGATAAGAGAAGCAAGGGTGCATCTGTCATCTAAAAAGTTACCCAACTCTCATGGGATCACCACTAATACGGGGGCGTGGCTAGGACGCCGATGGTGGAGGTGGCATGAGCGCTTAACTCAGGGCCGGATCCCGCCAATTATCCTGCAAAATCGACCTGTGGTGCATCCGTTTTCACATCTACAGGTGTCTGAACATTCGGTGACCCCGCTGCCCAACGGTGGTGCTCCCTGAAAAGCGAGGAGTGCAGTTACGGCGATTGTTGCTGAGGCTGCGTTTGACACTGGAGCGGCAAGATGGTGACGGTGCTCGATGCCTGAGACCGAGACGGAAGGCCCTGGGGTGTGTTGAATTTCCTACGCTTGCAGTGGGACTGAGGGCGCAGACCACACTGGACCCGGTGACGGCGAGACCCACGGCTGGGAGAATCTCCTATTGGTCGGCGACCACGCACTTCGAACTTTTATCGAAACGAGGCCTCCGCTCTTAAAATCCAAAATGGCGCTGAGTTGATGAGCGACCTGCAATGAAGGAAAAGTGCAATCCAGCCTGGATACAGAGAGGACGGAGCAGATACCCGACTGGGGGACACACCGGAGGTGTCCCACAGACCAGACCCGGTCAGCTGTGATATCTACCGCCTGGAGGTGTAGCGAAAGGCAGCCATTTTGAGCTGTCGAGCGGACTGCGTACTAACATGGCAGCGGCCTAGGGTGTGGCTGGTGTACCGGAGGAGCCCCTGTCTGTGCTAAGAAGCAGCTGGTAAGCGAATCCCCGTCGACCAAGGGAGTGCGGGACCCACAGAATATTAGTGGAGGGTGCGAACCGCGGAAGTTGACCCTGGAACTGGTATTCTTGCGAGCAGCTGACCCGCTATCCCTCCTCCCTTCGAAGAGTGGTACAGCTGACGACTAGCTGGTGGTGGCCGATGACTTGTTTGTACTTAGGTGATGAGCTCAGCGGCGATGAAACCCAAAGGCAAGACTGAGGAAGTGGCGACGGCGGATGGAGCCAGAAGTGGTGACGCAGATGCGGAGACCATGCCGGCGGAAAAAAGGCTGGCTGACCATCTAGATAAAATTCTGGAAGCCATTGAAGCGACAAAAAATTCTCTGCACCAGGATATTTCGCAAGTAGGTACCGGCCTGGGGCTCCTGAGAGCGGACCATGCGAAGCTAGTGGACAGGGTCAAGGATGCTAAATCCACAATACTTGAACTGAAACCGGCGGTGGTAATGGTGAAACGCAAGCTGGAAGATGCACTGCAACGTTTTTCGACTCTGGAACGAGGGGCAGAGGATTCCGAAAGTCGCAATCGACGAAATAATGTAAGGGTGGTGGGTCTGCCAGGGAAAATTGAAGGAACAGACATGGTGACATACCTAGAAGAGTGGTTCAAATCAAGGGTGGCACCTGAGGGACTATCGTCTTTCTTTACCCTGGAAAGGGCGCACAGAGTGCCGGCCAAGCCGCCCCTGCAGGGTCGCCCCCTCGACCTGTGGTGGCCAGGGTGCTTCACTATAAGGACCAGGACTTGTTAATCCAAAATTCAAGGTCGAACTGGCCCTTCAAAGTGGAGAACTGCTCGGTGACATTATTTCCGGACTATACTCAGGACATCCAGAGGCGTAGAGCCTCCTACTTAGCGATTAAAAAGGAACTCAGGGAGGAGGAGCTACGACAGCAAGCAAGATGGCCGCATAGCTTCCCGGCTTAGCTGACCCCCGTCTCTCGCTTGAAGATCCTGTCGTATATCCTGGTTTCTCGACCCATATCTGGGTGCATGAACTACTCTGCGAACTGATGGCGCAATCCCGAGGATTTTCCAACATGGTGGAGTGGAGTTATGTTGAGGTTTAATTTGAGGCCTAGCCCAGTCTGGAAGCCGGGGTCTCAAGTGTTGGTCTAGCCGGGTCCTAGGTGAACAACAGCGGACCAGAGAGAGCGGCAGGGTCCGGTCCACGGAACTTCTGACATCTTTATGATTGATTTGCTGCCGATCTGCTGCCTGGAACTGTACCGGAGGTGCGGAGACGAGTGATGCCCGAGGTGGTGTGCGTGGGGGTCCGAGACCCGGGGGCCTGGCGTTCGTAGCGCCGGTGCCGTTGGATCAGAGACTTGGTGCGCACTACCGCCTACTGACGATCGGTCCCTCATGGTTCATTCCTGCTCCGCCTAATCTTACCCCAGGGAAGGCGCCTCTCCGTGGGGGTCAATATGCTTGATGCTATGCTTGATGCTATGCGGAACCCGGTGGAGCGGGTCCAGTGCGGCCCGTCATTGCGGTCAGTAATGGCGGCCCTTGAGGCACTTCAGGCGACTATGAAGACCCAGGCCTGGAATCTGATGTTGGTGGTGGACGGACTTAGAGGATCGGGACCGGACTCTGACTTGCTGCCCGAGACCCGGTGGCCTGTTCCTTTCCCTATTGCTACCCCAGCGAGGCCATTTGACCCGGTGCTTGGAGCTTTCTACCTCCCTACAGAAGTGGAACGGTTCGAACATGTGGAGATTGGCGATGCACCTACAAAGTCGGAATCTTTGGAACTGCAATTGGTGGAACATTTCACTGCTTTTCCCGATTTGGAGACGTTTGCTCGTAATTGTGATCTGTGTGGGACTGTGTCGCACCCCCTTCCCAGCTGGTCCATCAAGATGGCGGATGGGATAGTGTCTGGTCTTAGAGTCGGGAAGGGGCATCGATGGACTCGAGCGTCTACTTTGGAACTTGCCATCCTTTCTTCGACTAATAGACTATGTCTCGACAACTTCTGTTTGACCTTTGACAATTTTACGGTGGGGCGCTCTTTATCGGAGGGGATCAGCAAATTTGATCTACGGGGCCAAGGCTGAGACTATTGTTTGAGGTTTCACAATATTGATCTATCGGTAACGGGACTGCTTTCTTTGGTTACCGGAGTCCGGGGCAGGATTTCTGGTTTCCTCTGATGTATTGTTTTATTGTAGTCCGCTTGATTGTGTTAACATTGCGGGGGATTCTTCGTTAAGACGGGGGGAGAGTCCGGGAATGCGTATGACATGGCCCTCCTCCATTTCTCCTTTTTGGGCAGGGTTTTAGTCCCTTCTTTCTTTCCCTTTTCCTTTTTTCCCTTTGTTCTTCTATATTTCGGGTTCATTTATGGGGCGACAGGCACGCTGCTAGGGGGGTAGGCTGTAGTCATCTGCAGAGGTGCAGGGTGGGGGGTTGGAGGGGGGGAATTTTGTTTTTACTATTTGTTTCTATGGCCTTTTTTTTCTTCTTATCTTTCTTTGCCTTTTCTTTTGTTTCTTCTTTTTCAGGTCAGCGTAGTGGGTCTATTCCTTTGTCAATTGTCGACTTTTTATCTGTGCTAATACTTTCATGGTACTTCAGTACCATCGGGCGGGCGCTCCACTGGTGCAAAATTAATTGTATGCTTGTTGATCCTGAATTGTATGCCTCAGCGCCACTGTTTTGAATGATATCGACCTAACTGTGGACTTTCTACTGTTTTTCCCGCCCTTTATACACCTTTGTGATATTGTATGGCACCTGATCCTTCTATCTTATATTATAAAATGGAACCTTTATTATCCTGCTATTCGTATAGTATGCTATGTTGCCAGTTTTAATTGAAGTCGTGCTGTATTCGCCTCCCGGAAGGCCGAGTTTGGTTCCAATTGCTTGATTGAAATGATATTGATTAGCGGCCAGCCCTGGTAGTTGTAGGCCCATACTTGTAACTGGTTGAAGTATCAATAAAGGTTTTCCAAAAAAAAAGGAACTCAGAGACGAAGGCATCCAGTATTTGCTGCTATTCCCAGCGAAGCTACGAATCATCGTGGATGGGGTGACGCAGTTTTTCTTAATGCCGGATGAAGCTTGGTCATGGCTGTAGACATATAGAGCGGGAACGGACCGCAGAACCCGAGATCCCGGTGCACAATATAACCAACCGAGAATGCGCCAGTCACAGAGGATCCGGAACAGAGGAAACGCTAAAAAAGGATCCCAGTCCACGCAGTTAGCGGCGGATAAAAAGGACGCGCTGCTGGCCGCTGCTGCATTAACTGGATCACAGACGGAGAACTCGACTAGGGGCACGGACTCTAAGGAGGACAAGCGCCATTCGGGACCTGAGTTTTAGGACACGGACAGTATCAAGGGCCCGGAATTGACACCCAGGCTGGCTGACGAACTGTGACTTTCGCCAATTCTGCAAGGGTAAATACTGTTGTTCAGGAGGAGCACCTGCTGTACTAGTGGGGACCCTCATGATTATTTGGCTGCACCGTAAACTGTGGGGATTACGGGCGGGGGGTTGAGATGCGACCCGCCTCATGTGGGGCCTACGCCACCTCCCTGTAGCCCTTAAGGCATCCTGTGGTGGTGACTGCGGGATAGTAGTGTGTGTTTGTTGTGGAGGTTTGGATGGGGACTGATAATGTGTTATTGGGTCCTGTTCTGGGGGGGAGGGGGATGGGTGTCGAGATACAAAGTTTGGGGGTTCGGTTTATAGCTCTTGGTGTGGGCTGGCAACAGTGGAGTGGGGAGAGTTCATCGTGCCTTATCAATGTGGACATTACCTGAACTGAAATGTATTACCTGGAACGTGCGTGGATTGCATACTATGTCCAGACGCCACAAAGTGCACGCTTATTTGGTAAGGCGGGGGATCCACATTGCGTTGCTTCAAGAGACCCATTTGACTAAGCAAGAATGTACCGCATTACAGAGGAGATGGGGAGGGCAAGTGTTTGGTACTGCTTATTCAGCGTATGCAAGAGGGGCTCTGGTATGGGTGAGAGCGGGGACTCCTTTCCAGATGACGAACACTGTGATAGATCAGGAGGACAGATATGTGGCGGGTGAAGGGAGATTGTGGGGAAGAGAAGTGGTGCTCTGTAGTGTTTATGCTCCAAACATGGAACAACCCAGGTTTTTGGATAAATTGTCTGGTTTGTTGGCACATGCTCTAGCTGGTACGGTGATACTGGGAGGGGACTTTAATTTTATAACTGACGTGCTGCTTGATAGGTCACACCCACCATTGGTTGATTCCTTGGTCCGTAGAACAGCGAAACTGAGGATGGACTGGCAGGAGAAATGGGGGTTACTGGATATTTGGAGAGGGCACCACCCAGACGACAGGGACTATTCTATCTTCTCTGCACTACACGAATTGCACGTTAGGATTGACACGATCCTCTGTAGTCAGGAGTTGGCTCCCTTGGCGAACTGCTCAGAGTATTTGGCCAGGACGTTGTCGGATCATAACCCTCAGGTGGTGGCGTTTCAATGGCAGCAGGAGAGAACTGCGATACCCACTTGGCGGTTGCGTCCGGACACCCTGGAGGATCTGATCTTTAGCACCAGGGTACAGGAAGAGATTGATAACTATTTTATGATGAATGAGGGTACAGCGACGTCCAGAGGGGTGGAATGGGACGCCTTCAAAGTAGTGATGAGAGGGCTCTGTATTAGTAACCAATCGGGAGAGCGGATGGTGGTGCTGGCTGAATTAGTGAAGGCAGAAGAGGGTCTGAGGGAGTTGGAAATACAGAGACCTGAGCAACCGGGGGTGCAGGAACGAATGATTGAGGCCAAGGAGCGAGTGGCAGCGGAAACAGAGAGGTTGCGCTTTTTCGATTATAAGCAATACATGGTGAAAGTCCATGCGGAAGGGGACAAAGTGGGAACGCTTCTAGCAAAATTGGCGTCACCAGTGTCAGGGGGGTGCTCGGTTTTACATATTAGAACTGACACAGGGGAGGTGGTGTACTCCCAATCGGAGATCCTTTCCTGTTTTTTGGAGTATTACACGTCATTATATAGTAGTCATCTGGAAGCTGAAGAAGCAGAGATAGTGGAGTATTTGCAGGGGACCCCACTGCCGCAGCTGGAGAAAGAAGATGCAGAGGGGTTAGGCGGGAAAATACGATTGGAGGAAGTGCGCAGGCAATTAAGCACATGGCCAGGAACAAGACGCCAGGGGTAGATGGGCTCCCAGTAGAATTTTATGCAAAATATGTGGACTTCCTGGCTTCACGATTAGTGGAGGTCGATAATGAGGCTGCGGAGAAGGGCCACCTGCCGCAATCTATGAGGGAGGCATTAGTGATCCCCCTATTAAAGTCCGGAAGAGAGGGTAGTGACGTAACCTCATACAGGTTGTTATCAATGCTAACGGTTGACTATAAAATACTGAGTAAAATATTGGCCACGAGACTATTACCCCATATGACTACCTTGGTGCACGTGGATCAGGCAGGGTTTATTCCGACTCGGAATACCTCGACTAACATACGTAGATTGATACGGGTGTTGGAATGTGGATTAGAGGAGGGCATGTCCCCGGCTGTCTTATCGGTGGACGTAGAGAAGGCATTTGACAGCCTGGAATGGCTCTACCTAGATAAAGTGCTGGAGAAGTTTGGACTGGGGGAACGATTTAGGAGATGGACGGCCAGTTTATATTCATTAGCGACGGCTAGGGTGCGACTTGGGCCTGTTATTTCGGCGCAATATCCGGTGCAAAGGGGCACAAGACAGGGCTGTTCACTCTCACCTCTGCTGTTTGCGCTGGCAATCGAACCACTAGCGGCTCGTGCTAGAACGGGGGACTACTATAGCGGCATGGTCTGTAGTGGGGTACCGCATCATATATCGCTATACGCGGATGATCTGCTTCTGTTCTTGGAAGACACGAATGTGGCTCTTCAAGGAGCGGTGACCCTGTTGACGAATTTCGGGGCACTTTCGGGCCTCAGGGTCAACTGGGGTAAGACATGTATATTTCCAGCAGACATGCAGCAACCGCTACTACCCCCAGGACTGATATGGGAGAGGTTGTGTTTTACCTACCTGGGGGTCCGGATCTACCATGACTCGGAGACCATGCTTGAGGGGAATGTGGGCCGCTGTATCAGAGCTTTGAGGGGCTGTATATCGTTCTGGGCTACGTTGCCTCTTTCGGTGTTGGGGAGAGTGGTGCTGCTTAAGATGGTGGCTCTACCTCGCCTCTTATATTATTTCCGTACCCTCCCTCTCTGGAAACCTCCCAGGTTTTTCCGGGACCTGAGGACACTCACGATAGATTTAATATGGGGGCCTGGGAGGAGACGAGTAGTGCTGGACACACTACTGAGACCAAAATTAGATGGAGGACTGGCTGTCCCGAATTTTGAATGATATTACTTGGCAGCTCAGCTGCAGATCCTCACGCAGAATGCTGCGAGGGAGTTCAGGGGACCAGAGGAAGTCCGTGGGACGGGTGCGCAGAGGCATATACTTTCTTACATCATTATGCAGCAAAAACTAGAATTGAGGGAATTAACATCGGAGGACAGAACCCTGAGGCTGTGCTCGAACAGGAGTCAGCGGAAAGCAGGGGTGCTCCATCCATATGCGCCTGAAATCCCCTTGGGCATGTTGACTGCGCTACCGCATGGGGGGACTGGTCGAGATTGATGGAATGGGAGGAGTTGGGGCTCCAGATGGTCGGTGACCTATATGCTGAGGAAGAGCTATTGTCCTTCCCGGCACTGCAGGACCAGTTTGGACTTCCAGATGGTGGTTTCCTGTTGCACATGGCTGTGGTGTCTGCCGTGAAAAAACATTGGAGATCGGGGCAGTTGGAACCCAAGACTACGCTGGCCTGCCAATATGTGGTGATGGCGGCGGGCACTCACAAGGCGGATACTTGTCTGCAGTCGCGCTTACTACAGGAAGGGTTGACACCATTGGACGCACTTAAACAGAAGTGGGAAGAGAGTGTGGGGAAACCCATACCGAATGTGACTTGGGCCCAAATATTAAAGAGAACATGGAAAGGGAGCAGAAATGCGCGTTTCCAACGGGTGCACTTTTTTGTGTTGCACAGGGCATACCTCACCCCGGGGAAAATGAAGAAATATTTCCATGTCCAAGATGCGGCCTGCCCCCGGTGTTTGGGGCCCGAGGTAGAGTTGGAACATATGTTGTGGGACTGTCCCAAATTAGGGCGCTACTGGGCGGGAATAGGGGAACTGTTAAATGAAGCTACCGACAGGCAGGTGGAGTACGACATGGCAACCTGCCTCCTGCGTTGGTTCCCCATATGAGGAAGACCAAGGTAACCAGTAAGTTTATTGACCTGGGACTTATGCTAGCGCAGAGGGAGATAACCTGGCACTGGAAGGCAAAGGAGGACCCTTCTGTTAGGAGATGGGCGAATGAGATGTGCAAATGGGCCAGTAGTGAAGGAGTGCTTAGACATCGGCAGGCAACTCGCTCGGCCAATGAAAAGTGCTTAGAGGTGGCGAGAGCGTGGGAAGACCTAGTACAGACATTTAAGAACAGCTTAGAATCTGAGGATGAATGTGTTGATGGGGTTCTACATTGCATTCCCAGGAAATACGTTGTGCATGGAATGAGGACAAGATGAACTCAGTATTGGATCAGATCTTTGACCTCAGTGAGGCCCACACCAATTGCAGTTAGATGGGGGGTGGGTTATATATGGGTTACGGACATGACGCATTGATAGAGGTATGGATGTGAGGGGATGTTGTGACTAAGCACCAGGCTCGGGAGGAGGGAAGTCGATATGCTGAACTGGGTCTGCCGGGGAGTCCGGGGTGATCTAACACATCGGTAAGGTACCTGGAAGGGTAGGAATGGAGGGAGTTGTTTGGAGTTTAGGCGAGTTTACTCCTACAAGATGTCCTACAGCATGGATTGTCGGTAGTTGGGGATTTGGGGGGGAGAAAATATTAGAAAAGCAGATACCAGTTGTTTGACCGATTGAAGATCCTGTTATCACCTATGCGGCTGCCAGGGGGGAATATCACCGAGCCGGGTGCCGCCCAGCCTCCGGGATGTGGGCAAGATTGTTGTGTAAAGATTGTTGATGGGTATTACATGGCTGGGTGGACGGGCAGTCACATCGGCATGTACAGCTCTATGTATGTCTTGTTTTTACTTCCTGTCTGCAATAAAAATTATTAAAAAATTTAAAAAATGGGATCACCACTAAACACATGCCAACCAGCTTCCCCACACAGGTTAAAAAACGTAACAAAGTTACGTCATCAGGAGAAAGCCCAACCTCAGACCCTGCAAAATGACATAAGCAGGAGTACATGGAGGCCACGAAACAGCTTTCCGATCACCTCCATTTTTTCCTGATAAATGAGATAGCAGATCACATGAGACCTAGGGAAGTGTCCAAAATACCAGCAAAACGAATCCCAAACTAGCCCAAAAAAGAAGTCGCTAGGAGAAGGGCATAGTCAAGACACCTGGCAGCACAAGGGACGGTCAAGGTGCACGCTGCATCCCAGGGACCAGAGGGGTACACACTTGACCTCAGGGCACGTTGCAACCGAGAAACAACCTTTACAATGCAGTCATTACAATGCACTACCTTTACAAGGCAGCTGTTACAACGCAACTGCCTTTACATCGCATGTCATTACAATGCAGCCATTACTATGCATGTCACTACAATCCATGCCATTACAACGCATATCATTACAACGCATTGTAAGGTAAGTAATGGAGATTTTTTAAGTTTTAGGGTGGGTATGGGTTTGGGGGTACATGAGAATAGTAATTTTTACCCCTATACTAAAAGTATTATGTGTTGTAATGGTATGAGTTGTAATGGAATGCGTTGTAAATGTAGTTTTTAACAATGCGTTGTCATGACATGTGTTGTAAAATCATGCATTGTAATGGTAGCTGCGATGTAAAAACTGCGTTGTAAAAGCATCTGTTGTAAATGTTTTCCTTGTAATATCATATATTCGTTGCAACCACCAGCATTTGTAAAAAAGTGGCATGTCCCCTCATTACACATCGTCCCGTGCATGTGTAGGTCAAAACAAAAACACCACCCCCACCAATAGCATCCACATGCACACATAGGAGAGAAGGGCTGGCGAGTCCCATGGAACTCTGGCTAAAATTAATACTATCATATTATTCATGAGATCACCCCATAAAAATCCTTCACCGGTCTTACTCCCACACAGGTACAGAGAGGGGAGAGGTCTAACAACGTATACAATAATAATGCTTTCCCACTGTTTATCTCAACCCATCAAAAATAGATGCTCCAACTGGAGCCACCTTCTGGTGCGTCACTAAAATTGCATGA
The DNA here is from genome assembly GCF_964263255.1 of Lissotriton vulgaris. Lineage (NCBI taxonomy): Eukaryota > Metazoa > Chordata > Amphibia > Caudata > Salamandridae > Lissotriton > Lissotriton vulgaris. The sequence goes on from NC_141697.1 coordinate 450,594,657, forward strand.
ATGGAGTGGGGCAAATACACCCTCAAAGGAGAGCACAGGAACCCCTAGGGAAAATGACTGACGACCAGGCCTGGGCTTAGTTCACAAAACTCAGCGAAGTTACAAAAAAACTCTGCGAATTTCCACTGCGGAGTGCAGTGCGAACTGCAGTTTCTGCTGGAATTCATGCCGCTAGGGTAGAAATTCTATGATAGCGAGCAGGGGAAAAACTCTGCTGCACATTGCGAAGCAGAGTTTTCTTCACTCCGCGAACTCCGCGGAGTGCGAAGTGCAGAAAACTCTGCAAACTCCGTGGAACGGAGCGAAGTTCAACCGCCCAGGCCTTCTGACGACAGCACATGCAATAATGCACTGTTTTCTGAACTAACCAAGGAACGTAGCTCATACTCAACAGGTCAGCAGTTGAACATCCAAGTTCACCATGTTTTCAGCAGTCACATCAACACCCCGATGAGATATACAGTGTGCAAATTGAGAAACTACGAACTGTTCTCTGAACTTTTTTGCTCCAAACCTTTTAAGCCAATGAGCTACCAATCATCGGAGGACTACAATCATCTCCCTTGGATTCATCCCACACCCTGCAATGTTAGGTTAGTAATATATAGTTGCACTTTTGTGTACCCTTTGCTTGCTATTGGTATTGCCACATCCTTTCATTGAAAAAGAACGGGCTAGTCAAATGGAATTAAGCCTGAAGCTATCACCGAGTGTGTGTAGGGACCTCTCCCATATCACTTAGAATTACACTTAACACAACACTACCATCCCACATGCAGTAGACAGCGCCCTTTTAACAGTACCTCGATTCAGAAAAGGGGGTGGTGATGAACAGAGTGTCTGAATTAAGCAGACCACTCTTACCCAGTCCAAAGATCAGGGCTTGATCCATCACCGTTATTTATCTCACTGCACCATCCCAGCTCAGAACCAGGCTCTATGCAAATCAGTCTGTCCCTGGCCCAGTGCATCATGGGAACAGGGCAGACTAAACTACCAAGCCAATTCTTCACCAGAAAGGAGACAAGCTACCGGGGACCGGTTTCTGGCATTTCAGCCATCTTCGGCCCGGCTTGCTTGAATCCTGATGGTGCAGTGAGAAAGGGACTCATGTCTGAGTATACCCTGCCACACCTATGGTGGCCAAAATCGATTCAGAAAAGGGGGTGGTGATGAACAGAGTGTCTGAATTAAGCAGACCACTCTTACCCAGTCCAAAGATCAGGGCTTGATCCATCACCGTTATTTATCTCACTGCACCATCCCAGCTCAGAACCTGGCTATATGGAAATCAGTCTGTCCCTGGCCCAGTGCATCATGGGAACAGGGCAGACTAAACTACCAAGCCAATTCTTCACCAGAAAGGAGACAAGCTACCGGGGACCGGTTTCTGGCATTTCAGCCGTCTTCGGCCCGGCTTGCTTGAATCCTGATGGTGCAGTGAGAAAGGGACTCATGTCTGAGTATACCCTGCCACACCTATAGTGGCCAAAATCGATTCAGAAAAGGGGGTGGTGATGAACAGAGTGTCTGAATTAAGCAGACCACTCTTACCCAGTCCAAAGATCAGGGCTTGATCCATCACCGTTATTTATCTCACTGCACCATCCCAGCTCAGAACCTGGCTATATGCAAATCAGTCTGTCCCTGGCCCAGTGCATCATGGGAACAGGGCAGACTAAACTACCAAGCCAATTCTTCACCAGAAAGGAGACAAGCTACCGGGGACCGGTTTCTGGCATTTCAGCCGTCTTCGGCCCGGCTTGCTTGAATCCTGATGGTGCAGTGAGAAAGGGACTCATGTCTGAGTATACCCTGCCACACCTATAGTGGCCAAAATCGATTCAGAAAAGGGGGTGGTGATGAACAGAGTGTCTGAATTAAGCAGACCACTCTTACCCAGTCCAAAGATCAGGGCTTGATCCATCACTGTTATTAATCTCACTGCACCATCCCAGCTCAGAACCTGGCTATATGCAAATCAGTCTGTCCCTGTCCCAGTGCATCAGGGGAACAGAGCAGACTAAACTACCAAGCCAATTCTTCACCAGAAAGGAGACAAGCTACCGGGGACCGGTTTCTGGCATTTCAGCCGTCTTCGGCCCGGCTTGCTTGAATCCTGATGGTGCAGTGAGAAAGGGACTCATGTCTTAGTATACCCTGCCACACCTATAGTGGCCAAAATCGATTCAGAAAAGGGGGTGGTGATGAACAGAGTGTCTGAATTAAGCAGACCACTCTTACCCAGTCCAAAGATCAGGGCTTGATCCATCACCGTTATTTATCTCACTGCACCATCCCAGCTCAGAACCTGGCTATATGCAAATCAGTCTGTCCCTGGCCCAGTGCATCATGGGAACAGGGCAGACTAAACTACCAAGCCAATTCTTCACCAGAAAGGAGACAAGCTACCGGGGACCGGTTTCTGGCATTTCAGCCGTCTTCGGCCCGGCTTGCTTGAATCCTGATGGTGCAGTGAGAAAGGGACTCATGTCTGAGTATACCCTGCCACACCGATAGTGGCCAAAATCGATTCAGAAAAGGGGGTGGTGATGAACAGAGTGTCTGAATTAAGCAGACCACTCTTACCCAGTCCAAAGATCAGGGCTTGATCCATCACCGTTATTTATCTCACTGCACCATCCCAGCTCAGAACCTGGCTATATGCAAATCAGTCTGTCCCTGGCCCAGTGCATCATGGGAACAGGGCAGACTAAACTACCAAGCCAATTCTTCACCAGAAAGGAGACAAGCTACCGGGGACCGGTTTCTGGCATTTCAGCCGTCTTCGGCCCGGCTTGCTTGAATCCTGATGGTGCAGTGAGAAAGGGACTCATGTCTGAGTATACCCTGCCACACCTATAGTGGCCAAAATCGATTCAGAAAAGGGGGTGGTGATGAACAGAGTGTCTGAATTAAGCAGACCACTCTTACCCAGTCCAAAGATCAGGGCTTGATCCATCACCGTTATTTATCTCACTGCACCATCCCAGCTCAGAACCTGGCTATATGCAAATCAGTCTGTCCCTGGCCCAGTGCTTCATGGGAACAGGGCAGACTAAACTACCAAGCCAATTCTTCACCAGAAAGGAGACAAGCTACCGGGGACCGGTTTCTGGCATTTCAGCCGTCTTCGGCCCGGCTTGCTTGAATCCTGATGGTGCAGTGAGAAAGGGACTCATGTCTGAGTATACCCTGCCACACCTATAGTGGCCAAAATCGATTCAGAAAAGGGGGTGGTGATGAACAGAGTGTCTGAATTAAGCAGACCACTCTTACCCAGTCCAAAGATCAGGGCTTGATCCATCACCGTTATTTATCTCACTGCACCATCCCAGCTCAGAACCTGGCTATATGCAAATCAGTCTGTCCCTGGCCCAGTGCATCATGGGAACAGGGCAGACTAAACTACCAAGCCAATTCTTCACCAGAAAGGAGACAAGCTACTGGGGACCGGTTTCTGGCATTTCAGCAATCTTCGGCCCGGCTTGCTTGAATCCTGATGGTGCAGTGAGAAAGGGACTCATGTCTGAGTATACCCTGCCACACCTATAGTGGCCAAAGTCGATTCAGAAAAGGGGGTGGTGATGAACAGAGTGTCTGAATTAAGCAGACCACTCTTACCCAGACCAAAGATCAGGGCTTGATCCATCACCGTTATTTATCTCACTGCACCATCCCAGCTCAGAACCTGGCTATATGCAAATCAGTCTGTCCCTGGCCCAGTGCTTCATAGGAACAGGGCAGACTAAACTACCAAGCCAATTCTTCACCAGAAAGGAGACAAGCTACCGGGGACCGGTTTCTGGCATTTCAGCCGTCTTCGGCCCGGCTTGCTTGAATCCTAATGGTGCAGTGAGAAAGGGACTCATGTCTGAGTATACCCTGCCACACCTATAGTGGGCAAAATCGATTCAGAAAAGGGGGTGGTGATGAACAGAGTGTCTGAATTAAGCAGACCACTCTTACCCAGTCCAAAAATCAGGGCTTGATCCATCACCGTTATTTATCTCACTGCACCATCCCAGCTCAGAACCTGGCTATATGCAAATCAGTCTGTCCCTGGCCCAGTGCATCATGAAAACAGGGCAGACTAAACTACCAAGCCAATTCTTCACCAGAAAGGAGACAAGCTACTGGGGACCGGTTTCTGGCATTTCAGCCGTCTTCGGCCCGGCTTGCTTGAATCCTGATGGTGCAGTGAGAAAGGGACTCATGTCTGAGTATACCCTGCCACACCTATAGGGGCCAAAATCGATTCAGAAAAGGGGGTGGTGATGAACAGAGTGTCTGAATTAAGCAGACCACTCTTACCCAGACCAAAGATCAGGGCTTGATCCATCACCGTTATTTATCTCACTGCACCATCCCAGCTCAGAACCTGGCTATATGCAAATCAGTCTGTCCCTGGCCCAGTGCTTCATGGGAACAGGGCAGACTAAACTACCAAGCCAATTCTTCACCAGAAAGGAGACAAGCTACCGGGGACCGGTTTCTGGCATTTCAGCCGTCTTCGGCCCGGCTTGCTTGAATCCTAATGGTGCAGTGAGAAAGGGACTCATGTCTGAGTATACCCCGCCACACCTATAGTGGGCAAAATCGATTCAGAAAAGGGGGTGGTGATGAACAGAGTGTCTGAATTAAGCAGACCACTCTTACCCAGTCCAAAGATCAGGGCTTGATCCATCACCGTTATTTATCTCACTGCACCATCCCAGCTCAGAACCTGGCTATATGCAAATCAGTCTGTCCCTGGCCCAGTGCATCATGGGAACAGGGCAGACTAAACTACCAAGCCAATTCTTCACCAGAAAGGAGACAAGCTACTGGGGACCGGTTTCTGGCATTTCAGCCGTCTTCGGCCCGGCTTGCTTGAATCCTGATGGTGCAGTGAGAAAGGGACTCATGTCTGAGTATACCCTGCCACACCTATAGTGGACAAAACGATTCGGAAAAGGGGGTGGTAATGGACAGAGTGTCTGAATTAAGCAGAACACTCTTACCCAGTCCAAAGATCAGGGCTTGATCCATCACCGTTATTTATCTCACTGCACCATCCCAGCTCAGAACCTGGCTATATGCAAATCAGTCTATCCCTGGCCCAGTGCATCATGGGAACAGGGCAGACTAAACTACCAAGCCAATTCTTCAACAGAAAGGAGACAAGCTACCGGGGACCGGTTTCTGGCATTTCAGCAATCTTCGGCCCGGCTTGCTTGAATCCTGATGGTGCAGTGAGAAAGGGACTCATGTCTGAGTATTCCCTGCCACACCTATAGTGGCCAAAATCGATTCAGAAAAGGGGGTGGTGATGAACAGAGTGTCTGAATTAAGCAGACCACTCTTACCCAGTCCAAAGATCAGGGCTTGATCCATCACCGTTATTTATCTCACTGGACCATCCCAGCTCAGAACCTGGCTATATGCAAATCAGTCTGTCCCTGGCCCAGTGCATCATGGGAACAGGGCAGACTAAAATACCAAGCCAATTCTTCACCAGAAAGGAGACAAGCTACCGGGGACCGGTTTCTGGCATTTCAGCCGTCTTCGGCCCGGCTTGCTTGAATCCTGATGGTGCAGTGAGAAAGGGACTCATGTCTGAGTATACCCTGCCACACCTATAGTGGCCAAAATCGATTCAGAAAAGGGGGTGGTGATGAACAGAGTGTCTGAATTAAGCAGACCACTCTTACCCAGTCCAAAGATCAGGGCTTGATCCATCACTGTTATTTATCTCACTGCACCATACCAGCTCAGAACCTGGCTATATGCATATCAGTCTGTCCCTGGCCCAGTGCATCATGGGAACAGGGCAGACTAAACTACCAAGCCAATTCTTCACCAGAAAGGAGACAAGCTACCGGGGACCGGTTTCTGGCATTTCAGCCGTCTTCGGCCCGGCTTGCTTGAATCCTGATGGTGCAGTGAGAAAGGGACTCATGTCTGAGTATACCCTGCCACACCTATAGTGGCCAAAATCGATTCAAAAAAGGGGGTGGTGATGAACAGAGTGTCTGAATTAAGCAGACCACTCTTACCCAGTCCAAAGATCAGGGCTTGATCCATCACCGTTATTTATCTCACTGCACCATCCCAGCTCAGAACCTGGCTATATGCAAATCAGTCTGTCCCTGGCCCAGTGCATCATGGGAACAGGGCAGACTAAACTACCAAGCCAATTCTTCACCAGAAAGGAGACAAGCTACCGGGGACCGGTTTCTGGCATTTCAGCCGTCTTCGGCCCGGCTTGCTTGAATCCTGATGGTGCAGTGAGAAAGGGACTCATGTCTGAGTATACCCTGCCACACCTATAGTGTCCAAAATCGATTCAGAAAAGGGGGTGGTGATGAACAGAGTGTCTGAATTAAGCAGACCACTCTTACCCAGTCCAAAGATCAGGGCTTGATCCATCACCGTTATTTATCTCACTGCACCATCCCAGCTCAGAACCTGGCTATATGCAAATCAGTCTGTCCCTGGCCCAGTGCATCATGGGAACAGGGCAGACTAAACTACCAAGCCAATTCTTCACCAGAAAGGAGACAAGCTACCGGGGACCGGTTTCTGGCATTTCAGCCGTCTTCGGCCCGGCTTGCTTGAATCCTGATGGTGCAGTGAGAAAGGGACTCATGTCTGAGTATACCCTGCCACACCTATAGTGGCCAAAATCGATTCAGAAAAGGGGGTGGTGATGGTAGTTTGGTTTTCCCTGTTCCCATGATGCACTGGGACAGGGACAGACTAAGTTGCATGTAGCCAGGTTCTGAGCTGGGATGGTGCAGTGAGCTAAAAAACGGTGATGGATCAAGCCCTGATCTGTTGACTGGGTAAGAGAATTCTGCTTAATTCAGAAACTCTGTCCATTACCACCCCCTTTTCTGAATCGTTTTGTCCACCATAAGCGTGGAAGGGTGTACTCAGATGTGAGTCCCTTGCTCATTGCACCATCAGGATTCAAGCAAGCCGGGCCGATGATGGCTGTAATGCCAGAAACCGGTCCCCGGAAGCTTGTTTCCTTCCCAGTATAAGAATTGGCTTGGTAGTTTGGTTTGCCCTGTTCCCATGATGCACTGGGACAGGGACAGACTAATTTGCATGTAGCCAGGTTCTGAGCTGGGATGGTGCAGTGAGCTAAAAAACTGTGATGGATCAAGCCCTGATCTGTTGACTGGGTCAGAGTATTCTGCTTAATTAAGAAACTCTGTCCATTATTACCCCCTTTTCTGAATCGTTTTGTCCACCATAAGCGTGGAAGGGTATACTCAGATGTGAGTCCCTTGCTCATTGCACCATCAGGATTCAAGCAAGCCGGGCCGATGACGGCTGTAATGCCAGAAACCGGTCCCCGGAAGCTTGTTTCCTTTCCAGTATAAGAATTGGCTTGGTAGTTTGGTTTGCCCTGTTCCCATGATGCACTGGGACAGGGACAGACTAATTTGCATGTAGCCAGGTTCTGAGCTGGGATGGTGCAATGAGCTAAAAAACGGTGATGGATCAAGCCCTGATCTGTTGACTGGGTAAGAGTATTCTGCTTAATTCAGAAACTCTGTCCATTACCACCCCCTTTTCTGAATCGTTTTGTCCACCATAAGCGTGGAAGGGTATACTCAGATGTTAGTCCCTTGCTCATTGCACCATCAGGATTCAAGCAAGCCGGGCCGATGACGGCTGTAATGCCAGAAACCGGTCCCCGGAAGCTTGTTTCCTTCCCAGTATAAGAATTGGCTTGGTAGTTTGGTTTGCCCTGTTCCCATGATGCACTGGGTAAGGGACAGACTAATTTGCATGTAGCCAGGTTCTGAGCTGGGATGGTGCAGTGAGCTAAAAAACGGTGATGGATCAAGCCCTGATCTGTTGACTGGGTAAGAGTATTCTGCTTAATTCAGAAACTCTGTCCATTACCACCCCCTTTTCTGAATCGTTTTGTCCACCATAAGCGTGGAAGGGTATACTCAGATTTGAGTCCCTTGCTCATTGCACCATCAGGATTCAAGCAAGCCGGGCCGATGACGGCTGTAATGCCAGAAACCGGTCCCCGGAAGCTTGTTTCCTTCCCAGTATAAGAATTGGCTTGGTAGTTTGGTTTGCCCTGTTCCCATGATGCACCGGGACAGGGACAGACTAATTTGCATGTAGCCAGGTTCTGAGCTGGGATGGTGCAGTGAGCTAAAAAACGGTGATGGATCAAGCCCTGATCTGTTGACTGGGTAAGAGTATTCTGCTTAATTCAGAAACTCTGTCCATTACCACCCCCTTTTCTGAATCGTTTTGTCCACCATAAGCGTGGAAGGGTATACTCAGATGTGAGTCCCTTGCTCATTGCACCATCAGGATTCAAGCAAGCCGGGCCGATGACGGCTGTAATGCCAGAAACCGGTCCCCGGAAGCTTGTTTCCTTCCCAGTATAAGAATTGGCTTGGTAGTTTGGTTTACCCTGTTCCCATGATGCACTGGGACAGGGACAGACTAATTTGCATGTAGCCAGGTTCTGAGCTGGGATGGTGCAGTGAGCTAAAAAACGGTGATGGATCAAGCCCTGATCTGTTGACTGGGTAAGAGTATTCTGCTTAATTCAGAAACTCTGTCTATTACCACCCCCTTTTCTGAATCGTTTTGTCCACCATAAGCGTGGAAGGGTATACTCAGATGTGAGTCCCTTGCTCATTGCACCATCAGGATTCAAGCAAGCCGGGCCGATGACGGCTGTAATGCCAGAAACCGGTCCCCGGCAGCTTGTTTCCTTCCCAGTATAAGAATTGGCTTGGTAGTTTGGTTTGCCCTGTTCCCATGATGCACTGGGACAGGGACGGACTAATTTGCATGTAGCCAGGTTCTGAGCTGGGATGGTGCAGTGAGCTAAAAAACGGTGATGGATCAAGCCCTGATCTGTTGACTGGGTAAGAGTATTCTGCTTAATTCAGAAACTCTGTCCATTACCACCCCCTTTTCTGAATCGTTTTGTCCACCATAAGCGTGGAAGGGTATACTCAGATGTGAGTCCCTTGCTCATTGCACCATCAGGATTCAAGCAAGCCCGGCCGATGACGGCTGTAATGCAAGAAACCAGTCCCCGGAAGCTTGTTTCCTTCCCAGTATAAGAATTGGCTTGGTAGTTTGGTTTGCCCTGTTCCCATGATGCACTGGGACAGGGACAGACTAATTTGCATGTAGCCAGGTTCTGAGCTGGGATGGTGCAGTGAGCTAAAAAACGGTGATGGATCAAGCCCTGATCTGTTGACTGGGTAAGAGTATTCTGCTTAATTCAGAAACTCTGTCCATTACCACCTCCTTTTCTGAATCGTTTTGTCCACCATAAGCGTGGAAGGGTATACTCAGATGTGAGTCCCTTGCTCATTGCACCATCAGGATTCAAGCAAGCCGGGCCGATGACGGCTGTAATGCCAGAAACCGGTCCCCGGAAGCTTGTTTCCTTCCCAGTATAATAATTGGCTTGGTAGTTTGGTTTGCCCTGTTCCCATGATGCACTGGGACAGGGACAGACTAATTTGCATGTAGCCAGGTTCTGAGCTGGGATGGTGCAGTGAGCTAAAAAACAGTGATGGATCAAGCCCTGATCTGTTGACTGGGTAAGAGTATTCTGCTTAATCCAGAAACTCTGTCCATTACCACCCCCTTTTCCGAATCGTTTTGTCCACCATAAGCGTGGAAGGGTATACTCAGATGTGAGTCCCTTGCTCATTGCACCATCAGGATTCAAGCAAGCCGGGCCGATGACGGCTGTAATGCCAGAAACCGGTCCCCGGAAGCTTGTTTCCTTCCCAGTATAAGAATTGGCTTGGTAGTTTGGTTTGCCCTGTTCCCATGATGCACTGGGACAGGGACAGATTAATTTGCATGTAGCCAGGTTCTGAGCTGGGATGGTGCAGTGAGCTAAACAACGGTGATGGATCAAGCCCTGATCTGTTGACTGGGTAAGAGTTTTCTGCTTAATTCAGAAACTCTGTCCATTACCACCCCCTTTTCTGAATCGTTTTGTCCACCATAAGCGTGGAACGGTATACTCAGATGTGAGTCCCTTGCTCATTGCACCATCAGGATTCAAGCAAGCCGGGCCGATGACGGCTGTAATGCCAGAAACCAGTCCCCGGAAGCTTGTTTCCTTCCCAGTATAAGAATTGGCTTGGTAGTTTGGTTTGCCCTGTTCCCATGATGCACTGGGACAGGGACAGACTAATTTGCATGTAGCCAGGTTCTGAGCTGGGATGGTGCAGTGAGCTAAAAAACGGTGATGGATCAAGCCCTGATCTGTTGACTGGGTAAGAGTATTCTGCTTAATTCAGAAACTCTGTCCATTACCACCCCCTTTTCTTAATCGTTTTGTCCACCATAAGCGTGGAAGGGTATACTCAGATGTGAGTCCCTTGCTCATTGCACCATCAGGATTCAAGCAAGCCGGGCCGATGACGGCTGTAATGCCAGAAACCGGTCCCCGGAAGCTTGTTTCCTTCCCAGTATAAGAATTGGCTTGGTAGTTTGGTTTGCCCTGTTCCCATGATGCACTGGGACAGGGACAGACTAATTTGCATGTAGCCAGGTTCTGAGCTGGGATGGTGCAGTGAGCTAAAAAACGGTGATGGATCAAGCCCTGATCTGTTGACTGGGTAAGAGTATTCTGCTTATTTCAGAAACTTTGTCCATTACCACCCCCTTTTCTGAATCGTTTTGTCCACCATAAGCGTGGAAGGGTATACTCAGATGTGAGTCCCTTGCTCATTGCACCATCAGGATTCAAGCAAGCCGGGCCGATGACGGCTGTAATGCCAGAAACCGGTCCCCGGAAGGTTGTTTCCTTCCCAGTATAATAATTGGCTTGGTAGTTTGGTTTGCCCTGTTCCCATGATGCAATGGGACAGGGACAGACTAATTTGCATGTAGCCAGGTTCTGAGCTGGGATGGTGCAGTGAGCTAAAAAACGGTGATGGATCAAGCCCTGATCTGTTGACTGGGTAAGAGTATTCTGCTTAATTCAGAAACTCTGTCCATTACCACCCCCTTTTTTGAATCGTTTTGTCCACCATAAGCGTGGAAGGGTATACTCAGATGTGAGTCCCTTGCTCATTGCACCATCAGGATTCAAGCAAGCCGGGCCGATGACGGCTGTAATGCCAGAAACCGGTCCCCGGAAGCTTGTTTCCTTCCCAGTATAAGAATTGGCTAGGTAGTTTGGTTTGCCCTGTTCCCATGATGCACTGGGACAGGGACAGACTAATTTGCATGTAGCCAGGTTCTGAGCTGGGATGGTGCAGTGAGCTAAAAAACGGTGATGGATCAAGCCCTGATCTGTTGACTGGGTAAGAGTATTCTGCTTAATTCAGAAACTCTGTCCATTACCACCCCCTTTTCTGAATCGTTTTGTCCACCATAAGCGTGGAAGGGTATACTCAGATGTGAGTCCCTTGCTCATTGCACCATCAGGATTCAAGCAAGCCGGGCCGATGACGGCTGTAATGCCAGGAACCGGTCCCCAGAAGCTTGTTTCCTTCCCAGTATAAGAATTGGCTTGGTAGTTTGGTTTGCCCTGTTCCCATGATGCACTGGGACAGGGACAGACTAATTTGCATGTAGCCAGGTTCTGAGCTGGGATGGTGCAGTGAGCTAAAAAACGGTGATGGATCAAGCCCTGATCTGTTGACTGGGTAAGAGTATTCTGCTTAATTCAGAAACTCTGTCCATTACCACCCCCTTTTCTGAATCGTTTTGTCCACCATAAGCGTGGAAGGGTATACTCAGATGTGAGTCCCTTGCTCATTGCACCATCAGGATTCAAGCAAGCCGGGCCGATGATGGCTGTAATGCCAGAAACCGGTCCCCGGAAGCTTGTTTCCTTCCCAGTATAAGAATTGGCTTGGTAGTTTGGTTTGCCCTGTTCCCATGATGCACTGGGACAGGGACAGACTAATTTGCATGTAGCCAGGTTCTGAGCTGGGATGGTGCAGTGAGCTAAAAACGGTGATGGATCAAGCCCTGATCTGTTGACTGGGTAAGAGTATTCTGCTTAATTCAGAAACTCTGTCCATTACCACCCCCTTTTCTGAATCGTTTTGTCCACCATAAGCGTGGAAGGGTATACTCAGATGTGAGTCCCTTGCTCATTGCACCATCAGGATTCAAGCAAGCCGGGCCGATGACGGCTGTAATGCCAGAAACTGGTCCCCGGAAGCTTGTTTCCTTCCCAGTATAAGAATTGTCTTGGTAGTTTGGTTTGCCCTGTTCCCATGATGCACTGGGACAGGGACAGACTAATTTGCATGTCGCCAGGTTCTGAGCTGGGATGGTGCAGTGAGCTAAAAAACGGTGATGGATCAAGCCCTGATCTGTCGACTGGGTAAGAGTATTCTGCTTAATTCAGAAACTCTGTCCATTACCACCCCCTTTTCTGAATCGTTTTTGTCCACCATAAGCGTGGAAGGGTATACTCAGATGTGAGTCCCTTGCTCATTGCACCATCAGGATTCAAGCAAGCCGGGCCGATGACGCCTGTAATGCCAGAAACCGGTCTCCGGAAGCTTGTTTCCTTCCCAGTATAAGAATTGGCTTGGTAGTTTGGTTTGCCCTGTTCCCATGATGCACTGGGACAGGGACAGACTAATTTGCATGTAGCCAGGTTCTGAGCTGGGATGGTGCAGTGAGCTAAAAAACGGTGATGGATCAAGCCCTGATCTATTGACTGGGTAAGAGTATTCTGCTTAATTCAGAAACTCTGTCCATTACCACCCCCTTTTCTGAATTGTTTTGTCCACCATAAGCGTGGAAGGGTATACTCAGATGTGAGTCCCTTGCTCATTGCACCATCAGGATTCAAGCAAGCCCGGCCGATGACGGCTGTAATGCCAGAAACCGGTCCCCGGAAGCTTGTTTCCTTCCCAGTATAAGAATTGGCTTGGTAGTTTGGTTTGCCCTGTTCCCATGATGCACTGGGACAGGGACAGACTAATATGCATGTAGCCAGGTTCTGAGCTGGGATGGTGCAGTGAGCTAAAAAACGGTGATGGATCAAGCCCGGATCTGTTGACTGGGTAAGAGTATTCTGCTTAATTCAGAAACTCTGTCCATTACCACCCCCTTTTCTGAATCGTTTTGTCCACCATAAGCGTGGAAGGGTATACTCAGATGTGAGTCCCTTGCTCATTGCACCATCAGGATTCAAGCAAGCCGGGCCGATGACGGCTGTAATGCCAGACACCGGTCCCCGGAGGCTTGTTTCCTTCCCAGTATAAGAATTGGCTTAGTAGTTTGGTTTGCCCTGTTCCCATGATGCACTGGGACAGGGACAGACTAATTTGCATGTAGCCAGGTTCTGAGCTGGGATGGTGCAGTGAGCTAAAAAACGGTGATGGATCAAGCCCTGATCTGTTGACTGGGTAAGAGTATTCTGCTTAATTCAGAAACTCTGTCCATTACCACCCCCTTTTCTGAATCGTTTTGTCCACCATAAGCGTGGAAGGGTATACTCAGATGTGAGTCCCTTGCTCATTGCACCATCAGGATTCAAGCAAGCCGGGCCGATGACGGCTGTAATGCCAGAAACCGGTCCCCGGAGGCTTGTTTCCTTCCCAGTATAAGAATTGGCTTGGTAGTTTGGTTTGCCCTGTTCCCATGATGCACTGGGACAGGGACAGACTAATTTGCATGTAGCCAGGTTCTGAGCTGGGATGGTGCAGTTAGCTAAAAAACGGTGATGGATCAAGCCCTGATCTGTTGACTGGGTAAGAGTATTCTGCTTAATTCAGAAACTCTGTCCATTACCACCCCCTTTTCTGAATCGTTTTGTCCACCATAAGCGTGGAAGGGTAGACTCAGATGTGAGTCCCTTGCTCATTGCACCATCAGGATTCAAGCAAGCCGGGCCGATGACGGCTTTAATGCCAGAAACCGGTCCCCGGAAGCTTGTTTCCTTCCCAGTATAAGAATTGGCTTGGTAGTTTGGTTTGCCCTGTTCCCATGATGCACTGGGACAGGGACAGACTAATTTGCATGTAGTCAGGTTCTGAGCTGGGATGGTGCAGTGAGCTAAAAAACGGTGATGGATCAAGCCCTGATCTGTTGACTGGGTAAGAGTATTCTGCTTAATTCAGAAACTCTGTCCATTACCACCCCCTTTTCTGAATCTTTTAACAGTACCTGGCACTAGTAAATGGGCTCCACAACATTAGCCAGGTTATGTAACGTTTGTTTGCCAATATGACATGCAGAAGGTGCAGACATGCTTTATTTGTCTCCAGAGTTGGCCCCAGAAAAAGCAAAATGCCTTCTCCACCTATACCTATGTAGAATTAGGGCCAAAATACAACCGAACAAGGTACAACCCCACAATGTAGTAGTGAATCGTACCTGATACGAAACCAATCCAACAACACTGTACCTTTTCACTGAGGCTAGTGACTTTGTATTTGAGCTAGATAGGATGCGACGGAGGGACATCATAAGGGAAAATACTGTTTGGCCCCAAGACTTTCCAGAGAAGAGATTCTTAGAGGTAGCAAAGTCACCAAACCAGTGCACGAACACGTCAACCCCTACTTCCAGCTGCAGTCCCATGGTGGACCTTAGCACTCTGGGGCAGTCTTCTTTAGTAGCAAATGGACCCCACACATGGAATTCCAGAGTAGGGCATCCATCTCAATGATACATATGGAAATTAGTCTCATAAGGTAACAATGAACAACAGGTTACATACCCCAAGTCAGGAAATATCGAATACCGAGGTGGATGGATATGTGTGGCTAGAAGGTAAGAGGCAACCCTTCATTGTATGGAAATTTACACTGTACTACTTGTGTTTTAGAGGTAATGGAACAATTCCACTGAGCACAAATGGAAAATGTGCCACAGTCCTGCACATTTTGGACATGCAATGGATACCTTTTGGTAGTGCAGTGAGTTTGCCTACATTCAGATAGTCCTGGGTAGTGTGGCCTCTGCTCCCTCATCACCATACTCACCCCAAACCTGGTCCTTCCTGGGGAATAACTGTTGCATTTGTACTACCAACACCTGCTAAGGAAGAAGACGTCTCTGATGAATTGATCTAGAGAAAAAAGAACTGCTGATTATTTTGACTGGGCTCAGTACAAGGACATTCCAGAAGAATTCAGATTGTTCTCTGATGCTCAAGAATCCGCAGGAGGGTCTGGACCCTTCTGCACCATACAAACATAAGCAGACGCCCACAGGTTGAGGATAACCAGGTGGGAAATGCTCAAGATTATGAACAGCACTGGGATTCGCCTTAATTCAATTAAGGAAGAACTGAGAGCCATCTGTCTCATGGTGATGCAACATTGAGATGTGGTTGACTTCATAACTGCAATGGAGGGAGGTGTGTGGCCAAGATCAGTTTATCTTGCTGCATGTTTATTCCAGGAAATACATTGACAACAGGACTCTAACTGTTGCCATCCAAGCACTGCACCGCTTACAAAGAGATATGCGTAAGGAGGGTGGAGCCCCTCAGCAGCATAGTTTGTTAGCTAATTTTCCGGGTTCCCCTGGTGGCTGTCCAGATGTCATTGCTGCCTGTTTTCATATTGCTATTGCTTCTCCTTGGTTTCCTGCAATTGGGGTTTTCATGCTGTAAAAATGCAGTCCTCAAATTGGATAGGAGGGAAGTAACTAGGAAAATAGTAATAGTTAAAACTGAAGAACAACAAGTCCCCAATAATGTGATGGTCATGAAGTGCAGGTTAAATAATGTATTTGAAAATTCACCTAGAGGGCACATATTAATACTCAAAAAATCAATGCCAATGTCTATAATGATGCATTCATATGCAAGAACGAAATCGCATCTCTATTATCGGATTTACCTATCATGAACTCTTTGTTAACCCTGATTCAGAAATAAGAAGTCATGCAGGTGCTGAGACCTAGGCCTAAGGTTAGTGATTGACAGGTCACAGGTGGGGTTGCACATAGGCCCTAGACAAACGAGTGAACTGGAAACTCAGGTCAATCTCTCAAATAAGCACAGTGACACCACAATAGTCCAGAGAGCTATCCTAATAAGCACATATGGCCCGAGGGGCGTGCCATTCCCAAAAACACTCTAAAAGCAGATGCCACATGAAGTTAGCAACACACAGCCAATCAGTACACAGCACACAGAACATACACATTGATCACGCACACCTCATGCCGGATATCTGGAGGGGTTACTCACAGGTCCCCATTGTTTCCACACCAGGTCGAGACCTCCCTGCATTTGTTATCAGGGTCTTTATTTGTTAATCCATAGACAAGGCCTGCATTCTTTTACCAAAAAAGGATTGACAGTAAAACTTTACAATACCCAAATAAGTGTATAAAACCTTGTTCAGATTGATTGTATTTTGAGGCAGTCCTCAGTCCCTCTTCTGTAACTGTGCTCCAGGCAGAAGTGTTTAATTAAACCAACTGTTCCTGTTTTGCCAAAAGCCTCTTGTCTTTTGTGTTTTCAAGGTAAAGTCCCATTCAAGCTACACCAGGATACACCCACGGGTGATATTGAACTTTGCAAATATACATAACATAAAATGATATGACATAACATTCTGATCGACAACTTGAGGCCAGGTTTCTATGTAAAGCCTCCCTATAACACTGCAAGAGGTGCTGCAATAAAGACCCTAATTTTCAAAGTTTTCATATATTACATATCATAGTGACCAACTTTTTTTCTAGTTGCTGTTGCGTAAAGCACACTGAAACATAGATTTCTCCTTGAAAAATGGAATTTGTTGAAACACACTGTGGGTGCTATTTACATTATCAAAATTTATATTTAAACATTTCAATTCAATTGAACAAAACATTGGCGTCTAGAATACCACAGTTCCTTTATTTAAGACAAAGAGAAAAAGTCGCTTTTGTACTAAAACATTTGTTGTAGTACAGCTTGATATGTCTTAACTTTTTAAAATAAAAATATGCATACTGGACCATTACAAATTAATTATTTGAGTTTAAAGTTATTATTTGCTTTTGACATCAACTTTTAGGTAGAACAAAAAAAATGACTAATAGCAGGAGGGCATATCTCATTTACAAGTAAAGTAAGGTAAAGAGAAGCTGATTAACAACACAATTGTGCATGCTTACCATCAAAAGCACCGCCAGGGGTACAGCCATCAGCGCACAAGCCAAGAAATTTAAGATACCAACCACTGAGGCTTAGAAAGGGGAATAATTACACGCAGCTTTAGAGCCCTTGCTGTGGGTTAATTGTAAACCTCGTCGCCCTTAAGCTGCTTGGCATAAGGCTGCTGCCAGTTGGGGCGGGGTGACCTCATTTGTTGGATCTAAATAATAGCACAAAAGCAAACAGTAGTGAACAAGGCAAGAATGACATGGAGTTTAGTTTGCAGACTTAGTTTTAGTGTTTCAGAATACCCGATAGTAACATTTCAGATATAGTTTTTGTATTGATTATTTGAGATGGAATGCATTAGACAGAAATTTAAAGTAGAAGTAGGAAAAATGAAAGTTTATTTAGACCATAGTCTATTATACTAAATTTCACACTATCATATACTAAATATTTGATGCACAAAAATTAAAACTAGTTTTAAAATAACTCTATACATAACACTTATACCTAATAATATCCTTGGTATTATAAAAAAGCTTCACATTTATGGAAATAATAAAAATTAATTTAAACCAGCGTTAAAACTGCTGTTATACAATAAACCTTCCGTTACCCCCTCTTTTTCAAGGTGCTAGGAGCTGCTAAAAACTACCGCGCTGTCTGCATCTCAAATGTGCATGTCACATTTCATTTTAAGGTTTCCAATCTCGTGTTTACACCATATTGTATTAAGATGGGCCTTATCAACTGCGGCCTAATTCTAATCAAATATGACACATAAACAATCAGAAATTCAATGATAACTTCTTGCACCATCTGGAATCTCATGAACAAACATCCGCATGTACATCACCTTAGTTGTGTGCCCTATCAACAAAACAAACATAAAAAGATGCTCACATATATTGTAGTCCCTCCGTAGTGGAAAAGCCTGTCTCTCAACATGCACATGTGGAAACACATTATCTATGTGGACGGATCCAAAACTGGGCCTTTTTCCTAATGGGCCGCAGTATGTTAATGCACCCCAGCCTCATTCTGTCAGTGCCCAATGGGTCCTTGTCACCCTTACCGCCCCATCACAAAGGGTGCGTTTTGCTGCTTGCTAAATGTCCATTTCCTGCATGAAAGACATTGAGAACATCACCGAGGCCTATTTAACCATGAACATATTAACTATTGCGGGACATGTGCACGGCATATGGCATTCCCTTGCGAAGACACCCATTGATTTTGCAGGTTCTCAGTGGTTGGTACCCTAGTCTCTCTGTGAGTAAGTGACTAAGGCACTCAAACCTCCAGAGACCCCCGCAGGAAACTCTCTGATACCTACTATCATGGGGGCCCTCAGGGACTTACTCAACACCCAGGTGTACATTAATCCGGGAAACATCACTTACAACGCAACTTTTACAACGCAGTGCCTTTACCACGCAACTTTTACAACGCAAACCATTACAACGCATTGCGCTGGGGGGCGCTCTAGGATAGGGAATAGGTTTAATGTACTATCCAACACCTTCCTTGCTATCCACGGGGACTGGAGTTGGAATAGTAATTTAAACTATTCACTATCCAGCACCCCAAAGCACTATGCGTTGTAATGGTATGCGTTATAAAACCCGTGTTGTAAAAGCATGCTATGTAAAAGCATGCGATGTAAAAGCATGCGTTGTAATGTCGTACATCCCATTAATCCTATATGTGCACTGCTTAATTTGCAAAATAATGAGTGCTGGTGCCCAAAGCTCTCCTCAGATACCCTGAGGCTCATAAAATTAAATGCTGGCACACTGAATACTAAGGGCCAGATTTACTAAGCCCTTATATTGCCATTATGTCACTGAAGGGCAACGCAAAGCTGTACGTCATATTTATTAAGCAGCGCTTTGACATTTTGGGTGACATTGCGTGGCTTAGTAAATCTGGAGTAAGCAAGGCAGTGCAAGTCTCTGCCTGGTGTTACTCTGGGCTCAGAAGGCGTTTCATGGGTGAAGTGTGAATGTTTCCCCGCATGCACCCATGTTTTTTTGACGCATTTCTTGATTTACTAAGACTAATAAACTTGGGAATGCATCAAAAGGATAAACCGTCCCAACAAAGGCATAAGTGATAAAAATGAGAAATACCTGTATTTCTACTTGTTATTTGCTCTTTCTACTTGTGCTGCATTCTGCAGCACACTAGAAAGAGGAAAATGACTCTGAGGATTGTGTTTATGCAGGAAGCTGTCCCTTCCTGCACAATAACAATCCACACTGTAACACCATGGTGCAAGGGTGCCTGAATTGGCACTAGGCTCAAATGTGTGGGCCAGCACAGATAGAGAGCAGGAGTGCCACATATCTTAGTACATATGGGGAATTTCTGCTCTCTCTATTGGAAGCAGCACAGCAAGTTGTCTTGTTGCGTTGCGCTGCATCGGATCTTACTAAATCTATGTTGAAGGCTGCTAGTATGTAGCCGGTAGTGTTTCCCAGTCCGGCCCTGAATTCACTCAGCCATCTTTAACCCAATACCAGACAACCTCAGACCTTTTATCTCACTCTTGTAGGGTCCTGCTTTCTCTCTTTATGACGGTTTCCCTGTCTTTCGCTTCCTCCATCTTTTCCTTTTGTGCATTTTCCTTCTCTTGCTCGCAGTAACCGTCTTATGATGAAACATAGGTATCGGTCACCAAAAAAGAGTGCTGATAGACTACACAGGCAACCACTTGTTCAAATTAAGTACTTTATATATGTGCTCCCAATCTTCCAATGGAAGAGCCAGAATGGCTCCTTTTTTTCCTATGGGATGTAGACATCTCTAGCTCATCGCAAAAAGTGTCTTGTTCCAGCATGCTAAATATCCACCGCCTACTGCATGGAAGTCATTTATAGTATCCATAAGGATTGTTTAAAAATCAACATGTTCCCCTCTCCACATACACGCCCACTGCAAGAGAGTTCACATTCTGTATCACAGGAGTGTCTTATGGACCCTAAAGCACCATCTTTTGGCATGCACAATGGCCCCATATTTGTTAATGAAGCTCTTCACAATGTATCACTGAAGTTTCTATATAATCAATTACCATTAACATAGAGTATTGGGCAAATTCTAATAAAAACAACCACACATCATTATACCAGTGACAGTGCATCTTTAATGAATGCACATAATACCATTTGAAGATAAAAATACTATTTAAAGGTAAACATAACACATCTTTTCCTTTATAGACCATGAAACAAATAAACTGATAGACTTGCTACACCAAGTCTACCTAATACAACATTAACAATACTATTAATCACAATTTATTCAACATAGTCTTTTGGATTATTTGGACGGAGGAGAGGCCCTCACTTCCGACTCCAAGATGAAGTATTATGGGGCATATTACCAACGTTAAGCGATATTTATCGCTAACAATGCTTAGCAACAATTATTTTTTTTTTTAACGCTAAGCATCGCCGGAAATTATCGCAGAGATAAGTTTATCTCTGAAGTGATAAAAATCCTCTCGCTAACTGCCAATTGAGAGATTATCGCTGGAAAACCAACGATAATCGCTCAAAGTTTGGCGTTAGCTTGATGATAGGGGCTCACAAACTTAGCCATGATATCCACCTTCCATAGGATATCATGGCTAAGTCAGGAAAATACCAGGTGTTAAAAAAAGCAGTGCTAACCGCGGTTAGCGCTGCTTTTTTTTATCACTAACAGGGTTAGCGAAATCCTTGATAATAGGAGAAATGTCGCTTAACAACATTTCTCCTATTATTTTTCTCTGGAAAGCCCCCTTTGCATCTCATTAGAGATGCAAGGGGAAGCGCAGAGAAAAAGGGTGCTAACATGCAAATTTGCGTGATAGCACCCTGTTGCTGATAGGGAGATAATTTTATCTCCGCTTTCTTGGCTTTTAAAGCCAAAAAAGCAGAGATAAATCCCTTGATAATATAACCCACAATTCCTCTGGCTTGGAAAGTCAAGGTCCTGCGTCCAAAATAAAGCCCACAGCGTCTATATGAGGCTCCAAGCTTAAGGAGTCAAGCGCCAATACCCATTTCTCCCAGACTAAAACCCAACATACAACCAACAGTGTCAGGCAGAGGCTTCTATTGTATTGACAGCACTCACTGCAGCCACCGATGACGTTAGATGGGTAGTCGAATTCATCTCTCCCAAAGAAAATACAGACAAGGTAGTGCACCCCACCCTTTTTAGGTTGAGCCTGAGCCAGTGCGTAAGCACTGCTCTGCGAAGAGCTGGGGTAGTTGAGTACGGAGAGAAGCTTCACCCACTCCCGCCGCCCCCCATCCCTAATTTTCATTGGCTTAGGTCTTTGTCCTTTGTAACTGCTGGCCTCTGATTCATTATGAGGCTTGTTAGCCCCTCCTTAGTACGACTGTGCCGTCATTTTAAATTTGAAAAGTATATTTTCCAAATTGTAATCCAATAAATTGAGGAACCACACAGGCTGAAACTGGGTGCAAGAGATTGTCCTTTGTTGCAGTTCCCTCAGTTGGAATCATGCTGGTTGGGGCTATAGTTAGATAACAATGCACATTTCTTCTGTTTCGATCATTTTTGTAATAACTTCATACATTCCAGGATAGAGTGCAAATAAATTTACAAACACCTTATGAAAAAGCAGTGCAGAATTGGAATTTCTTCCAG
The DNA here is from genome assembly GCF_964263255.1 of Lissotriton vulgaris. Classification (NCBI taxonomy): domain Eukaryota; kingdom Metazoa; phylum Chordata; class Amphibia; order Caudata; family Salamandridae; genus Lissotriton; species Lissotriton vulgaris. The sequence goes on from NC_141697.1 coordinate 450,616,405, forward strand.
AAGAATTCAGATGAAACAAATCTCGCCCAGACAAACCTGTTGAGTAGTTACAGCAATGTAGAGGATGAAAGCAGAAGGGAGGGAGCTCCGTCCTGCTCCCTTACACAGACCAGTCGTTGCCAGTGTTACAAAGATGCCTGGAACAGGTAGGTGATGAATAAGTAGCCTTTATTACGGCCTCCACTGAGGAACCTTTAACACGTCTCGATCAAGCCCAGCGACCAAGAACTCTGCCATTCAGGCTGCCTTGTCAACATTCTAAGGCAGCCTTTGGCTGAACTGTAGGAACATTCCAATGGGTGAAAAGGGGCGGGGGGCATAGAGAGAGAGGGAGGGGGAGACCATAGAAGGCAAGTGGAATACCATAGTGCACACCAAGTAAAGTCAGGTAATTATAACAGTTATTAATAAGAATATGATTTTAAATTTAGTTGGCCCTCGGTGGCACAAGACAGAATCCTTCCAACACTTGCTTACAAAAGTGAAGCACTGAGGGGCTGGGATAGTGTGATGCTCGAAACTACAGTCTCAAAAATCTACAAAGCTGTCTTCCATCTTCCGGTAAATGCATCTCCTGTGCAAATCAGGCTGGAGTTCGAATTGGTCAAAAAAAAACCTTGGGCAGACAGGCGGCTTTCGTGGGTTGATGCCAAAGCCTCAAATTCCCTAAGGCTGGCTCCGTGGGTAATTTTCTCTGGCAGGAAAAGGTGAGAGATAGATCACCAATGAGAGCTATTCTACAAAGGTCACTTGACACACTCAAAATATGACCCACCGCGAGTTGGAAAAAATAAGAAAATCAAACACTAAAGTAAAGTCACTACTAGAGGACAAGCAGACTTTGGCAAGACGGAGCGGCAATGATGATATTAGTGTAAAACTGATTGTCATATTTGTTGTACTGGTAAGCCCCTTGTAAGTGGAGTGACCCCTGACCTGCATTAAGACCAGGCAAGGCTCCTCGCACCGGGTGGACCCTCCATTCTGCCCTCGTGCCCCTGACCCCGTCCTTGCTGCCTCACTTCCGCTGCTGCCGCTGCTGTTGTTGTAGGAGCACCTTGCATACTCTGCTCTTGCTCTGTGTTTCATTTTTTACATATCGAAATTCGTTTAGAATTGTGATTGTATTTGTATTATGCCCTGTTTGTGCCCCATTTTTGTTTCAGCCGCTGTTCCTGCTGCCTGTTTTCCCCTCCGGCTCTTGCCGGTTCTCCGTCCCTGCTGCTGCGTCCCCTGCGGCCCGCCTCTCTCGCGCTCTCATTGGTCCACCCCCTCCTTCCTCCCTGCTGCTCCTCCCTCCCACCTCCCTTTCTTAATGGAGGCCGCTGCGCGATGCGATGAGTGACCCTGACCTGCCTTAAGGCTAGGCAAGACTCCTCGCGCCGGGCGGACCCTCCATTCTGCCCTCGAGCCCCTGATCCTGTCCTTGCTGCCTCGCTGCCGCTGCTGCCGTTGCTATTGTGGTAGGAGCACCTTGCATACTCTGCTCTTGCTCTGTGTTTCGGTTTTTAACATATCGAAATTTGTTTAGAATTGTGATTGTATTTGTATTGTGCCCTTTTTGTGCCCCATTTTCATTACAGCCACTGTTCCTGCTGCCTGTTTTCCCCTTCGGCTCTTGCCGGTTCTCTGTCCCTGCCGCTGCGAACCCTGCGGCCCGCCCCCCTCGCGCTCTCGTTGGTCCACCCCCTCCCTCCTCCTAGCTGCGCCTCCCTCCCACCTCCCCTTCTTAATGGCGGCTGCTGCGCAACCGCGCGGCTGGTGCACCAGAGGCGCGCCAGAGGCAAGCCCATCTGCACCTGTCCGTGCCTGTAAATGCGTCCAGCACCAGTCCCCCGGGCTTTCACCGCCCGACCCCCATAGGCAACACTACTCCTCTAAACTCCACACCCTCAACCCAGGTCAACACCTTGCCTGCATCCAAGTCAACCCCAAGCACACACACGGACCCTTCACATGTCATGCGTGCCATTTCTCCTGCACCCCCACAAACACCAACCACACCAACACGCTCCACACCAACTCTAACACACCACACACCTACCATATCACGCACCGCAGCAACTACACTAACACACTTCACAACAACACCATTGCACCCCACATCAACACCAACGTGCGTCACAACAACAACAGCTCCCGCAACCACCTTAACTGCATACTGCTCAACACCCGCTCCGTTCACAAGCACGCCATAGAGCTCTGGGACCTGATCACAACACACTCCCCCCACATCACCTTCCGTACGGAAACCTGGTTGAACCCATCAACCGAACCAGACATAGCCATAGCCATCCCAGAAGGCTACAAAAACTCTCGTAGGGATCGACTAAACAAACCAAGAGGAGGTATCGCCATCATACATAAAAGCACCATCAAGGTCACCACCAACACCCACAACAACCTGGATAGTGCAGAACACCTACACTTCCTAATTCACGTAAACGCCAACACAACTCTCAGAGAAACCCTCATTTACAGACCACCTGGATCTCACCCCCTTTCTGTGACGCCATCACTGACACCATCAGCCCCCATGCCCTCAACTCCCCAGACTGCATCCTCCTTGGTGACATCAACTTCCACCTAGAAAATACCCACGACCACAACTCCACCACCCTGCTAGACAACCTCATGAACCTAGGACTCAAACAACTGGTCACCTCACCCACACACTCAGAAGGACACACGCTAGATGCAATCTTCACCGCCAGCAACCACATAACATTCACACACACCACCAAACTCCACTGGACCGACCACCACTGCATCCACTTCTCCTTCACGAAACCCCCCACCCACTACCGACAGCACACCACATCATACCGTAAGTGGGACAAGGTCCCCACAGAACATCTGCATGCCAAACTCTCACAAAGCAACCCACCAACGACCCCAACATCGCTGCTCACAACCTCACACAATGGATCACAACCTGTGCAGACTTCCTCGCCTCCCTGAAAAGCAACAACACCACCGCAACATGAAGACCGCACCCTGGTTCACCACTGAACTCCAAGCCTCCAAGCGTGAATGCCGCAAAAGCTTGGTGACAAGAACCCTCCACATCAAACTTCTCCACACTCAAAACCACCATACGCAAACACCACCAACTAATCAGAACCACCAAATGAGGGTACTACAAAGAATGCATAGATAGTAACTCACATAACAGCAAGGAACTCTTTACTATCATCAAAGAGCTCACCAAACCCAAGTCCTGCAACACTGACCCCACCCACACACAAAACCTGTGCATCTCCCTCTCAAACCACTTCCACCACAAAATCCTAGACATACACAACAGCTTCACATCACCGGCACCCACTCTCACTCTCACCCCCACAGACAACCATGAACTCCATCCACTCAGGATCCCCCACGGATCCCCCCACATCACGTTTTCAACAGGGCAAGTTCAATCATCGCTCTCCAGCTCCGCTCCGTTATCAACAGCTCCTTAGACACCGCCACCTGCCCGGACTCCTGGAAACACGCCGAAGTAACCGCAGTCCTCAAACAACCCAAAGCAGACCCGGATTACATCACAAACTACTGACCCATTTCTCTACTCCCTTTCCCCTCCAAGGTAGCTGAGAAGCTAGTGAACGCCCGCCTGTCTCACTTCCTCGAGGAAAACAACGCACATGACCAGTCTGGATTCCGCAAGAACCACAGCACTGAGACTCCCTCATCGCCTGCACTGACGACATCAGAACCAGAGTTGACAAGGGCGAGACCGTCGCACTCATGGTCTTGGACCTTTCCGCAGCCTTCGACCCTGTCTGCCACCCCATCCTCCGAACACGCCTCTTAAATGCAAGTATCCAACACAAGGCCCTGGACTGGCTCACCTCCTTCCTCGCCGAAAGAACCCAGAAAGTTCACCTCCCCCTGTTCCAGTCCCCAGCAACCAAGCTCATCTGCGGGGTCCCCCAAGGATCCTCCCTCAGCCCCACCCTCTTCAACATTTACATGGCACCACTCGCCAACATCCTTCACCCACATGGAATCACCATCATATCCTACGCAGACGACACCCATCTCGTCATTTCCCTCAACAGGAACCCCACCACCGCCAAGACAAACCTCCACACCGGACTCCTCGCCACCGCCAACTGGATGACAGCAAGCCACCTCAAACTCAACTCCAACAAAACCGAAATCATCATCTTCGGACCCAACAGGACAGTATGGGACTAGTCCTGTTGGCCCACCATCCTAGGAACACCCTCATCATCATCTACCCATGCTTGCAACCTCGGGATCATCCTAGAGTCCTCTCACTCCATGACCCAGCAAATCAAATCCATAACTTCCTCATGTTTCAACACCCTCTACATGCTGCATAAGACCTTCAAACATAGAAACCAGGAAAACCGTCACCCACGCACGCATCAGCAGCAGACTAGGCTATGGAAACACCCTGTACACTGGCACCACAGTCAAGCTCCAACAGAAACTCCAGCGGATCCAGAACGCAGCCGCCCAGCTCATCCTCAACCTCCCACCCATGAACACATCTCCTCCCACCTCAGACTCCTTCACTGGCTACCCATCAGCAAAAGGATCTCCTTCAAAATCCTCATCCACGCCCACAAATCCCTCCACAACACTGGACCAGTCTACCTCAATGAAAGAGTGAACTTCCACAAACCCACTCATCTCCTCCGTTCGGTTGACCTCGCCACAGTCCGCTGCATCCGTCGCACCACCTCCGTATGGAGATCCTTCTCCTACCTTGCCTCCAAGACCTGGAACTCCCACCCCACCAAACTACACAAGACCCAGGACCTCCTGACCTTCAGAAAACTCCTCAAGACATGGCTTTTTGACGGTTACTCATCACATCCCCCCCTCAGCGCCTTGAGACCCTTCCGGGTGAGTAATGAGCTTAATAAATTTGATTGATTGATTGAATAAATTTGATTGATATACCATATACCCATGGCCTGTACTTCAAATGCTACTAGTGGGCTGCGGCACTGAATGTGCCACCCACAGAAGAAGTTTTTCAAACCTGTGTCAGGCCTGCCACTGCAGTGCCAGTGTGTGCAGTTTACTGCTACTTCTACTTGTCATTTAAAACTACTTGCCAAGCCTCATACTCCCCTTTTACTACAATCAAGTCTCCTCTAAGGTAGGCCCTAAGTAACCCTAAAGGCATGGTGCTATGTACGTGAAAGGTAAGACATGTAACTGTACGTTTTGCATGTCCTGGTAGTGACAAACAGCCAATTTAGTTTTTTTACTACTGTGAGGCTTACCCCTCTGATAGGCCAGCATTGGGAATTCCTAAATACACTTCGAAGCTGTAATTCCTGATCAGAGAAGAGTAGCTTTTTCACGTTTAACATGTATGGAATGGTAATGACAAATATTGTTTACTGGTGAGGTTGGAATAAACATTACTGTTTTGGAAATGCCATGTTTGAAAAGTTAACATTTCCCTATACTTACTGCTCTTTCTTCCTGAGAGCCTGTGTCCAATAAATGTCTGCGTTCAGTGACATCTGCACTTTGTGCATTCCGAGCACTAAATTGCATTCATCTCCATTCTGATACATCTACCTGGTCAGGGAGGAATGGGAAGGGCTATAGGTAGTGTCCTGTCCACACACAAAGCATTGATGTACTCCCCTCAGGTAGCCTGGAAGGCAGGACTGTGTTGAAAGGGATCCTTGTGCGCGTCAGACAGATCTTTTAAAGTTATCCCTACATCAAAGGCAGTTTTGGGTATCATTTAAATCAGAAAATTCTGGATTTTTAACTGAACCTATGTCAGATGGACTGCAGTGCTGCTTAAAGAAATCAACTAGACTGCTTTTCTGGAAGAACTGTTTTTCTGCTTGTTGCCCTGCTGCCTGCTGCTGCCTGACACTGCTGGAAGGAGAGTTGGAGCCTATCTTCCCTCCAAGTGATTGTCAAGGGCGTTCTGGCTTGCCTCCTGTTTTCTGAAGTCGCAGGGACACAGAAGACTTCCTACCATTCTGCTGGTGCTGCTTCTCTCTCCAAACTCAGTGCCTCAGAAGTGGGTTCTTCAACTATTTTCATGAAAAATCAATGCATTGTAGCAACTGCGTGAGAAATGTTGCTGCATCGCTCTGTGACACTGCTCAGTGGCGCGACAGTGGTTCCATAGTCTGCCCGGCTCAACAACAATGCTCTGTGCTGCATGACGAAGATGCACTGCATTCACTTCAACGGAGCGCTATGACTACACTCACTACATAATCTGGTTACATGAAAAAACTTTCCTGAGAGATTCTCTGCTAAACCTCTTGTAGCTATGGCTCAAGCAGCAGGCAATCTCATGAAAGTAAGCTTTAAATTCAAGCAGTGCCAACAATTTTTAAGTCAAGATAATAACACGGTAACATTTTAAAACCAATTTAGAAATATGTATAATAATTTCATAAACAAAAGGACACCAAGATTATTAAAATAGAGTAATCATTGCTTTATAATCTTTTACAAAGCTTAATGACTTTTTTCAGTTTAAAAGCCAAAAGTGACTTGGATAGTAAAATGCCATTGAAAAACAGCAGTTTGCTGTGCACAGTGGCCTATGCCCAATTTCAAGTTGAATGTGATGGAGAGGAAGTCAGATGCAGCAAGTGGGTCAAAACGTATGCTTTGGGCCTAGTCTCTTACTGCAGGAGTCTTCTTTTTCCACCAGTGTTTCCTTCTTCAAAAGGATTTTTCTCAGATCCAGCAACATGCTGAGTAGGCAGTGGTTGTGGTACCAGATGTGTCCAATGCACTAACCAGCGACTGAAGAAATTCTGCCACCCAATCCTAACTATTTTCTCACACTACCTCACCTGCCTCTATGCTTTGCTGAACATTCCCCAGGATCCCCTATTTCAATATGGCAAAATCGTTTTGCCACCATTCAGGCCTGTTTTTAACTCCGTGACCAAACTCAGAGACATATTTATGAGGGCTTTGTGTTATGCTTGCACCATGCAACGTGGTACATGCGTGACCTTTCAGTCATATTTATGAGCCATGCAAAGCCACTTTGCTGGATTTTGCATGGCTTCACAAATATGGAGTAATGGTAAGCAGTGCAAATTGCTGTGTTGCCTAACTCTGCACAAAGATGGCGTTCCATCGGCTTTCCAGTGGATGTTCACACACACCTTCCATGGTTTTTGATGCATTCCCAGATTTAAAGGGATTGAAAACGGGGAATGCGTCAAAATCTTATGCCTGCCCGGGGTAGGTGTAATGAGGAGAAAAATCTTTATTTCACCTTGTTTTCTTCTCTATGTTTGGTCTATTTTAAAGCACACTAGGAAAGAGGAAAATGCCTCTATGTATTGGTTTTGTGCAGGAAGGTGTCATTCCTGCACAAAAACAATCCTGTCTGTGACGCAGACAGCTATGCACCATGGAGCAAGGGTTCCTGTTTTGACTCAAGGCTGCTGAAATGGCACCAGCACAGGGGGGAAGGACATAAATGGACTGTATTGGATAAATAAAGTGCATTTCTACCCTTTCTCTGGCCAGCAGCAAGGTAACCTGCTGAGCTGCAATGTTCCACCATTCCTGTAAACATGCCCCTAGAGCTCTCCTATAGTGTGGTGTCGGTCTGGAGCTAGGCTTTTAAGGAAAGGGTCGTAGAGAAGTCCTCAAAAGAGGAAGGAAAACAGCTGCCTTTTACTCTGACAACTCTTCCTGTCCACTTCCAAACTGTTAAAGTTGTGAGCTGTTAACACCCATCTGAGTTTCCTGGGCTCGGAAGCCTGCTTTTGTTCCCTGAGCCAGAAAACTCCTCCAGCCAAGGATGTGTGTTCCAACTTTGGAGTTGTGTTGAGTGATAAAACTGTTTTAGGGAAGTTTTGGATCAGGCAGCACAAAACACATTCTTACAAATTTACACCATGAAATCAGATCTTGAGAACTAAGCAGGAAGCAATTTTGAAGTATTTTTCTTGCATTTCCTTAGAAGGAGGTAGGAAATAAAGATGTCAATCCCATCTAGGTCTAATCAAGGAAAAGTCTGGCAAAGTCAACAAAGTGAAATTGCTTTGAGGTTTTATTTCACTGTGAGAGACCACTAACCCCAAACTGTAATCTGCCCTGTTTTTATAAAATGCATTTTATATAATACCACAATGTTTTTTGGGCTGACAAGACACACTTGCCAGCCAACTTGGGAGCCTGTGAAGGAGTTTGGGGGGGTTGCTGTACCCCAGTTTCGGAGCACTTTAATATCTCCCCACCTGGTTTTAGTATCGCACTACTAAGCGCTGACTCTTGGCCATGCTTACTCCCCGTGGGAGGGAATTTAAATCAAGCTACGGCGTTTCCACGCAGCGCTTAGAGATGGGACTTGACTCACTGACCTTGTTTGCATGTTCATTTCCTTTAAGCACAATGTGAAACTGGGAGGTGCCTGGCTCATACAAAACGGAGCCATACTGGAAAGTAATTTCCATTTTTAAATGTTGTTATGAGTTTGCTTTTACTCTTTTGTTTTAACTTGTTTTAATTTCACCAGCCTAACTTCTTCACAGGGGAGCCGTGAAGGAGTTGAGGGTTGCTGGACCCCAGTTTCTGAGCACTTTATTGTTTCCCCACCTGGTATTAGTATTGTGCCACGAACTGCTGACATTTGGCCACACCTACTCCCCAAGGAAGGGGATTTAAATCAAGCTACAGTGCATCTGCGCAGCTCTTAGAAACGGCTAAAAAGTGACGCACCGGTGGCGCAAGGCCTTCATAAATAAGGCCCCAGACACGGCTCACTGACCTCATTTAGATGTTGATTTCCTTGTAATCACACTATGGAACTTGGAGGTGCCTTGCTCTTACAACACGGGCCCATCCTAGAAAGGAATGTCCATTTTTAAATGATTTTATGAGTTTGCTTTCACCCCTATGTTTTAACTTGTTTTAATTTCGCCAGTATAACTTCTTCACAGGGGAGCCTTTGAAAGAGTTAGAAGTTGCTGGACCCCAGTTTTGGAGCACTTTATTATTTTTCCACCTTGTTTTAGTATAGCGCCAAAAAGCACTCTTGGCCATGCCTACTCCCTATGGAAGGAGATTTAAATCAAGCTACAACGCCTCCGCACAGCGGATGAGCTCAGCAGGCAAGCCTGTCTTCAGCTGTCCGCACTCCGTCTGAGCTCAGCGCCAGCAGCAGCAGACCGGGTTGGTTCGATCTGCTACTCAAGCGCTCAGCTACACAGCCTGAACACTAACGCTAAGAATTTCAATTGTATTTGCCTAGATTTTTGTCTAGAGGCCTTTACACCTTGTTTGCTTTGCCAAAAATGCCATTCCCATATGCCAAAAGAGCTTTGGCCAACCATAAACAAATATCAGCGAGTAAGTGCTGCTGATAACACCTTAAACCTTGCCAGATCAATACCAGTGCACATTTTATTTCCAGATCACTTGAAAAACACAGTATGGTGTGTGCTGAATTTTTAGAGAATCAGCAACTAGATCTTGTATTTATTACTGAAGCCTGGACGGACAGCAGACTGGGCCTAACCTGATTGAGCCTATTCGTCCGGATTTTTAATACTACCGTTAGATTGGCCCGAAAAGAGCGTAGGAGGCCTAGCAGTTATTTATAGAGATTCTTTCCTTGCCTCTTTGAATATTGTTCATTCAGATGCTTGTGAAGTCCTATTTTTTCAGTTTGAATTTATTAAGCATCACTCTTTTAATGGGTTCCTGCTTTATCACCCTCCCAGCAAACATAGGCCCTTTGCTCGAAGATGGTCTTGTTGCCAACCACTTCACCATTCTAGGTGATTTTAACTTTCAAACTGAAAGCATCACAGACCCAGACACAGAGGGCCTGATTCACAAAGGTAAAATTAGACGAAAGTCTAACTTTATGACTTACGGTATTCACAAAGGGCATTTACTACTCGGAAATGCCATTTGTCAATAGCAAAAGTTATAAAGTTCAACTTTTGGTATTCACAAAGGGAATTTACTAGTAGTATATATGTTGCCTCTCATCCAATTTGTTTGTGGTTTTTTTTGTGGTCCATAAGCAGCAGGTTACTTGAGGTGGGCAATATACTACTGTACTCTTGTGACTAGTCCTGGCAGTGCAATCCTCTAAGACCCGGCTGCTTAATTCAATATTATCCCGAATACCAAAAGTTGTAAAGTTAGACTTTCATCTCAGTTTACCTTGGTGAATCGGGCCCAGTATGTCTTTCTTTTAGACTCAATGACTAGCACTGGCCTGAAACAAGTCTTACAAGGACCCACACATGAATCAGGGTACATACTAAATTATATTCTCACAAACCATTCCACCCTTAATTTCCTAGGCACTCTCCCGCTAACATGGACCCATCACTATGCAGTTTTGTTCGACCTGACCCTTCTATCTAGAGGGTCTGACTCAAATAATGCATCCAGGACTCATAAAGTTTGCACCTGGAACAAAGTTAAACTTGGTTTACTTGCGCACCAGCTTTCAACTTCAAGTCTGATTTCCCTGATGAACTAGAAGCTGTTATCCCTCTTTATACTAGATGGTTCGATACTGCTGCCACCAAGCTAGCACCGAAAGATGTGTGCATTCGAAATGTTCCTTCCCTACAGCACCATGATATTCTGATTCTCTCAAAGAACAGAAAAACTCTGTAAGCATCAAGAGCAAATCTGGAGGAGAAACTACAGGGACCTACTAAATATCAAATACAAAAAGTGTCTAGCTGATTAAAAATATCTCTCCATTAAAGACAAATTAAAATACTACACTGATCGGATCAATCTAGCCAGAAATTCTTCCAAAGAAGTGTTTAAACCAGATTCGTCAGATTCGTCAGAAAAAGTCAGGTAAACTACAATCAATCACTCTGTGACAGCATTACAACGTTTTTCTTAAGGAAAGTTGAGGACATTTTAACGCATTTATTGAAATTAAGGAAAACATTAGTGGACAACCCCTTCATACACCTCCGGAAATAGAACAGGCTATTAGCCCAACACAGTCCACTTTCTCAGAGTTTGCCTCTCTTTTAACCGACTCAGTACTTGGGTTCATTCAAACGCAATGTCAGGGTCCCCAATGGATCAGTGCCCCCCTCCAGTGCTCAAGTTGGTCCCAGTGATGTTGGTTTGAAAGCTCACCATTCTTTTTAACATGAGGTTTAGAATCAGGAAACTTCCCCACAGATTGGAAGGTGGCATCAATTCTTCCCCCCCAAAAAAAATTGCTCTATACCCTATAGACTCCAACAATTTTCGCTCCATCTCTCGACTGCCTTTCCCTGCCAAGATAGTGGAAAAGTCAATGAACACTCAACTCTCTGATTTTATCCTGGAACACAAGTTGCTTGATTCTACACAATTTGGATTAAGGAGTGGGCACAGAATGGAGTCCACATTGATTAAATCTAAGGAAGAAATGAGACTGGCCCTGGATTCTTGTGGAATGCTGCATTGGTACGTTTAGACCTCTCAGCAGCATTCAACACGGACCGTCGTGTACTTTTATTGGACTGTCCAACTGCGATCAGGGTGCTGGGAACTGCTTTAACCCTACTGTGAACCTTTCTGACAGATGATAGAATGCAAATGGTTGCTTTGTACCCATGTTATTTCTGAGCCTTTATCTCTTCCCTGCGGGGGTCCTGCAGGGATCCGTTCTCAGCCCTACACTTTCAATGTTTATGTGACCTCTCTTGCCATCCTGATAAAATCACTTGGTTTTTCTCTCACCTCAGAAGCTGACAACACACAAATTGTAATGTCTTTCTCCAACCTGGATTATGACATAGAAAATACATTCTACAATTGTATGAGGGCGGTTGGCACCTGGATGAACAAAAATTATTTGTAATTGAATGCAGGAAAAACAGAGAGTATTCTGTTTGACAATACCACTCATCTGACAGTCTTCTCACCTTCAGAAATTAACTAAAAACATGGCTTTTCACAGTGCTACTTTGAGCAGGTGCTTTCAGGGGCTCAAGACCGGCACTTCTTTCACAGGGCTGGGGCTACAATTTCTGACCCTGCAGGTGGTGGTCTCAATATTACTTGTTCAAATTCAAAATAAAAAGAATAACATACATTGCATGTTGACTGGCTGGTAAATGTTCATAGACAGGCCAGCATACGCCTGTCCAGGCAGGCATGATTGCGCTTCACCACGTTAGTGATGATGTCATCACGCCGATCACAAATCCAAGAAGTCATTGACAAACTACGTCTTGCATTCTACTCCCCAAGTCTGCTGCACCCTGCCACTGCTTGAGCCTAAGCCTCCCATTGGATAATTGTAGCTGGGGGCTGGCTCATGACGGAGTCGAGGCAAGGAAGCTGCAAGAGCGCATTTGGAACTTGGGAGAGCGGGCTCTTGAGGAAGAATAAATGAAAGTAAGTGTGATCTTTCCACTTGCTGTGTATCCAGAGTAGGTTATCCTGCAGCCCTGCATTGCTGCTATCCTCAACGTGCTCGATGCGGCTGTGGCCCAACACAACTTTTGTGCTTCACAGAGTCACCTGTAGAATCTGTGTGCTGCACCGCAGCATGGTAATTGCTGAGTGTGCGTGAGTCCAGTAGGCACCCCAGCCATACTTACCAGCATTGGCAGCATTACGGCTGGGGACAATGCCTGTGCTGTAGCAGGGTCACAGCAAGCTGAGCAGTGGATGCCGATGCGGTCACCATCCTTGGACCCACTAATTACAGGCAGCACTAGTAGTGACATCACCTGCTGTGCTCGAGCAGCTACTTGTTCTGCAAATAACCCAGTTATACTGCACTGATTAATATATGCAAAAAAAGCATTTTCATTTGGTGTATATTTTGTTTTTGCACTCGGTGTAGGTAAGAAAGTAAAACACGTCATCTTCCTATTCTTTAGGAAAGACAACAGGAAAACGCAGAGTTCAGAAATAGCAGGGACATGTACAGGCTGCCGACAGGGTCACAGGCAGCAGTAGTGTTATAGATGAGAGAGAGCAGGAGTAAAGAGGAGAAAGAAACAACAGGAGAGGAGAGAGATAAGACAGAGCTAAGTAGAAGAAAAGGAGAGTAAATCAGATACAAAGAGAAAGCAGCCACAATGTGTAGAAGAGAACATTAAGAAGAGAGACGATAGAATGAAAGGATGTAGAGGACAGGACAGAGGAAAAAAAGCAGACAAATGATAAAACAGAGACACAGCTAATCACTGCTAGAAGAGTGATAGTAAAGAGCCAAGATCGAGGGGAGAGATAGCAGAGCATGGATAAAAGTGAAGAGGAAAAAGGGCAGGGTAGAAAGAAAAGAGGGCAAATCAGAAATGCAGGGAATAAGATAACACACCAGGTGTGGAAAAGATGATAGAAAACAATTAGAGAGGTGAGAGGATAGACTCGCAGAGCAAAGACTTAGGGGACAGACAACAGATCTAGGTTAGAAGATAGAGACTGAGGCAGTGAGAGTGGTGAAAGTGGGGCTCCCCGGAGGAAGAAGTGAGTTGTGGCCTCCTTGGCAAAATTTTTAGCAACTGCACTTCTTTATTTACAAATTAAGCACTGGCTTTTCAACATCTAGAGCACAGGCAGGGATCATGATGTCTTAGAGCTAGTCTGAGAGCTAGCGCCAGGACACTTCCGGGTAGCTGAGGGCTTTATAAACCAAGTCAATATTACATAACTTCAAGTATAACATACATATATAAAAATAGACCTTTCTCAAATGCGAAGGCACTTTTCCCTGCCATCAGAAAATGTTTATACTCCAGCCAAGCAAAAGGACAGTGACACTCCTGGCAGAGAAATATTTGTGTTATCTATGTGGATGGTGCAAATACACACAGCAGCCAACATATAACATGGAACATCAAAGCCATAGATGCCTTTTCTGCACCTTCTTCAAAGGTCTTGCAGGACCAGTTGGATGAAGACAATTTTTGCCAATACCATTTTTGGAACAAGAACCCATGTTCTGTTGTACAGCATTACAGTGCCAAAGTACGCAAAGTCCCAAAACAAAAATATCAGACCAGAAAAAGGAAAACAATCAGGAGTAACCACACAATTTTTAAAATATCTCTCTGTGCTTGTCTTTGTAGTCCTTATTTGTTTCAAAAAAACTGAGAATGTTTAAAGAAATATTGAATGCTTTTTTTTAGTGAACATGTAATATTTAATTACTTCAGATGACATGGTTATTGTATTTTGTATTTGTTATGTATTGAAGAACTGTGCTGATGTGTGTATAAAGCGAAATAACTTCTGGGGACTTTAAAATTAAACAAAAGCACTATGTTTTACATTTTAATCTCATTGGTATTGGAATTGCACACAAGCACCTTCATTGAATTTTAAGCATTCCTTTTTACATGAAATTGCAATTGTTTTCTATGGACATGCATTCAGACATAGCAAAACAGTTATTATAGTGCATGTCACAGAGCTTATGAGCAAGGATAAAAAGAGAATGAAGAAGGTTGCGAGCTTGTTGATTCTGATGCTATGTTACATCATTTGGAAGAGTGCATTAAGGGACAAATCACTGACAATTGTGCTAACCTTTGACAAGCACATTAATGTTACAACTTTGTTTATCTACGTCTTGTTCAAGACCTTCTAACCTCAATTTAAACTGTGGCTTATTTGTAATTGTAAGAGATAATTTTGATTAAAAATATTGTTTGCTTATTGTCATGAATGTTTTGCATTGAAATGAATACACTGCACTTTGCAGAACAAGGCCTAAACTAGGCTTGACTATCTCGTATGTTAATGTGACTGTGATTAAATTTCCCAGTGACACCACAAGTAGCACAATGTGCACAAATGAAAAGCTGTGGTGAACTCTATAGAACTCTATAGAAAGTCTTCAATCAAAATGTAACGGTTCAAGGTCCTACCTGCCTGTCCTTCAGATGAGTCTGTTCATTTCATAGATCTGTCATTGTTTCGTGTGTAACTTAGGGCAGATGTATTAGCATTGTATTTTACGAGTCCCTAATAGCAAATTTTACCGATTCGCTATTATGGACTCGCAAAATGCAAATAAAATTGCGAATCCTACGCATTCCTTCTTTGCTACTCGCAAATTGCGAGTTGCAAATAAGGAATGGCTTCCCATTCGTTTCTATGAGGCAAACGAGAAAACGGTTTATTCATCTGGGCCTAGATTTGTACTGTCATATCCAATGACTTTAGGTGTAAAGGGTTCTAACTAACTATTATGCATTAGGGGAAGTTGTTTATGATGACATTAGGTAATGTTGTATTATATTCTGTATAATGATTTGTTGAGTATCTGTAATATTTTGCCCTTTCATGCTAACTGTGTGATTTTTGACTGTGTATTTCCCTATAAAAGAAGGCACATTTTGGACCTGAGCCAGAATCAAACCCTTGATTCTTAGAAGGCAAACCTCAGTTAATCTGACTCATGTTTGGGACTTTGAGTAATTTCAGATTTTTTTTCTGAGGTCTGACCTAAATTAAATCTCTGGCTGCATTTGATAAAGCTTTGTGCTAATTCCCCATAAATGACTTATCAAGCAGTTTTACTGGTTTTGAGATTAATAATATTTTATTTTCTGTAATGAACATAAATCTTTTATTAAATATTCCCGGTTTCTAAATTTCATGTGTCTTAAGAAGGCATATTTATTTGATTATACTAACAGTTTGCTGATAAATCTAATCTATGGTGGGGCACAATCTTCTTGAGGACAACACCACCCCTAATACTAAAAAGCTATTCAATCTTATTATTTTATCAAAATAGTGTCAAGAAAACTATAAACCCATGTGTGCCTCAGACATTGATAATGGCCAGTCAGCAGCTGTACTTTTAAGATCCGTTCTTCTTTCTTCATGATTCTGCTTAAACAACTTTGGGGCATATTCTCAAAGACTTATCACAGAGTTAGCTGCACTTTATCGCAGACAACGTGGCAATAGATGTGTTCCCCTATTCACAGGCTGGTGCTAACAGCCGATATCAACAGTTTTCCTGCGATAGCAGTCGCAAAAAACATTGCCACAGATGACACCAGCAACTGATGCTAAAGAGATGCAAAGTGTTCCTGTGCAAAAAGCCACAATAACACCACTTTGAAATATTCTCAACGCAGCCAGATCGGCAATAAGATCCCAAAACAGGGGATAAGGCATGTTAGCAGCAGGGATTTGACACCTGCTCTTACCTGGTGTTAAGTCGGACGGCAACTTGCACCATAAAAGGGAGCCCATCCCAGAGCCACACCTTAAGAACAATAGATGCCATGGAGTTACTGATCATGCAGTATGGAGCCCCAAGAGGGCCACAACACCCACCACCACCACACCCAGGCCGCCACCCCCCCCCGGATCACCCGCCACCCCGGACTACCACAGAGGCAGCGCAGAAAAAGACAGCGGACCTTCAGAAAACACACCAGCCTCACAGATTTAACATCAGAGGATGTCATTGCTCACTACAGGATCAAAAGGACAACCATCCTCCGCTTCCTGACCATCATTGTCCACAGGCTGACAGTACCAACACAGCAGACAACCAACATCCCTCCACAGACAAAGCTGCTTGCTATGCTGCACATGTTGGCCTCTGGGACCTTCCAACCAACTGCCAAAATTGGAGAAGTCTCACAGCCAGCCTTATCCAAGTTCCTCACACCTGTCTTGGTTGCCATCATCAGCTTGGTACCCCGGCACCTTTACTTCCCACAATCTGTGCAGGAACAGCTGGAAAGCAAGCAAGGATTCTACGCCATAGCTGGCTTCCCGCACTTGTTGGGGGCAATCAACTGCACACATGTACTCCTTGTGCCCCCTACCACCACTGCACACAATTACCGCAACAGGAAGCACACGCATTCTATCAAAGTGCTGGCAATAGTGGACTACCTGGGACTCTTCACCAATGTCGTAGCCAACTACCCAAGCCATGTGCATGATTCCTCACCTTCCGACAGTCCATCATCAATCAGCGCTTTGAGGCTGGCACCTATGGGAATGCATTACTCATTGGTAAGTACCAAATGAACACACCACACATCTCAACTCAACAATCATGCAACTCACAAATCTGTGATTGCACACGTTACAAACTCACATATAACATGCCAAACAACAAGCCCACCTACAAGACACAACAGCACAACTTACTGTGGTAACCTGGGCTAGTCATATACACAAGCCATCAATGGCACAATAGCAGAATGTAGGGAGAGGTGGGAACCAGGCATGTGCGAAGGAGGCAAGTGCCAAGTGTGACGTGGATGTGCTGGACAGACTGCAGTATGCACACCACAGACATGTCCATGTCGACATACACTGCTGGTGTTTGGAGTGTACATGTTGATGTCAACATACACTGCTGGTGTTTGCGGTGTAGTGGAGAGTGGACACACCCATGGTACTTCAGCCAGTGGGGAAGATCATGGAAATGTATCTTGTTACGTCCCCCCCTGTAAGCGTGAGCGGAGTGGGCTGGCCTGGCATACTCCAGGCTAGCGGAGGGGTGTGAATAGAAAGCACGTTGCTCTGGGCGTGGTTCTCTTCTGGAATGGCCGACATGTCTGCCAGGGCGGCACC
This sequence comes from Lissotriton vulgaris, assembly GCF_964263255.1. Taxonomy (NCBI): domain Eukaryota; kingdom Metazoa; phylum Chordata; class Amphibia; order Caudata; family Salamandridae; genus Lissotriton; species Lissotriton vulgaris. The sequence continues at coordinate 450,633,946 of NC_141697.1, forward strand.
TCTCACCCCACCACAATGCCGTCACCGTGAGCTGTGTTGCTTGTGCTCCTGTGCGCCTGCTGTACCCCAGGCCGCTGGTCCCCAGACCTGTCTAGGCCGCCCCTGCGCACCCAGGACTCACTGCTCACCTGCTGACACCGGCGTGTGTCAAAGAGGGCCCACCACGTGCCGGTTCAAGCTCCAAGCCTGAGGCCCGCAACCTTGGCAGCCTCCTCAGACCATTTCTGGCCTCCACAACACAAGCCCCCAGCACTCCTTTCTGATTGACGTACTCCACCGCTGCCTCCGCCCTACTTGGCGGTCTAGCAGGTCCCACATCTTGATATCATGATGGCCGAGTTCATATGTTAATGGGACGTTTAATATCACTATTCCCTTGATGTGGTGCCACCAGCTCTGTGCATAGCATTCTAACGAGACGTGACTGGGGTCCCTTGCTGACTTCTGCCTTCAGCCCACACTGCGGTCAAGTAGGTCACACATTTGGAACTGAGTCTTGATTTTTCAATGACCGAGTTCCTATCATTGTACGCAAGGAGAGGAGTAAGAGGATGAGGAGGTTCAGTCTGGAGGAAAATAGGATCATAGTTATGGAGGTGTTCAAACACTACCAACAACTGCTCTGGTGCCACTAACTCTGTGCATCGCAAGCCAACGGCAGGTGGCTGTGGGCCCCTGATGACCACTGCCTCCGGCCTACACTGCAGTCAAGTAGGTCACACATTTGGAACTGAGTCTTGATTTCTTTATGGCAAAGTTTATATCATTGTACAGGCCTCATCTTGATACCATGATGGCCGAGTTCATATGTTAATGGTACGTTCAATACCAGTATTCCCTCGATGGGGTGCCACCAACTCTGTGCATAGCATTCCAACGACACCTGTCTGGGGTCCCTTGCTGACTACTGCCTTCAGCCAACACGGCGGTCTAGTAGGTCACACATTTGGAACTGAGTCTTGATTTTTCAATGACCGCGTTCCTATCATTGTACGCAAGGAGAGGAGTAAGAGGATGACGCGGTTCAGTCTGGAGGAAAAAAGGATCATCGTTATGGAGGTGATTGAACACTACCAACAACTGCTCTGGTGCCACTAACTCTGTGAATCGCAAGCCAATGGCAGAAAGCTGTGGGCCCCTGATGACCGCTGCCTCTGGCCTACACTGCAGTCAAGTAGGTCACACATTTGGAACTGAGTCTTGATTTCTTTATGGCAGAGTTTATACCATTGTACAGGCCTCATCGCAGACTGCATCCCCTTTCAGCTCTGGTGCGAATAACTCTGTGCCCCGAAATCCATGGGCACTCTCTCGTTGAACTTTGGTGGCATCTGAGTATATGGCCTGGGTTTTGCTTTCATCATCATGTAGCTGATACTGACTTGGTGTTAAAAAAGAGTCTGTAGCATTCATCTCCTTCATAATGCCTGTTTCTTCCCTCAGCATCATGCCCTGGAAGAACACCTTCCACTGTCCCCCGAAACACTCCGCGACATTCACCTTCGACAAGGACCCGCTCAGCTCTGTGGTCCTACCTTAGTGGACCGCAAGTGACCGTCCCATGGCGGTGTGCCTGTGCCGGCCGCAGTGCATCCGGGCCCACTAACTCTGTGCAGCTCAAGCCATGGTCCCTTGCTGTTTGAACCTTGAACTTATGATTGTCTGATCACTGTTGTAGTTGTTGCCAGCACCAATCACTCCCTGAGGGCTGACTAAAACTCACCCCACACCCATCCAGCACAGGTGTCACTGGACATGTGACCCTGGCAATAAAAGGGGCCGGGCGCACGTGCCTGTAGCCAGTTCCACAAACTATCCGTGTGTCTGTGTATGCATGAGGGCTCCGGGCCCTATCACATTACATTGTGCTGTGTACAGCGGACGAAACCATGTCACTTCTGGCAGTGGGAAAGAACTGGGACATGTAGCTGTGTCGTACCCCCCTGTAAGCGTAAGCGGAGTGGACTGGCGTATGACAGTCCAGCGTAGGGGTGTGGTTAATCACCCCAGGGCTCTGGGCGTGGTTAAGTCTTGGCCTTGCCAAGGACGTAACTAATGTGTGTGTCTCTGTTGTAGTGTCCACACCACCCATCCCGCAATGGGAAATGTTGCAATGTAACATGCCCCCGGAGTGCGGGCTGGGTCAAAAGTGTAAATGAAGGAGTGCAAGTCCGCTCAGGGTCCGGGATCATACATGCCAACTGTTGTGTGTGTCGCTATTACCGCAGCATAAGCCAAAGGTCTACCCTCAACTGCATAGTGTGTTCAGCCAGCCATGAACTCTACATCTGTGTCTGCCCTATCCCTACCATAGTCCTATAAACAAGTGGCCGCCCACCTTCAATGCAAAACATCACAGTGTTGTTGTCAGGCTTGTGGACATGCGCAGACAGGCATGACAATGCTGTTCCATAGGAGTACAAGTGATGCAACTGTGCTGCGCACACCAGAAAATAGGCTGGGGGGAGGGAGGAGCAGCAGAGAGGCTACGTAATACACATTGATGCTGTTCATTTGCTACAGGAAGTACATGTAAAAACAGGAATCACTAGAATCACTAAGTCACACATATCGCACACCAATGAACCAGTTATCCTGCAAACACATCATGCAGAACCTGACTCTATCTCTCTGCACTGTCACAGGTGATTAAGGATATGCACTCTGCCCTTGGATGATGACAGCCCTCCGAGCCCGGAACACACAGGCCCAGAGGCAGTACAATGCGACCCACAAACGCACCAGGGGAATTGTGGACTGCACATTTAGCGTGTTTAAATCACGTTTCAGGTGCCTGGACATCACACGTGGAAGGCTACTGTACAGCCCAGGCATTGTGTGCAAATTGATCGTTGCATGTTGTGTGTTGCACAACATATGTGTATGCACCAATGCCCCATGGCTACAAGTGCCAGATGCACCGGATGATTATGGGGAAGATGAGGCAGGTGGACCACACCCCACTCCAGCTGCAGCAGGGATAGCCCGTAGGAACACCATAATTGACAACTTCTTCACATGAGCAAGTCACATTTTCACAGTCCTTAGCAATCATGGGACAGTACAAAATGACCACAGGCACAGCATGTGCAAATAAATTAATTCCAACACACATTCCCTGAGTGCATGTCACTTCTTTGTACAAGCACATCACTCTGACAAGTGTAAATGCAACATGTAGTGCTAACAATCTCAAAAAATGAAGATAGATGGTGGGTGTGTCACCTCTGTACAGAGAGGCTGTTTGGGGGGTTACGTATTCGAAATTACATTTCTGTGTGTCAAAGATAGTAAGAAATCCCACTCATCATCGTTTCACATGTGTCCCAAATCACTGTGAGAGACCACTAACCCCAAACTGTAATCTGCCCTGTTTTTATAAAATGCATTTTATATAATACCACAATGTTTTTTGGGCTGACAAGACACACTTGCCAGCCAACTTGGGAGCCTGTGAAGGAGTTTGGGGGGGTTGCTGTACCCCAGTTTCGGAGCACTTTAATATCTCCCCACCTGGTTTTAGTATCGCACTACTAAGCGCTGACTCTTGGCCATGCTTACTCCCCGTGGGAGGGAATTTAAATCAAGCTACGGCGTTTCCACGCAGCGCTTAGAGATGGGACTTGACTCACTGACCTTGTTTGCATGTTCATTTCCTTTAAGCACAATGTGAAACTGGGAGGTGCCTGGCTCATACAAAACGGAGCCATACTGGAAAGTAATTTCCATTTTTAAATGTTGTTATGAGTTTGCTTTTACTCTTTTGTTTTAACTTGTTTTAATTTCACCAGCCTAACTTCTTCACAGGGGAGCCGTGAAGGAGTTGAGGGTTGCTGGACCCCAGTTTCTGAGCACTTTATTGTTTCCCCACCTGGTATTAGTATTGTGCCACGAACTGCTGACATTTGGCCACACCTACTCCCCAAGGAAGGGGATTTAAATCAAGCTACAGTGCATCTGCGCAGCTCTTAGAAACGGCTAAAAAGTGACGCACCGGTGGCGCAAGGCCATCATAAATAAGGCCCCAGACACGGCTCACTGACCTCATTTAGATGTTGATTTCCTTGTAATCACACTATGGAACTTGGAGGTGCCTTGCTCTTACAACACGGGCCCATCCTAGAAAGGAATGTCCATTTTTAAATGATTTTATGAGTTTGCTTTCACCCCTATGTTTTAACTTGTTTTAATTTCGCCAGTATAACTTCTTCACAGGGGAGCCTTTGAAAGAGTTAGAAGTTGCTGGACCCCAGTTTTGGAGCACTTTATTATTTTTCCACCTTGTTTTAGTATAGCGCCAAAAAGCACTCTTGGCCATGCCTACTCCCTATGGAAGGAGATTTAAATCAAGCTACAACGCCTCCGCACAGCGGATGAGCTCAGCAGGCAAGCCTGTCTTCAGCTGTCCGCACTCCGTCTGAGCTCAGCGCCAGCAGCAGCAGACCGGGTTGGTTCGATCTGCTACTCAAGCGCTCAGCTACACAGCCTGAACACTAACGCTAAGAATTTCAATTGTATTTGCCTAGATTTTTGTCTAGAGGCCTTTACACCTTGTTTGCTTTGCCAAAAATGCCATTCCCATATGCCAAAAGAGCTTTGGCCAACCATAAACAAATATCAGCGAGTAAGTGCTGCTGATAACACCTTAAACCTTGCCAGATCAATACCAGTGCACATTTTATTTCCAGATCACTTGAAAAACACAGTATGGTGTGTGCTGAATTTTTAGAGAATCAGCAACTAGATCTTGTATTTATTACTGAAGCCTGGACGGACAGCAGACTGGGCCTAACCTGATTGAGCCTATTCGTCCGGATTTTTAGTACTACCGTTAGATTGGCCCGAAAAGAGCGTAGGAGGCCTAGCAGTTATTTATAGAGATTCTTTCCTTGCCTCTTTGAATATTGTTCATTCAGATGCTTGTGAAGTCCTATTTTTTCAGTTTGAATTTATTAAGCATCACTCTTTTAATGGGTTCCTGCTTTATCACCCTCCCAGCAAACATAGGCCCTTTGCTCGAAGATGGTCTTGTTGCCAACCACTTCACCATTCTAGGTGATTTTAACTTTCAAACTGAAAGCATCACAGACCCAGACACAGAGGGCCTGATTCACAAAGGTAAAATTAGACGAAAGTCTAACTTTATGACTTACGGTATTCACAAAGGGCATTTACTACTCGGAAATGCCATTTGTCAATAGCAAAAGTTATAAAGTTCAACTTTTGGTATTCACAAAGGGAATTTACTAGTAGTATATATGTTGCCTCTCATCCAATTTGTTTGTGGTTTTTTTGTGGTCCATAAGCAGCAGGTTACTTGAGGTGGGCAATATACTACTGTACTCTTGTGACTAGTCCTGGCAGTGCAATCCTCTAAGACCCGGCTGCTTAATTCAATATTATCCCGAATACCAAAAGTTGTAAAGTTAGACTTTCATCTCAGTTTACCTTGGTGAATCGGGCCCAGTATGTCTTTCTTTTAGACTCAATGACTAGCACTGGCCTGAAACAAGTCTTACAAGGACCCACACATGAATCAGGGTACATACTAAATTATATTCTCACAAACCATTCCACCCTTAATTTCCTAGTCACTCTCCCGCTAACATGGACCCATCACTATGCAGTTTTGTTCGACCTGACCCTTCTATCTAGAGGGTCTGACTCAAATAATGCATCCAGGACTCATAAAGTTTGCACCTGGAATAAAGTTAAACTTGGTTTACTTGCGCACCAGCTTTCAACTTCAAGTCTGATTTCCCTGATGAACTAGAAGCTGTTATCCCTCTTTATACTAGATGGTTCGATACTGCTGCCACCAAGCTAGCACCGAAAGATGTGTGCATTCGAAATGTTCCTTCCCTACAGCACCATGATATTCTGATTCTCTCAAAGAACAGAAAAACTCTGTAAGCATCAAGAGCAAATCTGGAGGAGAAACTACAGGGACCTACTAAATATCAAATACAAAAAGTGTCTAGCTGATTAAAAATATCTCTCCATTAAAGACAAATTAAAATACTACACTGATCGGATCAATCTAGCCAGAAATTCTTCCAAAGAAGTGTTTAAACCAGATTCGTCAGATTCGTCAGAAAAAGTCAGGTAAACTACAATCAATCACTCTGTGACAGCATTACAACGTTTTTCTTAAGGAAAGTTGAGGACATTTTAACGCATTTATTGAAATTAAGGAAAACATTAGTGGACAACCCCTTCATACACCTCCGGAAATAGAACAGGCTATTAGCCCAACACAGTCCACTTTCTCAGAGTTTGCCTCTCTTTTAACCGACTCAGTACTTGGGTTCATTCAAACGCAATGTCAGGGTCCCCAATGGATCAGTGCCCCCCTCCAGTGCTCAAGTTGGTCCCAGTGATGTTGGTTTGAAAGCTCACCATTCTTTTTAACATGAGGTTTAGAATCAGGAAACTTCCCCACAGATTGGAAGGTGGCATCAATTCTTCCCCCCCCAAAAAACTGCTCTATACCCTATAGACTCCAACAATTTTCGCTCCATCTCTCGACTGCCTTTCCCTGCCAAGATAGTGGAAAAGTCAATGAACACTCAACTCTCTGATTTTATCCTGGAACACAAGTTGCTTGATTCTACACAATTTGGATTAAGGAGTGGGCACAGAATGGAGTCCACATTGATTAAATCTAAGGAAGAAATGAGACTGGCCCTGGATTCTTGTGGAATGCTGCATTGGTACGTTTAGACCTCTCAGCAGCATTCAACACGGACCATCGTGTACTTTTATTGGACTGTCCAACTGCGATCAGGGTGCTGGGAACTGCTTTAACCCTACTGTGAACCTTTCTGACAGATGATAGAATGCAAATGGTTGCTTTGTACCCATGTTATTTCTGAGCCTTTATCTCTTCCCTGCGGGGGTCCTGCAGGGATCCGTTCTCAGCCCTACACTTTCAATGTTTATGTGACCTCTCTTGCCATCCTGATAAAATCACTTGGTTTTTCTCTCACCTCAGAAGCTGACAACACACAAATTGTAATGTCTTTCTCCAACCTGGATTATGACATAGAAAATACATTCTACAATTGTATGAGGGCGGTTGGCACCTGGATGAACAAAAATTATTTGTAATTGAATGCAGGAAAAACAGAGAGTATTCTGTTTGACAATACCACTCATCTGACAGTCTTCTCACCTTCAGAAATTAACTAAAAACATGGCTTTTCACAGTGCTACTTTGAGCAGGTGCTTTCAGGGGCTCAAGACCGGCACTTCTTTCACAGGGCTGGGGCTACAATTTCTGACCCTGCAGGTGGTGGTCTCAATATTACTTGTTCAAATTCAAAATAAAAAGAATAACATACATTGCATGTTGACTGGCTGGTAAATGTTCATAGACAGGCCAGCATACGCCTGTCCAGGCAGGCATGATTGCGCTTCACCACGTTAGTGATGATGTCATCACGCCGATCACAAATCCAAGAAGTCATTGACAAACTACGTCTTGCATTCTACTCCCCAAGTCTGCTGCACCCTGCCACTGCTTGAGCCTAAGCCTCCCATTGGATAATTGTAGCTGGGGGCTGGCTCATGACGGAGTCGAGGCAAGGAAGCTGCAAGAGCGCATTTGGAACTTGGGAGAGCGGGCTCTTGAGGAAGAATAAATGAAAGTAAGTGTGATCTTTCCACTTGCTGTGTATCCAGAGTAGGTTATCCTGCAGCCCTGCATTGCTGCTATCCTCAACGTGCTCGATGCGGCTGTGGCCCAACACAACTTTTGTGCTTCACAGAGTCACCTGTAGAATCTGTGTGCTGCACCGCAGCATGGTAATTGCTGAGTGTGCGTGAGTCCAGTAGGCACCCCAGCCATACTTACCAGCATTGGCAGCATTACGGCTGGGGACAATGCCTGTGCTGTAGCACGGTCACAGCAAGCTGAGCAGTGGATGCCGATGCGGTCACCATCCTTGGACCCACTAATTAGAGGCAGCACTAGTAGTGACATCACCTGCTGTGCTCGAGCAGCTACTTGTTCTGCAAATAACCCAGTTATACTGCACTGATTAATATATGCAAAAAAAGCATTTTCATTTGGTGTATATTTTGTTTTTGCACTCGGTGTAGGTAAGAAAGTAAAACACGTCATCTTCCTATTCTTTAGGAAAGACAACAGGAAAAAGCAGAGTTCAGAAATAGCAGGGACATGTACAGGCTGCCGACAGGGTCACAGGCAGCAGTAGTGTTATAGATGAGAGAGAGCAGGAGTAAAGAGGAGAAAGAAACAACAGGAGAGGAGAGAGATAAGACAGAGCTAAGTAGAAGAAAAGGAGAGTAAATCAGATACAAAGAGAAAGCAGCCACAATGTGTAGAAGAGAACATTAAGAAGAGAGACGATAGAATGAAAGGATGTAGAGGACAGGACAGAGGAAAAAAAGCAGACAAATGATAAAACAGAGACACAGCTAATCACTGCTAGAAGAGTGATAGTAAAGAGCCAAGATCGAGGGGAGAGATAGCAGAGCATGGATAAAAGTGAAGAGGAAAAAGGGCAGGGTAGAAAGAAAAGAGGGCAAATCAGAAATGCAGGGAATAAGATAACACACCAGGTGTGGAAAAGATGATAGAAAACAATTAGAGAGGTGAGAGGATAGACTCGCAGAGCAAAGACTTAGGGGACAGACAACAGATCTAGGTTAGAAGATAGAGACTGAGGCAGTGAGAGTGGTGAAAGTGGGGCTCCCCGGAGGAAGAAGTGAGTTGTGGCCTCCTTGGCAAAATTTTTAGCAACTGCACTTCTTTATTTACAAATTAAGCACTGGCTTTTCAACATCTAGAGCACAGGCAGGGATCATGATGTCTTAGAGCTAGTCTGAGAGCTAGCGCCAGGACACTTCCGGGTAGCTGAGGGCTTTATAAACCAAGTCAATATTACATAACTTCAAGTATAACATACATATATAAAAATAGACCTTTCTCAAATGCGAAGGCACTTTTCCCTGCCATCAGAAAATGTTTATACTCCAGCCAAGCAAAAGGACAGTGACACTCCTGGCAGAGAAATATTTGTGTTATCTATGTGGATGGTGCAAATACACACAGCAGCCAACATATAACATGGAACATCAAAGCCATAGATGCCTTTTCTACACCTTCTTCAAAGGTCTTGCAGGACCAGTTGGATGAAGACAATTTTTGCCAATACCATTTTTGGAACAAGAACCCATGTTCTGTTGTACAGCATTACAGTGCCAAAGTACGCAAAGTCCCAAAACAAAAATATCAGACCAGAAAAAGGAAAACAATCAGGAGTAACCACACAATTTTTAAAATATCTCTCTGTGCTTGTCTTTGTAGTCCTTATTTGTTTCAAAAAAACTGAGAATGTTTAAAGAAATATTGAATGCTTTTTTTTAGTGAACATGTAATATTTAATTACTTCAGATGACATGGTTATTGTATTTTGTATTTGTTATGTATTGAAGAACTGTGCTGATGTGTGTATAAAGCGAAATAACTTCTGGGGACTTTAAAATTAAACAAAAGCACTATGTTTTACATTTTAATCTCATTGGTATTGGAATTGCACACAAGCACCTTCATTGAATTTTAAGCATTCCTTTTTACATGAAATTGCAATTGTTTTCTATGGACATGCATTCAGACATAGCAAAACAGTTATTATAGTGCATGTCACAGAGCTTATGAGCAAGGATAAAAAGAGAATGAAGAAGGTTGCGAGCTTGTTGATTCTGATGCTATGTTACATCATTTGGAAGAGTGCATTAAGGGACAAATCACTGACAATTGTGCTAACCTTTGACAAGCACATTAATGTTACAACTTTGTTTATCTACGTCTTGTTCAAGACCTTCTAACCTCAATTTAGCTCAATTTAAACTGTGGCTTATTTGTAATTGTAGGAGATAATTTTGATTAAAAATATTGTTTGCTTATTGTCATGAATGTTTTGCATTGAAATGAATACACTGCACTTTGCAGAACAAGGCCTAAACTAGGCTTGACTATCTCGTATGTTAATGTGACTGTGATTACATTTCCCAGTGACACCACAAGTAGCACAATGTGCACAAATGAAAAGCTGTGGTGAACTCTATAGAAAGTCTTCAATCAAAATGTAACGGTTCAAGGTCCTACCTGCCTGTCCTTCAGATGAGTCTGTTCATTTCATAGATCTGTCATTGTTTCGTGTGTAACTTAGGGCAGATGTATTAGCATTGTATTTTACGAGTCCCTAATAGCAAATTTTACCGATTCGCTATTATGGACTCGCAAAATGCAATGTATGTAAGATTCGCAAATAAAATTGCGAATCCTACGCATTCCTTCTTTGCTACTCGCAAATTGCGAGTTGCAAATAAGGAATGGCTTCCCATTCGTTTCTATGAGGCAAACGAGAAAACGGTTTATTCATCTGGGCCTAGATTTGTACTGTCATATCCAATGACTTTAGGTGTAAAGGGTACTAACTAACTATTATGCATTAGGGGAAGTTGTTTATGATGACATTAGGTAATGTTGTATTATATTCTGTATAATGATTTGTTGAGTATCTGTAATATTTTGCCCTTTCATGCTAACTGTGTGATTTTTGACTGTGTATTTCCCTATAAAAGAAGGCACATTTTGGACCTGAGCCAGAATCAAACCCTTGATTCTTAGAAGGCAAACCTCAGTTAATCTGACTCATGTTTGGGACTTTGAGTAATTTCAGATTTTTTTTCTGAGGTCTGACCTAAATTAAATACCTGGCTGCATTTGATAAAGCTTTGTGCTAATTCCCCATAAATGACTTATCAAGCAGTTTTACTGGTTTTGAGATTAATAATATTTTATCTTCTGTAATGAACATAAATCTTTTATTAAATATTCCCGGTTTCTAAATTTCATGTGTCTTAAGAAGGCATATTTATTTGATTATACTAACAGTTTGCTGAGAAATCTAATCTATGGTGGGGCACAATCTTCTTGAGGACAACACCACCCCTAATACTAAAAAGCTATTCAATCTTATTATTTTATCAAAATAGTGTCAAGAAAACTATAAACCCATGTGTGCCTCAGACATTGATAATGGCCAGTCAGCAGCTGTACTTTTAAGATCCGTTCTTCTTTCTTCATGATTCTGCTTAAACAACTTTGGGGCATATTCTCAAAGACTTATCACAGAGTTAGCTGCACTTTATCGCAGACAACGTGGCAATAGATGTGTTCCCCTATTCACAGGCTGGTGCTAACAGCCGATATCAACAGTTTTCCTGCGATAGCAGTCGCAAAAAACATTGCCACAGATGACACCAGCAACTGATGCTAAAGAGATGCAAAGTGTTCCTGTGCAAAAAGCCACAATAACACCACTTTGAAATATTCTCAACGCAGCCAGATCGGCAATAAGATCCCAAAACAGGGGATAAGGCACGTTAGCAGCAGGGATTTGACACCTGCTCTTACCTGGTGTTAAGTCGGACGGCAACTTGCACCATAAAAGGGAGCCCATCCCAGAGCCACACCTTAAGAACAATAGATGCCATGGAGTTACTGATCATGCAGTATGGAGCCCCAAGAGGGCCACAACACCCACCACCACCACACCCAGGCCGCCACCCCCCCCCGGATCACCCGCCACCCCGGACTACCACAGAGGCAGCGCAGAAAAAGACAGCGGACCTTCAGAAAACACACCAGCCTCACAGATTTAACATCAGAGGATGTCATTGCTCACTACAGGATCAAAAGGACAACCATCCTCCGCTTCCTGACCATCATTGTCCACAGGCTGACAGTACCAACACAGCAGACAACCAACATCCCTCCACAGACAAAGCTGCTTGCTATGCTGCACATGTTGGCCTCTGGGACCTTCCAACCAACTGCCAAAATTGGAGAAGTCTCACAGCCAGCCTTATCCAAGTTCCTCACACCTGTCTTGGTTGCCATCATCAGCTTGGTACCCCGGCACCTTTACTTCCCACAATCTGTGCAGGAACAGCTGGAAAGCAAGCAAGGATTCTACGCCATAGCTGGCTTCCCGCACTTGTTGGGGGCAATCAACTGCACACATGTACTCCTTGTGCCCCCTACCACCACTGCACACAATTACCGCAACAGGAAGCACACGCATTCTATCAAAGTGCTGGCAATAGTGGACTACCTGGGACTCTTCACCAATGTCGTAGCCAACTACCCAAGCCATGTGCATGATTCCTCACCTTCCGACAGTCCATCATCAATCAGCGCTTTGAGGCTGGCACCTATGGGAATGCATTACTCATTGGTAAGTACCAAATGAACACACCACACATCTCAACTCAACAATCATGCAACTCACAAATCTGTGATTGCACACGTTACAAACTCACATATAACATGCCAAACAACAAGCCCACCTACAAGACACAACAGCACAACTTACTGTGGTAACCTGGGCTAGTCATATACACAAGCCATCAATGGCACAATAGCAGAATGTAGGGAGAGGTGGGAACCAGGCATGTGCGAAGGAGGCAAGTGCCAAGTGTGACGTGGATGTGCTGGACAGACTGCAGTATGCACACCACAGACATGTCCATGTCGACATACACTGCTGGTGTTTGGAGTGTACATGTTGATGTCAACATACACTGCTGGTGTTTGCGGTGTAGTGGAGAGTGGACACACCCATGGTACTTCAGCCAGTGGGGAAGATCATGGAAATGTATCTTGTTACGTCCCCCCCTGTAAGCGTGAGCGGAGTGGGCTGGCCTGGCATACTCCAGGCTAGCGGAGGGGTGTGAATAGAAAGCACGTTGCTCTGGGCGTGGTTCTCTTCTGGAATGGCCGACATGTCTGCCAGGGCGGCACCTCTCACCCCACCACAATGCCGTCACCGTGAGCTGTGTTGCTTGTGCTCCTGTGCGCCTGCTGCACCCCAGGCCGCTGGTCCCCAGACCTGTCTAGGCCGCCCCTGCGCACCCAGGACTCACTGCTCACCTGCTGACACCGGCGTGTGTCAAAGAGGGCCCACCACGTGCCGGTTCAAGCTCCAAGCCCGAGGCCCGCAACCTTGGCAGCCTCCTCAGACCATTTCTGGCCTCCACAACACAAGCCCCCAGCACTCCTTTCTGATTGACGTACTCCACCGCTGCCTCCGCCCTACTTGGCGGTCTAGCAGGTCCCACATCTTGATATCATGATGGCCGAGTTCATATGTTAATGGGACGTTTAATATCACTATTCCCTTGATGTGGTGCCACCAGCTCTGTGCATAGCATTCTAATGAGACGTGACTGGGGTCCCTTGCTGACTTCTGCCTTCAGCCCACACTGCGGTCAAGTAGGTCACACATTTGGAACTGAGTCTTGATTTTTCAATGACCGAGTTCCTATCATTGTACGCAAGGAGAGGAGTAAGAGGATGAGGAGGTTCAGTCTGGAGGAAAATAGGATCATAGTTATGGAGGTGTTCGAACACTACCAACAACTGCTCTGGTGCCACTAACTCTGTGCATCGCAAGCCAACGGCAGGTGGCTGTGGGCCCCTGATGACCACTGCCTCCGGCCTACACTGCAGTCAAGTAGGTCACACATTTGGAACTGAGTCTTGATTTCTTTATGGCAAAGTTTATATCATTGTACAGGCCTCATCTTGATACCATGATGGCCGAGTTCATATGTTAATGGTACGTTCAATACCAGTATTCCCTCGATGGGGTGCCACCAACTCTGTGCATAGCATTCCAACGACACCTGTCTGGGGTCCCTTGCTGACTACTGCCTTCAGCCAACACGGCGGTCTAGTAGGTCACACATTTGGAACTGAGTCTTGATTTTTCAATGACCGCGTTCCTATCATTGTACGCAAGGAGAGGAGTAAGAGGATGACGCGGTTCAGTCTGGAGGAAAAAAGGATCATCGTTATGGAGGTGATTGAACACTACCAACAACTGCTCTGGTGCCACTAACTCTGTGAATCGCAAGCCAATGGCAGAAAGCTGTGGGCCCCTGATGACCGCTGCCTCTGGCCTACACTGCAGTCAAGTAGGTCACACATTTGGAACTGAGTCTTGATTTCTTTATGGCAGAGTTTATACCATTGTACAGGCCTCATCGCAGACTGCATCCCCTTTCAGCTCTGGTGCGAATAACTCTGTGCCCCGAAATCCATGGGCACTCTCTCGTTGAACTTTGGTGGCATCTGAGTATATGGCCTGGGTTTTGCTTTCATCATCATGTAGCTGATACTGACTTGGTGTTAAAAAAGAGTCTGTAGCATTCATCTCCTTCATAATGCCTGTTTCTTCCCTCAGCATCATGCCCTGGAAGAACACCTTCCACTGTCCCCCGAAACACTCCGCGACATTCACCTTCGACAAGGACCCGCTCAGCTCTGTGGTCCTACCTTAGTGGACCGCAAGTGACCGTCCCATGGCGGTGTGCCTGTGCCGGCCGCAGTGCATCCGGGCCCACTAACTCTGTGCAGCTCAAGCCATGGTCCCTTGCTGTTTGAACCTTGAACTTATGATTGTCTGATCACTGTTGTAGTTGTTGCCAGCACCAATCACTCCCTGAGGGCTGACTAAAACTCACCCCACACCCATCCAGCACAGGTGTCACTGGACATGTGACCCTGGCAATAAAAGGGGCCGGGCGCACGTGCCTGTAGCCAGTTCCACAAACTATCCGTGTGTCTGTGTATGCATGAGGGCTCCGGGCCCTATCACATTACATTGTGCTGTGTACAGCGGACAAAACCATGTCACTTCTGGCAGTGGGAAAGAACTGGGACATGTAGCTGTGTCGTACCCCCCTGTAAGCGTAAGCGGAGTGGACTGGCGTATGACAGTCCAGCGTAGGGGTGTGGTTAATCACCCCAGGGCTCTGGGCGTGGTTAAGTCTTGGCCTTGCCAAGGACGTAACTAATGTGTGTGTCTCTGTTGTAGTGTCCACACCACCCATCCCGCAATGGGAAATGTTGCAATGTAACATGCCCCCGGAGTGCGGGCTGGGTCAAAAGTGTAAATGAAGGAGTGCAAGTCCGCTCAGGGTCCGGGATCATACATGCCAACTGTTGTGTGTGTCGCTATTACCGCAGCATAAGCCAAAGGTCTACCCTCAACTGCATAGTGTGTTCAGCCAGCCATGAACTCTACATCTGTGTCTGCCCTATCCCTACCATAGTCCTATAAACAAGTGGCCGCCCACCTTCAATGCAAAACATCACAGTGTTGTTGTCAGGCTTGTGGACATGCGCAGACAGGCATGACAATGCTGTTCCATAGGAGTACAAGTGATGCAACTGTGCTGTGCACACCAGAAAATAGGCTGGGGGGAGGGAGGAGCAGCAGAGAGGCTACGTAATACACATTGATGCTGTTCATTTGCTACAGGAAGTACATGTAAAAACAGGAATCACTAGAATCACTAAGTCACACATATCGCACACCAATGAACCAGTTATCCTGCAAACACATCATGCAGAACCTGACTCTATCTCTCTGCACTGTCACAGGTGATTAAGGATATGCACTCTGCCCTTGGATGATGACAGCCCTCCGAGCCCGGAACACACAGGCCCAGAGGCAGTACAATGCGACCCACAAACGCACCAGGGGAATTGTGGACTGCACATTTAGCGTGTTTAAATCACGTTTCAGGTGCCTGGACATCACACGTGGAAGGCTACTGTACAGCCCAGGCATTGTGTGCAAATTGATCGTTGCATGTTGTGTGTTGCACAACATATGTGTATGCACCAATGCCCCATGGCTACAAGTGCCAGATGCACCGGATGATTATGGGGAAGATGAGGCAGGTGGACCACACCCCACTGCAGCTGCAGCAGGGATAGCCCGTAGGAACACCATAATTGACAACTTCTTCACATGCGCAAGTCACATTTTCACAGTCCTTAGCAATCATGGGACAGTACAAAATGACCACAGGCACAGCATGTGCAAATAAATTAATTCCAACACACATTCCCTGAGTGCATGTCACTTCTTTGTACAAGCACATCACTCTGACAAGTGTAAATGCAACATGTAGTGCTAACAATCTCAAAAAATGAAGATAGATGGTGGGTGTGTCACCTCTGTACAGAGAGGCTGTTTGGGGGGTTACGTATTCGAAATTACATTTCTGTGTGTCAAAGATAGTAAGAAATCCCACTCATCATCGTTTCACATGTGTCCCAAATCCTTACATATAGGCTGTCATTTGTGACCTACAATTGACAACAGGGCTTCTTTTGGAGTCAGGCATGTGCCACCATGATGCAGGGATGCACCCTGTGACTCAAGTCCCACAACATGAGCAACATGGACGTAAGTGGAAATCACTGCCCCTACATTCGTCCATGTTTTCATACTTGATTAATCATAGACATGACATGTCTGTGTGTATTAGAATGTATTATTCATGTTCAGTGGAGTGTTCAAGCTGTCTTAGTCCTGGGCCATGCAGATAACACTTTATAATACTGCCCCTTGGAGGGCCAGCCAGAGTCCTTTAGGGATTGGCAAGTTACTCGGAAGGAGAAGAGTCCAGTCCGCAGGCTGATTGTTGTGTCATTGTTATGCAAACAATATATGGCAGTCCATGTCGAGGTGCACGGTCAGTGTCGCAGAGTGTTTCGGGGGACAGTGGAAGGTGTTATTCTAGGGCATGATGCAGAGGGCAGAACCAAGCATAAAGAAGCTATATGGCGGAGATGACTGCTACTGCTTCCTTCTTACCACTAAGGCAGATACATCCTCATCTTTGGCCTCTGACATATCATGTGCCTCACATGTGGGTGATGGTGTTTGGTCGGCAGCACTGTGTGACACTGACACATCAGGGGCCGGAGATGTAGATGCAGAAGTAGCAGCAGCATTCATCTGCGCAATGTCTTGTGTCTTCACTCCCATGATGATGATCTGCAGGGCATGGAAGATCCCATCTACAGCTTTCTTGTGTGCAGACGTGGTAGCCATTATTTGCACCTGCATCCACACTATGTTCTCCATGACTCTCCTTATGTTTCCCAAATCACTGATGACATCGCTGTAGCTACTCTGACTAGACAGTTGTTGTTGTTGTCTCTGAGTCATAACTCCAGCAACGTCAACCATGGATTGTTGGAGGGCATGGGGCGGACTGTGGGAGTCAGTTAAGGACTGTAAGTGGTCCCTGATCAGACTTAGACATCCACATATGGCATCTAGTTTGGCTGCCATGAGTTGAAACCCCAACCGCACCTGTTCAGCCAGCTCCTTCTGGCAGTCTAGCGCACGGCGTTGGAACTCCATGTGTTCAGTGAGGTGCTGGGAGCCAGACGTGGTGGTGAGTGTTTCCTGCTGTGTGGTCTGTGCAGGGGGTAGGCTCTCCTTGATGGTGCTGTGCTGCCCTGCTACTGGAGGTGGGGTGTGGAGGGTGTTCATGAACTGCTGGACTTTGTCGTAGTCGATGTCCTGGGGATCATCTCCATCAACACTGAAGTGATGTAGGGTCTGCTCTGCAGGAGGTGTTGATTGTCCCTCTGCAATGTTATGGGTAGATGCAGTTTCACAGTGTGTTACATGTATGTTGATGCATTGGCGAAGTTTACATACAGACTGCATGATAATGTACATTGTGACTGTTTGTGAGGAGATGGTTATTTGATGCGGGACAGTGGACATTTGTACTACATCAAGGATGTGAGTTTGTACTCATACATTGTCATCTAACAGTTTCCTGCTATGCCAAATGTGATTGGCCATTTTGTACACACATGCGGCACCAGTTGTGTCCTGTGTTCTGTTGTGAAAGTGTTGCATTTTGTACCACATTTTTGTCAATGTTGAGGTGCTCTTCTTCTTATGTGTGTGTGCTGCATTGTGGGTGAGTGGCCCCTGCAGCTCTGATTTGGCTGCCCCTTATCTCTCTCAGGCGGTGTGCCTTTGAAGTCTGTGCTTCTACAGTGCTGAGATGTAGCAGACTTCGGCTTTTGGTCAAGTTGTGATTCTTGGGCATGGTTTGTCCGCAGATATGTTGTCGACATCAGGGGTTGTTTGAGCACGTGGATGTGTCAGAGTTTGACATGCTCCTTTTTGGATGTGGTACACACTCACGTGCACAATGTCATGATGATTGGACTGCAACCATGCTGATCGTCATGTTGTGTCACTTGCATTGTCAGTGTGGCTCACAAATACGTATCTTTGCAGGGTTTCACATGTGTGCATGTGTTGGTGGTGAGATTGGTGATGTGTGGGGTGGGACCCCTTTGGGCACATGGTGTACGGGGGCCTACTGGGTATTTGTATGTGTGCTGCAGTGTGCGCCGGGGATCAGGGACATCATCCAGAGTCATTGTGGGTGTGCAGTGTGCTATACTTAATTGTGCATGTGTGCCATTGTACCCATATCCCCCGTCCCCCCAGTCCCTGGTCAGTACTCACCCTGTTCATGTTGAGTCAGATTATGTTGAGCAGTGTCCGGATCCCCAACTCCTGGCTCTGTATCCCGACTGATGACTGTGGCCACCATTTTCTCCATGTCATCCAGCTCCTAGTGTGTCGCTGGACCCCCACCTCCAATCAGCGTTTCTGCTTTCATGTTGGCATAGACTTTCTTCTTGGTTTTGCCCTTTACATCATTCCAGCGCCTCTTGACCTCTTCCATTGTCCTTAACGCTGCAACTGCATTCACATGGTCCAAGATAGTCTGCCATATTTGCGTCTTTGTTGCCAACAACACGTTGAAGGTGACAAACAGTTGTTGGTAGTGTTCTATCACCTCCGTAACGATGATCATGTTTTCCTGCGGACTGAACCGCGTCTTCCCCTTCCTCTTCTCCTTGGCCTTCCCTGACTCCGAGGTTCCTTGCTGGTCGTCTGTGTGGCTTGTGTGGTTCGCGTTGTCCTCTGCAATTGGTCCAGGTGCATCCATGGTGCTACGCAGTTTATTTTTTTTGTGTCTTTTTTTGTTCTGCTTTTTTAGTGCATTTTCATACATGACACGTGGGAATTGCAGGCCTGTCGCTGGTTATCGCTGATTTTTGTACCGCAATTTGGGGCATCGCAATTTTTTTCGCATTCATGTTTCGCATTTTTTTGGTGTAGCGTTAATTTTAATGCAGTCATTTGACGCATTATCGTGAGACTATCGCATGGTGCAGCCGGGTTGAGAATACAACGTTAACATAGTATTATTTTGTTGCGATAGACTGCAAGTTGCGTTAAGCTAATTTTGCGATAATTATCACACGTTCTTGAGAATATTCCCCTTTGTTTCTCTGCACAGATTTTAACAAGTATGTTTAAACAATGTCTCTGCAGGTGTGTCTTTCCGTAGAGTAATAGGAATAGCGGACAGAACAACAAAGCCATCCTTATGTCAATTCTAGGAATTTGTGTTGATAGACAGGCAACGCCAAGGCTTAAGACGCACACCCACCCCATAGTTGCCAACATTTGAAAAAAAAATCCCAGGACACTTTGCAGCACAGGGCTGCTGCAGATAGAAAGTTTTCTTGTTTGCATACCTGTGTCTAATAAAGAGGAACAGTTTCTGCAGCAATATTACCTGGGACAGCCTCCAACTTGCAGGGACTGTCGGTGCAAAAACGGGACAACTATGACCCATTTACAAGAACAATTCATAGAGAATACTAACAATGCATATATACATGGTAAAACCTTTATAAAAAATGAATCCTAAAAGAATAGGAATCAATAATTCTAAATAACATAGCCAAATTCACACCGTACATGAGAGCAAAGATTCCAAAATGAACAGGCTCAATAATCTATAAATATGCAGGTCACTTGCAATACTGGGGGAGCTTCTTCAGTGGTGTGACATGTATTTGATTCTCGATGAGCCTTTGTTCAGGGCTGACCTTGTTCCCATGTACAGCATTTGGATTAGAACACCAGGAATGTAAGTTGGGGAACTATAGTGCTTTTACAGTGATGCTCACAAGAACCACGCCTCCACCTTCCGTTCAAAAAGTTACCAAGAAGCTACCTCCATGTGGTCGGTGTTCTACACTACCAATACAAGGTTAATCAGTACATATTATCATACCTGCTTCGCTAGTACATCCTGAGGATGGTGTAAGTTGTTGTCATTGAGTACTGTTAACTTGCTTTAATGGGGCTGTTTATTGGGTTGTGTGAAGCCAGCATGCCTTTCTGTAAGCGTCATAGTTGGTTATCTGATAATCTAGAAAAAAGTTGACAAACTTAAAAAACTTCAACTAATTAAAGATACGTTTTAGTTGAGAAAGTATTTTTTGTTGTCTCTAAAGACCATGTGTCCTTTTTTTAAAAAAAAATTGTGAACTTTAAAGGATTAGCGTAGACTGGTCCATTGGAAGGAAAAACATAACCTGGACGAGTTTCCTGTAATCTTTTAAGTTAGTGATGTTGCTTACATATAAGCACCATCAAAAGCAGCATTGCTGCAGTGATATAAGTCATAATTATCTCTAATGAAATAACAGATGGTTGATGAGTAATTAATTACAAATCTCTGCCAACGTGTAAATTATTCATAATAAAATATAGCTAATGTGCCCTTTTGTCTAGCATATTCAACACACATGTTGGGCTTCTGGGATGTTTTTAGTGCCGCATGGAAAAGCTTGATATGAAATGTGTCTTTGGCGTTAAACATCCTGGCAGCAGGCATTTTCATGAAATGTGTTGGAAATTTCTATATTTTGAACGAAGTATTCTACTGCCTCTCAGATACAGCATGAAATTAGCATAAATAAACATTATGCTGATCAGTATATAAATGTAGCCTAATATTTATGGCTAATGCTTGGATACCTTTTGATACACAGTATTTCATCTTTTCTTTCTCGTATTTAGTTGCTGTAAAGTTAACATTATTTTGTTTCCTCTATTGAAATAAAAGCAACTAATTGTCTGAAAGTTACTATCGACCCTTACAATCGATTTCAATCTTATGTGTGCAGAACACCATTTTACTGGATACTGCTATTGTTTTATTTAGGGGTTATCATTGCTTCATATCTTTGTTTCAGTGCTGGTACGAAATAACAAATAAGCATCCCTGAGACAGAGCTATTCTCTTTATGAATATAAACATAAAGGAAATCCGCTTAGGTCAACAATCAAATATAGTGTATAGAAATCAGTCCTCGTGCACAAGTCTTAATGCTACTCTAAAAAGAAACTGCTGGCAGAAAACATTGGTAATGGCTCTGCAACTTTCAAAATGAAATGAATTCATGGACACGCTCGGGTATATATTGTTATTTCATATATCTTCTTGATCATATTTTCAGTCTTTATTTATTACATCAAGCAGGAAGAAGCTGTTTGAATTTTTCATTTTTCAATGGAAACACAGAGTATTACCAATTTAAAACTCCAAATAATGCACGTTTCAAGCAAAAGCAATCTTCTTGTCACTTCCATGTCTCATCCATCTGCCAATCAAGTAGATTTGTAAGACATGAAAGGCAAGGCATATGTTCCTGAAAGACTTACCGACCCTCACATGGTATGACATTTGCGAACATTTGCAAGCCCTTCAGCAGACTAATACATTAGTGACTGGGACAAGCAATATTTTTGTCCCCTCCTGATGTGTGTCTATCACAAGTGAATGTTTTGATGGTGGTAATCACAAGCTAAAGGCCTAAATCCACTTCATCACTAGAGACATGGCCGGCTGCGTAACTAAATGCTGTCAGCATGTTCATGTTCATCAGTACGACCACAGTGCATCATAGTGAGGTAATCAGCCAACACAGCCTCAGACATTTAGCCTACCTATAGTTGCAAACCCAAGATCAGATTGAGGCAGTGTTGATGACGCAAGAACGTTGTGGAAGACCTTGAAAGGAAGTAGGGAGACCTGATGGGAAAGGGCGGCCTGTGCAAGCCAAATGACCTAACAACCAGTTAGTTAGGCGTTTGGGTGATGGTGATCACTTAATTTTACACGCATTTACCATCCATTTTCCTTCAAAGGCAAAACACCAATTTTCTTATGTTTCATTATTTTTTATATTTATTCTGACTTTCACAATTCAGTGAGTAGCCCATGCGGCCACTCTGGGCCCCACTCTTGTCCTCCTTCCCTTGAGTAAATTATGCTTTTCTGTGATGGCGATCACTCAATCTTTCAGACTTCACCTTCCATTTTCTTGGCCAGCCATATGGAAATTTTCATTTGTTTAATTATTTTTCAGAATTAACTTGCCTCCTAAAACACAATTAATTGCCAATTTGTCACACTCTTTTCCATTACTCTTATGACAAACTTTGCTGAGACATCCTTGTAACAATTCTATTGTTTATAGTACTTGGCTCTCTGCTTCAACAATTTCTCACAGTCCTGATGATGACCTAATAGTCCTGAAGGGTCAAAATGCTGTTGAGAAATGGACAATTGCAACTCTTTGGTATTGCTCTTCCCGAGGTCTTTTTACTGATAAATACAGTGTTGATAACTTATAAACCATCTTTGTTCCATTGCCTATGGTTTTAAGCATTAAATCAGAAAGGGGAAGAAGATCAAGGTTATTTAAAGAGGTCCTACTCCTATGCTCCTCCAGATACCAGTATCAAGTTTATCACAGGAAGGAGATCGGTCCTCTAGCACGTCGGTGTGCTGGTAGGTTGATGTGGATGGCAGGGCCCGCATCTTCGAAAACCCCACAGAAGCACAGGAATTCTGTCGACTCTACAAGGAGAAGAACAATCCCATGGTCAGACCAGTATCCAGCTCCTCTCCCCTTCACAGTGGTATAGACGTGAGTGCCGAACTCTTTTCCAGTACTGTCACTGGATGACTGGGACTCTTTAACAGCAGACATTAGAGTCGAATGGATGCAGGAACACACTAGTTAATTCACATTGAATGTGCAGTATGTTGAAGACATGCCGGGGCGTTGCCACCCTCCATGGTGTATCCTTTGAGCATGGTTCTGTTCACTTTGGTGGACTGTTTTTTTGGAATGTTTATTCAACGTGAAACTCTTTGGTACTTCACGTTCACTCTTATTTGGGATGTGGCCTTACCCTTGAGGGGTTCAAAAGGGGGTGGTGATGGACGGAGCATCTGAATCAATCAAACACTCACACCCAGTCAAAAGATCTGGGTTTAATCCATCACCATTCTTTAGCCCACTCTGCCACCCCAGTTCAGACATGGCTATATGCTAATCAATCTGACCCTGTGCCTCATGGGAACAGTCCAGCCCGAATTGCCAAGCCATGTCTTCCCTGGACCGGAAACAAGCTTCCGAGGACCGGTTTCTGGCATTCCAGCCGTCTTCAGCCCGGCTTGCTTGAATCCAGTGGCAAAGTGAGCAAGGGACTCACGTCTGAGCATACCCTGCCACACTTATGGCGGCGAAAAGCGTTACAAAAGGGGGTGGTGATGGACGGAGCATCTGAATCAATCAAAGATGTGATGGATTAAACCCAGATCAGTTGACTGGGGGTGAGTGCTTGATTTGCTCAAATGCTCCGTCCATCATCCCCTTTTGTATCTCATTGTTCGCCCTAAGTTGGAAGGGTATGCTCAGAAGTGAGTCCCCTGCTCACTTGGCCACTGGATTCAAGATAGCCTGGCTGATGAGGATTATGAATCCGAAACCGGTCCCAGGATGCTTGTTTCTGGTCCAGGGAAGACATCGCTTGGCAGTTCAGGCTGGACTGTTCCCATGAGGCACAGGGTCAGACTAATTTGCATATGGCCATGCCTGAACTGGGGTGGCTGAGTGAGCTAAAGAATGGTGATGGATTAAACCCAGATCAGTTGACTGGGGGTGAGTGTTTGATTTGCTCAAACGCTCCGTCCATCATCCCCTTTTGTATCGCTTTGTTCGCCCTGAGTTGGCAGGGTATGCTCAGACGTGAGTCCCTTGCTCACTTGGCCACTGGATTCAAGATAGCCTGGCTGAAGAAGGATAATGAATTCAAAACCGGTCCTAGGATTCTTGTTTCCGATCCAGGGAAGACATGACTTGGCAGTTCGGGCTGGACTGTTCCCATGAGGCACAGGGTGAGACTGATTTGCATATGTCCATGTCTGAACTGGGGTGGCTGAGTGAGCTAAAGAATGGTGATGGATTAAACCCAGATCAGTTGACTGGGGGTGAGTGTTTGATTTGCTCAAACATTCCATCCATTATCCCCTTTTGTATCGCTTTGTTCACCCTAAATTGGCAGGGTATGCTCAGACATGAGTCCCTTGCTCACTTGGCCACTGGATTCAAGATAGCCTGGCTGATGAGGATTATGAATCCGAAACCGGTCCCAGGATGCTTGTTTCCGGTCCAGGGAAGACGTGGCTTGGCAGTTCGGGCAGGCTGTTCCCATGAGGCACAAAGTTCAGACTGATTTGCATATGGCCATGTCTGAACTGGGGTGGCTGAGTGAGCTAAAGAATGGTGATGGATTAAACCCAGATCAGTTGACTGGGGGTGAGTGTTTGATTTGCTCAAACGCTCCGTCCACAATCCCCTTTTGTATCGCTTTGTTAGCCCTAAGTTGGCAGGGTATGCTCAGACGAGAGTCCCTTGCTCACTTGGCCACTGAATTCAAGATAGCCTGGCTGATGAGGATTATGAATCTGAAACCGGTCCCAGGATGCTTGTTTCCGGTCCCGGGAAGACATGGCTTGACAGTTCGGGCTGGACTGTTCCCATGAGGCACAGGGTCAGACTGATTTGTATATGGCCATGTCTGAACTGGGGTGGCTGAGTGAGCTAAAGAATGGTGATGGATTAAACCCAGATCAGTTGACTGGGGGTGAGTGTTTGATTTGCTCAAACGCTCTGTCCTTCATCCCCTTTTGTATTGCCTTACCCTTGAGGGGGCATGGCTGGGTGGGGGGTGGTGGGTGAGTAATAGTTTTCATTTATCACTTGCTTGTCGTACACTTAATGTATCCATAGATGAGCACTACCGATAATGATAGATTGTGTATTTTGTTTGAAATGCTCTGTCAACCAGATGGCCAAGTTTGGTAACGTGGAGGGACCTTCATCCCTTACCCTACTCTTGTGGAATGTGAGGGGTTTAAATGATTCTCAAAAGCGGAGACAGGTCCCTCATTATCTATTGAGACACAAGATGGACATTGCTTACTTACAGGAGACGCATCTTTTCGAGGCAGACAGAGCGCACTTCGGAACAAACTGGGGTCCTCATAGATTTTTCGCACACTACAGCAACTAAGCTAGGGGTACAGCCATTTTGATACAGAACAGGATTCCGTTCTGCCACAAATCCACTCTCCTAGACAATGAGGGAAGGTATCTAGCAGTGTCTGGATATATCTATGGTTGGGATATTACATTAGCATGCATATACGCCCCCAACTCAGACGATTCAGACTTCTTTCACACTGTGGCGATGCAGCTGAGTAAATTAGATCCACTGTCTATAATCATAGGTGGAGACTTCAATCTACTCCTTGACCCCATTGCAGACAGTACCTCAACGGCACATGACTTTAAACCATGGGACGTCAGGCTCTCCGAGAGCTTTGCGACCGGGGATGTATGTCGTTACAACGCATGCTTTTTCCACGCATGCCTTTACAACGCAGGTTTTACAACGCAAGTCGTTACAACGACTTGCGTTGGGGGGCGCTGGATAGTGAATAGTTTAATTTACTATTCCAACTCCGATCCCCGTGGATAGTAGGGAAGGTTTTAGATAGTAAATGTAACTATTCTCTATCCTACAGTGCCCTCCAGCACAAGTCGTTGTAACGACTTGCGTTGTAATTCCTGCGTTGTAAAGGTACTGCGTGGAAAAAGTTTCATTGTAAAGGATGTTTCCCATAGAAGACATGGAAGAAGATTGATTTTTGGCTTATATAACCAGACATATCTGGCTGGTGTTCTTTGATTGAAACGTTCCCCAGAACTTATTCGGACCGCTCTCCAGTTAAGATGCTTCTATTGTTCCCTCGCCCTGAGAGTTTTGAGAGACAGTGGCGGTTCCCTAGCCGCGCCATACTAGATGAAGTCTTTAGGGCTGTAATCCAAGAGGCTATTGAGGACTATTTCACGTTAAACACAGGTTCAGTGGACACGTGGGCTGTTCTGTTGGAGGGTTTTAAAGGGGTTCTTAGGGGCACATGTTTCGCCAAACACGCCGGGGTACTCAAAGACCTTTGCCACACGCTAACACGACTTGAGCGAGACCTAAAGGCATTAGAGGAGGCATCCACACATAAAGCTCCACCCACGAATGGGAATAGACGAACAGTTTTATTGGAGGAATACAGGGAAACAGCGATCAGGTAATTCTTATTCTTGGGGAAATACCAGACAGCTAGGCGTTACGGAGAGGGAGAGCACCTGGGGAAGGTCCTGGCTCAATTATTACGACCACCCTACCACAAATCTTACATTACTGCATTGCAGACCACCGAATTCTTAAATCCACACCTCCACTAAAGACATTCAGGGTAGCTTTTTAGAATTATTTTCAAAGTTATACACGTCTACCCTTGGAGATGATTCTGTAGCGCAAGAAATCTATCTAAATGAAATTGCATTAGTCTATTTGGGAAAAATACATGCAGGATTTCCTGGCTGAACCAATCTTGGTCGAAGACGTGATGCTTACCATTGATACTATCCGGGGCTCCTCAGCACCGGGACTTGACGGGTTTACGGGGAAGTTTCTACAAAACATATAAATACATATTGGCCCCTAAACTCATTGAAGTATTTGCTGAACCTTTAGAGAAGCAGATCCTCCCCCCCACTCTACGAGAGGCTGTTATAAACTTACTTCCCAAGCCGGGCAAAGACCGCTATCCCTCCTAAATTTAGACTACAAAATCTTGGCAAAGGTCCTATCAAACAGATTGTCCCAACTGATGGAATTTATAATCTCCCCGGCCCAATCTGGTTTTGTGCCCAATCGCTCCACCTCCCTTAATCTTCGCACGCTGTTCTCGGTCATTCATAGGATTAACCCCGACGCACTAGCAGCTGCTATATTATTAGATACAGAGAAGGCATTTGATTCCTTGGAATTACCCTTCTTTCTCTCCATAATGCCCAGCATGGGCATGCCCATGGGCTTTATCGCCAGGACTACTCCACTGTATTCTAAACCTACTGCCCGTTTGCGCTTAAATGGTACACTTTCCACTCCTTTTCAGCTTACGCGTGGTATGAGAAAAGGATGCCCTATTTCCCCATTATTGTTTATCTTGGCAATAGACCCACTCGTCCGGCACTTCCAAGAGTAGTATTTACACAGAGGGCTACAATCCAACACTGGCCCCCTTTTGATATCGCTCTACGCGGACAATACAATACTTTATGTCAGACATCCAAAAGATAACTTACACAAATTGATCAGAGAAATCCTTAGATTTGGCAGTTTTTCTGGATTGGGCATACATTGGCACAAATCAGTCATATTCCCATTGTCGAGCAATACGAAATCCTGGGCCCTTGAGTTCCCCCTGGAATGGTGCACTGAATCAGTGAGATACTTAAGCGTACACATACACCTGGACACAACTCAAATATTGAGCCTCAATTACGGGCGAGCGGTGGACACATTAACCACTCAAATAGAGAATGGCTCCGACTACCCCTATCACTGGCTGGGCGTGTGGCCATAATAAAGATGATCGTCCTTCCCAAATTTCTCTATTATTTCAATAACATACCAATACCACTCAACAACTCATTTTTTAAGACACTTAATTCCCTCCAAAGCTTGGTATGGGGTGGTAGGCAAGCACAGGTTCGTTGGGCTGTCCTTAAATTACCATATATAAGAAGAGGTTATGGTGTTCTAGACTCCAGCTCAACTATGTTGTGGCACAATGCAGCTATGCCTTCGCCTGGTATCACCCTGATGCCAGGATTCCCTATATGAAGCCAGAGGCAGACCTTGTACTTCCAGAGAGCCTGTCGACGCTCCTCCCCACAGGATTCCCTAGAGATCCACAGGACTTTCAAACCGACTCCAACACGTGCTGGGCGTGGCATAAATTGTGCCGGATTACTTTTTACGAGGTTGGGCGGCCTACATCCGGACGGCCACATTTTCTCTCCCTCAGAAGACACACGACTTACTCCTATGAGCGTTATGGACAAATTTGTTATGAGCCGTATCCGTTCCGAACTTCGAGCCACGTTTCCAATGTTTCCACTCGAGCCAGCTTCATTTTCCCCACTGATATTGATCATAGACAGTGCGGATAGCTCACCCCTGATCTCCAAGCTTTATAAGGCCTGTGCTCTACTAAAGCCTGTACGAGATGACAAAATTCGTAGTGCATGGGATAAGGACTTGGAAACTACCATCAATGATGACCAATGGGCTTACTGTTGCTCCGTTACTCATGACATCTCCCTGAATAGCAGGCACAAACTGCTGCACTTCAAATTTCTGCGCCGTATCTATTTCACCCCAGCCCCATCTCACAAAATAGACCCCACCAGGCCGCATACATGTCACAAATGCTCCGCCCCGCTCTTGGACTTGGCTCTCCTCTCCTGGACATGCTCTAACCTGCAAAGTTATTGGGGACAGGTACACCACACGTTAAGTCAGATGTTGCACATTCCCCTGGCCCCAATTCTGGAAGTGGCGCTACTAGGTTATACATTTACAATCCCCACTCGTATTGAGGTTTCCTTGCTGCCAGAACTCTTTGCCTTTCACTGCAGGAGCAGACCACTTGCCTACCTGCGCTTTCCTGGAATCAAGCCGACGACGTGAGGAGCAGCGCGTGAGCGAGGCCGCAGCGGAGGTGAGAGGTACGGCCCCGGGACTGCGAGGACCAGCAAGCAACACCAACAGCTGGTCCTCTTCCCGAGGGAGCCGCGCCCCCTCCCAGTGCCACGCCCCCTGCCGCGTCCATACCATCTCGCGGCCCCCGCTTCGCGGGAGCCACTCGTATTGAGGTTTCCTTGCTGCCAGAACTCTTTGCCTTTCACTGCAGGAGCAGACCACTTGCCTACCTGCGCTTTCCTGGAATCAAGCCGACGACGTGAGGAGCAGCGCGTGAGCGAGGCCGCAGCGGAGGTGAGAGGTACGGCCCCGGGACTGCGAGGACCAGCAAGCAACACCAACAGCTGGTCCTCTTCCCAAGGGAGCCGCGCCCCCTCCCAGTGCCACGCCCCCTCTGTACCTCACAGCCATAAAAGAAAGACCACTTCACGCAACGCAGGACGCGCGTGGGTCGCAGCCCGGGCCAAGGGCGGGCCCGTTAGTGCCCGGTAGAGACCGGACCGGGCCATCTCCCTTTCATCACTGAAACTGCCGCCAGCAGACAATACCATGCCACCAAAAACCAGGAGTACCTCAAAGAACAAATCGAAACATGCACAGGAGGTAGCTCAAATAACGGGTCCCATCGACCTATTCATCTCAAGGACCCATGAGGTAATAAACCAGAGTATAGCCCTGATGGAAAAGAGAGTGTCACTAGACCTCATGAATGCGAATGCAAAACGATCCTCTTTAGGCGCTATAGCTAACGCCACTTCTCCTATTCATCTCAACTCACAAAACTGTTCCCTTCCCGTGACTCTGTCAGCATCAGACATAAATACAGTGCCATCCATAGGAAATCTTTCTGTAACTCAGTCCGAGTCTGACCTCTCACTAACTTCGGACGATCTGGAAGCAACCCCTGACCTGGCGATCTGTCAAACTCAGGACGACGCCCAGATAAACGTCAACCTGCTCCATCAAGGCGAAAGGGAAGGAGCTATTCCAAAACAAAACACACTAACTGCTGAAAATGCAGTTATCACGGCTCCCTGCTCAGATCATATTACAACTCATTCAAACTCCAAAACGCAACAAAACACACTACTCCCCTCTGTAACCAACCTACCTCACTTGGCAATCTCAAATGAGGCTTCCGATAACCTATGCAGAACATGCAAAGTCACCTCGCAAGTTCTGACTACAACAAAAGACCTCTTATTTCAATATCTGAAACCCATTCAACTTAGTATTAGAAACATAGAAGCTCAGCTAACCATAATTTCTGCAACCCTCCTCGACACCAACACGCGCATAGAAATAAAGGGCCAGCGAAATCCACCGCAGCCACCCAAAAAGCAACCCCAAGCGCAACCACAGAAAGTAGCAAAACACTCAAATCCAACCATTCTAGCTCAAAAAAGTCACAAACAACCCACTACAAATCAAAACCTACCATCCATAACGCCCCAACCACAGCGAAAAACCTCTGCTGTACCCAATCAACAAACAGAAAACACAGACTCAGTCATTGCAGATACCCCAGGACCAGCGACAAATAATAACACCAGCAAAGCTCTTTCAGCAAAAAAGCCAGCATCTCTCCCATTGAAACCAGCGGCCTCCCAGCCGTCTCCCAAGAACACCATTAAAAAAACACCAGCAACCAGACGCCCTGCCCACTTGCCCCCTACACGATAGTCCTCACAGGTGTACCTGAATTAACCGATGACACACCTGAAACTGCATGGTCACTTAAAAATAAGGTCATGCAGTGGTTAAGCATTAACACACCTCTAGAATCCCATCTTTCTGGAGGGATCACTACAGTCCGCAGGGTAGCCTGGGTAGGAAAAACAATAAAATCAATCCGCGGAGACTGTATTATAGTAACATGCAGAGATCCCTCCGCAGTGGACTACATTTGCGCCTGGCCCTCACTGGAAAAAAAGGGGGGGATCGATGCTCGGCATCTTTCTTTCTTCTATACCCCAGCGAGACAGCATCGCAATACTCCGCCCTGGTCTTGGCATCAGATCCCCAAAGAACCATGGAACCAAGAGCCATGGAACCAGATGGAGTACACATATGATCATGCAGGCAGAAATGGGCCGAGAGAACGGCCAAGGCAATACTGGCAAGAAAGACCCTGTCAAACCTATGAAGGCTGGCAGGGCCTCTCAACGCAAAACCGTTTTGACTGTCTAGAGATGGTCGATTGACCAGTCAGGGAGGAACCTAGACACGCAAAACCCGCTACCACACCACAACCAGCCAACTCTATACATCATCTAGCACACCCAGAGTCCCCTCCTGACAATCACAACAACCCATCCCAGGAATTGCTAATTGCGCCCTCAAATATTCCAAAAAAAGACACCTATACCACCTTTTCACTAGAAGACGGGACCACCTTTGGCTTGTCTCATCAGCCAACTGTAGCTTCTAAAGTCTCAGTCGAACCCCCTCGGGTCAAACCACGACAATTACCAGTAACCCAGGCTGCAAACAACTCGATAACGCCACCACACGTCTTGATGGACCCCGCAAACCTGAGCTTCTCCATCGCATACTGGAACATTGCAGGCCTGACTTCAAAAATAACATGGACTTCGTGGCTCGACACAGCAAAGCAACATCAGATTCTGTGTCTGCAAGAAACCTGGTGTACAATCCCATTGCATCTCGCGGGTTACAAAACTCTTTTTACCCAAGCAGTACCTGGAAACATGGGCAGACCAAAGGGGGGGCTTACGACCTATATTGCTAACACCCTCCCTTTCAGAGTGAAACTACTAAAGGAGTCACCCACTTTTCAAATCATACAAATTACGCAGTCAACAGTACCTAAAGGAAATAACCACATACTCATAAACTATTACAATAACTCAGGCACTCTGGAATGCTGGTCATACCTTGAAGAAATAGCCGCATTCCTAACCCCATTTCAAAATGACAATAACAAATCTCCAACTCATCTTATCTGGGGTGGCGATTTTAACTCCCCATTGTGCCCAAAACACAAAAACGGGAACTGTGGTCTCCAAAATGAACTTGGGAATCCTACCCCTCACTTTGCACATTCGCCATGCGGCAACAAACTTAATGAAATCCTTTTCTCCCTAGATCTGGATTTTGTCAACGAACTAGTTGATCCGCAGCAGGATTATCTACCCACCTTCCACGGGCGAGGCTGCTCTACAATCATTGACTATATAATAGCCTCAAACTCATTCAAAGGGCAACTAACTAACTACGAAATTGGGTCGAACCCAATAAGCGACCACTATCCGCTCAGCGTGGCAATCCACATGAAACAACCAGGAGCACACCCCGTAAAGCTAAGTTCCCTTGATCAACACTTGGTGTCCATGAACAAACTGAATGGGTACACAATCAAATGGGCAAAGATTGACCCAGAAGAGATGACACAGAGGATCCTCGAAAAAACACACCATTGGCTGTCCAAATGCATGACCCTGGAGACACCACCTGAAATAATTGTCATCTGCTTCCAAAGTATCCAGGAAACAATAAGGGACGAGCTATTTGTCAGCTTAAAAAATAAGCCCAAGCCCCCCACCACGAGATGGTTTGACACCGCCTGCCGGAAGGCACTCACATCCCTCAAAGAAGCTCTATGCAAGCCCAAGAGAGACCCTCAGGAAATCTCCCAACTGAGGAAAAATTATAACTCTGCCCGGCAAGACCATAAAAAACAGATCAAACGAGATCTTTGGCTACGTCTACATGACAGTGCCCAAAGGAAAGATAGCACTGCATTCTGGCAGACCATAAGATCACCTTTCTTGGCCAACAGCTCTGACCCTGATCATCTTGACGTGGCAATAACTGAGGATGATTGGGTCTCCCATTTTTCAAAAATCTTTGGAACACCATCAGACGCCGTACCAAATAACCCAACACAAGAAGCCCAACCGGAGAAAAGTAACATCTACCCGATTAAGCTGCGTTTCTCCCTTAACGAAATCACAAAAGCAATCAAGGCTTCAAAAACTGGTAAGGGCCCTGGCCCCGACGGGGTTCCAATGGACTTGTTCCTTTATGACGTAGACTCTTGGTCAAAAATAATTACACGGGTCATGTCAGCAGTAGTTTCAACTGGTCTCTTCCATTCATGGTCAACCTCAACATTACTACCCATCTTTAAAAAAGGTGACCGCAACGATCCCGCTTGCTACAGACCAATCTCCTTTCTGGACTCCACGGGCAAGATTGCAGGTCGATTACTCCTGGACCGACTACAATCTTGGGCCCGGGAGAACAACATCATAACTGACCTGCAATACGGATTCCAGAAGGGGCTCGGGACCGTGGAGCAGGCCCTCAACCTTGCCCTCTTGGCTGGAAAATATGCTGGCGCCAAAGGAGGTAACATCTTCCTCGTTTATGTAGATCTAAGCGCGGCATTCGACTGCGTTCAGCACGCGAAGCTTTGGCAAATACTAGCCGACCTTGGTGTGGATCCTCCGATATTAACTTTCCTAAGGGAACTCTATACAAACGCAGAAGGTCGAGTACGATTTGGTACCAGAGGCGAACTGTCACGACCTTTCCAAATAACGAAGGGAGTAAGACAGGGGTGCGTACTGGCTCCCTTCCTGTTCAACCTTTATACAAATGGACTTGAACAGGCGATGCTGGAAGGGAGCCAGGATCTGCCCCAGATAAACCATCGCCCGATACCTACCCTCCTGTACACTGACGATTCAGTAATCCTAGCACGGACCCTAAACCAACTTCAGCTGCAGCTCAATAAATACGTAACATTCATGGACTCACTTGGCCTTAAAATTAACATCAAAAAAACGTTTACAATGAATATCGGCCCCAGGACAAAAATTTCCAAACCCATATTGGTCAATAACAACAGTCTAGAAAAAACCCCGGTGTATCCATATCTGGGCATCCTAGTGGATGACGCAATGAACTGGCATAAGGCAGTCGAAGCTAGAAACCTCCATTTCCACTGTGCAACCTCAGCACTAACCTCTTTCTCGAGGAAATTGGGAAAACCAGCCCCACCCGAACTTTTAACCATATACTATGCAAAATGCCATAGTGTGGCCACTTATGGAGCTGGAATCTGGGGACATGGACGTATTGACCAGCTTCAGGTCACTGAAAATGCCTTTATAAAATACATCCTAGCCCTCCCCCAAAGTTCCCCGATATTAGCCTCGCACCGGGAGCTTGGCATGGAATACATCATCGACACAATCCGATGTGAGCCCATCTTACTGTGGCACCGAATATGGTGTAATCCTGAAAGTCACCTAACTCGCTCCCTTATAACTGACTGTTTAGGCTTGACAAACTGGCGGAAAATCCCGTGGCTAAATTATATACATAACTTCTTCAAAGACCTGGACTGTGAACACTATTTTGACGAACCTCCTTCAGTCGAAGATGTTTCCAGGAAACAACTAAAGCAAATGTGTATGGGTCACCTGAGAGACCTCCGGAACCAGGCAGAGATTACCAAACCACAAAACAAAAAAATCAGTTTACTGCAGCCAGGAAAAGTTATTCAGCCCTACCTGACATATTTTTTATCCAACTATGAAAAGTTTTTACTTACAAGGTTACGCTTCGATGTTTTCTACCATTTGGTTTCATTCCCGTAAATGCAGAACTGGTCCCGTAACTTGATGAGATGCCCCTGTTACGGATTCTCTTCACAATCTACGATTCATGTCGTCCTTTTTTGCAAATATTACAAACCAGCAAGGAAAACATGGATCATCCCTATTCTCCAATCCAGTGGACTCAGACAATCCTACCCAGCACTTTCGTACTTGCAATCCCTGAACTCCCCATATGAAGCCAAACTCATAGCGACTTTTCTCAAAGTAGTTATAACAACACGCCGCAACATCTCTAGCTAAACTATTACAAACTGTAAAAACTATTCCACTGTTTTTAAAATGCTTTTTTCTATCATGATTTAACCTCTTTGTGATCTTACTATTTTCTTTTTAACTTTCTGTGCTTAAAACTTTTTCAAAATGTACTTTTTATGATTATTGAAATTGATAATCGAATAAAAGTTGATGAAACTGAAACTGAAACAATCCCCAAGAAAGTCCGCAGGTTTGCGTCGCTTGGCCTATTATTAGCTAAGAGGGAAGTGGCTATCTTCTGGGGGCAAACGACTTCCCCAAATATTCAGAGTTGGTTGCGCAGTCTTGCCTATTGCAATGTGAACAGTGAACTTTATGCAAGTCTGATGCCTACCACATTCCACTCCAAAGATATCTGGGGGCCCTACAAGTCCTATGTTGAGATGCTCAGGCAAGAGTCTGAATCCTGAACTGAGTCTTATAGTCTTTGTAAAGTTGTCTTAAACAGTCCTCTCTTATCATCCGACGGAGGTGATGGCTGCAGTTATTCGGTCACCAGATTTGATACTTACTAGCCCTTATCAAGCAGGCCCATGCAGCCAATTTCCAAACGCTTACTGTTTTTGAAAGACGCCACGTTATCTTGTGCCCTGAAGAAGTTCATTCTTATGAACGAAACGCTTTGGCTGACAATTTCCTGTATTTGGATTCTTGTAAAACAAAATAATGAAGGACTGTTTATGACAACTTTACAAAGATTATAAGAGTCATTGAGAAAAACTTTGTCTACATAACGGGTGGTGCACCACTCCATACTTTGAGTTCAGCATTTCTCTGCTTAGCAGTTAGCACCAAACAACGGCAGGTGCTGGAGTGGTCAGTGCACACCCAACCTGAATTGACTGTTGAACTTTACACAAAGGGAACACAGAAGGTCATTGTGTTCGCCATTGTCTTTAACTGTACTCTGCAAGAGTCTGAATCCTCTCTAGAACGTGGCATAACCCCTGAGGGGATAGGGTGACCCCACATTTACAACTGTTTGGATTGTTTTGTATGCAAATCAGTAAATAACACAATTACATGTGGATTTCAGGGAGAGGTAATGCTCTGTCATTGCTTCCTTGTTGTTACACAATGAATTTGATTGACCAGAGGGACCCTTACATATTGTATGATTATTATTACAAATGATTATTTTTATTTGGTAACTGGTTGAATATACTTACGCATAGAATCAGACACTATCTCGGCATGTTGTGACATTTGATGACCAAGGAAGATGTACGAATATGTAACTGTTATTCTTTTGTATAATGTACATGGAAAATAAAGTTTAAAAAAAAAATCTCACCTTGCCTTCCACACCGCTCCTATGGTAGCCATATGTCCCGCAACTCGATGAACATAACGAGAGCTGGGACCTTGAACTGACACTGAATGAGGACTTTTGTTTCCTTCTGCAGGAGGTAGACGCCGCGGTTCAGAAGCAGGACCAATCACGTGCCCAGGGCATGACCTCT
The DNA here is from genome assembly GCF_964263255.1 of Lissotriton vulgaris. Taxonomy (NCBI): domain Eukaryota; kingdom Metazoa; phylum Chordata; class Amphibia; order Caudata; family Salamandridae; genus Lissotriton; species Lissotriton vulgaris. Next base: position 450,670,024 of record NC_141697.1, read on the forward strand.
CAGGGCCAATTCTAGGAGAGCAGAGGAGGAGAAAAGGAGACAAAGCCACAAATGAGAAGAATCCAGGTATAAGGAAATACGGTGGACAGAGACGCTGAGGGAAGAAGGACGGCCCCGAACGAGAACACGAGCCGGGAGGAGGACGCAGTGAATGTGACAAAGGAAGCTGCCCACATAAACCAGGAAAAAAACCAAAAAACATATTCTCCAATACTGGATACTGGATACTGGATACTCGCATTAGAAAAGTTGGAGCTATTGGTCTTGTAAATGTAAAATTTATTAAGTTATGTTTATGTTTTTATAATAGCAAATGTATTAATTTTGTTATTGTAAATGCCAATATTTATAGAATTAGCAAATGTGACACCTATAGCATTATTAAAGCTAGATGTTTAGTATTCCCCTGTCTTACATGTATTGATATGACAAATCTTAATGGCTTATACATTTTATATGTAATTATTAATTACATAATAATTTGTGTCATGTATAATGGCACTACATTTAAAAAAGAAAAAAATTGTGAGAAGATTATGTGTGGCGTATGTTATATTTTTAAAAAATCAAGATTAAAAGTGTAATATTAACTTTTTTTTGTACTTTTGTAATAAAGCTTTAAACATTGATACATTGCATTTTTGCTGAGAACTGGGTATAGTGAGGGTGTGAGGGTGGTAGAGTGAGGAAAGTAGAGTGAGGGTGGTAGAGTGGTATAGTGAGGGCGGTAGATAGAGTGATGGCAATAGATAGATAGAGTGAGGGTGATAGATAGATAGTGTCATTATGTGGTGTGTAGTTATGAGGCACTGAGTGTATGTTGCATTGAGTGTAGGGTAATTATGTGGCATGTAATTATGTGACACTGACTGGTATTTGGAGTGTATGTTGCATTGAGTGCAGTGTAATTATATGGTGTGTAATTATGTGGTAGTGAGTGGTATTTTGAGTGTATGTTGCGTTGAGCGCAGTGTAAATACGTAGCATAAAATGTTGTTGTACTGAGTGGGTGTTGTAGTGTATGTTGCATTGAGTGCAGTGTAACTATGTGGCGTGTAATTATGTGGCACTGACTGGTATTTGGAGTGTATGTTGCATTGAGTGCAGTGTAATTATGTGGTGTGTTATTATGTGGTAGTGAGTGGTATTTTGAGTGTATTTTGCGTTGAACGCAGTGTAAATGCGTAGCATAAAATGTTGTTGTACTGAGTGGGTGTTGTAGTGTATGTTGCATTGAGTGCAGTGTAATTATGTGGCACTGAATGCTATTTGGAGGGTATTTTGCGTTGAGCGCAGTGTAATTATGTAGCATTTAATTATGTGGCACTGAGTGGTATTATGAGGAGTGTATGTTGTATTCAGTAGAGTGTAATTGCGGGGTGTCTAACTATGTGGCACTGAGTGTTATTGTTTGGAGTGTATGTTGCATTGTAATTATGTAGCATATAATTATGTGCTATTGTGTGGAGTGTGTGTTGCATTTAGTAGAGTGTAATTATGTGGTGTGTAATTCTGTGGCACTGAGTGGTATTCGGAGTGTATGTTGCGTTGAGCGCAGTGTAAATATGTAGCATTTAAGTATGTGGCACTGAGTGGTATTGTGTGGAGTGTATGTTGTATTCAGTAGAGTGTAATTGTGTGGCATGTAATTATGTGTCTCTGAGTGGTATTGTTTGGAGTGTATGTTGCATTAAGTGCAGTGTAATTATGTAGCATATAATTATGTGGCACTGAGTGTGTGAGGGTGCAGTGTGTGTGAGGGTGTACTATGTGTGAGGGCGCAGGGTGTGTGAGGGTGCAGAGTGTGGGCGCAGTGTGTGAGAGCGCAGTGTGTGTGGCCAAAAGTAGTGTGAGGGTGAAGTGTGTGTGGGCTAAAGTCGGGAGAGGGCGCAGTGTGTGTGTGGCCTAAAGTAGTTTGAGGGTGCAGTGTGTGTGGGCTAAAGTAGTGAGAGGGCTCAGTGTGTGTGTGGCCTAAAGTAGTGTGTGGGCTCAGTGTGTGTGTCATAAAGTAGTGTGAGTATGAGTGAGGACGAGTTCCAAGCCTGGTAGAGGAATGTTGGCTCGGTCATATTCCACAGCAGACGCCCCAGCCAGGCTGGTGGTATGACACCAGCAGATGCAATATTTAGCAATCAGACAGTGCTGTAGGTCCTGTCCGAAAGAACTGCTAGTAAAATTATTACAGCGACAATATCTTGCCAATTTGAAATTAGTGGATTGTATTCGTAGGACAAATAACGGTGCCACTAAGGCATAGGGGTCAGTCAATTATTCTGAATTTTGCCAAATTTAGGACGTAAAAAAAAAATATATATGTATAACACTATCCAAATATTCTGCAACAAATACATTTAGAGAAAGAGAATAAAAAGCTGTACAATCAAATACGTACAATTTAACATAATAAAGACCAAAATAAATAGATGAAATCCACATCAGAATTAATTTGCTTGTTAAAACCATCATAACTAAGACATGTTAAGACTTAAGTGCAGGTAGCTGGGCAATGGAACAGAGGTAATAAAAACGTAGGTCCCAGGTGTCACAATCGTTGCAACTACAGGCAAGTTTCCACACAAACGTAGAAGATGCTTTCGCAGTGCAGCACACATCAGCTACCATCAGGATCCGCGTTTTTTTCCCGCACGATATCAGCTGTGACTAAAGGCAAATAAATACAGCGCTCAACAACAAATACTGCCAAGTACAAAGAACACAGAACAGAAATCCTTCCCCAGCCATGAATGAACACTGAAGAACGACCCAGAAGATGCAACATTTCACATTCTGGCAGATCATTTGTGGCTTTTCAACATGAGAGAATTTCAACTGCTTAAGATGCTGCTGCAATTGTTAATATATTTGTTGGGTCTTATGAAACATCAACAGTTTACGGTCTGTGCAGCACTGGTGTGACACATAACCAAAGGTCAGTGCTCAATCACACTGCACGCAGAGTGAACATGGCGTTATATTTGGTGTAATGTCATATGTAATTAATATTTATGAAGAATATTAAATGTGCTAGCTAAATCTTCTCTGGTCGTTGCGACAGTGGCGGTGAGATCTTTACCCTGACCTCACATTTCATGAAGTCTCTGGGAGTTCAGTGCAGGGTGGTCTGACCAGGCAGTTAGTAATAATGCCGTTTTCAGGGTTGTTGCTGAGCTGCTGCATATCAACCCCGAACCCGATCTCTTTTAGAAAATGCTCTTGAAATCGGGAACTTTTTTTTTCCTGCTTTGATGGGTCTATGGAGAATTGCAACACGGCGGGCAGGGGAGGGGGCGGAGCGGGTAAAAAAAAACAAGACGGAGGGAAGGCAGAGAAGGGGAGGGCGGAGGAGAAATGCGACACGGCGTGCAGGGGAGGGGGCGGAGCGGGGAGAGCGGCGATGAGGGTGTGAAGCAGCAGGGGCCTTTGAAGTGAAGCTAAGCTTCACTTCAAAGGTATGGGAGGAGTGCTGCTGGGGAACAGATGGCGATTTGATGATGTGCACGCGCATTTTAGGTCAATGCGCTTGCGCATTGACCTAAAAGCGCACAGGCACAGCACCAAATCGCCAGTTGGGATACTAGTTGGTTAAAGTCTGTTTAAGTAGCTATAGTCTCGCTCTGCTCAATGCGCATGCGCATTGAGAGGCGAGACCTAAAAAGGCTGGGCTATATGATATAATTAATGAACACCCTATACATCAGTATGCTAATAATATGTATTCTAGGATAAATCAGCAACTTGTAACATTAGGCCAATAATAATATATATGTGTTCTTTTGAATATTTACAGCCAGGAAGAAGTTCCAGAAAATAGAACCAAATTGCCACTAACGGTGGAAGGTGTACTTCAGATAAGTATTTCATAAGTGAATCATCAAAAAATACATAAACATTGTTACCATCTTTCATGTGATGTAGATTCTTTAGAAAATCTCAGTTTTTTCTCTTGTTAGTCACAGGACTCTAAACAAGAGTTTTTCCATTAAGGCGCAAGCACTGTCAATCAGCAACACGAGGAAACTGCAGCATAGCCCAGGGAGCTGGCAACGACCCAGTAAGAGAAAGGGTATCAAGACGAAGGATCAAAAGTAACGAATTTGGAAACCCGTCGTGGAATTACGCCGGCGGGTCCGACATCGGAGCAGGATCCAGGTTAGTGCAAAGCATAGGCCGGAGAATGACAAACACTAAACGCAAATCGCATTTGTGAGTTCTCTGGCCCTTAATATACGGGCTTGGCTCAAACCCTCAACCATGTGCGAGGAAGAGCAGAGCACGCCTGACATGTAGCTCACAGACCTAGTCTTCAGAACAGCTGCTAGCAAAAAATAAATAAAAAAAGATGCAATCAAACTGCAACTATAATTCTTTGAAACAGTCATATTGGATAGTTGAGTTACATACATGTAATTTTAATTGTCAGAAAATCATGTCCTCCCTCCCTCTGCCTTTGCTCTGTACCTCTGTTCTCTGATAACTACTCGTTTCAACATGACTCCGTTTTCATTGGTCACTTTTATTCCTTAGCTCACATTCAGGCGTGGCCGGTCCATTTGCCCATTTTTCCCCGTAGGAACAGTGTCTGTCAAGTTGAACAAAAGTCAGCCTGACATACACTATTCAATTTCAGTTTAAGCAGCCAGGAGACACACATGGGCATTTAGCGCTGGCTCCTGGCTGCCTGAACTGAACTTTGCTGGGCTGAGAAAGTCACAGCTCCATTGGGCGTGACTTTCTCAGCTCAGCAAAGGTTGCTGAGGCCCGCCCCCTCAGTGATAGGGATTGTGTCACTGATTACCTCGCACCTGGGCGCTTCAGTTTTAAACCCTGAAGCTCCCAGGATCGAGTGTCAATCAATGACACTTCATCACAGCGTGGTGTGGGGTCTGCAGTCTCCTTGACCCCATCCCACTCTGTGATGACGATAGGACTGCTGCCTTCCCTCATTGGCTGACCTTAGGTAAGGCAGCAGTCCCAAGCCTCCTGGAACCTCCGAGGCAGAGCAGAGCTTGCTAAAGGTAAGTGGAATGCAAGTTCTTTTTACATTGTTTGGTGCGTGTGTGCATGTGTGAATGTTTGGGAATTAATGTGTTAATGTGTTTGTGTGTGTGCGCCTGGTTGTGAGTGTTATGTGTATGTGAGCCGCTTGTGTGTCCCGTCCACCGCCCTCCCCCAAAACTTACCGGACGCCACAGCTCACATTGCCTTTTAGTCAACATTACTTCTCAAGCTCCATTATTTTCAGTATCAGGGAAAACAATTTCAATCCAACTCTTCTCTAATCATTTAGATCATGTTACCTACATTGATTAGCATGACTAAAGGTGTGCCCTCTTTTTAACATATAGCTAGAATTGGACTTCTTGTTAATGCTGACCACTGTTTTTCTTCTCCCGACTTGACCTTTTGGCTTGTTTTTTTGTCTTGGATTCGATAGGCTAGGTTAAAATTTCCATTATTTATGAGAGCCTTGCTTTCATTTGCACCAATCAATATGGTACATGTGTAACGCAAGGCTCTGAGTCAGATTTATGAAGCCATGTATAAAATCCAGGGTAGACAGGTTGATGAATAATATTCATAAGTTTAATTAAAGATTCAGAGTTGAAGCACAGCACATTAGTTCAGCATGAAGATCATCAGTATAACAGTTAGTATGGAATCTGGAACCCAGGATGTAAGATGCAGGCACGCATCATACATTTCAGGCATCAGATCCATACAAAGGAAAACACATTGAAAAGATAAGGAAATATATACATAACAGAATGTAACACATCTTACCCCTAAAAACAAAAGGAACATTAATCTAAATATCTACTGGGAACTTTCCTTTGTCTATTGCAAACTTTAAATCTAGAGGCAACAGATAAATTATCTTGAACCAAATTCTGAGGACATTTTGTGAAACCAACATTAGGTCTCCATTGGCTATTACAAGAAACAGAAGTAGAAGAACTATGTACATTTCCAACATCACTACATCTTGTCACTCTACGAACATTCCACACTCTTTCATCCTGCGTGACCACACTATTTTTAAAAACTTTGACAACTTTAATGGGAGGGAAAAACGTAGAAAAACCCTTGACAAGAAAACCAGGTTTTTTAATATGCACCCATTCCCGCACCACAAAATCATTAACTTTGGTCTTCATTTTAGAATCAAACAAGGTTTTCATTTTAAGTTGTTTGTCTTCAACACGTTTGGCCACACACGCAAGATCCACAACAGAATTATTCTTGTCAAGTTTTTTAATCCACCAGGGACATATATCAGAAGACGGGTCTCTTCCCTCAAGAAGCTTGAAGGGACTGACACCAGGAACAGAGTGAGGTGTAATACGATATGTCCATAACCTTCTCCTAACCACATCCAACCAGCCATCATCAGAAACATGCACACCATTGATACAATCCTTAAGAACACGATTAAAACGTTCTACTTGGCCATTTTCCCTAGGTTCATACAAAGATGTAGTGTAATGCTTAACACCACAACCACTAAGAAACTTCTCAACATCAGCAGAAATAAGTTGAGCGCCATTGTCCGTAACACAGGTTTCAGGAAACCCTTCTCTTGCAAAAACTTCTTTAAGAAAAAGAATGACAGACTGAGAAGAAGCAGTGCTAACAAATTTCACTTCAGGCCACTTTGAGTGGTAGTCCACTAGGACCAAAGCATAACGAGCGTTGTAAGGCAAACATTTGAAAGGGCCAGATATGTCAAATGCCACATTCTGCCAAGGAAAATTGGGCCAACTGACAGGCTTGAGAGGAGCAGAAGTCAAATGAAGCATTTTGTCATTACTAAAACAGTGAGAACAATCTCTTACAAGCCTATTCACCATCTTGTCAACACCAGGCCACCAGAAGTTCTCTCTGATTAGGCGTTTCATTGAAGACATGCCAATGTGACTCTGATGCGAGAGAAGCAAAATCTTCCTCTGTAAAGACTGGGGAGGGATTAACTTTCCAGCTTTAAACAGCAGACCACCAAATTCTTCAATCTCAGAAGAAACTTGACAATATGGAGCCAAGTCAGCTGAAATACCCTTATTGGCCGGCCAACCTTCTCTTACAAAATCAAAAACTTGTTGACAAACAACATCCTTATTTAACTCCACAAGCCATTCTTCTTCACTTAAAGTGATAAATTCCTCAGAAACACAATCCCCGATAGAAGCTACAACATCAACCTCATCGTCCAAACTATGAACATTTTCACAAGGAAACCTAGACAGAAAGTCAGCCATGACATTACTCTTACCAGGAACACAGACAATTTCAAAGTCGTACTCCTGAAGACGTGAAGACAAACGAGCTATACGCGCTGTGGAGTTCCATCCACCACCAGGAGACAAAATCCCAACCAAAGGTTTATGGTCCGTTCTTAGCACAAACCTATTACCCCATACATAATTCCTGAAATGCTCAACAGCCCAAATACAGGCAAGAAGCTCCTTTTCAATGACAGAGTATCTTCTCTCTGTAGACTACAAAGTCCTAGAAGAAAAGGCAACACACCATTCATCCTTACCTGATGACTGACTCAAAACACCACCAATGCCATACAAGCTAGCATCGACAGTAATAATGCATTTCTTATTAACACAGTAGGACTTAAGTGTAGGTGCATTAACAATTTCCTCCTTAATTTGTTTAAAGGCCTGTTCCTGTTTCTCAGTCCAGATGAACTTAGCAGAATTTCGTGTTAACTCCCTAAGAGGCTCCATCTTACTAGCAAAATTCTGAATAAATTTGCTATAGTACTCGCATAATCCTGCAAACGAGAGTAGTTTTTCCTTACTATCAGGAGAAGGAGCTTTCACAATAGCATCCACAAGGTTCTTTTTTGGCACAACACCATCTCCTGAAAGAGAATGTCCTAAATACTCCACAGTTTTGCAAAAAAACTTGCACTTACTGGCTTTAATAGTCAAACCAAACTTCTCCAACCTGGAACACACTTCATTCAGATGAATATCATGCTCCGACACATTTTTTGAAAAAACAAGTATGTCGTCCTGGAAGCACTTGACGAAAACACCTAGATCCTTAAATATATGGTACATCGCCCTTTGGAAGACCGAAGCGGCAGAGGCCAAACCAAATGGCATCGTTTTAAACTGAAACAACCCATGAGGGGTAATAAAAGCTGTGAACTGCTTAGAGTCTTCCGTGAGTTCGATCTGATGATATGCAGATCTGAGATCCAACGTAGAAAATACACACGCCCCATCTAACATGCACAACATCTCATTAATGTTAGGTAACGGGTGACAGTCAGTGACTAAACACTTGTTCAGGGCTCTCAGGTCCACACACAACCTAATAGTTTTATCACGTTTAATCGCCAAAACAATAGGCAAAACCCATTCAGAAGATTCTACTTCCTCAATGATATCATCCTTCACCATAGTATCCAACATAATTCTGAGTTCTTCCCTAACACTAATGGGAATGCCCCTTAATCTTTGTTTAACAGGGACTGTATTGGGTTTGACCTTAATCCTATGAGTAAAACCATTCAACTTTCCAAGTTTATCAGAAAAAACTTTTGGGAAAGAGACTGAAATTCCCTTAGACATGGATAAAATATCACACTCCTCATCTGATACAGCCAAAACAGACACAGGATCTTTTAACCTGGGATTCAACGTAACCCCCAACTTCGCCTAATCCCTCCATCCTAAGACATTCACACCTTTCCATGCAACATACATTTTAATAATTGCAGAATTATTTTTAATAGTAATGGGAACCTCCTTAAAACCTATAAATTTGATTTCTGATTTATCAAAATTATAGGCAATGATATCTGGTTTGCACAATGAATTAATATCAACCAAATCTCCAAATGATTCCAGACAATAATCACGAGTGATTATAGTCCATGGAGAACAAGAGTCCACCATGAGCTCGAGAACTTTACCTAAAATATTTACACAACTTTTTGGAGATGATAAACTATCAGTTTGTGTCATATCAAATGGAGTTTGTACAGAGACAACAATCCCAGATTCTTTAAAAAAATCATCATCCTTCCCTTCTTCAGCAACGAAAGATACATTCCCACTGGAACGTTTAGAATTATTGAAAGGAGGCTTTTTGTAATCATTAAAAGGTTTGGCAGGAGTTTTACACATTTTCGGAAAGTGTCCTGTACGTCCACATTTATTACATTGTCTGTTGATGGCAGGACACTATGGAAAGGAGGCAATATGATCAGGATTTCCACATCTGAAACAATAAAACTGCTTTCCTTTACTATCATATTTATTAGGACCTTGAGTTTTTGTTTCTCGCACATTTACAGTGCTAACCTCACTACTAGAAGTAGAAGGGGTGGTGTTAACAGATACCTTATCTAAAGACTTGATCCATTTATCTGACTGTTCCAGACCTTTAGCTGTACTTATAGCTGTTTCTAAACTTGGATCCCCAAAAATCCACAACTGTTCTTGAACTTTCTTGCTTTTTACATGCACAACAATTTGGTCTCTGATCATCTCATCAGTTATCAAACCGAAATTGCAATGTAAAGAAAGTGCACGCAAAGCAGTAAGGAATTCATCAAAACACTCATTTTCATCTTGTACTCTAGTATAACATTTAAATCTATTCAAAGCAACACTGGTCACAGGTTTAAATCTACCTTCTATCCTCTGTACAGCCTCATCATATACATTAGTGTCACCCCCAGATCTAACAGGAGGCAAAGTTCTAAAAACAAGTTGTCCTTCTGACCCCAGACAATGTAAAAAAAACTTTTTTTTTCTTTCTGCTGACATTCTTTCCCCATCCATGGCCTTTAGATATGTAAAAAATTCTTCTTTCCATCTAGTCCATGGAATAGGCGGATCTCCTTTAAATTGTAAAAACTTTGACGGTGGATCAAATTGCATGTTTGATAGTAGGTGTTAGTATAAATGTAAGTAAAATTCCAGTACTTCACAAAATGGCTTTGTAGTTCAAGAATTACTTTGCAAAGTCCAAAGTATCAGTTTAAATCTCTTTTTTGCGAGTGATGTTTCCAACAAACATCAATAGAGTAGACTGAACACTGTTTTCCTGTTTTTTTTTTATATAGAAAAATTTCATCCGAATAAAATGCTTTAAAAATAAACAGTTTTGGTAAAGTGTCACAAGGTAGTCAAAACGCTTATAAATATAGTTTTACACGATTGTATAGCGTGTAACGGTACCTTACAACGTAGCGTAATATTCAGAAAAGGGTTTTTCACATCTCCAGTAACTCGATGTTGATCGTTACCATGGAGCTTCAAAATGGCGCTGTCACGCAGTGCGTGATGACAGTAATGCGCAGTGACGAATGAAGATGTTGCGCACAGGAGTGTTGTGTAGAAATGAATAGAAAGGAGTCGTCACAAGCAGTGACGCTTACCTAGTCTCGAGCCTCGAAACAGGGCGCAAAAATGAGAAAAATGTATTAAATTCGCAGGTTTTGACTCCTTACTCGTAAATCTTTCGGAAAAAGACGTTGTAGGATCGGTTGATACAGTCTTGCAGAACAAGGTAAAACGGATCGTTTTAAAGCTTTTCTTTTCTTTGCTGGATTCAAAAAAATCTTCAAATTTCTGCTTCTGTGCTTCATAAATAGTGGCAGAAATCGTCAGATGTCCCTCGCCGCCAATATAAAATCCAGGGTAGACAGGTTGATGAATAATATTCATAAGTTTAATTAAAGATTCAGAGTTGAAGCACAGCACATCAGTTCAGCATGAAGATCATCAGTATAACAGTTAGTATGGAATCTGGAACCCAGGATGTAAGATGCAGGCACGCATCATACATTCCAGGCATCAGATCCATACAAAGGAAAACACATTGAAAAGATGAGGAAAAATATACATAACAGAATGTAACACCATGTCAAGCCACACTGCGTGGATTTGAGTGACCTCATAAATCTTGAGTAAGGCAACGCAGCACAAATTGATGCATTACCTTACCTTGCACAAGGTTGTCGTTTCATGGGCATTACAGTAGGTGTTCCCATGAACTCCCAGATTAACAAGGACTTGTAAACCTGCGAAAGAGTCAAAATCTTACATCTCCCCAGGGCTGGCATAACGAGGAGAGATATCTTTATTGGGAAAGGACAGAAATGCACCATATTGGATAAATACGGTGCATTCCAGCCCAGTGGCGGCTACTTTGCTAAGGGCGGAGGAGCACCACCCCACTGCTCACGGAGCAGTGGGAAAAAATAAAATGACAATAACAGAAGTTATTTCTGTTATTATCACTTTATTTACTTTTTGGCCAGTTCGGGCGGGCTAGACTCCTGTTTTATCCGGTAGGAGGAGTGGTTGCTGCCACAGCGCTCTGACCAATCACAATGCTGCAGTGCAGCGTTGTCATTGGGTTGGGGAGGGAGCCTGTGTGCTTCCTGCTACTGCTGGAGAGAGGATGAGGGACGACATAGAAGAGACGACCGAGCAGACGCAGCAAGGTGGTAAATGTTTTTTTTATTTTGTCATTCCCAGCCCCGCGACCCCCACCTGCCTCTCCACTCCTATTCCCTGCCAGCCACTACTGTTCCTGCCCTTTTCCTGTGGCACCAGGCAGCGCAGCAAGGTTACTTTCTGAGCTGCCTTGCGCCACCAATCACATAAATGATGCCCTAAGTATGTAAAACTCCTGAAATTATGCTATTACGCCTAGGAAGTATAATCTGAAGTATGTAGCACAAGAGAACAACACAAACAACCGTAACACGAGTGGGTGCTGTTTGCCGTGCTGGTGTTTTTCATGCTAAAATATAGCACCAAAAGCAGGTTTGGCATTTTTGTAATTTCGAGTAATGCTTCCTAAATTTAGTGTAATGACACAAATAAAATGACACAAATTTCGCACACCCTTGGAATGATGCCACATCTAATTCAAGCTGTGTTAGCATCTGATATGAAAAATAACTTTAAGGATTATTAATGAAAAGATCAAAGATGTGTAAGAAGTTTATGAGTCAAATACAATTGATTATAGAAATAACATTTGGGGCCATATTATCAAGCCAGGGCGATACATTATTGCCGCTTTTATTGGCACTAAACTACAGCTAAAGCGGCGATAATGGGTTTGATAATATGCCCTTGTGAATTCCCATAGAAGCCCAGGTTAACACCAGAACCTGGGCTTCTATGGGAATTCACAAGGGCATATTATCAAGCCCATTATCGCCGCTTTAGCGGCAGTTTCCTGCGGATAAAAGCGGTGATAATGTATCGCCCTTGCTTGATAATATGGCCCTTAGTTTTTTCTGAGCCATGTTGTATTTTCGACAAAATTATTACTGCGATAGTTGCTGGCTGCTCTGCATACATACCAACCATGTTTGTTTGATTCAATGGTGGTTCACGAACACACTAGACAGATGCCTGTAGTTTGGAAACTACTAGACATGGCCACTGTGTGTTGTCTTCTATAACAGCATGAATGGAGGAAAACAGGCAGAGAAACCCTGACATTAAAGCTTCTACAAAAGGTCTGGATCAGAGACCACATTCCCCATCATTCTCACAATAGTCCTGATATTTTTCATTGTCTCTTTGATATACAATAATCAAATGTGTAATTTGACAACATTTGATATCAAATGAAAATATTATTCAGTAAGCCTTTTTTTCCTTTCAATATATTCCCCCTCAGACATAATCCAGCTAGGGAATTTTAGACTGCATTGTAATTCATGAGCCAGATGGAGCACAATGCATTTTTAATAAAAAGTCCTTACAAGCAGATACAGGGGATTAATTGTTACATTACAATTTTATAGTTTTTAATGTATATTGTAATAGTAAAGACAATCAAATATGGGTTGCCTCTCGTGGATATAAAGTGGGGTGTTTATTTTTTAATGCAAAGAGACTGCCAGGAATTACCGACCCATGAAGGTTTGATTAACACATGTATAATGAAACTCACAGAGCAATGGAAGGGAGCAAAATGAAAAATGTACACTACTTTTTATTAAGATACTTTGGCTACGTTGCATTGCATTCGGTACAGAAATCAAACTGAAGACACAGCTCTAAGCAGAAAAGTATCTTCTCACTCATTATGTATCCACAGTCGCTCTGCTTTTAAAAAAAAACATTCTCAAAAATGTACCTTGGATCTCCCTCCTCGGTGCAGTGATTCTTTGCACCTCAGTTGAGCTTGATATGCAAAGCGTAATCCAAAGAATTTAGCTTATTTGTACACTATCTGGTTTGCAAATGAGCCTTATTTTTTTACTGAGATGAATGTATTGACATGTTTCAATGCATAACAGACTTTTCATATGATTTGCGGAATTCAGGCGCATTCATTTTAATGAGTGTTGTTAGAAAATAAATACAATGGTCCAGAAACCCTCGGAGCTTTCTTCCATGGTTTTGTTTTATTTTTACTTTTTATATTTACTGTCCCTCACTGCTAGGATATTCCTGACAGCGGTGGACAGAAGAAAATAAAGGCATGTGACTGCCCACTTTAAATAGGAAAGTCTGTCAAATGGCTTACCTTTCTTGGCCAGTACTCACTTGCTCTGTCGGAGGAAGGTTTACACCAATAGAGTAAATTTTAATCAGTCAGTATAAACCTAGCAGTCTGCCCAACTTGGGCGAGAAAACCGAAAGATTGGTAGACAGGGTACTCCATCGCCATTACAATGTAATTACCCTGTCCGCCAAACTCTAAGTCAGTCCCTTATTTCCAAATCCTGCATAAATATGAGTAGTTTGTATTACATGAGTGTAATCATGAGTAGAACTCTGTGAGCAAACTCCTATCTCATGGCGTTAATATATTAACTGTGCTTACAGAGTCACATAAGGGCATATGTACAAGGAGTTAACACCGCCGTAGTGTCAATTTTTTTAATCAGCATTTTTACAAACTCCCGCTAACTGCAGTTAGAGACAGTTTTCCAGGGTAAACATGAATTTTTAGGAACGCCACTTCTGTTAGCGGAACTTAATGAAAATGAGATACAAGATAGGTGTTGCCGTGCAAAAAACTGCCGCTAACCCCACTTTGCAATATTTACAAGGAATTCCTTGTATGGTGCAAAAGCAAAACTATTGCCTCTAACTCGAGTTAGAGGCAGTTTTTTAAGACCAGAAAATAGCTGGTCTTAAAAAAGGGGCAAACACTTGGGGCCTCATTTCAGAAGGATTTGCTGTTGGACAGCACTGTAAGGAATGTTGTTTCCCTGCAACAAAACTACAGGGCAGGAATGCGCACCATCAATAAGAAATTTATCATTCATGAAAAGTGTTGCATCGCTGTGACAAAACAGCGTTGCAACACTTTCCACTACGCCCTTCTTGCAACACCATGGCTGCGCTGTATTTACTGTGCCGTGCTCCATGTCACAATTAATGACAGATATGTCTCGAGTGTGGGAGTGAACCAGTTGGCCTTCTTGAAGTGTTGTCTGCCTGGTCTTTTCTTGAGGGGTGCCAATGTGTCTGCACAGTTGGAGATCTCTCGGTGGAGGTTGCACGCTCTGGTGTTGGGAGTCTGTAAGCATTGGCAGAGTGGTGGTGCTGAGGGAGTTGACAAGAAGTTCTTCTCTGCCTTGATCCAGCTGTGACGGGGTAATTAAGGCGATGGTGTATGGTGGGTGTGGTGAAGGCGTGATGTAAACAATGATGGTCAGTACAGGAGAGTCCTGTGGTGTGGCTGTAGTTAAAGTTCCCGCTGGTGGAGAAGACGGGCTCGAGAGTGTGTCCTGCTCTGTGTGTTGGTGCAGTGACTAGCTGCTTGAGTCCAATGTTGGTGAGGTTCCCCAGGAGGAGCGGTGTTGTTCTGGTCAATGGGGTTGTCCAGGTGGAACTTGAGGTCTCCGAGTCTGATGCAGTCAGTGGATGGGAGAGCCTGGGGTGTGATGAGGTCTACAATGGCATCCGTGAATGGGGGTTCATGGCAAGGGGATGCCTGTAGATGAGGGTGCCATTGAGGGTGGTGTTGGGTTTGGGGTTGGTCCGGATCTGGAAGTGGAGGTGCGCCATGGCCATTGCTGGATCATTAGAGTGCGTGGTCAGTCGGAGTATGCTTTTTCAGACAATGGCAATGCCTCCTCCTGGCCTTCTGGTGGTGGACTTATAGGCAGTACTGCAATGTCCCTTGACCACATCACTGTATTGACAAAGCAACTACCCATGTGAGAGTTGTTACAACTCGGACTATATGCGCAACCTGTAGAGGAAGATCAGCTGATCCCCTCGCTCTTTGGAGAATAAGGAGATAAGTTTGACCATAAATATGCCCATAATATTGTCCAATGCCTATCTGGCCCTCATGGCCATCTATTGAATGCTCCCCTAGGCCTGACCCTCCACTTCTTGAAGGGATATAGCCTTTGGAAAAGCATCCTCATAATCTCCAATGCTCCCTCATTTTACAACATGGCTTGTCCTCCTTTGGACCACAAATTCCCCATTTGTCCCTTGTTTTCCTTGAGACTCAAGTTCTTGAGCTCTTGTGAGATTTGAAAAGACATTTTATGAGCGTGGTGTTTAAATAACACAACCTTTCCCCCAAGCCTCTTCTTGGCTTTGTTATCCCCGGAGATCCAGAGGTCCAGGGTCGACACACTTATTACTCATCTCACCGAGGTCCTTTTTCTGCTTTTTGGTGAGCTCTTCGCTCACTGGCTCCCACTTGTGTCACCTGTAAAGAAGAACAAAAGAAAGTAAGAAAGAGAATAAAATACCTTCATGAAAACAAGGCAATGACACAACAAGGTCAGTGCATTGAACCCTACTTATGTTAAAGATTCAATAATTTTTCTATAGAGGTTGTCCATAGCGCAAGAGAGGCTCATCTCTTTGTGATTGAAAGGAAAGAGGAACTAACCTTCAAAGAAAGATTTTTCTCTATGAAGCAATATATCACTATCTCCTTGGAATGCACTGCAGTAAACTGGGTGAGTAACTGACAGGCATAACCCAATTCAAGGTATGCTAATTCTTGATGTCGCAATATTTTAAAACAAATTGTGTGCTTCTTGTTTAATCATTGTGCCTTCTGTGTCTTAGAAGCTGGCTGGCCTGGTAGTGTGAATCCTGAATAGAAGGAGAATGTCTCAGAAGTCACAGAAGTCCTGAAGTGAGTTCAGTATCAATGACTAAGAATCCAGAAGACGGGAGAACCCTGAGCAGTGGCTCAACACAAACCTGAGCTAGAGACGCATAAATTAGGAGGGTTCTGTCTCTTTTTTCCCTCATCCTCAAACCATCTTTTCCCTGGAGGTTTGCTGCCAGCACTCATTCACTAATGTGCAAAGTGCTGAGGTTAACCTACAGGCAATTGGGTGGACTCTGTTCTCTCTTGCAAGACCTGGACATTCAGGTGAGTGGACTTTGACAACAGCATGTCGTCAATGATCTGTACATGCCAAGCCTAGGGTCTACCACAAATCAAAGTATCAATACTGGTCTTGTACTCTCTAGAAATTCCACATGAAAATAACGAGTACTACCCCCTACTATAGAATAGTAACTTGTGACTTTCCTAAAAAAGCACAAATTAATGAAGATAAGTCATTGTTTCAGAAATCAGATATTTTGACAGAGGATCAGTTTACTGAGCTGGGTCAAGGCAGCACTCTATATGAATTTATATACTACAGGCTGTGTAATGCAACCAAATCAGAATATCCTTTTTTCCCAGAAATGCAAGCTCAACTGATGCCTCTCACAAACATTGTTAAGTTAGAGGGTGTATGAGGTTGGGTAACTAAACTGTATAGACGGTGCACTAACAATTTGTTCGGTAAACAAAACCTGCCATGCAGAAATGGGCTATGGATGTTGGCGACCAATGGTTGGAAGATAAGTGGGCATACTGCTGCACAAAGACTACCGGGTGCCCTCCAAATATAGACATTGGCTAATACACTATAAATTTCTTCACAGAATACATATGACCTCAGAGATGAACCGAGAGACAATGCATGTCAGAGATGTAGTATCCAACATGAGGGATTTCTGCACCTATCATAGTTGTGCCTAGTTTTTGCCAGTTTTGGTTGGTCTGTGATTTCCGAACTTATAAATATATGGATGAGCAAGGTGCCATGCTCCTCTCACCTTGTACTGATTGGCTATGTGGCAGATATGCTCAAACATGAAGAGAACAGCTCCATTATTGCTGTTCAAATTCAAATTCAAAAGACTTTATTCGGTTATATTTCATAAATAACCATAAAAGTACATCAAATCACATAAAAGGAAAGACAATACATCATCATAACTAATAATTTCTAAAAACAGTATACACAGTATCAAGATAGACCAGGAGTTTAGAATAGCAAAAATTCATATGATCATTTTCTTACGTAGATAAAAAGTACTTTTTAGAAATGCCGCAACAGAGGCCACTGAAAAGATATCCTCCAAAAGTTGTATAGCAAGTAATGCAGGGCAACACTGTCTCATATTCATATATTTTAAAATAGGCATGATCCATCTCTTCCTAGATTTAACATAAAATTTACAGAAAAAGAGAATATGTATATACACTTGGGTGGAGATGTTATCACACGGACATTTACAAATTACCCTAGACCAATCATTTGTAGCAGGAAAGCTCAACAGTCTATACAAAATACCAAACCTAAATCTGGTCAACAGGAACCTTTCTTGTTCTTTCATTCGAAGGTTTAGATAAGGCTGGATAATCCTTGGTTTAACTATCATTTGGTGGGCAATTACAGTCTTTTTTAACAATTCAATTTGTTCTCTTTGGTTCTCAAGGAAATTTAGGCTGAGATGTTTCAATGCTTTCCTGGGGATATCTGACATAGATAAAGGGTCAGTAAAAAATTCCGGGTGCGTGATGTTATCACAAAACGCTTTTATATAGCACAGCCATTTTATCCTTTTTCCCCATCTAGTTTCAATGCATCCCCTAAGATAAGACGATTTAGATGGCATTTCTCATTGGTCCATACACAATGCCATAGAAGATTCGGTTGCAACTTAATTAAATCTTCCAAATAGGGGATGCCCAATTCTACATGGCAGTTGTAACTGGACGTACTCTTTGGAAGAGCTAAGAGGTATCGCAGGAAAACATTTTTGGTGACTTGTAGGCTACTAGCATTTGAATCGCCCCATATTCCTGCCCCATATAATGCCACCGAGACACAACTAGCTCTGTATATGTATAAAAGCTCTTTAACCTGCTTTTTGCCCATCTTCTTGCTAAAAGACCTGAGGGCCATTATAGCTTTAGAGAATAATAAATTCCTGGCTTGGATCGCACAACTCCATTTACCAGTTCGATCGAACACGATCCCCAGGTAAGCGAAGGTTGGTGTATGTTGTAAAGGGGTTGATCCTATGAACATGTTTTTTTTCTTATAGTTCGTATTACCACCACAATTCATAGCAAAGGTCTTAGTGCAATTTATTTGTAAATCAAGTTTAGCCATGAAGGAACTAAAAGAAGAAATCATGGTCTGCATGGCTATGGGGGTTCTTGCCATAAGAACAGCATCATCTGCATAAATGAGAGCAGGTATACGGCAGGCTGAGGCGGTAGGCATATCGTTGCAGTCCTGTAATAATGTGGCCTCCAAGTTGTTTATGTAAATAGAAAAAAAAATGGGGCAAGGACGCACCCTTGACTCATGCCCCTCGCAACACTGAACTGTCTTGTACACTCCCCATTTTTACCATATCTGACCATTGCACTGGCCCCATTATACAACTCCCTCAGAAATTTAATAATATTCACATCCACTCTTAATTTGGTTAAAATAGTCCATAATTTCCCATGATTTACAAAATCAAAAGCAGATGTCAAATCTAAAAAAGTTAAGAAAAGTCTTCCTCCCTTGGCTGTGGTGTACTTCTCAGTCAATATTGATAGATTAAGAGCCTGCTCGATGGTACCGAATCCTTCACGAAAACCATATTGGAGGTCACTGATAATATGGTGTTCCTCTGCCCATAAGTGTAGTCTATCTAAAATGACTCTACCAATTATTTTTATGGTGGAGTCGAGCAGAGATATGGGCCGATAGCAAGCACAATTTGCTCTGTCTCCCTTTTTGAAAATCGGGACAATGATCGACTTGTACCAAGTGCCAAGCAAACCTATTGAACATGCGGCATTAAAAGTTCTAGTGAGCAGAGGTGCCCAAAGCAATATATTTTTCTTAAAAATTTCTACAGGGACACCATCAGGGCCTGGTGCCTTACCCCCTAGACTAGTGTTGATGCCCATGATTACTTCCTCCAGTAAAAAGTTAAGATGCAGCCCTTCAGTACCCTTCCCCTTACACGTGGGTTCACTCGCTGTGTCATTGGTAGTTGCAGCTGGTTGATAAAGTGCTTCAAAGTGCTTGACCCATTCATCATCAGTGGCGGCTATCTCCATATGGGCCTTTGTATTGTCCTTAAAAAAGGGAGGATTCACTGCCCTCCAAAAGGCTGTCATGTCCTTGGATTCTGAGGCTTCCATAATGGCCGTCCAAGCTTCCTTTCTCATCAACTGTTTTTGATCTTTTAGTGCAGTTTTGTACTCCTTGCGTAAAGACCTTATCAGGGGCTGATTTCTGTTTTTCTCATGTAAGGCCAATTTTAATTGTTTATAAACTTTGCTGCAAGCTGATGTGAACCAGCCTCTAGGTTTCCTTTGGGTCTTCTTTTTCTTAACGTTTACCTAGAGACCTCGTTTTATGCAGGAAGTGATTTCACTGAAATTACTTATGATATCAGCATCATCAGATGCCAGGTCCAAGCAAACAGAAAAATTAGTACTGCATGTATTAATTAAATTACTAAGGAACTCCTCTGGGACCACCCTAGTCCATCCTAAAGCATATCCATTTTGCCTGATGACTTTTAAATTATCAGAGGAAACCTCAGCTCTTTTATGTACTGTTGAATGTGGGTCCAATAACTCAATCATAATAGGAAAATGATCACTTAATGGAGAGTTTAAAACATTATGGCTGGAGATACAATCCCTATAACTCGAAGAGATAAGGATAAAATCAATTGTAGACAGTAGACCTCTCCCATTAAAGGTTGGGGTGAATTGGGTCGCAGTATGACATAATTCATTTGAGAACCCTAAATTGTTGTTGAACATGATCTCATTTAGAGCATTCCCCATTAATGTGTGTTCAAAATGTGTCGGGGTGGTGTCCCTATCAGTTGTTAGTCCACAGTTTCCTGTTCCTGATCTTTCGCATAACGAACATATGAAATCACCACCCCATATGACGATGAACTGTTTATGGGAGCTATTGTTTATGCTAATGAGTTTCATATTTAGGGTTTTGAGCACCACTGATGTATCTGCTATCGGAATATTGTTATAGAAATTAACTATTAATATGCAGGCTGAGTTGTTAAGATGTAACCCGACGACATGATAGAAACAATTATAGGAATACAGCTCGATTTTTTTACAAATAAGGCAATTGGAAATATACATACATAGTCCCCCTTTTGCCTGCCCATGTACTGATGCTACGGCAGGAATAGATATAGTTTTAAAGCCGCACATATGATATTCTTTCTCTGCCCAAGTTTCTTGTAAACATATGACATCACATTTATCAATGAAATGTTTCCAGTTTGGGTTATCTAATTTCGCCTTAAGACCAGCTATATTCCAAAACGTAATGGACCATTTTTTTCGGGACCTTTTGTTCAACCGTGGGTTATCACACACCATGCTATCTTTCGAGATTTCAGTAATGCCCCCCCGTATTTGCCTCGCCTATAGTGATTTCATGAAAATTATTTGATGGGCCGGGCTCATTTAGTGACCTGCCGGAATTATCTCGACCTTGATCGGAACATTTTATACCATTTCTCCCATTTGGGATCGCTTCCCTTATCGATTCATCACCCGAAGGAATAAAATGGAACATCCCCGGTACAAAGTTAACTGCCTCTACTAAGGAATGGGAGTTTAACGTGTGCTCACAAACAAATCTCTCATTGGGGATGGATGGAATAAGTCATTCGTTTGCATCCATACCAGATAGAGGATGAAATAGATTGTGTAATGGGATGTTCCAGTATTCCTTTGGGTCTATGGGGTGATAGTTGTTATCAATCAGGATTGGGTACCTGTTTGAGTATTTGGGTGGGAAAAAAGGGATGACATTTTTGTTGTGATAACTAGGGACGACAAAATTCGGGGTTTGTTTAGATCGATGAGGGACATCAAAACTGTTATTTGGAAAAAAACGTGCACACCGGGTTATGTGTACTAATAGTTCATGAGTAACTTAGACAAGTAAATTATAATAACAAATCATTCTCAACCCATGAAATTCTGATCAAGCTTGTTTATTTTTTGTATATATTTGATATTTAGTCGTTGTTACTTTATTTCATTTTTATCCTTTTCTTTCTTTTGTTCTTTTTTTTCTCTTTTTTCCTTTTTATATATACTCTTACTTATTTTGTTACAAAAAACATGCTATACATACAAAACATTTCAGATGGTTTCACATTAAAACACTTTTTTTTTAAAACATCATCATCACTATTTGGGATTTAATATAAATGCAGAATTAATTCCTTCAACGCGTTTCGGCCCGTTGCCTTCCTCAGGAAATCTGCCTTGTTCGCTGTTATGATAACCGTAGCTAAAATGATGAAAAGCAATAGTTTAGTATTTATCTTATGCATAGATTTATTTAATTCTCTTGTCTAGCTGCTTACTTCAATCTGTTGTATCTCTATGAGTAATTATATCTTTAACTGATACATTTTTGCAAACCCCTGAGTGAATGGCGAGCCCTCACTGGCTAGGTGCTATCATATCTACATACATATACATTTATTTACATACCATATACATGCTTTACAACTCTTTCATCATATAGATGCTTTTCTGTACAATATTTACATCTACGTCACATTTACTTTACGATTCTTTAGACATTGTAATTTTGCCTGTTGCTTGCAGATGGGAGCTCCCTTAAATAAACGTCTATGTATGTAGATATGAGATACAATAGATTGAAGTAAGCAGCTAGACAAGAGAATTAAATAAATCTATGCATAAGATAAATACTATTGCTTTTCATCATTTTAGCTACGGTTATCATAACAGCGAACAAGGCAGATTTCCTGAGGAAGGCAACGGGCCGAAACGCGTTGAAGGAATTAATTCTGCATTTATATTAAATCCCAAATAGTGATGATGATGTTTTAAAAAAAAGTGTTTTAATGTGAAACCATCTGAAATGTTTTGTATGTATAGCATGTTTTTTGTAACAAAATAAGTAAGAGTATATATAAAAAGGAAAAAAGAGAAAAAAAAGAACAAAAGAAAGAAAAGGATAAAAATGAAATAAAGTAACAACGACTAAATATCAAATATATACAAAAAATAAACAAGCTTGATCAGAATTCCATGGGTTGAGAATGATTTGTTATTATAATTTACTTGTCTAAGTTACTCATGAACTATTAGTACACATAACCCGGTGTGCACGTTTTTTCCAAATAATACGTTACCTTGCTAGGGTTTATCCGATTAGGCAGGGGCCCCAATTCTTCCAGAAAAAAAAAAAAAAAAAAAAGGACATCAAAACTGTGCCAGCTTGGGGGTTTGTTTGGGGGCATCATCAGAGCTTCTGGATAGAAGTAGCTCAAGTTTCGGGATGATACTCCTCCCTCACTTCTCCCTGGGAACCAGTCACTAATGTATGTGACCACTATGGTCCCTAATGTTTACTATTATCAGGTCACCTTCTATGTCTATTGGGCGTAGGCCCACCCAATTACACCTTCTCACTGAAACTATATCTTCATTCAGATGTAATGGTAAAGGTCTATTGTTACGCAGCCAGTGGATAACTTTATTTTTCAGACTGATGTTAGATTCTACGTTTCCTACTGGCACAACTGGAACACCTGTTAAAATGATGACACAGTTAGACGATTCCGGGAGCAGGTCTACTCTATTTCTAAAATTAGGTTTTACTCTGGTCGTGTGGGTTGCCTTGGTGGGGGGATCGTTTCTGGTATGGGCAGTTTTTAAGGCACCTGGTTGGATCTTTTCTCTACTTGTAACTTTTGTAACTGTAGTGACTGTTGTGCCTGCTGATTTGATGGAATTTGTATCAGCAGACATGTTTTTGGGTCTAGGGGTAGCTGTATGTTGCCTAGGTGGGTTGTTAATAAGGTGTTTAGTTATCGGGCGAGCTTCACTTCGATTAATTGGGTTGGGGTTTTCTGTCAGAGTACGCTCTGACAAAAGACGATCCATTTTTTCCCCCAGCCTTTTTACTCTCTCAGTGAGTGGAAGTATGAGAGCTTTTAAAAGGCATTCGATTGCCTCCAATAGCCGTTTGTTGGAAGAAGATGTCAAATTTGCAGTTAATAGCCCCATTTGATCCTCCTTCCCTACTACATTAAGAGACTTGTGTTTAGGTTCCGTTTCATGTGGTGCCGTCCGTAAGGTTCTAACCCCCTTTTTTACCCCGCCCTTTCTCCTTCTTTTTCTTGGTGGGGAGTGGAATGCTCCTCTATTCTCCTTACTAGGTGGTTTGTCATGTGCTATACTAGCTACCACAGGCGATTGAGAATCTAGTAACACGACTGCCTCAATTTGGGATTTTAACACAGGGGAAGGGGTATTTCTATTATGGTGAGGGACTGCATCTATAGGTAAAGGAGTATTTAAGTCTATGAGAAAGTTGGATGTGGCTGTTGGCTCAATAGTGTTACAGTCTAAGATTACTTCTATGTCGTCTGGTGCTGGCGGAGTGTCTTGAAATATTAGTGGGATGTTTTCTGTGCTAAACATTTTCGCATCTGTGTCAGTAGGTGTAGTATTGTGTGGTAATGTACTCGTTGCGGCCTTCTGGGGGATAGGGAGTGGCTGTTTCTTGAGAAGTTCAATAGAGAAACGACGCTCTGCCCGTTTCTCTGCTAACGATATCTCCCTATCTATATATCTTGTGGCTCTAGCGAAGTATTTATCTAACAGCCCAAGTATGGATACACCTACACTACTAGGTAGGGAATTTGGGGCAGAAGTAGACATACTTGGTGTATAAGAACAGATAAATAGATTATAAAATCAATCCTAGACAATATGGAGGTTAAAGGGTAACAACCTAGTAATTTGCGCAAAAAGTCAAAGTACTTGTATAATGTAGCTTACTGTCGTATAGTTCGAGGGAGGGGACAGAATCCGGAGCAGTACGATGAAAGTCAGAGGGGTGGCCCAGCCCAGCCTCCTGCAGGCCCTGACGGCCACAGACGGCCCGCCCTTGTCCCGGGCTTCTCCCGGGACACTCCCGTGCAGCGGTATGCTGGATCCTATAAGTAGGGAGGGTTACGGGCTGTAGGCGGAGCAACAGGGAGAGTGGACCAGGTGATGGCTCTAGGTCAGGCAGGGACTCCTGGGAGATGGAGTCCCTGCAACAATGCTCGCAGCCCTGATGCGACCTTCCAACAGAAGCCCATGGTCCTCAGCTCCTTCCAGCCGTCCTGAGTGCCTCTGCCCCAAATCACGAAGCGGCACCCGCGGAGCGGGTGCCGCGAGGTAGGGAAAAGAAATGCAGCAGCAGCAGTTGTCCCAGCACTCAGAACTCCTCACGGGACCAAGTCATCCATAGTAATCCCACAGAAAGGGTGCAAGCTGGCGGTTGAAATCCCCTCGGGTGGGCTGTAGGCAGAGCAACAGGGAGAGCGGACCAGGTGATGGCGCTAGGTCAGGCAGGGACTCCTGGGAGATGGAGTCCCTGCAACAACGCTCGCAGCCCTGATGCGACCTTCCAACCGAAGCCCACGGTCCTCAGCTCCTTCCAGCCGTCCTGAGTGCCTCTGCCCCAAATTCCGAAGCGGGGTGAATGTGTGACATTATTCTACATTCTGTCCATCAACTGTGTTTTTTGCAATTTTCACCCAGAGTGTGCTGGGTATACTCAGACGTGAGTCCCAGGCTCTCCACACCACTGGAGTCAAGCTATCCAGGCTGATGAAGGCTGATAGCCAGAAACCGGTACTTGGATGCTTGATTCCGGTCTGGAAAAGACATGGCTTTGTAGTTCGGACTGGACTGTTCCCATGAGGCACAGGGTCAGAGCTGATTTGCATATAGCCAGTGTCTAACCCAGGGTGGTGTGGAGTGCAAATAAACAATGGATTTAGGCCCAGATCCTTGTACTGGGGTGAATGTATGACATTGTTCTACATTCTGTCCATCAACTGTGTTTTTTGCAATTATCACGAAGCGGCACCCGCGGAGCGGGTGCGGTGAGGTAGGGAAAAGAAATGCAGCAGCAGCAGTTGTCCCAGCACTTAGAACTCCTCACGGGACCAAGTCATCCACAGTAATCCCACAGAAAGGGTGCAAGCTGGCGGTTGAAATCCCCTCGGGTGGGCTTTAGGCGGAGCAACAGGGAGAGCGGACCAGGTGATGGCTCTAGGTCAGGCAGGGACTCCTGGGAGATGGAGTCCCTGCAACAACGCTCGCAGCCCTGATGCGACCTTCCAACAGAAGCCCACGGTCCTCAGCTCCTTCCAGCCGTCCTGAGTGCCTCTGCCCCAAATCACAAAGCGGCACCCGCGGAGCGGGTGCAGCGAGGTAGGGAAAAGAAATGCAGCAGCAGCAGTTGTCCCAACACTTAGAACTCCTCACGGGACCAAGTCATCCACAGTAATCATTATTGCTGTTGTTGCCAAGGAGATGGGTGGTGATGTGTTGGTGGAGGGGCCCCAGTCCTAGAGTGGCTGACTGGGTGAGGGATGCTACATTGTGTGAATCCACTTGGTAGATATACAATACACTGATACCTGAGTTTAACAAAACTAATGACATATGTGAGCCACTCCAAAATTATTGAAGACAATACTAGGAGAAGCTAATGGTAATTGGAAACCATGACTCTGGGGGCACATTATTGAACAACTGATGTACCTAACTAGTGATAGTTTAGTTGAGCAATGTCTGTACGTTGCATTTATATGAATGCGTGCCATGTTTATAAGTATTCTGAATTACTGTATTTAATCCTGATATGATAATTATGAAGATGAAACATCTCTAACAATCCCAGCGATTTCCCATGAAGACCCCCAATGGTTTACTCTAACAGAAGTTCTAAACGCGATCAGGAAGCTTCCCCTAGGAAAGGCCCCTGGACTAGACAAGATCCCTGGGGACTTATTTAGGGAGAAACCTAATATATAGGGACCCTATCTTTGGGTAATATTCAATGCCATCTTGATAGGCATGAAGATCCCGGACAACTAGTTAGGGGCTGAAATCTTTCCAGTCTTCAAGAAGTGTTCACCCCTTTTGCCCACCAACTATAGGCTGATCAGCCTGATTAATGTCACTCAGAAATTGTTCACCAGGATTCTCCTTGAGCGTCTTCACTCATGGATGGAAGAGCATGAAATTCTGAGTGCGTATCAAGCTGGTTTTCAGAAGAACATCTCCACCATTAACCAACTTTTCAGGCTCCAATTAATATACTGGAAGACGGTGTCATTAGAAGGTGGCAGCCTCTATCTGATATTCGTTGGCCTTAAATCGGCCTTTGATCTGGTCCCCTGAGTCAAACTGTGGGAGGTTCTTGAACAGCTCGGTATTCCGCCCAAACTTTTATCACTGATGATGCTATTGCACAAAGGTAATTTTGCTGAAGTCAGGTACGGGAAATCCGGGGAATTGGCCCCCTGCTTCCCATTCAACAGAGGAGTAAGGCAAGGGTGTGTGCTGGCCCCTAACCTGTGTTGTCTTTTTATTAACACTCTGGCGGCTCAACTAAACGAGGTAGCGGACAATGACGCCCCAAAGCTGGTGCATGGCAAGGTGCCAGCAATGATGTTTCCGGATGACACCCTGTTGTTATCTAAGTCCCCTATGGGCATTCAAAGGATTCTGGACAGCTTCTCTTTTTTTTGTAAAAATCAGGGGCTGGAGATTAACACATCAAAGACCAAATTTATGGTCTTTAACCCAGCCAAAACATCTCGCCCAAATTCCTCCTTAAGTGGCACCCTGCTAGAGAGGGTGACTGTCTTTGATTACCTTGGTGTCACGTTGTCCGAAACCGTCGAATGAGGTTCACAACTAGATAAGGTAGGCTTGAGGCTAGCACAGATGGTTGGAGGAATTGCTAAAACCTTTAGGAACTCCCTATACAAACCACCTGGCCTGGTGGCTGAGATATATAAAGTACAAGTTAGGAGCGCTCTAATGTACGGGGTGGAACTATGGGGTCACCGTCCCTCTGGTGGATTGGCCAAAATAGAGAATCAAATTATGAGAAAGCTCATGGGCCTACCGACAAGCACTCCTCCTATCCCTCTGTGCCTCGATTTCGGACATGAAACCCATTGCAGAGGAGACTCAGACCATTGTCCTTTCGGTGCAGACTGTGGGCGACCTTTGAATTAGCAGTCTATCAATCTGAACTCAAGGGGATTATGGGACTTCCAGGTAAGGGAAAATTGCCATGCTTTGAATACATAAAAGAAGCATGCGCTAGACTAGACATGTCTAACCTATGGAACAATCTGATGAAGCGTACCCGACAATCTTACGACTCAAATTAGCAAGAGCTTATAGATCGCTCAAACTAGCTGATTTACAGGAAACTTTATACTCGGGCACCTAACGGCTGACTTTCTTAATATTAAAACCCAGTATCTCTTTGAGCCTTTTCTGGATGATATGCAGCCTTCCAAGGCAAGGAAGCTGTATATCCAGTTTAGAACAGGGACCCTCCAAGTTCATGCGTTCACGAACAAATGGTCAAAAGCTTCCATTGGGTGTCCCGCTTGCAATAGCCCTCATGTGTCCGACATTCAGGTTCTTTTTTTTTTGCCCTTTCTACGAATCTGCCAGACGGCGTTGGCTCCTACCACTTTGGTCTACAGGCAGTGTTTGGAGGTGTATAGAATACTTAGATCTGACACACAACCCCCGTAGTCTTTGCCGTGTCCCAATTCCTCAATTCTATATAGCACAGGGGTAGGGTCATGCTAAACTCACCTCAGCAACCATACATATTTCTCCTTGCACTTTGTCTTATTTGAACTTTTTAAATAATTTTATTATCTTTTACCAGGTTTTAATCATTCTTATTCTTAACTGTTGTAATGATACTGGATAAACCAAAACTGCATTGTGGCTATTTTTTTTATAAACTGTCGCCGATGAATATTTTATAATGTTCTAATTTAGCAATAAATGTATTTGTATTTTTTACTTTTTATGATCTACAATAACCAAAATAAAGTTTGTTGAATGGAATGGATAATTATGTCCTGTGATGTTGAGTAAACGTGTGACTTTTCACAAAAATTCTAATTAGAAAAAAAGGAAATTAAGAAATATATATCTGAAATTGGGAATATGCCCAGCAAGTTTCAAAGTAATTTCCAATTTATGGGCCCATTCCGGCATGGCAATTTCACCAGGTGTTTGTCGGTGAAAAGTCTGAGAGGGTGATAATCTGGAATTCTAATTTGTCCAGAAACAGCAGTCCAATTGATAGGAGAATTACAGAGGACCTGTGAGTGGTCCTAAGACCAAATAGGGCAAAACTAATGGAGTAAAAAGTGATACCATCACAGTGTGGGTTCAAGGAAAAAGAAGTTTGAGAGTAATTTAGACATCATTCTGGACTTCTTCAAGACATCAGTTGATAATTGCAGACCATTATATCATAAATGTTGTGTTTCGTTTTCAAACAACATAATATGTTCTGCAGTGTAATATGATAGAGCAGTATTAATCCATACAACACTGTGCAATTGTAACCTTAACCACTGATGACCCTACTATTAGTCCGCTCTAATTTGTGCAGAAATATGGGACTATGCAAGAAAAGCCATTTGCCAGTAACCCCCCTCTTTGAAATTTTCCCCTCTAAAAGCAAATTGAAAATGATGTATTACCATGAGACTTTGGGCCAAATGTATTAACATTGGGAATAGCAATTTCTTCTGTGAAATCTGTTTATTGGTTTTCAGGTAGGAGATAACAGAGACATATACAGGTAGTTCATTGAACAACCCTAATATTAGGGGTTAATCGTACCTATTGGGCATTGCAGTAAAGATACAAGATTAAAAATATCAGTTGTATACTGTAATAAGATACGGGTGAAAATACTAACGCAATTCCCCTGAGTATCACATGTCAATGCATACAGTGAGCTGATATTGTATAACAGATTTTGAACAGAGTGGGGTGCATCAATAGGGGACAAAGAAAACATAATGTCGGGTTTACTATTAGTGAAAGAATTGAGATCCCAGTGTTGCCATCTCGCCCACCCACTCAATCCATCCTCACACACCCCTTCCACATCAACGATTGTTACATGTGAAGTAGGTGTAGTCACTGACTGAGTGTGCAAAATATTATCAATGGCAGTACATCCCGGATCAGCAGAGATTAGTGAGGGCTCAATTTATATTGTCTCAGTAGCTGGCTCCTCTTCTAAGATAGACTTCCCCATCTCTGCACAACGATTGTTGTTCATGTCTGCTAGTATTACATTCCAGCTGTTGGCCAGAGGGAGTCTGCGGAGACCCAATGTGTCCTTTCTGTGTAATGCAATGCTCTCTGTCTTAGCCCACATCAGTAAAGAGCATCTCCACACCAGGGCGTGAGGGGGCTTAGTTTCTTTCCACCGCTAAATGATCAGCCGGTTGGCAGTGGCTATGCCTAGGTCCAGGAAGCGGGATGTAACTTTCTGTTGGTTACTCCTGCCAAAAAGGTGTAAAATGTAGGTCTCCCATCAGAAGGGTATATCGCGAGAGTGTCTGCTATTGTAGTCCAGTACCCGCTGAGAGTGGGGTGGTGCCACAGCATATGTAAAAGATCTGCGTCAACCAGTTGGCAATGGGGACAGGTAGCATCTGAGTAGTGGAAGTATCTATTTATTTTAGCTAGAGTGAGGCACACTCTATGCGTAATCTAATATTGGATTTGGCGGAATCGCTGGTTACGGGTAATGCATATGTGTCTCTCTAGTACTGCAGCATACTCAGGATTTGTGAAAGGGTGCTCCAGGTCCCATTCCCAGTTGAGCTTCAAGGTCTCCATAGTAATTGCGTCGTGCTCTCTTAGGGAGGCAGCAAACCACTGTGCCAGGTACCCACCACTATCCATTACATGCAAGTATTGAATCATGAGATGTGTAGGGGTTTTGCTAGTCAAGTCGCCCCCAACAAGCCTTAAGAGCTGGTATTAGTGAGCAGTGAAGCAGAAAGCGACCCAGATGGATCCCCTCCACCGCAACCAGCACAGTACATGGTCGGAAAGTCCTGTCCCGGTAGAAGTCTCCTGTATCGTGAATGTTGGCTACATCCCAGTTGTGTAATTCAGCTGCTGTGGTGACTCCCATTCCCCTGGGTGTTCCCCGGAGTGGTATAGCAGGGGTATATGGTATTTTGGATCGTCTGATGAATAAGCTTCTACGGTACAATTTATGCACCACTTTGAGTAGTAGGAAGTCTATGGCCATATGTTTCGAGCAAAGGTTGAACAAGTTGAGTAGGGAAGAAAGCAGTAGGGGCGGGTGTAATGTAGCAGTGTCAGTAAGATGGCGAGAGGGAATAGCAATTTCCTAATTGCGACTATCTCTGGAACGCAATTATGAGACTGCTATTCCTAATGTATCGAACTTTTAATTTTAATGTAGCAATTTTGACTGGGTTACAATTCAATCTAACCTTGTGAATATTAATGAGGTAGGTTGCAAATTACAACCGTCTATGAATGACAGTCTTCACAGGGATGGCAGCCTGTTGAGGTCAGTAGACCCCCATATACGTGACTGTGTTTAAATAAAGATTTTCTTTTCTTTAATTGTAACCCAGATTCCTCAGAGGGAAATGGGATGCTTTAAACAAAAAAAAGGGAAAAGTGTAATTTTTATTTTTTAAGAGTTGGCATAAAAATGTTTTTTTTTCAAAAGTTCTTAAAGGGAAAAGTGATCCTTGGGGGCCTCTTTCCATTTGTCAATGGCATACCACCTTCTTTGAGGAGGTGATACAATAATAATGTTTTGTGACTGGAATTCAGTATTTGAAGAGACATCCTAAACACACCCCTTTTAAATAAGAAATCAGTATTTGGTCGAAAACCCAAATTGCAATTTGGTTGTTTTAAAGTGAATCATAATTCATTTTGCGAATTGGGCTATTTGCAACTGCAAAAAAGCTTCTCACATCTGGCCTTTTGTGATGTATTCTATTGGTGGTTCCTTGTTTTTCAAGCTGCTCTCAGGGGAATATCATGGTAGTCCCACATTCTGAAATAGCTGATGCCTATGGTTTCTGCAATTTCTGGTGTATGAATACCATTGCAGTTTTCCAGAGGTACCCATGACAGGGTCTCTAACATTTAATCATTTTAATGGACATTGATGGCACTATCTTCATAAAGATCATGCTGCTTCATCATTATTTTTAACCCACTTCATTGATGCTAGCAAGTTGTCAAAAATGATGACATCTCTTTTTTTTGGACATTACATAGACTAAAAATATAGTACAAATGTTCTTCTATATTTGAATGTCTTAGACATAGCCTCACTATCTGCCTTTTTCCTAAAGAAGCATAGTGTTATAAAATATGAGCTGCAAATAGCAATTGTAATTTGTTGAACAATATAATCACATTACATCTGAAAACAATGGCCCTGGGTTAAGGTACAGATATGGGCAAACAAGTTCATGCAGACATGTCTAACACTAATGCGAGTGTTGAAAGTTGCTGATAAACTTACATTCTGATTAAATACATGACATTTAGAAGAAGCCAACCACTGTTTAGCAACATCTTAAAAAGTTAAAACATCTTTACCATTGTATATTGATAATAATCAGGTTCACATTGCACAATATTCCAAGTTAAAAGCATGTAAAGCTCCTTTGTACTTTTCTCATATATATTTATTGATTTTGAATTCAAAAGTAGCACATGTTTTGGAATCCATACATGCTTGTATGTGATTTAACTCCTTAACTGATGGCCCTTTACTCCCCCACACTAAGATTGTTTTTGGCTATTTGGGGTAGTTCAAGCTTAGGTCTCCATAACTTTATTTCCACATAAGGTATCCATGCCATATGTGTGTCTTTTTTTTCAACATCCAGGGAATTCTGAAGGTACCCAAAGTTTGTGGATTCCCATAGAGGGGACCAAGAAAATAGGCAAAATGTAGCAATAATACCTCAGATTTGACATTTTCCTAGGAGGTAGCCAATTTTTCCTATTTTTTGTGCTGTCAACCTACTACTAGTTTGGGGTATAAACCAGTGTGAAACCCATAAGCAATCCAGAACAGCTATTGATTTCTGAAAAGTAGGTAAAATTGCAAATTTAGCAAGGGGTCATATTTGTATATCACTTGAGATTTTCACAAGGAAAATACCTGTTGAAATAAAGAAATATTAAAAATGAGTAGGAAAAGAAAGGCATTTGTGACAACATTTTTTGGCTTTACCTTTTGTCACAATGGCTGATTTACAAAATCAATAAACAATCACCTGTTCTAGATTCTCCTGGTTGCAGGGATATATAAGGATTGTAGGTTTTCCAAGATTCCACAGTACCCAGAGCCAACAACTGAGCTGCATCATTCAAGGGTTTTTAGTGAGTACAGAGTATAGACCAATGTGTATAGCAAAATAGGCAAAGTGACAAATGGGTATTTAGAAAACCTATGTATTTCTGAAATAGGTACAAGGTATGGAGTTTAAGAGCAGATGTTATTTGTACAACTCTGAATTTGTGGGCACCCGTACTAGTGTATGATTAATGCAGTCTTTTTCCAAATCTCATATTTCTTATACACTGGCTCACATTTAAAAGCACAAATGCAGTGTAATCAAATGGATAATAACAAATGTTCTACTATTCTATGCTCCGACAAGTCTCCGGATAAAAATTATACCTCACTTGTTTACAGAAGCCTAGTGCCAGCAACAGGAAATGGCCAAAAATGCAACCTGGACGCTTTTCAGTTTTTCACTGAAAACTGACCTTTTTTTCCAATGTGGGTAGCTCTAGAATTTTGAAACCTAGCTCAGCCAGCACCTAGGGCAATCTAGCCAACCTGTACACTTTTTTAAACTAGACACCTAGGGCTATCCAGGGTGGGCTGACTTGCGTGGCTCTTACCACGTTTTATTACCCGGATCCCTTGCTAAACTCAAACTTTGTAAAAAAAAACACATTTTCCTCACATTTCTGTGATGGGTAGTTCTGTAATCTGCTGGTAGCCAAAAACACCCTTAAACCAGGCATTCCTCCACGTCTCCTTATAAAAATGGTACCTCACTTGTGTGGGTAGACATAGGGCCCATGACACGAAATGCCCCAAAACGCAACATGGATGCAGTGTATTTTTCCACTAAAAACTGACTCTTTTTTCCACTGTGGGTAGCTCTAGATTGTGGACCATAGCTCAGCTGGTACGAGAGAAACCTCACCACCCTTCACATTTTAAAACTAGATGCCATGGGGTACCCAAGGTGGACTGGGGTACAGGGTCTCACCATGTCTACTTACTAATGATCCCATGCAAATCTCAAACTTTGACTAAATAAACACATTTTCCTCACATTCCTGTGATGGAAAGGTATTGAATCCGTGCGGGCCACAAATTTTCCACCAACCAGTGTTCACTCAAGTCTCCCGATGGTACCTTACTTGTGTGGGTAGACCTAGTGCCTGCCACAAGTAACGGCCCAAAAATAAACATAGACTGATCACATTTTTCCACCGAAACCTGAGCCTTTTATCCCAATGTGGGTAGCTCTAGAATTTTGACCCTAGCTCAGCCGGCACACAGGGCAACCCAGCCAATCTGCAAATTTTTTTAAACTAGACACCTAGGGATGTTCTCGGTGGGCTGGCGTACAGGGCTCTCACCACATTTATTTTCCCATAATCCTTTGCAAATATCAAAACTTTGACTAAAGAAACCCATATTCCTCACATTTCTGTGATGGAAAGGTATGGAATATGTGGGGGTCACACATTTCCCACCACCCGGTGTTCCCCCAAGTCTTCTGAAAAAGATGGTACCTCACTAGTGTGAGTAGGCCAAGTGCTCGTGACATGGAAGGGCGCCAAATGTAACATAGACGCATTGCATTATTCCACTGAAAAACAATGTCGTTTTTGTAATGTGGGTAGCTTTTGATTTTGGGCCCCAGGTCAGCAAGCTTCCAGGTTTTTGTTACTTGTTTGGCTCTCAATAGTAATTTTTGCCCAGAATCCTGTACAAATCTCAAATTTTGCCTAAAACAAAATTTTTGTCTTTCATTTCTGTGAGGAAAAGTCCTAGGGCCCGATTCACAGAACTAATTTAGCAAAAAATCCTAAACTTACTACCATTTTGTTATTCACAGAAGGTACTTACTCATTGATGAGTAAGTGCCTTCTGTGAATACCAGAATGAGTAACTTATTCATTTTGAGTAACTTACTCATTTTGGTAATCACAGAAGGCACTTACTCATTGATGAGTATGTGCTTTCGGTGAATACCAAAATGAGTAAGTGCCTTCTGTGCATACCAAAATGAGTAAGTGCCTTCTGTGAATACCAAAATTGTAGTAAGTTTAGGATTTTGTCTTAAGTTAGTTCTGTGAATTGGGCCTTCCCCTAAGTCTCCCACTAAAAATACTACCTCACTTGTGTGAGTAGACCTACTGCTCCTAAGTCTCCCGATAAAAATACTACCTCACTTGTGTGGGTAGTCCTCGTGCCTGGGACAGGAAATAGCCCAAAATGCAACATGAATGCAGCACATTTTTCCATGGAAAATAACTTGTTTTTTCCAGTGAGGGTAGCTCTAGATTTTGGACCTGAGCTCAGCCCGCACCTATGGAAACCTACCCAACTTGAACATTTTATAAACCTAGAAACCTGGGCATATCTAGGATGGGTCAACTTGCATGGCTTTTACCTCGTTTTTGTACCCAGAATCCCTTAAAAACTTCAAATCTTGAGTAAAAAAACACAGGGGGAATATTATCAAGGAACGGCGTTACAATTATCGCCGCTTTAGCGGCAGAAAACTGCTGCTAAAGCGGTGATAATGGGCTTGATAATGTGCCCTTGACAATTCCAATAGAAGCCATTTTCCCAGCAGAACATGGGCTTCTATTGGAATTTCGGTTACTACTTTTTATGTGAATTAGGTGTCATGTGTATTACCCCAATTTCCACTCCTCCCAAAACTGTATTAATAAAAGTGGTTTGGCAAAGACTCTTTTAGTACTCCTTGCAGCATTTCATTTTTGGTAGTGGTACCACATTCAAGATGTGAAATCACAAAAGAGATAAGAGAAAGTTCCTAATTCACAAAGCAAGGATCTGTGGATTTTCATGTCAGAGGTAGCACCTATGAAAGCACAGCTTCTTTGTGAGGAGAATTTTCTCTATTTCTAAGTACCAAGGAGGGAACTGGAATTAGATGATCCCTGGAAGGAGGTTCATGCACATATGATGACCATAAAAATAGTTTAACCTATGGGAATACTGCAAAAATTCACAAATTCACAATGCTTTTCAAATTAATACAAGAACGTCTTCTCCGAAGCCAGTGTGATACATATATATGGTGCTAAAAAAATATGGGTGAAGTATTGAAGATCCCCTTCTTCAATGCGATGGAAAAGAAACTAAGGGCCCAATTTATAGTCATACTCCTAGCTTTCAATTCTTCAGGGGAGCTGACAGGGCTGGACTGGCTGTAGCAGGCACAGGCATTTTCCTGGAGGACTGGGAGGGTGGGGGCCAGTTTTGGATCCATGGCTGCCGGTTTTGTTACTGGGGGCCTGTTTTGCAGCAGCGATGCAATATCGCCCCCCGTAACAAAAAAGCGGGAGCGGTGCTTTTTACTAGAAACCCACTACCAGTGCTGGTCGAGAGCTGATTGGCAGGCCAGCCGTGGGAGCAGATGTAATAACTTGTGCTGCCCTTACTCATGATCCAGCGGTCAGGGATCGATAATTATTCATGAACATAGTCCCATTTACACTTCCCAACTAATCCCTTCACGCTGGGGTTCAGTGTGATTTAAGTGTATACCCAACTTACCAAAGAACATTACAGAACCTATATTTCTCCTCTTATATGGTGATGAATTGTATTAGTTGATTAATTAATGACAATAATTATGTACCTATCAATAACTACTAAATATTAGCAGACTCAGTATGTAAATTTATGAACATTTATCGTAAATAACGTGAAATAAAATACTCATCAAGTACAGTCATTCGAATGCAAATCATAGATTATCACGGAGAGAAAACATTAGCAATGTATAGAAACAAACTCATAACAAATAACCAGTGGATAGGCGAAGAGAGAAAAGTTTCAGAGACAAAATACATTTGTAAATGATTGTGCAAATTCAGCAGATTATCTATACTACCCCAAGTAAGAATCAGGGAAATCTACCCTCAGGCCTAAGAGCAGTAGGCCACTCGAGAACGGCTGAGCAGCAAAGATTAAGTCAAGAATCAGGAAATAGGTAGGCCTCTATCTGGAAACAGCAAATCGACGACAGCGACGATCTCTCACTAGCTAAACACCGGCTGACCCTTAAAACCACACCCCCATGGCACCTCAATTATACCCTAAAACTGAAATGTCCAACCCACATTTGTTTCAATATACTTTCAAATCCGTTTCTCAGTTGCTAATAATGGGGGTGTTCTGTCACACCACTCTCATCGTGATCTCTTTATTCACTAGTTTATTATTTTAAAGTTTCAGCATTACGACAGATCCTTTTCAGGAAACAATTTTTGAAAATAATCATATTACATATTTTACATGTTGCAAGTCTCTGCCCTCCCATTGTTTGTTTTCGCCATCTCATGAACAAAGTTAGAAGCTTCCACTTATCAGTAGTTTACTTTCCACAACCTTGGCAGACAATCAGCACATCCTGAAGGACATTTTCATGCTTTTGTGTTTCGCTCCTTATTCAAATCATGTTTCATTTCATTTATTTTTCTTTCAACAAATATTAACCCCAAACTGGAATGCAGGAGAGTAGGCCCATGCTTGTATTCTCTACAGAAAATAAATGAAACATTTATTATTTTCATGACCTGTAATTTCATTGCACACCATCCCAGCATTGCACTAACCCATGCACAGCCTGTGTTATTTTTAGCAGAATAATATTAACGTGCACAAAAACAACATTCGTTTTTTTATTATTTTCTCAAAGCCATAAGCAACTGCGGCCTAGTTTTCATGCGTTGGTACACGCATTAGTTTTACACATGCGCAAAAGCATTTCCCCTTATTTTAGCATTCATTAATAAAAAATCTTCACAGCACACTGTTCATATATTATACTGAGGGTTCATTCCGAGCAGGTTTTATTTACTCAAAAGTGTGCTCCGTCACTCACAACTGAATGCTGTATGAAAAGAACTCCACCTTTCTTGTGGCAAACAGTATGCACTCAGAGAAGTTAACACCATGCGACACATCTGATGGTACTGAATGTATTTCATGTATACGCTCAGGAAACTTTCTTGTTTTTGTGTAACACAGCAAACCTAACCAGCCTACTCCCAGAGACTTTTCTTCAATGATGTGCTAGTCATTTGTCTTTATTTTGCTCTTCTGGACATTCAAGCGTTTCATGGCAGTCTAAATAAAAAAAATGTTAGGTGACTATCACCTCTAAATAGGGCCACCAACGGCCTAAAGTTCCTCAGGCCATTGGTGTGAGGTTTCAGCTGATGCAGCCAGTGAGGCACCCCTGGCAGAAACATGATAGTCTTCCTGAAACGGGGTACTCCTTCACATTTGTGGTTGAGTTCCATGTCTGAAAACTCTAAATCAGACACTAAGCCTAAGCAAGACAAGAACAAAAAAGTTATACTCACCCATATTCTGTTCTTGCAGATTTCCACTATACTGACTGACATTTACAAATATGGAGTTGGGGAATATACACACAAACTACCTCGATCAGATTTTTGTGAACAGACTACGGGTTTGGAAATCCTTAAACATATTTGTTTATGCCTGAATCTCTGAGGGATTTCTGACGTCTTTGTGTCCAGGTATTTAATAAAATCACAAAGTAAACTTTAATGTATTAAGCAGTTACCACTAATATACTGGAGACTCAAAAAGAAACAATAATTCCTTAACATGAACGGTTGCAATTGTAGAGAATACAATATCGCCTAAAAAGGTGGGATGAGACATGCTTATTGAAAATCACCTTATATGTACTGTATGGCTTTGTTTTAACTCGCTCTATTTTCATCCTTAGTGTTCCTTTTTAAGAGCACTTCATACATCTATGGTTCTCTCTTTGAGAACATACAAAGCAGAAGTAATCTCAATTACTCTATCAGTAGGGTTTTGTAGGTTTTCTCATAAAAATATAGCCTTCGACCCTTATAAAAAAAACTCCCAAGGAGCCGGCTACACACCAAATTATTGCTACGCAGTGATGAAGCATGCAACCGGAGGGGGATGAGGGTAACCAGACTTTTAAAAGAAATATTCCTACATAGGGCATGAAAATAAATATTTTTCTCTGTTTTCTTCTCTTTGTGATAATTTGGTGTCCAAACACTTGTTTTTTTCTGTTTTAGGGTGGAGACTCCCTGCTACCTTTTGCTATATTAAAAATAGCAGCAACAATATGCACTGTTTAGATTAAAAACATTTAGCTCGATTTCATCAAATCAAGGGAATTCGCTGTGAATTAAAAGTCACTGCTTTCTTCAGAAATCAGAGGATTTTTCATGAACACCTATCTGTAACTCAAACAAAAGGAATGCATAATAACTTCTCTGATGGGGGAGTTATAAAGCTTTATAGTCACAGCTATTACCTATATTGTACACTAGTGTAATAAATCATGGGGCATATTCTTAAGGATTTATCACAGAGTTATCGGCCCTTTATCGCAGCCAAAGTGGCAATACATTTATCGCCCCATTCACAAGCTGGTGCTAACAGCCCATATCACCAGTTTACCTGCGATAGCAGGCGCTAAAAACATTGCCACAGATGACACCGGCAACTATCGCTAATGAGATGCAGAGTTCCCGTGCAAAAACCTGTGCAACACCACTCTGCAACAAGCGATAAGGCATGTTAGCAGCAGGAAATTAACACCTGCGCTGACCTGGTGTAAAATCGGATGACAGCCTGCACCATAAAAGGGAACCAAGGCCAGAGCCACACCTAAAGGGAAACAGATGCCATTGAGCCACTGATCATGCAGCTGGGAGCCCCAACCGGCCACAAAACCCACTGCCTCCACCCCTAGGACCCCTTCCCCCTGGGCACCGCCCCTCCCCGCCCCCCGGGCAAAGACATGTCACATCAACTTCACATAATCATGTACAAAATAATGCGCCTGATGTCGCACAATCACAACAGGTAACATGCATGTGTCGTCCCATTAATGAGCATCACGCACACACCTTTGAATTACCAAACAAAACATATTACTCAAAAAAACTCAAAACAACAATTTTGAAGACAGGTCTCCACGGGACAATCTGTTGGTCACAGCCTGCAAGACAAAATTCCGGATAAGAAGGTGTGTCATGCGCACATCAAAGGACAGAGAGAGAGAGAGATACAGGGAGAGAGAGAGAGGGGGAGAGAAAGACGGAAAGAGAGAGAAAGAGGGAGAGAGAAATACAGAAAGAGGGGGAGAGAGAGAAATACGTAAAGAGAGAGAGAGAGAAAGACAGAAAGAGAGGGAGAGAGAAACACAGTGAAAAAAAAAAGGGAGAGAGAGTGCTGACACACCGCACCCAGGCCTCACTGCTCCCCTGCTGACATTGGTGTGTCTCCAACCACGTGCTGGTATGCACTGCAGTTTACCAGGTCCCCCATGTGAAACAG
The DNA here is from genome assembly GCF_964263255.1 of Lissotriton vulgaris. Lineage (NCBI taxonomy): Eukaryota > Metazoa > Chordata > Amphibia > Caudata > Salamandridae > Lissotriton > Lissotriton vulgaris. Next base: position 450,709,919 of record NC_141697.1, read on the forward strand.
ATCCCTCATCTGAAACCGAGTCCAGAGTACATACAATTGCTCACGCCATCATCACCTGTCCGCCCCTGTGGAACCAGGCAGCTGCACCCCAGCCCCTCCTGCCACCCAGCTGTGCATGCCTGCCGCTGCTTACCCAGGCAGCTGCACCCCAGCCCCTCCTGTCGCCCAGCGTCTTGTGCCCACCCCTGCGCACCCAGGCAGCTACACCCCAGCCCCTCCTGCAGCCCAGCGGTGCATGCCCACCCCTGCGCACCCAGACCTCACTGCTTAACTTCCGCCACTGGCGTGGCTCCAAGAGGGCCTACCACGTGCTGGTGTAAGCCCCAAACCCTGGACCCGCCAACATGGCACCCTCCAAATCATGCAGCCCCGCTCCGCGGGCCACCAGGTCTCGCACTTGATTCTGGGTCTTGATTTTGCTATGGCAAAAGACATATCAGTGCACACAGCATCTTCCCAGGCTGCTGCCCACTCAGCCCTTGAGGTGCCACTAACTCTGTAGCCCGCAATGCAACGCCATGTGGCGGTAGGCCTACACTGCCCGCTGGTTCAGGCCTACACTGTGGTCCAGCAGAGCACTCAACAATCAACACTAGTCCGGACCGCCAGGACGGGGCATCATTGCAGACTGCATACCCGCTTAGCACTAGAGGTGCCCCTACCTCAGTGCACCGTAAGTCACTGTCCCGTGGCGGTGTGTCTGTGCCGGCCACAGTGTATCTGGTGCCACCAAGTCTGTGCCCTGAAAGTCATGGATCCTCTATGATTGAGTATCGTAGTGCGGACACCATCATGTCACCTCTGGGCCTGGGGAATGAGATGTTGCAGGGCCCTTGCCCCTCATGCAGAAATCATACGCATACACCCAGAGAGACAGTGGAAATGGCGTTGAGCACGTGTGTCCATGCCTTTTTATTGGCAGAGTCACATGTCCTGTGACTTGTGTGCTGGATGGGTGTGGTGTGGGTAAACCACCCATGAGGGAGTGGCTGTGGCATACTAACAACTATTCCTGTGATCAGGAGATAACTACAGGGAAGACCTGGGACATGTAGCATTGTCGTCGTCCCCCTGTGAGAGTAATGAGAGTAAGCAGAGGGGGCTGGCCTGGCGTATGCCAGTTCAGCGTAATGGCCCCAGGGCTCTGGGTGTGGTTCCGTACTGGGCTGAATAAGGAAGTAACTAATGTGTGTGTCCCTGTTGTTGTGTTGGCGCCACCCGGACCGCATTCGGCAATGTGTCACCCTGCGACCCAAGTCCAATGACATGAGCAACATGGACGTAAGGGGGAATCAATGACCCTACATTCATCCATAGTTCTACACTTGAAAGACCATATACATGACACAACTGTCTGATTATGAATGTTTAATGCACATTCAGTGGAGTGTTGCAGCTTTAGCAATACAGGGCCATGCAAACCCCACTTTACAATGTTGGCCCATGGAGGGCCAGCCAGAGTCCTTCAGGGAATGACTAGTCCAAAGGAAGAGGAAGAGTTCAGTCCGCAGTCTGATTGCTGTGTCATGGGCGATCAAACAGGATATGGCAGTCCATTTCAAGGCCTAAGGGGAGTGTTGCAGAGTGTAAAGGGGGACAGTGGAAGTTGATGATGCAGACGGCAGAACCAAGCAGAAACTGTCCATATGGCAGAGAAGAATGCTACTGCGTCCTTCATACCATGAAGGCAGATTCATCTGTATCTTCATCCTCTGCTGTTTCATGTGCCTCACGTGTGGGTCGTGGTGTTCTGTCTCCGACATTGTGTGGCAGTGACACATCAGTGGCCGGAGGTGGAATGTCTGCTGCACTGTGTGGCACTGACACTTTAGGGGGCGGAGATGTGGATGCAGTGGTAGCAGCAGCATGCATCAGCCCCAGGCCTTGTGGCAGCAATGCCATGAGGATGGTTTTGAGGTCATTGCGGAACCCAGCTTCCACTCGCTGTTGTGCAGACGTGGCAGTCGCTCTTTCCGCATTGGCCCACTCCATGGTCTCTATGAGCCTCTGTATGTTTCCCACCTCCCGGGCGAGATCGATGGAGCCACTCTAACTAGTCAGTCGTTCTTGTCTCTGAGTCAGGACTCGGGCGATACCAGTCATGGTTTGTGGGAGAGCATGGAGCAGACTATGGGTGTTCGTTAGGGACTGTGAGTGGTCCCTGATGGGACTTAGACACTTTTGTATGGCATCTAGTTTGGCTGCAATGCAGTCGAACCCCACCTGCACCTGTCCAGCCAGATTCTCCTGGCACCCCAACACACGGCGTTGGAAGGCCGTGTGTTTTTCGTGGGGGTCCTGGGTGGCAGGCGTGGTGGTCTGTACAGGGGGTGGGGTATCCTCGTAGCAGCTGGAATGTCCTGTTCCTGGAAGTAGGCTGTGGAGGCTCTCCACGAGCTGTTTGGAGGGCATCGGAGTCGAAGGTGTGGTGGTCCACTTCGTCATCAGAGATGAGAGGTTCGGGCTGCTCTGCAGGAGGTGTTGGGCTTCCCTCTGCAATGTGAAGGGAAGATGCAGTTTAACAATGTGTTCACATGTATGTTGTCGCATTTTACATGTTATGAATGTAGATGAATGTCGCACACGTTCTACAATTTATTCAGGATATTTGCGATATGTGTGCTGCTCTGTATTAATGCCTGCCATGCATTTGTGATAAAGTACCATGCATTTTACATGTTTACAGACGGACTGCATAACGTGGTACATTGTGACTGTTTGGGAGGAGCTGCCTATTTGATGCGGGACAGTGGACATTTTAATGACATCACAGATGTGTGTTTGTACTTGTACATTATTAACTCATACTTCCCTGCAATGCCAAATGTGATTGGCCAGTTTCTACACACATGCGGCACCAGTTGTGTCCTGTGATCTGTTGTGTACGTGTTTAAGTTTGTGCCACATCATTGTCAATGTTGATGTGCCCTGCATGTTATGTGTGTCTGCTGCACCTGCAGCTCTGATTTTCTGCCCCTTCTCCCTTACATGAGATATGCCTTTGACTTCTGTGCTTGTACAGTGCTGGGATTTTGCATACTTGGGTACATTGGTCTCTTGGTGGGAGTTGGGGGTATGGGGCATGGTTTGTCCGCAGATGTGCTCTACTTAATTGTGCATGTGTGCCATTATGCCCATCACCCCTGTCCCCCAGTCCCTGGTCGGTACTCACCCTGGCACTGTTGTGTCTGGTCATGTTGAGCAATGTCCGGTCCCCTAACTCCTGCCACCGTCTCCCCAATGATGACTGTGGACACCATTTCATCCATCTTGTCCAGCTCCTCCCCTGACGCTGGACTCCCACCTCCAATCTACATGCTGCCTTCCATTTGTTTGCGAGTTTCTGCTTGGTTTTGCACTTCACATCATTCCAGCGCCTCCTGACCTTTACCATTGTCCTTTTCAGCCCTCCAACTACATTCACCTTGTCCATGATGGACTGCCATATTCCATTTCTTACAGTGGAGGTAACGAACAGTAGCTGATGGTGTTCTACGACCTCTGTTATCAGGATCCTGTTTTCCTGCGGACTGAACCTCTTCTTCCTACTCTTCTTCTCCTTGGCATTCCCTGACCCTGAGGTCCCAGGCTGGTCCTCCGGGCGCTTGTGGGGTTCTGGTTGTCCTCTGTACTTGCTCCGGCAACATCCATTGTGCTTCGCTGTTGTTTGGCTTTTGTTTGTATGTTTTCTTTTCTACGTTTATGGTGATTTTTCCCACCTGACGTGTGTGAATTGCAGGCCTGTCCCTGGTTTTTGCTGATTTTTGTATTGCGATTGGCCTCATCGCACCTTTTTTGCATTCGTGTTTCGCATTTTTTGGGGTGACGCTTTGACTTTATCGCTGACATTTGACGCGTTATTGTGAGCCTATCGCATGGTACCGCCATGTTGAGAATACAACGTTAACACCACGTTATTTTACCACGATAGACTGCAATGTGAAGAGTTGCGTTAAGCTAATTTTGCGTTAATTATCACACGTTCTTGAGAATATCCTTCCATGTGTTGTCTTCCACATTTGGTGATCGCTTGCTTGACACTCTGAGGTGTATTTGTTTCAGTGTCACACCTTTCCTTCATCAGTACAATTCTGAAGAAATGTTTGCAGGGATGCTTCTGTTCACTCCACACAACACCTTCCAATGAGCACGTGCTCCAACGAAAAGCTTACACTGTTCAGTCGCTAGTCCATGACTCTATTCTAGCCTGGCAATGACTTTATTATTCAAACCTCACCTGACTCAGAGGGAATTTGAGTGTAGGGAAACCATTTATGCGGTTTTGAGACATCCATTAGAAGGTAATGCTAGTGATGACTCTTTTACTTATCTAAACCGCTGCCTCAGGATGAAAGACCCACATATGTGTCGTATAAGGCAAAAGGCATTTGAACCTTAAAAGCAAAAGCAAACTCATCCAGAGAAATGAATGCTAAGGACAAGCAAACCATTGTGGTGTGGGGGATTAGATTATTTGATTTAGTTTTAAGAAGCATTGGTTTAATTGTCATGCCATAGCACACATTCTCTCTCTTGTTTTAATAGGACTGGGAAAGCATGGGACAGATGTTTGTAAGGTCATTTTTGCTGTGATGTTCACAATTCTGCCACTGGGCTAAATATTTAAAGCAACTGAACAAATCAAAAATTCTCCCTTGCGGAGAAAACTGATTCAGAATTAACAGCTTGGGTTCACTTGTTAATTATGCATGTTTTCCCTAACAACCTTTAAATATTAACAAGGTATGTTTTTGCACTTATGAACTAAGCTACATTTAAAAATCATCTGCCTGGAGAACATAAGCCATTAACACGCCCTGGAACTGTGCTAGTGTCTGGCTCTTTTGTTCCAGTTTTGTTTAGGACATGAATGATGCATTAGACATGTAGGCACACAAGCAGTGCTTTGAGCTCTACAGAACCAGACACCCAACAGTACGTCTGTATTAAAGTCCAATTTACGCATGGCCTTGGGAGTTTATCCATTATTTATTATATTTGGTGAGAATCCCCCTTTCGAGACAAGAAATCTGTCTAAGAAAAACAATATGCTTATTAGAAGAAATTGGCAAAAAAAGAATATTTCAAGAATAAATTAATGATGCCAGTAGGTAGTTATAGTTAGGACCTAGTGACCATAGGAAAATGGCAACATTCTATTCCCAATAACTTTGGTGCCAATTGACAAATCTTCGCAAAGTTTTCAAAACTTATGGCCCGCTTCAGTACGCTCCTATCTTGAAGGTTTCGGGTGATTCAGCAAGCGGGCCGAGAAAAAAGGGGGGCCCAAAATGTGTTTTATCCATGCAATTTTCTATAGGAAACTTTAGACACGGCAACAGCCTGAACTGCTGAACGGAATTACACCAAATTTAGCAAAAAGGTAGCCCTTGGTTCAGAAAGAGCCCTTTTTGTTAAATGGTGTAAATCTGTTCTGTAGTTTTTTAAAATATTAATGGAAAAATAAATATATATAGCTGGGTGGAGCCTAGCCACACATCTCATCATGAGATATGATTGGCTGTCATCTTGGGACCAATATACATGATAGCACCTCATTAAAAAGCATTGCAGTTAATAGAAGGTTTTAAGACTTTATTTACATTATAAATCATTTGTTGATCGTACCATACTCATTTTAGGAATTGTGGTGTGTTCTAAGGTGATTTTACCAAGTGAAACATCCTTCTGCTGGGATATCATGACTCATGTTTGAGAGAAAACTATTTTCTAATGCTTTTCCCACAGAGGTTGGAAGGTGATCTATAAGCTAAACTGAGAGCATATTTACTGTAAATTCACATTATCTTTCTCAGTCATGTGAGAATGAAGTCTGACAATCTAGTTGTTCATTAGGAGGCTATTAAGAGGCAGAGGCCAGAGGCACAGACTCTGAAAATTGAAGGCAGGTAGGAGGGTGCGGAGGCAACAATATGACCACACTGGGCAGGCAGGAAGGGCAGTGGCAGTAAAATAGACTAGGGAGGGCAGTGGAAAGGAGGGCAGGGGCAACAAACCAACAATACAGGACTGGGAAGAGAGGCTGTGGCAATATAATAGACCATTGTGGGCAGAAGGAAGAGGCAGTGGTAGTACAACCATACATGCCAACAAACCCGATTCAGCCAGGAAACATCCAATGTTTTTAAGCCCAAATGGGCTTTATTTGATCTGTCTCCTGTCTACAATCTCCTCTTTTTCAATGTAAGTCAAAGGGGAAAATCAATACCCCACTTTTTTTTCAAAACCTCACTTTTACCAAGTTCAAAATGTTAGCAAGTATGGTACATTGGATAATGGAAGGCAGGAGGAATTGTGGTAGGGACATGGACTTGGATAACAGAGGACAGGAGGGACATGGAGAGGTGCACCAAGCTGACCCTACAGGGCAGGCATTAGGGTTTGCAGCAGCACAATACACCACACAGCGCCGGCGGGACGGGAGTGCATCACAACAATCCAAAGAAAGCAATAGGGAGTGGACAGGACCATGCACATGGACAACAGAGAACAGAGGGGAAAGAGGAAATGGTAGCTAGCTGACCATAATGGACAGACAGGAGAGAAAGCTGCACCATAACGGACCATAAAGAGCAGGAGGGACGGATCAGGGGCATTACAATGGAACAGACAAGCCAAGAGGGAGGGAATAGTTGTCTGCACATGGAATGTTCAGGGAAGATCCACGGGGCATATTATCAAGGACCGGTGTTAAAATTATCGCCGTTTTATCGGCAGGAAACTGCCGATAAAACTGTGATAATGGGCTTGATAATACGCCCTTGTTAATTCCCATAGAAGCCCATGTTAACACAAGAACATGGGCTTCTATGGGAATTAACAAGGGCGTATTATCAAGCCCAGTATCGCCGTTTTATCGGCAGTTTCCTGCCGATAAAACGGCAATAATTTAAACACCGGTCCTTGATAATATGCCCCCAAATTACTGGGGGATCGTTCTATCCAGCCTTTACACCGAATGCCGATTACAGGGCAAAGTGCCAGACTTGTGGCGCGGGTCAATCCTACAGCCCATATTTAAGAAGGGCGACAATACACAACCAAAAAACTATAGACTAATTGCCCTGCTGGATATCGAAGGAAAAACCTACGCAAACACCTTGCTGACAGAATTAACCAGATGGGTTGAAGACAATGAAATCCTCCCTTTCTACCAAACAGGCTTTCGCAAAGGCTGCTCGACTATTGACAACATTATGGCAATATCTTATTTAGGACAGCAAGCCAATAGCAGGTAATATAAGCCAGTCTATGCTTGCTTCATAGATTATTCAGCAGCGTTTGACGGAGTGCCGCGTGAAAAACATTGGTCCAAATTGCACAACTGGCAAATTCCTTCTGGCCTATTTAATTTAATCATTTCATTGTATAGTAATACTTGGATCAGAGTTAAACTGGCAAACAACATCACAACAAAAAAGTGTTTTACAAATAGGGGCTTAATACAGGGATGCGTACTTGCCCCAACACTTTTTAATTTATGCACTGCGGATCTGGGCAAGGTCATACAAAGCGCAAACCTAGCAGTCCCGAAAATAGGTGTCAGCAAAATTCAAATCTTCAAATATGCTGATGACCTTGTTGTGATGGATCATACAAAAATAGGCTTACAAAAGGCCCTCAGTGCTCGAGACTCCTATAATCTGTGCAATGAATTAAAGATAAATCCAGAAAAGACCAAAGTTCTTATCTTTGGTAATTGTAAAAGAAAAACATTCCTAAATTGGCACCTGGGAAAGGAGAGAATAACTGTATCACAGTTCTACAACTACCTTGGGTGCTGGTTGAGCGACTCAGGAAAAGCCAATATGCACTTACATAAAATGGAATCGAAGGCTGAATCAACAATATACACTTTGTGCAAACGACAGGAAAAAATGCAGAGTCCCACAACCTTACCAATCAGAGAAGTAGTACAAGCAAAAGTAAGGGCAGTTGCGGGATACACCCAGAAGGCTTTCCCAGGCAAAATGAGTACTATGATGGATAAAGCACAGTGTCGGGCGTAGAAATGTATTTTTAAATTACGAAAAATACACACGCAATAGCGCGATCCGCCTGGAATTTGGCCTGGTGCAGCAGAGCAAAGAATGCCTAGGCGCACATGCAAAATACTATTATTCGGTACTTAAAGCGCCGGACGGGAGCTTGAAGAGCAGGTTAAAAACCATCTATGATGGCCCAATCAATCCGTGGCAGGCTTATTTGCAGGAAGCAGTGGGGGTTTTAGGCTTGGCAATTCAAAATTGGAGCCGAATAGGCCTAACCTATCCGATTATCAAAAACGCAATAAAGAAACAGTGCTACCGATTATCAAGAGAAATCGATTTAACAAATCTGGAAAAAGGAAGAGGGCAACCTGGGATGATAACAAACTACAAGGAATACGAACTCCAGCCCTATCTTTATCAAGCACTTGGGAGAAAGGCCCTAAAAAACATCCAGTGGGCCAGACTTGTACCTCTCCCTATAAAAGATCTAAACCTGAGTTGGAAAACCTTGGAAAAGAAGAATCGATGCAGAATATGTGATTTTAAAACAGAATCGCTGCTACATTTATTATGCTGTTGCACAGGGCTCTTACAATCCCGGCTGAAACTACTAAAACCCATATGGCTACACAAAGGTGTTCGAACAACAAAAGAGGCAGTCACAGCTATATTTGATTGCACATTAACAACTGATCTGGCCAGAATAGGGAGATACATGCAGGAAGTCCGCTCAATACTGGACAAAGCTAATGAAACAGAAAATTGCATAAAAATTCACTCGATCTGCACAAAAGAAGTGATAGCTCATCAATAATGTTTTTTAAATTAATTAATGATCAAACTTTTATACTGTTTTATGTTTGGTTACAGAAAGACAAGATTTATAACTGTCATTTAATCATTCTCTTAAATTTTAAAGTGTAATATATTGCAAATGGTTTTAAGTAACTGTGCAATTAATACATTTGTGATTGATTGACAGAGGGCTGGGGACAAGGGGGCAGGGCAGGAGCAGCAAGATGACCATGGAGGTCAGGCAGGATGGGCACTAAAAGCAAGACACAACATGGAGAGAAACAGTGAGACTATAAAGACATACACACAGACCATGGAGGGAAGGTTAGAGGGGGTCAGGGGCAGCTAGCTGACCACACAGGGAAGGTGGGAGGGGCTGTGGCAGCACAGAAGACCATGCATGGCAAGCGGGAGGGTTAGTGGCAGTACAATGGCTATGCTGGGATAGAAGGGAGGGTCAGGACTCGGGCACAAGAGAGTTCAGGCGCAGGGGCCTCACAACAGACCACGCGGGGCTGGCAGGAGTAGCAGTTGCGGCACAACAGACCAGGGAGGGCAGAAGGGTGTGGCAGTAAAATGGACCATGGAGGACAGGAGGAAGAGGATAGGGGCATGGAATGTGGATAGGCAGGGTGGAGGTGGCAGGGACAGGTTACAGTCATCGTACAATGCTAGGTAGGTGGGAGGGGAGTGGCAGCTCAACAGAACACTTAGAGTAAAAAGGAGTGTCAGGTCAATGGAACATGGTGGGCAAAAAGGATGGAGCAGGGGCATGCACACAGACATCGAAGGGCAGGGGGAAGGAGAATAGGGGTAGCAAGCTAAGCACGGAGGCTAAGCAAGAGGTCAAGGATGGGGCATAGAATTGGGCAATGAAGGGCAGGAGGAGTGGACTGGTACATCTTGCTAAATTGAGGGCAGTGGCAGCATATCAGACCATGAATGGCAGGCGGGAGGAGGCTAGTCCATGGATTCAGACAACAGAGGATAGAGAGGAGTTAGAGCTAATTCTTCAGAGAAGGCGGGAAGGCCAGTGGCAGAACAGAGGCCACACAGGGATATAATAAGGGAGCAGGGACATGGACTTGGACAATGGATGACTAGGAGGAGGGAAGGCAGGAGCAGCAAGCTTGGGTGGGAGCAATGCCAGGTCCTGCTTCCAACCCCCCACCATCCATTGTGATATGCATGTTACTTAATGTAAAAAAAAAAATAGAAATTTGATGAAAAAAACAAAGATTACAGGGACGGTATAGTTAGACTCAGATTTCACTCCTACACAACCAGTGAAACTCAGCAGTTATAGTTACCTGAGCAAACTATAACTTACGCCCCCGCAATGTACTGCTAATGACCTCAGACATTACATCATTCATGACATGGTCAGTTACATCACTCATGACATCACTCATAACATCTCAAATGAGCTGTGAATGGAATGGAAATATAATAGCTAGAACTTTATTTAGGGATAGTGTGTGTATATTAACACCCCATCTTTTTCTTTACGTGTAAGAACCATTATAATACGCAACGTGCCAAAATTAATATGGCTGATAGCCTTTCACTCTAAATTAATGTGTATTCCATTGTTTAAGTTGATGGTTACAATCCTAAGTATGTTTATTATGAATAAGCCACGTTGACAAAGATACAGGTATGGCGGTCATGGGGCAAGATATGCTGAAATGGCATTGTATGCATATTAACACTTGTTTTCTTTTCTTTATTGTATCAATTCCTGAATTTTCACATCGTGATCAGGCCAATATGGTCGCCAGCTTTTTGGATTAAAGTAATATGCAGTCCTTTGTTAATGTTGGCAACTGGAGCCATTTTTACATTCAAATAAGGATGCAACAATGACGTTTTGTATTGTTATCAAGGTTCAGACGAGCCAAAATGCGTGGATCACGACCTTTGCAGATTAAATAATTCCAAACTACAACATGAGTGCTGATTTCTTCCTTGTAAGAGTGAGAGGAGATTAAATACATATAAATAAAATTCACTGAAAAAAACACAAGTTTCAGGGACATTATAGTTAGAAATTAGCATTTAAAAAACCTCAGAAATTCACTGAAAAAACCACAGGTTTCATGGACGTCATAGTTAGTTGGACATTTCACCAATACAAAACAAGAGAAAATCGTGCGTTACAGTCAGTTGTGCTAACTGTAATTCGCGCCACCGCAATGCACTGCTGATGACATCACATATTACATCACTCATGGCATGGTCAGTGATATCACTGATGACATCACTGATGACATCTCAAATGACATCATTGATGACATCATCCACATGATCATCTGATGCACCTCCTCACACCCTAAAATACAGGCTACCATTCTCGAAACCACAGACACACCAATACTAGTACAGCTACAATATTCTGTGCACTATGCATGCAAACCTCTAATCAGCTACATAGCATTGATACAGTCTTTTAAATACTCAGTTATTACCTATGCAGTCTAGGAATCCTTCTGTCTGTCCCATGCACTTGTCCATTCACCCATCCAGCACTATGTGTGTATCCTATCACTCTGCCAATACCTAAGCACTTATAAATTTAGCATGCACTCTCTTTGCATGCATAGTCATATACTTAAGGAATGGCCTAGCCACTGACCCTAGTACAGGTACAATGTTTTGTACACTATGCATGCACATCTCTAACAAGCTACATACTATTAATACACTCTTCTAAATACCCAGTTAATACCTATGCAGTGTTGAAATCCTTCTGTCTGTCCCTATTATTTCTCCAATCACCCATCCAGCAATATCTACGTATCCTATCACTCCGCCAATACCTAAGCACTTATACATTCAACATGTACTCTCTTTATAGCACTCAAACTATTCTAGTTGTTAGTCATGTACCTATGGAATGGCCTAGCCAGAAAAACAAGTACAGCTACAATATTCTGTGCACTATGCATGCAGACCTCTAATCAGCTACATAGCATTGATACAGCCTTTTAAATACTCAGTTAGTACCTATATTGTCTAGGAATCCTTATGCCTGTCCCATGCAGTTGAAATGAAATGAATTTGTACTTGTAAAGTGCACTTATACCCCAACCAGGGTTTCCTGGCGCAGTACGCATACCGCTGTGGAACCCTTCCTAGCTTTTCCCTGTGAAATATCCACTCCTTGGCACCCCCAAGGTGAAACCAGGCATCCCAGCACTGTTGGGGTCATTGTGGAGATTAAGAAAGCTATTGCCCAGAGTTTCAGAGTGGGACCCATGATTAGAATCGGCATCAAGGCGAGAATTATCAGGTCAGAGGAAATTGAGCCCACGACCCGCCGAGGCGGGAATTGAACCCTGGTCCCAGGCCAGACCTCTGCATCAGGGTCTGCCACTCTAACCATTAAGTCACACTTCTCCATTTCTCCATTCATTCAATCCAGCACTATCTAGGTATCCAATCACTCCACCAATACCTAAGCACTTATAAATCAGCACACACTTTCTTTGCAACTCTGAAATTACTCCAGTGATTAGTCATATACTTAAGGAATGGCGTAGTCACTAACACAAGTGCAGGTACAATTTTTTGTACCATATGCATGCACATCTCTAACCAGCTACAAACTATTGATACTCTCTTCTAAATACCCAGTTAGTACCTATTCAGTGTAGGAATCCTCCTGTCTGTCCCATGCATTACTCCAATCACCCATCCAGCACTATCCACTTATCCTATTACTCCACCAATACCTAAGCACTTATAAATTCACTATACACTCTGTTTGTACTACTGTAATTATTCTAGTTACTAGTCATGAACTTATGGAATGGCCTCGCTACTAACACATGTACAGGTATAATATTTTTGTGCACTATCCAAGCAGACCTCTAACTAGCTACATACTATTGATACACTCTTCTAAATACCCAGTTAGTACTCACACAGTGTAAGAATCATCCAGTCTGTCCCATGCACTTCTTTAATCACTTATCTACCACTAACTACTTATCCTATCACTCCACCAATACGTAAGCACTTACAGATTAAGTGTTCACTCTGTTTTCAGCACTGTCATCATTCCAGTTACTAGTGGTATTCCTATAAAATGACCTAGGCACCAACACAAGTACACATAAAATATTCAGTGCATAATCCCTACAAATCTCTAAGCAGATACATACTATTGGTCAACTCCATTAAATACTGAACTAGTACCCATGCAGCATAGGATACCTCCTGTCAGTCTCATGCAATGCTTCAATCACCTATCCAACACTATGTTCTTATTGTATCAGTCTGCCAATACCTAAGTACTTATGGGACAGATTTACAAGCACCCTGCACCACCAGTGCACCACTTTTTGTAACGTAGTGATGACGCCAGGCACTCCTTCATATTTACAAGTAGAGGAAAATCCACCCTGCGTGGTTTTTCCTCTCCTTGTAAATATGACCCCTTCATACACAGAACTTTGCGTTGAAGGGGCATTCCATTGTTAGTGCTGTGGGTGTTCCCACGCAACACCCATAGAACAAGACACATCTCCAAATTTATGAGAAATCATAAATCTGGAGATGTGTGTGAATGCTGTGCCATCCTAGAGTTGGTGTAGCAAGGTGCAACGAGGAGAATTGTTTTCATTTCTCCTAATTTCTTCTTCTTTCAATGCATGCTGCATTCCACAGCATACATTGAAAGAGGAAAATGACTTTACTGATTGTTTTTGTGCAGGAAGGTGTCCCTTCCTGCACAAAAACAATCTCCGCACAACACAGACATCCTTGCACCATGGTGCAACGGTGCCTGTGTCACCGCATGGCTGGAGCTTGTGCATCAGTGCAGAGGGAAGGACAGAGTTACAACATATTCATGTACATATGTCACACCCCTGTGCTTCAGAAGTGCTGCAGTGCAACTAAAGAGCTTGCAGTATCACGCTGCAGTACTTCCTCATAAATCTTCACCTATAAATTCACCATGCACTACTAATGAATTTGTTCAGTCAATCATACTGCATACATATATTCAACCAAACTTTCACACATTTGTATTTTTTTGAACAATTTTGTATTTTTTTGGTGTTTTATCAAAAAATGAACAAAAAAAGAACAAATAAAACAAGAAACTTTTTGAATTAATTATCATTGCAAAAACAAACAAAAAAAATTGCGCAGCACAAACTGCATCTAACAAGCAAAAAGGGTTCTTGTAGGAAAAGAGATGCCTCTCTAACGATGCTCCAACAAGAATGATTAAAATGGGTGGGGTCCTTCAATAGTTGCAGTGGGAAATTATATGAACAAATGAAATCTTTTTTTTTTAGGTCACATCGAATCTACGCACTCTGCGCTCACAAAGCATGCACCCGACGAGACTTTGCGAAAATATATGTAAAAATAATACATGTTTATTATAAGTACAAATATATTATTTTTATGAATATCTTTGATAAGCTCTTGCCCTAATATGTATATTAAAGATACATACATATCATTTTAGAACATACATATTTTTTTTGACCCAGTGCACCCCAGCATGTATATGATGTCACGCAGGTCCCGCCACTGCGCAAGCGGTTCGTACCGTAATGTGCATGTATCGCTAATGCGTGGGAGCAGGAGTCGAGGGCTGGTCGCATACCAATAGCTCACATCACATCATATCAAATGTATATGATGTAACTGAAAAAACACGCAACTGTCACACACCGTACACGGATCCTTCATGACTTTTCTAAAATGGCGGCTACAATCCGCGCACCCACCGTGATGTGTACGCTTTGGGGGGGGGCGACTCCAAATAAATTTTGTATTTTTTTTTTTTAAAGACAATAATAAACATTTATAATACAATAGAAAATAAAACTAAAAAAACTAAACAGTATTTCAGTTTGAATTTAAAAAATGTTTTTGTTTCATTTTTCAGAAAAATATATAATAATATTTAATGAATAAAATATTTATAAATAAACAGTTAAAAACTGTAGAAAATCAGTACAAAAAAATAGGTATAACTACTATTACACTTAAAAATCAGCATTTAGAAAACCTTTGAAATTCACTGAAAAAAACATGTTTCAGAGATGTTATAGTTAGAAATTAGCATTTGAAAAATCAGTGATGTCATTTGAGATGTCATCAGGGATGTCACTGGCCATGTCATGAATGATGTAATATGTGACATCATCAGCAGTGCATTGCGGGCATGCGAGTTATAGTTAGCAGAGCTAATTATAACAGAGGAATTTCTATGGTTTTGTACGAGTGAAATGTCCAGCTAACTATAACACCACTGAAACCTATGGTTTTTTCTGTGAAAAAAAAAAAAAAAAAAAATATATATATATATATATATATATATATATATATATATATATATATATATATATATATATATATATGAGAACACAAAGTTCCTCCTCTGTCTGCTCTGCGCTCGTGGTCACAGCCTCCACTCCAACAACAAGAAGGATACAGACCATAAAGTCAGCAAATGATGTTATTTATTTTAGCTCCACAGAACCAAAATCAGCGACGCGTTTCGAGAACAAGTGCCCTTGTTCACGCTCGCAGAATTTTGGCGTTTGCAAACTCATTTTCACCAAATGGTATGTATGAAAGAATTTGGGTGCACAATAAGGAATCGCAAATTTTGCGATTCCTTATTTTGCGATTGCATTAAAGGAATCGCAAATTTTGCGATTCCTTAAATGCAATGTATTAAGCAAAAAAAATTCCAAAATGCCCTTAAGGAATCGCAAATTACCACCAACTTCTAGTTGGTGGTAAGTTGCGATTTCCTTGAAAAATGCACATTTCAGCATTTTTCAAAGTGCCATGTGACGCACATACATGCCCTTAGGGCATGTATGCGCGCCACATGTGCACCCATGCATATTTCAGGGGTGCAACAGGGTGTCCTTTGGACACCCCTGCACCCTTGAAATTATTCTCTATTTGCGATTAGCAAATTGCGAATCGCAAATTGAGAATAATTTCCCATTCCTTCCTATGGGCCAGGAGGCCCATAGAAATGAATGGGAAAGTATTCCTTAATTGCGAATTCACAATTTGCAAATTCGCAATTAAGGAATATCAAGAAATCGCAAAAAAATCGTGATTTTCTTGATACATACCAATTAGCGATTCTGAAATAGCGATTTCTTAAAAATCGCTATTACAGAATCGCTAATTGGATACATATGGCCCTTTGTTCCTTCATTATATTCAGGATGACTCTGTTTGACATCCTGCTTAGGGTTGATAGAAGAGTTTGTTAAAGACAAACAGTGTGGCTGGCCATGGTTCGGCACCTCAATTTCAAAGTTAATATACAAGTCCATAATTTGTGCACAGCGCATCAGGAGCTTGCCACACATATGCTCCACTGTTCAACAGATACCAGAAGTTTTGAAGAAAAGGACGGTGCACCAAATAACGAGATTCAGAGAACTTCCAATGTATCCAAAAAGTGAGTGAAGAGTTATGAACTCTGCCATGGCTCGGCTGTGAAAGAAGGAGGGTTATGCATGGGACTAGCTATCCCATCATGTAAAAAATCCTAGCTGCAGAAATGTCAACCAAAAGCCATCCCAGCCTTGTGGGAGAGAAGAATCTCCTTCACAGGGATCTCTGACACCTTGTGGTGAAAGACAGAGATCCCTGGAGATCACAAGGCAGATCATCTACATTCAAAACCACTGATATTGAGACATGGAATGTGAGGGCCATTCATGCACATGTAACTCAAAGAAAAAGCAAAGGGAAATGTATGACATTGTTCTGCATTCTGTCCATCAACTGTTGTTTTTGCATTTGTTTTTTTTTGCCAAACATATTTTGATTGGATTTTTACAGAGTACAACTTATGTCAATGCTATCAAGTCACCCCACGCAGGGGGTTAGCTGAGTTCAACAAGACTGTGAGTGGCTGAGAACACATAACATTCATTATAAACCGAACCCTGGTATCACTGGATTGCTTAAAAAAGGTTACAGTTTCTTACATTTACGGAGTATGGTTGAGATCGTTAACAGCTATTAATGATAGCCAACATGTCAGCATGGGTCCCATCTTACTTTTGTGTCCCTCATTCGGAGGAAGCCACTAGGATAGCATTCATGTATGCAGGAACAGTCCTCAAATGGGGGATAACTAAAACAAAAAAAGGAATAACCCCTCCAACCTCCCCTAAAATGGTGGCGGCAGTGTTCAAACAGCGAGTCTGACTAAGGGCGCGTAAGGCAGTTTATAGTTTAAAAGAATGAAGAGCTCTAATGGATGAAGGGAATACAGCAGATGGCAGACCTTGTGAAAGGAAGGTGACCGGGGGACCCACTTGAATTCAAAGTTCTTAATATTGTCCCGAAAGTTTCCATAATCGAGAGTGCCAAAGGGAAATTTCTGGCGCATCCTTCCTTTTCAGGCGGCTGCTAGGGTAACCTTCGCTGCTCCTATAAAGAGTCACATGATTGTCTTGTCTGCTCGGGTCTGGTGTTCTAGTGCAGGATCATAAAGCCCCAAAAAGACCCCTGCCATGATGGTCGGGACTGGGTATTCTAGCATATCTTTAATGTGGGCAAATATTTCTTCCCAAAAGGGGCGGATAGTCGGACAATCCCACCAAATGTGTTGGAAGTCTCCCAGCAGCCCGCACCCTCCGCAGCATTTGTCAGTGGTGGTGGGAAAGATTTGCTTAAGCCTAGAAGGATGGAGATACCAGTCCATCATAGTCTTAAGGTGGGCTTCCCGTAGTTCAGAAGAATGATTGAATCATGTAATGTCTGTCCATAGGTGTCCCCATTCAACGTCAGAGATACCGCATAGTAGAATGCCTTCCCACATGGACACATATCGTGGTCTTGGGGAAAACATAGTGGTGAAGAGAAATTTGTATATAGATGAAATCGCCCCCTTCATAGTTGTGGTCTTAGTGAGGAAGGTTTCAAACTCCGTTAGAGGATGGGTAGCTGCTTCTCGCATTTGCAGCGTAAGGGCCCAGTGCATCAAATGGGAGTAATGATATTGCTCCGTATCTCCTATGCCATAGTCTTGCTGGCAGTTGTCCAAGGTGAGGGGTCAAAGCTATGAAAAAGGTGAGTCAATGGAAGGCATCCTTCCTCCGTCCAAGCATCAAAAGGTCCCTCTTGAATGCCAGGTGGAAATACTGGGTTAAAGTGGAGTGGTGTAAATGGTGAAGGGAAAGAGGTCCATCTGTCATCTCCCACTACTGTATCCCATACTTTCAGTGTAGTGCGTGTGGGTGTAGAAATGTAGGCATTCTTGGGTCTGTCTTTTTTAGGGCGCCAGACCAAGTGCCAGATAGTCCTCCCAGTCACAGTACGGTCCATATGTAGCCAATGTTTGTCTGATTCCCTTTTTGACCACTCGACCAGGACTCTTAACTGTGCTGCTTTATAATATAGCTGAATATCTGGGAGGACCACTCCACCCTCCGTGCGGAAGCGACGCAGCAGGGAGAAGGAGAAACGGGCACGTCTCCCTTGCCAAATGAAATGCAGGATCATAGTTTTAACTTGGCAGAAGAAGTCTCACTCTAGTTCCATGGGCAGGGCCTGGAATTGATAAAGAAGCTTAGGAAGGAGTGTCATTTTCACTACATGTATCCGTCCGAGCCATGATAAGAAGAGGGGTTTGCTCTTTGTGAGGTCCGTTTGGATGCAAGTGAGAATGGGAGGAAAATTAGCAGCGTAGAGCCTTTCTATCTTCGGTGTCAATTGGACTCCCAAGTATTGTATGGAGGAGGAGGCCCATAGGAGGGGGCTAATAGGTTGGAGCCTCTTGACCTCTATTTGTGATAATGTGAGGTTAAGAATACAGGATTTACTAAAATGTATTTTACAGCAGGAACGCCCAGTCAACCCGATCGAAGGCTTTCTCCGCTTCCTGACCCACTAAGACAGCGGGTATCTGACGTCTGTTGGTCTTCTCAATGAGATGAATAAGTCTACAGTGGTTATTGTGAACTTGGCGGCCTTTAATACCCCCAGATTGGTCAGGTTATATGAGGTCAGGTATGAGGTCATTCAGTCGTTTGGAGGAATACAATTTGGCGTCTAGGTTTAGAAGTGCGATGGGGTGATATGAGGCACAGTGTTGGGGATCTTTCCAGCGTTTCGGTATCACTGAGATCATGGCCTCAGTCATGGATGCAGTGGACTTGCTATCTTCAGCCATCATATTATAGAGCCGCGTGAGGTAGGGGCAGATGTCAGGAGAAAAGGTTTTGTAGAAAAGAGTGGTACACCCAACCGGGCCTGGGGCTTTGTGGGGCTTAAGGGCTTTATTAGCAAAAGTGACTTCTTCGTGAGTAATGGGAGCAGAAAGTAACTCGTTCCATTCATTGGAGACCTGAGTTAGGGGCATTGCCCGGAGATAGTCTTGTTGGGCGTCCAAATCTAAGTCATCTCTAGAGTAAAGAGCTTCATAAAATGAGCCAAAGATCTTGGCCTTGTCTTCATCCCTGTGTGTGACCTCCCCGGAGGGACCCTGAATTCCACCTATGTATTTCCTCTCCAGTTTATCTCTTAGTTGCCTAGCTAAGTGTTAACCGATTTTGTTGCCATGGGAGTAAGATAAGTGGCGGAGTTTAAGGAGTGTGAACTATGCTCTGTTTTTGTAAATAGCACAAAGCTTGGCGTGGAGTGCTGTCAAATTGTGAAGAGTTTGCCGAGTGGGATTCAGTTTGTGGGCGTTTTCAACAGAAGTCAGTTCCTGCTCCAGTTGATGGTCTTCCATACCTTTTGGCATTTTTTAGGGGAATTAAGACTTTTGATGTTCCAGGTTCCAATGGTGAGTGTCATACTATCAATGGGAGATATATCTACTCTTTAAAAAAAAACATTCCAAGTGTGTACTGTGTCTCCTCCAATCCCGTGGGAAGCTTGTATTGCCCCTTCACTTCATCTGTAGGTGCAAAGATGTCAACTGGCCCACCAGAGCTACAAGTTAAAAATCCACCACTATGTCCCACCGATATCCCCCTAGATCCCCAACAGAAGAAAAACAAGCATAAATCGAAATGCGATTCCAAGAATTGCTAACAGTGCTCGGTTGGGAGCGCAATGTCCCCACGGATACCAGAGGGGACAACAGGTCCGAGGTCCCCGTCCACGCCCACCCCGGCACCAAACTCAAGTGAAAAACGTAACATCTTCTAAATGCAAATGGAAACAGTAACATGTACAGGACCCTCCCATAGAAGAATCACATCCAGATCGCGTGTAAGGGAGAATAAGGCATGATGCAAGCCCTAGTGCACATAAAAGATCACCGCACACTTATGGTACCAGCAGACACCCTAACACAGTTGTAAAAACAAGGTAAAGGCACTGTTCTTACATATGGATAGAAGGCAGTCCATGGTTGCTCAGTTCCTCCCCTGGACAATGGGGGCCCCAGAAGTAAAGACCTAGGAAGATCTTGTTGATGAAAATCTTGGACAGTAGCCGGGGAATGGCCATTGGCCTTGTGTTCCTCCCCAGTTGTCGACTACGACAGGAAGAAACGATTTGTGGTATTCTGGGAGCTCTTTCAAGAGTAGAGGATAGACAGTCCATTGTCTCACGAGCGGGCCTCAGAAGTCCAGCGGCAGCCCCTACATGTGCCCACTGAACATCAAGAGGTCGAAGGTGGCCCAGAAGAATGCTCTCCATTTTTGTCTTGTGTCGGGTTTAAGTAGTCGGTCTGAAGACCCAAAAGCTCCAGTCCTTCCTTTAAGTCACTGATGTGGCAGCGTTTGTTTTTAAAATCAAAACTGGGTCTGAATGGTTATGTCCATTCATATCTAATGTTATCCTCCCGCAGTTTGGTAGTAATGTCTCTAAACATCTGTCTTTGCACCATAGTTGTTGGCACCAGATCTTGATAGTTGGAGCATGGATGATTTCACCTTCAAGAGACCAACCACGCACCACCGCACCCAACAGCTGCCTCGCCGCTGCTGGAGAAAAGTCACTGAAGACCAGCTGATCACCTCCCTCGCCAAGAACCCACCCACTGACCCCACCAACCAAGACGCCGCAGCCCGAAACCTCAGACAGAGGATCGACGACTGCTCCAACACCCTCACACTGCTCAAGAAACCCTCTAACAGCCACGCCAACAAGAGAGCCACTTGGTTCACCAACGAGTTCCAGACCTCTAAATGTGCATTTCAGAAACTGGAGAAGACATGGCTCCACGAGGCACACCGTACAACCACACAACCCACAAGGACGCCACCTGCAGACACCACCACCTCATCAGATTAGCCAAGAGATCCTCCTTCAAAGATCACTTGGATAACAACGCACACAACAGCAAAGAGCTCTTCAGCATCGTAAAGGAACTCTCCAACCCCAGCGCCACCGCCAACGACATCCCGCCCTCACAAGAACTGTGCGACTCACTAGCCATCTTCTTCCACCGCACGATCGTTGCCATCCACAACAGCTTCAACACCAACTACACCAGACTCCACCTCCCCTGTGAACACTACCGACGCCAACTGCCTGACCTCCTGGTCCAATGTCAAATACAACGAGACACGCAAGGTCATGAACTCCATTCATCCAGGTTCTCCGTCTGACCCGTGCCCACACCACGTATTCAACAAAGCAGAAGCAGCCATTGCACCCCAACTACGAAAGGTCATCAACATCTCCTTTGAAACATTGACATTCCCGGAAATCTGGAAGAACGCTGAAATCAATGCCCTCCTCAAGAAACCTAAAGTGGACCCCAAGGACCTCAAGAACATCCGGCCCATCTCCCTGCTCCCGTTTCCGGCAAAGGTCATCGAGAAAATCGTCAAAATGCAACTGGCCCGCCACCTCAAAGACAACAGCATCTTGGACTCGTCCCAGTCCGGATTCAGACGAAACCAAACACTGAGACAGCCCTCATCGCAGCCAGAGATGACATCAGGCTCCAACTACACAACGGCAAAACATCAGCCCTCATCCTCCTGGACCTGTCAGCTGCCTTCGACATGGTCTGCCATCGTACTCTAAAGACACGCCTCCTAGAAGTCAGAATCCAAGAGAAGGCTTTAGACTGGACCACCTACTTCCTCTTTGGCAGAACCCAGAGAGTCCGCCTCCCACCCTTCTGATCCAAAGCCACCGACATCATCTGCGGCGTCCCCCAGGGCTCATCCCTCAGCCCAACGCTGTTCAACGTCTACATGGCCCCCCTCGCACAAGTGGCCCGCCATCACGACCTCAACATCATCTCCTACGCTGACAACACACAGCTTATCCTCTCCCTCACAGAGGACCCACACACCGCCAAAACCAACCTCCACGAGGGAATGAAGGCCGTCGCTGATTGGATGAGGAGCAGCCGTCTGAAGCTGACCTTTGACAAGACGGAGGACCTCATCCTCGGACCCACCCCCTCAGCCTGGGGCGACTCCTGGTGGCCGACCACACTGGGAACAGCACCAACACCCACCGACCCTGCAAGCAATCTAGGATTCATCAACGACTCCTCCCTCTCCATGTCTGAGCAGGTCAACGCCGTCTCTACTCCTGCTACAACACCCTCCGCATGCTCTGAAGGATCTACAGGTGGATCCCGACCGAAACAAGAAGAAAGGTGACACAGACCCTTGTCAGCAGCAGACTGGACTACGGCAACGCACTCTACACAGGAATCCCAGCCAAACACCTACAACGACTACAACGCATCCAAATTGCCTCCGTCCGACTGATCGTCAACGTCCCCTGCCGCAGCCACACCACCCCCCCACCTGAGAGACCTACACTGGCTCCCCGTTGACAAGAGGATTACCTTCAAGCTCCTCACCTACGCACACAAAGCACTCCACAACGCAGGACCAGCCTACCTGAACAGCAGACTCAGCTTCCACAACCCCACCAGCCAGCTCCGCTCCACCAGCCTCGCCCTCGCTGCTATCTCCCGCATCCAACGAACGACCTCCGGTGGCAGATCCTTCTCCTACCTCGCCGCCAAGACCTGGAGCACCCTCCCTACCCACATACGCCAGACCCAAGACCTACTTGCCTTCAGAAGACTCCTCAAGACCAGGCTCTTCGAGCAGTAGCAGCACCCCCCTTCCCCTCAGCGCCTTGGGACCATCACGGGTAAGTAGTGCGCTTTACAAGTACTCTGATTGATTGATTGATTGATGATTTTGGAATGAGATGGAGCTCTTTGTCCTGGCTGCCTGCAAGACTGCCTCCGTCCCTTTGAAAGAATGGAACTTTGCCAAGATGTTGCACAGCTTTTTCTTTTCACCAGGCTGCAAGTTACCCACGCGGTGTACCCTGTCCAGTTTAATTTTAAGGGCTTGTGGGGCCAGGATCTCTGCAAACAGCCTCTCTACAAAGGCCGCCAGGTCGGGCCCCTCTGCGCCCTCTTCAAGGTCTCTGATACTTATGTTCTCCCTCCGTGACCTATTTTCAAGGGCCTCCATCTTGTGCAGACACTGGTGTAGATGGTCCTGAAGGAGGCGGATATCTTCCCACAATTCAGTAGATAGTCGCTCTTGCTCCTGAGATTGCGTCACCAGGTCAAGAACTCTGGTGCCCATGGAGTCTATGTTTTGTTGGAGGGAGATCAAGCGTTCCGTTAGATCCGTCCTTAGCTGATCTATAGAGGATTGAATGTCCTGGCTCAGGTCACTGCGAAGTTCAGTTTTAAAGTTCTTGAACATAGCCATTAAATCAGCCTTTGTAATCGCCATTTCTGTGGCTCCTGTGTTGTCCCACAGTATTAGGCATTTGTCTGAAGGGACGAAGAAGTCTGACACTTTACCCGTCTGTTTGCTCATCGTCTTCTTCGGTGGCACATGGCGTGGAACAGGCTGGGCCCTGGGAAGCTAGCAGAGATGGCAAAGCTGTTTATGCCCCAGGTCGCAGGCAGTCGAGCGGGGCGATTAAGTCAGATAGAGGGCTGCCAGGCCACCAGACGCGACAATAGCGAGAGACAGGCAGTCCCCTGACTAAGGACCTACTGTTGGAGACGTACCTTGTATAGTTGGCGCCAGCATCGCTATGCAGGAGTGCAACTGGCAAGTAAAACCTGATGCAAGGAAGTATAATCTGGTGCATGCCCAGCTGGGTTGAAGAGGAGAGGTAATTCACCTAGTGTATTTGGTGCAAATCAGGTCCGGGCTGTTAGTTATTGGCGTCTTCAAGAGGCGTGAGGCACAAAGGCCAGGGTCCACCTCCAGAGTGCGATTGACACCTCCGGGCCAGTTTTGCCGCAGCCATGCAAGTCCAGGGGGAATCCAGAGCCGTCTTGCGAGGTCCCAGTGTAGCCCAGTGATATTGTCAGCCCTAGATCTTTAACTTGAGGAATGCAGCAGATTAAAGAGTCAGGGGCAACCAGCACCCCGTGGAGACAGTGAGTATTTGACTAAGGTGATCCAAAGAAGGTGCCGATCGCCATTTGCATGTCGACGACGGCTGCCATTTTAGAGTCAGGCAGGCACAGGAAGGGGGATCAGGGTGGGGGCCGTCTCCAATGCAAAGCCACTAATGGGGCCCCCTCGGTATGGTGAAGCTAGCGGCAGCCGCTGTGGGTCAGTGGGATGCGGTCGTCAGACGTATCTCCTGGTGGGGATCTCAGCCATCAGTGTCCTCAGTAGGGTCCTGAATGCCATTTTGTGCACTGCCGCCTTCCCCCTCACACCGCAGATTTCTTTTTTTTTATTGATAAAGTTTTGGGTTTTTTTTTGAAGGAATAACAGCATATACATTTACAGAACGAATATTTCCACTATAGCAAGACAAATAAATTCATCAAGACAGAAGTACAAAATAAAACAGAAAAGTACATGTGCAATTCTGGCATTGCCTTTTTCTAGATCCATTCCGTAATAGGTGCACTTATTTTTTCTCCCATTACCCTCCTCCTTATCCCTTTAGTTTTATAAATAGCCAGTTCCAGATTATACATTGACAATCATTTTTCTCGCCAGCTGAAAAAAGAGGGTGGCTCAGACTTAATCCAATCTTTTGTAATAAAGGCCCGTATTACAGCCATACATATAAAAAGAGAGCATTTTGTAGCCTTGGGTCGCGGCTGATCCACAATTGTCGAGTCACACCCAGTCAATACCAGACTAAACAAAATTCGGAAAGTTTGAAGCATGAAAAAAACATATGCACTGCATCAGCTGCAAATAAACCACACCTGTTGCATTTTGTACCTGTGGTCAAGCTCCATTTAGAAACCCTCCTCAGAGTATAATATAAATAATTTATGGCCATGAAATGCTGTGACCGCATCATCCCTGTAATAAGAACTCTGTTGGCCAAGGTGACAGATTCCAAAATATTAACTTCAGATATCCCGAGCTTAATTGACCAATTAGTTTGACAATTTTCAAAATCATTTGGAAATTCTTGAATCAAACAAGAATAAAATAGACCAATTGATGTATTTTTCAACATAACTTCAATAAGATGAATTTTGATCATTTGGTGTTCAGATACTGTGCCTAAGTTCTGTAAGCAGCTACGAATTTGGAGAAATTTAAAAAAATCATTTTTCGATAAGCCAAAATTACTTTGTAAGTCAGCAAAAGAAACTAAATATCCCTCTTTAAACAAATCCCCTAAACAATAAATCCCTTTAGTCTTCCATCTATTCATGATTTGATCGCAAAAATATAAGGTAATAGATCAGATTCAGTAAATGGAGTATATACATTCAATTTCTAAATCCCCATATGACGCCTCACCAATTTCCAAACAGTATAGGCGGCTATTAAGATCTTAAATGTAGTTTTCTTGAAATAGATGGGTTTGATTACCTTAACCAAGCATCCCCTTATCTCCTCACCCATCACCAGCTCATAAATAGATGGAGTATTACACAATGGGCTAGTTCTAGGCATAGAAACTGCAGGCGAGGAACTTAAAAAACTTGAAAACATCATCAAAGACTTGGAGAAACAAATAACTGACGACTAAACTATCACTGACACCAAATCCCTACTTGAGAAAATTGAGAAAACAGTCTCAGAATTTTACCGTATCGAACAAAACAAAAAATCAAATAAGGTCAAGAAGGATATCAAAGTCTTTTCGCTTGAACGAACTTACCCCTATTTACAAAAAGATTTTTATACAAATCGCAACTTTTACCAAAATCAACAAACTCCTAGACCCAGGGGTCGTTTCAATAAAAGAAACACTGTGGTAGGGTTTACTGATTCCTCTGCAGACTCATCTGACAGCTCAGATCCTGGTGAGGGCGGCAGTGGGTCTACACGTAATCAGACTCCTTGTTTATCCAGAGGCAACCCAGAATCCCAAAAGAAAGGGATGGTCAAACAGCAGCAGAGATGGCACCGCCTCCCGGGAGAACGCCAGACCAGACAGAAATTTTACCAGTGGTAACAGATATTGGTAATCTTAACACTATTCCCATTTTTAACATCTCCAACCATAGACTTTCTACTCAGGAGTTATCCATCCTAAGCAAAGGTTTATCCTTTGTCCCAACCACCTACCCGAATTTTCTAAACCTCCAATCTGAATTGCTAGGCTTCTTCCGCAAATTAAGATTGCGTTCATATTTTGAGCTCAATCCTTCAGAACCAAGAACTGTTACAACTCCATTTCGACCACCCTCAACTTTCGCGCCAACATCTAATATGATTCCAAAAGAAATCATAACTTTTGAAAAGGTCATCCTTAAGGAAATCTCTTACTATGGAGAAATCCCATCTGTTCATACCATACAACATCACGCTGGAAGAAAAAGTGGCAATCAGTTCCCTTAAAAATAACACCAAGTTGGTCATTAAATCAGCAGATAAAGGTGGCGGGATAGTTCTGCAAGATATTGAGAACTACAAAAACGAGCTCCAACGTCAGGTATCTACTACTGACCATTACTGCAGATTACCCTATAATCCTACTAAAGATATTCAAAAGCTTATCAAAGACATCACAATGGAGGCCCTGGATAATGGCATCTTAAGCAAACATGAGTATAATTTCCTGAACATTACTAACCAAGGACTCCTGTTTTGCATACACTGCCTAAAATCCACAAAAGGATGGATAACCCCCCTGGTAGACCGATACTGTCTGGTTGTGGATCAGTGCTTGAACCACTAGGTCATTATGTTAACTTCTTCCTAAAGGATTTTGTGCCTGTAACTGAATGCTACATCAGAGACAGCATGCACATGATAAACTTTATCGAAAATTACTTTTTTGATCCTGAGCGTGAGACTCTATGTACATTAGACGTAGAGTCTCTATATACAAACATTCCCCAGAGAGACTCCCTACTTGTAATGGAAAGTATTCTAAACACCAGGACACGTCCCGATAGGGTGCCTACCCTATTCATAATACAACTCCTAGAGATTTGTCTCACACAAAACTTTTTTCTCTATGACTCACAGTATTACCAACAGGTGCGTGGCACTTCCATGGGGGCTATTTTTGCCCCCACCCTAGCGATACTGTATATGGACTGGCTAGAAACTAATACCATTCTGTCCAGCAGTAATCCATTCCATCGGGGTATACACACCTGAAAGCGCTACATAGTCGACATCTTTCTAATCTGGGGTGGTTCTACTGAGGATTTCCCAGGGCTATTGCACTGGCTGAATAACAATTGTAATGGTCTCAAATTTACCCTGTCTCACAGTAAAGAAAACATTCCCTTCTTAGACTTAACCATCCAACACCAAGACGGGATTCTATATACATCCCTGTTCCGCAAACCCATGGAAAGAAACACCCTCCTTAGCTACAATAGCTGTCATCCAAGGGCACTGAGGGACAGTTTACCTTATTCACAATTTCTCAGACTAAGGAGAAACTGTTTTAAGAAAGAGGATTACTTTACTGAGGCAAACACCCTATCCGAGAAACTGAGGACTAGAGGCTACCCTAGGCGCCTGATAAAAAACTCCATGAAAAGGGCCTGGTATTGCCCTCGAGACACTCTCTTGGAGCCCAAACCCAAGGAAATCACTGAAAAAACAGTATGCGTAACTACCTTCTCCACCATATCCAATCGTGTAAAACAATGTATTAAAAAGAACTGGCACATTCTGAACTCAGGTCCCCTGAATTGGGAAATGCCCCTCTTTGCATTCAAAAAAAGCAAAAATCTCAAGGATCAACTGGTAAGGGCTGCTTTACCACCCACAATTGGCAAAAATACTACACTCCATGATCATTGGTCGTTACCTCCTCTACGTGGTTATTCTAAGTGTGGTTCATGTGTGGTGTGTGACTTTTCAATTGATGGAAAAGAATTTGTATTTAAAAATGTAAAAAAGGAATTGCGCACCTTTACCAATTGTAATAGTTGCAACCTCATCTATGCAATCTTTTGTCCCTGCAATCTTATATATGTTGGCCAGACAAAACAAAAAATCAAGCTGCGAATATCCCAACATCGCAGCCGCATTAGGTGCAAAACATTGAACTCTCCTTTGGTGGAACATTTTTTGGAGAAAGGGCATACTGAAAATGAGATCCGATGGACAGTGATTACACAAATCATCATACCACCCAGAGGAGGCGACCTGACTCGTATGCTTAACAGAGAAGAATTGAAATGGATTCTGAAAACAGACAGTTTGAACTCTGGTTTGAATTTGCAGGATGAATGGACCGCACTAACCTGATTCCACCAAAGTGATGTATTAGAGACTCTGAAAAAAGCCAAGCATCCACTTTCATTCTAAAAATACCCTTGGAATTGTACTGTTTCTTTAAATCATACTACGTGAAATGCAATGTTGAATGCTGTGGTAAATTGTCACCTTGCATGCAACTTCACTGTAAATATGACTCACTCAAAATGGCCGCCACAAAATGCACCCCTCGTTTATTTCTATGTCTCAAGCCTCACTTGTCTTGGCCAATCACTGCACACCCGCCCCTTTTTAAACTTCCTGGGTTGATTGCACTAGCACACCAGTGAAGAATTCCAAGACCGTCCATATCGGTGAGTAAGCTAGCAGTCTTAGGTGTTATTCCTTATCGGAACATCGAATCCAAAGGTTCCTAAATCCGTCTTTATTTCTACAGGCTTCCTCTGGAGTCGCCCGGTTACGATTGAGTAACGCGGCAACCCATATTCTAATTAGGTAAGAATCACGCACTGCCATGGGTCTGGCAGCTTAGGTAGCACTCATATGTTAACCTCCTGGTAACTTTTAAATTACTTTTCAATATAGAATTGCTGGTCCAGGCAACCTCGCTCTCCAAGACGACTAGATACTATTCTTATGTCACCTCGGTAAGCTTACTGAGTTCACGAACTCCACGACCATTCGCGACATAGGCACGTTATTCAATCCATCCCACCGATCGTCGCCTTAAATGTGCACCATCGCATTAGGCACTAGCTATCACCAAACCCACTTCGAGTATTAGCTCGTGTACCGAAAACTTCATCACACCCGTTGTCAAGACTCAGAACGCCCACTAGCCTCGGCTCACTCCGGCTTCGTGTAATTGAATCCCTACTCAACCTAGTTAATTCCACCTCTTCACTGGCCTCTCGTGGAAACCTTGCAAACACCTCCACCACGGTAACGTCTGAATGCGCACTGCACAGAGAGTCACTTTTGCTAAATAATTAGTGCTCTGTTTTTAAAGTATGTATTTTTCCTTCTT
This sequence comes from Lissotriton vulgaris, assembly GCF_964263255.1. Taxonomy (NCBI): domain Eukaryota; kingdom Metazoa; phylum Chordata; class Amphibia; order Caudata; family Salamandridae; genus Lissotriton; species Lissotriton vulgaris. Next base: position 450,739,345 of record NC_141697.1, read on the forward strand.
TTCCTTTCAGGCATTTTGAGGTTTTAGCGATAAAAGGCAATATATGTTTTGTCCTGATGATGGTCCCCGTTATTGTTTAGGGGGACCGAAACGCCGTCGATTTGCTTAAGCACCCTATACACAATTTTGATTACTAAACTGTTGTAATGGTGCTGTTTGTCATTTTCTGTATAATCAGTATTTGAACAGAACAACGCTTGTTTTGCCTTAAAAACCTGTCTAACTTTCCACCAACTGTAAACACCCCGCTAAGTGTTGGGCACAGGCTTGTGTACCACACGGTGCTTTTGTGGAAGGTATCTTTATGGTATTCAGAAAAATTGTTTATTGAGTAAAACTCGAATTACCTCTGTCCAGCTGGACATGTCATTCTAAAATATAGATTTGATTCCGTCTATATTTATTGGTTCTACATTTGAATACGTACGGGACCACTGTTGTTTGAATGAACATGAAATGCTGTGACCGCATCATCCCTGTAATAAGAACTCTGTTGGCCAAGGTGACAGATTCCAAAATATTAACTTCAGATATCCCGAGCTTAATTACCCAATTAGTTTGACAATTTTCAAAATCATCCGGAAATTCTTGAATCAAACAAGAATAAAATAGACCAATTGATGTATTTTTCAACATAACTTCAATAGGATGAATTTTGATCATTTGGTGTTCAGATACTGTGCCTAAGTTCTGTAAGCAGCTACGAATTTGGAGAAATTTAAAAAAAAATTTTTTCGATAAGCCAAAATTACTTTGTAAATCAGCAAAAGAAACTAAATATCCCTCTTTAAACAAATCCCCTAAACAATAAATCCCTTTAGTCTTCCATCTATTCATGATTTGATCGCAAAAATATAAGGTAATAGATCAGATTCAGTAAATGGAGTATATACATTCAATTTCTAAATCCCCATATGACGCCTCACCAATTTCCAAACAGTATAGGCGGCTATTAAGATCTTAAATGTAGTTTTCTTGAAATAGATGGGTTTGATTACCTTAACCAAGCATCCCCTTATCTCCTCACCCATCACCAGCTCATAAGTAGATGGAGTATTACACAATGGGATTTGAACTTTGTCCCGACAACAAGTGGGCTAATAAATTGTAGAGCGGTGGCTACATAGTAAAATAAGAAGTAAGAAATACTCCACCCACCTCGCTCTTTGGGAAGAATCATCTTTTTATGGGCTCTGCGGTGTTGTTTATAGCTCCACAAAAATCTAGAATTTACCCTCTCTGAGTTTTTTAAAACATATCGGTGGAAATTCAATGGGGATTGTACGAAACATGTCTAAAAATGTAGGTAGTATCAACATTTTTTAACACGTGAGCTCTGCCATATAAAGATAGGTGGAGATGATATACTCTTTCTAATATTGCATTGGGTTTTGCCACTATAGGGTTAAAATTTAATTCTGGGATATTGGAAACAGGAAGTGATATCTCAATTCCCAAATATGTAACTTCGGGAACGGTTACTATAGTGGTAGGGGGGTTATCTCCGACATATAAAGTCTGAGTTTTAGAAAGATTCAGCTTGTATCTTGAAAAGAATCCAAACTGTGCCGCTAGATCACTGATGGCGGGTATTGCAGTTTCTATATATGTTGTGACTATGACTATATCGTCCGCCTAAGCCAAACGCTCGATAATCGGTTTGGGCTAAGTGAATTGGTTTAATATTTACGGAGGAATTTAAACAATTTAAAAAGGGATCTATATAAAGTGCAAAAAATAATGGTGAGCATGAACACCCTTGCCGTGTACCACGGGTGATTGGAAATGGAGAAGATGTTTGACCGCCCAGTAGTATAGAAGCTGTAGGAAGGTGATACATGGCTTTCAAAGCTGTTAAAATACCTGGGCCGAATCCCTTTCTAGTTTAAGAGTCCCACATATATGCCCAGGCCACCCTGTTGAATGCTTTTTCAGCATCCAACAGGGTTACCCCAATAGAGGAGCTAGTTGCCTGAGCCCAGTCCAGGAATATGATTAAACGGCTAATATGATCTGCCGTATCACGTGAGGGAATAATGCCATGTTGAAATTTTGAAACCAATGGCGTAATAATACCGGAGAGGCGTGAGGCCAGGATCTTAGAATAAACCTTACTATCCACAATAATTAGGGATATGGGCCTAAATGAAGATGGTAACAAAGGTGATTTATCTTTTTTCAGAAAAACGGTGATAATAGAAGACTGCCAAGAAGATGGTGCCCTCCCTTTTTGGGCTTCCAGAAAAAGTGTGGTCAGTACTTTTTTGAGAACAGCGCAAAAGACCCTAAAAAATTCCAGAGGGATAGCGTCAGGTCCCACAACTTTACCTGAGGCTAGTGACATTAAGGATTGCTCAATTTCTTCCCAAGTAATTGGGGTATCCAATTGCTCAGACTCCTATAATGACAAGATGTTGTTAGGTAAAGATTCACTAAAATCAGCTATCCTTCCTTCAATACCTCCGATAATATCCTCTGTATATAGGTTACAATAAAGCTCACGGAAGATCTCTAGTATTTCTGATGGAGTATCGTATAATTGCCCTGAATCATCCATGATTTTATCTATCCTTGCTGATACCTCCCTCTGTCCAACTTTTTTGCTAAAAGTCTCCTTGAGTTCTCTCCCACTTCATAAATTTCGGATCTGAAGACAGCAATTTGTTGGGCTAAATTTGTGGCAAAACATTGATACATTTTTGCTTTCTGTATAGCTAAGTTTTTTAAAATTTGATCAGTATTTTACCCTCTGCTACAAGCCGTCATCAACTGAATTTCAGCATCTCGCAGTTTACCCAACTCAATATCTTCTGCCTTCCTGATTTCACGCTGTTAGCGAATTGAATAGCTTAAAGTTTCTCCCCTGACCCCAGATTTAAAAGCATCCCACACTATCTCAATTGATGCTGAACCTTGATTAATTAAAAAAAACTCAGGGATCTACTTCCCCATATACTCAATATAAAGAGGATCGAGTAGTAATTTCCACTCAAAGGTCCAAGGCCTCGGGGATGAACTAAGATTAACATCAAAATCAAGAGTAATAGGGTTGTGGTCCGAGATTATTTTGGGAAGAATTTCAAACTTAACGTTTTTGGCAGTATTTACATATCCAGCTGTTACAAAAAGTAGTCCAGACGAAAATGTTTCTGATGCGGGTATGAATAAAAGGTACTCCCCGGAGCTCCGCCTCCCTTCAAATAACCTATGTCTACCACCCCGAATTCATCAATAATCCCTTTCATAGCCTTGAAAACATTTTCCTTCATACCACCATAAGTATAATTGCTAGAAGTGTCAACTTTCCCATCCAAGTGTAAATTAAAATCCCCACATAAGAATAGACGGCCACAATGCTAGTTCTATGCTTAGCTGATTCACCATATCACCACCATCTCAATTAGGGCCATAAATAGTACAGATAGTGAGGACTGAAGCCTCAAGCCGTAGCTCACTAATTACCCACCGACCTAGGGGATCTTCTTTAACACTTATACTAGTGCCTCGCCCATGCGTTATTAGTATGGCAACACCTCTTGTGGTTGTACCCTGCTGGGAATAGCCAATTAATTGAAGGCCTAAGACTTTAAACCAATTGCTGTTCTTCCAATTTATATGGGTTTCTTGAATACACAGGACGTCAACTTTCATAGTTTTCAAAATTTGAGCCATAATACCCCTTTTCCTCCTATCATTTAGGCCACAGATATTCCATGAACATATTTTAATTCTACCCATTTTCAAAACAGACCATACAGAAAATCAAACAAACAATGCTAAGACTATCCAACGTAACAATTAAATAACATAATTTGACATGATCATGCATTTGTATTGCACCAAATATTCCTTTACGGTTTTTTCTTGCCCCACACAGCAAACCCACCCTCCCCTGAAAACCCAACCCAATCACCCTAGTACCCACCCAGAAACCCACCCATGTGAGACACAAGGACTGACAAGTCTCCATAAGTGATGGAGAGAGAAGCTAACCTCCCCCCCACCAGTCACCCCTGCTCTCTAAAGCAAACAAAGACAAAGAAAAAGCATATCAAAGTCATTAATGTAGCAACAAACCACGGATACAAGAAAAGATAGCATAATTAAAGTCCAGTCCAGTCCATTCTATTGCTAAGATGGATCAAAAACAAGACATTAAACTATTGTACCTAAATAATTTCTAGCAGCTATCTCTGAAACAAAAAAAAGTGTTTTCTCTTTATAAAGAACCTTTAACTTGGAAGGATTTAACAGAAAAGCTAAGGCTCCCTTAGCTTGAAACTGAGGTATCAACTGTTTGAAATGTCAGTGCTGTGGGACTGTTGCCTGGCAATAATCAGGGCGAACGAAAAATTCCATGCCCTTCCCCTTCCTCTTTCGATCAGGTCTTGATAAATCATATAAAGTTTCCCGAAGTAGAAAGTTGTTTAAGCAAATCAGAATTGCTCTAGGCTTCTCTTCAAAAGAATTGTTGCCAGCACGTTTATGGAAGGGAAATCGATGAACTCTGCAATTCACGCTCCCAGTTCCATTGAGTTAGGTCAGGAAATGCTTCTAAGAATAACTCTTAAACAAACTGCCAGATATTACTCCCTTCAGAGCCTTCGGGGATGCCTAAAACTCTAAGGTTATTTCTTCTTGCTCTGTTCTCCAAGTCAATTAACTTCCAATTCATGTCATCTCTGAGAGCAGTTAATGCAGCAACTTCTGACTTCTGTTCCACCATTTCATCTTCCACTGTAGAGATTCTAGTTTCGGCTTCGACAACCCGTATGGTCAATTCACTTGTTGACTTGATAACCTGACGCACTGTGTTCTGCATTTTACGTACTGCCCCTTGTGCACGCAAAGCTTCTGCCCTTGTTTCCTCACGGTGCAATGTAATCGCTTGGAGAATTGTAGCAAGAGTGATTTCGGAGTCAGATTTAGAGACTGAGTCAGGGTGATTCCCTTGATGAGCATCATTTTCATAAAGAATTGAAAAAGTAGTGCCAACAGGTCCTTCAGACTCACTAGGTAACAAAAGCAACAAAGCTGTACCATTTGCCCCAGGAGAACCGTACTCACTATGAGGAGGGGCCAGTAAGGGGGGCCATCATTTGCCAAGTGCTGAATAGAAGATACTCGTGTCGCAGGAAGAGAAGCTGAGAGGGACACTCTTCGAACTGTATTAACTCCCATAGAGCTGCCCTCATCTTCCTCCAATGGGATAGAGCTAGTTAGGCTCCTATCATCAGCCCAATCAGTTTTGATGCTATCAGTGACTGATAGGTTACATAAATCCGACATTGAATAAAATTTACCGACAGAGTCCCCGGAATCTGCATCTGAAGTAAGTATGGGCGGAAAATTCGTTCCGCTCGACGAATTTGCGAATTTCCCGCGATTTTGTGATCCGAGAAACGTGCGAAATCACGGCAAAATCCGCGAATTCGCGAGCGGGACAAATTTTGCTCAGGAAGCACTTACAGGGTTACAGCAGGTGCCCAAGTTGAAGCTAATTTCTTTGTAACCATTTACAAAATGGTTACAAAGAAATTAACTTCAACTTGGGCACCTGCTGTAACCCTGTAAGTGCTTCCTGAGTGGCGCCTCGTTGCCTACTTGCAACTATTCTCTGACCCTGCTCTGACCCTCGAAGCAGGATCAGAGAATAGTTACAAGTAGACAACAAAGCTCTGTGAACAGGTAGCACTTACAGATATAGATAAAGCAGATGCCCGAGTTGAAGGTCAAATTCAGTAACTCCTTAACACCTTGGGTGCTATGGGTTTTCCCGCTGCATGCTGGATCCTTTGAAATCCCATTGTTCATGACAAAGCCAGCTCGTCATAAGCGCAGGGCAGGTAACACCCATGACGAGCTGGCTTTGTCATCAGCACTGAAGGGGTTAATCAGCCCCAAAAAAATGTGCACTTTGTTGAGGCTGGACAGGTGTGCTCTCTCCCCATATCTACAGTCAAAAAATAGCTATGATGCTTGATGGAGGCCTTTGCATCCTTGACATTCACGAGTGCAATCCCCGTGCAGTTACTGTAACAAGTAGCTTCTTTATCCTCATCTGCTGCTCTGATCGGTGCCTGACCTTTTATACACACAAGAAGAGGCATGTGAACTCGCAAAGAAGCCCCCCCCATTTGCCTCCCCACACACTAGCGGTGTGCACTGTCTTCCCGCCCTTTACATACTGTGATGGACAGCTCACTCGAGGTACCCCGGCGCCCTTCGGTGCGATGGCAAAGTTACACACACACATGGTCACTGGAGGCAACTCTTCTGGCCCTACGCAGCTGTAGTGCAGGAAAAGCACTATACATTTACCCAACGAGGTAGCACTTACTGATTAGCCAGTAGAAAGTACTCCAGTTAAGTATGGTGCAAAATCGCAAAAAAATCAGTGATTTTGTGGGAAAATTCGTGACTTCGCAGATTTTTTTGCGTTTTCCCACGAATTCACAAACCGCTGATTTGCAAAATTCACCCATACTTAATCTGAAGTAATTTGTTGCAGCATCCCTGACCCAGAAATAGCAGTATCCATCTGTAATGATGTTTGGCCCTCCTCGTTGACTAATGCCTCTATCGTTTTCTGTTGTGTAATCACAGATTGTTGAGGTTGCAAAGCAGGAGGAAAAGAGCTTACTGCTTCCGATAATAACGTTTTGGCCTTAATCTGGGCTTTCTTTTTAAACATGACCGGAATTTTAGGGTTAATGCCATATACTTTGCCAGTAATTTTTGCCGGGTTACCCAAGTCTAAGGAAGAGGATCTACCTCTTTGGGCGGAACTGTTAATTACTGCAACATCCTTGGTGGCATTAGCACATACTTGACCCTTTGGAGTGCCCATAACGCCCCCAGCTGGACCAGGTGACTCCGCGGGAGCCGTAATTACAGGTGTATCAGCTGCTGTTGCTGTTGTGGCCTGAGTACACAGCCCTTTCCCTTTTCCAATCATTGCGGAGCCGGTAGGGTTCTTCAGGACCATAGACGCTGTTTGTGGAGCACCGGATGGCAAAAACGGGATCCCAATCCAACACGGATTTTCCAGGTCTTCCGCGAGCAGTGTCAGTGCCTGCCGGGAATGCAGGGCGAAATCAGTGGAAGACACAGTTACAGGCACCGGCGAAAGTCGAAAACCACTGCAGCGTCTGAGGGCCAGCGGGAAGCCCGGGAAGACAGAAGAGCACCGTGGGGCAGAACGAATCACTAAGCACAGGTAGGATTGTCGCGTCTGATGGAGCCGTTGACACCGGGCTAAATCGTGCAGCATCCCTCAGCGATTATAAGTAATTCAGGAACCATTCATCTACAGTTTTTTTTCTGGAGCTTTTCCAAGTCTCCAAAATCAGATAGACGGGGAAAGTTTACAGGCGGGGAGCAAGGAGAGCCTGTCTCACTCGGACAAGAGCCTGTCTCACTCGGACAGCGCTTCGTCCACCATCTTGCCTCACATTACCCCACTAACTTCCTCACACACTGGATTTCAGCCGCTCCGGCGATACCAGAGTCAATCGGAGCAGCCCCGCAGGTGCCCCACACTCTCCGCTTCAGGACGGGAGCATGGGTGTTACAAAGGCAGCTCTACAGTCGCCTAGAGCCGAGCCGGAGCAGTGCATGGAAAAGGAGCCGAGACGGTCTACGGCCGATCGGCCATCTTGCACGGCCACGCCCCCTTTGAATTGGTTTTTGCACAGGTAACACAACCCAAGTGTCACCAGAGATAAAAAACTACAGCATTGTCCTGCATGGCATCAGTGAGACCCGATAGATACAGTCCAAATAGAAAAAAAAATGTCTCCAGGAGTAATGCTGATGTATCCTGGACATGAGTAAGAAAACACTCCACACACTCAGGGAGTAGCATTGATGCTATTACCAGCAGCCAAAGAGCTTGGATTGAAATGGATGTCCACCGTCCCAGAATCACAGCGACCTTTGACAGAAAGAAAAAGAGGATCAGCTTGAATGTTTTACAGTGCTATGCACCTACAAATGATAGTGAGCAAGAAAAAAAAGAATAGTTTTACAACAGACTCCAGTCAATCCTGGAGAAAAGCCCTCAGATAGAAATCAGCATACTGATGGGGGACCGCAATGCCAAGAACAAAAGCAACAACACTGGATATTAAGAAGTCATGAACAACCATGGCCTTTGCGACATGAACAAAAGTGGTGAAAGGCTGGCAGAAGTGTATGCCCTAAATGTGATAGTGATAGTGATAGGCGGCAGTGTGTTTCCACTCAACGGAATACACAAAGCAATGTGACCATTCAATCAGATCAACCATGATCTGCATTGCCAAGAGGTTTAGGAGCTCTCTGCAGGTTGTGAGAGAGATGGGAGAAATGGGCATTAAGTCAGACCATCCCCTTTTCATGGCCAGGCTGATGCGGATGTATGACGGTACAACACGTACCGTTTCAACTCGTGCCTTTACAATGCGTCTTTAACAACGCAAGTCGCTACAACGACTTGCGTTGTTGGGCGCGGATAGTAAATAGTATAATTTACTATTCTAACACCAGTCCCCGTGGATAGTAGGAAAGGTGTTGGAATAGTAAATGTACTATTCTTTATCCTTTAGCGCCCTCCAGCGCAAGTCGTGGTTACGACTTGCGTTGTAAAGGACGCGTCGTAAAAGCACTGCGGGGTAACATCCGCGTTTAAAAGGATGTTCCCCCGGCTGATGCTTAAGTTGAAGAACGTGTGGATGGAACCAACAAACTGACACCAGGGATACAACACTATCCTCCTCAAAGATGCACAGAAAGGTAGTGAAAACACAGTCACTCTCAATAGCAATTTTCAAATCTTGCAAGAACTAGGGAATGACAGGGAGGCAGTAGAAAATCAGTGGGAGAAGATCAAAGAAACAGTGACATCAACCTGCCAGGAGGTACAGGGTCCCAAGAAACTTCAGCATAAAGAATGAATCTCTATCAAGACTCGTAGCAAAATCCAAGGGAGAAAGGAAAAGAAAATTATAGACAGCACCAGCCAAACAATAGAGAGCTAAGGGTTAGTACATCGAAACCAAAAAGGAAGCAAAGAGAAGCTTAGAACCAGACAAGCAAAGTTTCATCAATGGTCTTACAACAGAAGCCCTGGAAGCAGCAAGCCATGGAAACATGAAAAAACTGTAAAACATATTGAGAAAAACCTCCTGGCAGATACAAAAAGGCAGAAAGACCTGTTAAAAACAAAGCTGGGAAGATATTGAAGGGAAATGAAGGCCAACAATTAAAATGGGTGAAGCACTTTAAAAAACTGCTGACCCAGCTCTTGCCACAGTCTCCCCTAGACATAGAGCCAGCTAACAAGGACTTTCTAATAAACTATAGCACACCAACCAAAGAAGAGATATGGCAAGCCCTCAAAAATCTGATAAATGGGAAGGCAGAAAGTCCTGACACTATTCCTGTGGAGGCACAGAAGTCAGATATTGAAATATAAGTGGACATGCTCTACCCGTCGTTTGAATGGATCTGGGAAAAGGAAAAGGTGCCATCACACTAGAAGGAGGGATATCTCATGAAGATCCCCAAGAAACATAACTTGCAAAATTGCATGTTTTTTTTACGCTTGTTCCTAAATATACGGTCCTTGTAACTGTTGGTCTTTTCAGTGAATTTCAATGCTTTTTAATTATATTTCCTAACTAAAATGTCCCTGTAACCTGAGTTAGTGAGTGGGTGGTCGAGTGGTTGTGTGTGTGTGGAAGTGGGTGTCTGAGTGTGTGGTGGATGTGTCAGTGCATGTGTGACTGTCTGTGTGGGTCTGGGAGTAGGTGTGTGACTAGCTGCAGGGTCTGTGAAGGCCTGTATGGGTGTGCACATGTGTATGTCAGTGTGAGAGTGTTGGTGTGTGAGAGCCTCTGTGGGTGTGTAAGTAGGTCTTTGAGTGGGTGTGTGTTTGGCTTTATGAGTGTGTAAGTGAGTGTGTGATTTGTTTCCTGGGTCTCTGAGTGAATGTGTGAGTGACTCTCTGGGTGTATGAGTGGTTTACTGGGTCACTGAGTGGATGTGTGAGTGGCTGTGGGGGTATGTGAGTGGGTGTCAGTAGGTTTTCTGTATTGGTGTGTGAGTCGGTGTGTAAGTGGTTGTGTGGGTCTGTAAGCATGTAAGTGGCTATATGGGGTATATGTGACTGTGTGAGAGGGCGTATGAGTGCCTGTGAGTGCATGTGCCAGTTTGATTGTGGGTGTTTGAGTAGTTCCCTGGGTTTCTGAGTGGATGTGTCAGTGATTTTATGGGTCTGTGAGAGGGTGTGTGAGTGACTCTATGATGTGTGAGTAGGTATGTGGGTATCTGTTGGTCGGTATACAATGTTTACAACGAAGTTTTTACTACGCACTACCACTACAATGCAGGCATTACCACGCATACCATTACAAAGCATTGCGCTGGGGGGCGCTCTAGGATAGGGAATAAGTATAATTTTATATCCAACACCTTCCCTAGTGTCCACGGGGACTGGAGTTGGAATATAAAATTATACTTACCACTATCCAGCACCTCTAAGCGCTATGTGTTGTAACGGTATGCGTTGTAAATTCTGCGTTGTAATGGTATGCGTGGTAAAAGTATGCGTTGTAATGTCATACATCCCTGTTGGTATGCAAGTGGTTGTGTGAGTGGTTCTATGGGTCTCTGGGTGGGTGTTTGATGGACTGTAAGAGTGGGTAAGTGTGTGTATGTGGTTTTATGGTTCTCTGGGTGTGTTTGAGTGGATCTATGGGTGTGTGAGTAGTATACTGGATCTCTGAGTGAGTGTGGGTTGTACAAGTGTGTTACTGTGTGGGTGTGTATGTGGGTTTGTGAGTGTGTGACTGGCTGTGTGGGTCTGTGAGTGGGTATGTGAGTGGTGTTGTGGGTCTCTGAATAGTTGTATGGGTTGCTGTAAATATTTTGAGTGAGAATATGAGTGGTTATGTAGGTGTGTATATGGGTATGTACCTGGGTGTGCGAGTGCCTGTGTGGGTCTGTGAGTGGGTGTCTGAGTGGTTCTCTGAGTGAGTCAGTGAGTGGCTGTATGGGTGTATAGATGGTGTTCTGGTCTCTAGGTGGGTGTGTGAGTGTCTGTATGGATGTGTTATTTGGTGTGCGAGTGTCTGTGTGGGTCTGTGAGAGGTTCTCTGATCAGATGTATTTGTGATTGTATGGGTGTTTGAGAGGGTGTGTGAGTGACTGTATGATTTTTAGGTGGGTGCATAGAGTGTGTGAGTGGGTGTATGTATTTTTTTCATTGGGTCTGGATCCACAAAACTGCCATGGATTCACAAGAGGATCCATGCTTAATGCCACAGTGCATCTGTAGAATTTCTTCCCAAAGAGGGATCCCTCACACACCCCTGCATCAGTCCCATGAGGTCAAGATACCTGTATCCTGACCCCTTATTTCCGATTTCTACTTTATTTCCCACCCAGGTAAAATGTTCTGATTCACAAAATAGCAGCTGCAACTTTTGTCTTGGGTTGTCGTTTGCCAATCATGGCATTACTGTTGATCCATGAATTCCGCAGATCCACCATGGTGGATCGGCATCTCTAGCTATGTCAGGGTTCCAGTTCTCTCTACTGCATGTCCCTATACTGTGCAACTCAAGTGCTAAGGGGGTGGAGAACAGGGTCTTTATTTCTTAAAAAGTGGGACCCCATCCCTGAGGTTTGTGAAGTTCCTTTCTGAAATTTCATGACATGTTAATTATTTGGGCCATGGTGTATAAACTAACCGTGGGCGGAGCTGGCATATTAGCACTCCGCGGATTTTCATGGAGTTACTTATTGCCTCCCTGTTCATCCCACACCCCCGATTAAGCCCCCACTCCCTCACTCCTTCCTGCTAAGTCCCTGCACCCTTCTAATAAACCCCCCAAATCCCCTCCATCCCGCATAGTAGACTAGTGCCCGCAGTGCTCAGCAGAAAAGAGACTTAACGTTCTTCTCCAGTCCCATGGTGTCCTGACTCCTGCCTGCTCTGCTCTTGCTGCTGTGGCTCGCTCCACTCACCTTCCTCTGCACGGCTGTTCCGGTGGGTCATTGAATTGCCTGGAAGAACTGCAGTGCGCCTGGCATACTGCATGAAGGCATGCCTGACCCTGAAGTGGAGTGAGCCACAGCCGAACGCAGAGTTTTAAAAATCCACAAACTTTGCTGGCGGAGCAGAGTTATCCACCCATGCTTGGAATAGACACCTTATTGCCATAACATCCCTGGTGGCAGAGGTAGGTTCATAATGCATACTGTACATGCGATTGACTTTTTCTAATAAATATCCCTGGTTGAAGTAGTAGCACTAAAAACAGAACTCTGCACAATCCAGAAAACATACAGATGGTTTACACATGGCTCACTCAGGTGCCCACCAATGTGTTCTAATTAAGGGTGGGCGCAGTGCTCCGCTCGGTCCACTGAGTGTGCGTAGTGTTGCCTACTTCGCAATTCGCAAAGTAGGCGTAGTAGGCAACACTATGCACAGGCCATGGCGGAGCGAAGTTGCCTGCCACCCGCCTCCCTCCTGCCCTCTTCTAAATGTCCAAAATAATGTTAAACATTGTAAAACTAATCAAAAAGGACTTACCTGAGATGCGGCATCCCGGGGCTCCCTCTTCCTGCCGTCGCGCTGACATCTTCCAGACAAATGCGTGGGCGCCCTTGCATGCACATTTCTCGCAAGAAATGTGCATGCGCGGGCGTCCGTGCATGCACATTTGTCTGGAAGAAGTCGACGCAACACCAGGAAGAGGGAGCCCCGGGACCCGGCATCTCAGGTAAGTCCTTTTCCATTAGATGTTTTTGTACATTCCTGAACTTTTAAGACTTTGTCAAAGGACCTACATGATTATTGTAAAATGTGAAATGATGTCATAATGTAACCCAGGCTTCCTTCTTCCATGATCATAACCCAAGAGAGTGCTCAATGATATAGCAGACAATTCTTCTGCTCTTGATGTTACTTGCCACATTGCTTATTGTATGTCATATTAGTCCATGAAACCCTCAAGAATGTGAATCATGAGAAGAACAATGTGCAGTTTCTAGGCAAAAATCCTTTGTATTTAGGGTGAAATTCAGAAGAACTTTAGACCAATGTGTAATATGTGTACGCTCCCAAGAAAGCAGAGTTCGTTGTTTATTTTCCATTGACAGATGCCCTGTGCAGTAGCTCTGCAACATTTTGAGTTGCTGAAGCAGGTGAACAGTGATTAGTGCTGAAACAGCCATGCCGTGACCAGATGAAGTCAAAACTGCTCCACATCTTTTTCTCTTGTTAATGCCATTCCCACCTTCCCCTCGGGTTCTAATGCCAACGTTTAATCTACCATCTAACGTTGTGGTCAGTGCTCGGGCAGAGAGGTGGTCCAGCATTGCCCTATCGGAACCACCTGAACTTCAGGAGAGTGGCACAGCTTAGAACACTGAAAAGAAATACATACATCTTTTTCTTTAACAAAAATCCAAACAAATATAATAAAGAGAGAGCCCAAACCTTTGAGGCGGGTAATTTCAGGAACCACAGCACCAATCACAACACCCGATACAGCGTTGGAAAGGGCAGTTGCAGCAGAAGGACATAGGCTATGCAGACGCCCACCATATACATTTAAAAGGTAAAAGAACCGTGCCAGCAAAGTAGTCCCTTGTGGGCGTGTCTGCGTTGTGCTGTGGGCGTGACAAACGCTGGGGGCGTGTGGTACGTTCTGCCCTTTATGCCATGTCTCATATCGTGTGCTAATCCCACCCTGCTCCCTTTAAATACCCCTGCACCCCATAATCATAACTCACCATTACTCCTTAAAATACCCCAACACCCTTAAACACTAACCCATCTTAACCCTATAAATATACCCTGTACCCCAAAACCCAAACCTATCACTAAACTCTAAAAATACCACAGTACCCCAAAACCCAAACCTAGCCCTGAACCCTATAAATACCCATGTACCTCAAACCCCAAACCTACCCCTGAACCCTAAAAATACCCCTGTACCCCAAAACCCAAACCTATCCCTGAACCCTAAAAATACCACTGTACCCCAAAACCCCAACCTACCCCTGAACCCTTAAAATACCCCTGTACCCCAAAACCCAAACCTAGCCATGAACCCTTAAAATACCCCTGTACCCTAAAACCCAAACCTACCCCTGAACCCTAAAAATACCCCTATACCCCAAAACCCAAACCTAGCCCTGCACCCTAAAAATACCCCTGTAGTCCAAAACCCATACCTATCCCTAAACCCTAAAACTACGCCTGTACCCCATAACTCAAAACTATATCTGAACCCTTAAAATACCCAAACACCCCAAAACATATACCTCAGTACCCCAAAACATATACCCCTATACCCATACTTACCTTATCCAAATATTTTAAAAAAACATGCTTTTACCATTCATGCATTTACAACGAATTTCGTTGTAAATGTATGCATGGTAATAGCATATAAGATGTAATGCCATGCGTTATAATGGCATTGCGGAGTCATGGTACTTTCGTAATGAAAGTATGCGGAGTGATGGTATGCGGAAAGAAAGTTGCGGAATAATGAGTGTTTACCCTCCCCCGGTAAGGGCATTGATGGCACGGCGGCCCACATCTCCAGCAACATACTCATATTTTTTCATCACCCATTTGAAAAATGCACAGGTCTCTCTCATATGATGGCCAGCACCGACATACACTTTTAGACACACCTCCCGCCACAAGTTCTAGAATTGCGAACTTTAGAGCTGGGGAGCTACGTTCGAATCACGCTATCAGCTCAACATCCTGTGATTCCAGGCAAATCTCTTTGTCTCCCCGTGCCTACCACAAATGAATGTGTTCTTCTGTAATGTAAATTGTGCTCATGCCATGTTGTCGAGTTTGTGCTATATAATATTGCAAGGAAAAATAAAGTAGGGAAACTCGAGTTCACACACTACTGAACGCGCACTCTTAAGTGCATCAGCAGTGCACTGTGAATCGGAGCGTTTCACAGGCCTGTCACAGATAAGAATTGCTATCAAAACGAAATCCTACAAAACAATATACTACTGGTCGGCAGCAATTCATACCCGGACAACGTCGAGACGGGCTGCTAGTATATATATATATATATATATATATATATATATATAGACAGACATTTCGCAACTCAGCAGACATTCTATATGAATTATATATATAGTTAGCACTGGACATGCTTACTTAACGGTAAACATGTATTCTATACCGGTTTTACATGCATTGGCGTCTTCTGTACATAAATGAGAATGAATTTAACTTACACAATTAGCCACCTATGAGCATCTAGATTTTCCACGGGCTCGATGGATCTTCTGATGAATTCAAAACTCTGAAAAAATCATTCATGAAGTGCTTATTTTACATAGTTTGGCTTTTAAATGTGATTAACATTTGTTCTATTGCAATTTGAATTTAACGCCTGCATCGATATTTAAATGTTTTAAAATTTATCGATGTACTGCCGGTGCTGTATTGTCTGCTTTCTATGACTATGTGATTTCCTGTATCACGTGCAAGGGTAATCATGACGTACATAAGGGTGTAGCTTGCACTTTCACGTTGTCATGTGAACAAGGCTCCGGGTTGAGCCGAAACGTTATGGCGACTAGCACGCAACTTTTTAAATAAAGAATAGCACTCAATCCAAGGTCCGTGTCTGTGCTGCGTCTGTGCTGCTTGGGAGGGCGCTTGAAGCGAGCGAGCCTGGAGGCGGAAACAGAAACTTGTCAATATATATATATGTATAATCTTCCATTCTAGTATTGTCAGAATCCATGACAACAGGGCTCTTAGATTATTTTCTTGTGCTCTATAATTAACTTGTGTTTGATTTATCTAAACGCTTGAGTACCCTTTGAAATGAATTTTAATGGCAATATGATTATTTATAATTATTTATTGGCTTTTAACTTTTGTACAGAATGAAGTTATTTTAGCCGTTGCCATGAATTTGTAGAGTGTAAATCACATTACTGAGGTTTCTAGATGAAACATTTTCAAAAAAAGTCATTTAACTGTAATTGTGAACGGAATGACAATAGAATGGTATATTATATTTTGTTTATTTGTGCAATAATCGCATTTATGCTGCAATACTACAACTGTAGTTGTTTGGAAAGTTGAGTATTTTCTTGCTTTCTATACCATGTGATGGCACTACTTGCACTTTAAAAGGGTGGTCATCCCTCGTGACGTTGTCATGTGATCAAGGCTATCTCTAGCCGAAACGCGTCATGGCGGACTGGTGCTGGGCTAAAAAGTAAATAAAAAGAATAATTTGCACCATCTTGGGTCTCGCCGGTTCCTGTTTGTTGGTGTGGCTGAATGCGCTGTGCTACCTACGTTAGGAACTGGACATACCTCATTTCTACATCCGGGATTGCTTCCCCCGGACTTGGCGGGACCCCTTCACGCTTTGGGCAAGCTGCGGCAAGGAGCACTGTTTCTTCGAAACATTTTTCAAATTCTATGTGAGGAGACGCCGCCACGCCCCAGGGACAGCGGAATTGTTTGGCGGCTTGCAGTGGAAAGACCGGAAGTAGTTTTGGAATACCGGATCGGCGTCGGCTGGTCGGGGATCCGGAGCTCTAAGTTCTAGTACCAGCGAGCGCAGCCAGACTAACTGCAGCAACCCCTGTGTGAAGTATACAGGAGCGACTCCGAGGAGCATTGCCGGGTAGGAGTTCGTTTTTGTTGTGCACTGACTTCACTGTGCCCACTGCTACGCTCCATGTCCGCGGACACGTTGAGGGGGCGTGTGGAGGCGTCCAGGGGAATGTTTACAGATCCCCCGGCTGGGGGGTCCGCACCAACTGCTAGCTCTACCAGTGTGCCGGAACAAACTGATGGTGTTAAGGAGTTGTTCAAAAAATTAGAGAAATGCAGTAAAAGCGAACAATCGAAGTGGTGGGAACACACTTCTCTAACAGGATATTTAGAGGTGGGACGGGTGCCGCGCGGCTTGCGTATTCTATTAGCACCCTCCTACGAAAAACCCGACCCACAAATGCTTGCAGATTGGGCGCAATGCAACCTTGACAATTCCAAACGCCTTATGAGCATACTTATTCAATATGCGGAAAGTGATAGGGTTAAGCTTTTGGATGAAATAGCACAACTGAATGCGGAAATTGATAAACTTCCTCCCTCTCCAGAAATCACCAAATATAGAGAGGAAATGAATGCACGACTAAAACGTGAAGAGGATATTATCAAAAAGAGAAAGGCGTATAAATTCCAACGCGATAGATTGGACTAGAGAATGGCCAGATATTTACGTTTGCAAAGAGGTATGACAACATCAAACAGCGACGTAATATCAACAGCACTATCGCTAACACCAGCTCTGGCACTATGGTAACAACAGGACAGACTGAGGTGTCTTCGATCTCGGGAGACAGTTCACAGCCGGAAAGTGAGTCTGACAATGAAACAAGACGTCAGCTAAGGTCGGGGTTTCGGAAATTTACCCCGGGACAAGAAATGGAAATGGTCCAACAGGACCGCAAATCAACTCTGCGATCTGGAACATCGACTGCCGGCGCCAGCACGCCAACAGGAAGCGCGCTGAGAGGCGGAAAAGCAACAAACGCCGCAACAACAGGAGGCAGGCAAAGGAAACCGCGCTCCAGATGGCAGTGGAACAAGACCCCGACATCTCAACCACAGCAGTAAGTTTGACTCCTGCCTCTAGCTCCAGTACACATTCGGTTATAAACTTGACCGACACGTTTTGACCCCGAAGGAAATATCGATTCTATCCTTAGGACTGTCATACAGCCCCCGGGGTGATTTCGACTATGCCACAACCAGAATCGACATGTTTAAGTACATGCGTAAACTAAAGCTACGTAAACATCATGCAACACGCACGGAGGTTGTTCCCCTTAACCACATTGGGACTCAGGGGTCGGTTTCTGGTCATACATCTGATGTCGAAGCCAATGAAACAGTGATTCTGGGAGCAGCATTAACACAGGAATTTATGGCACTCCAAGAAGAGGAGCCAACAAGCCAGACAGAGAGTCAAACAGCATTAGGTGGTGAGCCTCTTCCGACAATTTGTCAGACCCCATTTAAACCAAAATCCAAATTTTGTCCCCTCATGGTCAAAGACAATGTTGATATATTCCATGAGCGTGTAATCTCACAATTGAAGGAGCTACAAATCAAGAACTCACACACATCCAAGCGATACAACTACAAAGACAGTGAATACCACAAGCTAATAAAGAAGCTCAAAGCAAATAAACATTTGGTCATAAGACAATCGGACAAGGGGGGCAACGTCGTCTTGTGGCCACGTAAAATGTATCTGGAAGAAGCTCACAAACAGCTCAACGACAAGGACTGTTACAAACGAATAACCATGCAGGATGCTATTGCAGCAAGGAATACAATCTACTCTAAATTGTCTGCCTGGCGTAGTAAAGGTCTGCTGACTATCGATGAATACACATTTTTAAAGAATGACCATCCGGTCACTCCGGTAATATATTTCATCCCCAAGGTCCATAAGACCTATCAGCAGCCTCCAGGCAGGCCCATTATCTCTGCATGTAACAGCCTCTTGGAGAACATGAGCAAGTATATGACTTCTTTCTACAAGACCACGTAAAAAGTTTACCCTCATTTGTCCTGGATACGAGTGACCTACTTAGGAGACTCATTGATTTCAGATGGAATTCCAACTACATCCTGGTGTCTATGGATGTCACCTCGCTATACACCAGAATATTCCATCAAGACGGACTAAAAGCTATCAAGCATTTCCTAGGGAAGAGGGAAGCCTGCTTCAATGAACATTCGAAAATGCTGATAGAGATGATCTCAATGTGCCTAGAAAATAATGTCTTTCTGTTTGCTAAACAGCTTTTCCTTCAGACCAGGGGTGTAGCTATGGGGGCCTGCTTCTCTCCCAGTTACACATGTTTGCACATGGGGTACTGGGAGGAGAAGGTCCTGATGGTAGAACATTCTGTCACTATGAACACAAAGGTGAAACTCTGGTCTAGGTATATTGACGACCTGTTTTTTGTTTGGGATGGGACTGAGATTGAGGTGAGAGATTTTGTAGAAGAACTGAACAATAATAATCTCAACATACAATTTACCAGCAACATAAGCAATCAGTCCATTGTTTTCCTGGATGTTGAAATCTTTGTCCAGGAAGGCAATCTCCAAACCAAGTTGTACCGCAAGCCCACGGCAGGGAATACCCTACTGCATGCTGGTAGTCATCACCCAGCACACCTGATACGGAGCATTCCCTATGGGGAAATGCTTTGTGTCAGGAGAATTTGCAGTAGTGAAGAGGAATGTCGAGTGGCGCAATCCCAGTGTAGGGCTCGTTTCCTTCAGAGAGGCTACAAACCAGCCACAATAGATAATGCTATTGTCAGGGCAAACAGAATAGAGATGTTGGAACTCTTAGGCCTAGGAGGTACATGCCAACCAGCTCTTCCCACCAACAGATCAGGTGAGGAAACTAGATTGATTATTGGGTACAGTAATCAGCACAGGATCATCCACAAAATAATCAAAGACAATTGGTCCTTGATATCCAATGATCCTATAATTGGCCCTGCAATGCCCAAATACCCTAGCATTACGTACCGCAAGGCACGTTCTATGAAAGACAGTCTGGTATCTAGTAGCCCAGAGGTAATTACAGGCTCATGGCTCGACGATAGCAAGGGATTTTTGTGATGCTCAAGTTGCAAAGCCTGCAAACATGGAGTAAGCAAGTCGGAGGTACACACACCATTGTCTCCTTCCCCCATCAAAATCAAACAGAAATTAAACTGTAAAACAGAGTTTGCAGTTTACGTGTTGGAATGCCCATGTGGGCTCAGGTATGTGGGCAGCACCAGGCCACAAGTCCATAAGCGGATCTTGCAGCACCTGCGTGCTATTACCCATGCTGACACTACATATCCTGTGGCCAGGCATTTCGAGCAAACACATGGGAAGGATGCCTCCGCTCTGAAATATTTTGTGATAGACTGTGTTCCCCCCCAGAGAAGAGGAGGTGATAGAGAGTCCCTACTTAGAAAGTTGGAGACTCGTTACATCATATCACTTGATACTAAGGCACCTCACGGGCTTAACATGGGGGAGGATTGCCACACCTATCTATAGTACCTGGATTACCTTGCTATTTGCACATTGCACTTTTATCCTCAATGAATTGTTTCTGTCCTGTAAATATCAACTTAAAACTAGCAATTTTAAGAGTTTAAAAGTATAGCATGAACCCTGGACCCTCCTTTTGACCTGTTTTTATACATGAAGATATAATGATTTAACATTTATTTTGCACTATTTCACTTTGTGGTAGCACTTTATAGCCATCTAACATGTTTTGCACTTGATATTGCATATTTGCACAGTTATACCAGTAATGGTTACCTCAGTGATGGATAGCCCACTTGGGCAGTATAACCTTCCATTCTAGTATTGTCAGAATCCATGACAACAGGGCTCTTAGATTATTTTCTTGTGCTCTATAATTAACTTGTGTTTGATTTATCTAAACGCTTGAGTACCCTTTGAAATGAATTTTAATGGCAATATGATTATTTATAATTATTTATTGGCTTTTAACTTTTGTACAGAATGAAGTTATTTTAGCCGTTGCCATGAATTTGTAGAGTGTAAATCACATTACTGAGGTTTCTAGATGAAACATTTTCAAAAAAAGTCATTTAACTGTAATTGTGAGCAGAATGACAATAGAATGGTATATTATATTTTGTTTATTTGTGCAATAATCGCATTTATGCTGCAATACTACAAATGTAGTTGTTTGGAAAGTTGAGTATTTTCTTGCTTTCTATACCATGTGATGGCACTACTTGCACTTTAAAAGGGTGGTCATCCCTCGTGACGTTGTCATGTGATCAAGGCTATCTCTAGCCGAAACGCGTCATGGCGGACTGGTGCTGGGCTAAAAACTAAATAAAAAGAATAATTTGCACCATCTTGGGTCTCGCCGGTTCCTGTTTGTTGGTGTGGCTGAATGCGCTGTGCTACCTACGTTAGGAACTGGACATACCTCATATATATATATATATATATATATATATATATATATATATATATATATATATATATATATATATATATATATATATATATATATATATATATATATATATATATATATATATATATATATATATATATATATATATATATTGTCGCTCCAAGGTTGTCCACCTTTGAGTAGCACACGCGCAGCAGCTTGATTTATGTGTAGGTGAGGACGGGAATCCGCTTGCAGATGCCACTCCATAATGGATCTGCCCGACGCGTTTCGAAGCTCCATATGCTTCTCTTCAGGGGCTTTAATGTAAGCGGCGTGCGTGACCGCCAACCCACCTCTCCTTTTTCCATATGCCACACCCACCAATGGGAGGCTCAAATGAGACTGTGTATTATGGGAAGTGTGGTGTGGAAAGCACAAATCAAGTCCTGTATGGAACGAATGGAGATTGCAGCCACAAGAACCGAGGAGCCTGAGCGAGGGGATAAAACTGAAAGGGGATACTTTCATCAACCCCTGGTATCTACCTGCAGTGTCCCCCTCCCGCCGCCGCATCTGACCACGAGAAGCGGCCGCCGAGCGGAGGGGGGAACCTAAACTACAAGACCCAAGAGCCTTTGCGGCGCTACACGCCCAATCCATCGCGCCAGGTGGCGCATAAAGGCAGCGTCACCCCGGCAGAGCGGGTGACGCGAACGGAGATTGCAGCCACAAGAACCGAGGAGCCTGGGCGAGGGGATAAAACTGAAAGGGGATACTTTCATCAACCCCTGGTATCTGCCTGCAGTGTCCCCCTCCCGCTGCCGCATCTGACCACGAGAAGCCGCCGCCGAGCGGAGGGGGGGACCTAAACTACAAGACCCAAGAGCCTTTGCGGCGCTACACGCCCAATCCATCGCACCAGGCGACGCATAAAGGCAGCGTCTCCCCCGCGTCGCGGGAGCGCGCGGGAGCGCGCGGGAGCGCCCGGGGCTAAGCCCGGGCAAAGGGCGGGCCCTCTGTGGCCCTCAGGGGACAGAAGGAGACGGGACGGGCCACCCCCTTAACATCGGCAGCGAAGACACCCCGACTTAAGGCATTAAACGCGCCCAACACATGCTGTGAGGATATATATTTATCTCCAGAAGATGACGAAAGCACAGAAAACCCCAATGGCAACAAGATCCACAACGAGACTAAAATCCGTGAGTACACCATTACCAACTATAACTGCCATTGATATAATGCTGCAAAAAACTATCAGCGTAGTGGCGGACGCTATCCAGGACACAGAGAGACGCCTCTCCCTGACACCAGACATGTGCTTTCCAAACTTATCTCTACATACCACCAATAATACACACATCATGGACGACAGTTCTAATTCTCAAGAATCTCTATTAATGCAATCTTTCACAGATTTACCAAACTCGCACATTAAGGATACTACATCAAAATCCTTGATTATGTGTCCTACAATGTTTGCAAATGAGAGTAGTCCCTCAATTTTAACTAACTGTGGCATTAACACAAATGGTTTGCACATATCTTCTCCAGACTCTGAGGTCCAGCTAATTGAGAGTCACGCATCCACCAATCAAATCGCTCCGATGCCAACGCTTGATCAAATACGTAACAAGAAGTGTGCCAAGAAAAAACGTAAGACCAAATATCTCATGAAAAAAACCCATCATCTTGCATGCAAACCAAAACGTTCAATTAAAGACATGTGACAGAAACTCACACAGGGGAATCCTACAGACAACACTTTAATAAGGCCCCTCCTCACTCCCTCTCAAGACCCGGCTGTGTCTTGTAATCATGACATTAACCCGGAGAGCATTCAGGTCAACGAGCAGACAGGACATATAGTCCAAATATCCTCAACGAAAATGCCATCCCTGTCTGAAATTGAAACACTGATTAAATCCCTGTTGCAACCTATTAATAATCGGATAGTCAACATAGAGAAGGCCCTAGGAAAATTCGAAAGAGCGCAGAATGAAGTCTCTTCTGACATCCTCAAAATGCTCAAAGTATCTAACACAACCTCTACCTTTGTGCCAGCAAGCACAACTCTTAATGTAAATAACCTGAAATCTGCTAACAACAATATTAGTAACTCAGCGGAAAACCATTGCGATATCTAACCGGAAAAATGTCCGGTTGATAGCGCCCCTCCGCGAACTCCCGGGAACCAACGCCACACTCTAAGCGTGGAGAAAAAAGAAAAACAAAAGAAAAAAAAAAAAAAAAAAGAATACCTATTGATAGCTAATTATAACAGTTCCCTTTCTACCTTTTTGGGATTTTAAGATTTACCTATTCTGATTGTATTTATTTTTATTATTTTTTTTTCTCTTTTTTTTCCTCCTCCCCCCTCTCTCCCCTCTTGCTCCTCCTTTATTATTTCTTTTCTCTTTTCCTTTCCTTCCCTTCCCTCATCCTTTCTAATTAGAACCTTTAGCTCAGAATAAGGATAAGAAAGCATAGTGGGTTTAGCCTCAAAGCTTATCACTACATCCAAGAGTCAAAGTCACTCTCTAATTAAGTTATTCGGCGGATGTTGAGGTTTTATTTTTGCTACCCATTTGCATAAAGAGATCATCTGCTGCCTGGACTGATCTAATGTTAGTCATCTTATTGTTGTACATAATTTTCATCGCAGCCGGGAATGTAAGTTGAGCTGTAGCTCCCAGAGCTCTAAAGGCCTCAAGGCGCCTCCCAAACTCCCATTGTTTCTCCAAAGTGATTCTTGAGAGATCTGACCTTATTGTGAAAGAAAACCCCTTTCCAGCCAAAGATTTCTGTTTGAGTGCTAAGTTCAGGATTTGCTCTTTCAGAACGTATGTGTGAAAGTTAACCAAGATCTTGCGCGGTTTCACTCTCTGAACATTACGTTTAAAAGGATCCCTGTGTACTCTCTGGATATCCGTAGCTAACTCCTCCAATGTGTGTTCCAAGTTCAAGGATTCTTTCAGCAATACTGCTATATATTGCTTGATGTCTGACCCCTCAGAGCCCTCTGGTACATTCAAAATACGAAGGTTTCCCCTCCTTGCGTTATTTTCTAATGACTCCATTCTATCAGAGAGTGCTTGTTCCTCCCTCGTAAGCCTCTGTATATCCAATTTTGCCTGGTCCAAGTGGACCGATAATGATGATGTTGTCTCTTCAAGAACTCCAGTTCTAATTGTGAGCCCATCAATTTTGTTATCCAGGGCCTCGCAATATCTTCTTATTTCTTGGCTGATGACTCCGCAAACCCCTTCCTTATTTCCATCGTGAGGGCGGAAAACATATTTAGAATAGAAGCTGAGGTAATATTGTCTTCAACTATTGATAGAGTCTGGTCTGTATGGGGTACAGCGGGGCATTTAATCTGATCTGTAGAATCTCCCCCACAGGCCATTACTACTTCACGCTACCAGTCTTTCTGTGGGGAACACAAATTATGGATCAAGATCCACTAAATCTTTGGTCAACCTCTTTTGACCTCCTAAAGAGCTTAGTAAAACCCTCTTGGCTTCCGAGAAACCACTTATACACCCTACATAGAGCTTATTTCTCTCCCCAGAGGCTATCTAAATTTTCTTCAGGCAACCCAGTTGCATGTCCAAGGTGTGGATTCCAGGCAGCACCAGACACCCATATGTTTTTTGAATGCCCTCGTCTCGCTACATTTTGGGAAGCAATAGGGAAGACCCTTACAACATCATTGGGCTTCCCAGTCATCATAGACCTATCCTTAGTAATTTTTGGTATCCTG
The DNA here is from genome assembly GCF_964263255.1 of Lissotriton vulgaris. Taxonomy (NCBI): domain Eukaryota; kingdom Metazoa; phylum Chordata; class Amphibia; order Caudata; family Salamandridae; genus Lissotriton; species Lissotriton vulgaris. The sequence goes on from NC_141697.1 coordinate 450,764,155, forward strand.
ACAGGCGCACAGGAGCAGCAAGAAGGCTTGCCTTTTACACTATTCTCTTGGCAAGGAGGGAGATTTGCAGAAGCTGGAAGGACGCCGCACCCCCCTCACATGGGGATTGGTTGGCATCTATCCTACATACGGCCAGAATGGATCTAGCTAGACTGGGAAATAAAAATAAAAGAGCCTTTTGGCACATGTTGGTTTGGGCACAATAAAGAATCGGGTTTTTTGTTTTTTTCCCCCGGGTCCAATGATTACAAAACTATAGTTGCCCATGTTTCAGCCTTTTGATCCAGCAGATAACCGGTCAAGCCCGGCACAGGACAAGCTGAGGGTGTCCTTAGTGGCAGCCAAAAATGAGACTCAGCCACTAACAGCTGTGGGATGTCGGCCTCCCCCCTCTCCACATGATCCTATCCAGTATAATACTGAGACAGCAGTTCTTCGGCTTGTTTCTAGATGGCTTTCTTCTACCATGGTGGATATGAGGACAAAGAAAAAAATATATATAAATAAATAAATATTAGTAACTCAGCGACTAGTATTGATAAACAGGATACAACACAGAAACAGGGCCCGTCAACTATAACTAACCCCTCTTCAACAAAACAAGTAGTACCCACCCCAGTTCAGACAGTACTCAAATCTACAAATAATACGCAGATCGCACCCATTTCTGAGGACGCTGACGACAGTGAATGGGCCGCGGAGGGCTTTCCCTCGGACACGACCTCAGCCAACAATGAAAAATCTAGGGATCCCATTATTCCAACCACGAATACTCCTAATAACGCACCAGGGACAAATCAGCCTAGAACCAGGATGACAAGAACTACCACCCATATAAATCTTCCACCCGAGTCTAACGCCCACACAATAGTCATGATCGGGGTACCCAAGTTAACTGAAAACAGGAGGGAAACTTATGTGGAACTAAAAAATAAGGTCATGCAATGGCTAACCACTCACAGACCACTTACCCCCCCACATTACAGGGACCATCTCTTACGTGAGGAGAGTAGATTGGGTGGGTACAAGGTACAAATCAACCGAGGGAGACTGTATTGTGATCAACTTCAAAGATAGAGGAGCTGCTAAATGTATCGCCAACTGGAGGAGCTCCTCCACAAACAGTCTGATCCGTACAATGGGATTAAGTTATTTCTATCCACGTAACCCTGAGGGTCAAGGGCATAACTACAAACGCCCTTACGGCTACGAGGGGCCCCTGGCGCCTCAACCTCATTTTCAATCATGGGCTCCCCCCCCAGTCCCAAATCAGGGACTGACCTTGGATTTAGAACCGCAACGATACACCCATCCTTGGGAAGGAAGAACCTATAATTATCCATCCCACTCAATGTATGAGAAATTAGAACCTGTTCATTATCCATATAAACAAGATTTTACAAATTCATACCTGGCCCATAACCAATACGAGATCCCAATTTCAAACAGATATGATGCCCTGTCCACATATGACTATCTGGACGAGGTGGATTGACTGCCATCCATCCCGTACTCTAGCACCTTAATTGGTCAGATAAACCCTGTGGAACCTCTCAATTCAATAAAATTTAACAAATCTGTGAGTACCCATGCTTCCCCTAGTACGGCATTAGATATCTCTAAAACAGAGCAGATAGCACTTAGCCCTGAAAGCTTTTCCTCACAAGGCGCACCTGTCCATCTTACTGCTGACCCATGCCCTCCCTCCAATATTACACGTTCCAATTTTCCAGAAAGTAACAGAAACTATCATATAGATTTCGAAAGTCACTCTAACTTAAACCTGCATCCACCTTTGCACATGTCCTTAGAGCCAGTGAAAGACCATAATGACCCTAACTCCATCAAAATTCTATTGTGGAACATTGCAGGTTTGGCTGCAAAAGCTAACAACCAGATGTGGGTAGCTTTTGTCAGAAATTACACCATATTGTGCTTTCAGGAAACTTGGCTCGCCAATAATAAAATTTTTATTGAGGGGTTTCAAAGCTTCTTTGTCCCTGCATCTCCATCATCCAGTGGAATGGCCAAGGGGGGCCTGGCAATATTCATCAGCCTCTCCCTGGTCTTACAGACACAAAATAAGCAATCTGACAACAGGAATATTCAGACCCTGGATCTTAGGAAGGGCAAAAAGACATTAACCCTGGTCAACTTTTATAATTCCATAACGCCATTAGGTGAATGTAATATTACCAAACTCTATGACCACATTCACGACAACTTGGCAAATCTACCACGAAAGTTGGAACAAAATAATCGTTGGCGACTTTAATGCGCATATCTGTGGACATTCGACAACGTCAACTTTGGGCTCTTTGGGTTGTGGTAACAGGTCAGGCCTTCACTTTGCGCACTGCCCACGAGGTTCCAACATGAACAACTTAATAGATGGTCTGGATCTGAGAATTGCAATGTCCTTGAAAGAGGATTCCTTCATCTATGAAATACCAACTTATAAACGTTCTGAGCAAGGATCTTTCATAGACCATATACTTCTTTCTGTTGACATGGCTAACTCAGCTATAAATTTCAATATTCACGAAAGCATCTACAGCGACCATAATCCAATTTCAGTGGAAGTTAAAAACGGACTCTTTGAACTTCGCAAAAATCGCAAAGATCCGGGTGTCCTAAAACTAATCAATGGTAACCGCCGTTTAAAGTGGACTTCGATAAACAGTGACGCTCTGCTCGAATCCGTTAAAAAGAGCTGTGACCAAGAACTTACCCTTTGCATCTCTAATACTACACCTCCTGATCTTATGTTATCTGCTTTTGCCGTAATGACTCGTAAAGTCGATCAATTACTCTCAGTACCACTGAAGGGACCAATTGACCAACAGCCAAGATGGTTTGACCACACCTGCTCAAGAGCCAGTCGACAACTGAAAACGGCTCTTAAGAACAATCCAAGGGATCCTGTATTAATTAAAACCCTGCGCTATGAATATAAATCTGCCTTGGTATCCCGCAAAAAGGTCATAAAGACGAATATCTGGGAGTCTCTACTTGACCCATCAATCCTGGGAAACAGCTCCAAATTCTGGGGCATAATCAACAAACCGATGTTCGATGACCCCAATGCTGCTAGCATCGGATCTATCATACCAGAAAATGAGTGGATCTCCCATTTCAGCCTAATTTTCAAGAGTGATGATCTTCGGCCGACACAAGCTCCTATTCCTTCCGTAGAAGCTCCTCTGCTGTTCACAGATAAGGAAGTGGAAAGGGGGATCCGTTGTTTAACTAGCAATAAGGCCCCGGGCCCAGATGGCCTTCCCCCTGATTTATTTAAATCCAATGTTTCCTTTTGGGCCCCAATTCTCACGGCGGTTGTTAATGCTGGAGCTGCCACTGGGGTACCAAAGTCTTGGGGAGCTTCAACTATTGTACCCGTTTACAAGAAAGGAGACAGAAGCAATGCAGCATGCTATAGGCCAATCTCCCTGATCAACTCAGTTGCCAAGGTTGTTGGAGGGATCATTTTAAACAGGTTGACTGTATGGGCCAAAAACAACAAAGTTATGTCACCAGTGCAATACGGTTTTAGACCAGGACATTCTACAATAACCCAATGCCTGAATCTATACCTAATCAGTGGCAAATACACCCTGGCCAGAAATGGAACACTAAATATGGCCTTTATGGACCTTTCATTGGCCTTCGATTGCGTTGACAGAAATAAACTCTGGGATGTCTTGTTGAAAATGGGGGTTGAAAAAAATCTGATCAACTTTCTGGCCGACCTCCATAGCGATACACGAGCAAATGTGCGGTATACAAAGACTTAAAAGTAACCAGAGACTTCAAAATAAATCGGAGGGTTAGACAGGGCTGTATTTTAGCGCCATTTCTTTTTAATCTATATATCAACGATCTAGAGGAGCACCTTTTAAAAACAAATACGGACTACCCATACATAGGGAAAAGGGGCGTCCCCGTCTTGCTCTATGCTGACGACGCCGTCCTTATTTCCAGAACTGCACTTGGCCTTCAGACTTTATTAGACTCTTTTTTCCATTTTATGAATTCACGAGGCCTCTGTATCAACAATGCCAAGTCATATGTCATGAAGGTAGGATTTGGATCTAAAAAGTCCTACCCATTCTCTGTTAATGGGGAAAAATACCTACTACAACAACCTTCTCATATCTTGGAGTATTGTTTGACCATAAACTTACATGGGGCCCTGCTTTAAAAAAAGAGAGGAGATCTAATAAGGTCCAATGCCGCAATAATTGACTTTGCTCGCAAAATGGGTAATACCCCAGTGGTTGCATTGATGAAATTATATCAGGCCAAAAGTCTATCAGTCGCCTGTTATGGGAGTGATCTTTGGGGCTTCTTACCAGCGACGGATCTTGCAACCACTGAAAACAACTTTTTAAAACAAGTTTTATGTCTACCGAAGAGCACGGCTAACTTCTCCACTCATGAGGAGCTGGGCATGCCCCATTTAGAGGACAAAATTGCTGTAAACCCACTGTTGTGCTGGCTAAACTGTTGGTTGAATAATGAAATACCTTTCACCCAAAACATTTTACTTGAAGCACTCAATTGGGAAGGTAAATTCAAGATACCCTGGATAAAATGTATCTGAAATTGTCTTCAAGAATTGGGCAGGTTGGACCTCTTCCTAACACCACAGCAAGTATCTAAGGCGATGTAATATCTGTAAAGGATGCTTTCTTGATGGCTCGGCAGCTGACCAGGGAAGGGTCCGAACTGAAGAAGGGTAGTGTGATGAATCATGTTTTGACAAAATCATGTATACAAATAGAACCATGCCTATCCTGGTCCATTTCCAGATATGAGCGCTTCTTACTGACTAGATTTCACTTTGATTTATTTCACCTGATGCTAGCTGTGCCCAGTGGAGCTCATAGGGGACAAGTGTTGCCAGCTTGCGGCTGTGACAATAAGTCTCCACAAGACCTGGCACACTTTTTATTTATATGCTCCTACTATACGTTACCACGAAAAATGTTTTTAAAACCTCTTCTTAAAAAACTGAATTTTGTGCAAATTAGGCCTGCACTAATTTATCTTAAAATGCTGCACTGTGAAAGCACTTTATTTACATGCAACTTTTTAAAAACAGCCCTGAAATTTAGAAAAAGTATGGAAGGCTAACCTTTACTTGACCCGTATTATTTATGTATACAAACCTCTGATAAACTGTACATCTATGCTTGCGTGAGCTATGATAGGCTATTTCGAGATCCACCGTTTTATACTGAATTTTTTAACCAATGAACTGTTTACATATGTATTTTTCTTCTCTCTGTACTTTTATGACTGAATTTACTTACAGTCGAATAAAGAAATTTTGAAGTCCTGTATGGACCCCGCAAGAGTGCCCGTCCTTGATTCCAGGTACGGCAGCTGCTTCACTGCCATGACCCCCAAGGATAGCGGGGTGGTGATGTTGCTGATCGCAAAAGAGGAAAAAGTCTCTGCGGGATGTTGCCTTTGCTTGCTCGCGGCTGCCAACTTGACGTTGAAGACCGCGAGCAAGCAAAAAATGCCCGCTACGCGTTTTTGCACTAAGCTACGCGCAATTCAAATAGTGCGTAGTAGCGGAAACTACGCACGCTCCGCGAGCATAGCGTAGTGCTACGCCCAGGGTTAGTTTGTGACCATACTAATGCTTGACCATTGTCTTCATTTATCCAACAAGTTTCTGAATATGGAGGATTGGGATTTCCAGGATGATCTACACTCTACAGTTATTTTGATCCACACGTTGCCCTGATGATGTTGCCCGTTGGGAATGTCACTCGTTGTTTGAAGTTTTTTTGTAGTGAATTTATGCTTTTCTAATAGAGTACTGTTTTTCCACTAATGTTGACTACTAGATTTCATGACCTGGTGCATCCCCATTTCAGTGACTACAATCTCAGATCTGGAGCACAGAGGCATCAAGCAATGGCTGGGGTTGGTTTTGCAGGAATACTATGATTTGGAGGGAGCGAGTGGTGCGGATACAGGGGCCCTATGTTGCTTTTGTGGACATGCATCCAAGACGTGTGAGGAAGTTTAATAGGGCTGGATGTGAGACTCCTCTGACTCTGGCAGTTGTTAGTTGGAAGGTACCAGAGGCCAACAGGTGCAGCACAGCCAGCATCTTTGTCTGCGGAAGGATGTTGATTGTCCGCTGTGTTGGTATCGTCAGTCTGTGGGCAATGTGGTAGTGTGCACCAACTTGAGAATGGGGCGATTAATTCTTTCACCACTTTTGCTGCACTAAAGTACTGATAACTCTGCGATCAATCAATCAATCAATCAGATCATTTGTAAAGCGTGGGGGGCCTGCTGCTGCTACTGGTCGAAGAGCCCGGTCTTGAGTCGTCTCCTGAAGGTCAGCAGGTCTTTGGTTTGTCGTAGGTTGAGGGGGAGGGTGTTCCAGGTCTTGGCGGCGCGGTGGGAAAAGGACCTGCCTCCGGAAGTGGTTCTACGGATGCGCTGGACTGTGGCCAGGGCATGGACAGCGGAGCGAAGTTTCCTGTTGGGTACATAGAAGGAGAGTCGACTGTTGAGATAGGCTAGGCCAGTATTGTGGAGTGCCTTGTGTGCATGGACCAGGATCTTGAAAGAGATTCTTCTGTCAACGGGAGCCAGTGCAGGTTCCTCAGGTGGGGGTTGATGTCGTTGCCGCGGTGGACATCGAGGATGAGGCGTGCAGACGCGTTTTGGATCCTTTGCAGTCTGTTGATGAGCTTGGACGAGGATCCAGGGTAGAGGGCGTTTCTGTAGTCGAGTCTGCTGCTGACTAGGTCTTCGGTGACTGTTTTCCTCGTGTTAGTCGGGATCCATCTGTAGATCCTGCGGAGCATACGGAGGGTGTTGAAGCAGGTGGAGGAGACTGCGTTGACTTGTTTGTTAGTGGTGAGTTTCGAGTCGAGGATGACTCCCAGGTTACGTGCGTGGTTGGTAGGAGCCGGGGGTGTCCCCAGAGATGCGGGCCACCAGGAGTCGTCCCATGCTGAAGGGTTGGGCACTGGGATGAGGATCTCCGTCTTGTCTGAGTTCAGCTTAAGTCGGCTGTCCTTCATCCAGTCGGCGACGGCCTTCATTCCCTGGTGGAGGTTGGATTTGGCGGTGAGAGGGTCCTTGGTGAGGGAGAGGATCAGCTGCGTGTCGTTGGCGTAGAAGATTATGTTGAGGTCGTGCTGCCGGGCGATGCGTGCTATTGGGGCCATGTAGACGTTGAACAGCGTCGGGCTGAGGGAGGATCCCTGTGGGAAGCCACAGATGATCTCGGAGGCTTCAGACCGAATGGGAGAGGCGGACTCTCTGAGTTCTGCCGGTGAGGAAGGAGGTGGTCCAGTCCAAGGCCTTGTCTCGGATCCCTGCGTCGTGGAGGTGCGTGTGTAGTGTGTGGTGGCAGATGGTGTAGAAATCGTCGGAGAGATCTAGGAGGATGAGGGCCGCCATCTCTCAGGATCCTGATGTCGTCTGTGGCCGCGATGAGGGTGGTCTCGGTGCTGTGGTTGCTGCAGAATCCTGATTGGGAGGGGTCCAGGATGCTGTTGTCTTCAAGGTGACGAGTGAGCTGGATGTTAACTATCTTCTCGATGACCTTTGCTGGGAATGGAAGCAGGGAGGTGGGCCGGAAGTTCTTGAGGTCGCTCGAATCCGCCTTGGGCTTCTTCAGTAGGACGTTGATCTCTGCGTGCTTCCAGATCTCAGGGAAGGTAGCAGTCTCGAAGGAGAGGTTGATGATGTTGCGCAGGTGGGGTGCGATGGAACTGCCGGCTTTGTTGAAGATGTGGTGTGGGAGAGGGTCAGATGGGGATCCGGAGTGGATTGTGCCCATGGTCTTGATTGTGTTCTCGATGCTCACATTGGCCCAGGTTGTCAGGGAGTCGTGGTTGGTGGGGTGTGGTAGGTCCGGCGTGTCGAGGCCTGTAGGGGTCGCCCGGGGGTTGAAACTGTCATGGATGTCGGTGATCTTTCGGTGAAAGAAGGTGGCGAGGGAGTCGCACAGGGCTTGTGATGGCGGGATGTCGTTGGCGCTGGAGCTGGGTTTGGAGAGTTCCTTCACGATGTTGAAGAGCTCCTTGCTGTTGTGTGCGTTGTTGTCAAGGCGGTCTGTGAAGGAGGTCCTTTTGGCGGTCCTGATGAGGTGGTGGTGGTTGCAGATGGCGTCTTTGTGGGCAGTGTAGCTGTCCGGCTTCTTGTCGCTGTGCCACATCTTCTCCAATTTCTAGGAGTTCCGGGGTGAACCAGCTGGCTCTTTTGCTGGTCTCTCTGTTGGTGAGCTTTTTCAGCGGGGCTAAGGTGTGGGCGCAGTCGTCCATCCAGCGACTGAGGGTGAGTGCACCATCTTTGGGGTTGGTGGGGTTGGTCGGTGGGTTGAGTGCGAGGCTTGACTGTAGTTGTTCTTCAGTGACTTTGCCCTAGCAGCAGCGGGGGGTCTGTAGGGTGCGGTGGTGTGTGAGTAGTTTTTGCAAGGAGAAGTGGATGCAGTGGTGGTCTGTCCAGGTGAGTTCGGAGGCGTGGCTGAAAGCGACGTGGGGGCTTGAGGAGAAGATGGCATCAAGCACGTGACCGGCGGTGTGGGTCGGCATCGTGACCAGCTGTTTTAGTCCGTGGTTGTCGAGGTTGTCGATCAGGGTGGAGTAGTTATTGTCGTTGTTGTTCTCCAGACATTAGTTCAGGTCTCCGAGGGGGATGTAGTTGGTGGAGGTCAGCGGGTGCGAGCTGATGAGGTCAGCAAAGGAGTAGCCGAATTGTGGCCCAGGTCCTGGCGGTCTGTAGATGAGGGTGCCTCTTAGGGTGGTCTTGGGGTCCGTGTGGATCTGGAAGTGCATGTGTTCGGCGGTGCTGAGAGTGTCATTGGTATTTGTTGAGACCCTGATAGTGTTCTTGTGGACGATGGCGATTCCTCCTCCGGCTCCATTGGTGCGGTCTCTGCAGGTGATCTTGTTACCATCAGGGATGGCTATGGAGATGTCAGGGTAGGAGGCTTCGTTCATCCAGGTCTCGGTCAGGAAGGTGATGTCCGGGAATGTGGTGTCGAGGAGGTCCCAGAGCTCGACGGTGTATTTCCGTCCGGAGCAGGTGTGGATCAGGATGCATCTGAGCTGGTTGGGTTCCGTCGTTGCGGGTGTCGCAGCACCTTTGAGGCAGGAGAAGCTGCAGTTCAGGCAGACAAAGGGACCGTGGGTGCGCTTCGGACGGCTTTTCAGCAGGTGTGGGTTCTTCCTGGGTTTAGAGCAACAAGGGTGTTGGTGTCGTAGCAGAGGCGGTCTTCCTGGCTGGTGCGGGGGGCAGGGGTTCTGGCGCAGGGCGCGGTCGGGCGATAAGGCCCCTCTTTTGGGTGACTCTAAAACAAGCCCTTGTGTTTATTAGGACTTTGTTCTAGCTACATGCGAATCACAAGAAAAATGATGAAACAACAAGAAAAGTAAGCATGGTACAAACACCCTGACCCCTAGGCCTGCTCAGGGGATCCCACAAAAACACCCAGGGCCCAAAAATTACTTATTGCTGAGTTATTGGCACTTTAGCGCAGCAAAAGTGGCGAAAGAATTATCATCCCATTCTCAACCTGGTGCAAACTGCCGATATCACCAGTTTTCCAGCGATAGCTTCCGCAAAAAACATTGCCACGAATCAGAGCGACAACTAACGCTAATTCTATGCAGAGTAGGTGTTCCTGTGCAATAGAACACAAAAACACTACTTCCTGATATTTTCAATGACCAGCCAAATCTGTGATGCGATCCAAAAACAGGCGACAAGCCGCGTTAGCAGTAAGAACTTAACATCTGCCTTTTACTGCTGAAAAGCAGGATGACTACCGACAGTATGAAAGGGAGCCCAGCCAAGAGCCATATCTGAAGACCAACACATGTCATAGAGCTACTGATCATGCAGCTCTGACACCCAAGAAGGCCACAATACCCACTGCCACCATCCCAGGACCTCCCCCCGGACCACCCCCCCTACTACCACCAAGGCAGCGCAGAACAGGACAGCGGACCTTCCCAAAACTGCATGACCCCTCAGCCACACAATAGCTGAATGTTGGGAGAGGTGGGAACCAAGTATGTGTGAAGGAGGCAAGTCAACCATCAATAACAATGCACACAATGCCAAGTGTAGAGGTGATGTGCTGGATAGACCTCACTCTGCAGAGCACAGACCTCTCCATGTGGACATAATCTGCTGGTGCTTGTAGTGTTGTGGACAGTGGACACAACCATGTTACCTCAGGCAGTGGGGAAGATCTCAGTCATGTAGCTGTGTCGTCCCTCCCTGTAAGCGGAAGCTGCGTGGGCTGGTCCAACGTACGCCACTCCAGTTTAGGAGTGTGAATAAATAGGCCGGGGCTCTGGGCGTGGATCACTTCTGGGAAGGCTAACGCATCTGCCAGAGCGGCAGCCCTCACGATGCCACAACCGCCGGTCTCTTTGACACAGGCCCCCTGTGCACCCAGCAGCACAGCACCGCAAAGTTATGTCTTTACAGACTACTGCCTTCAATGTACACTGTGGACCGCAGGGCTCACAATTCAGATCGAGTCGCGATTGCAGATGACTCAGTCAAGTAGGCAACAGACACTGCTACCAGAGCGGCCCACCCGGACCACGCATCATTGCTGGCTGTGCACACGTGAGTGCTTCAGGTGCCACTAAATGTGCAGCTCAACTCAATGCCAAGTGCCTGTGAGCCCTTGCTGACTGCTGCCTCCGGCCTACACTGCGGTCAGCAGGGCTCACAATTCAAATTCAGTCTTGATTCATTAATTTAAGAGTCTAGTATATAACTAACTATAACGTCTCTGAAACCTACATATTTCAACAATGTATTCCATACATATTTCATCTTTCGTTCCATACGCCTACACTGCAGTCAGCAGGGCTCACAATTCATGTCAACACCAAGTGGTTGTGGGCCCTTGCTGACCGCTGCCTCCGGCTTACACTGTGGTCAGCTGGTCTCACACATTTCCAATCCAATCCTGTACTGCAAGGACACGCCATCATCGCTGGCTGCGCACACGCTGAGCTCTTCAGGTGCCACTATCTTTGTGCATAACAACTCATGTACCCTTTATGATTTGTGCTGTAGATACCGGGTGAAGAATGAGTGGATGTATAAGTGTCTGGATGAAGGATTTAGTAGGTGCATGACTGACTGTATGAGTGAGTGATTAAATGTGTCTCACTGAGTGCATGGGTTAGTGACTAAACTGTCTTAATTTGTGCATCATTATGTCTGTGTTTCTGTAAACTGCTGCATGTGTTGATCAGTAGCTATATGAGTAACTATATGGGTTATTGATTGGTTGCCCAAGTATTTGTATGGGAGACTGAGTGTGTGTTTGGGTGGCTGGGAGGTGTATGACTCTGTGCATAGATGTGTGAGGAGTTGATTCACTATATGTATGGGTTCAAAAGTGCATGTGGAAACAGCTGTATGGGCGGTTGACTGTGTGCATGAGTGTATTGGCGAGTGAATGGATATCTCAGTGCTACATGTCAAAGTAAGTACATATGTAAAACACAGTACATGTGAGAGTTGACATATATAAATAACTGTGCATAAGAGCCAGTGAATGTGTGAGTGGCTGTATGGATCATTGTGAACTTGTACCAGGGATTGTATATGAGAGTAAATATGTGTTAGTATATGTTTGAATAAGTAAGGTGTGTATAACTGTATAGTTGAGGAAATGGAGGTGTGATTGATTCTTTGCATGACTGACTAGGTGTGTGAGTAACTCCATGGATGAGTGACAGTCTGTGAGTGTCTGTTTACACTGATTGTATCTAAGGTTATATTAGAGTCTGAAGAGGTTCATCGTATTATCACATGAATGATATCATCAGTGATGTGATCAGTAATGTCAAATGAGATGTCATCAGTGATGTCATTTGAGATTTCATCAGTGATGTCATCAGTGATGTCATTTGAGATGCCATCAGTGATGTCATTTGAGATGTCATCAGTGATGTCATCAGTGATGTCACTGACCATGTCCTGAATGATGCAATATGTCACATTATCAGCAGTGGATTGCGGGTGCGCGATATATAGTTAGTGCAACTAACTATATATGCGAATTTCAATGGTTTTGTGTGAGTAAAATAAGGTTTTGTAAATGCTAATTCCTAACTATATATGGTCTATAACCTATGGTTTTTTCAGTGAATATATATATATATATATATTATATATATATTGCCGCTCACAAAACACCAATGCGAGGCACTCTCAGGCGGGTGCTGACTATGCAATGGTGCACCCGCATATCCATTACCGCTCCAATACCCATAAGTAGATTTTCCATCCACAGGAAAAAAGCACTCAAGGGGGCCGTTTGTGTCAGTTTATTGAGAAACAAACACAGCAACAACAAACAAACAGACGCGTTTCGGTCGTAAGAAGAAGGTTACGACCGAAACGTGTCTGTTTGTTTGTTGTTGCTGTGTTTGTTTCTCAATAAACTGACACAAACGGCCCCCAGTGAGTGCTTTTTTCCTGTGGATGGAAAATCTACTTATGGATATCGGAGCGGTTATATATATATATATATATATATATATATATATATATATATATATATATATATATATATATATATATATATATTTTGATCACCAAGAAAGAAATATTGTCCGCACTCGCTCAATATCTAAAATTGGGTTTATTCACAAGAGACTACTGAACAGTCCCCTTCACCTACGAGTTTAGACCGCAGGTCTTGTTCACAGTGTTGCCACTAGTCCTTCATTTGTTTCTAAGTTATATACCTTCCTGTCCATTAGCATATAATGGTGCATTCTGGGTGAGGTAGTTTTTTATATAACACTTGGAAATTTAAACGTTTGTTTCACAGAAAAGTAATGCATGGTTTATAGTCATTTCAGTCACCATATGAATAGTTCAAAATTACCAATTGTAAAAACTGGATCCCTATTAACAATCTTTGACGATTCACATGATAGGAACATCCTATCTAACCTATGCAAAGGTTTTGAAACGACTTATATCAACAAGTAATACATACATTAGTTGCGATGCATATACTGTTCAGTGTAATATATTATTCAGTATGGGCTAAGTGCCCTAGGGATTCCCATTAAATACCAATTGGATCATATTTATTTAGGCTTAGTGCCTATACAGTTACTGGTATTGACTTTTTTTGTCCAAAGTTTCTGGCATCAAAAAGTTTTTTTTCATCAAAAAGTTTTTCAAGCAATTCGTTCTAGTCTTAATCATGTCCCTTATATGTTTTGTTCACAGGTGGACGTGCATCTCTTTGTCCATATTTAATCCCCTCGGTATCTTAGTTTGAAATCTGATAATCAAGCGTGACTCCAATCGTCTCAGTTGTTGTTTTCTGTTTCCTCCTCTTTCATTTGGAGGGATGGTGCCAGTCCACTGTACCGCACATCTTTCCATGTTTTTCCTGTATGTTGGGCCATATGTTTGGCAATTGCGTACGACATGTCACCATTCTGAATGGCTCTGATGTGTTCAAGAATCCTTTTATGTAAGGGACAGGTTGTCATTCCAATATAGTTTTTACCACATGCACATGTTAGTATATATACCACGTATGTGGTTTTGAATGTGATAATGTCCTCCACATTAAAGATCTTGCCCCCCTGTGGGTCAGTCAAAAATTTGAGGGATTGGCCTATTGTGCATGCCTTACATTGGTAGCATTTGTTGAACCCATTTTGTCTTGATGTCAGCCAATCCTTTCTCTTTTTCAGTTGAAAATGGCTTCTCACCAATTTGTCTTGTAGTGAGGGTGGTCTCCTGTAAGTCATCAGGGGATACTCGCCTAGTTGTCCGCCAATGTCTAGATCCTTCCTGATGACATTCCAATATTTATTAAGTATTTTCCTCACATTATGACTTTCTTTACTGTTTGTCGTAATCATCCTGATAGGTTCAATTTGTGCTTGTGTCTTATCAACTTCCGCTTTATTGATCAAAGTTTTTGTTCTAGTTAGACATCTGGCTTTTAGTTCGCCTTTTTTTACACCCTTGTATTTGTATCCTCTTTTAAGGAATCTCTTTGCTGTCTCTTTATATTTCCGATTCATCTCTTTCATGTTAGAGCAGTTTCTTTTCATCCTAATGAATTCCCCATAAAGGATGCTTTTTTTCAAATTTGTAGGATGGAAACTGCCTCCATGTAATATGCTATTCGTAGCTGTACTTTTGCGGTGGACTGTTGTTTCAATTTGTCCATTCTCCACATAGACCTTGGTATCTAGAAAAACTACTTCTTTATCGCTGAGCATTGATGTAAATCTCAACCCTATTTAATTGGTATTAAGTTCATCTAGATACTTATTAAAATCCATAGCTGTACCGTTCCAAATAAGGAACAAGTCGTCGATGAAGCGGATCCAGAGTATGACCTTAGATGTATACTGGTCATACTCTTCCCCCCAAGCTATTGTTCTTTCCCACCAACCCATTGCTAGGTTGGCGTAGCTTGGGGAAAATGTGACTCCCATGGCAGTTCCGCATCGCTGAGCATAGTACATTTTATTGAAAAGAAAAATATTATTGTTGAGACAGAGTTCTGTCATTTCTCTGATCATACGCCAATGATGTAGTTCTTCCAAAAGTTTTTGTTTGAAGAATGAATCCATAGCCGTTAGGCCCATGTTGTGAGTTATGGAAGTGTATAAGGACCCCACATCAATAGTGGCTAGTTGATATCCTTCCACCCATGCAATGTTCATCAAATTACGTAAGAAGTCTCCTGTGTCCTTTATATATGATGTTAATGTAGGGACTATCGGTGCCAGAAAGGAATCCACATAGATTGAGAGATTCTCATATATAGAACCACAGCTAGCAATGATGGGTCTACCTGGAGGTTTCTTAAGTGTTTTATGCACTTTAGGCAGGAAGTACATAGTTGGCATAATAGGATCTTCATTAGTTAAAAATTGCACTTCCTGATCTGTGAGTAATCCTTGATTATGCCATTTTGTAAGCTTGGTGTTCAATTCAACAATCAATTCATTGATCGGATTTTTTTTTAGCTTTTCATAGTTTTTTTGTCACCTAATTGGCGCATAGCTTCCTGCATATAGTCGGTTTTCTCCATAATGACTATGTTCCCGCCTTTGTCAGTGGGCTTGATTTCTATCAAGTCATTTTCCATCAGAGCTTTCAATGCTTTGCGTTCCAAAATTGACATATTTTCTCTTTTTCCTTTTTGTATAGTTTTTTTCATTTTTTCAAGATCTCCATTCACTAGATCAAAAAATGTATCTATTTTGTTACCTGGATATAGTGCTGGGCAGAAGTTAGATTGTTTTTTAAATTTTGTTTTTTGATGTTTTTCAATATTCTGTCCCATATTTTGGAGCATTTGGCTATCAGTTATTGTGGAATCCTCCACTTCATTAGCAAGTTCAAATGCAGTGCGCAACGCTGGAATTTCCCCAATGGTGATCCGCATATCATTTCCATCAGTGATATCAACATTTTGATCATTGGTCTCAAATAGTGTCTCTCTTTTTTGAAAGAATTTAGCCAACTCCAGTTTACGCGTATATTTATATAGGTCAATTTTCGTTTCCACTGGATCAAAGTGGGTCTCCGGGCTAAATGTTAACCCTTTGTTGAGAAGGTTTTCTTCTGCCCTTGTAAGTACGTGTTTGGACAGGTTGATAATTAAGTATGGATCAGGTTCTCTCTCTTCCATAGTTAGTTGGTTACTCGATTTCTTAAATGATACCCCCTTGTTTTTTCCGGAGCCTCTTCTGGTTTTCCTTCGTTTTTTTTCTGGCTTGGTTGACCTTTTCCCTTCACCTTTGTTCTTTGTTGTCCCTGGCCTCTTCCTCTCCCTCGTCCTCTTCCTCTTGTTTGTTGTTGGTCCAAATATACCAACTTTACCTCTTCTAAAAAAGGTGTTCTTATACCAGGGTGTTTCTTGATCCTCACCCCCACTCCAATCCGTATCTGATTCGCTTAAGGTTGTATTCGGAGTTTCTGGCTGAGGTTGCATTTTCATTTGCTGTTTAAGATTATCAAATCTTTTAGCGAATGTTAGTATTTTCCCACATGAGTAGTCCTGCTCATCCCTTCTATATTTACGCTCTTTGCGTTCTTCTACTTCTGTCTCATGTTTATCCAATGCTGCCTCCATATCTTTCCTATGTTTATTTGCCTCATCCTCTTTGCCATGAGATAATATGAGGGATTCTACTTCAGCTATTTTCTCGTGCAGTTCATCCACATCGATTTTAGCATATTTCACTATAATTCTAATCATGTTGATTGAACACTGCATATTGTTGTTACCCCAGTCAATAAGCATTTCAGGACGTGTGTCTGGATGATTTGGGAGGGTATAGATTCTTAGGCCTCTAGGGACCATTTTGCATTCAAGGTATTTTTCCATTGTTAGTATTTCCCAACTTTTGGATATTTCTTTTTTAAGTAATCTTTCCAGTTTGACGAATAACTGCTTTAGTGTCATTAATCCAGGATCAGTTACTTCTGGTTCTTTTGCACTGCTATTAGTGGCACTTTCTGCCCTACTCCCTTTTTAGAACATTGCCTGAGCACGCATTGCTCGTTTATTAGCTCTTTCTTCCATGTTTTGTAAAAGTAAATTATTTTCTGCACAAACGTTAACGTTTCCACTAACACTGTTCTTGTGGCTGGGGAAAACGTTATTATCAGTCTCTTTAACCCACACGTTATTGAGCACGTTTATTTAAACCAGTTACGATCACAAGCTTGCATTTTGTTTCAGCCGGATCGCTTTTGTTATGCTGCTTCGCTCACCACGACTCTGCTGGGTGTTTCCGTTATACATAAACAAAAAACCAAACGCTTAGCGCTCTCACATTCCTTTTCACTCGTGAGTCGCTGCGTCTTGTATTTCCTTTTCCTCTAGTGGTGGAATGCCTCTAGCAGTTTCTTCAGTGTAGAATAATCAATTAAAGCCCAAATGCTTGGTTCTCCGCGTGAATTTGCTCCGTTACGATAAAATCCGTAGCGCTGCAGTTTTCAGCGCGGGGCATTGTCAATTTCACTTTGCCAAGCCGGGTTTTATATATATATATATATATATATATATATATATATATATATATATATATATATATATATATATATATATGTATATATATATATATATATATATTCACTGAAAAAAACATAGGTTTAACATATGTTATAGTTAGCTGGACATTTCACTCATACAAAACCAATGAAATCCCACCGTTATATTTAGTTCAGCTAACTATAACTTGTGTGCCCGCAATGCACTGCTGATGACGTCACATACTACATCACTCATGACAGGGTCAGTGACATAGTGACATCACTCATGACATCACTGATGACATCACTGATGACATCATCCAGTGAATTTATGTCTTTCTGAAAAATACATTTTTTTATAAATGTATATCTAAAGGTTGATGGAAGAATAAATGGGTAAATAAGTGTCCAAATGGATGTTTTTTTTGTAAAATGTATTGTATAACTGACTTATTACGTGTATCTTAGTGAATACATGTCTTAGCGAGTAATGTTTAAATATGTAAATATCTGTATCAGTGTCTTACTTTGTCTATAAGTGGCTGCATAGGTTGGTGAGTAGCTACATGAATGTCTATATGGGTTATTAGTTGTTTTTTTGAGTATCAGAATGAGTGTCTGTATGGTTTGTTGGGGGTATTACTTAGCGCATACATGCATTTATGATTGACTTACTGTTTGTATGTGTTTTGAAGACAGCAGGTGTGCAGGACTGTATGGGTGGATGAGTTTGTGTATGGGTGTGTTAGTGAGTGAATGACTGCCTCAATAGTCTCTTCATGAGTAACTACATATGTTTTAAACTAGTATATGTGAGTATTGATGCATATAAGTGAGTATATGTGAGAGTGAGAGATTGGAAGAGGTCCTGTATAAATAAGTATGTGTTTCTATAAGTGATTGTTTAAGAGAGTAAGTATGTGTACTTTTCTGTAGAAGTAAGTTTAGTGGTGTGTGTATAGCTGTATATGCAAGTAAATTGATGTTTGATAGTTTATTTGCATGTGTAAGTATGTTTGTGAGTAACTCTATGGATGAGTATCAGTGTGTAACAGGATGTATAGGTGTACGAGTAGATATGATGAGTGAGTACATGTATGAGTGACTATATAGAAACTGTTAGTGAATGAGTGGATGTGTATGTAGATGTTGGAATTACTGAATAGGTTGTTGTAACTGGTATTGGTATCTCTATTTTTTTGAAAATTTTTGTTTCTATTTTTGAATGTGTCTATCAAAGGTTATATTAGGGTGAGAGGAGGTCTGCCAGTCTTTCACAAGGATGATGGCATTAGTGATGTCATTGGTGATGTCATTTGAGATGTCATCAGTGATGTCATGAGTGATTTAGTATGTGACATCATCAGCAGTTATAGTTAGCTGAACTAACTGAAATGGGGGAATTTCAATGGTTTAGTATGAGTGAAATGTCCAGCTAACTATACCATGTGTGAAACCTATGGTTTTTTCAGTGAATTTTTAAGGTTTTTTAATTGCTAATTCCTAACTATAATGTGTGCAAAACCTATACTTTTTTCAGTGAATATATATATATATATATATACTAGTCAACCCAGAACATGCGACTTAGATTACCTCAATTAAGGTGGATAAAAAGAGCACTCTTTCGCTATAGTCTTACAGCAGTCCAAAATAAGGAGTAAATAAAGACACGTGCAAGTTTGAAACGTTATTTCTAACGCCGTAATCTCATGCGCAGTACCTTTGATAATACAACCAAATATATTATCAGAAACAAGGTTGTCAGCATTGTTAATATTCCATAAAAAACAAAAGAAGAAAGCATCTTATATTGCTACCGGGAAACAGGTTTAAAATATACCTACATTTCACCATCCCTACCTACCAGGTTAGTTTATAACTACAGAAGGTCTCATAGGATTACATGGTCGCCCTCATACCTCTGGTACTCAGCAGTAGTGGATCATATTGAGTTCTGCACAAACTGTCAGGAAACGAATGTTCTCCAACTGTGTGTAATTATGCCTCCATAATACATTATTAAACGCACCAGAATCAGGCGTGGCCACAGCTGCATATGTGTTATAGGTCGAACGTGCCAGGATCATTCCGAATAACAGACACTGCAGCCAAGATAACCTTGATGTTCCATGCTCTCACTATACACACTAAACTAGAGAGGCAGTCTAGAAATGTAGCATAACAAATTATTCTCATGTGAAACAAAATACTCAGCCTTCTCTAAACAATATCACAAGTGCGTGTCGTGTGCAAAGCTGAACAGGAAAGTAAAAATGGCGTTTAACCTTCTAATAAACCCATGCTAACTTAACACGGTGTGAGTGCAAGGCTCAGCCCATGGCACCCTCCCTTGATCGCAGCACGTGATATCAACGTGGGCGAATTAGGAACGCAGAGTCCAAGCCTGAAAATCAGAGTCAAGCTCAAATTTGCATAAAAAATTATTCGCTGTCTGATATCAAACATTAACTAAATAATAAAGAATAGGTAGAAAAATCAAAGAGTCTTTATCCAACAGCGTATAAGCACAGTATGTAGCAACAGCCTCCAAGAGGAAGTAATTGTTCTCATCTGAAAACATTTCAGCCATCCAATTCAATAGTGAGAATGAACATACATGTTCCTCAAGGACCGAAGCCTCTATCACCATAGGAGGAAAACTCGGGTCATCTTCAATGTAACTGCGTGCCAAGAAGTCATGCGCCGCTGCAAAAAACACGGTACTGCAGAGACACAAATCCAGGGCCCAGTCGAAATCGCAGCTCAGGCAATGGAAGACAGGTTGAATGCATGTGAAAAAGGAGAATCGAAACGATAATCCATAAGCTGCACTCAATGTAGCCAGAGGCAGCACTCCGTACTAACTTGCATTCGGTTGTGGAGCAGGAACAGCCGGGAAATATTGTCGTGTTCTGCAGGATGTGCATCCATATTTAAGTAAACAAATTGATAAAAGCACACCGGCAACTAATGCGAGTATTAAGCGGAAATCACCAAAGATGCTGGAAAACATTGAATGAAAAAATGCTGAGAAGACACCAAATATACTCTTAAAAGAAGTCACAAGGCCACTGCTTCTAACTTTAAAAAAGTAAGGTAACCCCGTAGTCAGGACGCATTAAAGATACTCTGAATTAACTTACCAAAATACAGAGGCACGTCTCTATTTAATAAATCATACACTTCTGTGCGGGTGTGTGCCACATGAAGGACAAATGTTTCTCTAGCAGATGTAAGAGCGACATCTTTTTGAGACAATAGCACTCTTTTACGGCTCATTTGGTTGACTCTTCTTTCAAGGTCAGAATCGACGGCCAGATGTAAACATCCAGCTTCCCATGCAGAGGAGTAAACACAACTTTTTTATAGCAAACCACACTCTCAGTTACCGTAATCATGTAACCGACACCTGCTAACATTGCACAACAATCTGCATTATTTCAAATTAAATAACTCATGTTTCCAGTAAACTGAACGTTGGTATGATAGCAGGTGTCGGAGTGCCTTTCAAAACTCAGGCCAAATTAGGCGCATCTTGATTACAAGAGCCATGCAATTGTACTTGTCTACAAATTAAGGAGTGATCTGGTGCTATTGTGAAATTCACATTCACATAGACTTCTTTTCCCTCCCTCAGGCACCTATATTTAAATGATAATAACCAAGCTTCATGCAGATAAGTGCTGCCTAAAGATCCATATCTGCCTATAGCATAGTATTTCATGCTAACCTCAAACTTAAACAGGCTAAAAAGTAATGTTATGATACCGTGGATAAACCACACAGCTGAATCGGATTTCCAATGAGTGACCACTTCTAACCATTCTTATAGAGTGCCCTGTGCTCTGATTTGACAGTGAGAGAGTGATCGCACCATAGTTTGTACTGCTAATCATTCTCAGCATACGCTACGAATACGCTTTCATGTTACACGTCACATCAAAGCTTCCGTGTGACGTCATATACGGCGCCCCGTACGCAAAGACGCAAATGTTTTTAATTGTTTAAAAACATATATTTATGTATTTATTGAACATACTAACAGAAGACATTATCCAGGATAATTATGAAAAAAAAATGTTTTAAGTTCCAATAATCCTATATTACTTTTAAAAGCAATTACACAAATCACGGTGAAACGTGATGATTACTCGCATCGTAAGAGCACCGTAATCTCAGCGTAAGCGTACGCGAAACCATGTGACTTTAAAAGAAGAGATTTGATTGGTTCATAACACTTCCTATTACAACTGTTGAAACTTCTGTCCCATTTTAATAATTCTACTTTGACTTTCTAAGAAGAAGCATCTCTTCTGAGAATCTTGTCAAATAGAACAAAGTTTACCATAATAACAGCAAAGGACTCATCTTCCAGCCATTCTTCAGAGGAATATTTCATTCCTAAAGAACCTCCAACAAAGAGGAAAGAAGCTCTAAATTGGCAGTTATTTACTTTTCCAGATGTATAAAAAAAGGTTAATGCTCCAAAAGTAACCTGTAAAATTTTCCAAACTCTTTCAAGGGGTGATCCATCTAAAAAATACTCCTTTGGCACAGCAAATATGGAGCGACACGTGAAGAACTTACACCCCAACAATTTTGCTCGAGCTGCAACACAGAGGTTGAAGGACAACCCACCTGCTGCTGCACCAAGCACATCAACTACTGCACCAGCATTTTCAGCAAGCAGTCCACATCCACAAATTCATCCTGATTTTGCTCAAGTTAAAATTCTATACATTTATTGCAATAAACTTTTGTGTTATGGGAAACAGTCTATTGACCTGATAAAACGCAGGAAGCAGGAGCATCGCTGTCCTCTGCATTACTTTTTTTTTCATTCTTTTGTTCCTGTTGGACACTTCCAAACCCCAATTATAGAAAGAAATTGCCCCTGGGATTTGGCCCCCACAGGAGCTAATTAAGAATAAAATGAGCTTCTAGGTTTTTATCCTTTTCCACGTTTTTTTATGTAAAAAAATAAATACATTTGCTCCTAAAGATCCATGTAGGACCCCCTGAGCAGACCTAGAGGGTCAACATGTTTCTACCCTGCCCCCTTTCCTTATTTTTCAACTTTGTTTTACTGTTTTCTTGTGACTAGGTGCTACGGAGGCACAAGATGGCTGCCAACACGTCCTAGTTTGGAGTGTTGACATCCAATCAGCAAACTTTCGGGTGTTGCTGGTACCTGGCACTCATATAAAATTAAACATTTAAATCTTGATCCTCTAATTATATTACTGGTGCATCCAAGAGTTTTGGGAGAAAACTCCCCACCTCCACTGATTTTCAACCAATGTTGAAATTAAACATGACACAAGATCTCGAAGCACACAGAAATTGAATACAATCGCCAATTGTGAGTCCAAAATTCCACTCCAAAGTAACGTTGTTTGCAAAAGAAATCTTTTTATTCCACAAAACCCACTCCTTGCACCAACGCGTTTCACCTACGGTCAAGACACCTACGGCTTCATCAAGCCTGCATGAAGTCAAGATCACTCCTCGTCGATTTTCCCCTTCTGAAGTGTATACTCTTCCCAATAGTCAGAAAGTATTTGAGAATGCCGTGTTGCCCTGGCTGTTCAACCATATATAATGGGGCAGCACGCCTCTGATATATCAATTTGGCATATATAACATCCGGTAGTATAAGTGTATAATTTCAGTCGGAGTGACGATGGGACCAGTTATTCGGTCCAAAATCGTATTATCCCTTAAATTCAAGGTCTTTTCGCTTATCGCAGCGTCCTGCCCGTGTACATGATTTTGGACCGAATAACCGGTCCCATGGTCACTCCGACTGAAATTATGCACTTATCTACCTCCGCCAAATTTGGTGTAATTCCGTTCAGCCTTTCGGGCTGTGGCCCTGGCTAAAGGTCTCTAAGGAAAATTGCATGAAGAAAACACGTTTTGCTATCCCCCTTTTTTCTCGGCCCCCACTTGACGAATCACCCCCACTTTTTCAGGGAAGGAGCGAAGCGGCGTAGGCTATTTTCTTGGAGAAATTCGTGAAGATTCGTCCACCAGCGCCAAAGTTCTTCAAAATAGAATGTTGTGGATTTCCTATGGAAACTAGGTCCTAACTATAACTACCTACTGGCGACCGCTAGTAGGTAATATATATATATATATATATATATATATATTATTTTTTTGCACTTGAAAAAACAAAAGTTAAAGGGAAGTTATGGTTAGGTTCAGATTTTACACGCACAAAACTATAAAAATTCTGCAGTTATAGTCATCTGAGTTAACAAAATCCTATGCCTCCGCAATGCACTTCTTATGGCCTCACTTATTCAGGAGGTTGCAGTATGCTTGGCAGGACTGCTGCGGTCCTGCCAAGCATATTACGAGTTTCCTCTCCACCATGGTTTTCATGTCTGTTGCACAGCCATAAAAACCTTGGCAGAGAGGAAATAAGGGGAACCCTATAGGGCTCCCTGGTGCCTCATGCCATGTGGATGCATGCAGGGGGCACATCATGTGCCCCCCTATGTGCATGCACCCCAGTTCTTGCACGGCATGGACTTAAAAGTCCATGCGGTGCAGGATCCGTTTTTGGCACTCCCATTGCGGTGCCATTTTCAGGGCACCACTGTGGGAACATAAAAAAAAAGCTGCTAGACACGAGAAATGCTGGTAATCTGGCGGGCAGCACAACCATGGGTTTGGCAGTGCAGCGGCGGGGCGGACCCAGCGCTGCATCGCCAAACTCCTAATCATGGCCAAAGACTGCAAACTCTCTCTCATGCAGATTACCGTTCCAATTTCCTACAAAAGGTCGGTAGTGCAGTCGCATAAAAGCTAACCTTAGGCGGACGTCGCTGAGTTGCACTAGGCAGAGCTATGCAAAGTGCAAAAAAACTCTGCTGGACTATGCGGAGCTCCACAAGTGGCGGAGTACGGTAGAAAAATGCTGTTCGCCTTGACTGCACAGTGCCGGATGCTTGTCTGCACTGTGCAAACATTGCGAACGGCACCTTGCACAGCGCAAGCAGTCCCTGCATCCCTTTTCTGCAGCTCGAGTAGATTGCAACTTAGAGTGCAGTATAGTGCAGAGTAGAGTGCAGCTTTCTCGACGTGAAGGGGCAGTTTCTTAACGCGAGCATTCGCAATGAGAACCCCGACCCCCGCGTTGAGAAATCTCACCGGGAGGTTGATTTCCACACTCTCGTTGGCCAACTTGATGTCGACGATCGCGAACGAGGAAAAAAACACTGCTCCACTACATGGACTGGAGCTTTTCGGAACTCCGCATGCTCTGCGTAACGCGGAGTGCGGAAAATTCCACAAACACCGCGATCGGAGTTCACCGCCCAGAGTTAATAAAAACACAGAATCTGCTTAGTGGAAAGCAATCACAAATTATTAAATATGTGGGAGCACATATGGATTAAAGCAGTTTTAACTATCCACGGCCCACCTTATCTGATTCACCAGCAGCTTTCTCATGCAGAACACAATGCATGGAATTTGTCATTGATTATCCTTGAATTATTTCGCATTTTTACACTGTTCTGTTCTGTGGACTGGGTGAAAACAAATGCATGGCAATATTAAGTCGACCGCTGTTTTGTTTCTAGGATTTTCATTTGCTGACTCACTACTGTACTTTCCGATAAACGTATGCATTTATTTTTTCACTGACTCAGACACTGCAGCTGTCTGGCCATTGACCCCCGAGAGCTGCAACAACCTACAGGTCTGCACTTACTGGACCTCTTATGTCATCTTGACTTAATGACTCGTTTCTACAGCTGACTTTCCTTATATCCGCATCACTGCCTTCTCCAGTCTTCCCACGATGCTCTCGCATCCATCTATCTGAATGGATATTAACTGCAAAAATGTTGCCTCATTTAATACAATTTATATTATGAAATATCAATTTTGAATCGCTACATGTGTTATGTCATTTTATTATTCATTCGTTTCTCCTCTCCAATAAACAACATGGGAAGTTCAAAAGACTCAAGCACGACTTTTGCTTTTAGTCCTTACAGGATTTCGAAACTGTCTAAGGAATTTTAAATGCCGACATGAAAGCTTGCTTCCAAAAAGGTGCTTTTGCAAACCAACTCATCTTGGCAATTAAGAAGGAAAATCACAGCTTGTACGCCACGCCATTAAATCTAGCAATTAGCACGTAGTCTTAAGCTGCCTTTTGTTGTTTCAGACATGGCTCTCACAGCAAACGCTCCATCGGGATGGCACCAATGCCACGGGCAGAAGACTGGGTCCCATTGTGATAATGAGTCACCTAGCGGCATTGGGTGGGGTGATTGATACTGACAGGGCTCTTGTGGGCAACATATGGGGTGAGGAATAAGCCGCCAGGCTCCAAGCAATGAATGTTACTCTCCTGTCATTAAAAAGGAATGGAAAGTGAGGAAAAAAGACTATTTAAATCGCGTGTTTGAAGAACAGGTTGCTATTAAATAGAAAGGTAAACTTGGCATTTTTAGTTGTGTTGGATACAATATAAACAAAAAATGTGGCTGGTACCCTACCTGGATACCTTTTTTTAAGATATCATATAAAGTGATGTCGTTCCAATCTAAGGACGAATACCACGTAAAATATATTATTGATTTACCATATTTTATTTACTTTAAAAGGAAACACAAAAACTAATTTAAGCAGAAAATAAAAACTAACCCTGGGCGAACTACTTTGCTACGCCCACGAAGTGGGCGTAGTATTGCCTACTTCACCCTTTGCAAAGTAGGCAAAGCAGGCAACACTACGCCCACTCCTTGGGCGAAGGGAAGTTGCCCGATACCCGCCTCCCTCCCGCCCTCCCGAACATACCTAAATTTAATAAATGGGCAATTAAAAAGAAATAAAAGGCACTTACCTTGTCCGCGGCGTCCCGGGGCTCCCACTGCTCGTCCACGCCACAGTTTTGATAACCAATACGCATGCGTGGCCACCCGCGCATGCGCATTTCTCGCGAGAAATGCGCATGCGCAAACGGCCATGCATGCGCATTGGTTATCAAAACTGCGGCATGAACGAGCAGAGGGAGCCCCGGGACGCCACGGACAAGGTAAGTGCCTTTTATTTCTTTTTAATTGCCCATTTAATAAATTTAGGTATGTAGGGGAGGGGGGCATGCGGCGCGTAGTGGGGCTACGCGAAGTGCGTGGGTGGGCGTAGTTTCTCGCCCACTTTGCGTAGCTTCGTGTAGCCCCACTAGGCACACTATGCCCAGGGTTAATAAAAACCCGATTTTTTAAAGGTTCCAAAAAACAGACCCATTGTTTAGACTACGTTAAGGAATCGACATTTGTACCTTCCATCATTTGTACGCAATGTAGCATATGTTAATTTCGTGGAGATAAACTATCCCATGGGGCGGTGGTGGAATGTCAACGAGAAATCCAGGATTAACAGATTATTGTAATTCACTCTTAGTAGCATTATTGTTCTTCCCCTTAGAGTCATAGTATAGGTAGGTTGCCTCCTTAAAAGAGCTCAAAATACGGAGCACGCCAGCTCCACTACAACCAAAATGTAGCTGTGTTATACATCTGCTTTAATTACAGGGAAAACATACAACTGACATGAACGATTTCAGATTTTTGGAATGCATCATGTGACAAGAAAACATGTAAAGGCCTGAGTCTGAATGATAACGAGAATAAGAGAAAATGAATATGGCCGGGATGCCTATCACCCCCTCCCAACACAATCCCCAAGGATGGGAAGACGGACACAGTTCTGAACTTTTGGAAGGCGGGAGGGAGTTACCCTCCCGGCCGTATTTATTAAAAATATGAAACAAAATTAAAACATTAAAATAACAGTTTCATATCATGTACAATTTTTCATTTATACATTTCACTGCAGTCACGTTTATTGGCTAACCTTAACAAATCTCTAATACAAAGGTTCTCCTAGCCGAGTCTAAACATCCTGCAAATGCATACTTTCTAAATAAAAATTGTACATCCTAACATTACGGGCCAACGGCAAGGTCGTAACCGGTGTCAGATCCCTACTACCAGAACTCCTCCCTCACGGTGTGAGGGGCGGGCGCACAGAGGACTGTACCTCTGTGCCAACTTCCAATTTCCCTTGTCTTAGCGGGGGCCCCTTATTTAACTCGACGCCATCTTAATGGTCGTCCGAGGACTCGTGTGAGGTGTCTAGAAGGTAGCGTGGACCCCCCTCCCACCCCACACTGTTCACCACATCCGCCGTCGCGGATATCCTGGCCCCGGGAAATTCCTAGGAGGGGCATCGAGCCGCCTCCTCCCCTGGGAGGGTCCTATGACCGCCTTCCCTTCGGCGACCCCATACTTAGTGGGTGCCGCCTCCCCGTGTGAGGGGCCAATGGCCGCCTCCCCCCGGGCGCTCCCATCCATAATGGGTGGCGCCCCCTCTAGGGATCTTGAAATTACTGCTCACCGATCATGACCTTACCGCCCGACAAAAATAAATACGACGTTTTTGAACCTAATGAAGAGAGCGATAAAGCGGTTAAACTGAACATTGTACTATTCATCCACTTATCTACACATGCCACACATTTAATTAGACTGTGATACTCCGCTCAACTGGATGAGAAAAAATTGTTTATGAAGCAAATCACTTTATTGCAGTTCAAACATTGACATCTTTATTACACACTAAAACCCTGGAAAAAAGATACTATCAAAGCAAATCAACTTCATTGCATTACTAACGTTGCCATAAGGGGCTGGTGGGTGGGTCAAAATTGCTCCTTGTTCCGTCTAGGGCTCACGTGCAACGAGAGGGTGCAGCTTCCAAGCACAGGAACAAGAGGATGCTTCTTTGGATTGTTGCTCCTTTTATTCCTCTTCGGGAGGGCGTGTACCCTCCTCTAGTATGCCTACGGGGCGTGACCAACGGTGTAGGTGTCTAGGACAACCCTTCTTGGGCGGGAAAAGGCGTGCCCCGGCTACGCCGCTTCGGGCATGCCAGCCGAGACACGCCCCCCGCCCAAAATGGTTTCCCGGGGGGATCCGGGCAGCCCACCATACGTTCGGGGGGACCGAGTGGTCGCCCCTTTCCATATGGCCGGGATGCCTATCACCCCCTCCCAACACAATCCCCAAGGATGGGAAGACGGACACAGTTCTGAACTTTTGGAAGGCGGGAGGGAGTTACCCTCCCGGCCGTATTTATTAAAAATATGAAACAAAATTAAAACATTAAAATAACAGTTTCATATCATGTACAATTTTTCATTTATACATTTCACTGCAGTCACGTTTATTGGCTAACCTTAACAAATCTCTAATACAAAGGTTCTCCTAGCCGAGTCTAAACATCCTGCAAATGCATACTTTCTAAATAAAAATTGTACATCCTAACATTACGGGCCAACGGCAAGGTCGTAACCGGTGTCAGATCCCTACTACCAGAACTCCCCCCTCACGGTGTGAGGGGCGGGCGCACAGAGGACTGTACCTCTGTGCCAACTTCCAATTTCCCTTGTCTTAGCGGGGGCCCCTTATTTAACTCGACGCCATCTTAATGGTCGTCCGAGGACTCGTGTGAGGTGTCTAGGAGGTAGCGTGGACCCCCCTCCCACCCCACACTGTTCACCACATCCGCCGTCGCGGATATCCTGGCCCCGGGAAATTCCTAGGAGGGGCATCGAGCCGCCTCCTCCCCTGGGAGGGGCCTATGACCGCCTTCCCTTCGGCGACCCCATACTTAGTGGGTGCCGCCTCCCCGTGTGAGGGGCCAATGGCCGCCTCCCCCCGGGCGCTCCCATCCATAATGGGTGGCGCCCCCTCTAGGGATCTTGAAATTACTGCTCACCGATCATGACCTTACCGCCACAGGCCGGATAGTTGACCGGCTATCCGGACCCCCCACACTCCTACTAAAGGTCATGACTGTACAAACCCCTTAACCATGCTATGAAGTCTCCTATGAGTAAGACATTCCCCTCCCGGGACAAATGAACCCCATCTTCGAGATACATGTTATCCCCCCGGATACATCCATGCGGAATACAGTGCAACTGTCCTGAACGAAACAATCTACCTAGCTTGTTATTGACTTTCTTTACTGAATGATTCAAAGCTGACACAGAGAGGGCCCCCCGCCACACCTTCCTTGGAATCATGTGTGACCATGCTATTGTGCACCCCGGAATCCTCTTTGCCAACCAGCTAACAGTGGATAGAACCAACTCGAGGAGTACTCGCCGACCGAGTGCCCCCAAGTCATTGCCCCCCAGATGCACTATGATTATAGACGGCGGTGACCTTGTCCGCCCTAACAGTTCCTCAACAAAACACTGAAACCGGTCAATACAGAGCCCGCCCCTTCCATGGAAGGTCACCCTGTACCCGTATTCCCCAGCTGCGTGAATCATGTCACCTGCTTTGAATACGTCCGCGGCACGCCTCACGTATGAGTGGCCCACGACCCACACCACTCTTTCCTCAGCCGGTGATCTTTGACCGCTGGTTCCCAGGTGTCGGGTCGACTGCACAGTCCGCCCCGCCTCGCAAGCTCGCGAAACTGTAAACCAAATAAAAGAAGCGTGAGTGCATGCCATTAGCTTCACAACATGTGCAACCGCACATACCTTTTATAACAGTTCGAGGACCATCGTCCCAATTGTTTCACCATTTCCACACTTTGAACCCTGGCTGTAGCTTCTGTAGCAGCCCCTATCCTGAAGGAATGGGTCCCAAAATCGCTCGGGTCCAAGCCCGCTGCCGCGATTGCCAAAGTTAACACCCGCTGAAACTGAAACCTTGTCAGTGGGGTGGCGTTGGTGTGTCTCAGCAAGCTTCCCCCCCATGCTACCACCCTTTGCGCCAGGTATTCCTCAACGCACTGCACCGGGCACATGGGGGACCCTCGCATGCGCTGGACCACAATACTGTCCCCCATCGCACCCTGGTCGGTTTTAGACCTGGCTATTGTGATTACCATTGAATCACCCTTGATCTGAACGTGTTCCCGACATAGACCTCCCCCCACATCCTTCTTATTTCTTGGTACCAGCTCGCTCACCCGCATAGCCCCATGGAATGCCAATGCGAAAGCGGCCCGGAACAGCACTGTTTTGGACTGGGAGGAACATGTCGCGGGGAGCACTGACATCAGCAGGGACAATCTTTCTAACCCAATCGGGTGCCTCTCGTCTACTCTATGACCCTCGAGGCGTTGCCACCCTCGTAGTGCCTTCTTAACCAAAAAGGACGATGTAGGGTCCTTGATGCCATAAGCTTGCGCCATGAATGCAATGGCGGCCCGGTGCCTATTGGCCGTCGCTGCTGATCGGCCTGGCTTGTGGAGTGCTACTAAAAACTTCAGTACATACTCCTCCTGTCCCCACTTATCCCCTCCTGCTGGACCCAAAAATGCACAATAGGAACGAAACGCTCCTTCGTACGCCTTCCATGTCCTGGGGGCTAAGCTGGCTCCCACGAGGTCCTGTAATCCGGGGCACCGAGTGACCAGAGAGCTTCGGGAAATGGTGCCGCCACTAGATCCGCAGAAGGTAGATAACCCCTGAAGGCCTGCATGTGGGAACGAGAGAGTGCATCAGCCGCCTGGTTCAGTACACCCGGCACATGCCTTGCCCTAAACTGAACGTTCGGTCTCATGCACAGTAGTAGAATTTCCTTTAACAATCTCAGAATCAACTTGCAGCGTGCTGCCTGGTTATTTATGCATTCAACCACGGTCATGTTATCGGACCAGAATACCACTGAGCGATCACGGAAATTGTCCGGCCATGCCTTCAGGGCCACCAAAATAGGGAACAATTCAAGAAACCCAATGTTACCTGTTAGCCCACTGGTGTGCCACCTCGTCGGCCATGTTTGTGCCGACCATCGATTACCAAAGATGGCGCCAAATCCCACGCTCCCTGCCGAGTCGGTCCACAAACCCAGCTCGTCCGAGGATGCTGGTGGTTTGCACCATACCACTCGACCGTTGAAATCCGCCAGAAATGCCAACCATATGCGCATATCCTGGCGAAACTCTGCAGACAGTCTTGTGCGGTGGTGTCCTTCTTAGAGACCGACCATGGCTTGTGCAATAGAGCGGGAAAAGGGGCGGGCCATTGGTATCACTCTGAGGGCAAAGTTAAGCTGGCCCACCGCTTGCTGCAACTGATGGAGAGTTACCTTCTCTTTGCTAATGCACAATTCTAGCGAGGCCCTAAATTTCATAACTTTGTCCCTGGGCAAACGGAAGCATCCCTCCACTGAATCGAGCTCAATTCCAAGAAACTCGAGTGAAGTAGATGGCCCCACAGTTTTCCCCGGTGCCAATGGCACGCCGAATCGTTTCATGAGATTGCAAAATTCCAGTAAAGCCTGTGCACATTCCGTGTCCCCGGCTGGCCCCAAGAACAAAAAATCATCTAGGTAGTGCATAACCTGCGTATAGCCCATAGCTCTGGTGAACGCCCATTGCAGAAAACAACTGAATTTCTCAAAATAAGCACAAGAGATGGAGCAACCCATTGGCATACATCTATCCATGTAATAGCGTCCTTGAAACACAAAACCTAACAGAGGCTGATCCTGAGGATGTACCGGGAGCAACCGGAATGCTGACTCAATATCTGATTTAGCCATCAGCGCTCCGGGCCCCAGGCGATTCAACATGGCGACGGCCTCATCAAAGGATGCGTACCGCACCGAACAGACTCCTGGGTCAATCGCATTGTTTACCGAAAGACCCCTAGGAGCCGACAAGTTATGAATTAACCTAAACTCACCTGGGTCCTTCTTGGGGACTACTCCCAACGGTGAACAAATGAAATTAGGAACTGGCGGGTGCCTATACGGGCCGGCGACCCGGCCCCGGGCAACTTCCTTCGCAATCTTACTTTCTACCACCATCGGGTGCTGCTGAACGGACAGTTGATTTCTGCACAGTGAGTCCCCCCGAAAATCCCCCGCCGGGATGCGGAAACCATACGAGAAGCCGTCCCGTAACACCCCAGCGGAGACATGATCAGGGTATTCGTTTAGCCAGGGGATCATTGCCATGATATCTACGGGGGTAGGTAGTGGTACCCCTTGGCCGATATTAGACCTGTTTGGTACCTCCTCTACCCCCGGTATCCCCATTCTTGGCTCTGCACGAACTCTCCGGGTGTGAAGAATGTCCGCAACCTGCACACTCATGCCTGAACTTACATGTCCCATGTGGCCTCGTGCACTTGCCTCTGTTAAAATTCCAGCAAACCCCTTTTCTACCCCCATTCCCACCACTCCTGGGTTGGTGATCACCTGCGGGGTTTGCTCGAAAGGGCGCCGCCGATTGATGGCGGGGAGGCGCCGACCCATACTCGCCAAGCGAGGACGACTTCGTCGTGCCCGGCAAGAGCTGCTTCTGCCAAGAGACGGAGTCGAGACAGTCCCACGTCAGAGACGAATCGTGCTCCTTGGCCTTACGAAACTTACTATCATAACCCCTCCATAGATCGCCCTCATATGTTTCATAGAAATCCATTATACGTGTCTGATAACAGGCTAATTCAGTCATAATCTCTGTCTTACGTTCACCCATAATAGCAGTAAACATCCCAAAGGCCTTGGCCCAATTCGAGATCGTCTCATCCACCCTGAAGCCCGCCATTTTTGCGCGCCACACACTCGGATGCAACAAATCCTTCTGAGCCTTAACATACTCAATCTCGTGATGATCAGTCAGGAGCGAAAACATATTGACATATTTATCAGCCCAAATCATCTCTTTCGTGGCCAGAGGAATATGCTGAACTACTTTCTCCCTCCTTGAGGGCAAAGACCCCCCATTTGCCATTGGCAATGGCTGCTTACCAGACTCCATAGCCGGTCCTGCTGATTTTCCACCGCCAGCCGCTGGTTCTTCCGAGGGAATCTGTGAGGGGACAAGAGGGACATTCGCCTTCGCAGCATCTCGCGATTGCCGCAACTGCTTCATTAGCAACCTAGCCTCTTTGGCCGTGTCTCCGGGCGCCGCTGCACCCTCGGTATTCTTTCCCAGCCATGCGGCCAACTGGGCGGCCAACTCAGGAGGCATTTCCTCCTCGCTGGTGGGCGTAACTACTACCGGAATCGGCTGGCCCGCATCCGGGATCGGTACAGGTACCGGGGCCTCGACTGGACTAACCGGGCTTACCGGGGGTGACTCGGGAACTGGGGACTCCCCCCCTGCTGCCCTATTCCTTGCCCTTTTACCTCTCCCTGCGGGGACTACTCCCGGCAATGCTGGTCCGATGACCTTCTTCGGTCTGCCCGTATTATTCATTGCCGCCATTTTCTTTTTCATGTCCGCCATGTCTTTCATCAGCATGCGGAGCATCTGCTCCGTCCCTGCCTTCTTTCCGACCTTCTTGCCAGGCATCGTTGTCCGAGACTCGACCCTTGCTGTTTAGCTGTTCGACGAGGTCCTGGATCCGGTGGTCCGCCGATGCTGGGAGGAAAGGCTCCTGGAAGAGAAACACAAAAAATTACAAGTTCTCAAAATTGCTCCTTGTTCCGTCTAGGGCTCACGTGCAACGAGAGGGTGCAGCTTCCAAGCACAGGAACAAGAGGATGCTTCTTTGGATTGTTGCTCCTTTTATTCCTCTTCAGGAGGGCGTGTACCCTCCTCTGGTACGCCTACGGGGCGTGACCAACGGTGTAGGTGTCTAGGACAACCCTTCTTGGGCAGGAAAAGGCGCGCCCCGGCTACGCCGCTTCGGGCATACCAGCCGAGACACGCCCCCCGCCCAAAATGGTTTCCCGGGGGGATCCGGGCACCCCACCATACGTTCGGGGGGACCGAGTGGTCGCCCCTTTCCATATTGGGTAATTAAAGGACATTTTTGCGATCATAGTAAATTGATTGTGCTTATTTGATAACCCATATGAATATTAATTACCACTATTAATAATTTGAGTACACCGGTCTGTGGAATATGCTGAATTGTTGAAAATCATTGAGTCATTCATTTTATTACATTCATATTGCATTAAAAAATACTAGAAAGATATCAGGAAAAGGACATGTCATCAATCAGGGACCTGGTGAAGAATACGAGGTGGACAAAATCGTTAAAATTGTTAATACGTTCAATCTTAGTAACGATGGTCTAGATGAGCTACAACAATCGGTGGATGAAGATCCTCCCCAGCCAATGATCTTGGATAACTTTCTGGTCCTTACTGTTGAAGATTTTAATAGCTTGGCGCACAGTGTGACCTCGAGCTCTCCTCTTGACCCCCTTCCTCATGTAATCTGGAAGTCATTTGGTAAAGAAACCTTCCCTTGTTTGAGGCAGATCTGTAATCAATCGCTAGTAGGAGGAACTGTCCCGAAGAGTTGGAATCAGGCGGTGGTGACCCATTGATCAAAAAATCCACCCAAGACCCGTCAACCCCAGCAAGCTTTAGGCCTATCTCCCTTCTGCCATACCCATTTAAAATCCTGGAGAAGGCATTTAGTAGGACACTGTCGTGCTTTCTGGACGATAATCACCTGCTTGATATCGACCAATTTGGGTTTCGACCAGGTCATGGGGCCGAGACGGCGCTCGTCACCATGATGGACTATCTGCGCATGCGAGCCGACAATGGGAATGCTACTGTTCTAGTGCTTCTCGATATGTCGGCAGCATTCAACACGGAGAACCATTCCATCTTAGTGGAGAGACTTAAGAAGCTGGATGTGAAGGAACGGGCACTGCAATGGCTCCAGTCCTATCTGGAAGGAAGACAGCAGGTAGTGGCTCTAACACCATTTTCCTCCAGCAAATCTCCTGTAGTATAT
Organism: Lissotriton vulgaris; assembly: GCF_964263255.1. NCBI lineage: Eukaryota > Metazoa > Chordata > Amphibia > Caudata > Salamandridae > Lissotriton > Lissotriton vulgaris. The sequence continues at coordinate 450,798,976 of NC_141697.1, forward strand.
GGGGTGCCGCAGGGTACTGCGATTAGACCTATTCATGTTAATGTATATTTACAGCCCTTGCTTCCCATTATCAAGTTTTTTGGAGTTAGCCTAGTTAATTACGCTGATGACACACAGCTGGCTTTCTCCTTAGAAGGTGAATATGCGATCTCCCTGGATATATTCCAGCAGTGTATGCATCGTACGGCTGACTGGCTCAGGAGAAACTTCCTTCAATTTAACAGCGGGAAGACTGAGGTGTTGCACTGCTTCTCCGCCAGGGTGCCCAAACCCTTACCTTATGAGTTTAAACTCACTCCCGAGGAGGAACCAATAGTGCTGGTCAATAAGGTACGCAATCTGGGGGTTCTGATTGATGATAACCTTCAGATGGAGTCACATGCAAACAAGACCGCCAACGTATGTTTCTCCCTAATACGTATGCTATGTAAAATACTTCTGCTACTACCAACAGAGTCACGTCCACTGGTGGTAAGAAGCACAGTGCTAAGCAGACTGGACTACTGCAACTCACTATATTTGGGGGCCCCACAATATATCATCCAGGGATTGCAGAGAGTACAGTCTGCAGCAGCAAAATTAGCACTCAATAGGCAGCGACGTTCATCCACCACCTTAGCTCTGAGAGAGCTACACTTGCTGCCCATTAAGGACAAGGTTCATTTTAAATCTCTCTGCCTGGTATTCAGAGCAGTGCATGAGCTGGACCCAGTCTCATTGCAGAAAAGGTTTGCGCTGTACCAGCCCAAGAGGTAACTTCGCTCCTCTAGTGCCGGCCTATTGGTGGTCCCCAGGTTCAAACATGCTAGGTCGGGAGGGAGGGCATTCAATGTGGCGGGTGCCCGCCTCTGGAATGATCTACCCCTGAATCTCAGACAAATGGACTTCTTGATATAGTTTCGTAAGAGCTTAAAAACCTGGCTCTTTCCCTAATGCTTGATCTCTCGCCTCCTATCTATTTGGTCTGACTTATTCTATTCTGGTCATTTCTCCAGTCGGAAGCAACAGGATACCCGTAGGGTGACAGCATGTGCTATATAAGTATTAAAATCAAATCAATCAAATCAAATCGATTTACCGGATCACCCCAGTGGCCGGCAGTTTTGTGAGCAACTCTATAAGATAATACACAAAATGGCAGGAATTGCACCAGTTGCATATCAGATAACAATTAATTTTGATTCCAATTCCATGTCTGAGCGAATACCACCTTCTTATGAGAATGTTGAATCACTACTGGTTTCATTGCTTTAATATCTCAACTCTGAACTGTTTACTGGGTCAGATTTAGATGAACAGCTAACTGCATCTGCCATGTCATTGCTAGTTTTAATAGTCAGCTGTAGAGGCTCTGTTACAGATTCTTGTACTTTCCACCTTCTGGAGTATCTCTAATTCCATTTGTTTCAATGGTTGAAAGGAATTTTTTAGAGGAATTCATTTCTGGTGCTATGCGGAATTGTCTGGACTTTGTTTAAGCACCGCTTTGATTATTCTGATTTCTCGCACGTCTTTCTCAGCAAGTGGTAAGAACGTACAGTTTTAATCTCTTCTATTGTCATGCTCTGTACGCAAGATATTTGTCAATGGATTTCTAAGTTGGAGAAAGGGGAGACTGCGACCACTGTTAGGTTGAGAATATGTGGATCCAACAAGATGCTGGATGTGGAGCATTAGATGGCATTCGGGGTCACTAAGATCGGGTCTCACATTATGTGGCCGATTTCATGATGAGTGAGAGGGGAAAAACAAACAACTAGAACAAGAATCTTCCCTTGTGACCTATATTTCTTTGCCAAAGATTAAATATAGTATGGGTTTAAGTGCAAATGCAAAATTACATAATTACAACATTCAAGTGCACCTATATATATTCTTTTAAAAAAAGTTTTAGCTAGCAGTGCATAATGGATGCGGCGCATCGCAGAAGTGTCTTCTGAAAGAGCGGGAACACCCACTGAAGATATACCCAGCTGAGCACGCCTGGACATATTATAGGGATATTTTTATTGCTACGGCTCAGAGTGTATCACACTCTGCATTGAAACATTGATAATTTTTACATACATCTGCGCTGGGATCCATAAAAAACTGAATAAGGTATCTAGAAGTCAACTCCTAACTTGAATTATAAGAAAATTTATTGGACTGTCAGCCACTGGTGACACAGACTTCGCTGTCCCATTTTCATATACCTGCTTTTTCTGGAGAGTGGGGATCATTCCCAATTGAAACTAGTACCCCCGTTTCTATTTGTCTGAGTGACACTGTATTCTATTTGGGCAAGGTCCTGATGAATGTGGTTCACGGTGTGTGTTACCCCACCGAAACGCGCATCGACCTTGTGTGCCCAGACATTTTGGCTTTGGTCATCGGAATTGCTCATTGGAAACGTTTTACATCTATGTGTCCCTTATACCCAAATGTGTATATGTGTCTTGTATGACTGAGAACGATTGTGAGGAATGAATGTGTTCTGATACTACTTTGATTTATTTGTTGGGGGTTGATACAGTTGTACTAAACTTTGTATAACTATTTGGAGTCATTTTTGTACTAAAAAATTGAAAAGAAAGTTTTTTCTAGTAAACACAAAAAATATTGATTAATATGTATTAATCATAAACAGAGAAAGTTAATAAGGATGCAAAATAAAATGAACTTTAAAAAAAAGAATATGTATATGTGCACTTGAATGTTGTAATTATGTAATTTTACATTTTCACTTAAACCCATACTAGATTTAATCTTTGGCAAAGAAATGTAGGTCACAGGGGGGGAATTCATGTTCTGGCGGTTCCCATATATGCAGAGGCTTCTTCCCTCCATGTCAAATGAACAAGATTGCACCTGATATTTTGGCATGCGTAGAACTGGGAAATCCTTGGACCTACTTCACATATTTAGGCATCTATGTCACTGTAAACCTGCGATTATGTTGGAATCCTGATACTGCCCTATTGCTGAAAGCACCTAAAGAGATATTGCCTGGGACAAATTACCCTTACCTATAATAGGCTGTGAAGCCCTCTTCAAGATGGTAGCACTACCCATATTTCCCTATGCACAACATAGCTATCCTTACACACTACCTGGGACCCCATTTAACAAAATCAACTTCATAGTTTTTTATAGGATGGCTCTCAGCTAAGAGTTTCTCGCGCCAAATGTGTGCAGGTCCATGTATGACAGACTTCTGGGGATCTCAACTTTACTACTGGCCTCCATAGCTGGTGGTAATTTATGACTGAGTATTTGCAGATCCCCTCAATTCACATATGGGCTAGAGCATGATCATTTGCAGATATGGGACTTGGAGACGGTCATGTATAGATCCACAATTCCCAGAGGGATAGTGGAAACTACTAGTAAACCCCTTCTTTGCTGGCAAAGAGTCTTGAAACTAATCCACTGGTTTAAGACAAATACAAAAGAAACTCCCCTGTGGCAGGGTACTTGGCTCCCTCAAGTCTCAGGCCTGACTGGTGTTGGACCCTGGGACCTGATCGGTATTTCAAAGATTGGCGATGGCTGGGAAGGGGGCTATCAAGTCATTTTCTCAACTAACAGAGGAGTGCACATTGCACCACTCCCAATACTGCCAGTACTTATGCAAGGAGATGTGGGTCTTTTGGAGGAAGATGAATGGCTTGAAGCCAAGATGGCAGCCAGATGCTTGGTACTTCTACTTAAGATTAATAGAATTTAAATACTTAAGGTGGGTTTGTTATGATACCACTAGACTCTGGCACGAGGAGAAGAGGGGGGTTGGTCTTACCATTGGTGCCATGTTATCCAGGCTGAGTTTTTCCACATGGTATGGGACTGTCTCAAGATAGCCTTGTATTGGTCTAAGATACATGACAGACTGAGTTCTGTTACTGGTTACATAATACCTTTGAGCAGTAAGCAGGCTTTATTGAGCATTGAGAGTGAGGGTGGGGTTATGGTGAGATATTGCTGCCTTGTGGCCTTGGCCAAACAACATCTTGCCAGGCATTGGTTAGCACTGATTCAACGGCGGTTTATGAAGGGATCTGAGGTATGGACACCCAGGCTGCAGAAGGCCAATGAATGCATGCTTAAATGCCAGAAATTGTGGGGCATGTGGTGGTACTGTGGCGGCATGCATGGATTAGGAAAGGTAGATATTAAGAAACTTGAGGTGTAATAATTCATGAAGGGGAATTTTCTTTCTTTATTTAATGTAAACAAAGGACACTGGGACAGTGCTGTTTTTGTGTTGTACTGAAACATAATAAAAATAATTTAAAAAAAAAGATGTCTTTTGGGCCAGTCAATACTTAGCATTGCCTCAGCAGGATGCCAGTCCACTTTACTTTCCATTGTATCCTTGCTAATATTGTCGCTGATTTAATCACATCACTTGTTATTGCAGGTGTCATACATCTGGCTCATTTAATTTTCAGGGTTATTGGTCGAAGTACTCTTGTGGTCTCAACAGTTGAATATGAGAAGGACCTCCAACATTCAACCAGTACTGCTAGAGGATCAGGGACTCAATATAAAGTGTCTGTTTGACTTGTACCAATAGGCTACTATTCTCATATATAACTCATGTTGGCCACCTCTGCAACTATTACAGAGTCAGGGGCTTATAGCAAGTACGGCAGTCATAGGACTGCTGTGCTCATGGTGGCAGCCCGACCACTACCACCACGAGACCCGCCATATTATGAGTATGTCGGTAGGACTGCCACATGACCATCAGCCCTGCCACAATCAAGGATCCTGCTGCGGCTCCAGTTCACAGATTGCCTGAATATGCTGACGGTGCCAATGCTGGCACCGTTGAGCATATTATGACCTGCATAGTCACTGCCTTTTTCATTGCTGGGTCCCAGCCATGAAAAGGGTTGCCGACATGCAGCCATATCTGGGCCTGGAGGTCCTTGCGGGGGAGGGGGCACATGTTGTATCCTCCCTGGACTTGCACCCTAGTTCCTGCTCTGTGTGGCATGCACGGTGCATGGCACACCGTGGAGGAACGTGCAGTAGGCACTCTCATGGTGGCAGTCTGCTTGTTTGGCTCTTCTTTGTGCCTCAGCCACCGCATTGACATCGCCACCGCATCGCCTGCCCTGGATTCAAGTTGCAATCTGGTGGGTGGACTCACCGTAGGCTTGGCAGTCTTCCTGCGACCACCATGGTGTTGGTCCCATTGGAAGACAACCAAACTCATAATAAGGCTTAAATGCTGGCCACTTCTTCCTTCAACTTCATGAGTTCTGAATCTGCAACCTGTACAGCCTGAGAGTGTAATAATAGCAACCCTTTTCCCTACTAAATGGTGCATAAACAGATGTATTCTAGGGTAAGGCACTTGTGTGTTTCATTCCTGATTGGAAGAGAAGTGAGTCTGCTGAAAGATCTTGTGTGGGGGCACCACCTCAACTTTTACACCATATCATAAGGTATATGATCTCAATATTTACTCAAAATATTGTGGGAACAGAAATATCATCAATTTAAAACTATTGTAGACTGAAATATTGAAAATATTGAAGGTATGTATATGTTTTATTAACACATTATTTACATTACTATTATTTTATTTATGGCAATTTATTTTATTTATCAAGGATTTATTTTACTATATATGTTATGGTAACATTTAGATGCTTTTTTATTATGTTATATTATGTACTAATATTTTTGTTTTATTTTGTTTTTGAAGTGTTGGGTAGGTGGCGTTCTTTAAATGATCTATTGGTGTTAAACAATTATTACATTAACTATTTAAAAATGTAAGTTATTCTTTTTTTTAATGATTTTTTCTATTTGTGTGATAACGTTTTAGATAATGGGGTCAATGGAATACTGGTGGGTGGGTAGACTTGATGTAATGCATATTATTTAGTACATTCTAATATTTTAATATTTTAATTTTGATTTATTTGTTAAAACGTTTAATATTTTAATTATGAAGCCAATTTCAGTTTCAAGCTGTGGGGTTTGTTGGTGACTGGGTGTGCAGTTTTTTACATTCTACATATACATTGATACAGTAGATTAATATATGCGTGTTATTACCAGGAAAAATCATTTAAACATATGTTTGATTGATATCAACATTTTAAAATATTTGTTTATATATTACTATAGCTATTGTAGCCTTATTAATGGACTGTACATGATATGTGGGTAACTTGTTAATAGCTTAAAACAATATTTATTAGCGATAAAAATATTAAATACATACAATGAATAAAAAATGGGTTTTTAGGTTTGTGAGTATCATATGTGAATTAATTGACCTGTTTATTTAAAAATTGTTTCATGATAGTTTTATTTTTTAACCAAAACTATTAGATTCAAAAAAGTTTGAAAAACAGTTTTGTTTTTTCCAATTTTCCAATTTTAAATTACTTTAAAGACTTTAGTTAAAAAAAATATGTAATTTAATTCCTTAAATACTTTTTAGTGGTTACAAATATTATTTGTATGTAGTAATTCTGAATCTTTAAATATATCAATGGCCCCAAATCTTTGTTAGACTGATGTTAGAACAGCAAATTTGAGCCCCCCACCCCATCTATGTACTTTCTACAATATTTATGTGACAGGTGTTTCTAAAGTCATTTGAATTGTGCCCAAAGTATTCATTTTCCCCAATGCTTTTCAGACTGAAGTTCGAACAGTAAATATGATCCCAGCAAGTATGCACTTGAGAGATGAGAGATGGAATGTCTGTTGAACAAGAGATCGAATACTAAATTGGACCCACAAATCTTTCCCAATATTTCTTAAATAGAAGTGTGTATAGTAAATGTGTCCCCACCTCCTATTGAATGAATTTTCCTCTATGCTTAGTAGATTACTGTTAGGACAATAAATCTGCCTACTCACAACATATGTATTTTATGCAATCTTTTGTAGATTTGTAGTTAGAGTGGTGTTTCCAAATATTTTAATATGCTTATTTGCTTATTTTTGTATGCTTTTAAATTGGAGTTAGGGTAATATTTTTTACTTGAGTGTGGATTATTTCATAAGATATCTTGAGGGTATTTATTTAAATATATATTTTCATTATGTTTAATGTATTTTGCTAACTAATAACTAATAAGTATTTAAAAAGCATTCGTTTTCTTACATACTTATAGACAGTTATTGAATGGTTTAATACATTTTGAAATGGTTTAAGGGTTTTCAAAAATTATTAATACTGCCAAATGTTTATGTTGTGTATTCATATTTCATATAATTAAAAAAATACATTAATAAATGATGTTACAAATTTGTATTCATGCATATAAATGTTGTTTAATTTATATAAATTATTTAGTTTAGTTTTGAATTTTGTATTAGGTTTCATTAATTATTAAGATTATTTTAAAGTCAGTTTGATTTTTGAGAATATTTTCTTGAAAGTTAATACGTTAAAAATTAATAGTATTGTCTATATATATTTTATGCATTTTTTAAATGTTTTACTTTTTAAAACCACAATACTGTTAATAACATTCAATTCTATTGATATATGCATGTTTGACATTGAGATGTCAACAGTTTTGTTAAGATATTGGTGTAGTCAAAATATGTGGTACTTTACATTACATGGTTGTGAAGTCGATATCGTGGTTGCAGATATTGTAGCAGTTAGATTTTTGGGCAACATATGTGTTTTTTAAAGAAATATTTAATCATTTCTTGATAGCACCCCCAATCACTCTTTGACAGGTATGTCTGCCTCACCCTTTTTGAAAACATTTTATACATTTGCCTAATTTCATTCAATTTTGAAATTATTTTGTTCAAGATGTATTCTAGTCACTTTCTGTTTATTACCAGTAAACTACTCAGTTATACACTGGGTTTTTGCGATTGCTCATGTTCAGTGGCCATTGCCATATTCCACCTTGTAGTCCATCTTGTAGGCACACTTGTAGGTGCTTAATCTTTGCTTTTAAATTGGATGTAAGAATGTACTGTTGCTGATGGTGCCTCTTTCCTGTTCCAGATGATGAATCTTGGGCTGTGCTGTCTGTAGTGTATTCTCTCGAAGTTTGCAGTAGGCTGCCTCTGATCACCACTTGCGTAAGGCACTGCTTTCAAGTCATCAAGGCCAGAACCTGACAATGCACCATCTGATTTGGCAGCATCTCCAGTTTATCATTTTCCTGCAACTCAGTCAGGTTCCTGAACAGTATCACTTAATGACTTTGGGGGCCTTAGTTTGAAGAAACTTTCCATTTTATTACCCATTTTATTACCCACTATTTACTCACTCAAACATTAGACTTGTTAGATGACCTCTCATGCTAAGTAATCGCAATGAGTCACCTCAACATCTCTCCGCTAGCAGAAACGGACCTTAGGCTAAACCTAGTTAGCCCTCATCAAGGCTATGCACTCTGCCATTGCAGGCTGCATATCTTGGTACAGAGATATTCGAAGAATTGACAGGGCACACAGCTCTGTGTGCCATCCTCCCATACATTGCATGGGATATAGGTAAGTCACCCATACTGCAGGCTTTTAGCCCTAAGGCAAGGTGAACTATAGCCTATGTGGTAGCACATCAGCATGAGCAGATTTGCCCCTACTATGTCCTGTCCATTCTGTAACTTTGTAAGTGCACAGGGAAGCCGTAAGGAGTACATGGGCTGGAGACTTGTCAACAGGGGTTTCCTAGCTCCATGATAGCTTCACTAATTTCTGGGATGATTAGGACCAAATATCTTGAATGTTTAGTACTTAACATTCTGGCTTAATAAATCCTTGCTGATTCCAGTGAGGGATTTATTGATAAATTCACACTGGAGACCCTACCCATTACTGGTGTTGGTCTGACTCATGGGGTGAGAGCCAACACTCTCAGAGGACAGAGACAAAGCCTGCTCTGGGTAGAGGTGCTTCATACCTCCTCCAGGACAGGAAGGCTTTCCAGGGCTGGAAGCTTCAAAAGCAATGTCTCTATTGAAATCCAAACCAAGAACCTCCAGATAGTGGTGAAGGTCAAGCCCTCTTTCCTGCTCCCCTTTTGGGAGGAGGACAGGTGGTAAAGTTAGTTAGATGAGGAAGAGGGTTCCAACTTAACCTACATTAATCCTAGGGAAGGGTAGGCAATGTGAACCCCTCTCTTGAAGTTCCACCGTCTTGCAACCTCCAATACAGGCTAGGGTAGTGCCTCTTCCCACAGGAAGTGGTCACTAGAGGGTGCAGATACGCTAAAGGTAAGTAGCCCATTGGCTACTACCTGTATCCCTGTGTAATGCCCATAAATTCAGTATTTCGGTGCCACCTGAGACATGAACATCAGATTCAATTGACAAGAAAAGACGAGGACAAAAAAATACCTGCTGCTTGAGAACTAAAGCCCTGCTGCAGAAGAAAAAGTTGCCAAACCCTGCATGATGTGCCTAGGACTCAAAAATTTCTGCTGCTGTTTTGTCCTGAAACCAGAAAGGACTTCATGAACCCTAGAGCACATCCAGCCTTCAAGAAATTGCCATGACGTTCCTGTGGAGTGAAAATATGACTCCCCTGCAATGTGCAGGCGCCGATCCAATGAAGTCCGGTTTGTCAACTTGCTGCTCCCTGGCAACCTTGCTGGAGCACCAAAGCAAGAAGAAGTAAAACTGCTTCAGAGGGTCGGATCTGCCTCCCCACCAAGTTTGGAGGCACAAGGATCTAGCACAGCTGCAGCATACAAATAACAGGGGTAGCGGACCCCACAGTAAAAACTAAGAAAAAGAGTCCAAACTGATTTGATTTGATTTATTGACTTATAGAGCACGCGAATGCCCAGGGGCGTCTTGGCGCTGGACCGAAAAAGGAGTTCTGAACCAATCAATACCTCTAAGAGGCGGCCGTGAAAAGACAGGTTTTCACTGCCTTTCTAGAGCAGTGAAGAACTGTTTTTTATGGAAATGGGGAGCAGGTTCCAAATCTTTGCTGTATGTAAGATGAAACTTCTGCCTCCCCATCTGGCTCTTTTAAATCTGGGCACCACGATCCAAGACACCCGAGATCACCTGTCCAAGTTAACTGCTCCTATACAATTTCATTCCTGATTGGAAGAGAAGTGAGTCTGCTGAAAGATCTTGTGTGGGGGCACCACCTCAACTTTTACACCATATCATAAGGTATATGATCTCAATATTTACTCAAAATATTGTGGGAACAGAAATATCATCAATTTAAAACTATTGTAGACTGAAATATTGAAAATATTGAAGGTATGTATATGTTTTATTAACACATTATTTACATTACTATTATTTTATTTATGGCAATTTATTTTATTTATCAAGGATTTATTTTACTATATATGTTATGGTAACATTTAGATGCTTTTTTATTATGTTATATTATGTACTAATATTTTTGTTTTATTTTGTTTTTGAAGTGTTGGGTAGGTGGCGTTCTTTAAATGATCTATTGGTGTTAAACAATTATTACATTAACTATTTAAAAATGTAAGTTATTCTTTTTTTTAATGATTTTTTCTATTTGTGTGATAACGTTTTAGATAATGGGGTCAATGGAATACTGGTGGGTGGGTAGACTTGATGTAATGCATATTATTTAGTACATTCTAATATTTTAATATTTTAATTTTGATTTATTTGTTAAAACGTTTAATATTTTAATTATGAAGCCAATTTCAGTTTCAAGCTGTGGGGTTTGTTGGTGACTGGGTGTGCAGTTTTTTACATTCTACATATACATTGATACAGTAGATTAATATATGCGTGTTATTACCAGGAAAAATCATTTAAACATATGTTTGATTGATATCAACATTTTAAAATATTTGTTTATATATTACTATAGCTATTGTAGCCTTATTAATGGACTGTACATGATATGTGGGTAACTTGTTAATAGCTTAAAACAATATTTATTAGCGATAAAAATATTAAATACATACAATGAATAAAAAATGGGTTTTTAGGTTTGTGAGTATCATATGTGAATTAATTGACCTGTTTATTTAAAAATTGTTTCATGATAGTTTTATTTTTTAACCAAAACTATTAGATTCAAAAAAGTTTGAAAAACAGTTTTGTTTTTTCCAATTTTCCAATTTTAAATTACTTTAAAGACTTTAGTTAAAAAAAATATGTAATTTAATTCCTTAAATACTTTTTAGTGGTTACAAATATTATTTGTATGTAGTAATTCTGAATCTTTAAATATATCAATGGCCCCAAATCTTTGTTAGACTGATGTTAGAACAGCAAATTTGAGCCCCCCACCCCATCTATGTACTTTCTACAATATTTATGTGACAGGTGTTTCTAAAGTCATTTGAATTGTGCCCAAAGTATTCATTTTCCCCAATGCTTTTCAGACTGAAGTTCGAACAGTAAATATGATCCCAGCAAGTATGCACTTGAGAGATGAGAGATGGAATGTCTGTTGAACAAGAGATCGAATACTAAATTGGACCCACAAATCTTTCCCAATATTTCTTAAATAGAAGTGTGTATAGTAAATGTGTCCCCACCTCCTATTGAATGAATTTTCCTCTATGCTTAGTAGATTACTGTTAGGACAATAAATCTGCCTACTCACAACATATGTATTTTATGCAATCTTTTGTAGATTTGTAGTTAGAGTGGTGTTTCCAAATATTTTAATATGCTTATTTGCTTATTTTTGTATGCTTTTAAATTGGAGTTAGGGTAATATTTTTTACTTGAGTGTGGATTATTTCATAAGATATCTTGAGGGTATTTATTTAAATATATATTTTCATTATGTTTAATGTATTTTGCTAACTAATAACTAATAAGTATTTAAAAAGCATTCGTTTTCTTACATACTTATAGACAGTTATTGAATGGTTTAATACATTTTGAAATGGTTTAAGGGTTTTCAAAAATTATTAATACTGCCAAATGTTTATGTTGTGTATTCATATTTCATATAATTAAAAAAATACATTAATAAATGATGTTACAAATTTGTATTCATGCATATAAATGTTGTTTAATTTATATAAATTATTTAGTTTAGTTTTGAATTTTGTATTAGGTTTCATTAATTATTAAGATTATTTTAAAGTCAGTTTGATTTTTGAGAATATTTTCTTGAAAGTTAATACGTTAAAAATTAATAGTATTGTCTATATATATTTTATGCATTTTTTAAATGTTTTACTTTTTAAAACCACAATACTGTTAATAACATTCAATTCTATTGATATATGCATGTTTGACATTGAGATGTCAACAGTTTTGTTAAGATATTGGTGTAGTCAAAATATGTGGTACTTTACATTACATGGTTGTGAAGTCGATATCGTGGTTGCAGATATTGTAGCAGTTAGATTTTTGGGCAACATATGTGTTTTTTAAAGAAATATTTAATCATTTCTTGATAGCACCCCCAATCACTCTTTGACAGGTATGTCTGCCTCACCCTTTTTGAAAACATTTTATACATTTGCCTAATTTCATTCAATTTTGAAATTATTTTGTTCAAGATGTATTCTAGTCACTTTCTGTTTATTACCAGTAAACTACTCAGTTATACACTGGGTTTTTGCGATTGCTCATGTTCAGTGGCCATTGCCATATTCCACCTTGTAGTCCATCTTGTAGGCACACTTGTAGGTGCTTAATCTTTGCTTTTAAATTGGATGTAAGAATGTACTGTTGCTGATGGTGCCTCTTTCCTGTTCCAGATGATGAATCTTGGGCTGTGCTGTCTGTAGTGTATTCTCTCGAAGTTTGCAGTAGGCTGCCTCTGATCACCACTTGCGTAAGGCACTGCTTTCAAGTCATCAAGGCCAGAACCTGACAATGCACCATCTGATTTGGCAGCATCTCCAGTTTATCATTTTCCTGCAACTCAGTCAGGTTCCTGAACAGTATCACTTAATGACTTTGGGGGCCTTAGTTTGAAGAAACTTTCCATTTTATTACCCATTTTATTACCCACTATTTACTCACTCAAACATTAGACTTGTTAGATGACCTCTCATGCTAAGTAATCGCAATGAGTCACCTCAACATCTCTCCGCTAGCAGAAACGGACCTTAGGCTAAACCTAGTTAGCCCTCATCAAGGCTATGCACTCTGCCATTGCAGGCTGCATATCTTGGTACAGAGATATTCGAAGAATTGACAGGGCACACAGCTCTGTGTGCCATCCTCCCATACATTGCATGGGATATAGGTAAGTCACCCATACTGCAGGCTTTTAGCCCTAAGGCAAGGTGAACTATAGCCTATGTGGTAGCACATCAGCATGAGCAGATTTGCCCCTACTATGTCCTGTCCATTCTGTAACTTTGTAAGTGCACAGGGAAGCCGTAAGGAGTACATGGGCTGGAGACTTGTCAACAGGGGTTTCCTAGCTCCATGATAGCTTCACTAATTTCTGGGATGATTAGGACCAAATATCTTGAATGTTTAGTACTTAACATTCTGGCTTAATAAATCCTTGCTGATTCCAGTGAGGGATTTATTGATAAATTCACACTGGAGACCCTACCCATTACTGGTGTTGGTCTGACTCATGGGGTGAGAGCCAACACTCTCAGAGGACAGAGACAAAGCCTGCTCTGGGTAGAGGTGCTTCATACCTCCTCCAGGACAGGAAGGCTTTCCAGGGCTGGAAGCTTCAAAAGCAATGTCTCTATTGAAATCCAAACCAAGAACCTCCAGATAGTGGTGAAGGTCAAGCCCTCTTTCCTGCTCCCCTTTTGGGAGGAGGACAGGTGGTAAAGTTAGTTAGATGAGGAAGAGGGTTCCAACTTAACCTACATTAATCCTAGGGAAGGGTAGGCAATGTGAACCCCTCTCTTGAAGTTCCACCGTCTTGCAACCTCCAATACAGGCTAGGGTAGTGCCTCTTCCCACAGGAAGTGGTCACTAGAGGGTGCAGATACGCTAAAGGTAAGTAGCCCATTGGCTACTACCTGTATCCCTGTGTAATGCCCATAAATTCAGTATTTCGGTGCCACCTGAGACATGAACATCAGATTCAATTGACAAGAAAAGACGAGGACAAAAAAATACCTGCTGCTTGAGAACTAAAGCCCTGCTGCAGAAGAAAAAGTTGCCAAACCCTGCATGATGTGCCTAGGACTCAAAAATTTCTGCTGCTGTTTTGTCCTGAAACCAGAAAGGACTTCATGAACCTAGAGCACATCCAGCCTTCAAGAAATTGCCATGACGTTCCTGTGGAGTGAAAATATGACTCCCCTGCAATGTGCAGGCGCCGATCCAATGAAGTCCGGTTTGTCAACTTGCTGCTCCCTGGCAACCTTGCTGGAGCACCAAAGCAAGAAGAAGTAAAACTGCTTCAGAGGGTCGGATCTGCCTCCCCACCAAGTTTGGAGGCACAAGGATCTAGCACAGCTGCAGCATACAAATAACAGGGGTAGCGGACCCCACAGTAAAAACTAAGAAAAAGAGTCCAAACTGATTTGATTTGATTTATTGACTTATAGAGCACGCGAATGCCCAGGGGCGTCTTGGCGCTGGACCGAAAAAGGAGTTCTGAACCAATCAATACCTCTAAGAGGCGGCCGTGAAAAGACAGGTTTTCACTGCCTTTCTAGAGCAGTGAAGAACTGTTTTTTATGGAAATGGGGAGCAGGTTCCAAATCTTTGCTGTATGTAAGATGAAACTTCTGCCTCCCCATCTGGCTCTTTTAAATCTGGGCACCACGATCCAAGACACCCGAGATCACCTGTCCAAGTTAACTGCTCCTATCCGTGAAGACCTAAAGACGCACAACACCCGGCTGAACTATTCACTCTGCACCTGGCCCCAACACCGAACAACCAGCTCTGCTCCTGTGGTCCCCTTACACTTGTGACTTCATCCTTCTCAGGAGACCCACTGGACTTACCTGAAAGTGTCTTTGCACAGTACTTTTTTCAAGTGCCCCCATTCGTCTTTACGCCCCAGCTTCCAAGATCTCAGCATCTCTGCTCCTGGATGATCCAGTATGCTCCCGAACTTCTCCTGCTGGAAATTTTGACCTGGTCCTGACATTGACCTAAAATGTCAAGGTGAACTTCCTCAAAGCATTGCCTGAATTTCTATGCATTTTTCTGCCTTTTCCCTCATTCTTTGCTATGGTGCGTAATAGCGCATAGAAGTGATATATTTTCCAAACTTTGAAAAATAATAACTCGGAAAGTACTTATCCTAGAACTGTGCTTTTGGTTTTGAAAAATATATAAAATTCAATGCTATTTTATAAAATTACTCTAGGATTTATTCTTAAGTGTGTGTCTCATTTATTGCCTCTGTAAGTACACTACCCTCTGAAAAAGAGTTAGTATTATCTACATTTGCCTCTACCTGCCTTTTGGGCATTCTACTCTCTACATAGTATACTTAATTTTCTTACACTGTACAAAAAGGCAGTTTCCTACACTTACAAACTCACATTTTCAATTGAGGATCATATGCAATCATATGGTTCAATGACTGTAGTGTAGTTCCTATTTTCCCAATAGGCTCTGCGCATTGGAATAACATAAACAGCAGTGTAGACGTAGGACTGAGGTCATCTAGGTCTCTACTGACTATGTTAAACTTAATTTAGGTTTGTACCAGCTAGCTCAGAGGTCACTGGAAACTTTCTCGAATGAATAGGGAGGGATGAACTTCCCTGGCTCAGACAAGAAGGGATTCAGTTTCTGACAACCGCATAAACACGACAACTTTGCTCCCTCAGAATAAGAGTGTATTTCTAGAGTCGTGTGAAAACAATAAACAGCTATTTCAATCAGTCAGCAGTGCATACTTAGTTTCACCAGAGTGCAGAGAAACGGGCGTTTTCAATAAAAAGGTGTTATTTATTGAGTAGTCTTCTTTCTCAAGCAAGAGAAATGAATTGCCACAATTGCAATACTTAAAATAAAGTAAAGTGCGTACAGTAAAAGTAGTATTATGAAATAATACTGTAAAAGCATGGATATGGTTTCTCAGCCATATGATACTTAAAATGAATAAAATATATACATACATAAATACATTGAGTAAAGTACTCAACTGGTGCTTCTAACTAAGCCTACCCCGGTGTACCTGATCTAAGCCTAATACGTGGGAGGGGATGAGTAAGTAGCAGTTTTAAGTTAAGTTGGTTAAGATAATTTTGCCAAGAATCTGCATCAAGAATTCTCTCAAGGGTTTAGTCAGCTCCGTACCTTGGTAATAAAATGTGGGAGGTCTGGTATCCCTTTCCTCAGGACTCGATATTCTAGCAACCCGCAAGGGTAGGCTGGAAACACTGGAGCTGGATTTTCTCGGCTGGAGAAAAAGACAGCGTCTCTCTCAGTGCGACAAATAGGAGGGGCGTCTTCCGTGGGCACTCGCATCAGCTGGGCTCTCGGGCAAGTAGATGGCCGATCTGCTCCAAACCACCGTGTGTTTGCTTAAGGCAATCGTCGGTATTTTATACCTGGAAGGTGCCGGGTTTGACGTAAGGTTGGACATACGACGTCACTAAGAACTAACAGTTCTTTCTAGACTTCAGGAGTTCTTGTTCAAATCAAAACAAAGGCAGGGGGTTTTCCTGGGCTGCTGAAGGCTTGGTTTGTTTAAAGAACGCGTTGTGCTTTCTAGGAGTCGATGGGAGTAGCCGTGCTGTGCTTTGGATTGCATGGGCTATTACTGCATATGAATCTGATTCTTATGCCTTTATCAGGATATTATTGATTATAACCTCACAAGGGCATAAATCGGGAATATAGAATTAGGGTCCTAGATATGAACACAACATGATAATAGCTTTCCCAGAAAATATGTTTTTCTATTATCTGCTTAGCTTCCAGAACGAGGGTAATTAATTTTCATTTTCTTTGTTTTAGAGTTTTGTGACTTTCTCTTGTTTTTCTCATTATTTATATATGACACAACCAGCATCTTCAATTCCTGACACCTGACTACTGCCTGAAAGTATTGTCGTCTCTATACACAATTATTTTAATTCTCTATTTTTATGTAAGATCTGAATCAATCAATCAATCAATATATTTGTAGAGCGTACAACTCACCCGTGAGGGTCTCAAGGTGCTGGGGGGGGTTGGAGGGGGTGCTGCTACTGCTCGAACAGCCAGATCTTGAGGAGTCTCCTGAAGGCCATCAGGTCCTGGGTCTGTCGTAGGCGGATGGGGAGGGTGTTCCAGGTTTTTGCGGAAAGGTGAGAGAACGATCTGTCAGTGGCGGGCTCTCAACAGATGCGGGGGATGGTGGCAAGGGCGAGGTCGGTGGAGCGAAGCTGGTGGTTCCGGGTGTAGAAGGTGTGCCGTTCGTTGAGGTATGCTCAGAACAGAGCGTACAGACTAAAGCACAGATACAATACAATTACAAAAACAACACAACACAATTATAGCTAAGAGAAAAGGAAATAATGAAATACAGACAAGGGACAGAGCGAGCAGTGAGATACTTACAGCTCACCACTGTCCACCGAGGATGAGGTGCAGGCGGGATCCTGTGGCTGGAGGAGGGCCTTGAACTCGCAGAAGCAGTGAGAGATAAGGAGCAAGGGACACGGGCACAACTAGTGGAGCTGTGTGGCATGGGGAGCGACCTGCCTACAAAAGGGTCAAGGGTTGCTCTCCTCACCGCGCAGTCGCCACCATAAGAAGGGGAGATGGGAGGGAGGAGTACCTGGGAGGCGGGAGCGAATAATTGAGCAAGGGGGCAGGCCACAGGGGATGAAGAGGTGGGAGAGGAGATGGCTGAAAAATACAAGGAAGTGCTGGGGGGAAAACAGACAGAGAACGAATACAGGGGCAGTAGAAACAGACTACAGTGCAGATACAATACAATCACAAATACAACACAGTACAATTATAGCTTAGAGAAAAGGAAATAAAGAAATACAGACAGGGACAGAGCGAGCAGAGATACTTGTGTCTCACCTCAAGCCACCAGGAATGAGCCTGCAGGTAGAGGAGGGTCTCAAACTTGCAGCAGCCGCGCGAGATAAGGAGCAAGGGACGCGGCACAACTGGTGGAGCTGTGCGCCGTCGGGAGCGACCTGCCTACAACAGGGTCATGTTAAGTAATTCTTGCCATGAGGGACTTTGTAGATGGGTCACACACAGGCCCCAGAGAACTGGGCTGAGAACTGGATTGGCTTCTTGGAGCTAGAATGTTCCATTCAAATGCGAAGATGTATAAAATGAAAATATTTCAAATGCTCTTGCTACAGAGAGAGCACTCTCAGCAAAGTGCTCAGCATCTTCCTGGAGGTATGTCTACTCAACAACAAATATTTAGGTAAAGGTATTGCAGTAATAAATAGTGGGAGCACTATTGTGAAGGATTCTGGTGGTGAAATAAGCTGGGGTCCTGACACATGGGACTGAAGAGATAGGGAGAACAATGATCAAATTCCCCAATTCCAGCTTCTTAAAGAACAATAGCATCAAAGCACTGTGTTTTGTCATTCCATCTAAGACCATGATTATATTCAGCCATGCAAACTTGTGTATCAACTTAAAATTGCACCACATGTTTGATACAAATTGTGCCTAATGCAACTGCTTATCCCTGTGATATCAGCTAAAACCTGCTGTAATTGGCAGGGAAATTACAGAAACATGCTGGTTTATATATTGTGTATAATTCCACATACTTAGGGGCCAAAAGTGAAATCAAATGCACATTTGCACCAGCAATATAAGTCAATAAGACTTTGTATTGCTTTAAAAGTGATCCTGTCATGCAGCTTGTTCCTCTCTGGTAAAGCTGTGCATAAGGATTATGCTAGACTGATTGCGTGCACACCCTCAGGATCTATGGTCTAAAATCCAGCTAGCTCACAGTGCACCATCTGCAAACCTAATCTCACTGGGTAACAAATGTGTGTAACAAATGTGGAGAAGTGTGGCTCAATGGTTAGAGGAGGCATACCCTGAAGCAGAGGTCAGACCTGGGACCAGGGTTCAATTCCTGATGCGGCAGGGTCTTGAGCCCAATTGTCCACGGACTCGATAATTCTCGCTTCGGTGCCCACTCTAAGCACAAGTTCACACTATGCAGCTCTGGGCAATAAGCTTGCTTAATCTCCACAATGGCCCCCCCTGCGGCGAGATGCCTGGCTTTCACCTCAGGGATGCCCAGTACTGGTTATCTCACAGGGAAAAGCCAGGATGGGTTCCCAATGCAAGTGCCGAAATGCCCTAGAGTAAGTCGAGCGCTATATAAGAACACACACACATGTGTGTGCAGCCCTGTCTACCCCAGGAAATCATGGTAACAGATCTAGAACCTTTTTGTTTGGAATCTCATGCATACCTAAAGAAGTGCCCCGGAAGTACTCAGCAAGGTGTTTCAATTTTTATTGAAGCATTGTGGTTCTTGTATAAAATAAATATGCTGAGATGACCAGTCGAATGAAACAGAGTAACGTAAATAGCATTATGAGAATAGAGAAAAGATTATCGATTATACCATTGGGCAAAAACAGTGAATAAATGCTGGCATATAAATACTGTGTACAGTTTACTCCCACTTAACACTCCCTAACCTAGTTTTGCATAGTGTAGCTGATCTGCCAAATACCTGCTGGATGGTCTTACTCCCAATTACCTGTCATCTGGCTGTCCTGTTTTATGTAGAGCTGGACATCCCTAGTGTTGATAAACAGTGCTCAACTATGAGCTGGAATTCCAGCATGCAGTGAACTAGCAGTGTCAACTGAGTGATCATTCTCCCTTTAACAAGTAAGTGGTTCTGTATGTATAATACATTTGTAACAAAAAGGGTACCCTTAATAAAGTTTCCTATATCAGGGTAAACATAACTAGTGTGAATAACTGTATAGGAAACATCTTTAAACGTGGACCAAATATCTATAAAAGCATGTACAAACCCATGAATACTGATTCATCAAAAATTCATTTTTAGTATTCAGAAAGTTTTTTTATATATCAAAGAAGAGACCATATGTGTGTATATATATATATATTCAATGAAAAAACCATAGGTTATAGGCCATATATAGTTAGGAATTAGCATTTACAAAACCTTATTTTACTCGCATAAAACCATTGAAATTCCATATATAGTTAGCTAACTATAAGCGCTAACTATATATCGCGCACCCGCAATCCACTGCTGATGATGTCACATATTACATCATTCATGACATGGTCAGTGACATCACTGATGACATCACTGATCACAACATCCAGTGATTGTATGTGTCTGTAAAGTTTAAATATGTTTCACATATTGAAGAATGAGTGGATGTATAAGTGTCTGGGTGAAGAATTTAGTAGGTGCATGACTGACTGTATGAGTGAGTGATTAAATGTGTCTCACTGAGTACATGGGTTAGTGACTAAACTGTCTTAATTCGTGCATCAGTATGTTTGTTGTTGTGTAAGCTGCTGCATGTGTTGATCAGTAGCTATAAGAGTGGCCATATGGGTTATTGATTGGTTGCCCAAGTATTTGAATGGGAGGCTGAGTGTGTGTGTGGGTGGCTGGGAGGTGCGTGACTCTGTGCATAGATGTGTAAGCAGTTGATTCACTAGGAGTATGAGTTCAAGAGTGCATGTGGAAACAGCTATATGGGCGGTTGACTGTGCATGGGTGTGTTGGTGAGTGAATGGATTTCTCATTGCTACATGTGCAAGTAAGTACGTATGTAAAACACAATACATGTGAGAGTTGAGATATATAAATAACTGAACATAAGAGCCAGTGAATGTGTGAGTGGCTGTATCGATCACTGTGAGCTTGTATCAGGGATTATATAAGAGAGTAAATATGTGTTATTATATGTTTGAATAAGTAAGATGTGTATAACTGTATAGTTGAGGAAATGGAGGTGTGATTGATTCTTTGCATGACTGACTAGGTGTGTGAGTAACTCCATGGATGAGTGACAGTCTGTGAGTGTCTGTTTATACTGAGTGTATGTAAGGTTATATTAGAGTCTGAAGAGGTTCATTGTATTATCACATGAGTGATGTGATCAGTGATGACAAATGAGATGTCATCAGTGATGTCATTTGAGTTGTCATCAGTGATGTCATCAGTGATGTCATTTGAGATGTCATCATTGATATCATTTGAGTTGTCATCAGTGATGTCATTTGAGATGTCATCAGTGATGTCATCAGTGATGTCACTGACCATGTCATGAATGATGTAATATGTGACATCATCAGCAGTGGATTGCGGGTGCGCGATATATAGTTAGCGCTTATAGTTAGCTAACTATATATGGAATTTCAATGGTTTTATGCGAGTAAAATAAGGTTTTGTAAATGCTAATTCCTAACTATATATGGCCTATAACCTATGGTTTTTTCATTGAATTTTCAAGGTTTTGTAAATGCAAATTCCTAACTATATATCCACTATAACCTATGGTTTTTTCTGTGAATTTCATTGGTTTTTTAATAGCAAATATGAAAAGCTTTAAAATGTCAAGTACGTGATAGATAAAAACATTTTCGTATTTATGCACGCTGATGTGCTTTGAACGCTGCCCCCCCCCTCCCCTCTTTTGCCTTAGTAGTACTCTCTCTTTGCAGATACAGAAGGGTAGTTAACGCAGGCCTTTACCCCCGTTGTAATCCGTCGTACCTCCTTGTCTCTCCATTTGATTGATTGTTGTCCAAGCATTTACTGTTTTAGAATTGGTTCTCTTTGGATCATTCTCTATTTACAAACAAGCACAAAGTCGCAATACTCTGTTTAGTCTTTGCAGATAGTGAAAAATCGTGTAAAAAAATAAAAGTAATCGAGCAAAATCAGTAGGCCACTAATTGGATCTCTTTTTGACCTCGCTAAAATAGAAATATTAGGAACAACCCTTCTTGAGAAATACGAAAATAGTGAGATGAACTGAGCTCCACACCATGAGGGCTGCAAGACAGCTCGGCTCCATCACCCATCCCGCACAAAATAATGACAAACCCTATGCAAATATTAAAAATATAAACAACACACCAGCAAAGAAACAGGGTAAAACATTTTATTAAAAAACTATTTACATAACGTTGGTTTATAAGATGATGTCAGTAGTGGACCGATGTGTGAATAGATCGAAAACAGCACAAGGCTCCAAGATCCAGATAGCAAGCTCCTGGATGTTGGGTGCCATAGTTTAGAGTTCTGAATTTCAGCCTTTATCAATGCCTGTGCTTTGTTGAATCAAAATGGCGGCTTGACACAAAGCTGACTCAAGCGTTGCTACTGATGCTATGCAGACCAAAACTGGTTTTCAGTTTGTACATTTTTCTAGATTTTTCAATCCAAGTTTGGTTGACTTTGTAGAACGATGGCTTCAGATTTTCAACATACGGTGTGGTGGCGCTGACTGGGAGGGGGCGCTTCGCTCCTGCCCCCTCCCCAAGTAAGATTTTCATACGTGAAAGTACGTTAATGGTTTTGGTCCCTGAGATGCTTCGATGTCACTACCATTCTCAAATAGCATAAGTTCTAGATATTGGGTGCCATAGTTAAGAGTTCTGAGCAGCGCTTGTAACACTGTCTGAAGCTTATTTCCACCTACTGCAGCTTCACTATTCTCAAAGTAAGTGAGTGTCGTTTGTGGACCTGACTGCATTAGAAAACAATGTGATATGTTACCTTCCTAAACAGCTTGACGGAGGCCCCTGAGGGGCGCTGTGATGGCCATGGACTCGGAGAAGACGCTTGGCTCCGACACCCTCCCCAAGTCTTATAGCACTGGTGTAGCCTGAGATCGCCCCCGACATAGGCGGCCGGCTCCCGGGGTCCGGCGGTACTTTTTGCCTTTTGTTGACTCTTCAATTCTGGACCTTGTCCCACAATCCGTTTGACCTGAAGACAAGCTGTAGTGGGGCGCCCCTTTATCGTTTTAGTTGCCATTCCGCCCGCTTTTGCTACACTGTGCCTCTTCCGCCATTCAGCTGTTTTCCGCCCGCTCTTGCGACTACAGCGTCTCGCTCACCATGTAGTTGAGATGCGCCCGCTCTTGCGGTGCAGCGATAGGCGGCTGCCACAGGACTCTCAAAATGGCGGCCGTCTCTTCGGTTTTGGGCCTGGTCCACTAAAATGGCCCTGGGACACCTTGGAACTCGGACGCTTGTCTGCTAGGGCTTGGGTCCCATTCTCGAAAAGCGTCCCCTCAGCCGTGAAGATTCTACAAAAGTCTTGGGGGCCTCCGACTCCCGCAGGCTTCTGGTGGGGAGCGGCTGCCATGATTGCTCGTGGAATGGCCACGACGGAGCTACGAGATGGTAGTGGTCTCATGCTGACGCCAGCTTTAGTCTGAAACATCCAGAAACACTGTAGACTACCAATTCGATCAGTTCCGGTAGCGCCCCAACATGACCCGGAAGAGAAGAACTTGCCCTCCCCTCTTTGACTGATGGTTCTTGTTGCCTGTCCCCTCTGTTGTCATTTAACAGAACTTTTTGGACTGCTGAAAGGGGTTGTGTTCTGAACGCTGGTTGGTGGAGACATTTAGACTATATTCTTGACCTACGTTGTCGCGTAATGCGTTTTATGACACGCCGCGTTAGCGCACCCGGAAGTGATCCGAGGCGCGGCGCGTAACGTAAGCATAACAGGTCATGTGACTTGTTAATAAAACTTTTCATTGGTTCATTTTACTTTTGTTAATTTAATGATGAAAAGCTTGGTCATATGACCTAAAAATTACGCTTTTTATTATTTTCGAACAATATTTTTTTTTCAAACATATGTTATAATATTCCAAGCTAATGTACTTTCCCGGAAAATTTACAACTGTCTTGCAAGTAAAATATATTCCTTTTTCGAGAAAAAGGGCGTTTCTTCCTTCCATGACGGAGCCGTTGAGTAAAAGAGATTCGGCCTGCTGTCTTAGTCGCCGATACGCCTGATTATCAGATTCTTATCGATCACTTTATGTTGCAGACATGAAAAACACAACTGCCCTTGACCATTTATCTTTACTGCGTTCCTACATATTATACCTTTTATCCGTCATGTAATTGGACTGCTTTATTTCACTTGCCTTTTACTGATTCGAAAACAGTCACTAAAAGTAAAAACTTTACAAATGAAAATACTACTACCGTGTTTTGTTTTAAAAACCTTTATTGTGAAAATGTCAGTATACAAATACGGGCCTATAACCACGTGGGCCGGCCACGGAGCAAACTCAAATCGTATATGATGAGGAGACATTTACACTGTAGAAGAACGTAACGAGCGGGCCATTAGGTGACAAGAACAAAGGTGTCTAACAGTTGCGGAATCGGTGGACGTACATTTTGTAATTAAAATACGACAGGGCCACTTACAATAACATTTTCTAGATATACATTTGCGGGCAAAGAGTTACGAGTCCCATTTATACCGGCGCCATTTTGGGCGAGGCCGGGCAGGTCCAAGATATAGTCAAAATGTCTCCACCAACCATCGGCCAGACCAGAACCCCTTTCGGCCCTTTATGTTACAAGATGGTGTCTTCCATTCAGAAAATATTGTTGGCAGCATTTTGAAAGGAAAGATAAACAGCCGTTCTCCTAGTGAGTCTCACATTGTTACATTTAGGAAGAATGTTGAAGAGTAGTATGTGGAAAATCTGAAGCCATTTTTCTACAAACTCTCAATCAGACTTGGATGGAAAAAAAAACCTGAAGAATGTACAAACTGAAAACCAATTTTTGTCTGTATAGCACCAACAGTAACGCTTGAGTCAGCTTTGTGTCAAGCCGCCATTTTCATTCAATCAATAGCGTCCCCCTGCACACATTCAGGGACCTGGTCGTGTCTTCAGATGAAACGCATTGTAGGAAAAGATGCAGAAAGGAAAAGGAAAAAAGTTCCGCCGGACCTAGTGAAGCTGCAGCAGGTGCAAATAAACTTCAGACAGTCTTACAAGCACTGCTCAGAACTCTCAACTGAGGCACTCAACATCCAGGACTTGCCATTCGGATCTTGGCGCCTTGTATTTTTGTTTTGTTTTTGATGGAGGGGAAAGAACAAAAAACAGACATTGAAAAAGGCTCAACAGTGCAGGGCGCCTTGTGCTGGTTCCGACCTATTCACACATCGGTCCGCTACTGACATCACCTCATAAACCAACGGGGCACCCCACGCCGACTTTCGGCGCAGCATTGTAGGATGGCCACACCAGTGCGGCAATTTGCTGGACACCACCTCGGTGCCATCCAGATCTCGGCGCGTTCATTCATTCAATAGCGTCCCCCTGCACACATTCAGGGACCTGGTCGTGTCTTCAGAAGAAACGCATTGTAGGAAAAGAAGCACAAAGGAAAAGGCAACAAGTTCCGCCGGACCTAGTGAAGCTGCAGCAGGTGCAAATAAGCTTCAGACAGTTCTACAAGCACTGCTCAGAAATCTCAACTGAGGCACTCAACATCCAGGACTTGCCATTCGGATCTTGGCGCCTTGTGCTGGTTCCGACCTATTCACACATCAGTCCACTACTGACATCACCTCATAAGCCAACGGGGCACCCCACGCCATCTTTCGGCGCAGCATTGTAGGATGGCCACACCAGTGCAGCCACTTGCTGGACACCACCTCGGTGCCATCCGGATCTCAGCGCGTTCGAGTCACTGTGCCGGAAGAGTAACCGGAACTCAGCTGAACACGCCGTCTTTCGGCGCAGCATTGTAGGATGGCCACACCAGTACGGCAATTTGCTGGACACCACCTCGGCGCCATCCGGATCTCGGCGCGTTCGAGTCACTGTACCGCAACAGTGACCGCAATTCTGCTGGACACGCCGTCTTTCGGCGCAGCATTGTAGGATGGCCACACCAGTGCGGCAATTTGCTGGACACCACCTCGGTGCCATCCGGATCTCGGCGCGTTGTGCTGCCTTCGGCCTATTCGCACATCGGTCCGCTACTGACGCCGCCTCACGTGCCAACGGATTTTCTACGCTTTTTGTAGCCCTATGTCGCATAACAGGTCATGTGACTTGTTTATAAAACTTTTCATTGGTTCATTTTACTTTTGGTTTCCTAAAGATGGAAGGCTTGGTCATATGACCTAAAAATAACACTTTTCATTGGTTTAGAACATTTTTTTTTCCCAAACGATGAAAGCCCCACCTTGTTTCTGGATCATTCAGACTGAAGCTGGCGTCAGCATGAGAGCACCACCATCTCGTGGCTCCGTCGTGGTCATTCCGCGAGCAATCATGGCAGCCGCTCCCCACCGGAAGCCTGCGGGAGTCGGGGGCCCCCAAGACTTTTATACAATCTTCACGGCTGAGGGGACGCTTTTCGAGAATGGAGCCCAAGCCCTAGCAGGCAAGCGTCCGACTTCCAAGGTGTCCCAGGGCCATTTCAGTGGACCAGGCCCAAAACCGAAGAGCCGTCCGCCATTTTGACAGCCATGTGGCAGCCGCCTATCGCTGCACTGCAAGAGTGGGAGCAACTCAACAACATGGTGAGCGAGACGCTGTAGCCGCAAGAGCGGGCGCAACTCAGCTGGATGGCCGCCACCTGGGGAGGCCCGTTCACGCCGCCTCCCCCCCCCCCCCCGGGCCGCCGCACGCCAATTTTCGGAGCAGCATTGTAGGATACCAAAACCAGTGCGGCAGTTTACTGGACATCACCTGGGTGCCTGTCGTACATGTTGTGTCAGCCATGTGACACTGGACACAGACCGCTACTGACGAGGCCTCCCCCCGCACCACCCGGGACGCCCCACGCTGTTTTTCTGTGCTGCATTGTAGGATCCCTAAACCAGTGCGGCACCCAGGCGACATCACCTGGGTGCCGTCCAGAACTCTGCACGTTGTGCTGCCTTGGGACTATTCGCACAGCAGACCGCTACTGACGAGGCCTCCCCCCGCCCCACCCGGGACGCCCCACGCCAATTTTCGGAGCAGCATTGTAGGATCCCTAAACCAGTGCGGCACCCAGGCGACATCACCTGGGTGCCGTCCAGAACTCTGCACGTTGTGCTGCCTTGGGACTATTCGCACAAAAGACAGCTTCTAACCATTGTTGCTTTTTGTGTTAATAAATGTTTAAATGTTTTTAGTTTTTGTTCTGTTCATTATCGTTAAAAGTTAATAAAGTTTTATAACCTTAATTTGTTGGAGTGTTATCTATTTTTTGAAAAACGGGTGAATGGGGCCTTGAATCGGGTTATTGTCATGTGTGGGCTTTGGAAGTGTGCTGCTGCAGGATCGGACATTTCAAACTCAAATGCACGTTCTTTTTCTTACCTTTCCGAAGCGTGGAGCGCAATAGCAGGCAGAGAAAGGGTGATGCACGTGTTGAACACTACCTGACCTGGCAAGTTGCTGGCAGTGCCCCCCCGCCCGCTCCTGAAAGAGGGCACACACACACCGCCGCCCCGAGTACTTCACAAATCTTTAAAAGACCATGCGCTTGTTCATGAGGCTTAAATGGTTTATCACCTCTTCTAGAACCCCTACATCGACCCTCTGACGTTTCATGGAAAAATTACCATGTAACACAATACCAAGCCCTGTCAGCTGAAACCCCCAAGGAATCGTGGGGCATATTATCAAGGGGGTTTATCTCCGCTTTTTTGGCTTTAAAAACCATGAAAGCGGAGATAAAATTATTTCCCTATTATCAAGCTGTCGCTAACACCAGTTAGTGACACCTAAAAGGAGATAGCGACCATCTTGGGCCCGGCTTTGCATGTCAGTGATACTTATCACTAATGACATGCAAAGTGGCGTGCCAAGATGTTAGCGACTGGAAACAGTCCCTAACATCGCTACCTTCTATTACCAACTTTTGGAGATATTCGCGCTAAGCGCGAATATCTCCAAAATCTAACACCTGCCCTGAGCAGTTCTTAGCCATGTTATCCAATGGGAGGTGGATAACATGGCTAAGAGCATTTGCTCGATAATACATGAATATCGCTGACTTTTCTGCGATAATAGCAAGGTTTATCTGCGATAAAAATCGCCGATGTGCGGCGATAATTTTTGTCTCTAAACAAGTTATAGACAAAAATTATCGCTAGTTGTTCGTAATATGCCCCCGGGTTTTTGCTTGCAGAAATCGGGAGGCGGGAGACTAGCACTGAAATCAGTACTCACACGCCTGAATCAGGAGGATTGGCATGTCTGAATTCTCTACAGCTGGGGCCATAAACTACATCCGCAGGGGTAGGTGATAGCCTGGGACCAGCCTGGCATCTAAAATGGCTGCCGTGCACGACAAAATTGTGGCATTCGAAAAAAGGCAAGATGGCGCAGCCGCTGGAAGAGATATATCAACATATATCAGCCTCCTCAGCCACCCTCAGGAAACATAGGGGATTAGGATATGTCTCCCGCACCCCCTTATACCTAGTACTTTAATTAACGAAGCACAAAATGGCGAATTCCCGTTTCGCTACCAGTTTGCGGCCCAGTTCGCGGCCCGTGAAGCGCTTCTACCGTGAAAAATCATTTTTTTTTTATTTTCCCCACGGGACCCTTTAATAACCCCAACAACATTCCTAGGGGGTCAAGAGGGGGATACCTTGCCCCCTTTCATTAAATTCCCCCTTAGTTTTTCACCTTTTCTTCTCTCTCGATCCTACCGAGAGACAAGATGGCGGCCGCTCCGGACTGTCACGCAGCAAAAAAAAAAAAAAAGCTCACGCACAGCCGCTGGAAGAGATGTATCAACATATATCAGCCTCCTCACCCACCCTCAGGAAACATAGGGGATTAGGATACGTCTCCCGCACCCACTTATAACTAGTAATTTAATTTACGAAGCACAAAATGGCGAATTCCCGTTTCGCTACCAGTTCGCGGCCGCGCTTCTACCGTGAAAAATCATTTTTTTTTTATTTTCCCCACGGGACCCTTTAATAACCCCAACAACATTCCTAGGGGGTCAAGAGGGGGATACCTTGCCCCCTTTCATTAAATTCCCCCTTCGTTTTCCACCTCTTCTTCTCTCTCGATCCTACCGAGAGACAAGATGGCGTCCGCTCCGGACTGTTTAGAATGTTGACAGACACCGGAGAGCCAATCAGCTTTCTGCGCGCAAAGTTCCGATAAGCGAAAAGTAAGCGGACCGGATCGCTGCCCAGAGCGCTGTTACAGATATATATCTTGGTTTGAACGTTAATTTCTCAAAAACTACTGGAGCACA
Organism: Lissotriton vulgaris; assembly: GCF_964263255.1. Lineage (NCBI taxonomy): Eukaryota > Metazoa > Chordata > Amphibia > Caudata > Salamandridae > Lissotriton > Lissotriton vulgaris. The sequence continues at coordinate 450,828,039 of NC_141697.1, forward strand.
TATATTGAGACCTAGCAAAGGCACATCGGGCTAACAGTCCCTACAATTTTGCCAAGTTTCGTGCAAATCCATTCAGCCGTTCGAGCTAAAAGTGAGTCCAACCGCCCTATGGAAAACTCAATGCAAAAAACGCGTTTTGGGACCCCCCTTTTTTCTCAGCCCCCCCTTGACGAAACCCCACCAAATTTTCAGGAGCTGCTCAGAAACAAAATGTGCCATTTTCCTGAAAATTTCAGCCGATTCCATCCACAAACGCCAAAGTTATTAGACATAGAATTTTCAAAAGTCCCATAGGGAATTTATCCTAACTATATATACCTACTGGCGAACGCCAGTAGGTAATATATATATATATATATATATATATATATATATTGATATATATATATATATATATTACCTACTGGTGTCTCACCAGTAGGTATATATAGTTAGGATTTTTTCCCTATGGGATTTTTGAAAATTCTATGTCTAATAACTTTGGCGTTTGTGGACGGAATCGGCTGAAATTTTCAGGAAAATGGCACATTTTTTTTCTGAGCAGCCCTTGAAATTTGGGGGGGTTTCGTCAAGGGGGGGCCGAGAAAAAAGGGGGTCCCAAAACGCGTTTTCCCCATGTTAATTTCCATAGGGCGGTTGGCCTCACTTTTAGCTCGAACGGCTGAATGGATTTGCACGAAACTTGGCAAAATTGTAGGGACTGTTAGCCCGATGTGCCTTTGCTAGGTCTCAATATATGTGCTCCAGTGGATTTTGAGAAATTAACTTTCAAAACAAGATATATATCTGTAACAGCGCTCCGGGCTGCGCTCCGGTCCGCTTACTTTTCGCGAAACGGAACTTTGCGATGCGAAGCTGATTGGCTCTCCGGTGTCTGTCAACATTCTAAACAGTCCGGAGCGGCCGCCATCTTATCTCTCGGTAGGATCGAGAGAGAAGAAGAGGTGAAAAACGAAGGGGGAATTTAATGAAAGGGGGCAAGGTAGACCCCTCTTGACCCCCTAGGAATGATGTCGGGGTTATTAAAGGGTCCCGTGGGGAAAATAAAAAAAAAATGATTTTTCACGGTAAAAGCGCTTCTCGGGCCGCGAACTGGGCCGCAAACTGGTAGCGAAACGGGAATTCGCCATTTTGTGTTTCGTTTTAATTAAATTACTAGGTATAAGGGGGTGCGGGAGACGTATCCTGATCCCTTATGTTTTCTGAGGGTGGCTGAGGAGGCTCATATATGTTGATACATGTCTTCCAGCGGCAGTGCGTGTTTTTTTTTTTTTTGCTGCGTGACGTCTGTTAACGTTTGATTCGATGGAAATCAGGAAGTGTTGACCGCCAATTTGTCACTGCGATAAAATATTTTGTTATTAATGAATCCTTATTGATAAACATTGTCTGCGCCATCTTGCCTTTTTTCCAATGCCACAATTTTGTCGTGCACGGCAGCCATTTTAGATGCCTTGACCAGACCCACTCTCTGCACGCCGCCGATCCTCAGCACGGCTCCCCACCCTCGCAAGCATCTCCCCCACGCACTGGTCACCCCCGCTCTCTCTCTCATGCATGGGCCATAAACTTCCCCCCATCTGCGCTGCTCTTCCCTGAGAATCACACCCTGTGCCCGTCCGACACCTCCCTTTCACCCTATTCACTAACGCACCCTCTGACACTCCTCTTCCTCTGTGTCCGATTGTCCAGGCCGGTCCCAGGCTATCACCTAGCCCTGCGGATGTAGTTTATGGCCCCAGCTGCAGAGAATCCAGACATGCCAACCCTCTCGATTCAGGCGTGAGACTACCGATTTCAGTGCTAGTCTCCCGCCTCCCGATTCCTGCAAGCAAAAACCCGATTCCTCGGGGGTTTCAGCTGACAGTGCTTGGTATTGTGTTACATGCTAATTCTTCCAGGAAACGTCAGAGGGCCGATGCAGGGGCTCTAGAAGGGGTGATAAACCATTTAAGCCTCATTAACAAGCGCATGGTCTTTTAAAGATATGTGAAGTACTCGGGGGGCGGCGGTGTGTGTGTGCCCTCTTTCAGGAGCGGGCGGGGGGGGGGGCACTGCCAGCAACTTGCCAGGCCAGGCAGTGTTCAACACTTGCATCACCCTTTCTCTGCCTGCTATTGCGCTCCATGCTTCGGAAAGGTAAGAAAAAGAACGTGCATTTGAGTTTGAAATGTCCGATCCTGTAGCAGCACACTTCCAAAGCCCACACATGACAATAACCCGATTCAAGGCCCCATTCACCCGATTTTTAAAAAATATATAGTACTCCAACAAAGTAGGATTATAAAACTTTATTAACTTTATAAATATATCGAACGCAACAAAAACTGTAAATACATTTAAACATTTTTTGGCAAAAAGAAGCAACAATGGTCAGTAGCTGTCTTTTGTGCGAATAGTCCCAAGGCAGCACAACGTGCTGAGTTCTGGACGGCATCCAGGTGATGTTACCTGGGTGCCGCACTGGTTTTTGGTTTCCTACAATGCAGGCGTCCCGGGTGGTGCGGGGGGAGGCCTCGTCAGTAGCGGTCTGTTGTGCGAATAGTCCCAAGGCAACAGAACGCGCTGAGATGTGGATGGCACCCAGGTGATGTCCAGTAACTTGCCGCACTTGTTTTGGTATCCTACAATGCTGCTCCGAAAAACGGCGTGGGGCGCCCCGGGGGGGGGTGTGGGGGAGGCGGCGTGAACGGGCGTCCCCAGGTGGAGGCTCGTCTGCTGTACTGGGGCGCCCCTTTACCGTTTCAGTTGCCATTCCGCCCGCTTTTGCTACACTGTTCCTCTTCCGCCATTCAGCTGTTTATCGCCCGCTCTTGCGGCTACAGCGTCTCGCTCACCATGTAGTTGAGTTGCGCCCACTCTTGCGGTGCAGCGATAGGCGGCTGCCATTGGATTCTTAAAATGGCGGTTGGCTCTTCGGATTTGGGCCTGGTCCACTAAAATGGCCCTGGGACACCTTGGAACTCGGACGCTTGCCTGCTAGGGCTTGGGCTCCATCCTCGAAAGCGTCCCCTCAGCCGTGAAGATTCTACAAAAGTCTTGGGGGCCCTCGACTCCTGCAGGCTTCCGGTTGGGAGCGGCTGCCATGATTGCTCGCGGAATGACCACGACGGAGCCACGAGATGGTGGTGCTCTCATGCTGACGCCAGCTTCAGTCTGAAACATCCAGAAACAAGGTGGGGCTTTCATCGTTTGGGAAAAAAAATGTTCTAAACCAATGAAAAGTGTTATTTTTAGGTCATATGACCAAGCCTTCCATCATTAGGAAACCAAAAGTAAAATGAAACAATGAAAAGTTTTATAAACCAGTCACATGACCTGTTATGCGGCATAGGGCTACAAAAAGCGTAGAAAATCCGTTGGCACGTGAGGCGGCGTCAGTAGCGGACCGATGTGCAAATAGGCCGAAGGCAGCACAACGCGCCAAGATCCGGATGGCACCGAGTTGTTGGTGGAGACATTTTGACTATATCTTGGACCTGCCCGGCCTCGCCCAAAATGGCGCCGGTATAAATGGAACTCGTAACTCCTTGTTGTGTACTGGTTGAACAACCTTGATATCACAAGATATGAATGCAGTTTTGATGCTCATGGCGGGCGGGGACGAGAATTGATTGAATATTTCGACATCCCTATTGATATTAAGTTCTGATGTGTTATTGATTACTGTACTTTTGAAAGTTCGAATTAACGTCACCCATGGTACTTGCCCGCAAATGTATATCTAGATGATTTTTTTGTAAGTGGCTTTGTCGTATTTTAATTACAAAATGTACGTCCACCGATTCCGCAACTGTTAGACACCTTAGTTCTTGCAACCTAATGGCCCGCTCGTTACGTTCCTCTACAGTGTAAATGTCTCCTCATCATATACGATTTCAGTTTGCTCCGTGGCCGGCCCACGTGGTTATAGGCCCGTATTTGTATACTGACATTTTCACAATAAAGGTTTTTAAAACAAAACATGGTAGTAGTATTTACATTGGTAAAGTTTTTACTTTTAGTCACTGTTTTCGAATCAGTAAAAGGCAAGTGAAATAAAGCAGTCCAATTACATGACGGATAAAAGGTATAATACGTAGGAACGCAGTAAAGATAAATGGTCAAGGGCAGTTGTGTTTTCCACTCTTGCAACATAAAGTGATCGATAAGAATCTGATAATCAGGCGTATCGGCGAGTAAGACAGCAGGCCGAGCCTCTTTTACTCAACGGCCCCGTCATGGGACGAAGAAATGCCCTTTTTCTCGAAAAAGGAATATATTTCACTTGCAGGACAGTTGTAAATTTTCCGGGAAAGTACATTAGCCTGGAACATTACAACATATATGTTTAAAAAAAAATAATGTTCGAAACCAATAAAAAGCGTAATTTTTAGGTCATATGACCAAGCTTTTCATCATTAAAATAACAAAAGTAAAATGAACCAATGAAAAGTTTTATTAACAAGTCACATGACCTGTTATGCTTACGTTACGCGCTGCGCGCCGCGCCCCGGATCACTTCCGGGTGCGCTAACGCGGCGTGTCATATAACGCATTACGCGACAACGTAGGTCAAGAATATAGTCAAAATGTCTCCACCAACCAGCGTTCGGAACACAACCCCTTTCAGCAGTCCAAAAAGTTCTGTTAAATGACAACAGAGGGGACAGGCAACAAGAACCATCAGTCAAAGAGGGGAGGGCAAGTTCTTCTCTACCGGGTCATGTTGGGGCGCTACCGGAACTGATCCAATTGGTAGTCTACAGTGTTTCAGGATGTTTCAGACTAAAGCTGGCGTCAGCATGAGAGCACCACCATCTCGTAGCTCCGTCGTGGCCATTCCACGAGCAAACATGGCAGCCGCTCCCCATTAGAAGCCTGCGGGAGTCGGGGGCCCCCAAGACTTTTGTACAATCTTCACGGCTGAGGGGACGCTTTCGAGAATGGGACCAAAGCCCTATCAGGGAAGCGTCCGAGTTCCAAGGTGTCCCAGGGCCATTTTAGTGGACCACGCCCAAATCTGAAGAGCCGGCCGCCATTTTGAGAGTCCTGTGGCAGCCGCCTATCGTTGCATCGCAAGAGCGGGAGCAACTCAACTACATGGTGAGCGAGACGCTGTAGTCGCAAGAGCGGGCGGTAAACAGCTGAATGGCGGAAGAGGCACAGTGTAGCAAAAGCGGGCGGAATGGCAACTAAAACGGTAAAGGGGCGCCCTACTACAGCGTGTCTTCAGGTCAAACGGATTGTGGGACAAGGTCCAGAATAGAAGAGTCATCAAAAGGCAAAAAGTTCCGCCGGACCCCGGGAGCCGGCCGCCTATGTCGGGGGCGATCTCAGGCTACACCAGTGCTATAAGACTTGGGGAGGGGGTCGGAGCCAAGCGTCTTCTCCGAGTCCGTGCCATCACACCGCCCCTCTGGGGCCTCCGTCAAGCTGTTTAGGGAGGTACCATATCACATTGTTTTCAAATGCAGTCAGGTCCACAAACGACCCTCACTTACTTTGAGAATAGTGAAGCTGCAGTAGGTGGAAATAAGCTTCAGACAGTGTTACAAGCGCTGCTCAGAACTCTGAACTATGGCACCCAACATCCAGAACTTATGCCATTTGAGAATGGCAGTGACATCGAAGCAACTCAGGGACCAAAACCATTAACGTACTTTCACGTATGAAAATCTTACTTGGGGAGGGGGCAGGAGCGAAGCGCCCCCTCCCAGTCCGCAACACCACACCGTATGTGGAAAATCTGAAGCCATGTTCTACAAACTCAACCAACCTCGGATGGAAAAATCTAGAAAAATGTACAAACTGAAAACCAGTTTTGGTCTGCATAGCAACAGTAGCAACGCTTGCTATCAGAGTGCATGAGTTTCATGCTCGATCGATTGAGCTAGACGGATCGGGCAACAAAAAGTATAAAATAGTTATGTAAATAGTTATTTAATAAAATGTTTTTCCCTGTTACTTTGCTGGTGTGTTGTATATATTTTTTATATTTGCATAGGGTTTGTCGTTATTTTGGGCGGGGTGGGTGACGGAGCCGAGCTGTCTTGCAGCCATCAGGGTGTGGAGCTCAGTTCATCTCACTATTTTCGTATTTCTCATGAAGGGTTGTTCTTAATGTTTCTATTTTAGCGAGGTCAAAAAGAGATCCAATTAGTGGCCTACTGATTTTGCTCGATTACTTTTATTTTTTTACACGATTTTTCACTATCTGCAAAGACTAAACAGAGTATTGCGACTTTGTGCTTGTTTGTAAATAGAGAATGAACCAAAGAGAACCAATTCTAAAACAGTAAATGCTTGGATAACAATCAATCAAATGGAGAGACAAGCAGGCACGACGGATTACAACGGGGGTAAAGGTCTGCGTTAACTACCCTTCACTATCTGCAAAGAGAGAGTACTACTAAGAGTAAAGAGGGGAGGGGCGGCAGCGTTCAAAGCACATCAGCGTGCATAAACACGAAAACGTTTTTACCTATCACGTACTTGACATTTGACAGCTTTTGATATTTGCTATTAAAAAACCATTGAAATTCACAGAAAAAACCATAGGTTATAGTCCATATATAGTTAGGAATTTGCATTTACAAAACCTTGAAAATTCACTGAAAAAACCATTGGTTATAGACCATATATAGTTAGGGATTAGCCTTTTCAAAACCTTATTTTACTCGCATAAAACCATTGAAATTCCATATATAGTTAGTTGCACTAACTATATATCGCGGACCCGCAATCCACTGCTAATGATGTCACATATTACATCATTCATGACATGGTCAGTGACATCACTGATGACATCACTAATGACATCTCAAGGTTTTGTTAATGCAAATTCCTAACTATATATGGACTATAACCTATGGTTTTTTCTGTGAATATATATATATATATATATATATATATACATATATATATTTACTGAAAAAATTTCAATGGTTTTATGTCAGTAAAATTTCCAGGTAACTATAACTGGTGTGAAACCTATGGCTTTTTCATCGAATTTAATAGGTTTTTTTAATGCTAATTCCTAACTATAACTGGTATGAAACCTATGGTTTTTTCAGTGAATTTCATAGGTTTTTTAAATGCTAATTCCTAACTATAACTGGTGTAAAACCTTTGGTTTTTTCAGTGAATGTCATAGGTTTTTTAACTGCTAATTCCTAACTTTTTATACGGACTCATACCTATATGTTTTTTACTGAATTTCTAAGGTTATTTTTTCGCAAATATCTATACTTTAGAAAGGTATGTTTTTTTAAAAATGAATCCTATATTGTATATTAATATAATATATATTTTTTTAAAGTATATTCTTTTTTTTATATTTCACTCTGGAGCGCTCCCGGTGCCCGTACCGGTCAGCGCCACGGTGCGCGTACCAACAAAAAAAAAGAAAAAAAAAAAGGAGTGAGCATGAGGAATTGGGAAAAAAAAGAGAGTGGTGTAAAGAGAAAGAGAGCTAGAGGGAGAAACACAGAGGGACTGTGTAAGAGATAGTAAAACAGAGAAAAGGTATAAGAGGAAGTAACTGAGAAAAGGAAAATGAATAAGGGAGCAAAAGAAGAGAAGAAAAAGGAAGAAAACTAAAGCAGATGTTCTGGGAGGATGTGAATGGGTGATGACAGTAAATGGAAGGAGAGATAAAGGATGAGGAATGAAAGGTAGTGACGGAACCAGAGAAAAGGAACAATGGTGACGGAAGGAAAGAAAATAGCAGTGAGTGTAAGTAAAGAGGAGTGAAAGAGGGTGGATAAAAGTGAATACGGGTAAGACATGGGGAGTGACAGAAAGAAAGAACAGAGAGAGTAAAGGAAGGAGTGTCAGAAAGTGAAGCAGAAAAAAAAGGAAAGAGAGGGAGTGTGGGTGAGCAGGGGCACTCAAAGAAGTTGAATGTGGTAGGAAAGTAAGGAAAAGAGAAGTAAATATGGAGGATAAGAATAAGTGAGGGAAGCAGAGTAAGAAAACAGGGGTGAGGTAGGGTGAGAGAAAAGGAGTGAGGTTAAAACAAAGGGTGATGATAAACTACATTTTGTAGTCACACTTACCATATAATTAATGAAAACTTACTTGCATCTTTAAACTACACTTTGTATCTGTGAAAGACAAAAGAAAAAACAAGTTATAATTAGTAAAATATATATTTTTAAATAGAAGGAACAGGTCAAGAGGTAAAAAATCTAAAAAAGTTTACTAAGAAATAAAGCAATAGTGAAGGATACAAAAACAGAAATAAAGTAATGTAGAAAGAGAAAAAGGAGGGAAAAATAAATAGAAAGAGAACAAATTACTGAAGATAAGTAAGATACTAAAAGAATGCGAGATACCAAAATGAAATCAGGAAAGATAAGAAAGTAAAAGGAAAATGAGTGAAAAGAAGAGGAGTCTAAATGAGGAACTATTAATAAGAAAGAGGAATAGAAGATGACTGAGAGTGAGTGAAGGGGAGTCACAGAGTGAAGGGATGAAGGGAATGAGGTTAATATAGAACGATAGAGGAAAAAGGAGTGAGAGAGTAAGTACACAGAAAGACAAAGGGAAGGACTGAGTGAACTGCAGTACAATGAGTGAGAAAGGAAAAAGAGTAAAGGAGCAAAAGAAGGAAAGAGAGGGGAAGAGAACAAAAGCAGTGGTACTGAGAGAATGTGAGAAAGATGAAAAGTGGTGGAAGGGAGAGAGGAAATGCAGACAGTTGAAATTGGATTGAGGAGTTGTGAATTAAGTGGAGTAAAGGAACAGCGATGAAACAAAGTTAAAAAAAGGCAGTGTAAGTGAGTAAAGAGAGCTGAATAGGGGTGGAAAAAGGAAAATGAGTGTGAGACAATGGGAATACAATATAAATTACACAATGCAAACTATAGAATAACTTATACAATATGTTACATTGTTTATTTTTGCTGTTCTCAGAATATATTGAATTTCACTTAAATTAGTGAGTTCAAACTCTTCATCATATAACAGCGGGAAAAAAAACACAATCTAAAAGATTGTGTTTAAAAATAAACATAAAAATTCATATATGTACACTAATCTTTGATTCACTTACTTTTCCGTGAGGCCAAATAGAAGATAGTGAAGGTCCTTTTGGTGGAAAAAAAGTCTGCTGTTCTCTATAACTTCCATTTCATCGACTTCCTATGAAAAAAGATCTAAGAACATCATATCTTACACTTTCCTTACGGCCAAATCGTGTCAGATATATGAGTATTTTTTACTATGAGATCCACTTACAGTACCTATATGAGATAAATCATTTTAAATATTAGATTAACTAACTAACTAACTTTTATTAATTATTCCCGTCTTCAAAGGCCAATTACCTTTACTAAAACTTTGGTTTTAAAAACACTAGGTAAGAATTGTTAAAGTCATAAGGCAAACGTTGTTTATAAGTCAAATGAGAATCATTGCAGTAACTCCAACCTTTTTTACATTTTGAGTAGCATGTATATTGTCCTGATGTTGTCGAAGGACCGTCATGATAAATAATAGCTTCAGTTGTAAAGGTTCTTCCTGAAATTGATAACTGAGAAGCCACAAAATTTTTGATACAAGTTGTCAATTTAGTTCCATCAGGTCTACATCGTTGGAAAACTAAAATGATATACTGACCATAACTTTGTATAAATAATGTGGATAGCATTGGACACTTACATTGGGTACACACCATATTATGATCTGCTGCTTTAACTAGATTTTTAAATGACACTGATTTACAGTCTGCTAAAGTCAAATATATAAATCTTTCAGTGTCTTACTTGATGAACTACATTTGCGGCAGTCATGCTGCCATTGATAAGAAAGGCTGAAAAGATTATCTACATCTACACCTTCATCTTCCAAAACACCAAACATATACATTAAAAATTCCTGACAATCCTGTTGAATTTTCAACCAATTAAAATGTTACTTACATTTTGTACTTTTATGTGCTGACATTTAATTGGTTAAGTACATGAATATATATGAAAAATGAGAGGGAAACACAGCCATTTTGACTAACACTACCTAAGGTACATTTGGAAAAAATGTTGACAGAAAACTTCAACTACTTTGAAGAAGGTAAGTTGTTAATTTGAAAGGAGAACTATGTTATGCACTTTAAGTTAATATGGGAAAACATTTTCAGATAGTTATATACTGTCCCTCTGTAAGAGTTAGACATTGAGAAAGGCTTGTTTATTATAATTATGGATTGAGTTAGGCTTCTCTGGTATAATTATGAATTTACTTAGGCTTCATCACACAAACTTTTTAATAGTTCTACTTCCTGCCTGAAACCATACACTGCCCAAAGATAACTTCACTGTTAAAAACTCACAAATACCTGTCCGAACTTAAACCCTATCTCTACAGATATATTTATTTTTTATGCAATTTACAGCAAGAAAATGGAAGCACAACAAAATTAAAATAATATTTCATTTGAAATTAATATGGAAAACAATCCTAAGGAAGACAAAGATAAAATAGACTTTTTGGATCACACTGTAGACCAAGACTTAATTAAATGTGTTGAAGAAATTGAATCATGGAATGAAAAGGAGGACATACCTGATGAATTAATGTTGTAAATTCTTTTAGATTTTGAAAAATCACAACAATAAATTTAAATTTAAAAATTAAAAATTGTTTCAGACATTATTCTTTTTTATATGTAAATTATGAAATAGTACCAAAATAGATATAATATAAAGTGAGACTTAAAATATACTGTGCAACTTTTTTGTGTTACATAGTAAGTTTGCTCATAGTTACTTCCTTTCTCCCATTATATTATCTCCAATCTGTATTTAACATCTCTTTATCATCTCCTGCCTCCATATTTTTTCTGCTTTCCTGACAGACTATGGTATGAATTCCATATACCACAATAACTTCTGTAACAACATGCAAGATATCTACAAAGGAGACAGTGTATATTAAATTTTAGACTCTGTAGTTGTACCTACATGTTGGTACTTAAATAAATTTTTTTAAAAAAAAAACAACAAAAACAACAATAAATAAACATACAATATTTGAAAAGTCTATCATTCTTTTTTCCCCATAGTACGCTCCCCGGTCCGCTTCCCGGTGCGCGTACCGGGCGCTCCCCCCGCAAAAAAATGAAAAAAAATACTTTTTTTTGCCCCGCGGGCCCTTTTAAAGCCCCCACATCAAACCTAGGGGGTCAGGGAGGGTCTACTCTGCCCCCTTATGGTCATTTCCCCCTTTGTTTTGGCCACCTCTCATGTCTCGATCCTACCGAGACACAAGATGGCGGCCGCTCCGGACTGTTTAGAATGTTTACAGACACCCGACAGCCAATCAGCTTTCCGTGCGCAAGTCGCGTGGCGGGCCCGGTACGCGCCCCGGTGCGCGTACCGGGGCGCTGCTATAGATATATTTATTTTTTTGAACCTAAATTACTCAAAATCCACTGGAGCACATATCTTGAGACATAGCAAAGGCACATCAGGCTACCAGTCCCTACAATTTTGCCAAGTTTGGTGGAAATCCATTCAGCCGTTCGGGCTAAAAGTGAGGTTGACCGCCCTATAGAAATTAACATGGGGAAAACGCGTTTTGGGACCCCCCTTTTATCTCAGCCCCCGCTTGACAAATCCCCCCCAAACTTTCAGGGAAGGACCGGGGCGCCGCGAGGCCATTTTGAGGAAATTTACAGGCAGATTCGTCAACCGGCGCCAAAGTTATTCTAAATAGAATTTTGAGATTTAACATTGAAAAAAATCCTAACTATAACTACCTACTGTCGAACGCCAGTAGGTAATATATATATATATATATATATATATATATATATATATATATATATATATATATATATATATATATATATATATATATATATATATATATATATAAGCACAACAATCAATTAGTGATAACATGTATCATAAATCAGTCTCATTTTGGCACAATATTTTGTTTTAAAACTTGTATCTATGCAGTGCCTATAATCCTATATTACATTCAGGTTATAGAATAAAAACCCTAGAAACAGACAAAGGGAAAATGGGACGCATACAGACAGATGATATAAAGATTGAATACAATCATAAAAATTTTATATGGCTAAATATACAATCTACGCACATTTTGGCTGAGCCTTCATCAGGTAGCCATGTATTTTTGCTGTCTTCTATGTCAATTACGACTAATGCAGGGCTCAATAATAATGAGGATTGACAACTGTGTGTTATTCCAGAGGGCAGGACCCCACTATAATACACACAGGAAAAAAATGGAAGATATCTATCCCTAAGTTGCAAAAGTCCTCCGAAGAGATCCGTCAATGTTTACGCTGTTCCATCCTCGACTTAAAAATCCTAGAGTCGATGGGTGGCCGCCTTCAATCAGGAATGCGGGGGAATCCTTTAGCGGCTGAAAACTGCTGCTAAAACAGTGATAATGGGCTTGATAATATGCTCCATGGAATTCCAATTGAAGCCCATGTTAAATGTGAAGGACATCTAACATGGGCTTCAATTGGAATTCCATAGAGCATATTATCAAGCCCATTATCGCTGTTTTAGCTGCAGTTTTCTGCTGCTAAAGCGGCGATAATTTTATCGCCTGTCTTGATAATATGCCCCCATATTTATTGTTATTAGAACATTCATTAATAAAAAAAGTAAATAAAGGCATTCATTGACATTTTAATGAGGGCGACCCGGCCAATAAGAGTAAGAGGAAGAAGAGACAATCTATTACATAGATCTCTAATTTAACATAGCCTCGTAATTCAGTATATAGAGCTTGGCATAAGAATTAGTTACATGAACTCATAGATATTGAATAGGGTTGGTTGAAATCACCGAACTGAAGACTGCTAAGGAGTTTATCGCCTAAAGTATTAAACATCAAGGTTTCTATTTTATTATGATTCATTCTGTAACCTCCAATAGATTGAAGCTGGTCAAACTCTTCCAGAATTGTACTTAAATTTTGCTCATTGGGTCTTAAATACAAAATTATATTGCATGCAAATAGTTTGAGCTTGGACATGCCTTCCATTCGGGCTTTAATTCCCTGATTTGCACTAATCCTAACTGCCAATGATTTGATAAAAAAAAAAAGTACGGGAAATAATGGACATCCCTGATGAGTACTCCGATTTATATCTATGGTCCCGACAATACTGAAGTTAAAAAAAATCTGTGCTTGTGTACACTGGTATATATTATATAGCATACTGATTATTATACCGGGAAATCCCACCCCCTTAAGAGAAAAAAAAGCGTATTCCAGTTAGTGAGGTTGAACGCTTTTTCAGCATCAACCATCATTGTAAATGCTGATTGATATTAAAAAAACAATAGCATGGATTAAAAAAGTAATATTGGAAGACATTTGCCATTCTGGCAAGAAGCCAGTCTGGTATTTATGAATAATCTTCTGGGCAACGGGTATAATTCTATTAGCCCAGACTTTCATTAAGATTTTATAATCTGAATTTAAAAGGCTAATGGCTCTATATGAATTAACTTCACAGGGCTTCTTCCCTTCTTTAATGAAACTAACAATAATTGTCTCTTTGAATATTTGAGGGTCCTCTTCACAATTTTTCACTAAATTAAAGAGCTCCATTAGGAACATTATTAATTCTTCCTGAAAAACTTCATTAAATTCTATTGGAAGACCATCAGTCCCACAAGCCTTTCCTGATGGCATTGAGGCAATGACATGACGAATTTCGAGGGCTGTAATATCGGACACTAATTCCTCTGTCTGGATACTTGAAGCTTTTGGTAACTTGGTGAGTAAAAAATACTGGTGTATAGCTTACTTTGAAACCATATATTTGGTTGCATATAGCTTCTTATAATGGACAAGAAATACTTTTGCAATCTCATCTTTATCAAGGATCAGAATCCCAAAGCGACGTTGCTGTAATTCAGTAATTAAAGCAGCTTCCTGCTTCACCCTGGATGACCAAGCCAAAATTCGACCTACCATCTGACTCTCTTTGTACAGACGTTCTTGATACGACCAGGAGCTACTTATCGCTTAAAGAGAAAATATTTCTCTCAGTTCTTGTTTACTTCTAGAATATTGCACATTATTGGCCACTCGCTCAGTCGGAGAACTTGGACTTGACTGAACTGCGGTATCAACCACAAGTTGACGTTCAGAAATACGTGTCCTCTGCCTCTTGGATTAAAGGCCGTAAAATACATCATCTGCCTGTGATAGTAGCCTTAAACGCACCCCACACAGAAAAAGATTTTGATGTGCCCTTAATAATATGAACAACTCTTTGCTCCATGTTTGCATATCTATCAGCCATTCCTGTCCTTATGCAGGCTCATAAGCGGCGAGTCCAGGCCGTATCTAGGCATCATCTGCTTCTTTAGATCTGGAGAAGCGCCCTCTTCATGTAATCGAAGCAACTAAGTAGAGCCGAGAGAGACGATGCGCAGTGAATTATGGGATGGAGGTTTGATGTAGCCGCTCACCTGGCGGCAGTGCATGATCCATGGGTTTTCCTGCAGAAATATGTTTGAAGAGGAAATGTTGCCTCCAAATTTGTAGGGGCCTTGGATGAGGAATCCAGCTGGTACGAAATAATTTTTGTCTTGCTGATATACATTAGGGACAAAATAGGCTAGTGATGTAAGTGCAAATTAAATGAGAGGATGCAATGCTAGCAGTGATACCATCTCATGGCCAAAATAACTCACATATTTGTAATTTTGTCGCTGTTTATCATTATTTGTGACCTTTGGGCCAGTAACTCCTTGAGCAGCATTAGGCATACAAACACAGTCTTTGAAAAAAAAACATGATTTCAGAGTTGACAGCAATACAAGCCCTGTGGCCACTGAAAGGCCTGCTGCGCAGGACCAGCCAAAGTTTTACACATAGGAACCTCGCACATAATGGAAGCAAATTAATCATTTGTAAGATGCCGAAATCCAATCAAAGAAGAATCCAGCTGCTTCTACAGCATATCCATTTATATCTCAGGGCAACTGCAGACGGCGTTAGAAGCCTTCTGCTGGATCTAGTGGTCAATATAAAACAAAGGTTACATTTCTAATTGCTTTTTTCTGTCAATATCATTTGAACGGATTTGTAAATGGTTCCATGCGGCATGGCAAGCCTTCTAGCGATCATGCTGTGACAGCTTTCCTGTGACGTGCTGCTGTGTTGTCGGAAAAGCTTGCAATGCAAGTCCTGCGGTGTGGAATATAAACCAGCATGTGAGTACCCTGGATGGGCCTGCAATCCTTCCATTAAAGCAAGGACCTGGGAAAAATGCCCGCCAAGCCGAATGTTTAGCAGATCAGATTAATTTCATATAAAATTACACATTTTTCGTAAATGAAGTTACTAAGTAAACAGGTCGATAACTCACCTTGTTGTATCAGAAATTTCCTAGTTCAGTCACCCCTCACATCCTTCAATGGTGCTCATAATCAGGTCCTCTGTTTCAATTGCAGTATTCTGAAACTACTTAATTATACTATTTCCATGGCACATACTTAAGCTTGTAAATTCCATGAATAAATATGCGGACCCTTTACATAAAAACTGTTAAATAAATGTATAACTTCACTTTAATGTATGTTGTGTGTTTTAAAAACAATTCATTCATTTTAAGGACGAGAACATTGCAACATAGGTGCAGTGAACATTCCAGGGTCTATTCACAAAGCATGTATGAGTAGGTTCAAAATATATGTTTATTATGACCTTAGTCTTTAAACAATACAGTGAGTAACGCCGATTTGAGTATGCAACATAAAATTGTACACTTATTTTTAAAAACGTGTCCATTAAAATATCATACACACCATTATTAAAACTACATAATTTATATACAAATGTTAAAACCTATACACTTTCTTATCCCTCCAAGAGTCTCTTCATGTATGAGTAAAGGAAGGTGTATTCCAGGATTACCCTTTTTTTAACTGATATGCTATTGCTTTAAGAAAAATATGACCTAGAATCAGGTTTTCTCGCCCCTTGGAAAAAGCACGGATTTTAATGCCAATGTCTACATGCACCAGGAAACATGGGGTCTGTAGTCCACGAACCACCTACGAATTACGAGACAATGGTGCTTTTGGGACAGTGATCAGTCATTTGTTACTCACGGGATTATTTTTCCTTAATTGGTTCCACTAGTCTTTTCATCAAGTAAAGACACACTCAAGAACTCACACTAGAAATATGTTTTAGTGATTTTATTTACCTATTCTAGTGTATACAATGTGTGCAGTTGTAACAATAAAAATGAAGCTCCAAGTTAAGAGTGACGATTAACTCGGACCAGATTACTCATTCTCTTTCGAATACTAATAATCTGGCAGCGACGGCTCGTGGAGGGAGTAACGGTGGGGCAGGAGGACGGGGAGGGGGAGGGGCAGGGCGGAGGTTGCTAAAAACCGGCATATGGATAATTGCAGGTAAGTAAACAATTTAATTAATAAAACGAATTTCGTAGTGCCCCTTGCATCGCAAAATGCAATGCAGTGCGAGCTACGAAATTCGTTTTATTAATTAAATTGTTTACTTACCTGCAATTATCCATATGCCGGTTTTTAGCAACCTCCGCCCTGCCCCTCCCCCTCCCCGCCCTCCTGCCCCACCGTAACTCCCTCCACGGGCCGTCGCTGTAATCTGGTGCAATCATCGAGTTTAAGATTGCAACAATTTAAATCCACATGTATGTTATACCATACTCCTGAAGTGATTCTTAAGTGGTCAGCAAATGCTTCATTCAGTGATCGTACCAAATGCCCTAAATGTGATCTTGTAGGTGCTAACCGAGAGCATATGTTATTTTCTTGCCCGATGTTAAAGACGTTTTGGTCTGCCTTGAATAAGGTTATGAAAATGAAATTGGTGAGGCCACCTTCTCTTTTGGCTTCAACTATGCTTCGAGATATACATGATGTTACCCTTCCTCAACAGGCTTTAATTACCATTTTATTATCTTGCGCTAAATTAACCATTGCTTGCGCCTGGATTTCCCCACAGCCAACACTTATTATGGAATGGTGGTCTCTTGTTAATGAAATTCACGGCATGGAGGCGGCCTTGGCTTGGCTCAGAGTAATCTCATCTAAAACTATCTAAAACTTAAATGTAAAATGTAAAATATTGTGTTTATGTAGTAACTGTTAATTCTTTCATTCTGCTCCACTGTTGTTGTCAAATTGTATCTTTCCTCCTTGTTTTATTTGGTCCATCTTGGTTTATTCTGTTCTTTCCTTTTTCATGCTGCTAATAAAAATGTTTAAAAAAAATGAACAAAATAGAGATGATGAAAGCAAATGACCAGGAAATTAAATCAAAGTGGAAAACATTGCAATGGTATTGATGTTTCACAGTCAAGTCTGTGTTCTCCAGACCCTCCTTTCATGTTCCTGACTAAGCTGACTTAGCACCTAAAAGAGCCCAATTAATGACTAGGGGGTCTCTCATCTGCATGCTTTAACTTGAACAACGGTGTGTTGTTTCAAATTCCGAAGGTTGTTTTCAGTGTGTCTCTGCACTTGGCAAATGTATTGATTCTCAAGCAAGCAGATAAGGCCAGATTGACTCCGATGAGTCTCTCGGTGGCCTTCATGAAAGATGTCTGAATCCATTGAATCTTCCAGGAACTGAAGCTCTTCTTCTCTATTAGTCGTTTGCACCCAATATAAATGCACTTTTCAAATATTGAAAAAACCAGACAGACACTGACTGATATCAAATGCAGAAATTAACATATTAATCTTGTTGCTCCATCACTTAACGTTGTAATGCATTTTAATCTATGTTAAACATATATGTGAATATATGATACATTATTAAACTGTAATGAAGCAAATGGTATACCCAATGCATGTGCATATACGAATAGTAACATGCAAAATGTGCACTCAAATAAATGTATATGTGAACTATATGAAATGCAATCGGAAAAACCACAAAGATCATATCATCCCCGGAATGATAGAACAACAATTCAAATTATATACGTGTTCATTTGGTTATTCATAAGATAAATGAAAAAAAATGGCGAATATGCTCATTCAAAGTTCAAAAACCCCATAAGTGCTTTCAACTTTTTTGGGTCTTTGAAGGCTGTGAAATAGTACACATCTGTAAGACGTAGCCTGCCAGTTTTATACGATATAAGAATTTTTTGATTTTTTAAAACTTACTTTGTGCAGGTATTGAACCAAGGCTATGACTATGCTTCCACGCTATTCACCCTGTTCCATCAAGTCCTCATCTGAGATGTAGATGTCATCAATATATGATAACACCTCTGAATCTTCTTCTAAGATCTCAATAATTCAAGCAGCAAAAAGCCCATTATTAATTTGTATAACCCTTGGGCAATCTCATATATGCATTTCGAAATCCACCAAATGAGAAAGTGGTCAGAAACTGTGATGCAGGCACTATATTTATGCTGAAAAAAAAGCTGAATTATCTAACATGTTTTATGTTTTCCTAACTAAATTTGTTATCCTTCCAGTACTGTGATCATTTTGAACTGAAATGTGCATGTGTATGTCTTCAGATTTCAATAATGTAAAACTAGTTTATATGAATTGTCTCGTTTCAACACAGAGAAAAACACAATTAGTCCTTAATATTGTAATTGGTTTGAAATATCTTTTATAATGCACTCAGCTTCTGACTTTCAAAGGTTTAGGGCCGGATTCACAAAAGTAATCTGAGACAAAATCCTAACTTTACGACTTTTGGTATTCACAAAAGGCATTTAGGAGTACTACTTTCGTTTTCTTAAAATGAGCTTTAGAGTACTAAGATTTCTCTTTTTTCCTAACACAGATCACAGTCTCATGTGCAGGTTTGCTTTAAATTTTTTCTCTGAAGTATACATATTTTTTGTATATTTTATGCAATATGAATTATACTTCTTTTCAGTATGTTCACTGCTTTCTATCCTTTACATTACCCAGCGTCCTGCGTCCCAGAATACTGATACCAATTTGAATTTTTTCCACTGTCCCTCAAATTGCATCCACCTCTACTAGACTACTGCTGTGGTGGAAATTTATTCTTGACTTTTTGTTTGTTTTACTTCTTAGTTTCTGTGCATCTTTTTTTACTGGACCCCTCGGGCTAATTTTTTGATTTAAGCAGTGGTTTTGAGGCTCGGGAACCTAAAGTGTCTTGACCCATGGAGGTATATACTTCTGAAATATTTCAGAAACCTCCCATTGATGACATTGACTAAGAACAGCAGCCAAACACTAGCATAATGCCAGAGCCAGCACTTCCCCTTTAACATTACTAAGAACTATTGAAAAGAGTATCTCAAAATTACCTATCAATTTCATACCCAAATCGACATCCAAAGCAGCACCATTTTCATTTTATTTTTGTTTTAATACTTCTGGTAGCACCAATTATGAGCGAGCTCATGTGTAATAGCATGAATACTGACAAAGATAGTTCGCCATTTGGTACACTCTTCCTCGTATGGGACACATAAAGTCAACATTCTATGTTTCTCTTGGATTGTTGTGTGAGGATAGACCACTTCCAAATGTTTGGTTTTGTAAGCAATCCAAAGAAGAATGGTGTCTCACTTTATGGGAGCTTTCCCCGTGATAGCATAAACAGTCTGTGGACTAATTGCCGTAAAACAGGATGAGGCATTGGTTGTGTAGGAACACTAGGGATCACAGCCCCTTCTGTCTGTAAAATGTACTGTCAATATCACTTATACATATAAACTGGTTGATTTAGTAACTGTCTTCATTCCAGAGCATTTACATTTCTTGCACCTGGATGAGAAGTACAACCGCCAAATACTGCCTAGATTACCCATAAATTGCTTAGGGGACCCATTCTGACACTCACCAATATATGTAGCAATTGTCCACCAAACCAAGCAAAGTTTTCTTGATACTAACAGGATTTTTAGATTATTGTAAAGTTCATATTCTGCAGGTCTAGCACCAGCCTTGTATGAATGAAAGAGGCTAGTCTTTGGATCTACAGGCTCAAACTCCACCCATGGGTCAAGCATTTCAAAGAGGTATGCAGTTTGTACATTACTGACAAAAATGACATCCCCTCCATGTCAGGTAAACCTTACTGTGACTGTCAATGGTACCCAAGCATTCACTCTTATCACAACAGGTGCTGTATCAATAATTAGATAAAAAATTAAATCAGATTCAAAATCTAAATCTAAATTTAGAGGACCAATTAATAGTCAAGAACCTGACCAACTAATAGTAGGGAGGGAGTTCCTGTGTGGAATAAAGGGGAACCAATAATACAACTGACTTCTCTACTACAAGTAAATATTGGTAACATTGTCTGTGTGTCATTCAATATTACTCAAAGATTGAACCTACTGGGAGCCAATGATACGTTTTTGCTCTAAGCAATGCACGCCCTGAGTCAGGTTTTCTCATTCCCCCTGTCAATAGCACTGGCTTCTAAGGCAAACTTACCAACATAAGACAGGAAACCTGATGGACTTCCGCCCACAAACCATCAACAAATTAAATGAGAATGATGAATCTGGAGCAGAGATTAGTCCTTTGAGAATAACGGGAAAACAATTTCTAAGTGGGTTCCAATCCTCTTCTCATCACGCATAGATACACTCAAGAACTCACTCTAGAAATATGTTAAAATGATTGTATTTACTTTTTCTAGCGGATACGATATTTATTATTTTATTTATTTATTTATTTATTTGTTTTATTGAAGAGTTTTATATAGCGCTGCTAGACCCGGAGGCATGAGAGCGCTTTACATGAAGTTAGCATTGTTACAAACTTTACATCAGTTACAAGAACAAATCCTTGCATAGAGAAAAAACCTTGTTACATAATGGCACCGTTATTAGAGCATTACAAAACTTAGAAAACAAGCTCTATCGTGCGTCGAGAGTGGTGTGGAAAAATAAGGGGGTAGGGATGCAGATCAGGACTGGCAGGAACGGCCATGGGGGATAGTACTTAGAGGGAAAACCAAAAAGATAGAGTAGGCGAGCCAACAAACTGGTAGGGTCCAATAGATCAACAACATCCAGGGCCAGGACTCCTTCACTGCATCAGGTCATGTTAGAAAAGGGAACGGGTCAGAAGGAGGGGGCCAAGGGAAGCATCCCAGTGACAAAGCAAGGAAAGAGGGGTGTAAGAGTTTCAAGAGGGGATAATTTATGGCGACGATGAGACTGGAGGGTACAAGGCCTAGACCAGCGGCAGGAGTCGATGATCTGAGAGTCTGTAGAGACCACAAAATGAAGGATCCAGGTCATGGACCCCAATTACTTAGTGATAAAATGGCGGGAAAGTGGGTAAATAAACAGTCCATTCGAAAAACCAACAAGGGAACCTACCCCAGAGGCATGGCTGGAAGGGGAAGGCTGCCACCAGATCTGGTGGGGGAAAGCTGTGGGACGCCGACCGTACTGGGGTCAACACAGTTAGGATGCAGGCAGTATGGGCAACTAGGCAGTGACCTCAGAAGAGGAAGGTGGCTGCCGGATCAGGAGGGCGTGCCAAATCGGAGGAAGAAAGGGAAAACAGGCCCATAGACAATGGCAAACAGAGGTTTCGGCACCCTCCTTGATGCTCTGTCCAGGAGACAGGTATCATGTGTCTCAACCACAGTCCAGGGGAGGCGAAGGGGGATGCCAGGCAGCAGCCGGCTCAGGTCGGGAGGGCAGCCGACGGTCAGAGGGCTGCTCCATAATCATCAATCCAGAAGCATCTATGGCGACCCAACCGGGCATCAGCAGCGACGAACATGATCTGTCATTAGCATACCCCTGGTGGTTGATCGGACGGCAAGGGGAAAAAGAAGACAAGGCGGGGGGACAAGAAATAGTGTCAAGTCCAGAAGGTAGACGAGGCCGAGGAGGAAATGGAGGCAGCAGTGGGGACCAGGCAGGTACCCCTTCCATGGCTCGGAAGGCAAACACAAGCTCAGCAGGGCCGGACTGAGAACTGCTACCGGCCCTGGCAAACTGCTCGGTCGGTCCCCCTCAGGGGCTAAAGCGGTGCTGCTGAGTTGTTTGCAAGGACCGGTTTCGTCCGATTTTGTTACGGGGGGGCGATATAAAAGGCCCCTGGTAACCAAAACCGACCCCCACCCTGGCGGCCAACCGGGGAAACGCCCGGTACCTGCCACAGCCAGTCTACTCCTGAAGCTCAGGGGCACTGCACTGTGACTGGCTCCATCAACCGCAAATCCTCGGTGAGGAAGAAAGAGATAACAGCGGAGAGACAAAGACAAATGTGCCCCATATCCGGCTGGGTAGGTGACGGCAGAGGGAAAGAACCCGAGCGGTCTCCTCTATAGCCAAACAAGCAGCTCCACTGGGCATCGGCCATATTGATCGGACTCCTCAGTAAGGACTTCAATCACGGTTCATCAAGAAGAACTCAAGACTCAGTCACGGGAGTTGGAGAAGTCGAGGACTGCAGTCCACACAATCCAGGTGGGCAAAAAGGGTCCAATGAAGGGGTGAATTCGAGGGATAAGAGCCAAAAGGCAATACCTGGCCGGGAGCTCCCAGCCGGGGTCATCACCTGTCGGCCATCTTGCCTACTATCATCTTTCCTTTATATTTATAGCTATACAAATGAAAAAAATAGTAAAAATGAAATCCATTAATGAAAGGAAAATTAAAAAGAATTGCATTATAACAGTATTGAGGTTTGAATTCTTTGTTCTTAAGTCCCTCCCTTCATGCACACTAGCTAAGCTGTTTTATCACACAAAAGAGCCTGTGTGACTATTAATGGCAGCTTCTGACAAGTATGCCTTAACTTAAACAACAGTGTGCTGTTGCAAATTCAGAAGATCTTTCTCCGCGTGACCTCTGTGTTAGGCAAACTCATGATACACCAACCATCACATAAGTTAATGGGGGGGGGGGGGAGATTGGGCGAGGGTGCAAGTGTTAAGCACTGCTGCTTATCTAAACCGGTCCCCAGCACTGCTGATCTTGTTGGGGGGGGGGGGGGGGTTGCAATACTGGAGCAATGGTGCTAACCGGCCCCCAATAACAAACCCGTCCCACACTGCTCCAAAACTAGCCCCCAAACTCTTTGCCTCCCAGGGAAGTGTCCAGTACCCGCTAAGCCAGTCCGGCCCTGCTAGTGTCTTTGACAGAACAATAAGTCAGTACAAAATGTAACACAGATGACTGCATTGTGGAGCTTATTCACACATTTTTCAGTTTGTAAAGTAGTTTTACTCCTTTAGTACTCTTTTAATTACTCTTCGATAGATATGTAAATTGGACCCAAAACATCAAAAATGGCAATACTATGGGAATATTCCAGGGTATAGTAAAATGCAGTTAGAACAAACGGAGCAGGCTTTATTGTAAATGGGGAGTTGTTCTTTTGAGGTGCTGATTCACAAAGACGTGTAAGTGTACTAAAGGAGTTCTCGTGTAGTACTACTCCTAAATGCTCATCTGAAACTGGTGCCTTTGACCAGTTTCAGATGATCAACAGGCCTGCAGCTCATAATCATTAATGACAATGAGAACGTGCTCTGTATCTCCGGTTGTATATTTCTTTGTTGATGCTTCCTTTCATCTCTTCAATCATGCCTCAGAAGCATATTTCAAGCCCCGTGGTTTTTAGGACATCCATTTTACATATTTTAAAGTTACAGCACGGACTGTGTTTGAAATAATCAGTAATCCGAGGATCAATGTGCTTTAAACTCATTCTGACAGCGAAGGTTTACAGAATTATCTGCGCGAATAGTTTCTTTCCAATTGTTACATTTGCATGTGGCGGGCTCTGGATAACCAAACGAGTTGACAACACTGCCATCTAGCGTTCCTATTTTCTGATAATGGCAACAATTATCTATAAATCGCAAAGAATACGAACTGCAAACAACAATCTCAACGTAAAAAATGCAAAAGATAAGCAACTTTTGTGGGCGACTTTCAGACATTTAATGAGAAAAATCAACACGTAATAATGTTAAACTGAAACGCTGATTAAAGACTAGAAAATGAGCTAACATAATTGTAATAGTTTTTACTTTAAACGCAACAAAATGTTTGAAACGAGTCAATAGAGAAAATTCTATTCCAGTTTCTTGTTAGAAGCATTTTTATTTAAAGTATTTAATGTTTATTAGCACCGCCTACTTTATGTTGGTATTTTCATATTATCATCAGTCGATTATCATCAGTCGTCTCATTTTGCTGATCAGATATGGATCAATGTCCAAAAATCTATACAGTGTAACTGGACTTAACAGTAAACCTGTGATAAAAGGTCAAGTCGAATTTTCATCAGGGTTGTGACGATCTGCTCAAAAATATTTGAGAAGGAATATTACAAAAAGCTGCATTTTTATTGATATTCCCACATTAGCTTTCAAATCGGCTCTATATCGAAAGGGCAGACGGGTTAATGATAACAAATGCAGGCTATTCGTGCTCAATTTATTAAAATAGTTGATTTTACATAGTGCTTTATTTCCTAATGAGACGCCGCAAGGCACACAGCTTATATTGTTTATCGTTGTCCTCATTGAATGGGTGTCTGTAGAGGCCATTACTGGATCAACGGAGAAGCAGCCCATTGCATGAACTGGACATGAACAGCCATGGCACATTCTCTATATAATCTCCGTGAAACAATATGTCAGAGACAAGCAGGCATGCATTGAGTACACTGGACCAGTCTTGTTTCCAGTCCAGAGAAGACATGGCTTGGCAGTTCGGGCTGGACTGTTCCCATGAGGCACAGGGGCAGACTTATTTGCATATAGCCATGTCTGAACTGGGGTGGTTGAGTGAGCTAAAGAATGATGATGGATTAAACCCAGATCAGTTGACTGGGGGTGAGTGCTTGCAATGTTCAACACTCCGTCCATCATCCCCTTTGGTTTTGCTGTGTTCGCTTTAAGTTGGCAGGGTATGCCCAGACATGGGTCCGTTGCTCACTATGCCCCTGATTGAAGAAGCTAGCCTGGCTGATGACGGCTGATTAGCCAGAAATCGGTCCCAGGATGCTTGTTTCTCGTCCAGGGAAGACATGGCTTAGCAGTTCAGGCTGGACTGTTCCCATGAGGCATAGGGTCAGACTGATTTGCATATGGCCATGTCTGAACTGGTGTGGTGGAGTGAGCTAAAGAATGATGATGGATTAAACCCAGATTAGTTGACTGGGGGTGAGTGCTTGCAATGTTCAACATTCTGTCCATCATCCCGTTTGGTTTTGCTTTGTTCGCCCTAAATTGGCAGGGTATGCCCAGACATGGGTCCCTTGCTCACTTTGCCACTGGATTCTAGCTAGCCTGGCTGATGAAGGCTGATTAGCCAGAAACCGGTCCCACAATGCTTGTTTCCGTGTCAGGGAAGTGAGGTTCTGAGGTTCCGTGACAATTGTAAGTGGTGTTTTCGACTCGCACGAATATGGTCGAGTCTGGTATCTATGAACCGCAAATGACGAGTTTAGTAAGTGGGCGCAGTTTCGCTGTGCTAACTTAAACCGTTCGTTTGTTATGTGGGTTTTTCATCTGTACCCACGGGTTCCATCTTAGATACGGCATCCATTTTGTCTCTTGCCCTCAAGTAGCCAGCGAACGGACGTTGTCCGCTTCGCGACCCTGGGACTCCCAAAATATCCGCGGAAGACACATGTTCTTTGTGAGTGTCTTTTATGACGAGGGGGTTGCTACTGTAAGGCAGATGGCGCCGCTCGAGGCTCATCTTGCCGCACGGACTTATTGTCTCAGCCGTGCATCTCATTAGGCACGTCCCTTTGATGCCTGTATCTCGTGTTTCCCGATACCTCCCCTTTTACACCCTTTCCGATCTCCCCACTGTCTCCGTCTTCCTCTACACCTGTCTTTGTTCCTATTTCGATCTGTTTTACTGCTGATTGGAATTTGCTAATGGTGGGAAGATGGTTTTTACAGTTGGGAACCGCCAAATGTTTCCGCACTTATGTTCCGGACCTCATGTGTTTCAAAGTGACCAAAGCGACCCCTCTGGGGGATGATGGTGGGAACCGGGTTGTAAACTTTTGTGTTCAATGTTATCCTATGGGTAAAAACTGTATAAAAGGAGCGATCCACAGAACCAATTTGAAGCAGTCTCCCCAAGTTGCACGCTGTGTACTTGTCGTGATCTCTGTGTTCCCTGCAGCAAATAAACCTTGAATCTTTGACGTCGAAGGAAGTGTCCCGTGTCTCTGTGATTCGTACGCCGGAGCAGGTTACCCACGAAGGTTTCAGGTGTTGTGCCCTGGCACCGCTGGGTCTTAAAGAACCCAGTCCTTCAGTTGGCGCCCAATGTGGGGCTGCATCAGTGGTACCGGTCCAAGCCCGACGATCGTGAGGAACTTCGTGTGAAATCTCCGAGGGAAGGTGCACTCCGCTTCATCGATCCTGTTGTCGAAATAAGTGGCCCGAAGACTTTTCCCGCGAAGATTCCCGCCTCCGGACGGCTGCAACGGACTGCTGCCCTGACTGTAGACCTGTTTTTGGCGCCTGGCGTAGACCTTGGTATAGCGAGACGATTGACGGGCCTTCCTGGTGACGCCATCGATTTTTGAGTTAAGTATTTGTGGGTCGCTCCCATAGTTCTTGGTTGTTGACACTTTAGCGAGTGTTTTTGTTGTTAGCGCTGTGTGAGTGTTTTTGTCGGTGACACTTTGCTAGCGTACTTTGTTGTGTTGTTTGACGACTGCAGCCGCCAAAAACCGAGGGTTTTGTTCTTTGCTGGGACTTGGTAAATCCCGTAACCCTTGAAGTTTGTGAAACTCGGCTAGTGTGCAAGATGCCTGGTCGCAGTACTTTGTTTAGTTGTTTCAAACCTTGTGGTATGGATTCCCGACTGGAGGACTCATGTCCGATACCTCCGGTTGGAACTCCCACGTATGAGCTCTATAGTAAGCATGGGTTAGGCCCAGTTACCTTTAACGATTACTGGATTAAATATACGAAAAAGGACGGCGACCTTCGTTGGCCACCTCATGGTAGCTTCGAAGCTCCGATCTTAGATAATCTAGAGATTAAATTGTTCGAAAGAAAGTCAAGGCCGGCCATGTTTGATGCCTTTCGGTTGTGGCGCAAAGAAGCCCGACAGAAAGAAATCAGACAGACTAAACGTAGTCAGCGAGATAATGTTGCTACTATAGTGAAGAAAGCAGAGCAATTTCAGCGAGATAAGGAGGTTAAGGATAAGGAAGTGTTTGACCGATTACAGCGTATGACTGTAGATAAATGTTACCCCGCTTTACCAACGGAGTCGGAAAAGAAGGAAGAGCCAGTTGAGGATCCCTTAATGTCTTATCTTATGAAGTCGCCACCTCCGTACGTACAGGGTACCGCAGCTCCTGTGGCCCCTGCCGTACCTGTTCTTCCGCCTATTCCTCCTCCGCCTGTTCCTCAACCTGCACCCGTTCTTCCGACTGTTCCTGCTTCGTTGTCTGTTTCTATTCCTACTGCTCCTCCGCTTCCACATACTCCTGTTCCCGCTACTGCTCTTGCCACTGCTCCTGTTTTGTTAACCCCTGCTGTTGCTACCGTTTCTACTCCTTCTCTTGTTAGCCCTGTGTCTTATTCTTCTCCCTCTACTCGTAGTCGCAATTCTCCTCTTGCGGCTAGCTTCTTTCATTCGCTCGGACCTGTTCATGGGTCCGCTGGTTCCGATGGTCCTCAGAGACGTAGTCAGCTTCCTGGAAACAGAGAACGCGTTGCGCTATATAATATGGCGATGGGTTGGATGGTAAATCCTCAGAGAAGTCCACCCCGTGTTGTCCTCGAAACATTTTGTCAATTCAAAATGCCAACCCACAGATATGTGTTTAACGAAATGTGTAAGTTCCTTTATGATCAAATAGCGGCTGATGCACCTGACGAGGTGCTCACCGCTCTGTCTGATCTCCAGCTTCAGTTCGCAAATGGGCTGATAGTGGATACTAACGTTCGACGTGCTGTTGAACGATTGCTATCTCTTCGTCCGGCTCCCATCCCTCATGCATTGTTCGTTGAGGATATTGAAAAACAACCAGACGAGTCTGGCCAATATCCTATGCGTGAAGTCCCACCGGTTTGGATGCCAGGTAACCCCGCAGCTGCCCCTCCGGTCCCGCCGTATTTCCAGAGAGTATGGATACATCTCCCGTGGAAACGCTCGGAAGTGTTACAGGTGAAGCAATCTTTGCCTGACCCTCGCAAAAATCCGGCAGGGTATTACAAAGAATTATCGCAGCTCGTAGATGCTACGGTTATGAATCTTGCCGATATCGACATGTTGTTTGGCAATGTCGTACCGCAACCGGTATGGGCTAAGATTCGTCAGGAAGATCACGCAAATGAACTAGGTGGTGATTGGGCGGCCATTGTAGCGGCAGATGGGTTGCAAGTTGGTGGCGCTAAGCCTGAACAGTTGATTGCTGCTCTCCCTCAAAGAATTATTACGCTAATGAAAACTCTTATGCCAGCTATGAAGGTGAACTGGGACAAGTTGTCAGCCTGTAAGCAGAAGAAAGATGAGAGTGTATCAGACTTCTTTACGAGGTTTGAGGAGGCATTCATCGACCATAGTGGTCAGGATATGGGCACGGAGGGTGGTCAAAGGTTGTTTGTGGATAAATTTGTTTCAAATTTATTGCCCGACTTGAGCAATAAATTGAGAAATTCGGAAAGTGCATGGGCCGTTTCTACTTCGGCTCAGATACTGGCTACGGCACAATACTATGAGAATAGAGAGAAAGAAGAGAACGACCGTGCTGATAAAAAGACGAAAGAGCTCAAAACTAAAGTGTTGTTGCAACAAGCGTATCCTCCGCGGTCAAATCAGAATACTTCGCAACAGAATAGATCACAGCCACAATCGAACAGATCCCAAACTCGTAATGACTCCTCCTCCCAAAGATCCTCGTTAGGGTACAATCAATGTGCTTATTGTAGACAGGAGGGACACATTAAATTCAATTGCCCTGTTTTAAACGAACGTAATAGTGGTAACTCATCTAGAGGAGGTCGTGGTGGTTCACAGCAAACGTCACGTGGTAGAGGTCGTGGTGCTCAGAACGATCACTCAGATAACTCATCCACTTCTAATAATTGTTTCGATCAACGCGGATCATCGCAAGGACGATCTGCGCAGTACAATGTAGACGATTATTACGTCGATCAGGGGATTGACGACAGTAATTACTAGGACAGCCAAAGACAAGGAGAGGGAGTGGTATCAGTTCCGGTTGATCAGAGAGGGCCTTACGTCGCAGTTGCTACATCGGGCGTCGTTGAGCCTTTTCTGTTGGACACTGGTGCAGCGAAAAGTTCTATCATTTATTCGAAACTCCCTGGCGCACCTTTGTCTGGCTTAACAAATGTTTCCGTTGGATTCTCTGGCGCCCCCGTTAGCAATCCAGTTTCGCGCCCTTTGCCCCTTAAAATTGGGCCACGTGAACTAGAAGCTCCGTTGATTTTAACCACGGGTTGTGGCGAAAATCTTTTGGGCCTGGATTTTCTTAAACGTTTGTACGCAACTTTGTATTGTTCTCCTGCGGGTGTAAAGCTTACGTTAGGAGAGAGGGTTGTCTCTCCCATGTATTTGTCCCTCGATAAGCTCCCACCGGAATTGAGTTCTCTTCCTGCGTCTTTGTGGGCAACAGGTCCAAATGACGTGGGCCTGCTTGATATCTCCCCTTATGTTGTTCAGTTGAAATCTAATGTGCGGCTGCCACGTATTCCCCAATATCGTATCTCCCTTGATGGTGAACGAGCACTGTTGGCGATCATCTATGATTTGATCGAGAAAGATGTTATTGAAGAGACTCGGGGAAACGTGTGCAACAGCCCTGCACTGCCCATTCTTAAACGTACTGATCCTTCAAAACCGCCTGTTTATCGTTTTGTTATCGATTTACGGGAGGTAAATAAAATTGTGGTTCCTCAATTTCCTGTTGTGCCTGACATCACGGCGCTACTGACTCTGATTCCAGCTTCTGCATCATGGTTTTCGGTGATTGACTTGAAAAATGCGTTTTTCAGCATCCCGATTGCCGAAGAGAGCAGGGACCTTTTCGGTTTCTCTCTCGGTGGACGTAGCTTCCGGTTCAAACGCGCTCCTCAGGGCTACTGTGAAAGTCCATCTATTTACAGTCAAGCCTTGAAGGGTCAACTGGATGCATTTAGGTTGCCGGTTGGTGCGGCCTTGATCCAATACGTCGACGACTTATTGGTGGCTGCTGATACTCAGGACATTTGCAAAATTGCTACGGTGTCGTTGCTGCAACATCTCTGTGAGTTAAATCACAAGGTGTCACCTTCTAAACTCCAATATTGTTGTCAAGAAGTAACCTATCTAGGTCACTTATTGTCAAAGGAGGGAAGGAGATTGACCCCAGAGAGAATTGCAGCGATTGCGCGAATGGCTGTGCCAAAAACCCAAAGAGATGTGCGTGCCTTTCTAGGTATCACGTCGTACTGCAGGCAATGGATTCCAAATTTTTCATTGCTAGCGAAACCATTGGTAGCTCTTACGTGCAAGGATGTTTCAACTCCTTTACCATGGACGGAAGAATGTCAGAAAAGTTTTTCTGAACTGCGTGATTCATTGTGTTCGGCTCCTGTGTTAGGTACCCCTGATTACAGTAAGCCGTTTACGTTATATGTTCATGAGAGGGAAGGTTGTGCTTTGAGTGTCTTAACGCAACCTTTTGGTGGTAAGCAACGTCCATGTGCATATTTTTCCTCGACCTTGGACCCAGTAGCTAGAGCATTGCCGAGTTGTTTACGAGCAACAGCGGCAGCTGCGGTCTCCATCCGACAATCAGCAGGATTGGTCATGGATAATATGCTTACGGTGATGGTTCCGCATGCAGTCGATACTCTTTTGAATCGAACGAAAACTCAGCACTTGACGAGTGCGAGGTTGTCTGGGTACGAATTGACGCTCTTGGCAAGCCACATTCAGATAAAACGTTGTAACGTTCTGAACCCGGCAACCTTGTTACCAATTAGCACAGAGTCAGATGAAGTAGCAGAACATGACTGCTACTTGAGGACTGAAGAGGAAACAAAAGGTCGAGTGGACCTTAAAAACACCCCATTGGAAGATCTGGATGGCACTTTGTATGTGGATGGGTCATGTTTTAAGTTGCCGAATGGCGATGTGACTACTGCTTATGCTGTTGTAACATTGGATACTGTTGTTGAGACTGCAAGGTTGAATCAGAATTCTGCCCAAGCTGCGGAGCTGAATGCTCTTACTAGAGCATGTGTGTTAGCGAAAGGGAAACGTGTGAATGTGTTTACCGACAGTCAATACGCGTTTGGTGTTGCTCACAGCTTTGGACGATTGTGGAGAGAGAGAGGTTTCTTGACGTCGCACGGTACGAAGATTCAGCATGGCCAGCTTGTGAATGATCTTTTGGATGCATTGACTCTGCCTACGCAAGTTGCGATTGTTAAGTGTAGTGCGCATCGTAAGGTGACGGATGATGTTGGCCGTGGTAATGCGTTTGCGGATGAGACTGCTAAGGAGACTGCCCGAAACCTTAGCACTCGAATGTACGTGACGAGTTCGGTTAGGTGGCCTACAGAATCGAGTATGTGTGAAGATACTATCGAGAGTGTGAAAGCAATTCAGAATGAGGCCACCGAGACTGAAAAGACGAAGTGGAAAGAAAGTACGGGAAAGTTGGATGCGAATGGTTGTTGGATTGATTTGTCGGATCAGAAAAGATGGATGTTGCCTGATGCGTATGTGCTGGCCGTTGTGACAATGGCACATGGGTTAGCACATATTAGCGCGAAAGGTATTTGTAAGTTGCTGGCTGCTGTATGGAAGAATGATGGCATTACAAAATGTGCTGAACGTCTGGTGAAGAATTGTATGGTGTGTATAATGTACAATCCTGGCAAAGGAACCCCAACTCCTCCTGGCAGTTTTGCTCCCCCTTCGTATCCCTTTGAGGTGATTCAATTGGACTTCATCCATATGGAGCGATGCAATAACCTGAAATACGTTTTAGTTGTGGTTTGCGCATTCTCCCGATGGATCGAGGCCTATCCTCTCAAAGACAATACTGCATTGTCTACTGCGAAAATCCTACTGAAGGAATACTTTCCTCGGTATGGAATGCCTAGAGTCGTGTGGTCAGATAACGGAAGTGAGTTTGTTGGAAGTGTGATGAAGAGTGTGTGTAAGGGCCTTGGAATTAATCAGAAATTCCACAGCGCCAATCATCCCCAGTCAGCTGGATTGGTTGAAGGGTACAACGGCACCCTTAAACTAAAGTTAGCGAAGATTCAGGCTACGACTGGTCTTTCGTGGCCTGACGCTTTGCCTTTAGCATTACTGTCAACTAGGGCGACTGTACACTCCCGAGTAGGGCTTAGCCCCTATGAAATAGTGTTCGGCCGTCCTGCGAATGTGTGGGGGGTTCCTAGGCCAGGAATGTTTTCTGATCTTGAGTACCCAATGTTGATTGATTATCTACATGACTTGACTGCTAAACTGAGGTTAATTCACCAACAGGTTTACGACGCATTGCCGACGCAGACAGAGGGTCCAGGCCACCAGCTCCAGCCCGGAGACTGGGTGGTGACAAGGAACTTTTCACGCAAAAATAACCTGGACCCGAGGTTCACCGGACCCTACCAAGTGCTCCTGGCCACGAGGACTGCCGTTCGTCTTGAGGGACGTAAGAATTGGGTGCATGCTACGCACACCAAACGAGTCCCCATCCCTTTGCCGGCAGACCCGTGGGTAAGGAGAGGCATTGCGTCATCTGAAACAGAAACATTGCCGGCGTTTGTGCCTTTTAGCGACGCACAGCTTGTTGAAGAATCCTCAGCGCAGCAGAAAGACACCGTTGAACAATTAGCATCAAAAGACTCAAGACCAGAACACTCAACTGATCAGCAGGACGCTGTCTCTTCAACGGATCCTTTGTTTGACGAGCAGACACGTCCTGGGAAAACCCGATACTTTTTGCGATCTCGCACTAAGGACAAATAAAAAGATCTTGCCTTGCCGTATCGACAACTGCATTATCCCGTTTTCCGTGATCAGTTTTGAACTTTCGTATCACTGTAATTATTTTTGTACATATATTTTGAGCTTCACTCCTTGTACCTTTTTTTGCCTTTACAGCTGAGAGACTTTGTTTTTGCATACGTACATATTGTGCATTGAAGGCCGTAGGGCCGCGCGCGTACTTCCTTCTGGACAGTAGGTCTTGACGCTAGGTTAAAGGCCGTCGGTTCCTAGGAACTCCTAGGGATTGACTATTGCTGCACAGAACGAAGTGCGTCAAGAAACGTTGCGGACGGTCGTAGGGAATGGCATTCTCGAAGCTGAATGATTTGGAGGGGGCTCAAGTCCACAGATTCAAGCTGCAGCAACTCAGTCGTACCAAATGTTTCATATTCCAACTGTTTGTATTGTTTTTGACTGCTTCTGCATTATTGGCGGGTGGGGTGTATTATACGATGTCTTACTTCTTACCTGCTACACCTACTCCTACTCCTTACCCTAATCTTACCTCTACTGCTTCTCCCCATTCCTTTCACATGTTACCGGAACACGAGCAGGCTAGACGTGTAGAATTTCGCAACAATTCCTTTATTCAGCTCCTCCATCAGCATCAGTTAGTGGTTAACACTACTAATTGTTGGGTGTGTGGGTTGATGCCACATACTACGGATAAGGGAATTCCATATCTGGTGTTACCGTATAGTTCCCAAGGGTCAGCTCGAGCATTTCAAACAATGTTTCGAAGCGCACTGGGTTTCCACCCCATTCGAGAACCACGTTCCCCCTACTCTGGTCCTACCTCGTATCAAAAACCTTTGTCAATAGCAATAGAGGATTTAGATAGTGAGATCTATGATCCTTCGCTTATTCCCGAAGAAGAGGTACAGGCCTATAGGGTCCTAAGTAGAGGTGAATATAGTGTGTTCACTAGCGAGAAGCAGCTTAAAAGCTCGCCTCCGATATGGGTCGTACCCCACACTGGTAATTTTTGTCTTATGGGTCGTGGCCGAAGATCGCAAGCCCGACTTGGAGCAAGTGCTTGCACTGAAAATTACATTCTGCCGATGTTCTCGTCCCCTGTGTTTCTGGCTGCCAAGGGTACATACTTTATCTGCTATGATCGTGCATACACATGGTTGCCCGCTGACTTCATGGGCTCATGTTTCATTGCAAATCTGTTGCCTCCGACGTTCACTGTAGATGCCGATTATCATAAGACTAGAGTTGTGCGAGGCGTAATTAGTGAAGAGGATACTGCCGGTCAAGAGGCAGGAGACTTTTTCAAGGGTTTCCTCCCGTTTTGGGGACCTATGGTTAATAGTAGGAACCTGAGACAGTTGACTCGAGTGGTAGAATCGACAGCTAATATTACTGCCAGTGCCCTTGGTAATATCACCACAGAACTTCAGGCGGAGAGACTTATGACGTTACAAAACCGTATGGTTTTAGATGTCATCTTAGCAGATCGAGGTGGGGTATGTAAGGTGATCCATTCGAGCTGCTGCATTTTCATTCCAGATAATGCTCCTACTGTCTATCAAGCCATCTCGAGGTTGCATAAGATCTCCGAATCCATACACGTGGATGTAGGGGATTGGACGCTACTTGGATGGTTTTGGGGCCTGATGTCGACTTGGGGTTGGAAGATTCTGATGGTCATCGGAGTCGTTGTAGTGTTCCTGTTCACGTGTTGCCTTTGTGTACAGTGTGGTCCTGCCTTATGTGGCCTCTGTGCTACAACGTGTATGAGACAACCATCTGTTACCAAGGGGACTCGGTTGGACAGAGCTATGCTACAGCAACATCTCGATGGTCTGATGAATATTGAATATGATTCCGACTAGTGCTTGCCTACATGAGGGCAAAAGGAGCGTCTGAGGTTCTGAGGTTCCGTGACAATTGTAAGTGGTGTTTTCGACTCGCACGAATATGGTCGAGTCTGGTATCTATGAACCGCAAATGACGAGTTTAGTAAGTGGGCGCAGTTTCGCTGTGCTAACTTAAACCGTTCGTTTGTTATGTGGGTTTTTCATCTGTACCCACGGGTTCCATCTTAGATACGGCATCCATTTTGTCTCTTGCCCTCAAGTAGCCAGCGAACGGACGTTGTCCGCTTCGCGACCCTGGGACTCCCAAAATATCCGCGGAAGACACATGTTCTTTGTGAGTGTCTTTTATGATGAGGGGGTTGCTACTGTAAGGCAGATGGCGCCGCTCGAGGCTCATCTTGCCGCACGGACTTATTGTCTCAGCCGTGCATCTCATTAGGCACGTCCCTTTGATGCCTGTATCTCGTGTTTCCCGATACCTCCCCTTTTACACCCTTTCCGATCTCCCCACTGTCTCCGTCTTCCTCTACACCTGTCTTTGTTCCTATTTCGATCTGTTTTACTGCTGATTGGAATTTGCTAATGGTGGGAAGATGGTTTTTACAGTTGGGAACCGCCAAATGTTTCCGCACTTATGTTCCGGACCTCATGTGTTTCAAAGTGACCAAAGCGACCCCTCTGGGGGATGATGGTGGGAACCGGGTTGTAAACTTTTGTGTTCAATGTTATCCTATGGGTAAAAACTGTATAAAAGGAGCGATCCACAGAACCAATTTGAAGCAGTCTCCCCAAGTTGCACGCTGTGTACTTGTCGTGATCTCTGTGATCCCTGCAGCAAATAAACCTTGAATCTTTGACGTCGAAGGAAGTGTCCCGTGTCTCTGTGATTCGTACGCCGGAGCAGGTTACCCACGAAGGTTTCAGGTGTTGTGCCCTGGCACCGCTGGGTCTTAAAGAACCCAGTCCTTCAGAAGACATGGCTTGGCAGTTCAGGTTAGACTCTTTCCATGAGGCACAGGGTCAGATTGATTTGCATACTGCCATGTCTGAACTGGGGTGATGGAGTGAGCTAAAGAATGATGATGGATTAAACCCAGATCAGTTGACGGGGGTGAGTGCTTGCAATGTTCAACACTCCGTCCATCATCCCCTTCGGTTTTTCTATGCATTGAGTACACGTCACCATGGAAGATGCAGCCATTGTAAATGATCTTTAGACATTACATAGAAATGACAGAAGAGTGTCCCTTGAGAAAGTAGTAGGATAAAAGCACCAGGGATTGAAATGTCTCACAGATGGAGAGGGAAGCAGGGACTATCCAGAAACGTCAGAGGGATTGTCAGGATTAACTGCAATGGCCACATACAGTCAGAGTAAATGCTCTACAAGAGCCACCAGGATGCAACAAGAAAGAAACCCACTGCTATGGAACTGATAATGACCACCAGGCAGCTAACATGACCGGTCTCCATGTGGAGGGACACTTTGAATGTGTAAGAAATAGAGTTACTGATTAACTGGGCTGTGAGACCTGGTCAATCAGTGACAACAACAATCTTTATCAGGGTAATGCACGAGCAAACAGCATATTAACCTGTGCTCAATCCACTGGTAGCTTGGCACAGAGCAGTCAGGTTTAATTTAGAGGCAACATGTAAAGAATTTGTGCAACACTTCAAACAGTAAAACAATGAAAACACCACACAAAAAAAATCCCACACCAGGTTAGTAAAATAGACCTTAATTTAATAAATAAAAGAAGACCAAAATGACAAAAAATCCAATTGGTAGAACCAGAGAATATATTATTAAACATTTTTGAAAAAACAGTGCAAAAAGGTGTAAAGCACCAACTGTGGATATCTGGGGATATCTGATTATGTTAGACCGGCACAAATTCTGGTAGAACACAATGTAGCAAGGGTCAGCAAAAGGAACCCAGGCATGCCCGCTGAGCAAAATACCTTCAATACTGGTTTGTGGAGCGTTGCGTGGATCTTCGTCAAAGATGCATCACACAGCCAAAGTAATGCATCAGTTCCGAGCTATGGCAAGGCTGTGAGACCAGGGCCTTTGTCATCATCACGGATCTCATCAATGGGACTTGCTATGTAAAGTCCGGCATCAAGGATGTAGTGTGCAGTCAGGGCAATGCGTTAGTTCTGAAGAGGTGCGAGGCTGTGATGCAGAGTCCGGCGTCGTTGTCGAGGCTGTCGTCAATAAGTGATGTGAGGACCTGTGGTGAGGATGCATCACGCCATGATGGTTCTGAAGGTGTTGCGGGGGCAATGCACGTCTTTGTGACAAGTTCAATCAAGCAGCGGCAGAGATGTTTCAGTTCTGCTTGAGTTTGCGCATCACAGTAGTGGAAATGCGGTGGTTCCACTTGATACACAGAGGCTGGTAAAGTCCCTTAAACCAAGGACTGGGGTGGGTCCACTTGGCAGGGTAGACTCACAGATGGCAGAGTACAGGTGCAGTAGCAAGGTTGTTGGAAGCCTGTGATGTCCCTGATGCTTCGGGTCAGGAGGCCAGCCAGCTAGTCCTTGGAGTCACTCTGGTCCCGATTCACGGAACTAACTTAAGACAAAATCTTAAACTTACTACCATTTTGGTATTCACAGAAGGCACTTACTCCTTTTGGCATTCACAGAAGAAACTTACTCATTTTGGTATTCACAGAAGGCACTTACTCATTAATGAGTAAGTGCCTTCTGTGAATACCAAAATGAGTACGTTTCTTCTGTGAATACCACAATGGCAGTAAGTTTAGGATCTTGTCTTAAGTTAGTT
Organism: Lissotriton vulgaris; assembly: GCF_964263255.1. Lineage (NCBI taxonomy): Eukaryota > Metazoa > Chordata > Amphibia > Caudata > Salamandridae > Lissotriton > Lissotriton vulgaris. The sequence continues at coordinate 450,865,642 of NC_141697.1, forward strand.
CAGTGAATCGTGCCCTCTGAGTTCTGGGTTTAAAAGATGCAGGTCCAGTCCTCGCCCAGTCCTCGCCGCAGGTCAAAACAGCAAAGCAGGAGTCTAGCAGGGTGCAGTTCAGCAGAGTGGCAGTCCTTCAGCAGTACAGCAGTCCTTCTTCCTGGCAGAGTATCCACAGGTCCAGAAATGTACAGAAGTGGTGGCATTTGAGACTCCAGTATCTATACCCAGATGTACATTTGAAGTGGGAGATAAGCTTCTCGAGCTTTCCTCTTGAAGTACCCAGGCATCCTGCCTTCCCTATCCTGGGTCAAGTTTAACTATAGGGAGTATTCAGCCCTTTGTGTGGAGGAAGAACACAGCCTATTTAGGCATAAGTGGGGCTGTGCCCAGCTCCTCCCTGCCATCCTACCATTAATGGCTCATCCAGGCACACCTAAGCTCTGTAGTTTGTGTGGCTGTCTAGAAGGAATACACAAAGCTCAATGGTCAGCTACACTTAGTCATGTGACCAGAGATGGGCTATGGGTATTAAATGGCTAAAGCAGAAAATGCCAACTTCCTTAAAACCTAATTTTCATAAAAGCATTTAAAATCCAAATTCATCATAAGTAAGGATGTTAAATAGTGATTTTGGAGACAACGAACAGGAACTTGTTAACTGGTTACCTCTTCCCATTTGGAAATAACACTTATAAACTGTAATAAAGCAACTCCAATGCTTTCCAAGGGAAAAGATAAACCTCGCTGTAGCAAAAACAGAATTATGAGTTTTTTACTATCACGACATATAAAGCTTAAAAGTATACAATGCACTTTTAAAATAATTATTACCCGGCACTCTGGGCTGTTCTAAGCCTCCCCTATGGGTGACTTATCTGCATTTAAAAGGAAGGTGTGGGCCTGGCAAAAGGTTTAATTTTACAGGTCCAAATAGCAGTTTAAAACTGCATACACACGATTTGAAATGGCAGACCTGCAATATGTTTGAGGGGCTACTTTAGTGGTTTGCACAATCAGCGCAACAAGCCCGCTAGTAGTGTTTAATTTACAGGCCCAGGGTTCATGTAGTGCCACTATACTAGGGGCTTAAAAGTAAATGAAATATTCCCATTGGGTATAAGCCAATGTTACCATGTTTAGAGTAGAGAGCACAAGCACTTTACTACTGGTTAGAAGTGGTAACGTGCTAAGGCAAGCAATAACAAGATCAGAAAAATGGAGGAGGAAGGCAAAACGTTTGGGGTAAAGACCACCCTAAGGCTGACAGGGCTAACAGAATGAATATAGCCGAAAGGCAATGGAGTGCTGTACATGGTCAAATCAAAGCTTTATGTGAGTGAGTAATATGAGAGGAAGCTGCTTTTTGATGGTTAATGCATTGTGATGTAGTGTTCTTTAAGAGGTAAGTCTTCAACTCTTTCCTAAATTAGAGCAGGGGTGGGGCAGACCATGGCAAGCTGATCTGTGCCCGTCCTTATACAGAAAGGCCATCTGGAGAGTGTTGTCCAAAATGTACTGTTTCTGAATGTGGCCTATTCTGTCCATTTTTAGTTTCCACAATCTCTCTTGTGTTACCAGCAATTATTTCTCCCAGCCTTAACCATGGACTTTAACTGGTTTTCCGTGGCATTCATTGTCTAAGAAGGCTGCTGATATTCATGGCCTCATTTAAAAGCACACTGCATGTTTGACCTGTGGATGGAAGCATGGGGGATGGCTTCCGCAACCCATGGGCTAATGGCAGCCCACCACATAATTACTCCAACGTTGTGGTTCTGGTGATGCTTTGCTGATTTAATGTTAAGCTGCCAAAATTGGCAGTCAAAGGTATGGTAATGCTCATTCCTCTAATAGGAATGAACCTTAACAATGGCGCAATAAGACATACCTTTTAAGTTGGTTGGTTCACATGAAATTGTGGCAGAGAAGCATGATGAGGTCCACCACTAGATTAATGTGGCCCTCATCATTTATATAGTATGGTTGTACTGGCACTATGCAGTCCATCTATAGCATATTGTATAGAATAGTCATTATTTTCATATTGTGGAATATTTATTTTATGGTCCTCATTTTGTAAATGTATAGGGTCGTGTGGAATTGCAAACCCAGCTTATTAAAAAGACTGTAATGTAATAGAGAAAAAACAAATCAGCCCAGATTTGTCGGGTCTTGAAGTTAGTTGCAGGTCGGCATGGGAGATGGGGCGAAGATACAACCATTCCTGTGTATGTGGCCAGGCCAGATCCTTTGTGCCCCACTATGGAGGAAAAGGAGGAAATAGTCAGACTGGGGACACGCTCCAACCCTTCATGTGATGCCACAAACTGCCACATCAGGGAGAAATTCCAATCTCCAAATTCCTTTGCTAGAGCCCTTGAGGAGGGGCTGTACCACCTGCAAGCAGCGGAGCTCTATCATCAGCCAGCGCTCATAAGCACAGGAGAACACTGCGGTGTGGGATACCACGAACTGCCACTGAAAGGGGGAAACTCCAATACTGAGTATCCTTTGCCAGAGCCAAGGAGGAGGAGCTCCACCATCAGCAAGTGCTCCGAAGTGCAGGAGGACACCAGGGGCAGTCATCATCCTTCATAGCCCGGAAGAGGATGGGTAGGGCCACCCCTTTTGGCACTAAGTTTTGGATGCACATTGGATTGCGGGTACTATTGCGCCACATGACTTAACCAGTACAAGCTCCCAATTTGTGCTGCTTACATTTTTTTCTCCACTTGTATAGCAACCTATTTCAATATTTTTATTGAGCTTGCTTCCCCACTGGCTGGCCGACCCGGAATCAAATGGTCCAGTGAACCTGTTTAATTCATATTTGATGTTACAGTTCCGGTCGGTCATATCTAGGCCTGGGCGGAGAACTACGCTCCGTTCGCGGAGTTTGCGAAGTTTCGGCAACTTCGCGGAGAGTGCGAAGCTGTCGCCTACTTCGCAAAGTACCGTGGTTCTGCGTTAGCTTTCTCGCTTTTATCTCCCGGTCGCGTTCGCTACGATGTTTGGAATCCCGCCGCACAATCCAACCCGACTGTGAGAACGCGATAACATCATTCGGATGCGTTATTCGCGACCTGGAAGAGGAAGTGGGGGATGCGGGCGGGCGGGACAATTGGAAAAACAAGATGGTCGTGCCCATAGTCCACCACATGGGTAAGGTCGCACGCTACAATCCCCCGAACACGCAGACAGCGCCCCGAACACGCACTATGCGCTCCCGAGCAAGAAAAATGGCTTGCGAACGGGACCAGCAAGCTACTCTGCAAGCTTGCGAAGCTCGCGTAGTGCGAGAACAGCTTCGCGTAGCTTCGCGGAGTGCGGCTACGCGAACTACGCCCACCCTTAGTCATATCTCAGATGTTGTTTAACATTTGTAGAAGTTCCAACTGGCTAGACTTATATGATATCCTGCACAAATGATTGAGTATCGCTAGCAGGAGCGGCCTGTGCAGGTAAGAGGGGTGGGGCGGGGGGCTCGGGCGTAGGGTGGGGTGTCGACAGATGATGACGAGGTAAAGTTAAATTTAAAAAAGAGAACACCACTTACCTTGTGTTCGCCACATCAGGGATGCGGCGCACAAGGTAAATGTTTTAAAAACTGTTCATTTAACTTTATAACTTTACCTCGTCATCTTTTGACTCTCCTGCCTGTCCCTCCATAAAATATTACCTGCACGGGCCGCACGTGTATGGCAGCCCACTTTGATCTTGGACGAACCAGGATAAATTGAACTTTAAATAAAGAATCATTGTTACTGAGTTGACTGTCGATTTAAATATAATCACTGTCCTTGTATGCAATATCTTAATATTTAAAAAGTTTTGCATCTTCAGAACACACTTTTAGTCAAGTACGTAAAGCAGTGAGTTTCCTTTTATAGGTCCATATAAAGGCCATTCTATTTATGTAATGTCATAAATTAGGACAAAGTTGGCAATAACAGCAGACTAAATGTTTTTACAACTCTAACTGATATCAATAAATTTAAACATAAAATGATAAACACATTTAATTGACTCTGAGAATTGGCAAACGAAAAGCAACTAAATCAATGTATGTGGTGGTAGGATGCCAAAGTCCTCAATGCATGCTGGATGGAACTGCACCTTAATAGATGTAGACAACCTAATATGAGAGGTTGAGATGATGCTAGGAGAAAAAAAGAATCTGAGTGGCAATCGTAATCCACCAGCTAAAATAACAAGATGGATTACATCGCCGAGTTAGCACGTTATCATCAACGCTTAACTCCAAAGCAGCGAAATGCCTGAATATCGCTGAAAATCCTATGATAAAAAATCAGCGATAGGGAAATCATTGATAATAAGCCATGGTGGACTTATCCTGACAATCCACCTCCCATTGACAAGATGGCTAAGTCAGGTTTCAATCAGGCGTTCAAATACCAGCAATAATCGTGGTTAGCGATATTTTTATTATCGATATGCGGTCCGGGCCGCATTGATAATAGAGGGAAGTTTTGTTAGCGACCGTTTTCATGTCATTTCAGTGAGGAAAGCCTACTATGCATATCATTAGCGATAAATATCACTGACATGCAAAGTGACAGGTTAAACGGCAGCTATTGCAAGGATACTCGCGCTAACGCATGTTAGCGAGGCCTTGGTGGTAGTGCAATAGGAAAATCGCCGCTTTCCCGGTGATATGTGCTTGAAAAGCAGCAAACCTTTCCTTGATAATATGCCCCTATGTCTGATAATCAACTCTCTTGCTCAAAAATTCAAAATGGTGAAAGAGCTGGCAAACGTCTTAACTCTGCAACTAAGGATGGCATTGAGAGGAGGTGAGAGAGGTATTTGCAATGCTGTTATAGGGCATGCAAATAGAGCTATGGACGATGAGAAGACACCAAGGAAGACAGTACTCCATCGATTATGGACCTGCCTTAATCATCTTCACATAATACAATTCTGTAAACTACCAGAGAAAAGTATTTTGGTTACAAGAATAGGCAGAACATCAATAATAATATCATCACTCATTTTAATACAAATACACTACTAGGTGTCAACAAATTGACCAGCAATGAGAGATGGGTGGAATACTCTGTTCCACAGGTGTAATTGGTGACAATTTTGTGACTCTACATTACTCATGTAATTCGAAGTTCCGTGCAAATTTTGGCAGCTGGCGTAATTCTTTCTTGTGCATAGCTCCAGAATGCTAAATTGGTGCGCTCCAGCGAGATTTGGCATCCCCATCGTGATTTTCAGCACTAAGAGTACACCCAGTGAGATTTTTCTAATGTGGGCATGGAGTAGTAAATCTAATAGAGAGGCAGCAGAATCAACTTGAACAGCTTCGCCCTCTGCAGCACAACGTGGTACCATTTGCACAGATATTTCTGTATGGATTTTACTGGTGTGAAGTGACAGCCCGTGCAAGTCAACATGCCTATTTCTGCATGTTGGAATTACACAACTGAATCTAGCAGACTTTTTATGGAACTCTGCACAATTTCACAGTCCAATTCTGCAAGTTTACCCCCACCTTCCCAATGTGAAGCCCCCTTCCAGTCACAGCCTTTTAAATTTGGGAAGAATGATAAGTGGCTCCCTGATACACACCATGAAAAACAGACCCTAATATATGGCCACCGCAGACCTTCTCCTAATATTAGCAAACACACAAAATCGAGAAGCAATACTTATATGGGAGGAATAGTCTACATGACGAACTTCAACAAATTACTATACAGATCAAGGGAGGACAATGAATCTCTAATAAATAAAGCCACTCACAGGATCAGACACTAGTGCCTTTCATTTATTCAATCAGATATTGTGAATGCTCAACAAATTATAGAAATACCTGAACCACATGACACTATTAAACTAATTTTAAAAGATCAGAAATTGCTGGACAGCTTGATCGCCCTGAACTTACGAACATCTCCTCCAAACGGATCTCTTACATGATTCAAGCTGACTACACCTTCAATTGGCCCTTCTCAAATCCAGAACCAGAGCACTTCAGAAAATCATGCTTCCTTAGCGACCGACTGGAAAAAGGGGACAACAATGCCACGAAGGGCACAAGAAGACAAAAGAAGTCATAGACCCACTTCTAATACAACCATTATTCTAGCGAGTGTAGATTGACAGATTCCCATAGAAGTTAAACAACATACAGATCATACATCCATTTTATTAGCGACCACTTGTCATCAGACTCTTGATTTAGCTTGCCTTAAAACCAAAAGAGGCCTTGTAGTCATTCTGAATGTGTATTCAGATGTAGATAGCATCCGTAAATTACCATGACAAGTGGCTACAATAGAAGATGATCCTACTGGAACATGGCTGGTCTTAGGTAGCAATGTAACAATTCTGACTGGCACAAACTCATCGACCAGTGCCAGGTGTGTATTTGCCAGGAAACCTGGTTAACTAGCCTATCATATAGATTAGGTTATAAAACGTATTTTGTTGACGCTATTTCATCCATGATGGGCAGATCATTAGGTGGACTTGTGATTTGGTTAAAAATTTCCCTTGGTTGCCAAACTGATATCATACATCTAGAAACATCAGACATTTTAGGCATTTAACTAACCACCTCTAAAGGCGAAACATTAAGGGGCCCATAAGGATGGCGGGCGGACTTTGTACCCCCGCCATCCAGACGTTAAACGGGACTGGCCATCATTAGGGGGGAGGTCCTGTGGGGGCCACTAGGATGCGCCAGCCACACTGGCAGTCACATCCCGAGCACCGCCTGCCGCAATGCTAAAAATGCCCATTGAGCACTTCAATGCACAACGTGACAGGCACCGTGCGGTGCCTGTCACGTTGTACAGTGAAGTGCAGGGGGGTACCATAGGTACCCCCAACCCCCCTGGAGTCCCTGGGGGCCCCCAACGGGGCCCCCACAAGACATTCCCGCATGCCATCACCACGGAAAAGCATGTCCCTGCCTTCACCCTAATATGGATGGCGGTGTCTAACAGACACCGCCACCATATGAAACCCTTTCCCATCCGGTCAACTCCTTGAATGGGCGGAAAGCATCGGACGGTCTTCCCATCCACCGCGGTCTCCCCCCCCCGCCATAGTAAGATGGCGGGGAGAAATGGGTGGCGGGTGGGGAAGGATTTTGGGCGGGCACCACTGCCCGCATGGCGGTGCGATCTGCCTAACATCCTAATGGGGTCCTAAGTATTTATACACGCCTAAGGCAGAGGAATGCAGAATCCCCAGTTATCGCCTTACTAGAAAGTCACTTAACAGGCTTCAGTACTAAAGATCTGCTCAATATTGACGGGGATTTTAACATTACTTTTGAGCCACTTTATGGTTTACATGTAGTGACAGAGGATGAGATGAGAGGTATGCTAGCACTTGGTTCCACTTCTTTTAAACCTCAGTGCACAGCAGCCTCAGAGTTGGCTCTTCCTGCAATTACTAACATATTGCTGGCTTGTAATGGCAGGTCAAAATCTGATAAACTAGGATCGTACACTTTTAGTAAAGGAGGCCGCAAATCAAAGGTTGACTACATTTTGGTTGATGTTTGTCTTTGGGATACAATTCTGGACCTTAGAGTAGAAAGCAATCATCTACCTCTACATCTCATAATGTAAGGCTTGTTAATCTCGGAGTCCCGCTGTCACTCTGGCCTTTCCAGTATAGCACCAACTATCAGGAATACCCACAGGACAATAAAATGGCTAAATATACTGGGAATCATAGTTAACCTACCCAGGATTTACATAGCATACATTTAGGCTTTAACTCCATCCGCTGATCTTCCACCAGGGGACATTCCTTTAGTCAACATTTATGACATTATTTTTGCATAATTAAAAAGAGATTTGACTAGGGACCTCATGAGGACTAGTAAAAACGCAGCGCATTCTAAGAGTAGTAATTCTTGGTTTACAGAGGGGTGACTCACGGCAAAAAAAAGCCTTGAATGGATACTAAAATCCCAGTCTGCTCTAGAAATACGTGAGGCCAAGATTTGTTACAAGAGAGTGCTAGTTAGTGCAAAGCAAAATTGGAATGACACAAATTGGAGAGATCTGATAGAAACTTGGACGGTAGGTGACTCTGGAACCTTTTGGAGAATTATAGCACAGGGTAGTAGAGAATGCTACACTCAGCCTGACCATCATATACAGCCTGCACAATGGATTAAGCATTTTTTTCGCACTTATATTCAGATACTCTTGAGCCTGAGCTTAATACAACCACAGCAGTATAGTGATACATCATCTAACAAAGGTGACCAAATAAGATTCTCCCTAGGGGAGACAAAGACTGCTGCTTAGTATATTAAACAAGGCAAAGTACTGCGCCCAGAAATAAATCCTGAGGACTTATTTCGCTTTGAGCCTTTGATATGATTTCACTAAGTCAATTTGTTATCCAACTCAATAGCATCTGGCATGGAGATTCCCGACACATGGAAGAGAAAAATATCATCACAATTTATAAAAATGAGAGACAAGAGTATCTCTAGTAGGGGGAAAATGGGGTCTGCACGCTAAGTAGCCGCTTGCTCTTTGAGCTCCCGCCCCCGCCCCCGCTGTTGGTCCCGATTAACCCCCTAAAAACTACCCGGGCCTCTGTCTTACTGTTTTTTATCTGGCTTTTCTCCTCTGAATTAGTGCTGCTGATTTTTTGATTCCGGTACTGTTACTGGTGTTGAGCCAGGGATGTGTTGTGGCAATACTGGCAGACACCTCTCCGTCTTGTCTCGCTGGTCTGAGGCCGCCCTGGAGCTCCGCAGGGGCCGCAGAGTGGCTGCTCCTGGGCACTTCCTGGTGAGCAGCGGCCGAGACAGCATCAGCGTTTATTTCCGGAACGGTGACCAGAGAAGTCAGCAGGAGGTTTTCTGCAAGACTTCGGAGGTTTCTGCCCCATCGTTGGAGTCAGGTACAGGGTTGGGGAAAGGGGCCCTGATAGCCGGAAATTACCGCAGCTACAGGAGGCTTCAGTCCCTGGGTTTCAAGCCCCTCAGGAGGATTTCCCCTCTCTTCTGCGGGAGTCACAACCTATCACCGCTTCTAAAGGGGGCACCACGGGGCACAGACAGGGTGCAGGGGTTGGTTTGGGACCCACCAAGCCACCATTAAAAAATATTCCTAACAAGGGCTCTGAGATTGCTCAAAAGCAAACTGTTGATAAAGCCACTCCAGAGTTACTGGTTACTCCTCTTCTTTTTCCCCCTGTTCCGACCAGTAGCTCTGCCTTACAGATGTATCAAGTTAAAGGCGGACCATTAAACCTAGGAGGCCTAAAAGTAACCCCGTTAACACCATAGTCAGGGTTACTGCATCATTGCGCTCATATTTCAGGGTCCAACCAGAGGTCCTGGATATTATTACACAGGGTGAAGCCCTTAGGAAATGTCCAGTCACTTTAGCTACCTCAATGACTCTTGCACTATCAAGGGCTGCAGCATCCGAAAAAATCATGGAATCTGCAACAAACCAGTTCTCTCAGCAGGGAAATTCTAATACCATCTCGGAGCCCGCTGTTGGCGCAACCAGCTCTACTCCTAGCCCTCTGGCTCAATCCCAAACCCAGTCCCAGCTGCAGCCAGCACTGGCTTCCAATAGTGATCCTTTTAGGGAACGAGTGGTGGCCGCATCTACATCTTCAGCCTTGGAAGCTCTCTTTGACACACTATATGAAGATATAAAGAAGGGCTTTGCGGTATCTGCAGTCAATCATTGAGAGATCAGAAGCTTTTGTGAGTCTTTGGAGAAAAAGGTGGATCTACTGAACTCCAGGAATGCCCCCTAGAGAACTACGTTGGTGAATTGAATGAAGATCTCGGAACGGCGAAGTCAGACATTGTACTGTTAAGGAAAGAAGGGGCAGATAGAATGGAAATCTTGGAAAACAACGCTCACAGAAACAACTTGCTTCTTTTGAATGTCCGAGAAGGGAGTGGAGGAGCAGGTCTTTGGGGCATATTATTAAGGGCCGGCGATAAATATTGCAAAGCGTGCTTAGCGCTGACATATTTATCGCCGATTATCTCTGGAATTTATCGCCCGGTTAGCGCGTTGTCAACAACTTGCATCACCGAGGTGGTAAAAATTCCAGAGATAGTGGGGATTTCACCGTTTTCCATGGTGGAAAATGGCGATATCCTATATGATAGGGCCTGTGGTCTTAGCTACACAATTCACCTCCTATGTTAGGGATCCCTTAGTCAGGAATTTAACAGCCGTTAGATTCCTGCGTTAAGGCATACTTAATGCGATTTTATATATCGCTAACACTCCTTGATAATATCTCAAAGCTGCCTTTGCAATATTATCCCATGTTGTTTTCACAGCTACGCCTCCTTTGCATCTCATTATCGATGCGAGGCGAGCCGTGTGAAAAACGGGCGATTTGTCAAAGAATCATGCACTAGCATGCCCTTGATGATAATGCGATAATATTATCAAAAACGGGATCTAAAGCGGTGATAATTTTATCTTCGCCCCTTGATGATATGCCCCAAAGATCCTATATTGTATCTCTACTTAAAGCCTCCCTACAGCTCGAGGACTCAGAAGAATCACTGAGTCCTGACATACAGAGGGTGCATAGGGACCCCATTCGTAGAAATCCCAACAGATCTAAGCCCACGAAGATACTAATCAACTTTCTTACCTTTGCTTTAAAAGAGAGGATCCTTAATTTAGCACTGAAAGTGAAATCATTAAAGGCTAAAGAATTTTCCTTTGAAAAAAATGTTCTGACCTTTCCAGGCTTACACTGGATAGGCAGTGGGAGTTGGGAAGGAAGTTGGAAGGTTTTAAAAAGCATGGTGTGGTAGCCCAGCTAAAGTTTCCCGACTTCCTGAAAGTTATGCATAACAATAAAATGCAATAACTTAAGATCAGTTCAGGAGGCAGATGAGCTGCTTGATATAATTAGCAAGGGGGCCCCTTAAGAAGTAAACTCGGCCTGGGTCTTGCTACTGTATCCCTTCTTACCAGCTGATGGCCTATTCTCTCGTTTCACTTCCCACCCCCTGTAATCACCATAATTGATAATCAGATAATGGAGTTAGAGCAATAGGTAAACCACACATAGTGGGTGGTGGGAGGTTGGTTAATTTGAGCAAGGAAAGCAGGAATGGAAAACATTTTTTTATACATTATTGGGAAGAAGGACACAAGAGCTTAGAATAAAGGGAAGGAAAATAACATTTAAAAAAGGGAAAAACAATTTATAAAGGATAAAAAAAGTTTTATACATAAATACAAGTGCACACTTTTCCTCCCCTATCGTCTTCAATGGTTCTTAGGGTTCTTAGGGTTTCTTTCTTCATACTTTCTCATATTTCTGTAAGTGGGTGGGGCAGATTGCTCTGGGATGCAATCTCTGGACTACATCTGTCCAGATAATTGGGGTAAGGGTTGTCCAAGGTTGGGGGGTGGGTTGAGGGGGCACAGTGTTTCTGTATGGAGCAGTGGGGAAAAAAAATAAAAACATTCCTAATTCACCTTTTATCATTCTCATCAATCTCATTTTTAACCCCTTCACTGTGGCGGTAATTCCGCCGCAGTGCTAGGGGGTGGGGGGTCGCACGGCTCACCTGCGCTTGTGACGGAACCACTCCGTCACGCGCCTCGGGTGAGCTGTGCTAGTGACGAAACGGTTCCGTCACGAACACGCCCGCTCAATAAAACGTGCCACGCAGGCGGGAAATCAGCGCCGCGCAGGCGCGTCGAGCGGGCCGTGACGGAACCGTTCCGTCACTAGCACAGCTCACCCGAGGCGCGTGACGGAACCGTTCCGTCATAAGCGCCGAAGGGGTTAAGAGCTACAATTACGGAATTCCGTTGGATCGGGTGCTGGTGCTGGCTATTTCAATCTCCTCTCTCGGTAATAGGCCGTCGATTTGACCCAACATGAGTTCTATACAGATTTTGTCGTGAAACATCAATGGCTTGCGCGTAAGACCGAGAAGAGACAAGATTATGCAATATCTTGGGGATACCCCGCGCAGGTCATTGTTCTCCAGGAAACACATTTGCTTGAAGAAGAGATTGTTACTCTTCTTAAGAATAAAAGATGGTTTGGTTCTTAAGTCAGTACCAGCCAGTCAGCAAATATTAGGGGGGTTCTAATTTTATTTAAAAATTCAGCCAAGGCTCATATTCTACCACAGCTAGTTGACCCATGTGGCAGATGGGTCACTGTGAAAGCGATTATTCTGGGGATCCAGTTTACCTTGGTCGGCTATTATGGACCCAACCGAGATGATCCCTCTTTTCTTAAGACTAGTTTTTCTCATTTGCTGGATTTTCCTGAACCAGTAGTTCTAGCAGGTGATTTTAATATTGTATTAAATCCCTTTCTAGATAAGTCACCAAATAATAGAGCTGTGGTCCCTTCTAAATCTCAGGATTTCTTATTGGGGCGAAGAAGCAATTTGCCTTCTCTGACATTTGGAGGGAATGATCAGGCCAGCAGTTGGGAGTCTCTTACAGAAATTACAAGTATTGGTACAAATCAAGAACAGATTATGTGCTGATAAGTCAGTCTCTAAGAGGCAGAGTTAAAAAAAATTCTTACTTGGCATCTCATCTCGCAGATCATTCTGGCATCTTGCTGGATTTTGAGTGCCCGCTACATAGTCGCACCAGGTCATGGTCCTTTGACCAAGCCTTACTTTTGGAGGAAGAGGAGATCTCTTTCTTATCCCAGGAAACCAATTGTTTTCTGAGGGTAAATTTAGACTTGGCTTCGATATCAGTTGTATGGGATTCCTTAAAGGCTTTCCTGTGGGGTCAAATTACAAGACGGTCGAGCTACAGAAATAAAAAATATAATGAGGAGATCTCATTAATTGAAGCTAAGCTGAAGGCAGCGGAGGCTAATTTAAATTTCCAGGCTCCTCCCAAAATCCCGCAAATAAGTCAGACTAACTTCAAAAAAGTGAAGGGCCTGTTGGAGAACATCTTTCATACTGGCTCATTCGAAAATGGGAGGCAAGTAAATTTGCCCATTTCGAGTATGGTGAAGGGGCAGGAAAGCTCCTTGTGTGGGAAACTAAATCAGACCAGTCAAGAAACCAGATCAAAGAAATTACTAGTGGGGATGTTACACTCTCTTGGGATGAGGAAGTCCATGATGCATGCCAGGCTTTTTACTAAGAGGATAAATTGATGGATAATTCTAATGCTAAGAGCTGGCTGGATAGCATCTCTCTTCCCTCCTTGAAATCTGAACAGCAGGATCACTTAGATCAGGAATTTACCCAAGATGAGGTTAGGGAAGCTATATCACTCTGCAAGAACAGAAAAACAGCAGGACCCGATGGGCTCCCAGCCAAGCTCTATAAATTAATGAGTGATATGATTGTTCCCACCTTGACAAAGTTATTTAATCAGATACTACAGGCAGGCTTAAAGCTCCCAGTCTCATAGAATGACTCCACAATAATTTTAATCTTGAAACCTTGGAAAAATCCATCAAGTTGTGGGTCATATAGGCCCATTTCACTTCTGAATGCGGACTATCAAATCTTCGCTTCAATTTTAGCAGCCAGATTGGGACTTGTGGCGGGTGATATTCTCCATCTGGATTAGAAGGGCTTTGTCAAGGGACGACAACTATCTGACCTTACTTATGACCTTATAGGGGCGATTGATCTGGCCTCTACATATTCACTTCCATTAGTGGCCATGACCTTAGACGCCACTAAGGCGTTCAACAGGGTGAATTGGGCCTACCTGACGGAAGTCTTTGGGGAAATTTAACCTAGGGAAATAGTTTTGTTGAATAATTCAGTTGATATACCAGGAACCAACATGCAGACTTTTTGTTAATGTTAATATCACTGAATCTTTTAAGATCTTGAGGGGGACCAGGCAGGGTTACCCTCTCTCCCCTCTCCTCTTTGATCTATATATCGAGCCATTTGCTCAACAGCTCAGGGATGATCCTAACATTCAGTCTTTTAAGTATGGGGAGTGGGAGAGGAAGGTCGCCCTGTATGCTGATGATATTTTAGTCTGTTAGTCTTTTCGGCCAACTTGCTTTTTCCAGCCGTGATTAGCATAGCACAAGATTTTGGTCTTGTCTCAGGTTATGAGATCAATGCCGCAAAGACAGAAATCATGGTTTGGAACCCTGGGGGGACCCAGCATCAGCACCAGATCAGCTCTAAAATGAGATATTTGGGGATCAACATTGTGCAAGATATTACTAAGATTGCTGAGACAAACCTAACTATGGTGGCTAGGGAGTGCCAGAGGTTGATGAAATCCTGGGCTCAACTTCCTTTATCCATTCTTGGGAGGGTCAATCTAGTCAGGATGTCGATACTCCCCAAGGTCACCTTTCTCCTTAATTGCATTCCCCTTCACTTAGAAAAATCTGCTAAAGACAAGCTACAGCAGAATATAAATTCATTTGTTTGGGCGTACACATTAACAAGAATAGCTTTGAAAAATCTGAGGCAGAGGAGAGAGAAAGGAGGCCTTGCTCTACCCGATCTTCAGTTTTATGCCTAGGCCTTTTAACTCACTCATTCGGGTATGCTCTTGAAAATGCCAGTTAGTACCAGAGCGGGGGGGATGTTTCTCGCCATGCTCAGGGGAGCCAACTTACCTGTGGAGGGATTTCTGTTTAAATTTGGAGACTCAAAGTTTTTTAAAAAGGTTAAGCTGATGGTCCTTCAGGGTTTTGCCAAAACTTGTGCTAAACTTAGGGGTACAGCTGCGCTCAGTTATTTTTTAAGCTTGGCCCCCCTCTGGGATTCTCCTGGTGCCCCAGAGTGCCTGATGAATAGACTGGCAGTACCTTTGAGAGAAGCTGGGTTGAAGGTCTCGGGGATCTGGCCTCTGATGGCATTCTTGTTGAAGTAGGCCTCTTAAGGTTTAAATATCGTCAGTTGAAGAGTTGGGACCATTCACAACTAAATCATAAGAACCCAAAAGGTAGCGGCAAATGTTTTAGAACATCAGCTTGTGGCTAAGCCACCTGGGAGGAAGGAGGCTTCTTTTTGGTATCAAGCCATAATTGAGTCTGTAGACGGCAACTTTAAACTGGCCAAGGAACTGTGTGTGGGGGGGTACCTTACCTGCACAAAATTGTGACTATTTATGGCAGAATTCTTGTACTATCCTCCACGAGGTGGTTAAACCAGCTTGGCTGAAAAGGAACCACCTGTTTATCATTCACATGGCTTATTTCCCCCCCCAAAAGCTCTCTAAAATTAGCAAAGGTCCACCAGTTAGCTGCAAGAAAAGTGGTCTGGCTCGAGCTTCAGATATACACATGTTTAAAGAATGCCGAACCTTGACTACCTTTTGAGCTAGCGTTGGCAATTTCTTGGCGAGCACTTTGGGTTGTCCAATTCACATAGACTTACCTTTGATCAATTTTGGTTTTACACACAAAGCTACGGGTCCATCCAGATCATTGCTTTTCTATGCTATCCTGTTAGCCAGGAGATAAATCTGCAAAATATGGACCATATTCACCCCCCCCTTCTTCTCAGGTTGGCTGACTTCAGTGCTGGCAGTATCTAAGTTGGACATAGCTAGATCTTGCAGTAGGAAGAAGACAGCATTCTGTGACTTGCTGCAACTCAGACTGGGCTCAGAGCTAATTGACTAGGTTGTTTTTTTTCTGAGTCCTATGATTATGCTGACTTGACACGCTTCGCGCTACGTCGGCTAATCTCAGTTTCCTCTGGAAGTATTACGATGATTGTCATCAAGCTCTTGGAGCTTTGTGGAAGAGTTATCTCATCTGGTTTTCATTAGCACCCAAGCAAGTCATGATACCTGCCAGGCGGTCTTCTAGGAGGTCTCCAATTCCAATTGCCTACCTTTCAATTGTCTACTTTTCGCAGCTTTCCCAGTACGGGTATAGACATCTTGAGTGCGAAATGAAGTGAGGTTGGTGGCAAATGAGGATAACAAAATCAAAAAAAGAGTATCTCTACTAATTATAGACTAACAAGCCTGATAAAGAATTCGCCAACGATCTGTGCATAAGAGAGATTAAACAAACAAACAAGAAAGAATAGAAACAACCAAGGTTCTTTCACTCTTTTAGGCTGGCTTTGGACAAAAAGGTCAGGACAATAGATTAGGTATTTAGGTGCTCTATCATTACTGGGAAATACATGCAATGAAGAGGGAAGAACCTATAAATAACATTTGTCGACCTGAGAGCAACCTTCAATCTGTTTCCTAGACATTTGTTATGGGACTTTCTCAGGTCATCTCATGTTCCATGTGTCCTACTCTCTCAGATAATAAGACTCAAAGAGGTGAACTATGTGCAGATAGACTAGGGAGACCAGGGTGAGCTCACTGACCATATCTTCGTAAAATGGGGAGTAAGATAGGGCTGTGTCCTTGCACCCACTCTGTTCTCTTTGTACATGAATGATTTTGTAGAAACACTATCAGACGTCATCAATCAATCAGGAGTTTATAGAGCGCGCAACTCACCCGTGAGGGTTTCTAGGTGCTAGGGAGAGGGGGCGTGCAGCTCCGGATCACTCAAAGAACCAGGTTGTGAGGTTCTTCCTGAAGGTGTGCAGAGAGGTGGAACATCTGATGTTGACTAGGAGCTCGTTCCAGGTCTTTGCTGCTATGTAGAGGACGGCTCTTCCACCTTCTCTGGTTCTGCGGATGCGTGAGGTTTCTGCCAGGGAGTAGTCAGCAGAGCGGAGGTTCCTTTTGGGTAAGTGGAAGAAATCTCTTTTGTTGAGGTATTTGGGTCTGATGTTGTGGAGGGATTTATAGGCATGAATAAGTAGCTTAAAAGTAACTCTCTTTTTGATGGGGAGCCAGTGGAGGTCTTGTAGGTGCTGCATCATCTGTTCGTGTTGTGGGGCTCTGAGGAAGAGTCTGGCAGCAGTGTTCTGGATGGTTTGGAGCTTGTGTAGCAGAGTTTTGTTGATACCGATGTAGAGGGCATTACCGTAGTCCAGTCTGCTGGTTATGAGTGCGTGGGTGAAGGTCTTTTTGTATTCGAGGGATGCACTTGAAGGTCTTGCGGAGAATGTGGAGGGTGTTGAAGCAGGTGGAGGCGATGGCATTGATGTGGCGTGTCATGGTGAGAGAGGAGTCTAGAATGATGCTGAGGTTCCGGGTGTGGTCCATCAGGGTGGGTGGGTTTCCAAGGGCAGGGGGCCAACAGGAGTTGTTCCATGCAGTGGGGGGGGTCCAAGGACGAGGACTTCTGTCTTCTCCCAGTTCAGCTTTAGGCCGCTGTCACTCATCCAGGCTGCGACATCTTGCATTCCTTGCTTGGAAGCTGAGTCTGGTGTCTTCGGGGTTCTTCGCGAGAGAGAGGATGAGCTGGGTGTCGTTGGCGTAGGGTACTATGCTGAGCCCATGCTGTCTGGCGATGGCGGCGAGGGGGGCCATGTAAATGTTGAAGAGCATGGGCCTGAGTGAGGATCCTTGGGGTACTCCACAGTTGATCTCTATAGGTTCGGATAGAATGGTAGGGAGTCAGATCCTTTGGGTTCTGCCGGCAAGAAAAGAGCGGATCCAGTCGAGGGCAGTTCCCCTGATACAGACGGTGTGGAGTCTCGCTGCAAGGATACAGTGTCAAAGGCTGTAGAGAGGTCTAGTAGGATGAGGGATGCAAAATGACTCCTCAAAACTAAATTAATCCTTTATCCTAACTCTGCTATACACAGATTTAAAATGCATCAGAACATGACTTTTAGAGCGATCTCTCTTGTCTTAGAAGTCTACAACGTGAAGTTAAAAGCTGCTGCTCTGCATGGAGTTGAAATATGGAGGGCAGAAAAGACAGCCCATTGGCATTGGGGGAGAATATTTATATAAGATCATTATTACATCTTCAGAGAAGCAAACTGCTTATTCCTTTGCTCTTCGATTTTAGTCTGAAAAGAATAGAACACCTGGGGATCCCCCCTCCTAGGGCTTGTTAGAAGTGGGGGTCTCTAGTTGGCAAGGGTTTGCACATGTGTCCATGTAGGGACCCTTCCTTCTGGTCAGGATAAGGGAGTTACACTCCTAAAATAACTCCTGCTCACCCCCTTGATAGCTTGGCACAAGTAGTCAGGCTTATCTTAGAGGCAGTGCGTAAAGAATTTGCACATAATTAACAGTAATACAGTGAAAACACTACAAGCAGACACCATACCAGTTTTAGAAAAATATCCAATATATCATATACTTGAAACAAGGCCAAAACAATAAAAACCCAGAATACAGTACTTAGAAATCTTCAGTTATCAAAAGTGACTTGAAATATAGTTCCTGGAAGTTGATAGCTCCATCTGGAGCTATCGCAGTGTCGTGAACAACAAATCCAAACCGTTCTGGCTGACCGCGGTGTTGCGGGCCAGCTACGGTGTCGGCAAGACCCACAAAACAGTACCTTTAGAAATGCAGGGCATCAGTGACCTCTCAATGAGCCCCGATAGGCCGGCGTACACATTATTCGGTTCCGGAGGTTGGTGCAGAAGTCGTGGGGCCCTTGAAGTCACATGCGTTGCATATTGAACGCCCCGCAGTTGAAGTCAGTAGCGCCACTCATCGGCAGGCATCGGAGCTGAGGTGCAAAGTGCAGCGTTGTGGCGTGCAGTGCCTTCAGGTGGCAGTGTAGGTAGCGGTTCAGTCATAGTCATCCAGCGGTGTCGGTGAGACCAGGGTTTAGGTGCGAAGTGCTGCGATGCTCATCACAGTGCTGGCAGGTCACGGTGCAGGCAGCGGTGTTGTCGTTACTGAAGCACTGTAGTCGGCTGACGAACTGGAGTGGATGGCTCCGGCGTCGGAAGGCCAGGTCTGCAGTGCGGCATAAGGACGGCATGTTGTGTAACTTAAGAGCAACGTCCTCAAGCCACGGTGCAAGCAGCGACATCAATATGGGCGTGGAGCTGCATCATCAGTAATACCAGGGCAACAGCGCGAAGCCAGGCTGGTACGGAGAGCGGTGCCCACAGGTCGCGGTGTAAGCTGCAGCTCAGTGGTGGTGTCAGGTGGCGTCGTCGTATAAACCAGGGTTGAGATGCGGCATTGCAACGGTGCCCTTTGCAGTGCCTTCAGGACACGGAGTCAGCAGCGTCGTCGTAGACAGCGTCTGGTTGCTTTTTTTCTCCTGCAGCACACAACACACAGCCCCCAGTGCTGATGGCAGAAGAACTTGAAGTCTTTGCTGTTCCTGAGACTTCTTGAATGGGGGGCAAGCTCTACCTCAAGCCTCTGGAGAAACTCACAAAAAGAATTTGCAGAAAGTTCAGTCCAGTCCTTTCACTGCCCAAGACAAAAGCAGCCACTGCAGGCCAACACAGCAAAGCACACAGCAAAGTGGTAGGCCGTCCTCACAGCTTCTCCAGCTCTTCTACTTGCCAGTCTTCTTGGTTTCAAAAGAGTTCTAGGTTCTGGGGTCTGGGCCCCAATATTTATACTCCAAATGTTTTTGTCCTCTCATGTAGAGAGTGTATGTGCTTAGTACAAACCAGTTTGTTCCTCTCGGGCCCAGCTTCCGAGCAGGAGGAGGAGACAGCATTGTCCAAGGCAGACAGGGCCTATTCAGTTGCAAGGGAAATCTCCTCCCACCACTCTAAATGCAGAACAGGGCCTATTCAGGTGCTAGTGACAACTCCTCCCACTACTCTTAATGCAGCCCAGGTATATTCAGCCCAGCCCTGAACCATCTAGACTCTCTGGAGCCACGGCACATCCCCAGCCCCTGTCACTCCAAAGCCAGACAGTCAATACACTTCCTAGCAGAGGCACACTGGATGGCTAAGCAAGACGATACCTACTTCCTAAAAGTTGCATTTTAACATTCTGAATCAGGGAGTACTAAAATGTATTTTCCTACCTTGTTCCCAGGGGTAGTTATGTTTATAAAATGTTATAAGCAAACTCCCCATTCTATCCTATACAAACAGGTAGCCTTACAATAGTGAAAAATGAAATTGCCAGTATTTCACTATCAGGACATGTTGCACACACCAGGGCATGTCCTACCTTTCACATGCACTGCACCCTGCCCACAGGGGTACCTTGGGCCTACCTTAGGGGTGACTCCCATGTAAGGAAAGAGAAGGTTAGGGTCTGGTAAGTGGGTGCACTTGCCAAGTCAACATGCAGTTGCAAACTGTGCGCAGACTCTGAAGTGGCAGGTCTGAGTTACCTTTTCAGTGCTACTCATGTTGGTGGCACAATCAGTGCTGCAGGTCCACTAGTAGCATTTGATTTGCAGGCCCTGGGCACAGACAGTGCACTGTACTAGGGACTAAATAGTAAATCAAGTACACCAATCATGGAAACACCAAACGATAACACAAATTACACAGAGAGCGTATGTAATGTAGCAGGTCAGGAAAAAATAGGAGGAAGAAGCTAAAAGTTTGGGGATAACCCTGCAAAAGGGGCCATTTCCAACAGGGCTTAATATTCAGAAGGTGGTGGTCCCCGGGGCATTTTTTAACAATGAATGTGTGGGAGGCCCGGAAGGCCTCCCCCACTGCTCCAGGGACAACCATAACCCGGGGCTCATTTATTTATTACATGAGTCCTCTCGCATCACCTCAGTCCCAGGAACAGCCACCTCCCTGGGGCTTAATCGGAAAATATTCCAATGAGATGCGTGGGCCTCCCCCATAACCCCAGGGACCGCCACCTCCCCGGGTTTTTTACAAATTTGAATGCAGGGTGGTCATGTGATCCCCACAGCCCCATGGACCGTCACCCACAGGGTCATCTCCCTCAATGTCCCGGGGTGCCAGGGTGTCCACCCAGGGACATTGCTGCTTGCTAGGGCTTGGCAGGAGCATACTAAACACTGCTACACTTTGTACAAGTGAGAGCATGTAAAATGTTCTTGCTTGCACGAAGTGGAGTAGAATTGCGTTTGGACAGAGGGAGCTGCGTGTTTAGCAGCTCCATCTGTCTAAAAGCAATGCCGGCTCCCGCAGGACACAGGGAGCTGACAGGGACTGCGGGAGCCTTCAGCATCCTCCCGCGGTCCCCAACATGAGAAACTGTACCCTGGGTTGGATCAGGGAACCCAGTATTGTGGCCAGGAGCTTGAGAGATGGGGTCTCTGGGGGCGAAATTGGCCTGGGTAGTGCGACCACGCAGCCCCCGTCCTGTAATAATTTCTTTTTTTTTAAAACATGCAGTCTGGCGAGACACCAGTAGGAGGGGAGTACTCTGGGGAGCAAGGTAGCCCTTCTTCTGTAATGTCCATAGGTCCAGGAGTGCCCTGATTAGTGGCTCTGGAGGTTCAATATTTGTACCTGGTGCCAGCCTTTGAAGGAGGGGGGATTCCCTATTCTTGCCCAAATATAGTTCTGGAAAGTTCTTCCCTTCCCCTGTCAAGCTCCAAGTAGTCTGGGCTGGCAAAGGAGTAGTGTCAGATTTCTTTGTGTGTGTTGGAAGCAAACCCTTTGAAGTGTAATTGAGGCAAGACACAGCGCGGCTCCTAGCCATCCTGCCCACGCCTAGTTCCCTTTTGTATGACTGTCTGAAGCATTACACAAGCCCCAACATCAGAGTCCTTCACAGTCATGTGCCCCATGACTCTGGTAGAACGCACAAGTGGTTAGGACAAGAAAATGCCAACTTTCTAAAAGTAAAGAATGTAAGACAGCTGGTATGCACTCAGTGGAAACAAATGAAACGACAACATTTGTCAATAGCAACAAAGTATTCCGTTTGGTATGTACCCAAGAAGAAGGTACAGCCTGCCCAGCCCACCCCCTCCTTGAAAAGTAAAAAAACTAGGACAATTGTCTTAGGCTTCAGGTGCACTACAACTTTCTAATAGTGGCATTGTCAGAAGTGTTACTTAAAATCGGACTCTACCAATATAGAGGATTTGAAATTATGATGGGATTGAGTCTAATCAGCATATCTCCTCCATGTTAGTCAGAGGGAGAGATTGGCCTTACAACAGTGAAAAACATATTTAATAGTTCTTGACAGCAAGCACATGTGAAACCTAAACCCACATGTCCTACTTTTTAAATACAATGCACCCTGGCCTATGAGCCTTTAGGGCCTACCTTAGCAGTTACTTATATCTATTACATAGGAAGGCTTTATTTTGCCTGGTCGAAATAGAAGTTTAAAGCTGCACTACAGGCTGTAGTGGCAGGCCTGAGACATGTTTTGAAAGACTAATTTAGAGGGTGGATCAATACGTGCTGCTGTCAAGTTAGTATGAATTAACCTACATGCCCTAAGCAAATGTAGGTCCATTTACTAGAAACTTACAAGTAATACAGATTAACAGGAAAAAGGGCAAAGAGTTCTAATATCAATAAAAAATGGACTCAGCAACAAAAGGTAAAACATCGTGGGGTGGCCGTGCAAAATGGACTAGGTCAAACATGACCCCGCTCTAACCAAAAGCTAGGGTAGACTAATCAACACCTTAATGACTTCCCTGCTTAGGCGATAGAATGTGGACAATGACCATCTTTTGCAGTGACCCTTGTCAGTTCTATGCCAATCTAAGCCTAAATGTATCAACTTGGCTTTAACTCCTGCCGTCAATAGAATGGTCCATGGAGAACCCTTCTACTCATCTGTGGACCCCATCTTTGAAGCTCCTGAGCTTAACTTGATCAATGATTCATCCCACTAAGCAGACTGTACCACCATGGCAAACAAGGTGATGTTACCCATTCCACCCCTTAACCACTTCGCTGCGGGGGTTATTCCCCCGCAGCGCTGGGGGGGAGGAGGGAGCGCTCAGGGCCCGCATGCTCATGACGAGCTGAGCTCGTCATGAGCTACAGTGCTCCTGTGCTCATGACAAGCTCAGCTCGTCACAGGTGCATTGGTTCCGTGGAACGTTCAGCACAGTGGGGGAATTCTCCCCGCACCTGAGCGTTCCACGGGCCATGACGAGCTAAGCTCGTCATGAGCACCGGAGCGCCGTGGCTCATGACGTCATGAGCGTCGAAGGCGTTAAGTCAGATTGCAGCCCATAACCCAGAGAAAACTCTACCCTTAAGGATAACAACTAGCAGACAGCACTGAAAGCTGTTGGTGTCAAGAGCCAGGCTCTGGACCATCCACTGTCAGGTGGTGGCTCCGAGGGGGCATTGGGCAGCCTCACTTCCAGACATGGGGCAGGCAAGGAGTTTCCTACTTGTTCCTGAGTGTTCCCGGATCGTTGTGGCCTCTCAGAGTGGTGAGCACTAGCCCCAGTTGTTTGGTCCCTACTTCCAATCTCCTTCCCACCAGTCCAGAGGTGGTAGGCTGTGACTGGCCTTTTAGGCCAGGATCTATACCCTGAGGTTGAATAGGAGCTTGGCAGAAAGAGGTTATTTATTAACTTGTTTTCTTTTCCGAGGGTCCCTCAGCACCACAGTGTTACTGTGTATCACATAATTCTGCATTTGCTGACATGCTGCCTGTCAACTTTCAAACCCTGTCCCATTACCTGTGAAGTCAACTTCACCCATCTTATGAATGAATGAAACTTATATAGCGCACGACTTACCCTGGGGCATCTCAGCGCTTGCTTGGGGAACCCGTCCTGGTATTCCCCTGTGAGATAACCCTGGCAGGGTATCCACAAGGTGAAAGCCAGGCATCCCACCGCGAGGGGCCGTTGTGGAGATTAAGCAAGCTATTTCCCAGAGTCGCAGAGTGTGAACCCGTGAGTCGAGAAGGCACCGGAGCGAGAATTAACGAGTCAGTGGAATTTTGAGCCCAAGACCCGCCGAGGCAGGGAACTGAACCCTGGTCCAGGGCCGAACTCAAGCTCCAGGTCTGCCGCCTCTAACCCCTGAGCCACACTTCTCCTCTACACTGTGTTAAAGGTATAAAAAAATTATTTTAAGATGGCTGCCTTATATGCTCATGAATGAGAGTTGGGCATCTCGAAATTATTTTTATTTTATTTTAAGAAAAATGTTAACAAGAAGGCCTCCACCAACCTAAATACATTTACGATCCATCTATATTGAAAGTTCTTTACAAATTCAATAGGATTCATTGGTAAGACCTGTTGGTTTTGCCAATGCTTGTTCATGGGGTTTTCTCCAATTATGTAAATTAAATGCTAACAGCTATTTGAAGATGGGTTCTGCATTAACTGATTTACCTGAGTGTGCTCAGTTCCTCTTTTCCATCCATAAAGCTCTGAGGTGACACTGTCTTCGATTACATACCCATAATACACACCTTCTGTTTCTTGCATACAGAACAATGTGATATAAAACACTGTAGTAAATACTGCTATTTCGAAATACATTACTTCCAGATTCATTGCATTTCTTTGTGCGTGGGTGGCAGGCAGCTGGTTAAAACACAAATCTGGTTTCATTCTGAACAAATTGACCCCCATGAAGCCAGAGCAAGAAAAGGTTAAATTCACATTACTCTGTTTCTGCAATCCATCCCCCAAATAACAATTACACGAAGTGGCTTGGGTTAACCGCTGTGTATAAAATAGCACGTTCTTGTTAACTGCTAACCCTTTTAACTCGAACTTCAAAAAGCCAGACTGCACAAATGTGTTTTATTGTTAGATATTGTTTTCTGAAGCCTCAGGGATAAACAGCACCAGGAGAAGAACTTCATTTTATGTTCTTAGTATGGAAACCACACGAAACAACTACAAATCAATATTATTTTGAAATGCTTTTCCATGCATTGGAAGTAGGGAGCTGTGTGTCAATATAGCAGGCTCTTCACAAAGGGCCAGGCTTTGCAGTTCATTTAAAAAATGTCAGTTCAGCACTGCAGCTAACTACCTGCAATAGATATGGCCTTAAAACTGTCTAGTCCGATAAATCAAGGCTGGAATTTGAATAACCTCCGGTGGCATGCCATTTTTCAGAACAGCCTAACACTTTCTATAGCCTCAGACACGCTATACAAAGTCTGCAGGCATTAACAAAGAAAATAGCCGGGACTAAGACAAGTGTGTTTGTTTATTGATACACAATTACAAAGCGCCTGGTTGTATTGCTGGCTGCATAATGGGGTATTAAGGGTGGGAAATAACCCCCCTCCGTTTAGGATACACATCTGATTAAAAAAAAATCCAATACCGTCCTAGACAAAAAAGTGGTTAGCATTTTCTCAAATTGCAAGACATTCCTTACAGATATTGGGCCTCATTTATGAAAAGTGACACATCGCTGCGTGAAAACAGCGATGCGCCACTTTCCACTGCACTCTGTAGGCGCAAAAGTGACGCATTGCTGGAGTGTGTCACAAAAGTGAAGCACCTCCAGCAATGTGTACTTTCACATGGGCAAGTCCCATGTTGCTAGTGCCTGTGTCAGTCTTACACCTGTCATGAGGCAGGCGTAAGATTTTGACGCATTAGCGTCCAAGAAATGGCTCAGTGAAAGCTCATAGATTTCCCTGCGTCGCTTCTATGACTCTTACTTGCGTCAAAACGCCCCCCCTTGCATACATTATACCTGGCGCAGGTATAATGTGGTGCAGGGGTTTACAAAGTGACGCATCTACCTAGATTCGGCACTTTGTAAATATGGCGCAACAAGGCGCATTTTTTACGCCACTTGTCCGCCTAAAAAGTGACGCACCGGCGGCGTAAAAGTGACGCACAGCCTCATGAATGAGGCCCATAATGTTTTAAGGCATTTTAGCACTATTCAAGCTAAACATCAAAGCGGCTCAGAATGTTCTTACAATCATGATTTAATTCTGATTTCTTCCTAACAGCACCCCAAGTTCAATGTCAGATGTGGCACCTCTACACTCACATGAGCATCAGACGCTCACAGCAATGAAGGCAATAGGAAGCTAGGAAGTTAGATTGATGAAGTAGGAGCCCCAAGATTAAATATATGAAAATGAGGCCTGATGATGTTTTAGGAAGGGCACTGGTACTTGAATTATCATGATACGTGCTGAATTAGAAGCAGACAGGCAGGGAAACTAATGAGAAAACTTAACAGGATGCAGAACTCTATTCTAAGTCAAGTGAAGGACAGCCAAAAAGCCCAGTTAAGAATGACTTAAGGAGAAAAATGTGTTATAAGAAAAAGTTGCATTAAAATTCACCAGCCAAATTTATATATAAAAGAAATGAGTTGAGCACACAGAAGCAGAGACGTCTTGCTGGATTGGATTTCTAAGACTAGTTCAGGATTAGGTCTGTAAATGTAAATTTGTTGTATTTAGCCTGTCTCTTTTCTGCCTGGGGGATTTCACTGTCTTTCACATGATGTCACCACTAGAACCTTTGGTGACATCATGGAGTGTTTGGGGTTTAGCCTGGTGACAACTGCAGTTGGAACCAGGCAGGCTGAGTGGCAAGCAGGTCACTCCTGGTGGGTCTTCTCTGTATCTTATCATTAACATCTTGAAGACTTAACTAACTTGAATAAAGCAACTTAAATGATACCAGGCTCCTAGCTTCTATTTACAACATTGTTGGCGAAGAGGATGGGACAAAATTCCTTTTCTTAATCGCTCAAAATGTGCCAAAAAAACGCAGTTTGACTCTAATAAATGAACCAACACAAACATCCCTTTATCCCTCCCTCCCCAAGTATACAAGGAAGAGAGTTCTAAGATATGGTCAAAGGATAACATTAAACCCCAATGCGGTTAATCAGGCCCAGAAGCACCTAAAACATGAAAGGAACAATTTGTATTGAACACAAGACATTTTTGCAAATTTCGCCTGCCTGAAACATGCACACCCTTTCAGGAACGTGCATAGTTCTCATCAAACCACAAACTAACCGAGGGCGGAGAACTCCACTCCGCCCACGGAGTGTGCTGAGTTTTGCCTGCTCTGCGCTCCACGAAGTAGGCAAAGTAGGCAAATCTCCGCACACTCGCGGAGGAGTGGAGTTGGCCTCCCACCCACCTCCCACCCGCACTATTAACAATTATGTGTAAGTTTAAAAAAAACGATTTAAAGACTGAAAACTCCTTAACTTATCTCCGGTGTCCCCGGGTTGCCCTTTTCCTCCAGGCCCGCGCATGTGCATTTCTCACGAGAAATATGCTGGCGCTGGCACCCGTGCATGCGCAGTTTTCACAAAGAAGTCGCGATGTAGGAAGAGGGCAGCCCAGGGACGCCGCTGATAAGGTAAGGAGTTTTCATAGTCTTTTAATCTTTTTTTTACACTTACACATAATTGGTAAAGGGGCTTGTGGGAGGCAGATGGCGCATAGTGGAGCTAAGCAGAGTGTGCAGAGTTTGTTTTCAACTCTGTGGCACTCCGCGTAGCCCCACTACGCCCAGGCCTACCAAACCCACCATTATAACTTGTTAATAAGTAACACAATATATATAAACTTAGTGCGAACACGTGCTAACTTCGACCTCTAACTAGGCCTAGGCAGAACTCGCGGAGTTTCACTCTGTGGCATTCCGCGGAGTTACAAAAAAACTCCACAGATTTCCACGAACAGGCAGAAATAGGCACCTCGCACTATAATTTAGCACCAGTAGCTCGTTCCATGCTGAAAAATCACTGCGAAAGGTACTACATGTTGAGCCAGAGCATGCAGCTTCTCAAGCAGATATTCTAAAGGAACCGCAACTTTCTGACCGTGAATGGTCGCAACCATCGGCATTGAATAAATCATGCTGTGTGCCCTCCCAGCGACCGGAAATCAGGCCATGAGACACCAAATCTCACTTGCTGTCACCTGCTTTCGAGCTGCATGTGAGAAAATATTCTGCCACGCGGAGGTTGCTGGAATTTGACCAGAACTCAGTGTTGCAAGCATAACGTGGACTGGCCAAAATTCTGTTCGCCTGCAGAGTGGTATATAGCAACCACCCCTACCTGTAACCAGAGGGTGCCCAATGCTGTCCCAGAATGGACGGATGAGTTCCACAATTTCACGATAATCAATGAATTTTGAATGAGTTCAATTTAGATAAGCTGTGTTTAGAATAACTCTATCAGGCTATCTTGAAAATATGGCAATGATCCAGTCTTATGAGACTGGTGATGGACAAACCAGCATTAACCCTTATAGGCTTTTTAGAGTCATTCTCAGCTGCTGTGAAACACAGTTCGACCATCTCATCAAAACACTTTCATGCAGTAAAGAAATTTCAATGCGCTATTATCAGTGTCATTTTCACTTTCACTGATCATATACAAGGGCCTGCTTTTTGAATCTGTGCACAAAATGCCTTTGCTTTGGCTGCCCTTTAGAAAATGCAGACTGATATTTCAGGAGATGCATGCATGCGTTTCTGTAATTGTGTGCCATTCAAGTTGTGGGACAAGTGCAATTGTTCCGTCATTTGCATGTGAATGGCCATACACTAATGTATGACATTACAAAGCATACATTCACAACACATGACTTTACAACACAGTTTTTACACTGCAACATCCCTTACAACGCATACATTTACATTGCATGCCACTACAACACATTTTTTTAAACTACATTTACAACGCATTCCATTACATTGCATAATACCTTTACAACGCATACCATTACAATGCATACCATTACATTGCATTTAAGGTAAGTGTTGGATAGTGTAGGGTAAAAATGACTATTATAACTGGGGGTGCAACAGTAGGGTAAGTGTTGGATAGTGTAGGGGTACAAATTACTATTCTATCTCCAGGGGGTGCAACAGTAGGGTAAGTGTTGGATAGTGTAGGGGTAAAAATTACTATTCTAACTCCAGGGGGTGCAACAGTAGGATAAGTGTTGGATAGGAACAAGAGTTGTAATGGTATGCGTTGTAATGACATGCAAAGTAATGCCTGCGTTGTAGTGCCATGCGTTGTAGTGACATGCAATGTAATGGCTGCATTGTAAATGTAGTGCAATGTGATGACTGCGTTGGAAAGGTTGTTTCACACCATATACATATGGGCATTCCAACACTAAGCACATGCTTGTATGAAAGCATGCACTCAGTTAAGGAGAACCTTAAAGGACACTTTGAATCTGCCCCAGAGTCGAAGCCCAGCAAGACATCTGGTCTTCTTGACACCCTTGGGTGTTCACATAGACCTGGAAGGGGCTCTCTTATAACAGGTGCAATTGGACACTGCACTATTCATGATGAGTGTCAAGGGGTAGGGGGGTAACTGTAATTCATTTAAAGGAAACTGAAGTGCACACAGGCTCTGTTGGGCAGGCTCGATGTGAGCCAACCACATCTGTTGTTGCACACAACATAAGACCGCGAAGAAATTCATTCCCATCTAGAATTGCATCAACTCTTACATCTAATGCACAGCCCCTTTATGGAAGAAAGACATTTTCACAACCATAGAACAAAAAAGATCACTTTAAACTTTGAGACTTTATGCTGTACAATCACACACACATGCGCACAATTGACAGTTAGCAGTGCTCAGCAGCCTTTTGGCTAGGTTTGTGCTATAGAAATATCATATACAAACAGAGAAATTGTGACATAACACATGGAGACTGCACATTCTTGTTATTAAAGGGTACAGATGCATTGTAAGTGTGGTGCATATGTAAGCTGAAGTTCCTCTATCTCCCCTATTGAAGCAGATATCTAAGAACCACGATCTCTATTTGAACAGGTTACTCAAAACTCTGAGCCATAACTCCTCCTATATACCAACCTGTTCAGTCTCCCCTCACAAATCACTAAATTGCATGCCTTTAGACCTTAAAGATTCATCAGATGTATCTGCCTCATGCCCAAAACCTTTTTAAAATGACAATCTACTTATTGCAATATACAACTTGTAAGTCTGTCAATCGAAGAGAACACAAGACAGGTTGTCATCTTTGTTACCTTTAATATTGAAATACAAACAGTTTTACGATACATAACAATTATTATTATGAAAAGGTACATTTAAGACTTACATAAAGTAACAAATTATTCTGTCAGAGAAGGAAGTATTAGGTGTACAATTTCTTATCACATAGAGGCATATGCATCAAAGTAAATACCAGGAGCAAAGGGGCAGATTCTTAGAATCTGCCCCTTTGCTCCCGGTATTTTTGCATTTGGGATGCATAATCCCAAATGCAAAAATCGTAATTTAAGGAATCTCTAAATTGAGATTCCTTATATTGCGATTGCATTTAAGAATCCCAAATTGAGATTCCTTAAATGAAATGCATGAAAATAAAAAAAACAGGGAATTCGCTAATAGCAGTTGCAAATTACCATGAAGTTGAACTTCATGGTAATTTCCTAAAACTTTGAAAAAAGCACTTTTGTGCATTTTTCAAAGTTTCATGTTGCGCACACACATGCTCTTAGGGCATGTGTGTGTACAACATATGTGCAGAGATCAATTTCAGGGGTGCAACAGGGTGTCATTTTGACACCCTTGCACCCTTGAAATTGCATGAGCAATTTGTGAGTACCTACTGGTACTCGCAAATTGCTCATGCAATCTCCAATTCATTCCTATGGGCCTGAAGGCCCATAGGAATGAATGAGACAGCATTCCTTAATTGCGACTAGCAATTTGAGAGGAGCAATTAAGGAATGTTTAGGAATCGCTATTTTAATAGCGATTCCTACATGCATAGGCTTTTGCTATTCATAAATAGGGATTCCTTAAAAATCACTATTTAGGAATAGCAAAAGGCTACGTTGATGCATCTACCAGAAAGTATCTAATAGTGGCCGAAATGATGGAAGGCACTTTCAGTCAGAGAGATCAGAGAAATCAACCCATATATTTTGAAACGTGTGCGTCTCCGCTCACATTTTGAACAGGGTTTGCTCAGTGAGGATCAGTTGTGACATGTCAGCAATCCAGGTTTCTATTCTCGAATAGGAGATAGGTTTCTCATTTTTAATGTTACTTTTATTACCACCATGAGGCTCCTGAGGATACCTCTGTTTTGAGCTTTGTCACACGTAAGTGATGCTGAGACTTCGAAAAGAATATTTTACTGAGATAAGCGGCTGTCAATAGAGGTTGTCAAATTAATTAATTCTTTTAGTTATTTCCAACCACCAACATGTATGTTTTCCAGGGGCGGCTCCTCCGTAATGGCGGAGGTGCGTCGCCCCACTGACACCGCGTCACTGCCCGGCGGCGCTCCCTCCAGGAGCAGTTCCTGCTTTGGAGTCATTTTCTTTATAGTTTGCAATATTTTTCATTGACACACACACTCCCTCTTTTTTATTTACTCCGACTTTTGTACACAAATGAATTTACAGAGGATTATTCCATACTTTTTGCAGTACTAATTTTGACATTCATACTCATTGTATCTTTTGCTGTTTACCACCATTGTGGATATGTAAATAAACCACTAGAGTCTGTTTCTTGTTTTATGCAACATGTATTACTTATAGGCAAGCTCACTATGTCTTCCATTTACTCCCACCCTGGGTATGTAAATAAACCGGTGGTCTGGTGTTGCTCACTGCATACAACGAATCTGAATGATACTCACACCTCTTTGATTCTTCTATTACTCCCACCCTGGGTAGGTAAATGAAACTGCTGAGGCTTGATCTTCATTGTTAGCAATGTTTATTTCTGACAGGCACACTCATTGCATCTGGTTCTTTTTACTTCCACTGTGGGGTCTGGATTCACAAAGGAGAATATACAAGTGTAGATTTACTCATGTGTAAATTTACTTAAGTCTACACGTTTTTGCTATTCATCATTTCTGAATGTAGAATTACACCTGAGTGCATACGTACATGTCTCCACACGGGTAGTTTAGTGGGTCATGAGTCAAGATTGAATTTGCGGGTGTTAAACTACTCCTAATAATTTTTTACACGTAGGTGGATATCTCTGCCACATGGTTTGTGGTTTGTGTTTTGTAGTACTAAATATGGTTCCAAATGCAGTTTGTGAATTGAGCTTTGGGTGATTTGAAGAGCCTGTTGAAGCTTGTTTTCTACTGTATACAACACTTACCACTGATAGGTATGTCACTGTCTTCTATTCACTTCCACTCTGACTATGTAAATGAACCTGCGGGGTTTGTTCCTCATTGTTTGCAATACTTATTACTGAAAAAAGCACCCTGTGTGCTCTGTAAATTTGTAATATATAATTGTCCAAGCCTAATCACTGTTAAAATGTAATCCTGAGTGAATTTGCAATTTGTCTATATAGTTATCTTTAATCACTAGTATATGTAGTAGACCTTTGTACTTACTACCATTCCTATGTAATTTTAGAGTTTATTTGTTTGTATCTCTTCCTTGAGTGACTCTACATCTTGTACATTTGCAAGTTTTTCCTCTTTTCACTCCACTTGTATATATAACTCCAACCACTAGTATATGTAGTAGACCTTTGTACTTACTACCATTCCTATGTGATTTTAGAGTTTATCTGTTTGTATCTCTTCCTTGAGTGACTCTACAACTTGTACATTTACATTTTTTTCCTCAGTTCGCTCCACTTGTACATTTGCATTGTTTTTTCTGTTTATAACATTTATCTAACTCATGTAATCCAAAGTCCTTATGTAACGTAACTGGTTCCTTTATAAAGCGCTCTGACACCTTCAGGTAATGTTCGCGCTATATAAAATCGCATTGAATAAATAAATAAATAAAATAAATAAAAATAAATAAACATCACATGAAAAATAAAACGGTAATAAAACATTGTTATTATCCTTTTATTTGTCTGAGCTGCTTACTTCCGACAGGAGGGCTAGGGCAGTGTCAATGGCAGGGAGGAGTACTGTGCACTTATAAGTGTGCATGTTTGTTTGGCCGGCCATCATAGGCTGTCCAAACAGACATGAGCACTTATGTTTCTCCACATTGGCTGTTTTCCACTCCACAGGCTCCCAGGCACCTAGTGAGCAGCAAACCAGACCGCTCTGGATTGGGTGAGGAGCTTGTACCTTCAGGTCTATTCACTTCTGGGACAAGGGACACAGGAGCAACAAGGCGGCCTCCAGCAGGAGTGGAGCAGAACGGCAGATAAGTGATTTATATAATTTTTTTCAAATTCCCAACACCTCCTCTGTCACCCCCAGAAACCCCCTGCCCTGCCCTTCCGGTTTCGACTGTTGGCACTCGCCACTGACGTTTTCTGTGATCCACAAGCATGTGGATATTAGATTAACTAATAGGTAGCTGCAGCAATTCTCTTTCTTAGTAAGACTTTTAGTGAATAGTTTGTTTAGTGTTCAGTAGGGCTTCATTAAAACTTGCTGCTGGGTTTAAATGTGCTTACATATAATGCTAGTTTTCAGAACAGGTGACAGGTATTTGTGCAAAACAGTTGAAGGGATGGTATGGTTAAACCCGCTTTTCTAATCCTATCCCTGCATATATAGGAGTTAATACTTTCATTTATTTTGATTTTTTAAATCATGAAGGCTGAGGGAATGGCTTGGGGAGAGGTAGGTAGCGAATCAGTTTGATATAGCTAATTTTGTGGTAATTCTCTTGAATCTATCATATTTGGCAAAAATGATGTATGAATTTATATCACTCAATTGAAATTTGCTCTCTAATGAAGACTAATAGTTCCATGAGTAGAGTGATACGCCGATTATCCTCCACTAGCTGATTGACTGAGAATATATCTAGATGTATCCATTTAGACCATTAAAGGTTTTTCTTCTTAATTTGTATGTTAGGGTTTTTCAATAATGGGGCCTATAGAATACATTTAGATTTTGCCTGTTTCCTTTAATAAGATGCAGAAATACTGAGCTATTGAGCACTATGTCTGGTGAATTATGCTATAGCCTCTCCTTTCTTGATCTTGTGATAAAATAATTCCTTGGAACTATTAATACTACTTGGACAACCTAAAAACCTGCTTTCAAAAATCGATTGTTTTATGTATCTAGTGCTAATTCTAACTTTAGGACAAATATATGAATCTTTTTAGTGATCACAAACCCTGAAGTTCACTAGGCCCTTTTGCCGCCGGTGCATCTCTTTTTATATGATCAAAAATGCTGCACCAGTGACTTAAGGGGCATGTAAGTAAGCCCCTAAATGTCAGGGTTTGCAACTGCTAAAACATTTTGCTCTACGTACAAACACATTTTAGTAGTTAGTAAAGTTTTAATGACTAATAAAATGGGTTTAAAACAGTTTATGAATCGCTATTTGGATGGGTCATGCGGTGGGTGTCCTTTCCAATTAGTGATTGTGACCAATTATTTGAAAAAGGAAATGGGTCCCTTTGGATACCTTTGGCTTTGTGAATTGGGGTAGAAGTTTCAGGGAGAGTATACAGTGATCCAGGGGACCTCTGTTAACTCCCACTGAAACTCTTCAAAGACATTTTTTTAAGTAGCTCCGTTTCTCTTACGGAAATGGGACTGTGTAGTAATCTGCTTCTTACATAATGCATCTCCCTGGCCCTGGTTCACTGCCTGATGCTCTAGCTATATGATGTCATTTGATATTGTTAGCGATGTTTGAAGTTGAAGGTGGAGCTGTTGGAGAAGATGGGCTGAGCAGCCAGGAGGCTGCTCCTGGTGGGGCTTATATTAAGACTTACATTGGAACTTACTAAGCTGTAACTTGAAGAATAAACTACAACTACAAGAGCTGTCTACCAGACTTTATTGATTTCTACAGACTGCTTACAAAACATTTTTCTATTCATGCAAAAGCAATCTCTGGGATGGTGGTTTGCTGACTGACTCTTACAGGCCACCATCACTGTGCTTGTGATCAGTTATAGTAGTTTTCAAATTGTGATCTGCCTATTAATATTCATTAGGTTGGGTGGTCTGCAACTCATTAAGATTCCTTATTTTGCAAGCCAACCTATTAGTCCATTGGTCAGTTCAAGAAATAAGACTCATAATACAAACATAGACCACTTTTAAAGTTGGTACATCTGTCCCACTCTTGTTAGGACACCATATCAATTCTTACATTATGTTTTTAAAAAACATTTTCATATAATTTTTACATGGAAGAATAACATTTTGAAAAATGTAGTGCATTTTAGGCAAAACATTTATCTTCATTGCATTTGTCCTGGTCCATGCACTACCCTACCAATGCTGAAAATGCTATTTAATCATTTGGTAGACTTATTATATATATATGTGTTAATACATATTTTCACATTATGTGTGATGATAATCCTTAGGTATGGTCATTGTTTTGCTTTTCATTTAAATTGGAGTGAGACATATCTACTTCTCCTAACTAGTTTTGAACTGGGCCTTAAAATGGAACCAGTTCAAACTATTTTATGAACTGTAAAGTCACTATCTCAGGTTGGATAGAGTGAGAAGATGATCATCTGTGAATAACAGGCTCTTGAATGTCCCAGGGCCCATTTTGATGAATGCTATGCTATCATTGGATTGCAATTTCAAAAGGCTCTAGAGCCACAATGAACAATAAAGGAGAAAGTGGACATCCGTGTTTAGTTTCTCCTTCAGTTATTATTTTGTAATATAACGTAATGTAAATTGAACTTGCAAAGTGCATACTCCTCCCTCGGTAATAGCCAAGTCTTCAGACTCTTCCTCAATGGGAGCAAAGTTTGAATTTGTCTAATATTTAAGGGGAGATCATTCCAGAGTCGTGAGGCTGCTACACCAAAAGCTCTGCCCCCCGTCCTTGTCTTCTTAAATCTTGTGGTAATCACCAAATTTGTGCTGGATGAGCAGATGAGTAAATTTTTTCTGCAAGGATGTCGAACCCAATCCATGTACTGCTCTAAACACAATACAGAGGGATTTGAATTGTATTCTCTGACGGATTGGCAGCCAGTGAAAGTCCTTCAGAGCCAGAGTAGTTGAAGATCTACGCTGCCTATTTAAAGCCAATTTGGCTGCTATAGTCTTAATCCTTTGCAACTTCCATAATACTGAGTTAGGTGCTCCCAGGTACAATGAGTTGCAATAATCCAGCCTGCTCAATATTACGCTCCTCACCACTTGTGATCTGGTAGTAGCAGGCAGCAGTGGAAGGATCTGTTGTAAGGCTCTTATCAGGGAGAAACATGTGCCAACTGTTTTATTAACTTGTGACTCCAACTGGAAGTTATCATCCAACATAACCCCCAAATTGCGCACTCTTCTAGCTGGAGTCAGCGGTTTATCTATAGGTGTAAGTATGAGTTCAGAAGGGAATGGATGAGCAATTTCTGTCATAGAGCAGTATACTATCTTCGTTTTATCTCTGATGAATTGTAGGGAGTTATTCCTGAGCCATTTTGTGGTGTTTTGCATGCACTCCTGGAACTCATACAGAGAAACTGCCTGGTTTCCTTCTAGAGAAAACACCAATTGCCTGTCATCTACATAGTTGACTATATCAATGTCAAAGGACTTAATAATAGGGATAATAGGACACAGATAGATGTTGAAAAAAATTGGGCTTATTGCTGATCCCTGTGGTACTCCGTGGCGCACGGGGGTCTTTCGGGATTTAAAAGGTGGAATTGTCACTGCCTGTTGCCTGCCCGTCAAATACGACTGCAGCCATTTCAGTGCCAGTCCTTTCACTCCAATGTTCTCAAGTGTTTTCAGCAAAATAGCTTTGATTGGCCGTATCAAATGCGGGCAACATATTTAATAGTACTAATACGTTCGAATTGCCATTGTCTGCCTGCATTCTTAGGTTATCTGTACTGTCACTAGGGCATTTTCCGTTCCATACCCTGGACGAAAACCAAATTGAGCCTCATCTAACAGATGATTTTCTTTTTAAAAAAGGGAGAGGGATTTACTAACTGCTCGCTCCAAGATTTTTACTGGGTAAGGCAGCAGGGAGATTGGCCTGAAGCTTGATGGACAATGAGGGACAAGTGTGGGTTTCTGGAGCAACAGAGTTGCCATTGCCTGCTTCCAACCTTCTGGAACAGTTCCCTTTTCCATTTATTGGCAGCAGATCTGCCACAACCAAGGGAATAGTACGGAATTATGTTCTTTCCATATCCTCTACGGAAGAGGATCCAATGGCGAATCTGCACGCTTGCATCACCCTTCCTAAATAGGGAGGAGTGCTCTGAGCAGGGAAAAGCTAGAGTGCTGACCAAGATGACGTTGTCACAGTGACCTGCTCTAATAGGCCGAAGTACACCAGTACATCTTGGTCAATAAAGTGCGAGTGCAAGATAAAAATTATTTCAAGAACTACACAATTCCCAAATCCCCAAATAGGCAGCAGTATTTTTTTTAAAGAATCTAAAATTAATGTGCCTTAAAAGAAATTGAGCGTTTTGCGGGTAGCGTTATGCTCACTGCCGGTAGTCTAAAATGCCCTGGAATCTGCATGCTTGCATCATCCGTCCTAAATAGGAAGGAGTGTGCTGAGCTGGGAAAAGCTAAAATGCTGACCACAATGGCGTAGTCACAGTGACCTGCTCTAACAGGTGGAAGTACACCAGCACATCTTGGCCAGTAAAGTGCGAGTGCAAGATAAAAATTATTTCAAGAATTACACAATTCCCACAATCCCCAAATCCCCAAATAAGCAGCAGTATTTTTTTTTAAAGAATCTAAAATGAATGTGCCTTAAAAGAAATTGAGTGTTTTGCGGGTTGCGTTATGCTCACTGTCAGTAGTTTAAGATGTCCTGGCATCTTACTTGTGCTTATGTTAGCTGTTGGCCTTCATATAAGACATTGACACTACTACATACATTTTTATGAAAGTTCATTCTTTTGATTAACTCTGGAAGATCAAGGACATTGTAAATGTCCTTCAGGGTATCCAGCCCTATCTAACCGAATCACAGCATAATCTTCACACCTATCACTATTTCAATGATATTTGTGAGTGTTCTGCTTTTATCCATTCATTTTCTTCTCTTTATGAACCCAATGTAATCTCTAGGGATAAGTTCTGCGATCATACCATTTTCTCTTGAAGCGCATATTTTTGGTGACATTTTCACATCTATGTTTAATAGCTATAGCATTTTATAACTTGCACATTGATTCATCTTTAACACTGCTAACTGGTGCTAAAGTGCATGTGATCTATGCTTGAAACATGGTAATATTGGCTTTTCCACAATTGGCATATTTAATTTACCTGTAAGTCACTAGTAATGTGCACTACATGTGCCCACGGCCTGTAATGAAATGCTCCTAGTGGGCCTGCAGCACTGGTTGTGCCACCCACTGAAGTAGACCTATAAACAAGTATCAGGCATGCTGCTGCAGAGCCTGTGTGTGAAGTTTTAAAATACCATGTCAACCTGGGAAGTAAACCTACCTGCCAGTTCCAAACCTTCCTTTTTATTCCAAATAGGTCACCGCTAAACAGTCCATTGGCAGGGTGCAGTGCATTTAAAAAGTAGGACATGACCTTTTAAGATTTACTTGTCTTGGTGGTGAAATACTAATAAATTTATTGTTCACTACCGCAAGGCCTATCTCTCCTTTAGGATAACATTGAGATTGCCTTATTTCATTTTATAATTGTAATTTCCAATTGGGAAAAGATGAGACACCCACATTTGGCGTCTCTGGAATCACATTTTAAAAACAAAACTTATGATGGAGTTATTTTTAAATTGCAATGCTGAAAAAGCTCCTTTTAGAAAGTAGGCATTTTCTTACTGTAACCATTGGTGCTTTTTGCTTGTCTCTGGAAAATATGTCTAGGGTTGGTGACAGCTGGCTTCCTGCATTCCCTCTAGACAGTCTCACACAAAGAAAGAGTGAATGTGCCTGAATGGCCATCTGCATGCTGATGGATCACCCTGAGCAGAATGGGAGGGAGGAGTTGACACTTACACCTGAAAGAGATGTATTCTATCCCCACACAAAGGGTTGCCTACCTCTCTGTAGTGAGTCTGAAGCCGGGGCAGGAAAGAAAGGGACTCTGTGTGCTTCAAAGTATCTCTTTGAAGTCAACCCCACTGTAAAGGCCCAACTAGGCATAAGTACTGGACCTCTGACACCACCAAATCAGAAGACTTATAGAAGTGAGGACAGTCTACGAGGAAGAAGGACTACTGTGCTGCTGGAGGGACAGCAATTTTGCTGAACTGCTTTGTTGTGTTGGCCTCCTACCCTCTGCCTTTTGCCTGGGAGTAAGATGGAAAGGACCTGCAACTCTACATCCCAGAAATAAAGAATCTCCAAGAGCTTGTTGGCTTGCTTTCTGTTTTCTGAAGTCACAAGGTTATCTAAGAATTCTCTCTTCAACCTACAAACAGCATCTCGACTCTGTCTGCTGTGAGTTCTGCTTTGCCAAGTAATGACAATCCAGCCCTGGGCCCTTGGAAGTGAGTATAAAATGCTGCGTTTTCCAGAACACATGCATTAACATTGTTGCGTCAATTGGAACTAACGTATCTCTGCCACTGCGGGAACCAAATCTATGCATCACCCTTGAAACATCTGCATCCAGAACTGCTGCATCGGAACCGATGCAACGTCACCACTGTGTTGAGAAGATCGATGCATCACCTCTAGAACGTGAGGAAACCCAGCACATAACATTCGGAACCACTGCATCTCAGAACTGGCACATCACTAAGGAATCGACGCATCACCATGTGGAAGAATCTTGCGGATCACCCCATCTGCCTTGGGATCACGGATGCACCTCGTTGCTGGCGACCAGGATCGAGATACTTTAGCTCAGCGGGCCCTGCGTGGGTTCTACATCAGGTCTGCACTCCATCTTGGTCGACCTGAATGCTTGACTTTGTCTCTGTCTTACACAAACAATTAACTCTTTAAACGCTTTCTGCTTCTAAGTGCTAGTTTTGCATTTAATCTTTAACAATTCTTATTTTGGCTTCTACTGATTGGAGTGTTGTTGTTTTGGTCTGGTTTCATTTAGAAAAGTATTATCTATTTATCTAGAATGGTGTGGAGTTAATTTTTTGGGGTTTTCCCAATGTGTTAGTGTTTGATTTGTGGCACAAATACTTTACACATTGCTCTTAAATTAAGCCAAGCTACCATAGTGTGTGCACATGTTAATTTACTGTGTGTTACTGACTTACCCAGACTAGGATTGTGGTTCCTGCTTGAACAGGGTGCATACCTTTGTTAAACAGAAACCAAATTTCTAACAAGCACACTCTCAGATGTCCTAAAAATAAGCCATCGGCTCACTAAAACCAAGCTGTCTTAAAAATCACATATACTTAATGCACCCTCACAAAATATCCTTCCTTGATATCTTTATATTGCAGCCTAATAGCACACACATAGCAAACCTAATTCCTTTCTTTGCCTTAAACATTATCCAATGCTGCTTATCCTTCACAGACCTAGAAGGCACTGCTTCTGCTGTTTAGTGTTTGGCTCCCTTTCAATGTTTGGAATTGTGGACTTCCTTCAATTTGCACTCCTGTACATGCAGAATACATGCAGAGTGTCACAGTTTTATGAGCAAGTTCAAAGATGGGTTATCCTTAAATATGAGTCTATCATTGTTTTCTGTGATTTGTTTTGCCACTTCTGAGACCTAAACTGTTCAGGCCACCAGTTCTTGTGCTCTTGGTATGCTGATTATCTCAAGACCAAATGGGTTTTGGAGAAAGCAGAGTAGAAGAGAGTTGGTGCACCGTGCTATCACCAAGTTGGTGCAATTGATATGAGAGGCCGTAATAGGATATTATGCAATGGCATTGTGTGTGGGTTTTGCAAAATATTTACATACAAATTTGTTTCCATCCAAGCAGCACTAAAATCAGATTCATATTAGAGATGGGCGGAATGTTTCATTCCACCCACAGAATTTGATGACATTGCGTAATTCTTGTAATGCAAAGTTCAAGCCAATTTCCACCAATCACCTCATGGTGGAATTTTTCCACAATAGGTCTAGAAATGTGAGCGCGATCGGGATTTGACATCCCTTAGTGCCATTTTCTACTCTAGGCAATTGCAAGGGAACGTGGTCAGAGG
Organism: Lissotriton vulgaris; assembly: GCF_964263255.1. Lineage (NCBI taxonomy): Eukaryota > Metazoa > Chordata > Amphibia > Caudata > Salamandridae > Lissotriton > Lissotriton vulgaris. Next base: position 450,906,368 of record NC_141697.1, read on the forward strand.
GATGCTTCCCAAGTAGATTTGCTGCCCCTCGAGTAGAATTTCTACTCGGGTGGCAGAGAAATCTACTCGAATGGCCCCATTTTCTTGAGCACTGCATGGTGCCGCCGAGATTGTTTTTTCCGCGTAGCTTATGATACTGGCACTAAATTGCAGCGCAACATGCATATTTTCCTCCTGTTGGCAGCACTCCACGGAATCTCACTGTTTTTATGCAACTCCACGGAGTTCCGCCTACCCATAAATCAGATCCCAATTTGATCATAGGAATAATTTTCGTGGCAGGTTATTGGAGGAGGTTAATCCAGACAAGCTAGATTGATTACCATAGTTACAGGCGGGTTGCATGGAAATTAACTGGGATGTATGTGCAGCCTTTACATTCCATCATTATATCACAGGTAAATACATCTCAGTTGTTACATTGCGGGAAAGTACATTAAAAGTCCTTAATAGTACCTTTAAATCGTGCAATTATTATTATTTTTTATTTGTTTGGTAAATAACATCACCATAAAAGAATGCAGATCCATAATAATAAAATCAGTTACATAGATAACAATAAGATCAAAAAGTACCGTTACTTATAAAAACAAGAAGCATGTAAAACAATTAATCCGGTCTTGTTTCTCTCAATAACCAGACTGCCCGTAAAAAGGATAAAACAGTGAAAGTCACCCGCACCTTGGGTAGCATCTGTAAATACATCAAGGTGGGCCTGACTTGTTTAAAATGCAATGATGTCAATAAAGGGATTAAAAAACATTTCCTCGGCCACTGACGTAAGAGCAGAACATTATAAAATGGAGCATATCCCGTGGAGACACATTGTCGGAGCCGCAGGGTGCCCTTCCCTCAGGCCAAATCCACCCACGTGGAGAAGCCAAAAGATGATACAATTGATTAGACCTAAACCTTCCCAGTAAAAACCTGTCATGCTGTGAGCGAACCAAGCCCAGGTCTGACTCCAACTCCTGTACAGTTTTTAGAAGCATGTGACCCCTAACTGTTGGCTTCTGACGGGAGCATTCTAGGAACAATCTTTTCACACTCCCCCACTCGTGGGTGGAGAGAGCAGTTGGATTCATAAAAATATTAGGCCTACCTAGAGAGAGAAAAAATGCCTTAACATGAGCAGTCCATGGTATACTGATTACACGGTCCAGAGACAGACAGTCCTCAAGACTCAACCAACTTAACTTCAGCTTCTCCCTACTCCAAATCTTAATAAAGCATAGGACAGGCTTAAGGCGACTAGATCCGAGTCATAATCAAGCCCAAATTCCATGTGCACAGAAAATGTCGGGGTGGACTGGGGGAGCTGGACTATTTTGCGCAGAAAGTTGTTCTCCATAGTCTGAATCAGATCCACCTTAATGTACCCCCGAACCTCGCTGCCATAGCACAGCTGTGCAATACACTTTGCTTGATACATTTTTAAAATGTCCCTTGGTGCCCTGGAACCAAACCGATGTGTAAAAATAAAAAAGGCCCCTAGTTTTTAGAGACTCTGATCGTTTGGCCTGCACCAGGGGTTTACAACAATTTTTAAAGTCAAATAAAACCCCAAGATAAGGAAAGGCCCTGACTTTGGCCCAAGTAAGATTGGATACCTTGAAAGTCTGTCTGCTAGTGGATTTTGATCCCACTACCATTACATAGGATTTCGAGGAATGAACCGAAAGGTCCAGGAGTCCCGTAAAAAACACATACAAAGCCAGCAGAAAGTCCAACCCATGTGCAGTAAGGGCCATCAGGACCACATCGTCTGCATATAGCAGAACAGGGAGAAATCGGTTTCTAATCTTAGGGCAGTTGGCCTAGACCGATAGGAGCGCGGACTCTAACTTATTCAAATACAAATAAGGTGCAGGTATGCACCCCTGGTGAACCACACAGCTAGTTGAAAATGATCAAGTACATACTGATTTTTGAGAAAAACGTGCCAAGGCTGAGGTTGATGAATGCAGACCAGATAATAATGCTACAATGCTAGGATCAACACCCAACTCACTTAGAAAAGCCCACAATTTTGCACATTTCACCCAGTCAAAAGCGGACGTCAGGTCCATAAATGCAAGATGTAGAGATTCAGACCGAGCCACCGAATATTTGTCAATACCCCAACCCTAAATCCATACTTGATGTCACTCAAATTATTATTCTTTTCTGCCCAGTCAGATAGCCTATTTAAATTCGCCCTCCCCAGAACCTTGACCGTAGCATCCAACAGTAAGAATTTACAGATAGCATTGCGGATTCTCTTTGTTCCCCTTCTTAAATATGTGGACAATCACAGCAGTAGACCAGGAGGGTAGCAACGCCTCCTGTGCTGCTGCATTCAAGACCTGCGTTAATAAAGGGGCCCAAACCTCACTATTATCTTTTTTTTTTTTGATTTCAAGAAAATTTTATTGATAAAGAAGTGATAAAGAATAGATGGAACAAAATACAATACAAGTGATACAATTGAATCAAGAGAAATATACAATCAGGGGCCTAACTTGAGAATTAAGCAAAGTAAATGCATATAAAAGTAAAAGTAGCCTGTTATAGAGTATAGAATTCGATTAGGTAAAAGCTACTATCAAAGCACTAAACAAACGTATCACTATCAAATCTGGAGATGGGGGCAGGGGAGGAAAAAGAATAAAAGAAAAGAGGAAAGAAGAGGGAGAGCAATAGAAAAGATGAAAAAGAAAAGAGGACAGGAAAGAGAAAAGAGAAGAAGAAAAAAGAAGAAAAAAGAGGAAGGATTCCCACAGGACTAACCCAACCTAGAAAATTATAAGACAACAATTAGACAGACAGATCAAAAGGAAACTGAGGAACCAACCCTTTTGAGGACAACTCCATATAATCATCCAAAGCTTTCCAAACCCCACTAGAAATAGATGGAGAGAGGTGAGCTTGATCCACCGAAGTGTGAGCACTGCGTAAAAAGGAGACCCAAGCCCACCATGTATGATAGGATACCGAAGAGAAGGACTTCCACTCCATAAGAATAATTTTCACCGCAACAGTCAGGAGAAGATCCATCAATTGTAATTCCAATGGGTCTAATGGGAGAGGAGTGGGGGCAGCCAGTGGGCCCAATAAAATTAAAGGGAAAGAAAGTTGGAACTCAATACCAAAAATAAGAGAGAGATGTTTATGGACGAGGTCCAAAAAAGGTTGAAGCAAGGAGCAACCAAAAAACATATAATGAAAATCGCCTGCCAACAAACCACAACTCCAGCATAAGTCGTCATCTTTAAGATTTAGCAAATGAAGACGCACAGGCGTTCAATGGAGGAGATTGATAGAGAAAAACTTAGACTGCATTAAAGATGGTGCGATTTTATTACGAAGAGAGAATTTACCAATTAATTGCCAAGTATCCGAGGAAATATGATCAGTAATGGCATGATCAAAATGGTGTAACCATTTTTGTTGAGCAACCGTTTGTACGGGTAATGAGGCAGATGACAAAAAATTATAAATTTTGGAGGCGACGTGACCAGATTTCATCCAGATATGAAAAAGTGAGATGGTAGAAGAGGTAGGATGAAGACGAACTTTAGCAAGGGCCACTTTAATTTTAAGAAAAGTATAGAAATCAAGATTTGTTAAAGAATGTTTTTGAGCCAAGGTGGAAAAAGGTAATGGCTCTTCAGAAGCACCATATAGATGTTTAACAAGAGAGACCCCTTTGTCTGCCCAATAGGACATGAGGTTGGGAGTAATGTTGAGTTTAATTTTGGAATTCCGCCAGATAGATGACCACCTAGTTTTATGTAAAGGGATTGCCATCTTCTTGTCTATCTTCCTGACCGCAGCAATTGTATCAATAATGATAGACCGAGAGAACAGGATATGTAAAGTAGATGCAGTGCAAAAAGAGGCAGTAGGCAAGGGGGATGCTAATTCTTGTTCTATGAGCAACCAAGAGGGAACATGAAGAGATGGAGGAGATAACCATAAAGCACCTTGAGAGGCCAAGAAGGCAGTTTGGTATTTTTCCCAATCAGGAAAATTGCAACCTCCCATATCACAAGGACGACGCAAAAATTTGTATGCAAGTCTAGCACGTTTGTCATTCCACAAAAATTTAGAAGTTAGAACATCGATTTCGCGAAAAAAGGAGTCCGATAATTTTACCGGAAGCATGGATGAAACAAAATTAATAATCGGCGTGTTCATCATTTTGAGAGTCTGGAGGCGACCCCACCATAAAATATGTTTCGGAGACCATGTATCCAAAAGACGACGCACTTTAAGGAGAGTCTGGGATTCATTATAGGCAGTGGTGGCATAGAGAGTAGAACAAAAATAAATCCCTAAGTATTTCAGGTGTGTAGACTGCCACTTAAAGCCCGCTGAGCCCATATGAGAAGGAAAACAATAGGCATTCAGAGGGAATATTTCTGTCTTATCTTTATTTAGAGTATAACCTGAAACCGAAGAGAAGAGGGAAATGGTATTTGAGATAGCAGGGATTGCCAAGGCGATATCATCTGAAAAAATAAGAACATCATCTGCGTATGCAGCAGTTTTAATACAGTGAGGCCCGAAAGAAAAACCTTTAATATCAGGGTGTAACTTAATCAATCGAAGAAGAGGATCAATAGATAATAAAAACAAAAGTGGGGATAAAGGACACCCCTGTCTAGTGCCCTGACGAAGATTGAAAAACGACGACGTAGCGCCATTAACTCTAACGTTAGCTTTAGGTTGAGAATATAAGGACATTATCATATTTATGAAAGAGTCGCCAAGGTTGTGCGCGCATAAAACAGCACGAAGAAATGGCCAAGAGACCTTGTCAAAGGCCTTTTCCGCATCAAGGGCCAAGGCCGCGGCAGGAAGTTGAGATCGCTTAGCAGCACCGAGAATATGACAGAAAGTGCGTATATTGTCTCGCGCAAGACGACCTTTTACAAAACCAGTTTGGGAAGGATGAACAAGATGAGGGATAAAGGATTCCAATCTTTCGGCCAGGATTTTAGCAAAAATCTTAGCTTCCATGTTGAGGAGAGAAATAGGACGGAAGTTTTTGGGATCCGAATGATCTTTCCCTTCTTTCGGGATCACTACTATAGTAGCTTCAGCAGCCGTACCAGAAACAGACCCATCCTTAACAAAAGAGTCAAAGACAGATTGCAATTTGGGGACAAGCGTAGGGAGAAAAGTTTTATAAAATAAAATTGGATAGCCATCAGGGCCTGGAGCCTTGCCAGAACGAGTAGCTTTAATTGCAGAAACGATTTCCTCGGGGGAAATAGGCTTATTTAAAAAAGTACGAACGTCATCAGAGACCGACTGAATCGGCACAGATTTTAAAAAATCCTGAAACTGGTCAAAAGAAGATTGATTAGAAGGAGTATACAATTTATTATAAAAGTCACGAAAAACTTCAAGTATTACCCCTGTTTGGAATTTTTTAGAACCCGTATGGTCAGTAATAGAAGAGATCTGCGAGGACTTGAAAGAGAAATCCTGAAATTTTAATGTAGCAGCTACAATCTTCCCAGCTCGATTTTTTAGCAACATCTTTTTGGATTTCTGTGCTTGTACACCAATATGGGCTCTTTTAGTAACAATAGTATTATATTTGTATTTTAGTTGTTTTATGAGCTGTAAACAAGATGAATCCTTAGATTGCCTAAAGGCGGTTTCCAGATTTTTAATTTGGGATGATAAATCTGTAAGCTCCTTTTTAATAGCAGCATTCCATTTGGACATACATGTAATGACTTGACCATGGAAAGTGCATTTAAATGAGTCCCATAGAACGATTGGGGAAGAGACAGAGCCTTCGTTTTCATGGAAAAAAGTATCTATAACTTTAGAAAATTCATCAACCTGAGAAGCATCATGTAAAACTTCGGTATTCAATCTCCATGAACGAGCGCGCGATTTAGGGGCAAAGGATGACAGCGTAAAAGTGACTGCAGCGTGATCAGAAATCAAAATAGGATGTATAAGCGGAGAAGAAGTAGATGAAACAAGAGAAGAATGAACCAGGAGATAGTCAATACGAGAGAAGGAAGAGTGAGGCGAAGAGAAGAAAGAAAAATCACTACCAGTGGGATTATGAAGACGCCATATATCTTGAAGATGACTTAAGGAACACATGTTAAGCATTTGTTTGTGAGATTTAGGAGGACGAAACTGAAATGCAGAGTTCCTATCTAAAAGAGGGTCCATCGGTAAATTAAAATCTCCGCCCACAATAAGATTGCCAGAGTGCGGGGTGTCATTTAATTTTTTGGTAACCGATTTCCAAAAGGTCGGATCGTCAACGTTAGGAGCATAGATATTCATCACATACAGATCATGCTGTCCATCCGACAACCTAGATAACAGCCAGCGACCCTCAGAATCATGATCAGACGAAAGTATAGATAAACCAGAATTTTTTGAAATTAATGTAATAACTCCATTTCGTTTACCAAGGGCATCAGAACAGCAAACATCCGAAACCCATTCTTTCCTCAAAAACAACGCTTCTCTGTTAGTGACCTTGGTCTCTTGAAAAAGAACCAGGTCAGAAGACAGAGATTTACAGTAATCTAAGACTTTCGACCTCTTCACCGGATGATTCAAACCCTTAACATTAAGGGATAATACATTTAAACCCGGAACGGAAATGCATAATAATAACGAAAAGACGACATGGATGACATAAAAAGAACCAACCACACAAATACAAGGAACCTACCAACAATCATAAGAAACACGGAGGGAGAATCCATGTGGGGAATCCAAGATAGAGAGAAAGAAAGAAAAGAAGAAAAGAGAAAAGAAAGGAGGGAAAGAAGAAGCAGGAGGGGAGGCCTAAAAAAGACCAACATCATACGAGGGAGAACGTGGAAAGGCGAGTAAGGGACCCGTACTAGGAAGAAAAGTAATTGATAACAATAGCCCCAAAACTATATCAAACTGATAGCAGTAAAATAAGAACTGGTAACAATCAAAAGTAGCAACGCAAAGCAGCGTAATGATGTAAATAGTCATAATGTAACTAAGAAATTTGTACAATCACATTTAGTTATCAAACTAGTAGTAAGAGACATATCTATAGTAATTAATACTATCAGACAAACTGATAAGAAAAACAAAAGCATGAGGTAAATCATGAACAGTAGATGAATGCATGATGCTCAATATGTATATCCTAAAAATAAATACTTAGTTAATGAACAAACAATAACTGTATATAATAGCAATATGTAGCTGAAGTGGAAAAAGCAGGAAGATATAAATATGTAAGAAAGGAAAGGCAGAAAAATAGCAAAATAGAAAGAAAAAAGAAAGATATAAATAGACACCTATCAGAAAAAGCACGGTAACTATTAAAAAGATAAGCATCAAGAAAAGAGAAAAGTGACTTGAAATAAACATTTAGAGAAAGTAAAGACAAGAAGAGCTGAAGACAATATAAAGAGCAAAAATAAACGTCATGACTGTACAAGAGGTAAGAAAATAGAAAGGAGAAATGGCAAGAAGCGGAGTAAAATAGAAGAACAAGAAACCAATAGAGACATAAGAAGGAATAATATTAGAAAGAGACCCATAGAAAAATCTAACCAGTATAAATCCAAGGAAGAAGGATAGAACAGAAAGCAGTGTGGACACAAGAAGAACAGAAAAATTCCATTACCAGTCTCGAAGGTTAAGAACGACATATAAGCACAACAGGAGAGAGGAGAGAACTAGACATACAGAAAAATACATCCAGAAGAAAGAAAGAGACAGTTCAAGTGCCCGAGGCACCAGGAGTCTGCGATGTCGCTTTCTGAATCTCCATCTCTATCTCCAACTGGTTGTCCAGGAATGTAGTTAAATCAGCCGGCTCATCGAAAATTCTAGAACATCCTTTATAAGTAATGCGGAACTTCGATGGTCCAGAAAACGAAAAGGGAATGCCCATCTCAGAAAGACGTTTCCGAAGATTAAGGAAGCCCTTTCTCCTTATGACCGTATCTCTGGCAAAGTCCTGAGAAATTGAGATTCGATGACCGTCCCAGATGACTTGTTTAGTTTTCCGCATATGAGAGAGAATCTGTTCAGTATGCTGATGTCGCAAGGGCTTAAAAATGATTGCTCTTGGCTGGGTTGCCTATTTAGACCGAAACGTTGGAACACGATGTGCTCTTTCTATCTCAAAGTCTCTGTGGAATGAGATTTGTAAGGTGTCCGGAATCCAATGAGATAAGAACTCTATCATAGATGAAGATGATTTCTCTGAATCTTCCGGCAAACCAAAAATGCGTAGGTTAGATCTGCGATTACGGTCCTCCTGCTCAGTGAGATCTCTTCGCAATGCCGCCATTGAGCGCTCCAAGTGGTTGAGGGATCTGGAATGTTTCTGCATACCATCCTCTGCACAACTAATTTGTGATTCCTTAGCAGATAAACGAAGAGAGAGGGCTTTAAAGTCATTCCTGATAGCAGACACTTCCACTTGCAGTAAATCTGTATTAGTTTTTGTTGACTGCGCAATATCATGCACTTCATTCAGGCGCGTTAATATTGTGTCCAGCGTGGAATTAGTGTCTGACTGAGCAGACTCAGGCGTAGGAGACACTGACTTAAGCCATTTCAACGACGTGCCAACATCTTTTGAGTCTTTGTTGCTCGAGGAACGACCCATATTTGCAGCCATGAAGGAGCAGCCACCAAGAAAAAATATACAACCACTTGAGGGGAAGAGGAGAGCAAAAACTGCGCAGTCTGTATCCAAAAAAAAAGATATAGCACACTGAGCTCAATGGCCGCTAATTAAGTAATAGCGGCAGACTTATATGCAGGGCAAGCAGGTAGCAGAGTAATGATATAGCTACAATTAGAGCAGGAGGGCACAGCAATGAGGTCGTAGGAAAAAGAACTACACCGGTATAAGATAACTGCACTGAGAAAAAACAGCGCGTGGGCAACTTAATTTCCAGCCAAGCAGCAATAAAATGACAGAAAAAAGGAAAAAATGTTACCAATTGTAGGCATCATAGAAGAAACATCCTGGACAGCCACCACGACCTGTAAGAATGTATCCAAAACGGCACTTCTGAGGAGAAAATGACGAGTGCGTCAGGAGCGGGAAAATGGCGGCCGTCTGTGAGGAAACGAGCGTCTTTGGGTCATGAAAGAGAAATCCCTCAGCCGGTGACCAAAACGTCAGGAAAACATCATGAAGCAGCTCCCTGCATGTTCCGCTGCTGAAGGCTGCCTTTTCCGCACACAGGGGCAGTCAAGGAACGAAGAAATTAGCCTGACGGGACACTCTCACCCCGGAGCTCAAGCGCGACACGCCATGCTGAAGCGGCGTGCAAGCCACGCCACCCTCACTATTATCTTTAAACAAATTGGGCGGTATACTATCTGGGCAGGGGCCTTATTTCTGGACAAGGCAAGAATTCCTTGTTGGATTTCATCCAATGTGAAACCCACTCAGTTACCAGTTTTAACAAATGCCCCGGGGAGTTATACCACCCACCCCACCCCCATGGTTATAAATACCCTCAAAATGAGCCACCCACTGTTTCTACGGGATATGATGTCATAAAAGCGAGCCAGGGCCATCAGAATAACAAGGCCTATTTACAACAAGGCAATTACCCCCCGTTTCAGAGGCTTGACAGAGCTCCTCCCAGGCTGACTCCTGTAAATTATGTCTACACCCTTTTTGAGCCATCTTGTAAGCCCGCCTGCAATTTCTAATCAATTGCCCGTGCCTTGGGGACTGCTTCAGGGCTGCCTTCAAATGGTGCAAAGTTCTCAAACAGGCCTCATCAAACCATTTTGCGAATTGTGACTCCAGAGTGCTAGAGGTTGTAACTGTCAAAAGTTTACAAACCGCCCTAACTATGCCTTCATAAGCTTTCAATACATCCCCCGTGTCAATATCCCGACAAACATTAGGATCATGCAGGCAGGAATAAAAAAGAGAAGTTTGAAGATGCTGAGGGTCCACCTGAGGCCAATTCTGCATTCTCCCTTTATCTGCAATGGACAAGCTTATAACGGCACCCATTGACTGTGGTTTTGGGCGCCCCAAACCATGTCCAGGGTTAGGGATAATGGATTGTGGTCGCTGAAAGGTCTCACAGTAATGTTAAAATGAGAAATGAGCAAATATAGTGGTGCTGAGACAAGGATGAAAGCAATAAGCAAGCCCCTGCCTTTATAAGATAAGCCAATTTCTCCATAGAAAAGACCAGATTATGAGTATCAGGAGCAAATTTAACTCCTTCCTCTCCTGTGAGCAAACAAAATGTAAGCCTTGGTTCAACCAACAACTACCATTGGAGGTACCCCCCTCTGGGGAAATATTACATAGGTGACAATTAAAATTGCCAGCAAAGGCGATTAGTGGTTGGTCATTACCCATTGCTGAAAAAAAACTCAAGGCGTGATCCAAACACGGGGTTCCAGAGGGCTCAGATCCAGATCGTCTTCACTTGTTATTGTAGAAATTAATTAAAACCATGGGAGAATGTCCAGGCAATGTACGTCGTACACCCTGCAGTGTACATGCTTGCCACTTAAGGTACGAGCTCTATTTTAACAAACATAATTAAGCCCCCCTTGACCCTACGAGCCATTAAAGGCACCACAGGTACAAAATAAGTTGTGAATCCCTCCAAAAAATAGCTATTATAAGTTGTCCATGTTTCTTGAAGACAGAATATGTGGAAGGATTTAACATAAAACACCCACTAAGGGTCACTAAACTTAGAAACAAGACCGGCAATATTCCAGGACAGCAATATAAGACCATTTGGTTGCTGAATTGAAGCAATATGGTGGGCGCTCAGGGTTCCTTGAGGTGTGGGATATTCAGATTGGCTAAGTCAATTGCAGGACTCAAATCCACTCAAAAGGAAAAATCTATTGGCGAAGAGTATTAGGGGGGTGGCCAAACAGCAAGATGTATATAACAAAGGAGGGTACCTGGTTTATGTGTTTCACCTCTATTTATTTTATGCAGAGAAGAAACAATGACCATTAGGTTCATATAATCCTGGTATGTGATTTACATTTTTTCATGATACATATTTATAATGGACATTCATTTCATGCCTTAGAAGCGACACAATTCACACCCAAGATTTTAAATTTGAATACATCCGTCAAGTAAATAAACAAATAACACAGTACAAGAATTTGACAAAAACATAATAAATTAAACAAAATACACAAAATTACACCAGCATAACACATTTATTGAAAAATCCCCATTTGGCCATTCAATAGGCGAAAATAAATAGCGGTGAAACACATAAACCAGGTACCCTCCTCTGTTATGTATTATTGAAATTTTGTCTATACCTGGTTTGCTCAAGACGAAAAACCCTCCATTTCACATACAAATAGCAAGATGGTCGTTAGTTGAGCAGGACCTCCTACCAGAGGGGTGAGAATGTGAAGCACTAAGTAGACTGCCTGGTCTGTAGAAAATTCCCAGGGGCAGGGCTACTATCCCTGGTGGGCCTAATGTCAATCGAGGGGGAGTGGCAAGTAGTTTGCTAGATAGTCAAAAATTAAACACCACACAGTCTCCTGCCCACAGTTTCCTATCCTTGCCTATCCAAATTACTCTTCATGCCATTACCAAAGCATCCGCAAACGATCTCTTGTAAGAGAGATCTGAGCTGATACAATGTATCACCTTATTTTTGAATTCTTGAATTGATTTCCCATTAGGGCTGGAGCAAGATGGGACATTACCTAAGACTATGACATAAGGTGCTGCTGTTGGAGGCAAATTTAGAACACATCCTGTGTTTATGGAAGACGCAGGGCACTGAACCCCCCCTAATTCAACCCGAGGACTTGGAAGGGGATCAATACTACGGGAGCTATGAGTTGCTTCCACAGGCCTCTGCTTTAAACCTGTTTGGGAGAACCCAAACACTACCCCCCCCCCCCCAGCTACCAGGGTTGCTATAGGGCACCTCTCAGGATTAAGTTCACCTATTCCCTGTAGCTATTCTTCAGTACCCTGCCTCTGGGCAAGCCCAACCACCCCCCCTTGTTCATCAAGGAAAAAAATTCAGAGACCCTATCTTCAATGTGAGAAAGTCTCAAAAGGATTGGGTCCAGCTTGTTATTCAGCAATGTCTTGAGGTCCCTAATCAGAACATTCCTGTGCGGAGTCTGTCTCCTCTCCAGATGAAATGGGAATAGGAGGGGCCACCGGCAAAAACTCTGCAGAGGTCTGCATTGATGCACAGGCCTCCCTTTTTCTTTTCCGCCTTGGACTGATGGCTAATATTGTTAGTGTTCCTGCACTCCCCCCATAGGGCCCCTATTGCGGGAAGACCCTGCCACACTGCTACAGGCGGGTAGCCCAAGGAGGGGCATGGGGGTGCCCTTGTCCAGCAACAGCCTCCTCTCAACAAGTTTGATTTCTTTGGACCTGGGTGCAGCGCTGACAGCAGAACCTCTCTTTATAATGTTGCAGGAGCCCTGCCGGGGTAAAGCTGCACCTCCTGGCGTGAGCACAGCCCCGAGCAGCTTCCTGCTGTGATCGTCACTGGGCGCCATAGTCCTTCCCCCCATTCCACACTTGACACTCACCGAACCGAGCCAACTTCCACACCTGCACCAGAGACCTCTGCTTGAACTGGAACAGCTCACTAGGAATCCTGTGCAGTGCTGGGGACCTTCCCAGTACTACAAAGGCTGAGGGAAATTCCCAGCACTGCAAAGGCTGAGACAGGCTGAATCCCAAATCACAAGCTGAAAAGGAGCATTGGGCGCCTGCAAGCCAATACACACCACACAGACAAGGGAACCTCACCGTAACTCCACTCTTCACGTGGCAGGCCACAGTTTGTCCCCAGACTGCTGAACCAAAACCAGATCAGAGCAGCCGGTTTTGCTCAGCAGATGTCGGATCACAAGCAAGTCTCAATCGGGGCCTTCAATAGCCCCCTTACGGCACAGACTCCCCTACAGGAAACACCCTTTCCTACAAAAGCTGGACAACGAACATCCTCTACAACTAAGGCCATGCAAGCCTTACAGCTCATATGTCTTAACCACGCATGTTCGTGATTAAGGGTTATGTGCTGTAGGGCTTGCAGACGGACAGAAGCAGGAAGAGATTGTGGTGAGGTAAGTGGGGTTGGGGATAGGTCAGGGTTGTTTTGTGGGTTGAGGGTGGGGCAGGGGTATGTTTCTAGGCTGGGGTGCGTCGGGATGTTTAAAGTTGGGCTGGGTTAGGGTATTTTTTTGGGCTGGAGTGTTGGGGGTTGTTTTTATGGGCTGAGGGAGAGTCGGGGTAGTTTTTTGGGCTGGGGTGGGTTGGGGTAGTTTTGAGGGCCGGGGAGTTTGGGGAAGTTTTTAATGGTTATGGGGTAGTTTAATTTTCAGGGCTTGGAGGGCTATTTTAGGGTTCCAGGTGGGGGCAGGGATTGTGATACCTCCTAGGACTTAGGTGGGCATGGTAGTTTTAAGGGCTTAGGGGGTAGTTTCACTTTCAGAGCTTGGTTGCCGTTTTAGGGTTCAGGGCGGGGTTATTTGTAGGGCTTAGTGGTAGGTTAGTATTCATGGCTTGGGTAGCCATTTTGGGGTTCAGGGCGGGGGGCCGGAATTGTGATACCTTTTAGGACTTAGGGGGCAGCGTTGTTTTTAGGGATTAGAGTGTAGTTAGATTTCAGGCTTGGGGGCCGTTTTAGGGTTCATGGCAGGGGCAGGGATCATAATACCACTTAGGACTAAGGGGGCAGGGTAATTTTTAGGGCTTAGGGGGTAATTTTTAGGGATAAGGGGAGGGTGGGTGAAAAAGTTACTAGAGCTGGAGAGTGTCGGGTAGTTTAGGAACTCAGGCAAGGGGCTAGGGTCGGGGGCGGTTAAGACTTACCTCTGAATTCTTAAACAGGGATATGTCTTTACCAAATATGCCTTAACAATGAATGAATCGTTGTAAAGGCATGCGTGGTAAAGGCATATTTGTGCTTAAGAATTTTTTTGTTTAGCCTTCGTGGAACTGGCATGCATGGTAAACGCATGCGTGGTTCCATCATACAACCCTCCCCTGCAGCTACAGGTATCGCTCGGGGATTATGGCCACCCTAGGCCTAGGTCGCAGCCACCATTTCCTTTCCATCTTGCTGCTCTGGTCTTTTCACTACTCCACTGCGTCTCAGCTCCTCCTCGTGTGTGAACAGCAGTATCAGGCGCATCATGTCACTTGGTGCATGTGTAAAATTAATCCAGTTATTTTTGTTTACAGGAAGTAATGTATTTCTTGTGGGAGGGCTGGGTTGCTGAAGAAGTTAAAAGCATAATTAGGGAGCCTTTCAAATATCTCACCAAATCGTGGTACTTAATATCGTAGGAAATATTTTTAAATATTTTCAGTGTCATATTTATCATGTATATATATAGATATAGAGGCCCCCCTCCCGGGCCAGGGACCCCCATCCCTCAGGGCATGGCCACCTTGTTGGGGACCGCAGGGGGAGCCTCTGGGCACCCGCAGTGCCTGCCATCTCCCCGCCTACTGTGGCAGCTAGCATTGCTTTTGGACAGAGAAAGCTACAAACATGCAGCTCCCTCTGTCCAAAAGCAATTATGCTCTGCTTCATGGAAGCAAGAGCATTTTACGTGCTCTAGCTTCTGTGAGGCGGACCAGAGTTTGCTATGGCTTGCCGTTGCAAACAGCAATCTCTAAGGGGTGGGCACCCCAGGACATTGCTGGAGCCGGATCTGGGGGGTGGCAGTTCACAGGGCCAATAGGACTCCTGGAGAGGGGGCACACAGCCCCCATCCCATTTTATATATAGCCACGGGGAGGTGATGGTCCCTGGGGACAGGGGCTGCAACAGACCCATTCAATGATTTGCCCCCTTAGCTTTACCCCCTAGTGACCAACTGAATGCACTGTGTGAAGATAGTGGAAACCAGCAGGTTAACAATGCTCACGGTTCGGACTCCTCAGATCCTGTCGCCGTGATCGTAGCTTCTGTATATCCTAGAGTTAAATGTGTACCCGATGATCAGAACCCCTCAGCAGGAGTGGCGACTGAGGTGGACTCGTGTGGGTCAGGGGGGAAATTTAATACCATTTCAGATGTTTCCATCGTATCGGAGGGCGAAAGTGTGGATCTTGACTGGGCGGACGATAGGCGCCTAGCCAGCTCTGCACCCATCGAAGAAGAGGAGAATAGCCTGTTACTGTCGGGGGAGAAACTATCGTTCGAAAGGCACAAAAGGTGCCTCGTCCATTTAACCCAATACCTGGACAGGTAACAAGCAATGATGGGTCACTAATATTAGACTACTCTACAACAGTTCAAGCTGGTGTGACAAATTATAGTAGAGGGGTGTCAGGTTCTATCTTTGAAGAATGTGATAATGGCAATACCCTCACTACTATATACCAAGCCATCATGTCACACCGAGAGGAGACGAAGGTGGAGAGCCTGCGTGTCCACCGCGCAGTGCGTAAACTACAGATTGCGGCGCATGGCCAAATCATGTACCGAGCTATCAGTAAGAATTGGAGAAGCTGAAGGAAGAATTTCCTCAATGGAGGATGACTTTGCATCGCAGAAGGCTGATGTCTCCGCCCTTCATTCAATTCATGATGACATAAATTGGAAATTATTTGACAATGAAAATAGGTCAAGGAGAAACAATCTGCGTATACTTGGAATTACTGAAGGATTAGAAGGGAAAGGCATCTGCCAATTTGTAATTGAATTATGTACTGAAGCCTTTCCTAAATTAACTGACTGGAAATGGGAGCTTCAGCTCCAAAGGGTTCACAGATTTCCTTTTCAGGTGCAGGGGGGCTCCATAAGGGCAGAGGCCAAGCCAAGGGCAATACTCATCTGCTTGAGCAATTTCTTACTCCGTGAGCACCTATATGATCTAGCACGGCCTGACCCCAAGCGGAAAGCTAAGGGCTGTGAGTTTTTTGTGCGCCCGGATTACTGTCAGGCCACTGTTCAAATAAGGTGGTATTTACGTCCACTCATCTCGCCATGGCAAGCGAAATGGGCGCAGGCATTTTTATTAAATCCCTCCAAGCTCAAGGTTATCTATAGAGAGAAGACCCTATTCTTTACCTCCGAGATAGCTGCAAAGGAATTCTTGGGGACACTGTAAGGGATATTGTGCTTCTGTGGTAGCACTGACAGCTTTCTCTACGATATCTTATTTTGGTGCTTATTCAGGGGGACAAGGGGGCAGGGAGGGCACTCACTCCTTTCTCTCCAACACCAATAGGGACTACTCGGTCCCTTTGCCTCATTTGGGTGGTTTCAGGGGAAGGTGGGGGGTAGGAGTAGTAGCAGAGAGGGGGGTTGGGGGGCCCTTGGGGCAAGGAACGTAAGGAACACAGTAGTGGGGTGGACGCACTTGAAAGTGAGCAAGTCATGGTCTAATAAATGTATTTCAGCTACATATTGCTTTTTTGAGTTTTTAGCGGCAGCAAGCACCATAAATATTAACATGTGGGGAAATAAATTGCAGGCTCTTTTAATTATGGTAACACAATTTTTGTTTAAAGATGGGTAAATTCACAATTTGCTCATGGAATATATGTGGTCTAAATAATAGAAAAAAAAGAGGAATTATGGCTCAGATCCTCAAAAAATGAGTGTAGAACTGGGGTGTGTGCAGGAAACACATATTGCTTGGAATAATAGGGCCTGGCTGAAAGATCTAGGTTTGGAACTTTTGTGCTGTACACGACAACAGTCGACTACAAGAGGGGTTGCCATCTTGAAGAAATACGGGTGGGGCGAGTGTAAACGTATTAAGGCAGATCAACATGGCCGGTGGGTGATTATCGAGTTGAGGATTGATAGCCTTTTAGTTACTATATGTTCATTGTACGGCCCCAACTCTGACGAACCCGATATGTTGAACGATATTAGCATCGAACTGGCCTCCTGGCCGTCCCCTTTAATCCTGTGTGGGGACTTCAATCTAAACATGCGAGGAGATGAAGAAATTTGTAGTAATCTCCGGTATGAAGGGAAAAAGAATACTCAAGACTGGAACTACTGACATTGCGCTGACCCGCACTGCAAGCAAGTTATTGGTGAAAACTGGCGAATTTTTCGTTTTTTATTAATTATAGCTAAGTCACTGTGGTCCTGTGACATTTGTACTCCCCTCACTTGCACTATAAAAAATTTATAAAATCATTTGCTGCTTAAGCGGGATTTGAACCCCTCCAGGCTCCAGAGTGATTACCGGCGCCATATTGGGTGTGGGGCTGAACTGTACACTAGTGAGCGCCATTTCCCTTCATGCTCTAGTGGCTGTCTGGCTGCTTTGCGACCACCTATTTAGGACCGTACTTTGCAGGGGCGCGAGACTCAAGACTGAAACTACTCATATCGCGCTGACCCACGCTGCGGCAAGTTATTGGTAAAAACTGGCGTATTTTCAGTTTTTTAATAATTATAGCTGTCACTGTGGTCCTGTGACATTTTTACTCCCCTCACTTGCACTATAAAAATTTTATAAAATCACCTGCTGCTTAAGCGGGATTTGATCCCCTCCAGGCTCCCGAGTGATTACCGGCGCCATATTGGATGTGGGGCTGAACTGTACTCTAGTGAGCACCATTTCACTTCACGCTCTAGTGGCTGGCTGGCTGCTTTGCGACCGCCTATTTAGGACCGTACTTTGCAGGGGCGCGAGACTCAAGACTGGAACTACTCACATCGTGCTGACCCGCGCTGCGGCAAGTTATTGGTGAAAACTGGCGAATTTTCCGTTTTTTTATAATTATAGCTATGTCACTGTGGTCCTGTGACATTTTTACTCTCCTCACTTGCACTATAAAAATTTTATAAAATCACCTGCTGCTTAAGCGGGATTTGAACCCCTCCAGGCTCCCGAGTGATTACCGGCGCCATTTTGGGTGTGGGGCTGAACTGTACACTAGTGAGTGCCATTTCCCTTCACGCTCTAGTGGCTGGCTGGCTGCTTTGCGACCGCCTATTTAGACAAGGCTATGCAAGCGCGCAGCGCACGTGCACAGCGGGTGCGCCGTTGGCGCGCCAGAGGCAAGCCCGTCTGCGCCCGTCCGCGCCACGGACGCTCCCAGCGCCAGCCATGCTGCTCGATCCTCTACAGAACTAGGATGGAGAAAATATTCCAGGGAACAGCTACTGTAAATAGGCAATAAAGTAAGTGGAGGGCACATTCAGCTTCCCCCAGGAACAGGTCAGGCCAAATATGTTCCGAACTGTGGGATGATCAACTGTAGATCCCTAGTCAAGCACCATCTTGAAGTTTGCTGCTTGATTGAAGATACAAATCTGGATGCTCTCTTTCTAACGGAGACTTGGACTAGCCCTGACTCCTCTGTAGAAATTTGATTTGCATGTCCTGAGTGCTATAAAGTTTTTCATAAACCCAGGCTTGTGGGGAGGGGAGGAGGGGTAGGGGTCATTTTTAAAGAGGATTGGAACTTTGCGCCGCTAGAGATAGATGAAGTTAAAGGAATAGAAATCCTGGGTTTTTCTGTGCAAGAGGCTAAAGGTAGGCTGCTCTCTGGAATTATCTGCTACAGACCCCCGTTACAGGACACACACTTTCCTGCACTCTTGGATATAATTACCAATCTGCGCCTAACCCATTCTAGAATGGTCATAATGGGCAATTTTAATCTATGGGATAATGGCAGTCTGGGCAGCCATCTACAAGATCTGGAAAGTTCCTGTCTGAACCTTAACCTACATCAACCGGTTCAGCAACCCACTCATCTAGGGGGGCATATGCTGGATCTTCTGTTCGCTCTGGAGACGGAGGTGTTAGAGGTATTGCCACAAACCTGGACTGATCACCATCTGATCCACTTTGGGATCAAGTTTCCCAGCCCTAGGAGCGACAACACCTGCTCTGTTACATACAGAAGGGGTAGAGAGTGGGCCGAACTGGGTAGGAACAATCTCCAGCCTCTCACTAATGTAAATCTTTTCTCCCCTTCCATCATATTAGAGCAGAATTATGAAGCTTTTTGTAGCCATATAACTAATAGTTTGGACCCCATAATTCCTATAAAGAGTTTAAAAATAGGAAGAAAACCTCAGCCCCCTGGTATAGCGAGGAATTAAGATTACTATGCTCGACCTATAAGAAAGCGGAGAGGAAATGGAGGAAGACCTACTCCGTATCAGATAAAATAGCTTTGAAGCTGGTATTAGCCACATATAAAAAGGCTATTGCTCTGTCCAAATCAAACTTCTATGCTAATTCCATTCTACAAGCCTCCAATAGTACAAAAGCTCTGTTTCAAATCGTCAAGGAACTTTCATGCCCAATAGGCACAAGCAAGAAGGTAGCTGCTTCGCAAGAACTTTGCGAGGAGATTGCTGCTCATTTTAAAGATAAAATTGTCGGAGACCTTGACCTTAAAAACAGCAGTGATATGAATAATTCCGCCCGGGGACCAGATGAAGTGGTCCGGGCAAATATCTCCCTGGACATATTTCCCGGCCTTACTGCCGACTCTTTTAAAACCTTGGCTAACAGCGGGTCCTCTGGCTCCCCACTTGATCCTCTTCCGTATAAAATCTGGAAAACTGTAGGCCAGGGAACGTTCCCCTGGTTACAACAGATTTGCAGTCAATCCTTGGAAGTGGGAGTTGTTCCAGAGGCATGGAAGTTAGCAGTAGTAACACCTCTGCTAAAAAAAACATCATTAGACCCCAATACACCAGCACATTTTAGACCTATTTCTCTCTTGCCATATCCAATTAAAATCCTGGAGAAAGTAGTCAGCAAAAGCCTCTCTTGTTATCTGGAGGACAACCATGGCACAGAGACCGCCTTGGTGACCGTACTGGACAATCTGCGGATGCGAGCCGACAATGGGAGTGACACCATTTTGGTGCTACTCGATGTTTCGGCTGCATTCGATACGGTGAGCCATGTAATATTGTTGGAAAGGCTGGAGAGTATAGGGGTGTCAGGTCAGGCTTTAAAATGGCTGAGATCTTACCTATCAGGAAGACAGCAGATGGTGAATCTGGCACCTTTCACCTCTAGTAAGTCTTCAGTGCAATATGGGGTTCCGCAGAGCTCTGCGGTAAGCCCTGTCCTGTTTAACATCTACCTTCAGCCTCTGTTCCCTATAATTAAATCTTTCGGCATTGATTTGGTCAACTATGCCGACGAC
The DNA here is from genome assembly GCF_964263255.1 of Lissotriton vulgaris. NCBI lineage: Eukaryota > Metazoa > Chordata > Amphibia > Caudata > Salamandridae > Lissotriton > Lissotriton vulgaris. Next base: position 450,926,502 of record NC_141697.1, read on the forward strand.
ACTCAACTGGTGTTCTCCCTTGAGGGGAGACAAGCAGTGTCGATGGACCTCTTCCAGGAGTGTATGCTGCAGACGGCTGGATGGCTCAGGAGTAACTCCCTACAATTTAATGGTGGGAAGACAGAGGTGGTTTACTGCCCCACGGCCAGATTGTCCCAACAGTTACCTCTGGAGTTCAGGCTTACACCTGAAGAGGAACCTCTTACTCCAGCTAAAATGGTGCGAAACTTGGGAGTCTGGGTGGACAGCAACCTTCAAATGGAATCACAGGCTAACAAGACTGTGGGGGTATGCCTTTCCTTGATGCGTATGCTACGCCAGATCCTTCCATTACTCTCTAAAGATACGCGCGCCTTGGTAGTGAGGAACATAGTGCTGAGTAGGGTGGACTACTGCAACTCCCTGTATCTGGGAGCACCGCAATACATCTTTCAGGGGTTGCAGAGAGTCCAGTCCATGGCGGCAGAGATGGTGCCTCAACAGCGCTGGCCTTGAGAGAACTTCACTGGCTGCCCATCAAGGAAAGGGTACATTTTAAATCACTTTGCATTGTATTTAGAGCTGCGCACAACTTAGGTCCTATCCCGTTACGAGAGAAATTTACTTGGTATAATCCAAAAAGGCAGCTTCGATCTTCTAGTACAGGCCTGTTGGCGACTACTAGAATTTGGCGCTCCAGGATGGGTGGGGGGCCTTTAGCGTGGTGGCCGCCCAACTATGGAATGGGCTGCCACAGAACATTAGACAGGCGAACTCGCTCACGGATTTCAGAAAGAGCCTGAAAACTTAGCTCTTCCCTAGGACTGACCTTTAATACTGCCCCTACGGTTGCTCTGGTTGCGTGTAGGTTGATTTTTCTAAGTCTGAGTGCCTGGAAACCCGTAGGGTGACAGTTGCGCTATATAAAAGCTCAATTCAATTCAATAAAGTTTTTAAAGCTACCAAAGGTCTTCTTAATGATTTTGGTCTAGTAGATGTTTGGGGCTAAAAAGACTGGGTGACGCAGGTTACACATTTTACTCTGCCCCTCATCAGAAACATGTTCGACTCAATTATTTTTTTATATCCATCGAACTATTGGCCAATGCCAGGATCGACACTCAGCCTAAAAACATATCGGATCACAATCCGATTATTTTGGAATTAGAAACAGAAATGCTGCACAGACCCTCTAAAAAACTGTGGACGTTTGTGCGTCAGTTACTAGTTGATTCTGCCTATCATGAACAAATGGCTACATGATAGCAGAGTTTTTTTAAATTAACTCTGGATCTGCCCCAGTGGGTATGTTTTGGGACGCGTTTAAGGCCGGAGTACGGGGTGAGACCCTTAGCTATTCTATTAATAAACAACGCAGATTGAGGGCAGAACAAGACGACGAGCTGAACAAATTGTGAGTTTTAGAAACTAAGTTTATGTTGGCAATCAATACCAGTCAGGAATATGATCAAATGACGACAGATTTGGCTGTTCAAAAAATGAAAGCATACCAAATCTTTGCCGCTAAGTTAGCGGCCCAGATTGCGGTACATCGTTCTGATCTTTATGAGGTGGGAGAGAACTCGGGCCGGCTACTTGCTAAGAGATTACGGCAAACAGAGGTAGCTAGGGGGGTTGACTCAATTCAGGATGAGCATGGACAAATACATACAGAACCCGCAAAAGACTTTTAATACATTTTATAGTCAGCTTTACCTAAATGAGGATACTATTGAAATAGAAGGGATTTGGGGGAATCAGGAGTTTCCTAAATTAACTCTCGATCAAAAAGAAGAGCTAGAGGCCGATATCTCATACGAGGAACTTGAGGCAGCAATATTACAATTACAATTTCAAAAAGCTTTATTCGACAGTATGTCATAAAAGCACACACACTACATATATCACAAGACAGAATAAATAGTACATAACCATACACAAGATAAAAAGTTATTAAATTCCAATGATAACTGTCGATTAAAAATAAATCAAGTTAAAATTCATATACATTCTAATAAAAATTATTCATAATAGCATCATTCATCGTACTAGCAAGCAGTGGGTGGCAGTAAAGAACGTGTACGGATAATCCAGGCCCACCTTAAAAATTTGGCTACAGCAACATCTATGCAAGGGGTACAGTCTGACTATAATATCCTGAAGGCTTCTATGTGCCGCCGGGTGCCCAGGTTTAAGCAAGTGGGTTTCAGCCATTTACGTCGTGGGCCAACATAGAGGGGGCATACAAAGAATAGGTGGGCTGTTGTCTCAACCACGTCTAAACACTTATGACATTTGTCATCAGGGGAATGCGCCGATTTGTAGGTAAAAGCTTTAACAGGAAGTGATTCTACCCTAAACTGAAAAAACAGTTTACGATCTAGTGGGTTCTCGATGATATCCCAATAAGCTTCATAAAAAGGCCGTGATTTGTAGTTTAGAAAACGGCCAGTTAAGTTAGTGTTCATGCAGGCTCTATGGGATGAAGTCAGGGCCATTTCCCACTATATGACTTTCAATTGATCTTTTGAGGGGAAGGTTGATGTGTCCTGTTCATCCCATAAAGGGGTCATATCTAGCTTTATCAAAAGCTTCCTGAGCTCTTTGAGCCAGTGGATTTTGTGAAAACGATCTACCAAGATCACATACTTCAGGGCCTGGACATAGTGTGTGATTTCAGGGGTGGTCCAGATTCGCCTCCAGTACAAAAGTGGGCGTAACCTCGCTATGTCTACAACATTTTTCCTGCCTAAGTCAAGTAAAAGCGGAATGGACGGGGTGCTTTGGGGAACACCGACTAAACTGAGTAAAGTTTTATTCTCTTCTTTTGCTAGTTGACTCAGGTTGGTTAAACCCATAACTCTGATCCATACAGGGTAGCACTTAACACTTTCATGTTGTATATCTCCAAAGCTGGGGTGATTGGCTTTGTGAGAGAGGATTTGTGTTTGGACAATGGGGCACCTGCAAGCTGGTGAAATTTTAAAGTGGCCATGTCCGTGTGACGTTTCCAATGCATGTTACTCTGGAGTAGAATACCTAGGTAGGTGAAAGCCTCCACCTGCTCTAGGGCTGTGTTGGTCAGAAAAAGTCTACCTTTAAAAGCTTTGTGCTGATTGAGGGACATGAACTTGGTTTTTGTTGTATTAATCTCAAGTCCACGCAGTTGGCAAAAGTTCCCGAAGGCGTTGACAGCCTTCTGTAGCCCGCTCGGAGTCCGTGAGATTATCAGCGTGTCGTCCGCGAACATGAGGACAGGAACGTGAACCCCAGCTATTACAGGGGCATCGGTGGGGGAGCTACAAGGATGGTCAACTATTCAGTTAATATATATAACGAAAACAGGGTGGGGGCCAAGACACAACCCTGCCGGACACCACGCTCGACAGGGAATGTGTCAGTAACCTCACCCTGTGCCCCCCATCTGATGCTAGCAAAGTTGCTCTCATGTAAGCGGACGAGGATGGTCAGTAGCTCAGGGGCCATTCCCAACTCAGCAAGAACTTTCCAGAGTTTACAGCGAGGGACCAATTCGAAAGCCGATTTCAAGTCGACAAAAACTGCGTAAAGTGAGCCTTCAGTCAAGACCACGTTCCTCCAATATAGTGTAATAAAATAGAAGACTTAGTCTATAGAGCTAGTGCAGGGGCGGAAGCCGGCTTGAAAAGGAGATAAAATATTATGTTCCTCTATCCAAGTCTGGACTTTGTTTTGTATTAGTCGCCCAATACGTTTTTGTGCTGAGTCAATAAGACTAATGGGCCTGTAATTACTTGGGAGGGATTTATCACCCTTCTTGAAAACAGGAATTATTTTGGCTCCCTTCCACGAAGATGGAATGGGACCCCCCTGGCCACTGAGTTTGCTAAAAGTGCGAAATACTGGCACCAGGACGATCTGTCACTTAAAAGGACGTCAGCCGGGATACCATCCATGCCTGGAGCTCTGCCGCCGGACACACATCTAATGCTGTACTAACATCTTTAGTAGAAAAAATCTGGATTTGATAAAAGATGGCAGGAGGTAGAGGGCCCCTTTTGGGCTTGGAATATCGAACAGAGAGGGTTATGGTCACTTTCCAACCGGGTTTTAGTGACCATATCTACTAGACAATGCCATAGTCTAATATCCACCAGGAGATAATCAATACGGCTGCTGTTCCGTCCATTGTCAAATGTGTTAGCTCCCTGCAAGTCTGAAGGGGTTCTCCCGTTTGCTGCTCTAAGGCCTCTTTCTAGGCATAAGGCTTTTAATTGATTAGCTGCAGCTGTCCATCTTTTTATAGCAGGCACTTCAAGTTTGGGGATACCCCATCTAAGATTCTGGTCTGCTGAGAGATCCTGGTCCTCTTGGCCAAGTGGTTCATAAGTGGTGTTAAAATCTCCACCCACTATCGGAAGAATCTGCTCCCGGAGAGCCTCAAGCTGATTGTTCGAGAGCGGCTATTACCTCAGAAGTATACCCCCCTGTTAACCCCTTGGCATAAACATTAAAAATAGCCACCCTTTGACCATGGGACCATTCAAGTCTAATCATCATGATGTCGTTCGCCAAGAACCCAGTTTGATGCACCTTAAATCGTAAACTCTGGCGAACCCAAATCACCAGTCCACCTGCAGGCCAGCCTTTTGATTTTTTTGTTGCGGGACATAGAAATTAAGAAATCCCACGTGGAAGACTGGGGTTATTGACCAGGACTCCTGAAAAAGGTTAATGTTGTGTTGATCTATGAAACTACACCATTCAGGGGACAAAACCTTGTTGCCAATTCCCAAAAGATTCCATGAAAGCACAGACAAGCCTTCCTTTTTTTGCAGGGTTATACTCGTATTGGGGGGACTCTCTATTCCTCCCTTCATGTCGCTCTCCCTCATTAATGTGTGCTTGACAATGTTAGACTTAGGTAACTGTAAGTTTGGCGGGGTACAAGGTCCTTTCTTTTTTTGCAGGGTTATACTCATATTAGGCGGACTCTCTGTTCCTCCCATCATATCACTCTCCCTCACTAATGTGTGCTTGACAGTGTTAGACTTAAGTGACTGTGAGTGTAGCTGGGTACTATTTGTTGTACAAGGGCCACCCTCGCTGATGGAATACAAACAGGTCACTAGGGGGGAATTAGTATCATGAGTGGTCCCAACATTGGCCAGCAAGCTTACAAAGGGACATACAGGTGTCTTGGGATCTTGACAGACAACTGTATTACCTTGTGCCCGATGGTCATTCACCTGGCCATTCCAAGGGATGTTTCCCAGAGGGTTGTTAGAGTCACCCTGTAATCAATCGCATTCTTCCATATCGGTGAGGGCCCCAAACCGGTTCCTCATACTTATTCCATCCCACAGGGATGGGGTCATCCTCCCGATTGGCATGAATGCGCGCGCTCGTTTTGGCCTAGACCTACAAGAACTCTTTACACACCAGAATTTATCGTAGAAAAATTCCAAGGTAAGTGGTATTATCACCAAGTCCCTTTGTTGGGGGGGGGGGAGTACGTTTTCTAACACATTAGTCTGCACTTATGGGCTGGAAAAGTTCATAGCTATACAATCGCCCTCAAATCTTTTCTTGTGATTGCCTAACCATGTCACCCTTCTAGCCATTATAATTTCCCTGGCTAGTTGCTGGCTACCCCTTGCAGATATCCTCATGTTATTGGTCAGCCAGTACATTGTTTTGTCAATTAAAGTGGCGGCTGTTTCCACTTCACCAGGAACCAAAGGAGGAGCATTGGCTAAAACATGTACTAACGGGAGGGCCTCAGGAATAAACTGAAATGCTGCTCTCTCTAGTGAGGGTTTGTAGGTGGCTATAGGGACAGTTGAGCTTGAAGCAAGGGTAGCAAGAGGGGCCCCTTTCTCTAGATTTACCATATCGCTGGGGTGTTTGGGGGCAGGTGATTCAAGGGCTAGGACCTTGGTGGTTAAACCCTCAGCATTAAGAGGAAGATCATGTGTAGGTTGAGATGGGGCATCAGAGTGGCCTGCCTCCTAGGAGTGGTTGACTGCCCGACAGACTCCAGGGGTACTGATGTTGGTCGTATGGAGGGGGCGTTATGCTGCAGTATTGGCCCACTATTCTGCTCCAAAGCTATCACACTATCCTCAATGGAAGTTAACCTGGACATGATGGGAGCCAGAGTAAAATCTAGTTTCTCTTTGAGAATTACCCAGAGTGAACTAGAAAAATCCTCCAGTGATGGCTGAATGTTTACGGGTAACTGGATGATTTAGTCTTTGCTTTTGGAATCCGTCCCCTCTTTTGTTGTATGGCCTTGCTAGGGGGAACCAGCCCACCAGCCCTTGTGCATCGTCTCATAGGTGGGGTAGGCGAGGGGGAAGAGCTGGATGAAGCATCTACAATGCAGTCTGGGGGAAACATTTTGGAACTGATCGTGAAAACTCGGAGAAATGTTGGGTGGTTCAACCAGGTCAATCAAGTCCCTTGGTAGACTGGGGATGGAGTCTCTAGCTGGGAGGTAAGGCCCTCTGGAATGTCATGTACCATGGCGTCAACAATATGGCCTGGGTCCAAAGAGAGCCTCCTCTCGGTCCTTTCGATTTCATCATTGAGCATGCTAGAAACTTTCACCAAGTATGAATCCAGGGTCGCTACTCCCCCGGGGGCTGCACTCTGTTTAAAGCGCCTCCGGGCATGGAAATGGCGGTGGCGTCTTCCGCCGCAAAGGAGCCTGGGGGATGTAGTCCCCCTCCACACTGCGGCCGCAAGGATGTGAAGTTACGGCGGCGGGAGGGAGACCTTGAGGACCAGCGGCAAGGCAGGGTGCTGAGGTGAGAGGTAGAATGCCCCCTCGACTGTCCTGAGTGCGCCTATTATCACTCGCGGTAGGTAAGGCGGTGGGACCAGATGGGATCCTGCTCAAATTTTTTAGAACTTTCCTATCAGCCCTAAAGGAGCAAATGCTGATGACGTTTCTGAGTGCACAAAGTGGATCAGCTCCACCATCTTGGCGGAATTCAATAATAACGCTGTTCTAAAAAAAAGATAACCCCCCTCTTCTACCATCCACTTACAGACCAATATCATTAATCAACGCCAACAGTAAAATCTATTCCAAAATTTTATCTGTCCGTTTTTTAAGGATTATCTCAACTCGGGTATCACCATTTCAGCATGGCCGGGACACGACTGACCACGTGTGGCTTATTATTTGCCTTATATATTGATTGTTTCTTATCTAAATTGAACCAGTCTACTGATATCAAACCAGTTAAAGTATGCAACATTTTATTTATTTATTATTACATTTATTAAGCGCGCAGCTACCCGGAGGTTTCCCGGCGCTAGAGCAAACTGATCAGTGAAAGGGGGGAGGAACATTAGTTGTTAAAAAGCCAGGTCTTTATTCCCTTACGGAATTTCAGAAAGCACGATTCCGTGCGCAAGGACTGAGGAAGAGAATTCCATAAGGATGGGGCCAACAGAGCAAACGAGCGGCCACCCATTTTGGCTCTGTTGAAGCGCGGAATTTTAAATTTGTTCTGCGATGAGGACCTAAGTGTACGGGGGGGAACATATTGCTGAACTAGAGCAGCAAGATAGCGCGGGGCTCTATCAGTCATGATTTTATGCATGTAGCAGAGTGCTTTAAAGTGCACTCTGCTTTCAATGCGCAACCAGTGCAGGTTCCGACTGTGGTGGGTGACCGAGGATCTGGCAGGAAGGTGACAAATCAGGCGGACTGCCATATTCTGAACCACCTGGTATTTTCTGGTTACCTCTTTGGCAGCACCTAAGAGCAGGATGTTCCCATAGTCCAGGCGTGAGATGACAAGGGCCTGGACGACTGTCCTCAAGGTGTCTGTAGGCAGCATCCATGTGATCTTTCTCAGCCACCTGATGATGGTCGTACAGGTGGCTGCAACTTTCACTACATGATGTTTGAAGGTCAGTTGGTTGTCGAAGATCACACCGAGATTGCGAGCAGACACTGAAGGAGTGGGTAGAGGACCCATCTCCGGAGGCCAATGGTGTGGGCCCCAGAGAGAGGTGTCGGGGCCAAACAGGAGCAGCTCTGTTTTATCCCCGTTAAGCTTCAGTTTGTGCTTTAACATCCAGTCCGATATATGCTTCAGTCCAATTTGGAGAGAGGAGGAAGGGGGGTTTTTATTAGTAGATAGGGAATAGATGACTTGAGTGTCATCGGCGTAGGAATAAATTGTGAGGCCAGCCTGTTCAGCCAGGAACGCAAGAGGCCTTACGTAGAGGTTGAAAAAAGGGGACTAAGGATGGAGCCCTGGGGAACACCGTGAGAGGAAGGGAAGGTGGATGAAGCAGAAGAAGAGGAAAAAACCTGAAACGTGCGATCAGACAAAAAGTTAGCAATCCAGGCCAGGGCGGTACCACCGACACCTACTGCCTCCAGGGTGGATAATAAGATGGAATGGGAGACGGTGTCAAAAGCGGCACTCAAGTCAAGCAAGATGAGTGCCACCGTCTCGCCGTTATCCACTTGGCGTCTGATGGTTTCTGACACGCCAAGGAGGGTAGTTTCCGTGGAGAAACCAGCCCTGAACCCGGATTGAGAACAATGGAGAAAATTGGTGGATTCAACAAAAGAACTAAGTAAAGAATTAACATGTTTCTCCAAAATCTTGGAGAAGCAAGAAAGCAATGAAATAGGGCGAAAGTTGGAAAGATTGTTGGGGTCAGCATTGGCCTTCTTTAATAATGGAACCACCATAGCGTGCTTCCATTCCTTAGGGACAGTCGCTTCTACCAAGGAGGCGTTGAGGACATCCAAAATAATGTGGAGTGGAGCTGGGTCGAGGGAGCACAGAACTTGAGGGGGGAGAGGGTCAAGGGGAGAGCCAGATTTGATGTTCTGGAGGTACTTTTTTAGAAGTACGGGGGAAATGGGATCCCAGGAAAGCAGTTGGGAAGTGGTAGGCAGGGAACAGAGAGGGGTATCCAGGGGAGGGTTGTCTGGATTTTGAGCAATATGAGTAGGGGTGTCAGGAGTGGAATTAAAAATGGCATAGATTTTATCTATCTTTTCTCGGAAAAAATTGGCTAGAGCATTACACTGTGCAGTGTCTAGACAGGGATCTTTAGGAACTGAGGAAGCACCTGAGAGCTCCTTAACAATTTTAAACAGGGCCTTGGGCCTGTTTTGAGCCGTAAGTATGGTGTTGTTGGCAAAGTTAGCTCTGGCGGTGTCACATGCCATGTGGTAGGATTTAAGAGCGGACTTATAGTTGGCTTTGTGCTCAGGGTTATATTTAGCACGCCAAATACGTTTTAGCTTTTTGCAGTTAGATTTTTCAAGGCGTAAGGAGTCATTGAACCAGGGAGCCGGGGGGTGATGAATTTGAGTTTTATTTTTTTGGGTAGGGAGGCAGGAGTCCAGAGCAGTAGTTAGCCATGAACTAATGGCAGGTAGCTCTTTGATCGTTATGATGGAAACAGACGGGGTGGAGTTGGCCAGAAGAGAATTTAATCTGTCTAGATCTAGTCGTTTCCAGTTCCTGCTAGCTTTGTGGGGAAGGTCTGGCCTGGGAGTATCAGCTACACAAGTTTTAATAGAAAAATTCACTAAAAAATGGTCTGACCAGAGAACAGGGGTAGAGGATTGATAAGAAATGCTCGTCAAATTGGAAATGATAGGGTCTAAAAGGTTACCGGCCTTGTGAGTAGGGTCGGAGTTAAGGAGATGCAGGTCAAGAGCTTCAAGGTCCTGTAGGAGGCGTTTAGCAATAGCGCACGAGACAGAATTAAAATGAATATTTAAATCCCCAACAATAGTAAAATTAGTGGATTGTGCTAAAAAAGGAGCAATGAGCTCGGGAAGTGCAGCAGCCCAGCCGCTCGCTGACCCCGGTGGGTGGTAAATCAGGATACCTGTAAAGGTAAATTGGGGGGAGAGAGTTAATTTAAACAGGCCCGCCTCACAGTTAGGGAAGTCAAGGTCTTCCCATTTACAGGAGAACTCTCTTTTGAAAATGACAGCAATTCCTCCGCCGTCTTTAAGCGCTCGGTTTCTCCCTACGTAGGTATATTCATTGGGGAGAGCCATGGCGATATCTGGGCCAGAGCTGTCATTAAGCCATGTTTCGGTCACGAACACGGCAGCAGGGCGATCTGACTCCAGGAGGTCAAAAATATCTCTCTTGTGTTTAGAGAGCGACCTACTGTTTATGCTAATAAAGGTCAGGTCTGATGAGGAATTGAGTGATGTGGGACGCACAGTACGCACAGGGGAGGGTAATTTCCAAAACGAGGACGACATACTGTCGGTGCATGATTCGAAGGAATTCAGGGCAAGGGAGCAGTGGGCGCAGGAAATGGGGGCATTTTGACAATTTAAAACGGTATGCGAGGGGCAGAGTGAACCCCGCAGCAGCAGGAGATCGGATCGAGAGTAAGTAAGAGGAATCTGAGCAGAAGAGCTAGGCCCTGGGCCCGTGCTGGCGCGGACGGGCGCAGACGGGCAGGACTTTGGCACGACTTCGGCGCGAAGTCGGCGCTCCCGCTGCGCTCGTCCGCTGCGCTTCCGCCATGGAGGCATTAAATACACCAAGGGAGGTAAACACTGTACCGCTAACCTGCTAATTAGGCAGCAGGGCGGAAGTGAGTATGGAGGGCGGGGGTCAAAGTGCGCTCGTGTGGCTACCGCCGCTGCAAACGGCACAAGCCGTGGCGGATCGGTGCCAGGAGCAGAGAACAGCAATTACAACACGTTGCGCCAAGGTGGCGATCAGGGAAAAGACGTAGCGCCGGAGGCGGCGATCAAATCAGGTAAGAACTGCAATTGAGAGCGGAGCGCTGAAAAGCACTCACTCTGGCAGAAGTACAATCTAAAATAGTTTTCCTTTAAAATGACAGAGCAAACGTAGCCTCAGCAGCCTCTCACGCTGACAGTTAGCTATGAACTGACCTGGATGCCGGGTTTAAGTACAGCCGCCTACTACAATCACATTGAGTACAGAGCTCTAGCCTATGGGGAAGATATTGTCATTGTCACACCTTATTTGTCTTCTGCTTCGTCAACAACTGAAGGTCTCGCATCACAGTGTGGGCTCTTGTCTGGCTACAAGTTAAATTTAACTAAAACTCAGATTCTTTGTGTTGGGGGCAGCCCCCCGGACGGTATTTCCACCGTTTCGGAAGCAACCTACTTGGGTATTAAGCTCTGCTCAACTATTAATAAGATCCCTGAAATTAACATGAACCCAGTCTTAGAAAAAGTTAATTCTACCCTAGAGCGATTAAACCATCTTCAGCTCTCGCTGCATGGGAGGTCGAATGTTTTAAAGATGCTCATGTTGCCCAAGTTTCTTTACTTGTCAGAACCGACCCACTCGAATTTCCATCAGTGTGTTTTAAAAGACTTGAGAATATCATCTCTAGATTTTTATGGGACTACAAAAGGCACAGAAGGGCATATAAAAAGATGGTGCTCCCTAGAACCTGCGGGGGTTGGGGGATCCCGCATTTTTTGTTTTATTATTGGGCGGCAGTTTTGCAATTTATTTCCCCTTTGGTTGTTGGAGAGAGTGCTAGGCCTCTGCCATGCCATAGCCCTTCAATATATGAATTAGGGCTTGGTGAAGAGGCCAATAGTTGTTTGGTACAATTTTTGGAAACCAGCTATTTTTAAAAAACTAAGTTTAAAATTCATAAGGCTGCCTATGTGGTCTAGAGGCCGGCCAAGCGGCATCTAGGTTTGTTCAATATAAACGCTTACAACCCTTTTGAAGCCACAGGTGTACTTCCTCTTATTTTTCGAGATCAAACCATTGCTAAGTGGCGGCAGAAGGGGATTTGCCGTTTAGGAGATCTTTGTCTAGATGGCCAATTTCCATCCTTTACAGATCTACAATTACAATATGGTTTACCAAAACATGATTTTTCTAAATACTTGCAAATTTGTAGTTTTTTGAGTTCGTTAGGCCCGACTGCTATGTTACAGCTTAGAAAATTTTCTTTAATAGAGTCGATGGTGAAAAGGATGCCCATTGGTTTTTCTGTTCTAATTTGTTAAAGCTATTACCAGATGATCTACAGCAATGTCAAGAAAAATGGGCAAGGAATCTAAATATTGAGGGAATTGATTTAAACACCTCTATTGTATTGGCAAATGAAGTCTTGTTGACATGCAGGATGCGGGCATAACATTACATGGTCATTTATGATTTAAACTATACCCCTGGTAACATTTCTAAATGGGGCACAGGAGCTGGAACGAAATGTAATGGGTGTGGTGCTTTTGCCGCAGATGCTGTGCATATGTTCTATTCATGTTCTAAATTGGTGGACTTCTTATCCTCGATTCAATGTTTTCTTGCAGTAATATTGGGATCACCAGTGTGTTTTACAGGGAAGCTGGTATTGATAGGAGTTAAATCCGAGTCTGATGCACAAATAAGATCCAAATCTATAACCTCTTTTCTGTTTATCTGTATGGCGATTCTGTGCCCTTGTATCACTGAGGATTGGATTTCTCCTGATCCTCCGCTATTACCTCTTGGAGGGCTAGGCTGCTGGCGATGTATAATCTTGAATCTGCAATTTATAAGACCAAGAGGAACAGGAAGAGAGTAAGGGGAACGAAAATCTGGGCTCCTGTGGCAGAATGGATTTAAGAGCCTGTGAATTAGTGTATATTTTGGTCGAAGCCTTTGGTTGAGTGTCCTCTATTTGTATGATTTCTCTCATTTCTCTCCTTGCTCGTGCTCGCATTGCCAATTTTTTTATTTTTCCCTAACACACTTTCTTGATTTGATGTAGTGTCTTGATCATGTTTCCACTTACCCACTGCTGTATATGTCTGAAGTATGTTATGTTAAGATTTTGTTGAAGCGCAACAGCTGCCCCAGCAACGGGGCGTCCCAGCGCTGAAAACCATAGCAAACCTACTGAGAAGGAGGGGGGGGGTCAGGGGTCTAGGACCGTGGGAACAGGTGGGTTTTTATTGCTTTGCGAAAAGCAGAAAGATTTTCAAGCCGACGGATGTTCGGGGGAAGGGAGTTCCAAAGTTTAGCTCCCAGGGCTCTGAAGGAGCGACCCCCGATACGGCAGAGTTTTGTGCGGGGAACCACTACTAGATGTTGACCTAGGGAGCGCAGGTTGCGCTGGGGGGAGTAGAGTGTAAGAAGCGGGCGGAGAAGTTCAGGGCCATCCGTTTTAAGAATTTTGAAGGCAGTGGTAAGGGCCTTAAATTGGATTCGTGCTTCCACTGGGAGCCAGTGGAGTCTTCGTATGGTGGCTCTAACAGAGCATCTCCTGGGAAGACCAACTATAGCTCGGGCCGCAGAATTCTGAATACGCTGCAGCCTAGTTGTCTCTGCTTTGTTGGCGCCTAGCAAAAGAACGCTAGCATAGTCCAGGCGGGAGAGGATGATGGATTGGACTATGAGCTGCCGTGTTTTGGGGTCAAAGAACCCAAGGATAGGGTTAAGGCTTCTTAGTAGGCCAATGCACGTAGCTGCTACTTTTTTGGTATGAGTTTGGTACCTCAGCGAGGAGTCCAACCAGACTCCAAGGTTTTTTACCAGGGGTTTAGACTGGGGAGTGGGGCCGAGCGAGGATGGCCACCAATGGTCATTCCAGCAGCTGGTGTTCTTACCGAGGAGCAGCACCTCAGTTTTCCCTGCATTGAGTTGTAAACAGTTGCCTGTCATCCAGCGGGCAACTGCAGCAAGTCCATCCCTGAATCTCATGGCAGAGGCTGAGGGGGCCTCCGTAAGAGTGATTACTAGCTGTGTGTCGTCGGCATACGACACCAGCGTGAGGCCCCATTCTCTGGCCACTGCCGCGAGAGGCTGCACATACAAGTTAAAAAGAGATGGACTAAGAGCCAATCCCTGCGGACCTCCTTGGCTGATAAGGTGAAATTGGGAGGTAAACGGGGGTGCTGAGACACGGAAGGATCTGCCCGTCAGGAATGAGCGGAACCATTCCAGGGCCAGGTCACTGATCCCTATGTCTTCCAGGCGGCTCAGCAGGATGTTATGAGAAACCGTATCAAAGGCTGCGCTGAGATCGAGTAATATCAGCGCAGCACTTTGACCGGCATCTAGTACCTTCCGGAGATGTTCGGTGGTGGATAGAAGGGCGGACTCCGTACTGTGCCCTGGCCGGAACCCATGTTGGGAGGGGTCCAAGATGTTGTTTTGGGCCATATGGTCTGAGAGAACTGCGTTGGCATGAGCCTCTGCCAGTTTGGACACCCAAGGTAACAGTGAGATGGGCCTATAGTTCTCTGGTTTTGTGGGGTCCAAGGTCGGTTTTTTGATAATAGGGGTAACCCATGCCTGTTTCCAGCAGGTAGGGACCGTTGCCGAGGAGAAGGAGAGGTTGAGGAGTGTGGCCAAAGATGGGAGAAAAAAGTCCAAAGCCTGTAGAAATTGGGCCGGTCTCATGGGATCTGAAGGGGCGCCTGATTTCACCCTTCTGGAGAGTTTGACAAGATCTCCATGCGAAATAGCAGGCAGACAAGTAAGTCTGGTGCCTTTAAAAGAAACATCTGTGGATTTAGTGTGATCAGGGGGATTCTGTGGAAAGGTGTTGTAAATTTTCCTCACCTTTTCAATAAAGAAGGTGGCTAGGTCCTCACACTGCTGCGTCGAGGAAATGTATGAGACAGGATTGCCACCGTTTTGCAGTTTTTGGACCAGTTTAAAGATGGTTTTCGTGGGGTTAGAGCTAGTATTGATTTCCTTAGCATAGAATGATGCACGGGTCTTACGTATAGCTTTGTGATATAATTTCAGTTTGGACAGGTAGAAGGCTTTATTATTGTCCATATAGTCCTTTCTCCAATTACGCTCTGCTACCTTGCATTCCTTTCTATGCATCTTTAAATTCTCATCATACCATGGGTTAGAGGGAGTGCTGCGTCCTCTCGTCCATTTAGCAGGTATGAGGGCATCAAGTCCTTTGGTGATCCAATCCTGGAAAGAGGCATAGGACGTATTGATATCCTCAGTGGTTGCGAGGGTAGGTTCACCTAAAATAGCAAAGAGAGCCTGATATTGTAGCTTATGCCAGGGTCGTTTAAGACGGGAGGGTGGTGTATCCTTGTTGTGTTGGATATCAGCCGGTATCGTAAATTTAACAAGGAAGTGATCAGTCCAGCCCATGGGTTTCGGTGAGTCGGCTCTGGCTTCCAGGATATTCGTAAAGACAGGGTCAAGTAAATGACCCGCAGAGTGAGTGGGGGACTGAATAAGAGGGGTCAGTTGTACGGCAGTTAGATCAGCTACCAGGTTACTGATAGTGGGATCCGGGGTGGAATCAAAATGGAGATTGAGGTCTCCCAAGATAGTGAAATTAGCAGAGCTCATGACCAAAGCGTGGGTCACCTCCAGGAGTTCCTCCGTGAATTTAGAGGAGGGCCCCGGGGGTCGATAGATAAAAAGACCTGAGAGGGCAAAGTGGGGGCTGGTGGAGATTTTGAAACGGGCGGACTCGCATCCTGTGATGACTTCCTTCAGAAAGGAGCATGAGTATGTCGTTCTATGAATAACGGCAATACCACCTCCCCTAGAGTCCCTGTTGATGGAGGTCATAGAAAATCCATCCGGCAGCGTGAGATTAGGAATGCTGGTTAGTTCATCCCTAAGCCATGTTTCGCATAGGAACAATATATCTGGGTTTTCGTCGTTCAATAGGGTGTTAACCTCGGGGTGGTGCTTTACCAGTGACCTAACGTTGAGTTGAAGGATCGTGAGAGGGGTATGATTTATCATGCTGGCTTTGTGCTGAGGTAATCTCGGTTTAGTTGCGACGAAGTTACAGGATTTGCAATATAAATCAGTCTGGCCGATGCAGCCCACTAGCTTGTCACAGCGTTGGTCTGGGTTCAATGTGAGGAGGCAGTTTCTATCATAATGGTATGCTCTCCGTGCGGTTGGGACAGGGGGACTGGCGAGAGGCGATGACTTGGCGAGGACGGGCGAAGACGGGCTTGCCTTAGGCGCGCCCGCTGCGCCCGTCCGCTGCGCGTACGGTGAATACACATGATTTATAGAGGGAGGGGGAGGGGGGGCGTGATTATTCCTTGCATAAAATAAATTTAAAAAAAAGTGAATAAATACTTTTAAGAATTTAAAGAAATATATTTTTTAAATAGACACACACTTTCGATACTTGATATGTGTTGCGCATATTAGAAAACGGGGTGCTTCAATGTAACAATGGCAACAATGGCAAAACAAAAACAATTCCATCCAACTGAACAAGCTCAGAGATGCACAACACTTGCACTACCATAGCGCAAGGTTAGACAGCAGCTTCAAGGAGACAAAAAGCAGTTACTTTCTAAATTCTAAAATTCTTTTTTAATTGTATAGGAACACCGCAAGAACTTTGCGTCGGAGCCCCGAAAATGTCTCCACCATTTCTGGAGAAAAGCGATTGGGCAGTAAGCCATGACTACTTCTTTTTAGATCTACGAGGGGGGTTCAACCCGGGAAATCCACATGGGACCTGGGTACTATACGGTGTAGGAAAGAAGGGTCCCAGTAGAGCTGCTATATATTTTGCTTGCATTTATTATAGAAAATTCAGACAAAAATAGCATACAGTGTCAATTTATCACAATGCATGATCCATATCATTTGGTCAAATAAAAGTGCCCCAAGAAAGGAAAGGGAGGGGGGATAACTTGATGCTGTGCAGGAAACAGGACAGTGAGGGAATAAAGTTCGTGACAAACTTATATATTGCAAAATTAATTTTGAATGCAATACAATTTACAGGCTTCAGATCCCTGAGCCAGAGAAGTTGGGGGATTATAATATATCCCAAAAGGTAAGGACTATTTCTGTTGACACCGAAAGGTTCAAAATTATGGGGGAGTGTCAACCGAACAGAACATAAAAGTAGCCGTCGACGTTTCGACCCCACGCTACATCTGTAGGCGTTTGTCTAGCCTTACATCGGGGTCTTCATCAGGACAAGGTAGTCAAAGGAGCACTACAGTATCTCTATTATTACCCACAATTAGAATGACAACGAGGCGTCACTGTGGGTCGCCTTCGGTATGCTGCATCTCTTGTCTCTTGATACACAGGGTTGAGGTCAGCAACCTTTTGCAAATTGGGAAGGCACGTGGCTCACAAAGAGGAAACGGACCCGCATTAATCTAGAGAGCCCAAAAGGGTAGAGGTGTCCTTAGTACAGTACTCGGCGGGGCGTTGTAGCGATCTGGGCAAGTGCGCCGCGTCTTAATTCTCACGATCACGGAGCCCCCAGTCGCCGCTTTCCGCGTTTGCTGAAGCATAAGGTAGGTCTGATACTGCTTCTTTCTATCATAAAGTATAAAACTGCTAGGTTTCTATATAGCGCCTAACAATGGCAGCTAAATCTGGATCTAAGCCACTCATAGTTTGTACTTATAAGAGATTTAGACAAAGGAGACTCCTTCTGGATGATTAGAGCAGGGTGAGTCCCCTTCCTTCTATACATCGGATGGAGAACACTCTGCCATTTGCACAGGACCCCTTCCCAGTCCTCCTAAGGTACAATTACGAGTGGTCAATACATTCTGGTGGGCCCCATAACAAATATTACATCAGGGGCGGCCTTAGGCATGTGCAAGCTGTGCACCTGCACAGGGCCACCAAATCCCAGGGGCCACCACGCCAATATATATCCTTAATATAATAATCCTCTGAGGATGGATACATATTTGTGTGGCGGCCCCTGGCAGGGATTTGGTGGCCTCCGGCTTTGTTCCACTTCCAAACACCCTGACCTCCCTCTTCACTGGCCTCTGCGCGCCGCCCCACCCAAACCCCCTCTTCCGGGGCCTCCTACCTACACTCCCTGCCCAGGGCCCCCATGAGCCTAGAGCCACACCTGAATACATTATCCCTAATGAGTGTCATGCCACCAGGAGAATAAATCTGGTAAAAGGAGAAGTCTCCAGGTAGTCCCATGTGTAATGACCCAAAATATGTAATCCAGTTATTTCTCCCCTCCAAGAATTACTGGACCCAAGTAATGGCTCGAAAGTTTCAGCAAGGGCCACACGAGCAATCGACAAAACAATGGAAATCAATTCAGATTGTAGCCAGCATTATTCTTTTATTCTTTTAAAATCGGGAAACTTTCAGAATCTTTTTACAATGTTAATCAGATCACAAGTAACATGCTCCTGCATCTGTTACTTGTGCATAAACCCATTATGTTTTATTGCCACTGAAGAGCAAAACAGCATCACAGGTTAAATATAACTAAATGTCACGTTTGGCATGAACAGCATTAGCTGTACACAATCAAATGTGCCGCATTGTGCACAATATAAATACAAACATATGTGCCCTATGAATATATTAATAAACCAGATGCAGCAAATTACCTGGCATAATGTTTGACAATTCCCTTTCCAACTAATGATTCTTTTGAAATTAGTCTCCGATGTTTTAGAGATTCGCAGACATTTCCAGTGTCTTTCTTTGCTTTAAATAAACTATTTGATAGGCTTTTTTTCTCATGTTTTGCATTTTTCTTATTTGACACGGTGGAACTGAACAACCTTAGCCAAATATTTGTTTCCCAAAGAGGAGAGGAAAAAGTACATAATTTTTCTGCTAAGAAAGCTAACTACAGAAATCATATTGAATAGGTGGTATCTGGATCGCATGGAAGGTTGTGTTTCATGTTGTTACCTCACTGCAATTTAAGATGCTTTTGTTTTAAGTTGTATTATGTATAAAATGTTTTATATATATTAAACATAATGCTCAGTGTAGGGCTGGCTGCCGGACCTGGTCTGTGGCACGACCTTGTGTCCACCTCCCTTGGGCTGGTCGACCCCCGCCGTTCATGTGCATTCGTGTGTGTGTGTGGGGGGGGGGGGGGGGTTGAATGTTTGGGTGAAGTTGTGTGTGTCCAGGAGTTAGGTGTGGGCGGGCGTTTGGCGTTTGATCAACAGACAGACCCACAAATCTCCACCCTACAGCCATTATGTGCAGCATCACGGTACAGCAATACTTCTTCAAAACAAGCATTGGCATAGCCAACAGGTCTCACCTTTGAGACCTTATGTGTTTAGCCATGCAACTGTTGATGTTGCACCAAGGATATTGTGCTGCATAATTTAATACTTATAAGGTCCCAAAGGCGAAACTTATTGGCTATGCCAATGGTTGTCTGTTTTGAGAACTGGTCACCCTAAATTCCTATCCATATTTATAGTACCCCAATCTGCACGTCTTTGAGAGGCCGGCCTCTCTTTTACATGTCACACCCCCTGACTGACGCTGGTCCTTGATTTTTTACCAATAGAACATGTAGCCGTGCACTTTGTTCAGATTTGTGAGTTTGACAAAAAGCCATCTTTTACAGATCTCCTCAGCTGGCACGTCAGCTGGACACAACACCTAAGAAATTACCTGCTGAACAGGAGACGACACCAGAGATTGGCGTCGAGTTTGCACACAACACGTTAGAGGCAGCCTTCAGAAGTGCACACAGAATGCCAGGGGTGCCTTTAATACTGGACACAGCACTTTCGATGAGGCCACGAGAGCTGGAGGACAATCCAGACGAAGGCCCCAGAGGTGGTGGGCGCTCAGACCGGGTCTCTAGAGGAGGCCGTGCCTGTGATATGTGACAGGCACACACGCTGTATTTGCTAACAATTGTGTGTGTCCCTCCACAACTTCCCTATAGCCTCCGTGCATTGTTTATCCGCTTTACATTCATTTATGAGAACCCCAAGATGCTTAAGGACAAGAGTTTTTCACTGATGCTGCTGGTGCTGAGCTTGGGGAGAAGGAGGGCATCTGTGGGTTTGTTTTTTCCTTTCCTAGCTGACATCCTCTTTGTCTCTGTGACTTAAATTTAGTGCTACCATGGCCCTGCAGTAATCCTTCAGCCCCTCTGGCATGCTTCCGTAGCAGGTACTTACCCTTGCTTTCCAGAGGGAAGCTTCAGAACCGGACACAACACTGCTGCACCATCATAGAAGTACAATACTCGGGGCAAGGCCTTCCCAGTAATGTTTACCCAATCTCCATTTCCTGATTATTCAGTGTCTCCCTTTGAAGCCCTACATTCTTCTCCCCTCGGTTCGCGTCATAGTGTTACCCGCATTGAAGACCTCGTGATGCTGCTCACGAGGGTTGCTGCGCACAAGGGATGCTGTCATGCTGCCTGCGCTGTTCACGGAGCTGGAGCACATGGGCGCTAAGAGACAAAATCAATATTGCTCATGCCCAGCTCAGTCACGGATGAAATTTACAACAGTCTTTAAGATTTCTGGGACAGAGTTGCATCTCTTAACTCTGTCCGTTCCCTACCTAATCTGCTTGCTTCTGTTTGTGGAGTGATTATGTATAAACGTGCTTTAAGAAGTCTTACTTTTTTTTCAGTGCCTTAACAGACAATTTAATACATCCCATGGAAAAAAAGTAGCTAACCAGCAGGACAAAGATCACGCTAAAGGTAACTTGCTACGTATTACAACTCCTAGTTCCAAACTAGCATATCTCTACCTGTAAAATAAACACTTGCTAATAACACACGGAGAGTCTCTTTATCTCTTTGTGTGTTAGTGAATAACCTTTGGCAAGAGCTCCCTCTAGTGTCCGCAACTTAAACGTACCATCAAGCAGATAAACAAATTAGATTTAAGGACAGTACTAGACAAGTCATGGTACTCTCGTATCAGAGAGGAGGGGGCCTGCACGATTCCCTCGCGGGAGCAGGCAGCAAGGCGCAATAATTGATACCATATGGCGCCAGCAAGGAACCGCAAGGAAATAGCCGTACGCGCACGTGTTTCCATTGAAGGCAATTGAACACGTGCACGTTGTAGCCTGAAAAAGGCAATTGATGGCTACAGGTCTCTTTCCTATGCAGCGCATGCGCGCTGCGTAGGCGAGACCTAAAAAACAGAGGGGCCTTGCGGAGCTCTGTGTACTTCAACGGTTCCGTGGCTCCACAAAAAAAAATTCATTTGACCCCGGGGTCATGGTACTTCCACACTGCCCCTTTGTTCATTTTTTGTTATTTAGAACATAAGGATCGAGTCTCTGAGTCCTAAAATGGCATCTGTAAAAGTTTCTTCATGTTGTAGACAATGAGATTGCATGGTTTGAGCTTGCAGTACTGCGGTACTCCGTGAAATAAAGTTTCTGCAATTTGAATATCTGGGAATTTCAAACTTTAATTTCTCAAAAATAATTAAACTGGTTTACACCAAGTCACCAGAAGCTCGCTGTCTGGATCAAAAACAAGTTTTCTTGCACAATTGGTGCAATTTTGTTCAGTCATTTTGACTGTATCTGGTTCTAAAGTTCCAATGAGAAATTGCATGGGGCATACAGATTTGGTACCGCTTCAACTCAGTCCTCGCTTGACAGACCATCAAAAAACGTTCCAAGAAGGAACTGAGGTGAATGAACCTTTTTCTTTTGGATAGATTTGTTAACATTTAGCAAATGGGGGAGGAGCCTGATTCCCTAGTAAGATAGCAGCTCCTTAGAAGAGCTCCTGCTGGCATGGGGATGTCAGGCTCACATCTGCCTTGTTAGAGGGATACCACTACATATATATAATACATATTTAAATATTTATCCAAACTAAGCATGGGCGGAAAATCCGTTCCGCCCGCGGATTTTGCGGATTTTCGGTAAATTCGCGATCCGCGAACGCTCGCGAATTTACCGAAAATCCTCAAATTCACACGCAGCAAATTTTTCTTGGTGATACAATTTTGCGGCGTGCGGCGTAAGTTCGCAATTGCGAACATGTAGGTGCGACGGGCAGCAACAATCTCGCACTCGCGAAATTACAAAATTTGCAATTCTGCACAAGAAATCCACTAGCAAGCAGCATAGACCTTCTGAAAATGACGATTTTTATCAGAATAACTCCTCAGGTTGACATTTGCCTGCACTCTTTTTGATTTGAGGCCTTTTGACTTTCTTTGGATCACTTTTGGATTAGAAATCAACTTTCACAAGTAAGTTTGTTTGGGGCATTACAGTTGCTGTAATGCTGTTCTGCAGAAAAACGAGTTTTGCAAAAGTGAAAGCATTCAGCAGGTGCAAAAGTTCAAACTCATCATTAGTAACCATTCCCTGTAGTGCTTCCTGACTGGGGCCCCTCCAGAGTTCAGTTGCTAGTTGCAACAATTGTATGACCCTGCTCTGACCCTCACAGCAGGCTCATAGAATAGCTACAAGTAGGACACAAAGGTCCTGGAAAAAAAAATTGCACTGCAACAGAAAGCAAATTACAGATAAGGAAGCAGGTGCCAGACTGGAATTTTAAAACAGTGACACATTAATAAATCAATCCCAAATTAATTCATGTCAGTTGAAGCAGGGCAGGTGTGCTTGCTTTTTTCCCCCATAATCTACAGTGGTGATGAACCAGAGGGTGGCATTGATGTACCAGAGGGTGGCATGGGTGAAACAGAGGGTGGCAGTGGTGAAACAGAGGATGCTGGGAACCTGTGATGATGAACCAGACGTAGAAACAACATAATCGCGACCGTTGCGAGTGATAATGAACCTGAGGGTGGCATTGATGTACCAGAGGGTGGCATGGGTGAAACAGAGGGTGGCAGTGGTGAAACAGAGGGTGCTGGGAACCTGTGATGATGAACCAGACGTAGAAACAACATAATCGCGACCGTTGCGAGCCGACATGTAAGTTTGCAATTGCGAACTGGTACAAAACCCTCGAGAACTGGCAGAAATCCTTGCGAACACGAAAAAAAAATCCGCAAATTCGCGGATTTTGCGGATTGCGAGTTCGCAAATCCGCAAAATTCGCGAACGCCAGATTCGCAAAATTCGCCCATGCTTAATCCAAACCACATTCACTGGATGATGTCAGAATTGATGTCATCAGTGATGTCATTTGAGATCTCATCAGTGATGTCATCAATGATGTCACTGACCATGCCATGAATTATGTAATATGTGACATCATCACCAGTGGATTGCGGGCGCGAGAGTTACAGTTAGTACAACTAACTATAACAGAGGAATTTCAATGGTTTTGTATGAGTGAAATGTCCAGTTAACTATAACATTCCTAAAACCTATTGTTTTTTCAGTGAATTTCTAATGTTTTTTAAATGCTAATTCCTAACTATAACCTACCAGAAACCTATGTTTTTTTCAGTGAATTTCAAAGGTTTTTTAAAGGATAATTCCTAACTATAACCTGCTTGAAACCTATGTTTTTTTCAGTGAATTTCAAAGGTTTTAAAATGACAATTTCTACTTATTATGTTGACCACTTCCCTAATTTTTCACCCACAAACCAAATCTGCAATGCTACGTAAAAAATCAGGCAATAATTCAACTTACCACTAACAAATTATCATCAACATTTAACAACTGTAAGAACGTCGAACATGTACTACGTGAATTACATCGAACTCACACCCATGTTTAAAGAGCAACATGTCTTAGAGATTATAATTATACACTTCCGACACCCAACAAAATCACAATACTCAGCGCCACTACCACTACAACCACCCCCAAGGACCCCTCCCCTCTACTACCTCAGAAGCAAAGCAAAACAGGACAACGGACCTTTCCAAAATAATATATCCCCTCAACAGCACACTAGCTCAATCTACAATGATGTTGCAACCAAGTATGTATAAGGGAAAAAACTCGAACATCAACAATAATGTATACAACGCTAAGACTACCGGTGAAATACTATACACAATTCATTATAGAAATCAAAAACTTTTCAGTGTGTACATATACCATTGATATGTGTAGTGTACTGAATAGTGGATGCAAGCATATCATCTCAGACACTAGGGAATATTTCAGTCATGTAGCTGTGTTCACCCCCCCCTCATTTGAAACAGAAGCGGAGTGAGCTAGTCCAACGTAAACAACGTCAACGTACAAATATAAATAATTAAAAGAGAAGAGACTACGGAGCAGGGAAGGTCCCCACCCTGCCACGTGGCTGCCACCATGACCACGTGCCTCCTTCATACAGGCTGATTGCGTAATCAGCGCCACAGCACCGCAGATTTATGTCTGTATCGACTCGTGGTTTCCATTGACACTGTAGACCGCAGGGTCCACAACTTGAATTCAACTTTGGATCTAAATTTGTCTTCAGTATCTGTGCTGAGAAGTGCCTACAATCTATTCTGCGGTCAGTAGAGTTGACAATTTGATACCAGTTGAATTCAGCTTTGCATCAACACTACAGACAGCATTGGATACAGCCTTGCTTTATGTAATGTAACAAACAACAGGAGCGTAACCCATCACCCGTGTTGGGATTGGGGTCAGAAGTAATATAAACAACAGATATCCCATCTGGTATCATTCATAGGCAAATATTAAGAATATGCAAGCAACATTATCCTCTGGTGCTTCTTTATGCACTTCTCTTACTTATTTTTGCACCTCTCTTGTGTCTTTCTGCACCCCTGTTGCATCTTTCTGTACCTCTGTGGTTCTTTCTGCACTTCTCTCGATCTTTCTGCACCGTTTTTGTGCCTCTTTCAGCACCTCTGTTGCCTCTTTCTGCATTTCTCTTGCTTCTTTCTACACCTCTGTTGCTTCTTTCAGCAACTCTTTTGCCTCTTTCTGCACTTCTCTTGCTTCTTTCTATACCTTTCTTTCTGTACCTCTCTTGCCTCTTTCTGCACCTCTCCTACTTCTTTCTGTACCCTTCTTGCCTCTTGTTGCACCTCGGTTGGTTCTTTCTGCACTGCTTTTGCTTCTTTCTGCATCTCACTGGCCTCTTTCTGCACTTCTCTTGCTTCTTTCGACACCTCTGTTCATTCGTTCAGCAATTCTCTTGCCTCTTTCTGCACTTCACTTACTTCCTTCTGTACCTCTCTTGCCTGTTTAGGACCTCTGTTGCTTCTTTCTACACTTCTCTTGCCTCTTTCTGCACCTGTGACTTAGAGGTAGTTGTAATCTCCCAGCCCTAATATGTACTAGGGTCTTACAGGGGAAGTCATGTAAATCACAGGGGTACCCCAACCCATAGTGTACCCTAGTGTATGTAGGTGTTTTTACAGTATTATTAGTGGCTTTCAGCATAGCACTGGCTCTGGGCTTGGTTAGTCAGAGTCAGTTACCACCACTAACAGTCAGCAAAAATGTGGGGTCACAGGATGACTTTGCAATAATGCCTCTTTATGCATCTATGTTGGTTCTTTCTGCATGTCTCTTGCTTCTTTCTGCACATTGTTTTGTCTTTCTGGACTTCTGTTGCCTCTTTCTGCAGATTTGTTGCTTTTTCTGTGCTTTTTTCCATTTTTTTGCACATGTCCTACCTCTATAGGCATAGTTAAAATTAGCATTTAAAAAGCCTTTGAAATTCACTGAAAAAAACATACGTTTCAGGGAAGTACTAGTAAGGAATTAGCATTTAAAAACCTTAGAAATTCACTGAAAAAAACATAGGCTTGAGGGACGTTATATATTTAGAAATTAGCATTTAAAAAAACCTTTGAAATTCACTGAAAAAGCATAGGTTTCACTGACGTTATAGTTAAAAATTAGCATTAAAAAACTTTAAAATTCACTGAAAAATACATAGGTTTCATGGACTTTTGCACCTGCTGAGTGCTTTCAGTTTTGCAAAAATCGTTTTTCTGCAATTTTGCGGGATTCGCGGGGCGCGAATTTGTGCGAGATCGAATTCGGAAGCCGCGAATTTGTGCGAATATGCAATTTGTTTTTTTGCGGTGTGTTAATTCGCGTGTTTTTTTGTGTTTTCGCGAGCCGCTTATAGCGCAACGACGCGAAGGTACCCTAGCGGTCGTACATGGGCCCGCCCATCTTGTTTGGGTGGCGTATTTCCGTTTCCGGGCGCTATGTGTAATCTCGCAAAGTGTGCGGCTCACTAGTACAAGTTTGCGTGTGATCGCGGGGGAAATCTCACGGGAACTTACCCACGCGGTTGTGAACGGGCGCGGCCATCTTGTTTTTCATTCATTGCTATGGTTCTGGGCATGCTTTCTGTTTTTTTAATCTATTTTACTTATTATCTATCCCTCTATTTTTCTAGCTCTATATTTTTGTGTTTTCTGCTACTTTTGGTTAATTTTAAACTACTTTTTTAAACTCTTTTCTTTTCTTCTTCCCTATTCTATTTCTTGTTTATTATTTACCTTCTTTATGCCCAGACCATGGTAAAGGGAGTCAGGAAGCAGCCCGAGAAGGGGAAGGGTCCCGCACCCCGTGCCCGGCTCCCATGCGGGCATTTGAGGGGGAGCTAGTGATGCCACAGGAGATCTTTAGCACGGAGGAGGTGGCCGCACTAGTGTACTATGTACAGCGCCGCCTCCCCAGGACCATCGCGGCAGGCGGCAAGATCGCAAGCGGCTACGGGCTCCGGGAGCACCGGAAGCGGTGAAGGGAAGGTGTGCCGGGCCATGTATGAACACTCTCGGGTCCGGCGCACCTACCACCAGGCCACCCACCGATGGACGGATCTCTTGGACCGGGAACGCGACCTGCTCAACCTGCTCGGCGTGGAGATCCCCGGGCTTGGTGAGCAGTAGTAGCTATTTCATCACTACTCTGTTTTCTCCTGCTCTGTATGTTATTATATTGCAAATTTTTGTTTTTTACCAAGAGCAATAATGCTGCCAATTACATTGTAGGTAAATTATATTTCAAAATCTTCTGTGCATTTCAGGTGCACTGCTCTCCTTCTCAGTAGCTTTGCTACTATGATTATTTGTTTTCGATTTTGTGTTCATTTCATTGGCCTGAGAAATTATGTATGAGTGTAGTTTACAGAACTGCGTAATGCTAAACACTAAGGGGCAGATTTGCAATTACCGGCGCATCCCTGCAAAGTAGCAGGGACGCACCAGTAATTGTGCGCCACGCCACCACCACCCATGGTGGGCCGTATTTACAATGCGGCGCACCATGAGCCCAAAACGTCACCGAAGCATTACGCATCTGTGCCGTAAAGGCCGCACATTGCTGGAGTTGCGTTGCTACGATGGCGCAGCTCCAGCAATGCTCTAGGATGCCCTATCTCCCCAATGCTGTGTCAAGCCGTACGTCTGCTTCAAGCAGGCGCAGGGTTTGAGTGACGCATCATTGTCCTAAAAGTGACTGATTGAAATCTTGTAGATTTCCCTCAGCCACTTTTAGGATGTGCCGGAACACCCCCTGATGGCGCAGTGCTTTACAACGTGATGCATCTCCCATATGCGTCATGTTGTTAATATATGCTGCACCATGGCGCCTCTTTTGTTCTGCCGCTGCGTCACAAAAGTCACGCAACAACGGAGCAAAAGAGCCGCAAGGGGCTTGTAAATCTGCCCCTACAGTCTCAAGTCCAGTCCTTCCTTTGTACACCTGGCAATAAGAAGAAATAGTGGTGGTGGATTGATATTTTGAGTATTTTAATGACTGGTTAATCTAGTAGGAAACTTTTTAGTGGTGTCACTGATCTGCAATCACAATGGAGTTTGTCTGTCACTTTGCGTGCTGTGGACTGCTGCCTGCCAGTCCTAGGCAAATTTTTTAGTAGTTTGTTTAGTGAGTTACATAACTTTCCAAGTCGACGGTCCGCAAATCAAGCAATACTAATATCGTAGTAGACCACATGAGATAGGTCAATATATCCTGTGGATTAGTTGTCTATTTGCTATTTCGCCAAAATATGTTGTTATTGTTCTTTTGAAATGTTTGGTTTGGTTGACAACAATCATCTATGTTTTCGGGTCTTTCTTTCTTTCATGTTGTACATCTGCTCCCCCAGGGGCAAGAGGACAGAGGAGGAGGTGGTATCGGCTGCTGCTGCTGTAGAAGGCCAGGATCGGTCAGGCGAGGGCTCCATTGCTGGCCCCGGTAAGTTTTCATTTTAATATAGAGTACCTATATTTTTCCTAGCTTTCCTCATTCGATTTTTTCTAAATTGTCTTTGATCTTCTTGTAGACTGTATCTAAATTCTTATCCTGCCTCTACTATGACTTCCTGTGATATTACTAGATTATTAGTCTGTCTGTGTATGTAAGGAAGATTGCACATTTGGCAAAAGGTGTTAAACGAAACTCCCATTCTAGTCAGCAATAGCTCTATGCACTGAGTGCAGTCCTCTGGGAATGTCCATAATGTCTTTTCAAGTCTTCTAAATGTTTATGCTTTGACAATTCCCACCAATAAAATGTGAATGACCACCAAGAAAGAATAAGATACTACTTTACTTTTGGTTTGGATAGTACTGTTGCAGGGACAAATCTGCACAAACAGAACTATGGACACTAAATAGTGCATTGTTTATCAATTATAATAGGCGCAGGTAGAATTTCCACATACCTCAGTGATATCAGACTTTGAAGAACCCCCAATCTCCTTACTGACTAGATAGAGTGGCAGAGTCATTTAGCTCCCGAATTCATCGATGATTGATCCCCAAAGATGATTATTATCCAACGCAGGACAAGAGTACGGAGTCAAAGTCCAGAAGTGTCAGAGGCACGGACTCATGCTTGCAAATTGCTTAACCTTTTGCTCAGTCACTCTTGACCAAAAGAATGAAGAAATTAGCCCAGAATCTGGGTTCGGAGACCTGTCTCGTGTAGTGGCTAACTTCAAAATAATATTAAGTGTAGCCGAAAAAGAAAGAAAAAATGTCTTCCTTGAGTTCCCTCACTCACCGGAGTTTCCTCACGGTGACATGCTTCATCATTGGGGCCATCCAGCCCTGTATATGCCACTCCTAGAAACCTAAAATAAGGTTAAGGATTCATTAATGAAAAAAAGTATTTAGAAGGGTGAACGCTGCTCAATTTAAACACATGCGTGGTTCAAAATACATACGCGATAACTTTCAGACGTATGTCTTGCTCAATGAAGAACATTTGTAGGTGCTTATTAGCACATCATGGTCTCTGAGGGGGGCGGTGTCGCCTCGGTGGAAGCAATGTTCCTAATCAGCAACGCCGCCCGGTATTACCTAGCTGCTTCCCCTCGGACCGCATCAAGGGCTGGTCCCTGTATGGTCCTGAAGAAACGCTAGGGGTAGCGTGAAATATGTTGACCATATACTGAACCTACCTCCATAGCTGGTCGGTCTACAGTATAATCCCATTTTTAATATACCAATCTAGGAGCAAAAGAAATTTTTGAGGCCCACTAGCAGGGTATTTTTAATCCACATACTCACCCACTCCACCTCACTACACTTTTTTTGCACCACACATAGTCCTTCACAATTATAGTGCTCCTACGTAGTTTGCAAGTCGTAGCACGCCCCTTTTCGTAGAGAACTGGGATGGCCCCAATGATGAAGCATGTCACCGTGAGGAAACTCCGGTGAGTGAGGGGACTCAAGAAAGACATTTTTTCTTTATTTTCGGCTACACTTAATATTATTTTGAAGTTAGCCACTACACGAGACAGGTCTCCAAACCCAGATTCTGGGCTCATTTCTTCATATGACATTTTAGGAGGACGACCTGTTCTTCAGTACACACTCTTGACCAAAAACCACAGAGTCTATTTAAGTCTTAAAGCTTTAATAAAAGTAAAAACATTTATTAAAATCAAGCTTGTCATAAAACATAAACGGTTGCTTAAAAATGGAAAAGTGCTTAGTGATTTATTTCACACATTTATTGTGGTCGAGCCGAGCCCTCACCTGGTTTGAACTTTAATTTTTCTTTTTGGTGCTGAATCGTTGGTCACTCCGTCCTAGTGATGATGATCTGATCTTGCTCTTGTTCTTAGAAGTGAAGCTCTGTCTGTTATGAGAAAAATGGTGCGTGTTAAAAAGCAAGCATTC
The DNA here is from genome assembly GCF_964263255.1 of Lissotriton vulgaris. NCBI lineage: Eukaryota > Metazoa > Chordata > Amphibia > Caudata > Salamandridae > Lissotriton > Lissotriton vulgaris. The sequence goes on from NC_141697.1 coordinate 450,956,218, forward strand.
ATCAGTTGTGCCAAAAAGTGCAGCAAGACAACACCCTTCCCTGGAAAAAGGGACATTTTTACTTTAGAGTAGACAATCACAAATTATTAGATTGGTTTCTGTAGTCACATTTCTTCAATCCTAGACAAAATACTAGTGAGTGGTGTATGTCTATGACATCTAACATTCTTAAATGTACTTTGTAGGTGGAACATCTGGTGCCGGGGCCAGCGCGGAGGTGGAGGAGGACACTTCTGGGGAGGAGGCGGTGCAAGTGCCGGAGGAAACTGCTGTGAGGGTTGCCACGGTAGTGGCGGGCACTGATAAGCTCTTATATTCCTTACTTATTGAGATTGCAGACTGCAGAGGGTGCTCTCTACACGGGTGTAGTATATATGTTGTACAGTTAAGTTACTATACTGTTAAGAAGACTTTCAAATTTAGAACAAAGTTTTTATCAACCAGGTAGTAGCCTCCTCTAAATTTACTTCAACTCAGTGGTGAATTTTTTTTCGAGAATCCAAATCAGATCTGAGATGAACTTGATGGATGGAATGAACGAAAAGCGAAAGAAGGGTGTAAGTAAGTGTGGAAGGACGAGCAAGTTAAAAGTAATGATGACTGACCAAGAAGAATGATACGTGTTTGATTGGTGCCCGAGGTGGCTGGGAAGGAATATGATGCATGGCTGGGTGAAGGATGAAGCAAGGATGGGTGGAAGGAGAACAGCCTGGATGGGTGAAACAGAAATTGTATGTGTGCGCAATATATCCTTTGGTTGAAATTCAAATGCAAGTCGTGCACGGATGTATGGCTTGCAGTTTCCCAAATAAAATGAAAAGGTTGTTTTCCCGTGGGAAAATGTAAGGTTTGTCTAGGTGAGAGACATGAAGAAGAATGATTGACATATAGTTTGAATGGATGGATGCCTGGATCATGGTACTATCTGACTCTTAGATAGCATATGAGTATCTAGAGTGAGTAGACGGTCACTGGATGAACTAAGTGTTACTTTGAAGAGCATGTAACAATGCACCCGCACGTCCGTCCCAGTGTAGGAAAGGCAAAGAAAAGAAGTTTTATTTTGTCCGAATACTACCATGAATAGTAGCAGTAGTTTGTATTGCAAGAACAGCATATATCCGGCTATTATGATGGCCACTCACTACCTCTATTAATAAGTTTAGTAGAACTCGGTCATTCACGTGCGGCTGTATCACTGTTGAGTCAATAAAAAGCAAAGCACCTAAAGTCATCCCATATGTAAGCAAATACATACCATGTGCAGTGATAGAATAATCAGATTATTTATCTTCTTCGTTTTCCTTTTCTAGTTTTCATTGGCACTGTAGGGTGAAAGTTAAAATAATTAAGCAGTAGCCCTTGTAACAGAGTATTCTCAGTGCCACCCGTAATAGAAAAGTAAGAGCATCACCACCTGCATGTACTGGACTGGTACAGTAACGCAAGTCTGTCTCACTCATCATGGCGGGCGTCTGTTTTTCTCGGGTGCAAGTTGACTGTGCCGGCATTATGCCGGCTTGCAGAGGTTAACGTACCAATTTTGCTAAACAAGAGAGAAGAATAAGAATAAGACTGGTGTACTGTCATAGTCGACTCTAATGGAGTGAGTCCATAGTGCTCGTATAATAGATTCCTTAAACTCCCACTAATGTTAGAGCAAGGATGAAGAAGTGGGAGGTTAGATAGATACTAGTCACAATAGTTATGTACTGCGCTTGCAAGTTGCTAGTTCTACTGTGACACAACTTTCTGCTGAATCATTTTGTGTTAATCTTAAAGAGCATTGGTTACAGACTATGTCATTCTTTCTTCATATAGATGCTCCTTCCAAACCAACACGGAAGGAGCTGGCTAAAAGGGTCCAGCAACGGAGGCTGGAGGTGACTGTCACCGAATATCGGCAGCTGGTGGCCCAGGAGGAGGGGAACACGCAGTCGACCACAACATCGACCGGGACAGCTGCATCCTCCTCCGCGTTAAATTGTAAATTGTAAATTGATACTTGTATAGCGCACTACTCACCCGCAAGGGTCTCAAGGCGCTTGTACGAATACCGCTGTGGAACCCATCCTGGCTTTCCCTGTGAGGCGTCCACTCCTGGGCACCCCCAAGGTGGAGACCAGGCATCCTTAGCATTGTGGGGGCCGTTGTGGAGATTAGGCAAGCTATTGCCCAGAGTTGCAGAGTGGGACTCCATGATTGGAATAGGCATCGAGGCGAGAATTATCAGGTCCGGAGAATTTTGAGCCCAAGACCCGCCGAGGCAGGGAATTGAACCCTGGTCCTGGGCTAGACCTCTGCATCAGGGTCTGCCACTCTAATCATTGAGCCACACTTCTCCACTTCCATTCCCTGGGTCAGCCAGTCAGCGCAGCAGGTCTCCAGCGGTACGGAGCGGGGGTACCGCAGCCACCCGCCACCGCCGAGCAGCAAACAAATCAGCTGCCCTCCACAGCAGTACCAAAAAAAGGTTGCACCGCCTTTCACTCAGGGTGTCCTACCTCGAGCAGGAGCTGTTGAACAAAAAACCCTGCTCGAGACCCTCCGCAAGGAGCATGCCGACCTGGCCCGAAAAGTGAACAGCAGCCAGCAGTAGGAGGAGACTGTCCCTTGCTTCTTTTTAAAAGACTTCTTGGGGTGGGAATTGGGAGTTGGGTTTTTTGGACTTTTCACAGACATTCGTTAGGGTTAGGGAGGGGGGGTGGGTTGGGTCTTGCGGGAGATTATTTATGTTAGGGATATAAATATACTTTAAACTTTATTTTAGCATAAGTGTTTTTTACTGCTTTTGAGGCCGGTGGTTGGGGGTTTAACAGTAAGTTTGTTTTCCTGAAACTTAAGTGGCATCTTGATTCAAGTTGTGTAAGTAAATGCCCAAATGTTTTCAAAACTAAGTGCCTCTCACAGAGTAAGTGAATTCAATAGTCCTAGGACTTTACTAGTACTATGGTCAGTCTCTCATCTCTTCTAATACTCCAATATACTACCTCCCCCCAAACGCTTATCTTACCTGTAATTTGTGTTTGGAAATAGGGCTTGGCACAGGGCTGGCTGCACAGGAAATGGCGATTAAGGTTGGCAATCCTGGGCGGATGAAATGTCATCATTGCGGTGGTACTAGTGGTGTTACACAGTGGCAGTTGCAGCATATGAAAAAAAAGAAAATGAAACCTTGTTTGTCCTTACTTTAGCATTAGAACGGTACGATAGAGAATATAGCAGGTGACAGTACACTAGAACAGTGCCACAATGTAGCATAACAAATGGTAAAGTATTGAAAGTATAACTACTACTTGCGTTGAATTTCCTTGACATTGGCTACTACTACAAGAAATAGTACCTAAGGGGAAGGACACAGCAGCGTAATCATTTGCCACGTCTAGGAGGAGGATGTTCTTGATGATCAATCAAGTTGATGACAAACATGAAAATCTGCTTTCATTTGCCAATAGTCATGGGTCTGTGTCAAGCTGAGTAAGAATAAATCCTCAGATTCCTTCATCAGCCTGTTGCTATGACCTTATCCTCCCCAGCAAGTGTGTGGAATTATTGCTGTCATTTAGTCACATATCAATAAAAACGACACAGCCCGGGGGAAGAGGGGTAGAGTTTGGAAAATGGATGGGAATGGGGGTTTTTGGGAAAGTTTTGTTGAGAGAAGAAAAAAAAAGCACAGCATGGACAAACAATAATTGAAGATAAACAAATCTTTGGGTACAAAGCTATTCATAACTCTTTTAAGTGACATAAAGGAAGTGCATGCACTACTGCATGCATGGTTACTGAAAAGTAAGTAGTACTTTCGACAACCGTGAATGAAAGAATGCGACAGTACAGGGCTGCAGTAATATTTATGAGTTTTCACTTGCCTATCTCTGCACTCAGAGAAACACTTCGTACATTAAATTAGGTTTGAAAAATAGCAGAATAAAACCTATACAATGGCTGTAGGGATGAATTTAGAAGCAGAGATCAAAGAAATGCAGAGTCACACTCATAGAAGTTCAAAGCAATGACATTACTTAAAAGATAATTAGAAAAGAACGGATACTGTATCTGTATGTTGTTGTAGTTGTCCTGTTGAATTTGGGAAGTTGCATGCATCCAACCATTCCTCTTATTACCGGGACTCTTCCATTCCATCTGACGCTCCGTCCATCGATGTTGGTGACCAGAAGACACCCTGTCCACTGCCTGCCTGGCGGATGCTGAATTGCGGCTCGCTAATGTGAAGCTTGACATCATCCTTTTTTCCCATTCCACAGGCTGAAACCCGGCCTGTAATTATTGATGGAAAAACAGGAAGTGATATTAGAACACCACTGACAAATAAATATAAGGTATGTACGCTGTGTAGTGCAAAAAGTCACACTTTGAGTTTCCTAACAGACAGTACAATATTTTTGAAAGTGCGTACTCTGTCTGAGTCTCCTTTTGAAGGATAAATAAGTATGGGCGAATTAATTTAGCAGATCTTTCGCCTCAAGCTAGGTGTACTGGAAACTGTGTTTTAGAACAAAATATGACCTTCGCATCAGTACTCCCAGAAACTTACTAAACCCAGGCGCAAAAATATAGAAGACCCCCAATCAGATCTCAAAAAACGTGCGATACTGCTACCTGTCAGAGGCCTAGTAGAAAATGGTGACAAACCGTACTTTGAAAGTAAAGTAGGCCCAAATCCCCCCTTACCCACCATGGATTGTATTCAAACAGCTTGCAAGCAAGTAAAAGTCTCCATACCCAGCATTGCTCCAAGACTCACAACCCCCCCCACAAACACCAGGAACCCCCACAAACAGCCCCCCGAAAACTGTAGAGTGAGCGAAATCTCAGAAAATGCAAAAACTTTTTCCCCAGGGAATGTCTCCAAAACACTTTCTTTCGGGTATTAGACCTTCCCAGCAATGACCCCAGAACTGTCAATCCGGGCGAAAACCAGTTTAACACCCCCAACCAGCCAAAAGGCAAAACCCGGGAAAAGCCACACTTAGAAAACTTTAGGCCTACCTGGTATTCAGTCCAAATGCACTCTGCAGCTAGGCCCCAACTTTCCTTTTCCACCATGAATTTCCTGTAAAACAAATGCAATCAACATTATAATGTGCCAGCAGTGCTCCCAGACCCCCAAACCCACCCCCAACAACCTAAAAGCCCCCCAAACAGCACCCCAAAGACAGGCAAGTGATCAAAAGCGCAAACACTTTTTCTGTTCCGATTTTCTCCGAACCACTTTTAGCCAGTATTACACCTTCCAAGCAAGGCCCCCAGACCCGTGAACCCGGGCAAAAACAAGTTTCACCCCCCCCCAAAAAAGCTGAAAAGCGAAACTGGGAAAAGCCACACTTAGGAAACTTTGGGCCTACCTGGAATGCATTCCAAATGAGCTCTGTAGCTTGGCCCTAACTCCCCTTTTCCACCATGGATTTCCTAAAAAACAAATACAATCAACATTAGACTGTGGCAGCAGTGCTCCCATAACCCCAAAACCCACCCCCAATAACCTAAAAGCCCCCCAAACAGCACCCCAAAGACAGGCAAGTGATCAAAAGAGCAAAAACTTTTTCTGCTCCGATTTTCTCCAAACCACTTTTAGCCAGTATTACACCTTCCAAGCAAGGCCCTCAGACCCGAGTACCCGGGCAAAAACAATTTTCACCCCCCCCCCCAAAAGCCGAAAAGCAAAACCGGGAAAAGCCACACTTAGGAAACTTTGGGCCTACCTGGAATGCAGTCCAAATGAGCTCTGCAGCTAGGCCCTAACTCCCCTTTTCCACCACAGATTTTCTGAAAAACAAATGCAATCAACATTAGACTGTGCCAGCAGTGCTCACAGACCCCTAAACCCACCACAACAACCTGGAAACCCCCCAAACAGCACCCCAAAGACAGGCAAGTGATCAAAAGCGCAAAAGCTTTTTCTGCTCCGATTTTCTCCAAACCACTTTTAGCCAGTATTACACCTTCCAAGCAAGGCCCCCAGACCCGTGAACCCGGGCAAAAACAAGTTTCACCCCCCCCAAAAAGCCGAAAAGTAAAACCAGGAAAAGCCACACTTAAGAAACTTTGGGCCTACCTGGAATGCAGTCCAAATGAGCTCTGCAGCTAGGCCCTAACTCCCCTTTTCCACCACGGATTTTCTGAAAAGCAAATGCAATCAACATTAGACTGTGCCAGCAGTGCTCACAGACCCCAAAATCCACCCACTAAAACCTGGAAGCCCCCCAAACAGCACCCCAAAGACAGGCAAGTGAGCAAAAACGCTAAAACTTTTTCACCATAAATTTGGTCCAAAACACTTGATTCCGATATTAGACCTTCCAAGCTATGCCCCCGGACCCCTGCAGCCACCCGCAAAAAAGCAGAACACACCCAAACAGGCAAAAAGCAAAAATGGGCCTACCTTCAATTCTGTCCGAATGCGCTGTGCAGCTCGGCCCTAACTCCACTTTTCCACCATGGATTTCCTGAAAAACAAATGCAATCAACATTAGACTGTGCCAGCAGTGCTCCCAGACCCCAAAACCCACCCGCAAAAACGCAAAAACTTTTTCACCATGGATTTGGTCCAAACCACTTGATTCCGATATTAGACCTGCCGAGCTATGCCCCCAGACCCCTGCAGCCACCCGCAAAAAAGCAGAACACCCCCCAAACAGGCAAAAAGCAAAAATGGGCCTACCTTCAATTATGTCCAAATGCGCTGTGCAGCTAGGCCCTAACTCCCCTTTTCCACCATGGATTTCCTGAAAAACAAATGCAATCAACATTAGACTGTGCCAGCAGTGATTCCAGACCCCAAAACCCACCCACAAAAACCTGGAAGCCCCCCAAACAGTACCGCAAAAACAGGCAAGTGAGCAAAAACGCAAAAACGTTTTCACCATGGATTTGGTCCAAAACACTTGATTCCGATATTAGACCTTCCGAGCTATGCCCCCAGACCCCTGCAGCCACACGCAAAAAAGCAGAACACCCCCAAACAGGCAAAAAGCAAAAATGGTCCTACCTTCAATTCTGTCCAAATGCGCTGTGCAGCTAGGCCCTAACTCCCCCTTTCCACCATGGATTTCCTGAAAAACAAATGCAATCAACATTAGACTGTGCCAGCAGTGCTCCCAGACCCCAAATCCCACCCACAAAAACCTGGAAAACCTCAAACAGCACCCCAAAGACAGACAAGTGAGCAAAAGCGCATAACTTTTTCTGCTCCGATTTTCTCCAAACCACTTTTATCCGGTATTAGACCTTCACAGCAATTCCCCAGACCCGTCAACTCACCCGCAAAGAAGTAAAACACCCTCACAAGGGCAGAGTCTTCCTTCATTGGGCGTAATCCAGCCATCTGCTTTGAGGGAAATAGGAGTCTGGAGGAGGAGGATAGAGAAGCATGTTCTTGTGAACTTGTGAACCTGAGGAATGCAGACTGCGGCACCTTCAAATCAATAAGCAAATAAGTGAAGACAGTTCTGCTGATGGGCTTGTTTTTGTGATTAGGTGATTAAAGTTTTTTTGTATATAGATTTTGCAAAACAAAGAAAGACAGACATACAGGAATAAAAGTGAATAAGGACGAAAAAGAAAGTTAGTGATTCATTGACTCATTTTCAGGGCTCGGTGTCAGGGAAGAAAAGCTTGTCCTCAAACTCTGCGAATCCAGACGGGAGTAGGTCAGTTAACAGAGAAGAACTTCCCTCATCTAAGTTGGTGTCCTCCTCGTCTTCTTCCTGCGTGCATTCTCGTATTTGTTAATCTGGTGGAATGAAGTGCTGATTCATCTTGATCATTGTTAACCTCTCTGCATTTTTGGGCGAGAGGCGGGTCCTTTTGGAAGTTACAATGCCACCAGCAGCACTGAAAACACGTTCAGAAGACACGCTTGCGAGTGGGCAAGACAAGTAATTTATAGCCAGGTTGGTGATCTCTGGCCACACATCTCTTTTACCATTCCAATACACCAATGGGTCATGATGAACATAGACCTCTGTTGAGTCATTCAGATAGGCCTGCACCATCTACTCAAGGTTCTCCAGGGTTCCTCCACTGTGCTTACTTTTTTCTGGGACCTTTCGAGAAGCAAACCCAAGCTGAGTTAGCCAATCCTCTTCTTCACACAATATTACTGTTGTGTCTGGTGTAGATGATACGGTTGCTGGTGTCGTTAATGGCTGAGAGGGAAAATCACTCACTTCTGCCACAGATGCAGAAGTGGATTTTTTTGACTCCGGATGGCCTGCTGATGCTGATGCACTATCTTTTCCTTAAATTTCCTGCCGTTCTCTTTCAAACCGAGTGGCTGACACAGCTAGCCAATGTTTGTACTTTGTGACATCTGCCTCATCAAAAGGAAAGAATACTCTGCCTGCCACTTCTTTTTTGTACCGTGGATTCAGAATAGTAGCAGAAATGGAATGCTGTTCTGTGTGGATCTTTTCAAGACGTTCATCACGAAGTATGCGCTGTAATAACTTCTCCGCCAACTCAAATGCTTCTTGCTTTCCATCTTTTTGAAACGTAGAAGACACCACCTTCAGTTGGTGCTCTAGCATGCGCAACAATGGGATAGCTTTTCCCAAATTACAGTCCTCCCTGCTGACTGCACGCGTGAAGACCTCAAAAGGACGAAGCATGTCTGTCGGGCTTTTAACTAGCTGCCATTGCTCCACCTCTATCCTCAGGTCAATCATAGGTGTACCCAGTATAAAGAAATACTGATCGACTACCGCATACTGCTCATACAGACGCTCACGCATGTAGAAGGTTGAGTTCCAACGTGTTACCACCTCCTGGATGAGTGCTTTCACTGGCACTTTACGTTCATGTTGCAGGCATCTCAGCTGCTTCCAGGCCTTGAAAGAATGGTTGAAATGTGTGCACATTCTTTGGTAGGTGGTCAGTAATAAATTTTTTAACAACCAGGTTTATACATTGCGCCAAACACTGCACTCTGAAATAGTTACCCTTATCCATGGCCTTAACTACATTGGCGCCATTATCCGTGGAAATCATGCGTTTTCTTGGGGACAGCCATTGAAAGACCTTTGTGTTAAACTCATGCAAAATGTTTTCTCCTGTATGATTTTTCTCCATGGCAAACATAGCTAGTGTTGCATGTTTCCGAGCAGCTTTATAAACTTTGTCCGTGTCAACACCTGCATTTAGCTTTGCTGTACCCCCTGAAAAAGAGACCCAGTGTGCAGTGATGCACATGTAATCAAGGGCTTGGCAACTGGTCCACATGTCTGTTGTCAGATGTATAGTGTGAACAGCACTCTTCTGCAAAGCAGCCCCAATCACCTCCAGCACATCTTCATGTAGTGCTAGAACCGCAACTCTGGCAAAATAGAACCGGCTAGGAACCTTCCATTTAGGGCAGAGTGTTGCCACCAATTCAAGAAAACCCACCCCTTCCACAAAAGAAAAAGGGAGAAGGTCCAGCGCTAGCATTTTAGCCAGCTTAGTGTTATACAGACGCGCCATTGGGTGGTTGCGTTCAAATGGCGCATCTGAAAACAACATGCTTCTAATGGTGGGCTGGAACATTTTACGGGATGATAATGACTTCTTCGACCCAGTTATGCTCAGTGATGATGAACTTTTTCGCATTGGTGTTTCCATCTCTCACACACTCTTAGTGTGGCTCATATATCTTGCAGGGGGTGTGCTGCTGACAGGGGTACTGGGTGTACCTGAAGAAATGTTTGACTCTTCTTCCTCCTCATCATCATCAGATGAAACCTCAACGGATACAATTTGTTGACTTGCAATTCGGGCTGCCTTGATCTCCCTTAGGTGCGCATGCCATTTGACAGTGTGCTGTCTCTCAAGATGACCTCTCTGGCCTCCGGTACCATATTTGTTACCAAGCTTAACACGACTAACTCAAACCTTACAAATGGTACAAATGGTACAAATGGCTATGTTTTCCCTTGTTGGGCTAACACTAAAGAAGTCCCAAACTGCGGACTTCAAATGTCTGTGGGGGGCGGAGGAGGCGATACTGGGAATGCTAATGCCAGATGAAGTGGAGGATGTGTGCTGCCAAAATTTACTACGTTGTGCACTTACAGAACCACTAATGGAGGAAATGGAGGTCGAGGTGGATGGAGGTCCCTTCTGGCGAGAAAATATGGAAGCTGTAGGTGGTGGTGTACTAGTTAACTGCATTGGTGGTGGTCCCATTGACACGTCGCCAACATCACGCTCAGCAGCATTTCGGGATAGGGTAAAAATGTCTGTTTGCTGCATGCCCGCTGAGGCTTGAGTGACATCTATGATGACTGCGTCGTCGTCGTGAGAGTCTTCATCAGCAGGAGTATACGCCACTTCTTGTTCAGCGTCATCATCACACTCCATAACTATGAGACTTTCGGGGACCTTCCTTTTACGCTTAGCTACATTTGTCAGATCATGGTGTGCCTCACTCTCAGACGGCACTGGTGGTTCCCAATTTTCATCCATATCATCAGAAGGAAGGGGGCTTGAAGAAGATATAGACACCATCCTTGATCTTTTCCTTGCTGGGGATCTGGAAGACAATGAATCATCAGAAGGAGTGGCTTCCTCAAATGATACCTCGGCTTGAATGTCGATTTCCTGATGTGCCCCTACTTCGGGAGGAACAACTATTGTGGGCACTTGTGCTGCTCCATGCCCCTCTGCTTGCGCCTCTCCTTGCGCCGCCTCTCCTTCCACATGTACTTGGGCTTGTACTTGCACATGTGGTTGTTGTTGCGGCTGTGGTTGTTGAACACTCGTCAGATGAGTTACAACAACCTGTGTTGATTGAGGGATGCTGCTACTTTCTTGCGATGAGCCAACATCACTGGTCGATGGTGATTGAACAACTATACTGGCTGCCTCTGCAGCACTCAAGGGCTTGGACCTAAGTTGGCGTGGTGGTGGTGGCACTGAGCCCAATGGAGTGGAGGTGCTGCTCCCAGCTTGGTCCCCAGCAGACCCCGCTGCTGCTGCAGGCATACTTTTTTTTCCCAAAAAAGTGCGGCGGTCGGCACACCAGTCTCCTTGGTAAGTGGCGCCACTTGCTTCTTCTGCTCCTTACTGGCAACTTTCTTGCTAGAGGAGCTACGGGCAACTTCTTTTGGGGCCATCTTCTTCAGATGTCAGAACAGCAGGCCGCAGTTGCACAAGTTGCAGAGTTGTCTGTGGCCACACGTGACGTTGTGCTGCACACACTGCAGCAGGACTTGTTCCGGGCACTGATGAGGAACGATGAGGCTGATGATTCGTCTTTCTGCACCTAAAAGCAAATGAAGTCAGTTAAATACATGTTGCATATGTAGTGCTTCAATTAATAGTTTGCAAGTAAGCATTTTTATTATCCCCACCCCCCAAAATGGAAAGACCAATAAAATGCACCACTGACAGAGTACCCCTGGACATAATGGATGAAAGCATGGCAGACTGGGTGCAGGCCTATGGCACAACAAAGCACACTGCCTGGCTTCAAAATAGCCCCTAGACCCCCACCCACATGGCCAGGCCCTGCCTGGACCAGGCCTCAAAATGGCCCCCACCCACATGGACAGGCCCAAACACCACCCCCAAAAATCGAAAAACTCATAAAAATCACTCAATCCAGTTCCATCCATGCCCTCAATGATGTTTACATTCAAGACACCCTACAGAAAGACTAGGCCCATGCACCACTGAGTACCCCTGGGCATAATGGATGAAAGCATGGCAGACTGGGTGCAGGCCTATGGCACAACAAAGCACACCGCCTGGCTTCAAAATAGTCCCTAGACCACCACCACATGGCCAGGCCCTGCCTGTGCCAGTCCTGGAAATGACCCCCACCCACATGGCCATGCTCCATCAACACCCCAAAAAATTGAAAAACACACAAAGATCACCACAATCTAATGCCATCCATGCCCTGCATGATGTTTACATTAAAGAGACCCCACAGAAATACTCAGTCCATGCACCACTGAGCATCCCTGGACAAAAGGCCCCAACAACAGCCAAAAAATCGAAAAACACACACAAATCACCACAATGCAATGCCATCCATGCCCTCCATGATGTTTACATTAAAGAGACCCCACAGAAAGACTCAGTCCATGCACCACTGAGTACCCCTGGGCAAAAGGCCCCAACAACAGCCAAACAATCGAAAAACACACAAAAATCACCACAATCCAATGCCATCCATGCCCTAAATCATGTTGAAATTCAACATAACAGTTGTATCATGCACCCAGAACTAACCCTGGTCCTACTGGATACTGTGGCTACCCACAATATATGCTATTTAATGTTCTGAAAAAGTTCCAAAATTGTAGTTGCAGCAACTGTAATGCCCCAAACAAACTTACTTGTGAAATTTCTAATCCAAAAGTGATCCAAAGAAAGTCAAAAAGGCCTCAAATCCAAATATCCAGCAGCATCCACAAAAAGTAATCCTTCCAGGTCAAGATCCAAATCAAAGTGACCAGGAAATGAACAAAGCACTGGGAGGAGCCTGCTGGACAGGAACAGGAAGTTGGAGACTGTGGGGCACTTCCTCCCTCCCACCCCCCAAAATGGACTCCTTGCAAAAAAAAGTGCAGACAAATGTCAACCTGAGGAGTTATTCTGATAAAAATCCTCATTTTCAGAAGGTTTATGCTGCCTGCTGGTGGATTTCTTGTGCAGAATTGCAAATTTTGCAATTTCACAAACGCAAGATTGTTGCTGCCCGCCGCGTCTACGTGTTCGCAATTGTTTACTCCCGCGATGCGTGATCACGGGTACTCGCGTTGTCAAACTCTCGCTGTGCAAGGTGACAAGCTGCGATGATGTAATCGCGGTCGACAAACTCCCGCTGGATCCTGCAGCAAGATCCAAAATGGCGCAGCACACACAAACATGAAGAAAAACAACTCTTCAAACACTGAATGACGGTAAGTGAACGCCGCTCGCCGTAATATTGTATTTGTCAAGCGCGACCGAGCTAAAAAATCCGCTGCGTTCAAATTTGTGAATTTTCGGCAAATTCGCGAGAATTCGCAGATTGCGAATTTGCCGAAAATCCGCAAATTCCGCAAGCGGAATGGATTTTACGCTCATACTTACTTCTTTCTGCACTTCCCTTCCCTCTTTCTGTACACCTCTTCCCTCTTTCTGCACCTCTCTTGTTTCTTTCTGTAACCCTCTTACCTCCTTCACCAATCCACTTCCCCCTCACTACATCTCTGGTGCTTCTTTATGCACTTCTCTTACTTATTTTTGCACCTCTCTTGTGTCTTTCTGCACCCCTGTTGCATCTTTCTGTACCTCTGTGGTTCTTTCTGCACTTCTCTTGATCTTTCTGCACCATTTGTGCCTCTTTCCGCACCTCTGTTGCCTCTTTCTGCATTTCTCTTGCTTCTTTCTACACCTCTGTTGCTTCTTTCAGCAACTCTTTTGCCTCTTTCTGCACTTCTCTTGCTTCTTTCTACACCTTTCTTTCTGTACCTCTCTTGCCTCTTTCTGCACCTCTCCTACTTCTTTCTGTACCCTTCTTGCCTCTTGTTGCACCTCGGTTGGTTCTTTCTGCACTGCTTTTGCTTCTTTCTGCACCTCACTGGCCTCTTTTTGCACTTCTCTTGATCTGTCTACACCTCTGTTCATTCATTCAGCAATTTTCTTGCCTCTTTCTGCACTTCACTTACTTACTTCTGTACCTCTCTTGCCTGTTTAGGACCTCTGTTGCTTCTTTCTGCACTTCTCTTGCCTCTTTCTGCACCTGTGACATAGAGGTAGTTGTAAACTCCCAGCCCTAATATGTACTAGGGCCTTACAGGGGAAGTCATGTCAATCACAGCGGTACCCCAACCCATAGTGTACCCTTGTGTATGTAGGTGTTTTTTACAGTATTTCTAGTGTCTTTCAGCATAGCACTGGCTCTGGGCTTGGTTAGTCAGAGTCAGTTACCACCACTAACAGTCAGCAAAAATGTGGGGTCACAAGATGACTTTGCAACAAAGCCTCTTTATGCATATTTGTTGGTTCTTTCTGCATTATCTCTTGCTTCTTTCTGCACATTTCTTTGTCTTTCTGGACTTCTGTTGCCTCTTTCTGCAGATTTGTTGCTTTTTCTGTGCTTTTTTCCTTTTTTTGCACATGTCCTATCTCTGTAGGCATAGTTTAAATTAGCATTTAAAAATCCTTTGAAATTCACTGAAAAAAACATACATTTCAGGGACGTACTAGTAAGGAATTAGCATTTAAAAACCTTAGAAATTCACTGAAAAAACATAGGCTTGAGTGTCGTTATATATTTAGAAATTAGCATTTAAAAAAACCTTTGAAATTCACTGACGAAACATAGGTTTCACTGATGTTATAGTTAAAAATTAGCATTTAAAAAACTTTGAAATTCACTGAAAAATACATAGGTTTCATGGACGTTATAGTTAGAAATTTGCATTTAAAAAACCTTCAAAATTCACTGAAAAACACAGGTTTCAGGGACGGTATAGTTAGTAGGACATTTCACTCATACAAAACCAGAGAAATTCGGCCATTATAGTTAGTTGAGCTAACCATAACTAGCGCCTCCGCAATGCACTGTTGATGACAACACATATTACATCATTCATGACATGCTCAGTGACATCACTGATGACATCACTGATGACATCATCCAATGACTGTGTTTTTCTGTAAAGTTTAAATATGTTTATATATGAACACCACAGTCCTGAAGCCGTGCAAATCGCACATAAATCAGGTACGGACTACACAGCGATTTGAAGTGAAGTAAAGTGCTTTATTCTTCAGAAGACAGCAGCATGACGAGTTTTGACCGGGTAAACGCGGTCTTGATCACATATAAAACATATTTAAACTTTACAGAAACAAACAGTCACGGGATGATGTCATCAGTAATGTCATCAGTGATGTCACTGACCATGTCATGAATGATGTAATATGTTGTAGTTAGCTCAACTAACTATAAAGGTCAAATTTCTCTGGTTTTGTATGAGTGAAATGTCCAACTAACTATAGCGTTCCTGAAACCTGTGTTTTTTCCTGAGAATATCTAAGGTTTCTTAAATGCAAATTTCTAACTATAACGTCCCTGAAACCTATGTTTTTTTCCGTGAATTTAAAAGGTTTTTAAAAAGCTAATTTCTAACTATAACGTCCCTGAAACCTATGATTTTTCAGTGAATATATATGTATATGCATACAGACACACACACACACACACACACACATACATATTTATATATTAAGAAATGACATTTTTAGATGTTTTTCCACAATAATATTGTGGAACTACGTTTTTGGTTTAAAATTTGGTACTTATTAAAAGGATGGGGGAACAATATTTTTGTAAACAATATTTTTGACACAATATTTTTGTTACACGATATTGCTGATTCCAATATTGTGTCAGTTATTCCCCTCATTGGACACACTCAAGCCGCACCAAAGACTATGCTCACTATTGTCACTTGATTTTGCCCATGTCCTGTGAACTCTCCTAGTCCTCTTGTGATACGTTCTGCTTAAAAACTGTCACAAATGTTTTGCTATGTTTATCTTCTTGTGGCCGCTCTATGCTCTCTGCCTGTACTATATATATTCACTGCAATAATGAAAGGTTAAAATAAATAAAAAAAAGATTTGACAAACAGCGCCAAAGATATTAGCAATTAAACTAAAAATCCTGCAGGATAGATACATTGAAATCACAACAGACGAAAGCATTTTTTTTGTTACTTAAGTGCTACTTGAACCACAATTTGTAGTAAAATCACTATTATTCAAATAATCTGTTTCTGGTGATTAATGAAAGAGGCATCACAGTCAAGAAGGCAACTGACAACAACAGTAATTATCACAGTGTGTTTACTCATTCAACTTTGCTTTCTATGTACAACCACTCAATAATGCAACTGATTGAGAAGACATAAGCCATGTTAGCTGTCTAATGTACTTATACAGAAATGCAATAAAACAATGATAAAATCAAGGCAATCAATTTATGCCCGGTTGATTAGTATGACCACAATCACAGACAACCGGCCATTGTTAGGGCAGCGCTAAAATACAGTCAACATGTCAGAATGCCTGACTATGATAGAATTGATCATATAGCATACAAATCAACTACATAAAAGTATACTTTTAGCAGTGACCTATAACACAATTCTTATTCTATGCATGTTCTTCTTGTATGTCATTGATCCTGGATGATGTGGGTTGGCACATTTCGACCTTGCACTTTATGGACAGTTGAGGACAATGTTAAACAAGAGAGGCCCAAGCTTTAGAGACAAAATATCAATCATCTGTGATGGATTCATAGTGTTGTAATTAACAGAAATAGAAATAGTAAAGTAAGGTATAATGTATGCTTCCTGCACAAGTTGCCCTGGTGTATTAGCTACATGCTGGTTGCCCCAGTGCCACACAATTATTGTGATGTTACAATGAAGACTGATGCAATGAGTTGTTAGCATACCATGCCAGAACATCGTCCCCTGAGTTACTGCCGGTAGACTTATGAGGCTGAAAATGAATGTGTCCGTCTATAACTAGTGGGAAAAGGTAAAAAAATGGGAGTGTAAACTTCAAAGTGCATAGCCTCAAGCGGAGCGATTCCAATGGTGGTAGTGGTTGTATACAGAATACATCACAGAAGAAAAATCAACATAGATCCTCGCTTACCAGAAAAATTATCAACAGTGACATCATGGGAGAAGCTTTAGAAAAAAGTGAGCCTGAGGCGCTGCTCTCAATGGGGGTGAAAAAATATATGAGTTACGAATATTAGGAACAGTCTTGAAAGGGACTCAAACTGAGCAAGAGAATAACATACATGTTATTCCTTCTATAAAGAGCAATTAATGCTGCTGCAGAGGCCTGTACAATATAGAAGGAGAGACTGTACAATATAGAGGGAGGGAGCCCAGATCTAGTGATAAAAAACGGGGGTCTGCTGGGTATGTAGCAGATAAGGTGGAAGTACTGCATCGAAAATCCCTAAATGAAGGAGACCAAGCAAGCCAACTGGATAGAGCTACAACATAAAGTCCCCAAGGTGGTACAAACGTGCGTTGCCAAGTAGTGATTTGGGAACAAAGGGTATCATCAAATAGCTTGGATCATAGTCATGATCCTCAAGCCGGTGTGTGGCGAGACAAACAATACAGATCCAAATGCTTGGGGTTTGCTACAGCTACTAAATGCTGGGGTGTAAAGTGTCTTAAAGTCAGGTGGCAGGGTGTGGTGTGTGAGGAAACCCCACGTCAGATTACTGGAATGTAAATAACCTTAATTGGAAGAAGTCTAATACTTAGTACCATGTTGGAGGGTCCGGCGGGGGCTAAGTAAAGTAAATGTGGTTATTTATGTATACAGTGGTACATGAGCAAAGGCTCCAAAAGTGGAACAAAGTTAATGGAGTCAAAAGTGAAACTAAATTAGGGGTGTGTGTCTGTGTGGTATGGCCTGTGGCTAGTAAGGTAAAATCTGTAGGATGGAAAAAAATATGGTTAGTGAGACAATCATAGGCGGGCGATGGGAGTGCGGTAGATGACGATACAATCAGAAGGGGGGTATATCTTGTCTATATAAGGTGCACTAGATGCAACTAATTAAGGGGCTTCAAAACTAAAGTTCAGTAAAATGCATGCAGTATTCAGTATTAGTAGAAAGAAGTTCAGGGATATCTTGCAAATGTATGACATGATATATTAAAACATGACAGGTCTGTAACCATCGAAATACAGGTGGTGTATTACACATCCTGTACTGGGTACTTCGTTATTAAGGAACTCCAATTATTTGTTACAAATCCACTTGTTGGTTTTGGCCTCTTGTGTCAAGGTCTGAATTTGATTATGTAAGTCTGAGGATGGATCTTGTGTGAGAGTACGGTAAAGTTCAATATTGCTCAACTGTTATAAAACCCCCTTGTAATATTGTTCCACATCCAGACCACTATCCCTCTGCCTTTAACTGAAGGTTTACAATGGCCTTTGTATCTTGAAATGGAGACTTGATAGCTTGTTTCCTCTCATGATTTAATTTGTTTTGAACATATGGACATTTGTGATGAAGATTGTTGATTTCATTGAGGATTGTTTCCTCAAATGCTATTACTTGAGGTGGCATTGTGGTATTTGGAGGACAGAATGTGGAGCTATTTTCAAGCCGTGTTACACTCTACTTCTGTGTTTTCTTGTTGGAAAAGAAGACTTGCAGGCATATTTTTCTAAAAAATTGTAGGGCATCGACTTTTGTTTGTACAGGATCATGGATCATAAATGGGACAAACGAAAGGCCCTTCCTTAGAAGTGATTGCTCTGCTTCTGTCAGTCTGTGGAAAGAAAGGTTATAAACAGGTATCTCTGTGGGAGTTATCATCTGTAAAAGTTTCTCTGTGTTTGTATTTCCCCTGGATATTGAGCTCTCCCACTGCCTCTGCCTCTAAATATGCCTCTGTTGCCCTGCCCTCCTACTAAAAATGAGGGCTGTTCTTGATGTGAAAGAGGTTGGCCATTGTTTGTATTACTTGTTTGTGTTTCTGAGCTGGACTCTGAGCTGGAGATATCAGAGAAAGTTATAAACTGTCTTCTTGACCTGGTGTACTTTGGTATATTGGTGGTATATTGGGATTATTTAAAGATCATCCTTTAAAAAAATTGTCCTTTAAATATGGATATGTGGTCCTTATAATATATTTACTGATCTCTTGTGCTGCATGGGTGGTCTTCTGATAAACAGTGAAGGTCCTAGATTCAGCAACTTGTTTGTCTAGCTCTTCTAACAGTTTTTTGGTATCATTGATGGTTTGGTCAATAAAAATCTCTTTTTTAACTCCTCTAATTCTTTGAGTTCTTGTTCACTCCTTTTAAGGGCCGTTTTGATGGAGAGCACTAGCCAGTCTCTAGAACACCTGGGGCCCGATGTAGGAGCCCTAATACCGGTCGGAAACGGACGATTTCGGCCGTTTCCGACCGGTATTAGGGTTTTCTAATGTAGGAGCATGCTTTACAGAATCGGTATTTTACCGAATCTGTATTAAATACTGATTCTGTAAAAGCACATGTAGGTAGCACATCTTTGAGTGTCGCAGGCCTTTCAGATTCTGTATTTTACCACCCAATCCAATTGGGTGGTAAAATACCGAATCCAGGTGTGCATGCACATCTGTGCATGCACACCTGTGCAATGTGACAAACAGACATGCCCTTAGGGCATGTCTGTGTGCCACAAGGCACACAAGTCCAAAATTGGGGTGCCAGAGGGTGTCAAAGTGACACCTCCTGCACCCTTGCAAAAATCGGAATATACCGAATCGGTAAATACCGAATCAGTATTCACCATTGATTCCTATGGGCTTCAAGGCCCATAGGAATCAATGGGGGATACCGATTCTGTATTTACCGAATCGGTAAATACCGAATCTTACAGATTCGGTATTTACCGATTCTGAAATACCTACATGTGCCCCCTTCTATTTTACCACTTCTTAAATACCGATTCGGTAAAATTCGGTATTTTAGAAGTGGTAAAATAGAATTACCTACATCTAGCCCTTAGTATCTACTCCTCTGAATTGTGTCAGGCAGTTTTTGTCATAACTGGTACATTCTTGACTTGGAGTCCCCACGAGCTTCTTTTTAAGTCTTTTTAGTTTTTCTATCTTATCTAACTTGCTATTAGAGATGGTTATGTTGCCATCTCTTAACAGCGAGGGATTATGATGGAGCTTGGAAAAAAGTTATTAGCGAGCCAAAAAATCTATTTCCTATGAAATCCCACTTCTAACTGTGACTACACGGTGGTGATATATATGTGACAGTCTCTTCAGCTCTTATCTCCCTCTCGGGAAGGGTGCAGTGCCAAAGTGAGCGAAGCTCTTCCTCATTTCCAAAACTCCAAGCAAACCAGTCTGGAGGTGCGCACTCCAGTACAATGTATTTTGTGTTTAGCTAAGGACAAGACACATTTCTTGTTCGTCTCTTGCAAAAATTAACATATTATGGCAATAACATCTTACTTTACTTCAGAAATTATCTGAAAAAACAAAGGTTAAAGTGATATTACAGTTATGTCAAAATGTTGGTTAAAACGTAACATTTGAGTGATGTAGGGAGGTGTTACAAAACAGGGGATGTGACAAGGGAGGTTAAGTTGGACTGGTGGGACTGTCACAGTGGATCACCGTCAAGTTACAACAGTCATCTCTGTAGCACTTACTAACCCTTCTGGCAATTGGGATGCTTTTCCCATTTTGCAAAAATAAGTGAAGCTTTTGCTTTTAAGCTTTGCAAGCTCTGTGCTTCACAAATATTTGTTTAGTTAAAAAAATAACCTTGCAGGATATGAGGAGCATGCCTTTGCAGACCCCAGGTCAGAATGGATTCTGACCCTGGGCTGAAT
Organism: Lissotriton vulgaris; assembly: GCF_964263255.1. Lineage (NCBI taxonomy): Eukaryota > Metazoa > Chordata > Amphibia > Caudata > Salamandridae > Lissotriton > Lissotriton vulgaris. The sequence continues at coordinate 450,976,612 of NC_141697.1, forward strand.
TTAAATTTGAACGGTTAGAAGACCTCTATCAAAAATACAAATGTACCCCATCTGCCTAGTACACATAGTAGGGAGGAGATGCTATATTTGTGATTGATGAGCCTAAGCCCTATCTGCTGACAGAAACTCTACTTATCCATGTATGCTTGAGAATAATAAGTTGGCATGGCATCACAGGTCTGCTCTGTATATGGCAAGGCTTGCAACACAATGTTTTTACTGCGTGGGACTGCTCAGCAGGGAAAATAATACATTTTCCCTGGTAAGAAATTAGGTTATTTTTTGTGAAGGATGTGAGTCCTTCAAAAATAATAAATCCATAACTTTCTCTTTACTGGGGTCCAAGTACCCCATTGTAGCACTTCACTCACTCAGAGTAGCGAAGCAGAGAAGTCCATGGCCTATTCAGTGGAAGTTGTGTGGGTTAGTACCCAAGCTTTCAGGCATGCAACAACAATACTTAATAAATCATGGCCCTGACAGTGCTGTTGTCAGCTGGCTGTATGTCTGGTGGAGACTGCAGAACAGGCTGGTTCAGCACTTCTTCAAAGTGCTCCACCCATCTTCATTGTTGGCCTTATTTACCCATGATTATCTTCCAAGCTATGACTTTATCAGGGTTTCCTAGCTTGCTGCATCTGCCGGAGAGCTTCCTTGTTATGTGGTAGACTTCCTTCAAGTTTCTGGGACTTCTGTAGCAAGACTATGGATGAATCTTCACTTGTCTGCTCATAAGCTTCTCTTTGCTTCTTTGTTGATTTTGATGTACTTGTCCCGAGCTTTCATTTTGTCTGTTCTTGTTCGGCTGATGTCAACTACAGCTTTCATTTAATTTATCCCATGGATTTTGTGTAGAATCTTGGTGGAGATCCATTGTATATGCTGGTGTTTCTTGGGATCCAACAACTCCTGGCATGGTAATGTTAGTGTTTCTTTCCTCTTCACCCAATGACTTTCTACTGGCTCTCTGTTCTTGTTGTTGAGGGTGACTGAGTATTCATTCCATTTACGTGCATCTTTTAGGAGGTGGTGTTATATCGCAAGCATCAGTTTGTCAGTTCCATCCATGCTTTCTTCAGCTTTAGCTTCAGCGTGGCCACAACAAGGTGATGGTCTGCCACCACTTTCGCTTCTCTTATCACGCTCGGGTGCCTCAGGAACTTCTTAGCAATGCAGAAATGGTTGCCTAGTATATTAATTTGTGTGGGAATACACTGCCACCTATCACCAGACTGTTCAGTATGCAGATATCTGCAAGCCTTTCTTCATTCTCGTTCATATCACCAAGGGCATAGTTGACAATGACTTGCTTCCCTTCAGAGCATTGAGGTACTCCGTCAGTGTGGTGATCTCTCTCTAAGAATATTTCTCGAGGACGGACTAGAGTCTGTTGTAAAAGTTTTCTTTTTCCTCTACTTTACTGTCATTTATAGATGCATAGCACTGGACAACTTTCATATTGATCCTTTTTTGGGGGGCAGAAGATCAATGTTATGATACTGGGATTCCCATCCAATCAGAGCTCTGTTAGCTGCTGGCAATAACATCAGTACTACTCCCTGAGTGTGTTGAGCGTTCTCTATTTCATGGCCAATCAAGGCAAGGTTGTAGTTTTTCATCTCCGCTGCCACTTGGGCTATCTTGTGCATGATTCTCATGGTCCATGTTCCAATAGTAATGATCTTGGTTGAAAGCAGGTGGATCAGCTTTGAGGCTCCCAGGGATCTTTGGCTTTCACCACAGGGCAATACAGGCAGCTGGAAAGGACTTTGAAACTTACCGCAGAAATCCAAGAAGGACAGAATACAGCAAGCCATCAAACATTTGAGAAATGGAAAGGCAGCAGAAATTGACAACATTCCTGCGGAGGCATTAAAGGCAGACATTGTAACAATTAAACATCAGTAGACATGCTCTACCCCATGTTTGGAAGAGGAAAAAGTGCTATCAGACTTGATGGAGGATAATCTTATCAAGATCCCCTAGAAAGGTGACCTGAATAACTGCACAAACTACAGAGGGACACCTCTTCTATCAACCCCAGACAAAGTGTTCAACAGATTCATAATGACAGATTGAAGTTACAAGTAGGCGATCTGTTGCAAACTGACTTCCACAAAGACAGATAAAACACAGATCATATTGCTACACTTTGTATCACCATTGAGCAGTCGATGGAATGGAACTCAGCCCTCTATGTCAACTTCATAAACCATGAGAAGCCATTCAACAGTGTGGAAAGTGAAACTCTTTCAAACTCCTCCGCTACTACATTGTGCCACAGAATCTCATAAGAATCACCAGGAACTCTTACAAGGGAATGACTTCCAAAATAGTCCATGGAGAATCCAAATAAGCCTTACAAGTGTGGAACGGAGCCCTCCAGAGTTGTTTGCTCTCGTTTTTTCTTTTCCTGCTGGCCATAGACAGGATCATGAAGAAATCCACAGCCGGGAAAATACATCGGATTAAGTGGACACTTTGGATGCAGCTTGATGACCTGGACTTTGCAAACGTCCTAGCCCTACTCTTCCATACCCATCAGCAGATGCAAGAGAAGACTGAAAATGTAGCAGCCACATCAGCAGAACTTGACCCCAATATCCACAGGTGAAAAACCACAATCCTGAAGGGTAACACGGGTAGAACAGCTGCAGTCAATCTTGCAGGGGATGCACTGGAAGAAGTTGAGGCCTTCACCTACCTGGGCAGTGTCATATGCAAGCAGAGTGGCACAGACACCTATGTCAAGGCAATAATTGGCTGAGCAAGGACTGCCTCCTTTCAGATAAAGACAATATGGAGCTCCATGGAACTAACACGTCAAAACAAGATCAGCCTTTTTAACACCTGTATAAAATCAATTCTTCTGTATGAAGCAGAAACTTTGAGGACAACAGTGACCACCACCAACAAAGTCCATACCTTCATCAAGAGCTGTCTGAGGCAAATCCTCCAAGTCTGCAGGCCTAAGACATTAGCAATAGCAACCTATGGCAGCAGACTTACCAACTCTCTTCTGAGGAAGAAATCATGAAAAGACACTGGGACTGGAGAGATCACACCCTTCGCTATCTCAAATAAAATACCACCAGGCAAACCCTGTACTGGAGCCCTTAAAGGAAAGGAGGAATTCCAAGAAACAGCTGGTGCCAAGACATTGAGGCGGACTGCAAGGATATGGGCTACACCTGAAGTCAGATTGAAAGAAAAGCCCAAGTCAGAGATGGTTGGGCAGTCCTGGTTGACGACAAAAGGAAAAGTACTTTACTAGGCATACACTAATAAAAAGTACACATTAAGTTACAAATATGTACAGATAGGTGATGGCAATACCTTTAGTGACAAACCAAGAATAGCAAGGGGTCAAAAATAATGCATTCCAAATTTCGTTACTAGGAAAGGGGAACCTCCTTCCTATCAAACAAAAGACTAGTGATGAGCTACTATAGTCACACACGGGGCCTCCATCTTTGTGAAAAGATTCCCATCAGTCACCACTCGGATCCGCCCTTCATCACCTGGGATCCTTCACACATGAAGGTAAGATTGCAAAACCCACTGTGGACTGGCAGATGTTAAAGCCTAGACCAACATGTGGGACCCAGTGGTCAAGTTGTAAATAGTATTAATGAGGGTGACTGAAAGCAGTGCTCTAAATGTGAAATATATTGTGATGATAAGTAAATGTAAGTGATTAAAATTAGGTAAAGAAGAGAAAAACTCTTTAATATGTTCTCTTCACTTCCAAAGTAATAAAAAGTGCGTAGTGGGCTAAACAAATAACCACTATTGATGTAAAACGGTCGACATGTTTCTGCAGACTAGTTTGATCCCAATGGTATCATGCTGCTTCCTCAGGACCAAGTAACGCTACTGCTTTGTGAAAGAAAAATATTATCAAAAGGTAAAATATCACCTGATTTACAGTGATAGCATCCTGATCCTGACTGCAAAGTTCAGCGAGATATGGATCCATTCCCAGAAAGACATACATAAATGAAGAAAAATGAAACGTGGAATGCATTCAATTAAACGTGGATCACTGAAGTAGAATAATTCATATAAACAGTGTCTCACACTTAAACTCATGTATCAAATTATTGACATCAATCAACATCTATTTTAGATGCTCACTTACCCTTGTGGCAGGAGAGAAAAACCCCACCTCACCTGGCTGCAGCTCAGGTAAAACGGAGCACCGCTCTATATAGGGAGATTGGAAGAAAAGGGGATTTAGGACACATAGAAGTGTCAGTTCATTCAAAAGCACAACCATCAAGCATTGGGTCACCTCACATGTTGCCACTGTCAATCATAACAAATTCCTCTAGTTTTCAAAGGAAATGGTGACATGCATACATGATTGGGCCCGCATCCATATGACCCAGATGTTTCATTGAATAGTTGTTACTGGTATTATATAATATCAGGCCACTGCTCACATCCATATGACCCAGATGTTTCATTGTCTAATTGTTACTAGGGATAGTAGCATTGTAGGGTCGTTAAACTGTCCCTAGGACCCTCTCCCCTCTGTTTTGTTAATGTTCTTGTGCAGCCGCTTGGCTGGGGGTCCTTTTTAGTTTTTCCCGTCCTAGTTAGGACTTTATTCTGGTGCAAAGGGGCCGTGTGATCTGTGAGGTGTGGTTCGTTTGAGTACAATAGTCCTGTTTGGACATTTTGCATCATGGCTACTATTCTAGGGTTGGCGTTTGACGAAGCAGAAATTCAATCTATTCTGTCTGAGAATCCTAGTATCTTGGACATCTTACCAACAGCCCCAACCAATAGTGATGAAGGTTGGGCTAAAATTCTATTGCTGAAAAAAAGTCAGGCAAGGATTTGTGTGCACGGAATATCCCTGGCAGAGTATTTACGTGGTATTTGTGCCCCAAGTGGTTTAATTGTAACGAATGCCCCTCGTCTCCTTTTGGACGATAAAGATTTCCTACGTGAATGGTCACTAATTGCCTGGAAGTGTACTCGGGATTGGCTGGTACTTATCATCAAAACAGCCAAAAAAGCAGCTGATAAAATCTTAGTGGAAATCCAGGTACTAGAAGGCCAAATCAAAACGACAATTACATCTAAGGTATTTACTAAAAACTAAGATGAGGGCAATAAAGCCAGCAAGGAGTTTAGAGATTCAATCTTGTTCACTAAACTTGAAAATTTTTAAAAAGATCTTGCTAAATTCTCCATGGAGAAAGTGTATCCTTACACTAGTGACTCATATACACCCACGCCTTTCAATAAAAATGGGCGTAAAGGAGGTTCCACTTATGGCACCTCAAGCTCCGAAGTAGAGTTGAGTGATTCCGATGCATCCAATTCTGACAATACACAAAACAACAACAGAGGCAGAGGGAATAGTAGGCGGAACTGGAGAGGACATAATTATGGCTTTAATCAGCCATCCTTTGCTCCTTGGTGGCAACCTAAACCTTGGGGTGCTCCCACCTTCCCACCCACAGGAGGTCCTTTCGGTCCCCAACCATTCTATCCTGAACTTAATCAGCAGCCTTTTTTAGGGTATGGTCAGGCGAGAACCAGAGGCCGGCACAGATCCCAACCACAGGGCCAGGTCCAGTGGAATCTACCCCCACAAACAATGGATCTGAGGAATGGGAAGAAGATCCCCCAGGAATTGCCAGGGACGTCAGCAGGACCTCCCTCGTAATCAACCTCAGTTCCTATACATTGACTGAGATTGAAGAATAGGTACTCAATAGAGGACTTGGGTTTGTTTCTACAAACACTGCTGACCCTTTTCTCACTAACATTGAGATACATAAGTTTTTCAGAAAAATTCATTTACACTATCTGTTTGCTAAGAAAGAAGGACAGACAACTGATGCCACTAACGACAATGTCAACACCGGGTTAAAGAGACCCTCCACATTTAATCTGACCACTGTAGGGTTACCAGCTAAAGTGATGGCCTTTGAGGAGGCAGTTGATCATGATATTCAGACAATGTTCCAACATCAACATAAACCCTTTGTCAATTTAAGCAAAATAGAACAAGAGGCTCTAAATGGCTTGGCAAACAATTCATCTGTAATAATTAAATCCGCAGATAAAGGGGGAGCCATAGTCCTGCTGGACTCAAGTATGTATCGAGAGGAATGCTTGCGCCAGTTGAATGATAAGAAAACTTATCAGAAACTGGCAAGTGATCCTACTCCAAAATTGGCAACCATCATTGGCACTTTCGTGGAAGAAGCGTTGGCAGAAGGATGAGTGACAAACAAAGAGGCACAATATCTATGTGCCATTAACCCTGTCATTTGCAAAAAACACAGTTGATGGACAGAATGTAGAACAATGTCATACATTTCCCCCAGTACAAGGATATGGGCCTAAATCCATCGTTGTTTTGCACTCCACACCACCCTGGGTTAGACACTGGCTATATGCAAATCAGCTCTGACCCTGTGCCTCATGGGAACAGTCCAGTTCGAACTACCAAGCCATGTCTTTCCCAGACCGGAATCAAGCATCCAAGGACCGGTTTCTGGCTATCAGACTTCATCGGCCTGGATAGCTTGACTCCAGTGGTGTGGAGAGCCTGGGACTCACGTCTGAGTATACCCAGCACCCTCGGGGTGAAAATTGCAAAAAACACAGTTGATGGACAGAATGTAGAACAATGTCATACATTTCCCCCAGTACAAGGATCTGGGCCTAAATCCATCGTTTTTTTGCACTCCACACCACCCTGGGTTAGACACTGGCTATATGCAAATCAGCTCTGACCCTGTGCCTCATGGGAACAGTCCAGTTCGAACCACCAAGCCATGTCTTTCCCAGACCGGAATCAAGCATCCAAGGACCGGTTTCTGGCTATCAGACTTCATCGGCCTGGATAGCTTGACTCCAGTGGTGTGGAGAGCCTGGGACTCACGTCTGAGTATACCCAGCACACTCGGGTGAAAATTGCAAAAAACACAGTTGATGGACAGAATGTAGAACAATGTCATACATTCCCCCCAGTACAAGGATCTGGGCCTAAATCCAACGTTTTTTTGCACTCCACACCACCCTGGGTTAGACATTGGCTATATGCAAATCAGCTCTGACCCTGTGCCTCATGGGAACAGTCCAGTTCGAACTACCCTGTCATACCATACTTCTACGTATTGCCAAAGATACACAAACCCCAGCGCCCTATAATTTCAGGGATTGGTTCGCTTTTGGAACCTCTATCCACCTTCGTGGATTTTTTCTTACAACCGATGGTACGTGAGATGCCAACTTTCTTAAAAGACAGAAAGGATGCGCTGAGGATCCTACCGGATGTTGAATTTGATGCGGAACTTGATTTCCTGGTTTCATTTGATGTGGAAAGTTTGTACACTTCCATACCCCAGACAGAGACCTTGGAGGTAATTGAGAGCCTGCTGGAAGCAAGAGACCTCAATTCTATCACGCCGGTGAGGTTAATCATGACGCTAGCAACCTTAGCCATGACGGAGAATTTTTTCATGTTTGAGGAGAATGTGTACCTACAGATTGGCGGGACTAGCATGGGAAGCGTTTTTGCCCCTAGTCTCGCTAATCTGTACGTGCACATGTTTGAGCAACGACATGTGCTCAACGTAGACAACCCTTTCCTTGGATGTGTGCGTCTATGGAAACGTTACATAGACGATATCCTGGTAGTTTGGCGAGGATCAGTTGATGATCTTAAAAATTTCCATGCTTGGCTAAACAACAGGAATCGTTTTCTGAAATTCACCATTGAATACAGTAAACATCAATTAGCCTTTCTGGATTTACTGGTAACATCAACGGCCACTGGGTTACAAACAGAGATCTACCGTAAACCAATGGCTAGTAATTCACTTCTAAGCTACGATAGCTTTCATCCGAAAGCACTTCGAGATAACCTTCCCTATGGGCAGTTTCTTTGAATTCAAAGGAACTGCTCCACCAAATCTCTATTTGAGGAGCATGCAAAGACTCTCGAAAAACATCTAATGGAAAAAAGGTATCCTAAACGACTGATTAAGTCTTCAAAGAAACGAGCCTCAAACAATAATAGGGAAGGTTTATTAGAACTACTACCCCCCAAACCAGAACAGAAAAGAATAACATGTGTCAACACCTACAGTACCAAGTCCAACCAAATTAAAAAAATTGTCAAAAAGCACTGGGGTATTCTCAACACAGGGAATGATAATGAGGATTTACCTCCACCTCTTTTCGCTTTTAAGCGCGGTCAGAATGTAAAGGACCAGTTGGTCCACACCAGACCAAAGAACAGTGTTCCTCGAGCTATAGGAACACTGTGGGACATGCCTGCAGTGATTGGTCACCACCCTTGTGGTAGCTGTGCAGCCTGCCCTCAAACAACTAAGTCCACACAAATCGACATTGGCACTGACCGTCCGTGGGAACAACGCCGCTTTACAAATTGCAATAGTCAAAATTTGATCTATTTGATCAGATGTCCCTGCAACAGGCAATACGTAGGGATGACTACGCGTAAAGTGAAGGTCCGTATCTCAGAACATAAAAGTTCTATCAGATGTTCCAGACAAGCTACTAAACTCACTGATCATTCTATTGAGATGGGACATCTACCTACAGAACTGAAATGGACCGTCATTGAACAACCACTGATTCCTCCCCATGTCATCGATATCAGCAATTTTTTGTTCAAAAAGGAACAGAGATGGGTCCACAAACTTAGTTCGGACAAGCAAGGGTTAAATGAAGATATCCCATGGATGTCACTCTAACATGAGATATAATACCCCTAAGAGATCATACCTGAAATACATCTCTTCATTTTACACCTGCGTTGAAACATACGACAATGTTTTACTTATGACTGAACATTTATTGCTGTACACATGTGGTTCCATTGTATGATACACCTACAATTGATCTATGGGCTTTGTATCCTACATAACCATGAGTTTATATATAAATATTCTGGAGCTGGTCTTCTGAAATAACTTAGAAAACTAGTGGTTATCTGTGAGTTCCTCGCTTGTTGATAATTAGGAGATATTTCTTTGTAGGAGAGAATCAAAACAGATACTACAATGTCCTAAATTCCTAGCGTAGATGAACCTGGATTAATAATATTAAAAGTGTCCCCGAACATAGCGCACGCATAACAATTTCCAATTTCCAATTTGGGACTCAAAATAGGGAGTGGTCATATTATGCGGCATCTACTCGAGTGAGCACTGGAGATTATCATCAATGGCCGTGCGATTACCAATAGTTCTCGCCCCTTTTGATTTCAACAATTGACACTTTTAAAATGAAGACGAGGAAACTATAAAACCACATGTCCCATGCTCCTTCTAGTCAGTCGCGGACATTATGACGTCGGACGTGCGCCAAGAGGGAGCCAATAGAAAAAGAGTCATTCGGCGCCGCGTCGGTACCTCCCACAACAGCCCAGAGGGACGCCCGAGGTACCGACGGACAGGTGAGCCGTAATACTATCTGGCTCCGTTCTGCAGCAGCTTTTTGTTCACCTCGTGTTAATCTGAGGCGTTTACTATAGCAGTAACGTTTTGTAAAATGTACGCATTATGAAATCCGATTTTTTAAAACAAACTGCCGCTCTTACTGAAGGAGGTCTATACCTCGTGACTCACTTGAATTTTGAAATGTGTATGCGTGTAACGGTTTTAACTATAAGAAGCATGTTTGCGCAGTAGTCACTCGGTGATTATCTATTGCACAATCCATGTTGCCACTTACGTGGTTGCTGGGCTAATTGAGAATGGATGACACCGCTTTTACCATATACGAGTGGTTACGTTTGTAGAGTGGTTACCTGCCAACATCGAAAACACTCTTCCGACAAAATAGGGTTTCTGAAACCTGTTTGGTATCAGTTTGTATGGTGGTATAACTGTGTCAACTATAAAGTAGCGTAATAACTGCTAGTCAACCAGAGGCTCTAGTTCTTGATGAGCTTGGGCAGATTCGAGCAGTGGCCTGATATCATTCAATACCAGTAACAATTAGACAATGAAACATCTCGGTCATACGGATGCGAGCAGTGGCCTGATATTATATAATACCAGTAACAACTATACAATGAAACATCTGGGTCATATGGATGCGGGCCCAATCATGTATGCATGTCACCATTTCCTTTGAAAACTAGAAGAATTTGTTATGATTGACAGTGGCAACATGTGAGGTGACCCAATGCTTGATGGTTGTGCTTTTGAATGAACTGACACTTCTATGTGTCCTAAATCCCCTTTTTTCCAATCTCACTATATAGAGCGGTGCTCCGTTTTACCTGAGCTGCAGCCAGGCCTGGTGGGGTTTTTCTCTCCTGCCACAAGGGTAAGTGAGCATCTAAAATAGATGTTGATTGATGTCAATAATTTGATACATGAGTTTAAGTGTGAGACACTGTTTATCTGAATTATTCTCCTTCAGTGATCCACGTTTAATTGTATGCTTTCCACGTTTCTTTTTTCTTCATTTATGCATGTCTTTCTGGGAATGGATCCATATCTTGCTAAACTTTTTAGTCAGGAGAAGGAAGCTATCACTGTAAATCAGGTGATATTTTACCTTTTTATAATATTTTTCTTTCACGAAGCAGTAGCGTTACATGGTCCTGAGGAAGCAGCATGATACCATTGGGATCAAACTAGTCTGCAGAAACATGTCGACCGTTTTACATCAATAGTGGTTATTTGTTTAGCCCACTACGCACTTTTTATTACTTTGGGAGTGAAGAGAACATATTAAAGAGTTTTTCTCTTCTTTACCTAATTTTAATCACTTACATTCACTTATCATCACAATATATTTCACATTTAGAGCACTGCTTTCAGTCACCCTCATTAATACTATTTACAACTTGACCACTGGGTCCCACATGTAGGTCTAGGCTTTAACATCTGCCAGTCCACAGTGGGTTTTGCCATCTTACCTTCATGTGTGAAGGATCCCAGATGGTGAAGGGCGGATCCGAGTGGTGACTGATGGGAATCTTCTCACAAAGAGGGAGGCCCCGTGTGTGACTATAGTAGCACATCACTAGTCTTTTGTTTGATAGGAAGGAGGCTCATCTTTCCTAGTAACGAAATTTGGAATGCATTATATTTGACCCCTTGCTATTCTTGGTTGGTTATACTGTATATAGGGATAGTAGCATTGTAGGGTCGTTAAACTGTCCCTAGGACCCTCTCCCCTCTGTTTTGTTAATACCTTTAGTGACACCATCGTAACCGTTCAAACCCCAGCAAGCAAAACCCCTCTAACAACAATATTACCACCAATACTACCCACAAAATAAGGGGGAGCCACTATCAAAAAGGCAAGCTTACTGGCATTTGCCAGGCTATCACAACTTTACTAAAAAGGACAAAAGCATATTAGAAACAGCTTATGCAATGCCATTGAAATAAATGAAAATGGTATAAACATGACTTAATAGTCATAAAAATATGTAACTTTTAATTTATCATACATGTTATTGTCAATAAAGGATTATACAATTAATAATATGTGTACAAGAGTCTTTTTTTCACTGTATACGTTTTTACTACTGCAGCCTTTGGACCAAGTAATGAAGTCCCTGCACTCCAGAACCTCTGTGCAAAAGCTTAAGTTCCAGGAATGCTTACAACAAGGTGAAACCTCTCCAGAAGGCATGGATATATTCCTTTAAGATACTTAGGGTGCCACATATAGGCACATTGAGGGGCTCAGGTGTTTGCTGCTGTGCTCCTGCTAGACCCAAAAACACTTTTCAAATCATTGGTGATGTTCTTTCTGGGGCACCGTAGGAAATAATATGCAGAAGCTTATGAGAGTCTCCTTCTCCAGTTGATCGGGCAGCAGGGGCATATGCGACGATCCCATGTCCATCGACCATGCTCCTTTCTCTTTGTTTATTCTTTTCATCAAGTGGCCTTGCAACATAAACTGTTTTCTTTTCAGTGATGCACCCTGTTGTTCTCAGTGCTGGAGCTGCGCAGGGAGGTACTTCCTTCAAGGCCTGTTGGCTCCTTCTGCCAGTAAAATTTGCAGCACACTTGTGCAGAGTAAGCATCCTCTTTATTGCATGCCCACGGTAGCCCAGGCTGGGGTTTGTTGTGCTGTATGCCTCCCAATCCCCATGACACAAGCTTGGGGAGCAGTGGGGAACACCAACAATAATCTTTGGTACCCAGGAATTTGATGCCCTCAGGGGCATTTGAAATGGTTAGGCACAGAGGGGAGATTCTCACTAATGGTGAATCCTGGGCCCTTGGCCCTCTCTAGGGGGTAAATGTAAGATTTGCGTTAGAGAACTTTGCAATCCATTTCCTGATTGGTTATTCCAGGTACCACATTTCTTGACCTGTTTCCTCTGACCCCATAGGGGCAGTCTGCATAATCTTGGTGTTGGTGTGCTCTAGGTGGCCAGCTCTAGCCACTAGGAGCACTCTCATCAGGACTCCAGGCTTCTACATAAGACTTTCACCATAGAACATGATTTGTTTGCTCCTTTTCTGAGACCTGTCCTCTGCCTTGGCTTCTGATTATCTCTCCCACTTCCCAGACATCTTCCACGGCCTCTTCACAGCTAACAAGCAGAACATTGTCCCTCCATGCCTAACTCCAAAAGCCCCACAGCCTCCCAGTTACTTGCATGGCAACTGTGTGTTAACGTAGTCCCTGCCTTGGGAAGAGCGCACACCAACAGGAACAGTCCAGAGAGGTCTAAGATAACCCTCCAGGGTACCCCCAGCAGGTCCATTCACTGTATTATACCTCAAGGGGCATAGGGCAGTCAGCACCATGCCCTAGTAGAGTCCCAACCTTGTCCTTGGTGCCAGCTTAATATTCAGAGTCCCAAAATAAATTTTGGGAGTGGAGCTTAGTGACTTCTCCTTAGAACTGGGGTACAAACAGGAACCACAACTCTCATCAGGGTAAGCTTTATGCACACTAAACAATAATCTGTGCTCCCCGTCTGGTAGCTTGGCACAGAGCAGTCAGGCTTATCTAAAAAGGGCAATGTGTAAAGTGTTTGTGCAACACACACAGTAACACAATGAAAACACAAATAAAATACTCCACACTGGGTTGGAAAAATAGATTATAATTCTATGAGTAAAACAAAACCAACGCTTCAAATATCCAATGAGTAGAACTGGAGTTATGAATTTTTAAAGAATAAATCAAAAAGTAGTGCTTAGAAGCAAATAGCGCTTAAGGGTTACTTGAACTCGCACTGGAATGGGGTGAATCTAAAGTTCAGGCCGACTGCGATGAAGTGCAGGCTGGCTACAGTACTCATGCAGTTACCGCTGAAAAGTACCTTGGATCTTGCAAGTGTCGAAAACTTGTACGTCGGTTTCAGTCCTTGCAGGGTAATAAGGCGTCATCGAAGAACCCATATACAATGCAGGTGCTGTTCATCATCGAGCTGCGCTGTCCACAGTCTTCAAGCCAGACAGTCCGTCAAAGCAATGTAATCGATCAGCTCCTGCGTTGAATGGCAATGCATCTGTTCCGATCTGATCAAAGTTGTCACTACATTGATTTTGATGGTCCTGGACAGCAGAAGTCAGCTTTCAAGGGCCTAGGACTGGATTGACACCACTTGGCAAGGCAGGACTTACAGATGGAAATGTCCAGGTGCTGGTGAAGGTTTAAAGGAAGCCTTTGATGGTCCTAAGACTTCAGAACAGAGGGCAAGCCAACAAACCTTTGGCGCCACTCTGGGTTCAAGTACGATCAGTCCAGTCCTTGTCCTCAGCAGGGCAGAGATCAATAGGGAGTAGGGCAGCACAGCAAAGCAGAAAAACAGTTCATCCTGAGCAGCAGTCAAGCAGAGTGGAATTCCTTGTAGAACAGCAGTCTTTACTTCTGGCAGAGTTTCTTACAGGTCCAGACATGAAATGTCTTAGTAGGGTCAGAGCCCCAGTACATATACCTAGTTGTGCTTTTGAGGTAAGGGTGACTTCAAAGCAGACCCTTGAAGTGCACAGATTCCCCTTTCTTCCCAGCCCTGGCTCCAGACTATGAGTAGGAGGTAATTAGCCCTTTGTTTGGGTAACAGGACACTGCCTATTCAGGTGTGTCAGCTCCCCCTCTCTCTTCTTGCCCAGGAAGAGCTATCAGAATGCAGATTAGGTCTCTGTCACACCCACCCTTCCTGTATTTGTGGATGTATATTTTGTTTTTTACTTGAGTTTTATATAGCGCTGGCTAGACCTGGATGTATCAGAGAGCTTTACATAAGGACACAGCGAGTTACAAGTTACAAAAGTTTCACAGAAGTTACATAATGGATAAATAAACAAAATAGGAGTAAATTAGCAAACACGAAAGTCAGGATAGGAGAGGCCAGGGGCAGCAGTTAATCCACAGGAAGGAGACAGCAGCGGGGAAGAAAACGAGACAGATGTCCGTGATCTGGCTGGGTCGGTGACGGCCATAGCGGTGTGCCAGGGCTAATCTCCCCTATAGCTGTCGGAGCAGCTCCACCAGGGAAGCAGCCATGTATGCGTTTAGAGCTCCGCCAGAGAAGAGTGAGGATCAGGAGGGGATCAGTAGGATAAATAAACAATACAGGAGTAAATTAGCAAACACAAAAGTCAGGATAGGAAAGACCAGTGACAGCAGATAATCCACAGGAAGGAGACAGTAGCAGGGAAGAAAACGAGACACATGTAAATTAATCTAGCTGGGTAGGTGACGGCCGTAGCGGTGTGCCAAGGCCAATCTCCCCTATAGCTGTCGGTGCATCTCCACCGGGAAGCGGCCATGTATGCGTTTAGGGCTCGGCCAGAGAGAAGTAAGGCTCAGGAGGGGTTAGAAGGCTAGAAACCAAAGACGGGTGGTAGGCACTTGTGAGGATGGCAGGGTAGCAGTGGTGAGGCTTTGGCAGCCATCTTAAAGTCAGGCACGTCGAGTCTGTTAATCTTCATGGCTCAGTGGCTTGATCTAGTTGCCGCCAATTCTAAAGTTGGAAGAAAAGCACAGTGCTAAAAATCCTGGATGAAACATCAGGACCCTGGACTCAGAGAGTCAGCTGGATGGGTGCCAATGTAGTAATATGACCCACGTCATTATGAGACCGCCATTTTAGGGTCAGGCAGGGAGCACTACAACCGTAATCACCGGCCCCGGTGAGCGCACGCCCAGCCCACTGGGTCTTGACAGTCAGATTCTCCTGTGGGTGCCGATAGTCCACCGCAGCAGAGCATGGGAGGAGGCGATCTCTGTTAAATCAAGGAGGATGCCTCCATGATCGCACTGGCACCAACCACTGCAAAACGTCCCTCTCTCGTGGGCAGGCACTCTGTATGAAATTGTACTCCCCACTGGGCCTTTGTAGATCACTGTGGTGCCAGCACGGCTCGTCCTGGCGCTGCTGTGGTTCAAACGGTCACTCAATTTTTGACCCCGCTGCGCATAACAGACGGAGGCACCACTCTGCATTATTGCTCACGGTTACTTAGGGTCAGAAATGCTCTCCGCCGCGGAGTCACTTGAGCACGGCCCATCTCGCCAGCAGTTCTGAGGCGCTCAGGATGGCACTGAGACAGCAGTTCCAGGGAGTTCAGCGCTCCAGATGTGCACACAGAGAAATGAGTGAACCCTAAGGTGGGAATATCTGGGGGTGGATAAGACTGCACCACCTCCATCTCTAAGGCCTCAGGACTCCCTGGGTGATGGGGCTTCTAGGGGCGTACATGAGGGCGCTGACCTGTCCCTGTGCTGTTCGTCAGAGGCTGTCTCTTCTGGCTTCGGGAGTGGGGAGGGCAGTCTCCGGTGCTGGCCCTGCCTCTGAGGCCTGGATGTATATTGGAGACAAGCTGCAAGGCACACAGAGCAGTAACAGCAGAGAAATGTCCACTTTTTTAAAACTGGTATTTCTAAAATACTAATGTTAAATCCAACTTTTCAATAAATAGGATGTATCATTACCATTACAAAGATATGAAACAGGATGCAGCTAATCTTTTCTAATCAGGGATTACAGCTTAAAAGTGCATTAAGAAATTCTTAATGCTAGCCTATGAGCCGAGTAGGCCTCACAGTAGTGCAAAACAAATGTAGCTTCTCGGCACTACCAAGACATATAAAACTAAAAAGTACTACCTTTTACTTACAGAGCACCCTACCCTTAAGGCTACCTATGGCCTACCTTATGAGTGACTTATATGTAATAAAAGGAGAGTTTAAGACTTGGCAAGTAATTTTAAATGACAAGGCGAAAGTGGCAGTACACTGCACACACAGGCACTGCAATGGCGGCCCTGGGACAGGTTTGCTAGGCTACTGTTGTGTGTGGCACAATTGGTGCCGTAGGCCCACTAGTAACATTTAGGTTACAGGCCCTGGGTATATGGTATACCACCTTACAAGCACCTTACAAGTAAATATGTCTATTGTGTATACACCAATGTTACCATGTTTAGGGGAGAAGCACACACACTTTAGCACTGGTCAGCAGTGGTAAAGTGCTCAGAGACCTAAGGTAAAAAAATATACTGCAAAAGGAGGAGGTATGCATGCAAAATATTTGAGAGAATATCACCCTATGGTTGACAGGTCTAACACTTGACCCCACAGCTGAAAGTGGGGAGATCTACCCAACTTCTGGGGCATTCTCATGACTAAGAAGGAAGAACCCAGATAGACCATCAGCATTAGCGTGGTCTAGCCCTGGTCTGTTGTTCACTCTAAAGTCCAAAGCCTTTAAGGCCCACCTCAACAGTTTTGAATTCTCACCCCTCATTTGCATGAGCCACCTGAGGGGCTTATGGACAGTCTGAATCTGGAAGTGAGTGCCAAACAGATATGGTCTCAACTTCTTCAGTGCCCAAACCACAGTAAACGTTTATCTTTCTATAGCACTCCACCTCTGTTCACTGGGGAATAACTTCCAGGAGATGAACGCTACAGGTCGGTCTAGACCCGCTTCATTTAGCGGTGATATAACTGTCCCTATGGCATTCTCTGAAGCATCTGTTAAACAATAAACTCCTGGCTGAAGTTAGGGGCCCGGAGCACCGGGGCTGTGCACATGACCTGCTCCGGGGAATCAAATGCTGTTTGGCATGCCTCTGTCTCAACTATATTTCTGGGCTGCTTCTTTGAAGTCAACTCTGAAGGGGGCAACAAGGGTGCCATATCCCTTGTCAAACCTCCTGTAGCACCCAGTGAGGCCCAAGTGTGCTCTGACCTTAGTCTGGGGGCTCCCCGGCCATGATAGGCTCTATCTTGGCCGAGAGGGGCGGCACCTTTTCTCTGTCTACCAGGTGTCCCAAGAACACCAAAGACCCCTGCCCTACCTGCAACCTACTAGTCTTGATAGTCAGGTGTCCCTGTGGCAGAACCTGAAGCGCTTCCTGGAAGTGAAAGTGGTGGTCCTTTCAGTTTCTACTGTAGACAGATAAATCATCGGGAACGTCACCTGTGAAAGACTCCATACCAACAAGGAACTGGTTCACCAACCCCTGGAAGATAGTAGGAGCATTTGTGAGTCCGAAAGGCATCACATAAAATTGGTAGCATCCCTCTGGAGTGGAGAAGGCTGACCTCTCCTTAACACCTTCTGTTATGGCGATCTGCCAGTAACCTGAGGTAAGATCAAAAGTGCTTAAGTACTTGACAGCCCATAACTGATCAGTCAGCTCATCAGCCAAGGGGATGGGGTGAACATCTGTCTTAGTCACTGAGTTCAACCCTCTATAACCCACACAGAACCTTAGTTCAGGTGTGGTGCCCAATGGGGGGGGGAGGAACTTTTGGTACCAGAACCACAGGTGTAGACTAGGGACTACGGGAGGATTTTATTACACCCCAATCTCAGAATTTTAGAGACTTCATTCTTAATACTTACCCTCACCTTATCCAAAAACCTTTAAGTTGTAATCTTAACAGAGAGGTTGTCCCCTATGTCCACATCATGAGTGCACAGGTCAGTAGTCCCAGGAATATGGGGGAGCATAGAGTAGTTCTGTCACAACACTTGGTAGCAGTCTTTCTGCAGTTCATGAGTTAGACTGGGGGAAAGGATGACTCTCTCCACACACCCATCTTAGAGTTTAAGAGGTCAGGGAGAGGTTCACTCTCCTCCACCTCTTCTCCATTTTACACCAACAGCAAGGTGAGCTCAGACCTCTTAAAGTGGGGTTTGAGGCAATTGATATGGAGCACTGTGTGGGGTTGTTTGTGGTCTTGATGTCTACCAGGTGGCCTTACTCTTCCTCTCACTCACTCCATAGGGACTATTCCAACAGTTCTGATGGGTCTTTGGTTCCACAGGTTCCATAGCCCTTACGTTCTTCCCAAGCTACAATTACGCAGGGTTAGAATTTGGTAACATTACTCTTTTATCACAGACTGACTGGCTTTTACATTGTCTGAAGCTTGCATTCAGAACTTAACCATTTAGATCCAGAAGGCCAGCATGTAGCTCACTACACCCTGAGGAATCTTTCTGGTAGCTTGCTTCCATCTTTCCTTGACCAAACTCAGAGATCCTCTGACAGGGTACCTATACAGAAGCTCAAAGGGGCTGAAGCCCACTCCCTTCTGTGGTATCTCTCTGTAGGCAAACAAAAGGTATGGCAAGATGATATCCCACTTATACCTCAGGGCCTCAGGTAGGTCTCAAATCATGCCCTTCAGGATCATGTTGAAGCTCCAAACATAACCATATGTTTGTGGATGGTAAGGAATAGAGATCTTGACGGTTACCCCACACTCCTACATCAACTGCATAAATGCCAACATGAAGTTGGTGCCCCTGTCAGACACACATCCTCGAGGAACCAACTCAGGTAAAATTCCACATCAGGACCTTTGCCACTGCAGGCGCAGTCATGGTCCTCGGAGGGATTGTCTCTGGTTACCTAGTGTCATGATCCAACCTGGATAAACCTGTTGCCTAATGTAGTCTGGGGATCCATAGGCCCAACAAAATTGATGCCCACCCGCTCTATGGGTGTGCCAATGACAGGCAAGGGAGTATAGGGGATTTCAGCCTCTGTCCTGTCATCCTACTGGATTGGCAGGTTACATCAGTCCTACAGAATTCTTGATCCTAGGCCAATAAAAGTGGGGGACAAGCCTTGCACAGGTCTTGTATTGGCCCATGTGTCCTTCCAGGGGAATTTTATGAGCCAGCTCCAGTAGGAAGGCCCTGCATAATTGGGGGACCCCCAGCGCCCTTGTTGTCCCATGCACTGGAGACTTAGGTTCACTGTAAAGAAGGTTCTCCTTAGGCAACACCTGCTGCTTGGGCTTCAGCCTGTTGACTCATGCCCTCATGGGCTGTATACTCCCGTTGTTCCCTACAGAACTCCTCCTTAGTGGGTCCTTCCTCTACATGTCATGTAGCAAAAGCAGGCAGGCCTACCAAGAGAAGCAATGCCCTCCTCAGTGGGCTCCAGGGCGGGCAATACAATGGCCCCATCCATCTCATTGAGAGTACATGCAAGTGCTGGTTTCCCAAGACCCCTACCTCTCCCATTTTCAGCAGCTGGCTGGGCTATTGTTTAAGGCTCCAGTCCTTTTTGACTCCCATCTTGGGCAGCCATGGACTTTGTCGTAGCACAGATCAAGTCAGGTAACCCCAACATCTCCACATGAGCCTTGAGCTCCACTTCCTTCCAGGTAGTGTACTCAAGGTCATTACCAAGCAAACAGTCTGCAGGCATGGCAGAGCTCACAGCAGCCTTCAGAAAACCTAAACCCCTCCCAATCAAATGGAACAAGGGTCACTGTTGTCAGCCACCACAACTTGGTGGAATGCATTGGGAATCAACTGCTCTTGAAGTAACAACTAACTCCTTACCATAGTCATGCTGGCACCTGAATCCCTCAGAGTCTCAACACCGTGCTCATTGGGGACTCATTGCCTATACTTTATAGTATTTGAGGGCACATGGATCTTAGGAACCATCTTACTGTCACCTGAACAGAGTTACCCCACTAAAATCCTCTCCATTAACTGGGACAACCTCCTCCCCAGTACTATACTGGCTACCCCTGGAATCTTTCCTCCAGTGGAAGGTAGTTCTCTTTTTAGACACTTGGGATCCCCTTCGTAGTGACTATCCTCAAAGCACTCATTTCACTTGGAAGTCTTCGGCTGCTGACCTAAGTCAGGGTAGTTTTTTTTCTGGTGGCCAGATTGAGAATGAGAACCTGAACCTTTCTGCTGTGATTTGTTTTGGGGACCTTTAGAGAACATTCTTTTTTCTTCACTTCCTTCTTCTACTGGAAACCCCAATCACCCTTTTTGGAGTTCCTCCCAGTTGCCTTCTTGGACACTTTGGTACTGACCCAGATGTCTGCCTCCTCAGCAAACTTCCTGGGGTCTTGAAGCTCGCTATCAACCAGATGTAGGTGCAGCTCTGAAACACAAATATCAAGCAGTTGGAGGCCCTTTTCAAGCACAACCTGTTCTGCATTTTCTTCGGCGCTATATAGCGCAGAGTGTCCTCCCACCACACTGGACCATGAGCGCTGCAGCTTGAAACTCAGGAACAACATGTCCCAAGATACACTGAGAGCGAGGAGGAGGCCCTTTTCCAGCACCCCCTGTTCTGATTTATTTTTTGTGCTAAATAATGTAGATCATACACCCATTGTGCGGGACGTGTCCAGGCAAAGACAAGGGTGGGCTCGTCCTGCACCTGTCAGCACCAGGAAGAGCCAGGGCAGGGCCATCCCCCTTGACTTTTTGTATCAGATACTAACATTCACTCTTCACTGTGTCCTTCAAACTCAGGTACTTTTTATTTACTTTAGCCTCCTTCAGTGTTTTCTCTCCCACACCTCTTTGAGCTTCTGCAAGAGGAAAGGCTGGGAAGGGTCATTATTGGACATTTGGACTGCATTTTTCCCTACGGTGGATAGCATCAATACACATCGGGTGATTCACCCACTGTAAATTGAATGTGCATGTTTACCACCAATGTCTGCTTTTTAGCATAAGGTTGCTGCACAGCAGCAAGAGTAAGTGCCTCTTGGTTGGTGACACATGCACACATGTGATGGCTGCACGTGTCAGACTCCTTTAATGCACAGCCCAGTAACTGAGCATTTATAGCCTGGCACAGAGGGTACTCAGCAGAATTAGATATTGACGAGGGGTAGCCCTTATAACGTAGTGTACACTTATAGGGAAAGTCACTGTGGCTTACAGTCTTGTCGGAAGTGACACTCCATTATACCCCTACGGGGAAGACTTCTTTAGAATACAGGGTTACTTCCCTTTGGACTACAGAGTCCAGTGATGTATCAAAAAAGGGGTTGAACATGTTTGCTAATTCCAAATCTGAGAGTTTTAAGAAGATATCTGTACAGCGTATGTGTCATCCAAAATTGTCACACTTCTCGTTCAGCTCAGGATCAGAGCTTTTGTCACCCTGTTGTGCCAAGTTAGTAACAATTCTTCTTTAGCAGCAGGAACAAAGGCCTCCCTACACAAAGGGGGCAATTAATAGTGTTGCACTGAGCTCCCATGGGGGAAAGGTGGGTCTGCATCAATCAATTAGCTGTCAACTTCACCAGACATAGGCCACCCCAAGCCCACTGAACAAATAGGGGAACCTTAACCTCTGGAGGCAACAGAGGAGGGGGCTCCTCTTTGAAGATTTGCTGGGAAAGGCCCTGGCAGTGATGTCTGTGACGGTCCCAGCTGAGGCCCTCAGAGGAGATGTCACCAGTGACTAATTAATGAAGCCATTTTGAATTGTTCTAGCATGCTGTGCAGGAGGCTTGGGACAGGGGCAGAGAGGTGATGTGGCACCCCTTGATAGTAAATAGATGCCTGACTTAAAGGACTTTCCACCCCCACTTAAAAGGTCTTGCACATGGGGGAGAGGTGTGTCTCAGTTGTGCTTTTTGTGGGATACTGGTACTAGAGCTGGCAGCCATGAACAACTGGAAGGAAGTACCCTCTGATATCCATCTGGACACAGGTCTCTGACTCCAGTTGCCCCCAGGACCAGTGGGACTCTCCCCAGTACCATCAAAGTTACCCACCCCCCTTTAACCCGCTAAGGACAAGTTCTGAGAGGAAATGGACCTCTTCAACTAAGAGGAGAGAAGCCCCAGAGGGGTAAAAACAGAAAAGTTGGCAAAGGGAGCCAGTGGAACATGTTCCCTTCAAAGTCTGCCACTATAAATGTAAATGTAAATGTACAGGAATTTATATAGCGCAAATCACCGAGCGGTTTCTAAGCGCTTGCTTAGGGAACCCGTCCTGGTATTCCCCTGTGAGATAACCCCGGCAGGGTATCCACAAGGTGAAAGCTAGGCATCCCGCCGCGAGGGGCCGTTGTGGAGATTAAGCAAGCTATTGCCCAGAGTCGCAGAGTGTGAACCCGTGAATCGAGTAGGCACTGGAGCGAGAATTGTCGAGTCCATGGACATTTTAGGACTCAAGACCCTGCTGAGCCGGGAATTGAACCCTGGTCCTGGGTTGACCTCTGCTTCCAGGTCTGCCTCCTCTAACTAGTGAGCCACACTTCCCCAAGAGGCCAGGAAGTATAATGAGAGAACTCCTGGAGGCTTGCCACCAGGAGACAAATGTGCCCCAAAACACGCAAAACAGCCCAACGGGCCCAAGATACGAGGAGGGAAAGGATTTAATTTTTAACACCCCAGTGCGATCAAAGAGCGCATTGTGCTCTGCTGCAGCTTTGGAAAATACCCTGTGATGGGTCAAGACCTGGAGGTCGTCACAGGGAGACATTGCCTTTTTTAACCTTTAGCTGGGGCGTACATGGGGCCCCCTTGCAAGAGTGCAGTGGGACCAGGGATCCTTACGTTTGGGTCAGATTTCCTGCATGGAGACCCAGGACCTAAATTCCTTGCCCCACCACAGAAATGCAGGCCGCGAATTCACACCCCAGAGGAACCAAAGAAAGGGACCCAAGATTCCAACTCCAGGTCCCGAAAAGGAGGAGGAGGTGAAAAGGTGGGAGTGTTGTCATACCCCCCCCCCCCCAACAGTGGTGGGCCTGCCCTACTCCCCGTGCTCATGTCTGAGAGGAGTAGATATCCACAACGGAGTTAAGCTCCTGCCCGCAGGAGCAGGCAGGAGAGAAGAGAGCTAGAGAGAGACTGCTGTGCAGGTGCCATTGGCGCCACTAAAGAGGCCAGGAAGTATAATGAGAGTACTCCTGGAGACTTGCCACCAGGAGACTAATGTGCCCCAAAACACGCAAAACAGCCCAACGGGGCCCAAGATACGAGGAGGGAAAGGATTTAATTTTTCACACCCCAGTGCGATCAAAGAGTGCATTGTGCTCTGCTGCAGCTTTGGAAAATACCCTGTGATGGGTCAAGATATCGAGGTCGTCACAGGGAGAAATTGCCTTTTTTAACCCTTAGCTGGGGCGTACATGGGGCCCCCGTGCAAGAGTGCAGCAGGACCAGGGATCCTTACGTCTGGGTCAGATTTCGTGCATGGAGACCCAGGACTTAAATTCCTTGCCCCACCACAGAAATGCAGGCAGCGAATTCACACCACAGAGGAATCAAGAAAGGGACCCAAGATTCCAACTTCAGGTCCCGAAGAGGAGTAAGTGGAAAGGTGGGAGTGCTGTCACACCCCTTTCCCCAACAGTGGTGGGCCTGCCTTACTCCCCGTGCTCATGTCTGGGGGGAGTGGACAGCCACCACAGAGTTAAGCTCCTGCCCGCAGGAGCAGGCAGGAGAGAAGAGAGCTAGAGAGAGACTGCTGTGCAGGTGCCATTGGCACAGCCAGGGATGGGCTTCCTGGACAGCCCCCAATGGTTGGAGGCATGGGGGTGCCTGTGTACGACCAGGCACCCGCTGAGAAACAAAAAATAAAAAGGAAAAGGGACATACTTTACTGAGCAAAGCTGCATGGAGAAACAAAAGAAAGTGGCCAGGGCCGCTACTAAAATTACCACTCTCCTGAGGGGCCGGCCCATGAACTGAAGTTGCTTAGTATATCTGCACTGTTGGTGGCAGCCCTGGAATGGCAGAGGCACCAAAAGAGATGGGGAAACAGTGCTAGGGAGCTGCAGGAGTACAGCATCTCCCTCTCCAAGAGGATATAAAAAGGTTAGGAGGGTATAGAAAGGAATCACCAACCAAGGATTTCATTCCGTTTTTTTAAACACTCCCCTGGCTGGAGCTGGAGCTCTACAGCTGGGAATGCAGCGCCCTCCAGGGGCTCAGTTTATGGCTGCAGATTCCGGGGCCTAAAAGTTGTTAAAAAGACACAGACACATGTTACGCGTTGGGAAAGGCTGATCAAAAAAGAGACTTTATTGTTATGTGGTTAAAAACCTTTCCAATATAAAAACCATTGCAGCATATTCTTTAAAAGGAAAAACAGTATACAAATTACACCGAAATCCAAAATTTGATTTGTACATTGGAACTCGGGAGAGGTAATGTTCCACTTAAGGGCCAGCTTAGGGTCAGCCGGTTTTTAGCAGTCAGATAGCAGTTGCTGAGCCCAGAGATGGGGTGCCACGCTGCCGTAATGGGGAGTGGTTGGGAACATTGATGGCTTCCAACTGTTTTAGCACCTTGGTAACAAGTTTTGTTAATCCAATGTTCAGCTTTGTGTTGCTCGGGTTTAAAGTTGCTATTATGGCTTGGCGGCATGATCGAATTCCGAGTCTATTCCATTCTTCATGCAGTAAAAAACGGCTGACGGTGAGCCTTGCGGGACATAGGCAAACTATGTTTTCCAATCCTTCGATATGGTAGCCGCACAGCCTACAGGTGTGATTATCTGGTCGGCGCCTTTCTAGCAAATTCATTAAAAAAGGCCATTCACCCATCCTTAGAGTCAAAAACGTTCTTTTCAAAAAGAGTGCAAATGTACTTGATAAATAGGGGGGTAAAACCCCGGGTTTAAAATTTGTGATCACTGCCCAGGCGTGTTTCCTTTTTGACAGTATTGCCCTGTCCGAGTGAAAGGATCACAGCCTGACGCTCATCTTAATGAATGCTTTTAATGCCGACTGGGATGGATTTGTTCCCTTAGAATTCCTCAACACCGAGTTGTTGTAAACTATGGTTCAGGTGGAGCCGATATTTATTACTGGGTTGACTTTTCTGGATTTCTTGCCAAAGTCTGGCCTCCAAAGAGCCCTTCCAGGCATGATGCAGTCTGTTACAAAACTTTATAAATGCACCAGCCTCTATGCCGTGATGGTTAAGTAGACCTAGTTCGAGGTGAACTTGTGCAGGCGATGCTGACTTTGGCAGATGAAATGCACGTTTAAAAATGTTAGTTATTAATTTATTTAAGAGGATATTTGTAGTGTCCATCATGATGATCTCATGGCTGTACGTTAATGAATTAGTTATCTTGGCATTCATCACCTTCAACAGTGGGATTAAGCTGGGGCCAAGTAGCTTTTTGGAGAGTTTTGTGGCGACAAACTCTAAAGCCAGAGCTTTGGTCCTCAGTGCTTCTTTCTGTTTGACAAAAAAACTTCTGAAGTCAAGAAATATTCCCAGATATTTATAGTGAGTTGTTGAGTCAATATTACCTTGTTGAAATACCACCCACCACACAATTTCTTTTGCTTCCCAAAGGAGATTGTTTTTGTTTTTGACAGATTCAACTCTAGGAAGTTGCTTTTAGTGTAGGGGAGCAGTTCATCAAGTAGCCTCTGTAAGCACCACTTTCGTGTGGCTAAGCAGAACCAGATCGTCGGCGTATAAAAGGTTAGTAATACGTACTCCATCTAGTTGGGCCGGGTGGCTGTTAACGCTGTCAAGAATTTGTGAGAGATCCGATATAAACAGGTTATAAAGGAGTGGTGCCAAAACGCAGCCTTGTTTTACCCCGCTTCTCGTCTCAATCTTCCTAGAGACATGAGAGCCTTCACCCAGCTTGATTTTAATCCATGTTTCAGAATGAAGTTGAGCTATTGCAAGTAGCAGAGACCGGTGTGCGCCCCAAGACTTTAATTTTTGCCACAGCAGGCCCCGGGGGACTCAGTCGAAGGCCGCCTAAAAATCTACAAAGCAGCAGTGCAGTTGGGTTTGTTGGACTGACGCTTTCTCTATCAAAGCGGATAGGGTTAGTCGGTTAGTTGTTGTACCAGAATTGGCCACAAACCCCGTCTGATTGAAGGGGAGGCGCTTAGCTTCGTTGGTCCAGGCCAGTAGCTCGTCTAACAGAATGTTGGCGTAGTATTTAGACTCAACGTCTAAAAGTGCTATAATTCGGTAGTTACTGGTGTCGTTTCTTTTCCCACATATATGTGATGATTGATGGCACCTCTCCAGGACTCGGGGACAGTGTTGTTTAACCTGCAATAAGAAAAAGGAAAGGCTTTATTTAAAAGTGCTGTTCTCCCTGGTTTATAGCAATGCTTTTTTCAGTTATGTTATTGACAGTGCTTAAAGTACAGTGTTGTTAATGCCGACAGTAATTCATATTCCATTTCTTTTCCCACCCTTATATATGGGATGAATGATGACACCTCTCCAGGACTCGGGGACAGTGTTGTTTAACCTGCAATAGGAAAAGGGAAAGGCTTATTTAAAAGTGCTGTTCTCCCTGGTTTTTAGCAATTCTTTTTTCAGTTCTGTTATTGACAGTGCTTAATTTAAAGGATTGTAAATGCTGACAGTAATTCATATTCCTGACATGCTGCAATGTTTTATTAAACGATGATGTGCGCACATTTTTTTACTCTCTGATTATTCATAAGTGCAGAATAGGTTTTCATGCTTTACCTACTTATAATGAGATGCCATGTTTTATTACTGATTATGCAGGCACCTGATTGCAATGTTTGCCGATTGATAATAAGTGAAGAGGGATTGTGGTAACTTAAGTCAGTGATTGAATGAAGTAGTACATAACGTGATTCTGGTCTTGAAATGTGATAACATTGCCCTAGTGTAAACTGACACCCCAAATAAAGTTATGGGTTATATTGTAAATAAAGTGGGATGTACTGTGAATTTTGAGGTCATGACCTTTCAGGGGTCAAATGCAATGTTGCTAAAGGTATTTACACCAGTCATATTTATATTTATTAATTTCTGCTTAGTACTGAGTAGTGAGTGTGTAATGAATGCTCTTTTACTTTTCTAAAGAAAAAGTACAGACTGGCCAATTATTTAGTGAGTGCTATTATTGAGTGGGAGCAAATGGTGATTACTAGCCCACACCACCTCCTGTGAGCATGCCTTAGACTGCTCAGCTTCTCTACCCTGTGATAGTCAAGTGCTACAATGGGGTGTTTGGTTCCCAGTGAAGGGTGAATGTGGCCCCATTGCTTGTGCAGGTCACAGTTCTCAACTGCCTCTCATTTGTGTAGGGGTTTTAAGTAGGGGTAGAAAATTCTAGATGGTAGTTACCACTGCCCAGTCCTAGGATGCCACACCATAACTCCACCACTGATCAACCAATCTAAGACATCGAAAGATGATGGCATGAAGTGGTTTATGAAAAGACATTTTCTTGGAGCTTCAGCCCTGCCCCCAACTGACACAGCTGCCTGATACCTTCCCACCTAAACTTCAAGATGGAAGCCCTTCTGTGTTTGCCTCCAGAGTACTGGCCTCACTGTTTTGTTTCTATGGGCTTCCAAAGGCCAGATGCAGTGTGAAGAATGTATTAGCACATACAATCACTCCTCCCATTCCTTTCCTACTAACTTGACCACGCACTTGCAAATTGCTCTGTTATGTGGGAAAGGCTTTGATCCTCCTGCTAGCCAGCAGAGTAATTAACATGGCCCAGTATGGGAGACAATGCCAGTAATCAGACTATGAAGTGAGCCAGGGAACATATGACAATCCTCAAGTGTCATAAGGAGTGCAATTATAATGACAGTGATAATGGGTCCACACTCAGGATACATTTGTATCATAGGATTGGTTCCTGGCTGGTTCCTCTAGGCTTAAGTATAGTGAAACTGTAAGATGGCACATATTTCTCTCATAAAGTCTAATGCAGAGGGATAGTGAGCATGCAGTCTTTCAGTAATCATTACAGACTTTCACTTTGAATTTCAACCCGCATTATAAGGCCTACACCAGGTCAGCACATATCCATGAAGGGTCCCTTCTGCAACAGGCAGAGCTAGACTATAGTCTCATGAGCTTAGCCCACACATGTGTATGTGTGTGGTCACTTATTCGTGTGCAACCAGCCCGGCGCCTCTTTCCTAGCAGTGCATAAGCAAATCTTATTTTGAAAGACAGACATTGTTGTTAGCACTATCTGTCTAGTACAACAGAAATTACAGTGAGTAAGATTCTGTTGGTGAGACTCACTTAAAGTGAAAGTCCAAAACCATTTAGCCTAAAAGCATAACATTCAGGCGAATAATATGAGCAGAACCCATTGGCTACACCCCAACATGCTGGAGATAACTCCAAGCATGTCATGTGCATTGAGTGTAAATTTTTCAAAAAATAAAACCCCTCTTTGGGTCTTTCCTGGCTGACATTGTTGGTTTTACTGAAACTACTACCACTATGACAGAGGATGCACTTTCATGAAAATGTCAAGGAGACAGGGAATTCAACATTGTATGGCTGGATGCCTATGGGCTGACAAAGGAGATATCTCTGTTGCTCCATCCACTTGGAGGACAGCCCATCTGATTTAAAAATGAGTCCCTGTGTCTCCTCTTTCATTCTTTCATCTGTACTTAACGAGTGCCTCGTTCACAAAGCACATTAGGAAATGCTTGACCCTAGAGAGTAAAAAAATTAAAACATACAATACGATGCTAGGTAAAGCACACCCATTACCTTAATTAGGAATAGCAGTGCTTGCTAATTAAAAAAGAATAGACCTTTAAGGTCGGTTCTGAAACGTCTAAAACAGCCCTATGTATCTTTAACATTTACAATGCTTTTAATACGTGATTCAGCAAGGTTTTTATTTATAAAACAAATGGCTATTACATGGCAGATTGTATGTATATTTCATTGCCAATGTGCCTGTTCTTTCAAAAGACATAGATAAGACTTGATGATTTCACTGACACTGGAGTTAACCAATCAACCAAACAGCTGGGCATCACTTTTAATTCCCGCTGCCCCAAGTGGAAGAATCAAGGCTCAGGTATGCCATGATCAACAACCTGTGAAATGCACAACTTTTGCTTTTTAGAGGGAGGAGCGCAGGAACGGTTCTATCTGAGACCTGGTATCACACTGCTGCCTTCACAAGTCTGCCAGAGTACCCAAGCCAATAGTCAGCCGCTGTACTGCTGTATAATATGGGGCAGCATTGTAATTGGCTAGATAGCCATGGACATTCATATAGATAATGTAACACATAGAGTAGACAAAACATCCTATAGGCATATTGCTTACGGTAAGGAGCATGCTGACTGACTGTATGATGCACCCCACATTGTAAGTGACACTGTGTGTGTCACTAGGGAACCAATCAGAAAAGAGATAGTGGAGGGAAGATCGTCCTTCAGCTGTCCCTCAATCGGACCCCCACCACATTGGGGAGACAAGCAGATGTGATGCAGGAAACGTCAGCAGTCTGCTAGTGGGATAACGGAAATTATGTGTATCGAGCAAACCTTAGATTGTGATTGTACTTGCACATATATGTATGTATGTGTGCACACATTTTGAGTTTAGGTATGCATTTGTGTGTGTGTGTGTGCGTGTGTGTCTGTGAATAATGTATGTAGCCTGTGTGCTAGGGGAGGCACACCTAGGCACATAATGCCATTAGCTGGTCCATGAGTGACTTGTGTGCCACATCATGGCGTGGCCCTATGTGTGGGCACTGCATGGCAATAATCAACTTGGTGGATAAATGGGGCATCTAATGGTATTGGCTGGCTTAAGAGGCACTCTTTGACATTCAAGGACAGTAACCGGTCTTTTGGGGAAATGCTAATGTCAGCGTGGCATTGATGTGACTATGGAATCTTCAGGCAATTCATCGCCTAAACTGGCTTGGGGAACAACTCGGCATCAACTGTCTTAGAGGAGTGAAGCCTGTGACACGTCATGTAATGACTAACCTATGGGGAAACCGTTGCACCTCGTGACAATGAGTGGGATATAGCGAGGATATCTTTGATCTATATAAATATTGCAATAGGTTATCATGAGTACCTATGATCTTCAACTCTGGGTGAACTAGAACAGAACTGATAAACCAGGACACAGGACAGCAGGAGACAAATAACAGGAAAAGACAGGGAAATGAGCATTGCAGTGTGAGCATTAGAATGCCCCACAACCTGTAAATCAAATCAAATCAAATAAAGCGCCTGGTTGCAAAGCCTGTGCGTCCCCGCGCTGCGACAAGGTCCCATCCGAACAGAATGAAGAAAGAAGATCAGACAATGGAATTGTCCGCTGGAAAAAGCCATGTCCTCAGTTTTTGTCGAAAGACACTCTCAGATAATTCCAGTCGGAGATCCACCGGGAGCTTATTCCAGTAGGTTGCTGCAAGGAACCTAAAAGAGCGACCGCCCATCCTGGTTCTTCTAATGGCAGGGATGCGTAATTGACCCGTGCCACTAGACCTTAACCCTCGGGTAGAGACATATGGGATTAAAAGATTGTGTAGATAGGAAGGGCCTCTCTTCTGCAGAATACGATGACTAAAACACATGGCCTTAAACAGAACACGTTTACTCATAGGAAGCCAATGTAATGATTCAAGAGCCTTGCTAGAGGCTGCTCTCTTGGGAAGCCTTAGAACCAGACGTGCGGCTGCATTCTGAATGCGCTGGAGTCTCTGAACGCACTTGATGTTAGCCCCGAGGTACAAAACACTCCCATAGTCCAGTCGCGATGTCACAAGGGCATGGACCATTGACTTTCTTGCTGACACTGGGAGAACATCCAAGGTGTTACGAAGAGTGCGTAGGACCCCCACACAATTGTCCATCACCCGTCTGGTGTGGTTTTCAAAGGTCAGTTTTGGGTCCAACCATATACTCAGGTTCCTCACCTGGTCTTTCGGGGATGGGGGTCTGTCCTATCATAGATGGCCACCAGGCAGACAACCAAATTGAGGGGGACTTGCCTATAATTAAAACCTCAGTTTTATTACCATTCAACTTCAAACAGTTTGCCTCCATCCAGGACGCCAGTTCCTGGAGACATAGTGTAAAATTCTGTGAGGCCACAGACGATTCTTGTGCCAGGGTTACCACAAGTTGTGTGCCGTCCGCATATGACACCACTCTAATTCCAAACTTGTCCACCATCTCTGCCAAAGGGGCAAAGTAGAGATTGAAGAGAGTAGGACTAAGAATGGAGCCTTGAAGGTCATACGCAAATAGTTGTTGCACTAAGAAAGCAAATGGGCAATCATACTCACCAATGTGGAATATGCTAGGAAACTGTACCAAAGTGGAGCTAGAGACTGATGCTGGGAGGGTTTAAAAAGCTTAAATACCACCTTTAAGGGAAAGTTTTTTTTTTTGCATAATACGGAGGGAATCATAAGTGAAAATAATACAAGTGCACAAAGGAGGTGCTAGGTGAATGGAGTAACCTGCGCAGAGAGCACCTGTCAACAACTCATGCTTCCAGGCACTGGTGATAAAAATCTGCCTAAATTCAATAATGATGTTACCTCTCTTTATCCCGAAGTAATATTATGTGAGGGCTGGTTACTCCTCTTCCCTATCTAATTTTAGAAGAAGATGTGAGTTAGGACTGGCGAGTTGCGGCCTCTATCTCGAACTGTGCTTTACATTGCAATCTCCAAGCCCACAAATGCTACTCAGGGCTACACACCCACAAAGCCACAAAGCCCCAGGTTTCACCTCCTTCATGCCCCCAAACAGAAAGAAACAACTATTTCCCTTGAGCTGGGATCCTTGTCCCTCTGCCTTCTTGCTTTCTAAGTACATTCACTGAGACCGCTTCAGTTACCGAGTGCAGGGGAGTAGGGGACTACATTCCCCATTGACCAACGCAGTCCACGCACCACCACCAATGCCAGTGACGTCCGCCTCAGCGCCAGGAGCCAAATATCTGGGTCCCGGGTCTCCCGCAACGTGGGAGACCACTTCAGTTACCGAGTGCGTGGGAGAAGGGGCCCGGGCCAAGGGCGAGCGCATATGTGCCCGTCTGTGGTAGATTGAGGCCTGGCTGGGCCTATCCTCTGAGGCCTTTGTTTCCGAGAAGCTGCAGTCGCCTTCCCTCGCCAATTTTGACTCTGCAGCCATCACAAGGTACTGTTATTTTAGTGTATACCCTTATACTCTTTCGAACGGCCATACTTTTACCTCTAGCTTGCGTTGGCTAGGGATTGTTCATGTGATTCTTCAGTGACTCACTAGTTGACTGTTCAAAAAACTGTTGAGACTATGGATAGGAAAAAAGGAGGTGACTCCGGTCCTGCTTCAGCTTCTACAGTTGAGCCTTCCCCAAAGTCCACATCAAAGCCTACTCCCATCGGCCGGATGCTTCAGCGTGCTGTTAGCGCCATCAGCAGAGAAATTGCCAGAACCAAATGGGGACTTTCTATTACCAAAGACGGGCTCAGCATGGGTTCCCCTGGCCCATCCACCTGCCTATCTATGGTCACTCACACAGTCTCACCTGGTATCAGTGCTGAGCCTTCCCCCTTGCATGGTCACACAGCAAAACGAGCAACGTCACCTCCTTCCGTCATACCTGCTCACAAATCCTCCATTGGCCGACATAACAAGCCCTTATATATAAAACCAACAAAGAAAGTCAGACGCTGCAAGATGCGCAAGCAGACGGCCAGCCCTCCCATATCTTTCCCAGTGTCCTCCCAAGTGCTCGCATCGGAGCACGGGCCCGAGGCACCAGCGGCCTCGGCAGTAATTACAGATGCTCCAGAGAATTTAGTCTCATCTTCTGATCAACTACCACAGGTTGACAGGTTGCATCTTTTTGATTCCATTGACAACTCCTAGCAACACACTTTAAGTCTTTTTCTGAAAATCTGTGTTCTCGTATCAACACTATTCTCTCCTCCCTAGTTTCATGCCTAGACACCATCGAGTCTAATTTGGCCACACTGACCATCAACTTTCTTGACTCAGCAAAAGGAGCTTCAACTGAACCTGTGACCAGACTCTGTACTTCATGTAGAGTGCTCAGTGACCCTCTGGAAAAACATGTACCAGCAACTCAGGTTCTGCCTTCTGCTAGCATTTTGTCAGTCCAAGCTGCCCACTTGCACATTGGAAAATCTGCTTCTAGCCAGGCTGCAGACCAAGCATCTTCCATCTCTCTCAATTCTGTCAACAACATAAGGGTTCCAGGGGTCAGTGTGACACCACTCCACTCCTTGAAGCACTCACAACTCCCAGTCATCAACCTCCCCCTGCAGTATGGTCGTATGTGGTTGTATTGAGAGGGACCCCTTCATTGCGCCTAGATCAAAGCGAATCTCACTAGCAGCTTTTCAATAAAACTCTGAACTGGTTGGCTCTATACAAAGGCCTACAATATTGGCATGCTGAGGACATCCTGCATCTTAGGAGATGCGCTTGGATTGGCTCAAACTGGCCGGACCAATATGGGGACTGTATTGTGATTAACTGTAGACTCCAAGAGCTGACTCACCATCTGTTATTCAACACAAGTACCAGTAATGCTGCTTTCACTACAATTTCTATGGTCCCCTTAGGCTTCTTTTACAGGGCCCCCCTTGATTCCTGGTTGTGTACACCTAACCCAGTGTCGGCCAGCCGCGCCCCCACTTTAACCCCTCCTAATCACCATAGGGATGTAAATACACAAACAGATTTTTTAGTTTTGACAGCTACCAGCAGTCAACCACTCCCTAACACTCTGGAGCCACCCAATATTCCACTGAGTGCCCCTCCTGCTTCATGCCCCATACCTATATCTAATCGGTTTGAGGCACTTTCTGACCTAGACTGACTATTTGCTCTAACAGTTGCCCCAATACCTACCCCTTTGGGCACTCTATCACCGGTATTTAATCCCTTAGAGTTAGATACTGCAACCTCATTGTCAGAGGCAGCGGTGGCTGCACCTCACACCCGCTTCTCTCACTTGCATTATAGATCTCTTTCTTTTCTTAGTTGGAATGTGGCAGGGCTTAAAGGGAAGATTAACAACGATGATTAGAGGGCATTTGTATCTAAATTTGATGTAATCCTTCTGCAAGAGACCTGTGTCGCTGAGCCTCTGTATTTTAAGGGCTATGCTTGCTATTCAATTTTTGCCACTCCTTCCCCCCACGGCCGAGTTGCAGGCGGATCAGTTACCTGGGTTAGTCTGAACATACAGTTAGAGGTTTCACACATTAAATCTAGCTCCACTGCCTTTTTAGTATTATTATTCTGAACACCAAAGACAAACATGGCTTTTTACTTGATACATTTTTATAATAATGATTTTACAAATGCTAGCTGCTCACACTTTATAAGCCTATTAAATTTTGCTTCCCTACTACAATCTAAGGCTGATTTTAGGGCTCCCCCAGTTCACTTATTTCTTTGCTGAAATTTTGATACTAAGATCAATCTGGATTCAGTTATAAATATAAAACTGTACTTGGCAATACGCTTGGGGCCCTGAATTATCTATAAACCTTACTTCCCACAGTTTGGTTGATCTATTTGGGAAACAACCTTTACAATGAACTATCATTACAACAAACTTTTACAACGCAACATCCATTACATCGCATGCTATTACAACGCATGACACTACAACGCATACCACTACAACGTATGTCATTACAACGCAGTCATTACAACGCATACCATTGCAATGCATACCATCACAATGCATAGTACCCCTACAATATCCAACACTTACCCTACTGTTGCAACCCCTGGAGTTAAAATAGTAATTTTTACCCCTACACTATCCAACACTTCCCCCACTGTTGCACCCCCTTGAGTTAGAATAGTAATTTTTACCCCTACACTATCCAACACTTACCCTACTGTTGAACCTCCCTGGAGTTAGAATAGTAATGTTTACCCCTACACTATCCAATGCTTACCATACATGCAATGTAATGGTATGCGTTGTAAAGGTAGTATGCATTGTAATGGAATGCGTTGTAAAGGTAGTTTTTAAAAATTTGTTGTAATGGAATACGTTGTATTGGACTGCGTTGTAATGGATGTTGCATTGTAAAAAATGCGTTGTAAATGTATGCGTTGTAAAAGTATGCGTTGTAACGTCATACATCCATCTATTTGAAATCCTTGGGGGTGCTTGCACTACATGGACATCCTTCAGGGGGGGGGGCAGGAGAGCTTCTCTCATAGATTATATGTTTGTTAGGCAAGACTTTTTACATTGGTTTTCCATAAATGAGATCATGCCTGTAGACTGGGGTGATCATAATGCCTTAAGCCCTTCCATGTGCTTACCACTTAAGGGCTTGGCACATAATTTTAACTTAGCCTCCATTACACAACACTCTGCGCATGGCCTCCGCCTAGTCTAGTTTATGAATAATCCTAAAGAGTCACTCGGATTATTACTTAAATTACATCTAAACAAATTTCTCAACTGTCTTGGTGAGAACTTACAGGACTCTATGGCCCTACACTACATCCAGCTAATGCACACAAGTAGGGACTCTACACTTAAGCCCATGCGTACCCCTAACACAAACCCTCGACTGGTTCAATGGGGCTTGCTCACTGGCAAATAGGAGGCTGAGGAAAGCCCTAAATGCACACCCCAGAAATAGGTCTGAAGTCTCACTAGCGCGCACCGAGTACAAATCGCCCTCGCAACTAGGAAAAGGGAAGAATATAGCCAAGACTGGGAACTTTTGGAACTCGTATCTCAGTGAATGGATAGTAAATCCTTTTGGATGTTGTAAAATTAATACGGGAAAAGAACTCTACCATTAATCTACGCTCCAAAATAAAATCTCTGGTGTGGACTGGGTTACCCATTTTTCCTCTCTTTACCAAACCGAGGAGGAGCCTACTCTGCCTACCGCTCTGCATACCTCATTGCAAAATTCGCCCCCCGCTTTTGCTCACTTTGGAGGAAGTCGAGTCCGCCATTCAGTACATTAAGGGAGGGAAAGCCCCAGGCCCAGATGGGGGGGCCGGATGGACCTGGTGAAATCTATGCCCGAAAATTAGGGCCCTCTTACTACAAATACTTTTAACACTTCCCTATCTCTTTCAATCCCTCTCGCATGGTCTTCAGCAACAATAGTCCCCAAATTCAAAAAGGGAGATCAATCTTTGCCCAAGTGCTATCTCCCAATTTCACTCATTTATAGCATGATTCAAATTATTGGTAGAGTTATCTACGACCGTTTGGTCGTATGGGCAGCTGATAATGACATACTCTCCCCTTTTAAATTTGGGTTTCGACCTAAATCTGGTACGAACGAACAATGTCTGAATCTGGCATTGACAATCTCCAAATATAGTAAGGCCAAGCGAACCCAATATATTTAGCTTTTAAGGATCTATCCACCGTCTTTGATCAGTGAACAGAACCAAACTTTGGTTAATGTTGCTGGGTCAAGACATGGAACCTCCAGTGAACTTTTTATACTGTCTGCATTTGGACCTCACCGCATGGATCCGTTGAACTTTGCTTGGGGAGCTGTCTACCGAATTCCCGTTAAAGGGTGGGGGAGGCAGAGATGCATATTGGCACCTTTAATATTTATTTTATATATAAATGGTGTAACAGCTCACCTAGCCTCTTCCCACACTGACATACCTAGAATCACAGGCTCCCCTGCCCCCGCTCTGTTATAGGTGGATGATGCAGTACTGTTGCCCTTACTCCTAAAGCCCTGAGACATCAGGTGGACCATTTTGTTTTCTTTATGCATAACACTAATTATTCCAAGTCACACATCATGTCTTGTCCTGCGGCCCAGGCAAACTAAGTTTAAATAAAATCAGTGGGCCCGATTCACAGAACTAACTTAAGACAAAATCCTAAACTTACTACTTTTGGTATTCACAGAAGGCATTTAGTAGTAGTAAAGTTAGGATTTTGTCTTGTCTGTCTTAAGTCGGTCTTAAGTCTGTCCTAAGTTTGTCTTAAGTCTGTCTTAAGTCTGTCTTAAGTCTGTCCTAAGTTTGTCTTAAGTTTGTCTTACGACTGTCTTAAATCTGTCTTAAGTCTGTCTTAAGTCTATCTTAAGTCAAACTTAAGACAAAATCCTAACTTTACTACTAATAAATGCCTTCTGTGAATACCAAAAGTAGTAAGTTTAGGATGTTGTCTTAAGTTAGTTCTGTGAATCGGGCCCAGTATTAATCACCATGTTTAGACATACATCGAGACTTTTTGTTACCTGGAATTCAATTATTTTTCCTCAGGCCCATGGAATGTGCTCTAGTCTGTTCCAAGTTAAGCAAAACCACGGGCACAGTAAGCACCCTCATCAGACCGCACATTAGTGGGACACTGTTTCCACCTTTGAAAGTGTTCAACTCTCAATGCATTAGTGTGGCCACTTACGGAGTGTGAGTTTAGGGTTTTAGCAAGTGCTGCTCCATTCAGGAAGAGGAAAATCGCTTTCTTTGTAGGCTTTTAAGCGCACCTCCAGCTACCCCCACCCTCAGCATGCACATTGAGCTAAACCAGGGTTTTATTGAGGATACGGTCCCAATGGTACCGCTTTTATTATGGGTTAGCATCTGGTTGAATCCAGCCGCCAAACTTTGTAAGGACATTATATCCGACTGTATGATATTGGATACTGTTTCCTTCATACCAAGGCTGAGCTATTTATGAAATACTTTCCTCTCCCTTGGTATACCCTGGTGGTACTCTGAACCTAACGCATTCCCAATAATGCCAAGTCTGAAGTGAAATCATTATTTAAGGCCTACTGAGAAAATATTAGGATGAAATCTGAGCTATCCAAACCCATGGTGCTGCAATATAGTAGTCTCTTTTATACCGACGAGTCCCCGCTGTATTTGGCCTTGGAGTTGAACAAGATTGGAGCGGTCCTTACTTTTTCGTTTCAGAGCTGGTACAATATACTGGTCTCTCTTTTTTAAACATTTCTTAGATTCAGAAGGGAATATGGTATCCCGTTGTCCTTGTGATAATCACACTGTCCAATCGTTATTGCACTTTATTTTCTTTTGCAATTTGCACACGTTAGCACGACAACACTTTCTAACTCCCCTATTAAGGAGGTTAGGCCTTCGTCGCTGCAGTCCTGCTCTTCCCCACTTACAATCTCTTTGCTCCCATAAAATTGTTTTCTCTGTCTATGCCTTCTTGAAAGCAGCACTGAGGACTAGACAAACTATATTGGGTTAGTCCGATAGAACATTATGCTCCTTTTTAAATTTCTGACGTCTGTTGTATTTTTTGACCTGTCACTTTTAAATCCTTAACGCCACCCATGCACTTTGCTGAACACCTTTTTAAGTTTTGCTTTTTTTAACTCTGTTTTTTATGGTTAGGTCGCTCAGCCAGCCTGGTCATTTGATGTATTAGCCATCGTGTTTTGCCTTGTACTTTAAAAGTCTCTTTTAGTATTTTAAATATTCCTTACTATATAATAATTTTAAACTTCAATGTGTGTTTACAGTTATGTGCAATATGTTTATGCACTTTTATGGTCCATTGCTCTCAATCCCGATAAAGATTTTTGTTTAAAAAAGGTAACTTCACTGATTAGGCTGTCTAAAATATCGGAGGAGCTGGCCAATATGTTCTGACACTGGTAGATAGATAAATAGTCCTATGCAAAATGTTAAATACTGAACAATGTGAAAACAAATACAAATGCACATCAAAACACAATGTGATACGCTAACGTCGCTAGACAATGTTACAATATATCGTATCTGTAGTTAAAAGGCATGTAAAGGTAAATGTTGTCAACTTCTCTGGCTGCTGCCAATTTATTCAGTATTCCTGATTCGAACTCCTATGGGTGAACCTAATTTAGGGGATTCGTGTGAGAGATATTGTATCTGCTACTTACAGCAATCTCAACAAAATGTGCCGCTTTCGAAATCTTTTGATGACTGCAGAAAATGTATTTCACGGTAAGTGTAAAATGCTGGATGTAAACACTGATCATTTCAGAAGTGTGATTATTGCGACGCTTACCTTTCACAAATCAACCTAGATGCTCCCTGAAGTGTGCGACTGGGATTTAGACGCAATTCCCAAGATCCATCAGTGAACCCTGGTGCTTTGAATGTCTTAACTCGTCTTTTTGTCACATCTAGCTGCCACCTTGAAAGCACTGGCTGAATGACGTACGTCCTTCCGGTGAATTTATTAGAGTCTCACCATCGGTCCCCTTCCTGGCAAAATATGAACTTTCGACGATGGACTAATAGATCCACTTCAATGTTTGCTTTTGCTTTCTCGAGTTTACCGCGCATTCATGTAATATTTATGAAGTGCTGCGCGTGATGATAATCTTCATTGCTAATTGTGTCTCATATTGCTTTCCCGCAGCATGTGGGAGAGACTAAATGCCCCACTGTGGACGTTTAGCGTTGGGTACACAGTTAATATTTCCTTTTTATGTGATCCGAGCCAGGAAGGAAATTCCTTTGAACGTAATTTAGGGGAAGATAAAAACAAAAGAAGCGTAAAAGGTTTATGGCACGAAAGATAAAAACTTTTTCGGTAAATTATCTTTTGTGGGAAGAATTCAGTAGCCAGCATTTAATAATCAGACAGAGTTTAGGAGTACGTTATTTATCGTCTGCGATTAAAAAAACAGCTGTCACGAGTTTTTTGGGGAATAACATTTTCCGCACTAAAATTTGGGGTAAAACTGTGCGTAAATGGGATTATTTCACATCCCGGATGGAATTTTCCGGCCCACTTGTAATAAGAGCCACAGTCAGTGAGTGTTAATTTACCTACCGTCGTTGGATTTCTTAATGGTGGTGTGATTGTATATATGTGCGCATATTCTAGCTCTGTTCGTGGTCACAGACAAGCCTAAAATCGATGACTGATAAGAGAGGTAGCTGGGCTGTAGACGGTTAATGCATTAAGATGTAGTGTTGTTTAAAGATGTTAGTCTTAAACTCTTTCCTAAACTGAAGCAGGGAAGGAATGATCTTGATGGACACACAGAGTTGTTTCAGATCCTGGGTGCACAGCTGGAAAATATGTATTGTCTTATGTTTTCTTTTTTAGACTTCTTACTCTGCAATCTGATGTGTTCTGGCTTCAAGCGTGCGGCGAACCACCTGGGATGGGGATCTGGTCTGCAATATAAGCAGGGTGCTGGGCTTGATGGCTTTGTAAATGATGCAACTGTTTTTGAAGATGGTGCAGCCCTGGTTGAGATGTATTGTAGGTGTAGCATACCCCTAAGGCCTGCCAGTGTGGAGTCTGAGGGCATAGAATAGGGCATTACCACCATCAACTATATATATGCATGTGTGTAAGTGTTATGTGCATAGCCTGAACTAAACCGTAAGGTAGAGGTGTGCTATTCGGGGTCAAAAGCATACTTACAACCTGAGAGTGAATCTTTCCAGGCGTTAGAGTCTTCGGAGAGGGGAGGAGGACTATTAACAGTGTCTGGAAGTGGTTTTCTTTAAAGTTAAGCACTCTAGGCATTACTACCTTGCACTTTATCCACACAAACTGAAAGAACTGAAGCCATGACAAGATTACTTACCATGAATAATCATTAGTCATAGTTCACCACTTGCTTGCCACAGTTCGTACTAATGAGGTCACTAGCCTTCTAAGACAGGAAAATGAGTTCTATAGTGTTAGAAACTGGGTCCCTACTTGGCAGAGGTACGCATTCTGGCCAAGTAGAGACCATAATCCTAGTCAGGGTAAGGAGATACAGACCCTAAATTAACCTGTGCTCACCCTCTGGTAGCTTGAAGCAGAGCAATTAGGCTTAATATAGGAGGGAATGGGTAAAGAATTTCTGTAAAACATATTTTAGTTAACCAGTTAAAAAAGCACCACACCAGGTTTGTAAAATAGAGCTCAATTTAATGAACAAAATGACACAAATCCAATAGGTAGAACCAGAGTTATGAATTTTTAATCTTAAATCTTGAATTATAGTGCTTAGAGTCATACAGCGCAAACCGGGCATTTTTGGTCACGTTGGATCGGGTCAAATCTTCAAAGTCAAGCTGAACGCGATGGAGTGAGGGTTAGATGCAGAAGTCATGAAGGCCCCACTGAAAACAGTACCTTTCCAGAGGATGCATCATCTGCGAGAGCAAGATGCGTCAGTTCAGGGTCACATGGTCAGGTCCTGCATCGTTGCCGAACTCCCTTTGTGATGGAGGTGATGCGTCGTTGTTGAGCCTTGCAGTCGGGTCCTGCATCATCGTTTGAACCCCTTACGATGACAGTGATATATCATCGCTGGGCCTCGCAGTCGGGTTGTCCATTGTCATGGAGCCACACAGGGATTTCCTCGAAGCGGCTCTGCGTCAATGTCGAAGAATAATGCCTCTGTACAGACCAGTTCACAGCAGGCAATGTGTGGGTTTATGACGAAAACAGCTACAGAACCCCCCTTGAAAGTGAAGGAATGGATTGATACCTTTAGAAACAGAATGACTCACAGTTGACAGAGTGCAGCAGATGAAGCAGAGTTGAAGGAAGTCTTTGATGTCCCTGAGACTTCAGAACAGGATGCAAGCCAGCAAGCCCTTGAAGTCACTCGGTTCTGGGGATGTAGAGATTTAGATCCAGTCTTTCTCACCACCAGGCAAAGGGGCAGCAGGGCAGGCGCAGCAGGGCAGGCACAGCAGGGCAGGCACAGCAGAGCAGGAGTCAGCAAATCCAGCAGAGCCCAGCAGAATGTCAGTACTTTCAGCCGTACAGCATTCCTTTTTCCTGGCAGAGTGTACTCAGGTCCAGAGTATACTGAGTTGATGGTGTCAAGGGGTCCAGTACTCATACCAAGTTGTGTCAGTCAGTCAGGATATCTTTATTCGACTTATTCCAAGTCATACAAAGAAACAGAAACAATAAAAACATGACATAGGATACATGCATAACCTTACGTTTTCTTAAAAAGCATCAAACTACATATACGTTTAAAAAAAAAAAAAAAAAATACTATATACAAAATTGCTAAGGCGAAATTTGACCAGCAGCTTTCACCCTAGCAGCAGCCACTAGGAAATTTGCAATGCAGATGGTTGTACGGGGGTTTGTCAAAAGCTGTAAATAAAGCAGCGCCGGGCGTACCTGTGTAAAACCCGCTTCTTTCAGGATGGGGAGCAAATATTTTTTCCTCTGCTCATGATACAAGATACAGAACATGACAAAGTGCATTGTGTCCTGCACCGAGAAATCATCACAACTGCAAGGTGGGGCTAGATCTGGCTTCTGCCATCGCTTAAAAGAACCTAAGTAAAAATGTAACAGGTTAAACCTAAACTTTGTCAGTAAAAACCTATGGTAAGGGTGCGTAACGAAACTGAGATAAGGTGCAAGAGAGGGAGCACTAACCAAAAGGTTATGTGACCTAACTGTAGGCTTCAGTAGTTCGACATCCTCGCGTCGCGCTTCCTTCCTTTCCATGAATGCCTTTTTTATATGAGCTATGTCCAAGGCCCTGATTTTTTCTGGGCATGAAAAAAGTTCTGGGCGACCCAAGTCTGTGAATGATTTAATGAGATAGGCCAGCCATGGAATGCTCCTATGTTTGTCTAGAGAAAGAACATCTTTCAGTATTTTATGATTCAGTGGGAGATCTTCATTCACCCACATTTTCAGCCATAGGATCAGGGGCGCTAAGCTCAATAAATCTGACAAATAGGGTAAGCCCACCTCTTGATGGATCGAATAAGTTGGGGCTGACTGGGGTACAGAGAGAAGGGATCTAATAAATCTGTTTTCTGCTCTCTGGATGGGATCAAGATTTACATAGCCCCACAAGGGAGATCCATATAGTGCAATAGCCACAGGCTTACACTTATAGATCTTCAG
Source organism: Lissotriton vulgaris (assembly GCF_964263255.1). Classification (NCBI taxonomy): domain Eukaryota; kingdom Metazoa; phylum Chordata; class Amphibia; order Caudata; family Salamandridae; genus Lissotriton; species Lissotriton vulgaris. The sequence goes on from NC_141697.1 coordinate 451,019,464, forward strand.
AAGGGCTTCCATGGGCCTAGCTCCCAACTTACCCGCAAAGCCCAGGATCGCTGAGGAAGACCTAGTTACGGCCAACCTTTTTGCTCTTATCTGTGGCCCCCATGTACCCTTTTGGTCAAACAAAACGCCCAAGTAGGGGAATGTAGTTACCTTTGAAACAGGGATCCCTCTGCAAAAGAATGATTTATGACTTTTTTTGGTACACTCACGCCCCATTACCATCATATGTGATTTGGAAACATTAACCTTCAGGTCCAAATTATCCATAAAAGATCCGAAGGCATCCAATAGGAGCTGAAGTCCAACACCAGTGCGGGCAATCAGCACAGCGTCGTCCGCGTACAGGAGTGCCGGAATTTGTACATCTCCTGCATACGGGACGTCCGCGTCCTGGCCACGCAGATGTGCCCCCAGGCCATTGATATAGATGGTAAAAAGCGTGGGGGCTAAGATGCAACCTTGCCGTACCCCCTTTAGAGATTTAAACAGTGGAGTACATCTACCGTTATTTGACACTCGTACGGCTGCAAAAAGCTCCTGATGCAAAGCGGCCATGAATGTAACCAAAGCCTCATCGATGCCCATCTCCAACAGGATCGCCCACAGTTTTGACCTGTTAACAAGGTCGAACGCCGACGAAAGGTCCATAAATGCAAGAAACACCGAACCCTCCTTAGCCACCGTATACTTAGAGATGAGTAAGTGCAGGTTAATACATTGTTCAATGGTCCCTTTTCTCTCTCTGAAGCCGTATTGCAGTTCGGACAACCCTCCACAACCCTCAACGTTCTCCCTCAATCATACCAAGTTGTGCCTTTGAAGTGGGGGCGACTCAAAGGGACGCCATTGAAATCAACAAGGTCCCTGCCCTTCCTGCCCTGGGTATGCGTCAGTCCTGGAGACTGTATTAAGTCCATGGCAGCCCACACAAAACTGAAGTTCGAGTTGGACAGCTGGAGGGGCAACCTTGGGGACCATCACCAATGGGCCGGACCAAGGACTGTTTTAGGGCTCAATAACCCCTAATGCCAACATTTTGGTAACCTCCTCCTTAATTTTAGCTCTCACTTTGTCAGACAACCTGTAAATGTAATTTTTGACAGGTGGACTATCCTCAGTGTCAATATCATTGGTGAGCCTTGTAGTGAGACCTGGTGTAAGTGAGGAGAGGCAAACTGTCCCAACAACTGATGGTAGTCTCTCACTGTTGATCTAGGGTCAGTGTAGGGGAGAGGCTGACACTCTCCACTGACCCATCATGCTCTTTGGAAAATAGGAGGTCATGAAGAGGTTCATCTCCTCTTCTACCCCATCATCAGTTACCAAGAGCATGGTAATATCAGAACTCTCAAAGTGGGGCTTGAGGCGATTAACATGCAGGACCCTCAAAGGGTTCCTAGGAGTTTTGAAGTCCACCAGGTAGGTGACATCGCTTTTGCCCTCCTTTACCTCATAGAGCCTAGACCAGTGGTCTTGCAGAGCACGGGGGCCACGGGCTCCACCACCCATACGTTTTTGGCCAGGCTGAAACTCCACCAGAATATCTTTCTGGTCATGCCAGCATTTCATGTCCTCCTGGGTAGCTTCCAGATTCTCCTAGGTGAGCTTCCAGAAGCAGGCTCTTTGGTTGTGAAGGGCCAGCATGTAGCTGACAACATCCTGGGGGGGGAGGGCTCTCCCAGGAGCTTGCTTCCAGCCCTCCTTCACCAAACTGAGAGACCCTCTGACAGGGTACCCATACAGAAGTTCAAAGGGGCTAAAACCAACCCACTTCTGTGGCACCTCCCTGTACTCAAACAAAAGGCATGGAAGGAGGACATCCTACTTACATCTCATGATGTCTGAAAGACCTGTAATCATGCCTTTCAGGGTTCGGTTGAACCTCTCAAACAACCATTTGTTGTGGGGTGGTAAGGAGTGGTGAATTTGTATGTCACCCCACACTCCTTCCACATTGCCTTCATGTAGTAAGCCATGAAGTTGGTACCCTGGCCAGATATCACAGTTTTTAGCCGATTTGACCGAAGCCTTGAACAACGTAAATGCACACCCACCTAAGCTTGCCGACAAACATATATTGAATCTTCTCTACACAGATGATGTCATCCCTCTAAGCAACACAAAGGTGGGCCTAAAATGGTTAATAACACGCATACAGGAATATGCGACAGAAAACAAAATGGTAATAAATGAATCTAAATCTAAAGTTATGGTTGTTACAAAAAACTCAAGAAGGAAGTACAACTCAAAAATGGTTCTTGGGAAAGGAAAATTTGGAGCAAGTTGAAACTTATTGATATCTGGGAGTCATATTTAACGATAATGGTAACTTTAGCCCTCAGAAACTGGATATCACCAGGAAAGCAAATGCACTAACAGGTGCTTTTGGGATAATTAAAAAGTTTACAAGCAATTTAACATATCAACCGCTTCTTAAGGTGATATCGGCGGAACTTTTACCCTCCCTATCTTATGGCAGTGAGGCGCTAAATGGAAAAGATGCAATAATTATTAACAATGCTATCTCTAAAACCTTTCGATCCCTTTTTCTCTTACCTAAAAACGCCTCACAAGCCCAAGTCAGGCTGGAATTTGGCTTGAATAACCAACTGTTAGGTATATGCAAAAAAATTCGGTAAAACCAGTCCTTATTAGCGAAAAATAGGGAATCGCTAATAAGGAGTCGCATACCGCGATGCATCAACAGATTCGGTATTAAATACCGAATCGCTAAAAAGCGTTAAATAATTCGGAAAACACTCCAAATCAAAGATTAGCAAATACCGAAGTAGCAAATACAGAATCGGTATTTGCAATTTCGGTATTAGCGAATTCGCTAAAAAAGAAAAGCCGCATCAGAAGCAGGTCGATGACATCACAACCAGGAAGTAACACAGCCCATGCTTCATTCAGTGCCCTGAGGAGCTCAGAGGAGGAGGCAGAGCACAGGAGCAGAGGAGTGAGACAGTGATAGCGCAAACCAGCTATTGACCAGGCAACCAGGATGGAGGATGCACCCCAGGACAAGGAGATGCCTAGGAAGAGAAAGCGAAAGTTTTCGGACAAAGAACTTGAACTGCTCAGCGAGGGGGTGAGCAGCAAACATGACAGGCTTTTTGGCAAGCTGTCCCTAAAGGTGCCAGAGGCAGAGAAGCACAAAATGTGGCTGCGCATCAAAGAAAGAGTCAATGCTGTAGGAGTCACCCGCCAAAGCATTGACGATTTGAAGAAGAGGTGGTATGACCTCAGGAAGAGGGCAAAGGAGAGCATAGCAGAAAGGGTGAAGGATGCAGCTGGCACAGGAGGGCGAACATCCAGCGTCACACCAAACACAGCCCTAAAGGACCTCGTTGAGGCTACAATTGAGCCAGAAGCTGTTGTGGGGGTCACCCTATTGGACACATCCGGCGCTGCAGCAGGAGGAGAAGGTAAGATGCATGCCAGCGCAGATATGCAGTGTGTTGTCCACCCCTGCCTATTCCCCCAGGCCAAACACAGTGCATATGTAGCCGTGCCTAAATCATATCCCCTCACCAGAGTGTTGCATCATGGGAGTTGTAGTCATATCATGAAAGAGTGCATGTCTGACCCCTGACGCAATGCGTGAGATGACCACGGCCGTTGCTGAGGGCAACAGAGACATCAAACTGTGCCTGCAGTAACTCACACGTGCTGTAATTGCAGGACAACAGATCGAGCGCCGAAGGGATTGGCAGAACATGCTCCGTTCCAATGCCTCCATTAGGGCCATCAGTAAGCTGTGCAACAGCACAGCTGTGCTTTCCCGCAGATCTGTGTCCCTGCAGGTCGACTTGGGCCATTATTGCAGAGATGTGGCAAAGTCCTTAGAGAGAGTGACCACTGCAGTGGAGCATCTGCAGTCTGGGACTTTCAGTGCCAGCAGTTTGGGAGGGGAGGAGGGGAGTGAGGCTGCTTCAAGCGTGAGCAGTATTTCTGTTCCAGAGGCCAGCGAGAGGAGGTGCAGTGCGCGCAGCACCACAGCCACAGAAACACACTGCGGCGATGTGGAAGAGTCACGGGACAGGAGGCTAGGGGCACAGGACGAGCGCAAATAGCCATGTTCTATTGGCACCCCGGCCATGGTGACGTAACCATGGGCCAACTATACTGCAGCATGATATACCAGTGATGGCAACAGCCATGTATCCTATTATTATTTTGATTCTGCGTCATTTTGGCGTCTCATTTATATGCACCTGACAGGTGCTTGTGTGCATTAAACATTTGCAAACCAGAACATGTTGTGATGGCTCATTCATACCTGTCTCAGAAGTGATGTTGTGTGATGTATGTCTGCCTCCTTTGTCCCTCAGCTGTGTTAGGCACGTGTGCCTGTTGGTGTTGGGGGGGTTGCTGTGCACGTAAGTCGTCCTCTTCGTCCACCTCTATAGGTATCCCCCTTCTTGTGCCAATGTTGTGCAACATGGCACAGACTGCTATTATCCGGCAGCAGGTAACTGGGCCATACTGCAAGGCACCTCCTGTCTTGTGTAGTATCCGGAAGCGACTCTTGAGGATGCCAAAGGTTCGCTCTACCACATTCCTGGTGCTGATGTGTCCTGTGTTGTAGCGCTGCTTCTGAGGTGTTGCAGGGTTGAAGTAGGGAGTGAGGAGATATTCACGCAAGGCATAGGCGCTGTCACCTGCAGGGTGGGGAGCAAAGGGTTAGCTGCATGAATCCATTTACATATGTGAGGATGGAGTTAATTTTGAGCCATTTATATGTACCTAGTAAGTGTCCCTCTCCAAATTCACCATTGATCAGACGCCTGTGGATGCCACTGGGTCTGAATATGTATTCGTCGTGTGTGCTTCCTGGAAATTGGGCTACAATGTCCGTTATGATGTGCTTGGCATTGCAGATGACCTGCACGTTGATGGAATGGTATGACTTCCGATTGCGGAAGATGTATTCGTTGGCTGAGGGGAGACAGATGGGGACATGGGTGCAGTCAACGCATTCTATCACATGTGGAAATTGTGCCACCTGGTAGAACTCCTGTTTGGTGCGGTTCAACTGCTGTGGGGTTGTGGGGAAGGTGATGTGGTGAGATATCAATGTCAGCAGGGCATCTAGGAATTTGTGGAAGAAGCGTGAAAGTGCGCTTTGCGACACGCCTCCAGCTTCTGCTATGACCCCCTGGAAGCTTCCTGACACCAGCATGTGCAGGCTGCATAGGACCTGGACATGGGCTGGGATGGCGTTTGTCCTACGGGTCGGGTGCTGCAGTAGTGGTTCCAGGTCGGCAATGAGGCGCATGATCATAGCCCAGTTCAGCCTGTACTTGTTGTAGATCAGTTCCTCTGTCTGGCACAGCAATGTGATGCGCACCCTGAAGTATCTGTCCTGGATCATCCTCCTGCGCTGTGCAAGAGCGTTGATTCTCCTCCTCCTAGCAAGCACGTAGGGGGCAGCCATTTTGGTAGACATACAGGGTCTCCAGAGGCATATTTGAAGGGTTTCTGATTATCTGCACCTGTGTTAATTTTTTTTTCTTCCTTCCAATAACTTTACCTCCAGTTTGTGATTCCCCTTATTTTGCTCTTGCAAAATGGCGATTTTGGGCATTTTCGGTATTTGCGAGTTTTGATGCATTTCGTTGCGATTCTTTAATAGTGTTTCGGTATTTCCGGATGCCGATTTCTCTCTTGGTATTACCGATTGGCTATTTTTCTAATCGGTAATTTACCGTGGGGTTATTTAGTGATTCTTTATTTTTAAAGGGATTTGGGTTGCATTTTCAGGTTTCGCGTAAGGTATCGGCCTGTTTTACTGAATTGCAAATTTACCGGGAGGTATTTTGCTTGATGCATCTGCCAGTGTATGCACGAAAGGGTCATATAATCAAAGTATGGAACAGAGTGAAAAATGATAAGGAGAACTTAATTTCGCTGCTTCTATGGAAAGAAATTGAGGGTAATAATAATTAATCCGCCTGGAAATACCTAGACAAGGCTCTGGATGAATTCGGGGTTAGGGGGATCTGGACTACTACCATAATCCAGGAATCTTTCAAAAAAGTTGTGAATAAAACAACAGATTACCTATCATTGATAAGTGATAAAGAGACCTTTGTTTAAAGGAAACACGCTTGGTCCATAGTAAACGGCTACAAAAAAAGAGGCCTCAGCAGTATCTGGGCACAGCATGGTCATGGAAAAGTAAACATATCTTCATTAAAGCACGATTCGGAATATGGTCAGGAGAATCCCATGCTCTACCTTGGAAAACACTTGAAAACAACATATCCTGTCGGTTGTGCAAAGCTGGGGAGGAAAACATTATACATCTCCTGTGCCTCTGTCCAGAATAAAAAATGAAAGACTAACTATATTAAAAAGATTATTCAATGAAAGAACAATAAGGACATGCAGACAAGCATTGATTAGAAGTCTTTGCCCTGATGATGTATCCATTAATTCTGCTCTCACAACATTTTTAACAATTGCATCAAAAAAATTAGAATGATAAACCATCGATCATCATAATGACTATATTCTCTACTAACTTTTAACCATATGAATTTGTTTTTTTTAAACCAGTTTTAATAATGTATGTGTATAATTTTAAAAATATTCATTCATTTTAAAATGCATTTTAATGAGGCATTGTAATTCATATGTACATAATTGAGCATTTACGCTTTGTAAAGGTTTTAATTAATCAATCAATAAAATAACTCAACTGCCAGAGGTGTCACCAGCTGCCTGGGTCCCAGCCTGCTGCTGATGACCCTCAAGAGAAGGACATTCTATGTCAACATTTCAGAACTTCTCCCTGGTGGAACCCCCTTCCTGCTGCCAATTGGTCAGCTCAGTCAGTTTCCCCACTTTGGCCACTTTCTCCCCTGTAGGCACCAAGGTTTCTCCCTCAGGTTCAGCCTCCTCCCAGACTGTGAAAATTTCAGGAGCAGGGTTTCCCATGCCCCTTGCCCTTTCTCTTTTTGCCAGGTGACTGGGCCATTCTTCAAGGCTCCTGTTCCTGTTGTCTGTCTTGATGGGCTGCCATGGACCATGTGGTCAGGCACACCAACTCCAGCAACCCTAACATCTCCACATGGGACCTGAGCTCCAATTCCTTCCAGGCTATATGCTCCAGGTCATTACCCAACAGACAATCCATAGTCGTGGATGGACTCACAGCTACCTTAATCAGACCTTAGTTGCCCCATTCAATGTAGGCCTGGGTGGTAAATTCTGTTCCGCTTGTGGAATTTGCGGAATTTGGGTAATTTTGCGTTCTGCAGAGAACGCAAAATTGCCTAAAATTCTGCGTTCCGCGACTCAGCGAAATTTTTTGCTTGCTCGCGTTCTCAAAATGCATGTTCGCAAGATATACCCACCCGAGTACACAAACAGCAATTGCGATTAAGAAAAAAGCATCTCAAACAAGCAATTCTGCATGTTCGCTGACATTTTTTACCGTTTCGCGGAGGTTTGCGTAAGGCAATTATGCAAATTCCACCCACCCCTAATTCATTTTTTTTATTACATTTTGTGAGATATAATCACAGCATCTGTAGAAACCCCTTCCCCCCGATTGAACATACTCAGTGCTGTGCTCCGACGCCGTAGTACTCATGCCCGCCTTTCAGCAACTACACAGCCTTATAGCCAACAACCCAACATCGGGCAGGCGGCGCTCATTGCGGTCATCGTTATCTGAACAGCCTAGTGGAATACCCCCCCCTAGACATCTCCCTGGAAACTGCTTCTTTAGTACATTACCCTCCCACTGTCCTCTGCGCAGGTGAACCCCTTTGTACGTCCGCGCTGCCCTTACATCGCCTCTCGCATCCCCGCATGGGCTCCCCAAGACCCCCCCACTCTTTCTGGAGGTTACCTTCCTACGCCTACGCCCCCCCCCAGAGTATGCAGACTCCATGGGCACCCCAGGTTGCAGGCAACATCCTACCTACCCAGAAATTAGGATCATGGTGCATCCTCGCAGTGCGTGTCCTCCCCCTCACAGTTTTCAGACTGTGTGCAGCAGTACAGCATGTCTTGCTTCCAACGTTTGACTGTGGGCGTTGGTCCTCTCATCCAACAGAGGGCAACCACCCTTTTAGCTATAAGCAACCCCATGTCTACTAGTCTACGAGCAGCCCTGGGTAACCTTCTGGAGTAACCTAAAAGCGCCAGCGCAGGGTCCAGGCCTAACACCTCTTCCACTATCTTGCTCGGCTCCCTGAAGATGTCCCCCTAGTATACCTGTATTCTCGGACACAACCACGGCAGGTGTAGAAAATCTGCTGCTAGTGCATGGCACCGTCCGCATTTTGAATCCTCCCGTAGGCCATATCTGTGCTGGCGTTCAGGGGTGTAATACACCCTATTAATAAATTTAAAGTGCACCAGCCTATGCGTGCCATTTAATGAAATCCGCCTGGTGTTCATGCAGCAATAGCGCCACATGTCGTTATCTATCGTAATCTGCAAGTCTCTTTGCCATGCCAGCCTTGCGGCTGTGTATTGGTCCTCCTTGTGGAACATAGCTATTTTATAGAGTTGTGTCACTAACTTACGGGGAGTTTCGGCCTTGATCACATATGTAAGTTCAGGGACCTCTGGCGGTTCTGCAAAGTCGTCCCCCAGCTGTTCCAATAGGGCCCTGCGTACTCTATAATATTGGAAACGGTTTAGTAAGGAGTCCGCCCCGCCTGACTCAATGACCTGATCCCAGGTTTTCACCTTCTCGTCCCAGAATAGGTCCTCCACCTTCAGGATGTTCAGCTTGTGCAGGGCGTCTATCACTCCCTTATCTATGCAAGGGGCCAACCATTGGGCCCATTCTACCGGCATGCTCGGCGAGTACAACAATGCCCTTCCCCGGTCTTGCAGGAGACTGTGCCAAGCGTGATTGGTGGCTGTGATGGAATCAAGTATTCCAGTTCTGCGATCCACAGGTGTAAAAATTGACGCAGTCAAGGGGAGTGGGTCTGCAAATAACTTCTCCATGCGAACATGCGGGATATGCACGTCTCCATGCACCCAGGTGTGCATGTGCGACCCCTGTGCCACCCTGTAGTAAAGCTCCAGGTCTGGGGCTCCCAGGCCCCCCATACTGTACGGCAATGTGGGGACCCTCCACCGCACCCTCGGCTGCTTACCTGCCCACGCAAGTTTGATCATAAGTTGAAACAGTCTCCGAAAGAATGCACGGGGTAGTATCATCTGAAGATTTGTGAACAGAAACAGCATTCTCGGGAGCAACAAGGTGTCATCTGAATACGTAGAGACCACAATCTTGTAAGTGGGGAAGCCTAGGCCCTTGTGCATGTGGTATTCCCGCAGTGCACACGCTAACGGCTCTGCTACCAATGCATACAGCAGGGGAGACAGCTGGCACACCAGGTGGGTCTCTCTGCATATCGGAAAGGTGTCTGTGACCAGGTTACCGAGGCGGATCCTCGCCCTGGGCCTGTTGTACAAGGTTCCGATCAATTTTAAAAACGGCGAACCTACCCCATCCTCGTCAACACCTGCCACTTGAAGGGCCATTCCACAGAGTCGAAGGCCTTCTCCATGTCTAGGAACACTGCAACAGCTTTCGTATCCTACTTTACATGCTTTATAGTACCAAAGACTGTACATATGTTAGACGTGAGGTTTCTGCTCGGGATGAATCCCGCCTGCTCCGGCGCCACCAGCAACGGAGCCAGAAGAGCCAACCGATTCACCAGCACCTTAGCAAATATCTTTGTGTCTACGTTTAGTAAGGAGAGGGGCCGGTGCGAGCTGCATTCATCGGGCGTCTTCCCAGGCTTGGGGATAGCCACCATAATCGCCACCCTCATCGACTGTGGCATGCTTCCCGACTCACAGAGGTCATCAAACAATGTAGACAGGTATGGAAGCAATTAGTCCTGAAAAGTTTTGTAGAATCCTACCGTGAGCCCATCCGCACCCCGGGGCGCTACCAGACCTCATGCTTGCAAGAGCCTCCACAATTTCGTCCTTCTCAATGGGAAGCATTAAAAACTCTCTATGCCTGTTCGTGAGGGTGGGGAGCTCTATATGTTCCAGGTAGTCTACTATCTCCTCGTCTAGGGCGTCGCTCTTGGATGAGTATAAATCCATATAGTATTGTCTGAATCGCTGCGCAATATCATCTGTGAGGACTTCTCCCTCATCCGTCTTGATCTCCACAACCTGTGACCTGCCCTGCTACCCCGCTGCCCCTTCATTGTTCTAGCAAGCATCGAGCTGGGTCTGTCGACCTCACCGTAGATGCGGGCCGTCGCATACTTCCCAATATGCTTAACCTCCCTGTCCGCCTCCTCGTGATATTCTGCGAGCAGTGACGTAATTTTTTCATCTAAGGCAGAATCGTAGTCCCTCGTTTGCCGTTCCTCTAACTGTGCTAGCCGCATCTCTAGGTCAGCTAAGCTTTGCCTGATGGATTTGAGGACCCCCATAGTGTTTGGACATAGCCACGCCTTGTATATAGACCTTAAATGCCTCCCATACTGTTTGGAAGCTGTCCACTGAGCCTATATTGGTCCCGAAGAAGACGTCAATGGCCTCCGCCAGCTCCCCCTAAATAGTGGATTCAGAAGCAAGTAAGGCGGAAAACGCCATGTAAAAGGTTGAATTGTTTTCTTAGGTGTAGCTATTTCCAACAGTAGTGGTGAGTGATCGGAGAATGTGCGCGGGAGGACCCTACAGTCCTTAAGCTGCCCCAGCAGGGAGGAGGACGCCAGCCAGTTATCTATTCTGGTGTGAATGTTGTGATAGGCCGAGTAGTGTGTGTAACCACCTTGTACTGAATTGTGCGCTCTCCACACGCCCTCCAGATCCATGCTCGTTATGACACTCTCTAACATTTGCACAGCCGCTGTCGGCCTACGGGCAGGGCCAGCAGATCTGTCCAATGCCAGTTTGAGAACCAGATTAAAATCGCCACCCCACAGGAACTGTACATTACCATAATGACGGGCCGTCGCTGCCAGGGATGCATAGAACTCCGGGCAATCATAGTTAGGTCCATACACATTAAGGAGCACTAATTCCAACCCCTGTCCACAACACTTGGATATAACGAATCGCCCATCCGGGTCAGCACTCAACCGCTCCAATGTGTATTTTGATTTGGGGTTCACCCATGTAAGTACCCCTCTAGCATGCGTCTTGAAGCCCGCTGATGTAACATTCCCCACTAGCCCCCTGCTCTGCAACATTGCACTCGTCTGTGGGAGGTGAGTTTCCTGTAGGAGTGCAATGTCCACCTGTTGCCTTTGTAAGTAACTCAGGACTTTCCGCTGCTTCCGGTGGTCGTGAAGCCCACCAACGTTCCACGTGAGAGCTCTAATCGTGTCTACCTTTCTAGGGTTCTCAGCCGCTGCCATGCCCGCCATTACTACCAGCTCTGGACATCGTGTATGCTTGCTCTCTGGGCGTTACTGCGCTGTGCACTGCGTACTTGACCCGCAACAATCCCCCCCAACAACCTAACCTCCTCCCCTGGCACTTAACCACCCCTACATCCCGCCCACAGCTGACCGCCCCCAACCTGGTTGCTCCGAGTTCTTGACCCCCCTCCCCGTCTAACATTCCCAACAATTAGACCCACTGGGAGTCATTTGTGTGCATAGCACACGTGGGCAAAGGTTGCCTCTGGACCAGCCTGTGAAACGATATCATGGAATGCTAGTCGCCATCACCGGCCCCCTTGTTGTGCCAATTCTTGTGCATCATTATAGGTCTACATCGCTCAGATTTCACATTCCAACACTGATCTTAAGGAATTGTAATCTGTGCCTCATCCTCTCCCCTGGCAGCTAGGCTCCAGGGCTACCCACATTAGGACATGCGCACCACCTAGGCTGCTTTTGCACTCATACCGACCTGCGCTCATTAAGGTGGCAGTTCCCCTTCATTCCTCTCTTGAGCATATTTTTGGCTCCTTCTGACCATCTGTCTCATCGAACCCCCTCTCAACGAGAAGGGGAGCAAGTTCCACAGGTACCGAATCTCAGCTCCCTTTGCCCCCCTCAGTGCCCCTCACACCCTCTTGCATCTAGTCCTGTGCAATATCAGTCCAGTTCGTCCAGCGGGCCGCCGGTCACCTCGTCAGCCACCCAGTAGCGTCTTTGCGGTGTTCCTTTGACCACCCCTTCAGCACCGGCTGCAGAGCCTTCGGGTCCGTAAACAAGTGGGATTTCCCCTGGCGGTTAACACGTAGCTTTGCAGGGTACAGCATAGCGTAGTCCAGACCCATATCTAGCAACTGCCTCTTAAATGGGGCAAAATGTTTCCGCGCTTCCTACACCCTCGCCGTGAAATCCGGGTAGCACAGTGTCCCTATCTCTTTAGTTGAGCAGTTTTGCAATGATAGGGGCGGCGGGGCGCCAGGCCGCGAGCGGGGGTCCAACGAGCGATGCGCACGTTCCACCACAAACATCAGCGACAACACCCCCTCTCCGAGCAGGGTGACTAGTAGCCTCTCCACGAACAGTTCCATGTTACCCGTGGGGGTCGTTTCCGGAAGGCATGTGATGCGCAGGTAGCATCTCCGCGAGCAGGCCTCAAAGTCCTCAGTGTTATCCTGCAGGGTCTGCATGAGTTTCCTGATTTTCTTGTGCTCTGTGTGCACCTCTTCCACTTCCGTGATCCTTCTTTCTGACATGTCCAGTCTTTCCGCATGTTTGTCAATCCTTTCTGCCATCCGGTCCATTCTATAGGTAAGCACGTCTATTTTCTTGCCTAAGGACGCCATTCTGCTCTGCAAGCCTTTCTCCATGGCTAAGAGTAAGCTTCTAATGTCTGAGTCTGTGGCGTTGTGCCCGCCAGCCTGCATCCGTTCGCTATCTGCGTTCTCAGGGTCCTGGGATTTCGTGCGCCTTTGATCAAAGGACAGCTTGCTTTGAGTTTTATCCCCTCTGATCATCCTGTCCAGGGACCCCAGTGGGTAACTTTCCGGTGCGCTGGAGATATGTCAGTTGTGGCCTAATGTGGTCTCCCTCGCGCCGACCAGGTATCACAAACACTAGGCGTGTTCCAGGCGCAGTGCTTTGTCTTCCGCACGTTCAGCACTGCATTGCTATCTCTGTAATAGGCTGCTGCCGGTCTGCTTGTGCCATGCGTCGCCCGACTCAGGTCCTTAGGCCGACTCTGCATGGTAGTCTCCCTCTCCTCACTTGCGCGCTCAATTCTGGACCAGCGTCGACCCCCCCATGTCGTCAGTGGGTCCCTCATGACTCCCTTACCAGCGTCCCCACACTGTTGGCCACCGGGTATCGGCATGCGGAGGGGGGGGAGGCCTTCCGAGTCACTCCAGGCAGTCCGTGCCCCCCTAGTTGCACTCCGCCGCCGACGTCCTACAATGTCGGCCCGCACTCTCTGTACTTCTTGTAACTACAGGGGCAAGTGGAGAAGTGTGGCTCAATGGTTAGAGCGGCAGACCCTGATGCAGAGGTCTGGCCTGGGACCAGGGGTCAATTCCCGCCTCGGCGGCTATTGGACTCAATCTCCCCGGACCTGATAATTCTCGCCTCGGTGCCTAGTCTAATCATGCATCCCACTCTGTGACTTTGGGCAATAGCTTGCTTAATATCCACAACAGCCCCAGCAGCGCTTGGATGCCTGGCTTCACCTTGTGGGTGCCCAGGAGTGGACATTTCACAGGTAAAAGCCAGGAAGGGTTCCACAGCAGTATGAGTGCAGCGCCGGGATGCCGCGTCGCTGGGGCAGTCGTGCGCTTTACAAGTACAACACATTTACATTTTACGGGGGCAGTGATGCCAGTGCTCCCCACGGCAGCCAAACCACACGCTCAGGCCTTATTTGTCACTGCGCCTGCTTCCGCACATCGCGCTACACAGTGCTGCTGCTTCCTCCAGGGGTCCATGTAGGGTTTCCGCTCTCCCCCGCCGCAGTCCGTGTTCCTGCTTTATTGCCGTGCACACCCCAGCGAGCCCACGGCGCCACTTCTCTATGGTTTCCACCGCAGTTCTCGAATGTCAAGCTGCCAGAGCCAGGGCCGCTCACTCCACGGGCCTTACCGTAGCTCTCACCTCCTATTGCACTGCCAACTGCATTCAGGCTCACAGTGCCCTCACCATCGAGGGGGGGCAGCGCCGCTCACCTCGCTGACTAGGCCAGGCCCATGCTTCTAGGTGTCCGTACTCCGCCGCAGGGCGATCGCCAGGCTACTTCAGAGGACTGTGCCGCACGCACAGCAACGCAGCCCCGCCCCATCCAGTACTCTAGACCGCAGTCCCACGGCCCTTCGGTCCCCTTCGCTGCCCTGCGGGATATTTGCAAGCTCAGGTCACCAATCACAGCCAGCCATAGGTTTTCCAGCAGCGCCAGTCTTCCGCTCGTTGGGAGGGTGCTTTGGCATTTCAGGTACGATATAATGATGCAGGATAATTTTGAATATGTTGCACAACGAGACGGAGCCCAAGGCTCAAGCGGCCATCTTGGTCTCTGGCAAGTTCCGCTGCCCCACCCCTAATTCAAAGGGAAACAGAGCCACTGGGTAGTGGCTCTCATGGTTGCTAGGTGCAACCACCTGGTAGAACACATTAGGGACTACCTGCTCTGCGGTCACTAGATGACACATGATGGTGGTCATGTTAGCTCCTGTGTCTCTCAGAGCCTCCATCCTCTGCCCATTGATGGAGACTAACGTCTTAATATTGTCAGGCATGTAGGTTCTCTGTACCATCTCCTCAGGTTAACTCTGCCACTTTCCCCTGACTATCTGGGTCCATTTCCTCTCCAAGTGCTACACTAGCCAACCCCAGTGACTGCCCACCGGTGGGGGGCTGTGCCAGCTTGGGACACGTGTGTCCACTTTGATGTGCCCTTTCTGCTGACATTAAAATACTTCAGGGGCCCTTTCCCCTACAGACTTTCTGTCAGGAATCCCCTCTTCTTCTTTTTAGTTTTGGGCGGTGTGGGGGCCCTGACTCACAGAAGTAGTTTGTAGCCCTTTTGAGAAATCATAGTTTTTATTTTTGTTACCGCCTCTTCCTTCTTCTGGTGAGGACCATGCCCACCCTTGTGCTTATCCCATCCAGATACCTTCTCATGGACCCTGTTGCTGACCCAGTGGATTTGCAGCTCCAGATTCCTGGTGATGCTCTTTACAGGATGCCCAAAGTCGTTTCAAAAATTCCTGATCTGGCCCACCCTCTAATCCTCAGGTTTGCACAGATCAAACTCAATTTTTGCAGGTGTAGATGTAGAACCAAAAGCTAGAGACATAATTTTATGAAAAAGCAGAAATGCCAATCAGGGAGAATTGAAAAATTAAAAATGCCAATCAGACAGAGTAGGGAAATATATGCCAAAGAGGATCAGAGACAAGTGATTCGAATTGGTTTTGCATGTGGATGGTACCGTACACCAAATTTCAGTAAGGCACTGCACCAACACAGTCCTATCCTTACCGCTACTCACCAATGATAGAAATTGGGTCCCGAGTTGACAGTAGTATGCACACTGCCCAAGTAGGGACCACAATTCTAGAAAGGGTAAGTGAGATACACACCCTAAATTAACCTGTGCTCACCCTCTGATAGCTTGGCACAGAGCAGTCAGGATTAACTTAAAAGGCAATGAGTATATTATTTGTGTAACACTTACAGCAGTAAAACAGTGAGAAATACCGCACAAAAATAATCCACTTGAGGTTAAAAAAATAGGGCTCAATTTAATGAACAAATCAAGGCCAAAACAACAAATATCCAATAAGTAGAACCAGAGTTATGAATTTTTAAAAAAATATCTAGAATTATGGTGCTTAGAGTTATAAAGCGTGACCCGGGGCTATCTGGTTGCGCTGGACCAGGTCATATCTGAAAAAGCCAATTCGACCCCAATGGAGTGCGGGTCTGATACAGAAGACACGCAAGTCACCCTGAAACCAGTATCTTTCCGGAGGATGAGTTGATGGCTAGAGCAAGATGCGTTGGTTCTGAATCACTCAAACTCTCTTGTAACTAGTTTGCTGGGGAGTGCTTCTCTGACAGAGGGTTCTTGTATTCAGGACCAGAGCGATAAGAAGATTGAATCTGCACTGAAAAAGTTGTATTCAGCTGCACATCTAGCTCTTTGGGCTGGAATTTATGGTACCTATGTGTCACAATCATCAATTTCTAACTTCAAGCAACACGTTGAAGTAGTAGAGGATGGAACAAAACACTCTGCTTTGCTGGGGAATATAGAGAGGCATTTCTTTCAACGTCATTCATGCTGCTGGTCTGGCTGCTGGAACATCTATTCTGGCTCGTCAAAACTTAGGCCCTAGTTACAATGCCGGGTGGACGAGTGTCTGACCAGCATTGTTGAGGTATTGGGACCGTACTGCAAGGAGTCAGAGTTCCCATCCGTCGTATTGGGATGCAACTGCCAGCACAGCAGTCAGAAACATACCCTTTATTATTGTGGTATGTGCTGGCGGCCGGAAAAGGGCTGCAGCAAAACCCTCAATGTTAAAGGGCATATAAACAAACATCCATGCACCATGTGCCAAGTCCCACATGGAGCCCGGCACAAGGTGCATGGATGTTTGGGGGGCACCACAGGTGCCCCCAAGGCCTCAAAGCAGAGGCCAATGGGTGACTGGCCCTGCTAGCCCTCAAAGTCCATTTGGACATCCTTTCTATGGCGGTCAGACCACCATAGAAAGGCTGTCTAAAATGTACATTGTAAACCATACGGCAGTGTCTGAGCAGGCACCGCCCCATTGTAGGGAATTGCTTTCAGACCGACGCTCGGACAGGCTTCTTGAGCCTTTCAGAATCATCGTTCAGTCCCTCTGCACGCTGCCTCTGACCGCCGCACATCATAATGTTGCGGTCCGACCGCAGCACATTATGTCGGTCGGACGCAACTGCTGGATGCGGTCCGACCGACATCATATTGAGGACCTAAGTTCTCTGGGGCTGGTGAATGGATTTGGCCCAGAAATTCTCTGCACGGTGCTTGCCGTTTGAGGCTACTCACCTGTTTAGAGCAGAGCTTGAGGAAGGGCTGCATAAGCTATTTAAAGAAAAAATCACTCTTCTTCTCTTAAGCAGTCATCTTTTCCATCTCCTTTCAAAGCATTTTTAGTTTTTCATTGTTGGAACTGGTCCTTTTTGCAGGGTCATCCCCAAACTTTTTGCCTTCCTCATGTTTTTATTTTTATGAATTTGGGCACTTTACTATTACTGATCAGTGCTAAAGTGGATGTGCTCTCTCTTGTAAACCTGGAAAAATTGGTCTACACCTGTTTGGCATATTTAATTTATTTGTAAGTCCCTTGTACAGTAGTATCCTATATACCAGGGGCCTGTGAATTAAATGCTACTATTGGGACTGCAGCACTGCTTGCACAATCCACTGAAGTAGCCTTTCAAACCTGTCTCAGGCCTCTGCAGCTGCAAGGCCAGTGTGTGCAGTTTACAGCTGCAGGGACGTGGCATTTAAGTGGTTGCCACATCTGAAACTCCCCCTTTACCACATATAAGTCAAACCTAAGGTAGTCCCTAGCTAGCCCTATTGGGAGGGTGCTGTATAGGTAAAAGGTAGGAATTGTGCCTTAACTGTGTGGCATGTCCTGGTAGTTACAACTAGCTTATTTAGTTTCTCACTGGGGTAAGGCTGCCCTCTCATATGATTGCATTGGGAATTCCCTGATATGTGTTTCAGTGGTAATTTCTGATATGAAAGGGGTAGCGTGGCAAATGTTTGGTATGTTTGGAATAGTAGTAATAAAACCTGCTTATTGGTGAAAGCATATTTGTTATTACTTTTTTAGAAATGCCACTTTTAGAAGTAAGCATTTCTGTGTGCTTATGACTCTTTAGGCCCTGCCTGGTTGTCTATTCAAAGTCTGGTTTAGACTGACAGGAGAAGGGGATGGGCATTCACTCTAGACAGTCACAAGGGTGGTTGAGGACTGTCCTGCCTTTCCTGGGTGACTCAGCACCTGGCTGAATTGACCTTGGCTGCATTTAAAATGTTGGGAGGAGTTTCTCTTGCACCTGAATAGGCCTGGTGTGAATTTAGAATGGTTGGAGAAGTCTATCAATCATTCTATCATATATTTGTAGAGCGCACAACTCACCTGTAAAGAGGGAATCAAGGTCCTGAGGGACGGAGGGAGGGAGGAGGGGGGTGCTGCTACTGCTAGAACAACCAAGTCTTGAGAAGTCTCCTGAAGGTCAGCAGGTCCTGGGTCTGTCGCAGGTGGATAGAGAGGGTGTTCCATGTCTTGGCGGCGAGGTGGGAGAATGATCTGCTGCCGGTGGTTGTTCAGTGGATACGTGGAATGGTGACGAGGGTGAGGTCAGCGGAGCGAAGCTGGCAGTTCGGGGTGTAGAAGGTGAGTTGTGTGTTGAGGTATGTTGGTCCGGTATTGTGGAAATCTTTGTGAGAGTGGGTGAGGAGCTTGAAGCTGATCCTCTTGTTGACGGGGAGCCAGTACAGGTATCTCAGGTGGGCAGTGATGTGGCTGTGGTGGGAGATGTCGAGGTTGAGGCGAGCAGAGGCGTTCTGTGTGCATAGAAGTCTTATTTGGAGTTTGGCTGTGGTTCCCGTGTAGAGGGCGTTGCCATAGTCCAGCCTGCTGCTGACGAGGGCTTGGGTGACCGTCCTTCTGGTTCGGTGGGGATACATCTGTAGATCTTGCAAAGCATGTGGAGGGTGTTGAAGCAGGAGGAGGAGACGGCGTTGACTTACTGGGTCATTGATAAAGTTGAGTTCAGGATGAACCCCAGGTTACATGCGTGGTTGGTGGTGTCGGTGCAGCTCCCAGCGTGGCCAGCCACCAGGAGTCGTCCCAGGCAGAGGGGGTGGAGCCGAGGATGACGACCTCCATCTTGTCACAGTTCAGTTTCATACGACTGTTCTTCATCCTTTCTGCGACCTCCTTCATTCCTTCGTGAAATTTGGTTTTGGCCGTGGCGGGGTCTTTGGTGAGGGAAAGGATCAGCTGGGTGTCGTCCACATATGAGATGATGTTGAGGTCATGTGATCGGATGATGTTGGCGAGCAGTGCCATGTAGGCTTTGAAAAGGGTTAGGCTGAGGGATGATCCTTGGGGTACGCCGCAGGTGATCTCGGTGGCTTCTGATCAAAATGGAGGAAGGTGGACTCTCTGTGTTCTGCCAGTGAGGAGGAAGGTGATCTGGTCCAGGGTTTTGTTGCTGATCCCTGTGTCGTGGAGGCGTGTGTAGGGTATGGTGGCAGATGGTGTCGAAGGTGACAGAGAAGTCCAGAAGGATGAGGGCCACGGTTTCGTCATTGTCCAGCAGGGTCCTGATGTCATGGGTGGCGGTGATGAGGGTGGTTTTGGTGCTGTGGTTGCTGCTGAATCCGGATTGGGACTGGCGCAGGATGTTGTTCTCCTCGAGGAAGTGGGTCAGTTGCCTGTTGACAGTCTTCTCGATGACTTTCGCCGGTAACGGGAGCAGGGAGATGGGGCAGAAGTTCTTGAGGCCGTTAGGTTCCGCCTTGGATTTCTTGTTCTCGGCGTGCTTCCGGCTCTCTGGGAAGATGGCGGTCTCGAAGGAGCTGTTGATGATCTTCCGGCGTTGGGAGGCGATGATGGAGCTCGCTTTGTTGAAGATGTGGTGAGGGCAAGGGTCGGATGGTGAGCCGGAGTGGATGGTTTTCATGATTTTGATGGTGTCTTCATCATGGTTCCAGAAAAGCAGGAGGCCGGTATAGTTGGGGGGTGGTGAGTCTGAAGTGTTGGTGGCTGTCAGGGGGGTCTGGGTGTTTAAGCTGTTGTGGATGTCTGCGATCTTGCGGTGGTAGAAGGTGGCTAGGGAGTCGCAGAGGTCTTGCGAAGGGGGATGTCGTTGGAGCTGGAGCTGGGGCTGGCGTGTACTTTGATGATGTTGAAGTGCTCTTTGCTGTTGTGCATGTTGTTGTTGATGCATTCCTTGAAGGAGGTCCTTTTGGAGGATTGAATGAATTGGTGGTGCTTGCGGCTGGCGTTCTTGAGGGCTGCGTGGTTGTCCGGTGTCTGTTTGTGGTGCCACTTCTTCTCGAGTCTTCGGCAAGTCTGCTTGGATGCCTGGAGGTCAGTGGTGAACCAGATGGCCCTCCTGTCCGTCCGTCTCTTTGAGGGTCTCTTTGATCAGAGCAAGAGTGTTGGCGCAGTCATCAATCGATTGCCTGAAGTTGCGGGCAGCTGTGTCAGTGTCAGTGGGGTCAGTTGGTGGGTCTCAGGCTAGGGTGGTTATTAGCTGGCCTTCGGTGACCTTGTTCCAGCCGCAGTGGGGGATTCGTTGTGGGTGGTTGTGCGTGGTGTGTTTCTTGAAAGAGAAATGGATGCAGCGGTGGTTGGTCCAATGGAGTTTGGTGGTGTTGCTGAAGGTGACGTGGTTGCTGGCGGCAAAGATGGGGTCGAGCGTGTGTCTGGCAGAGTGGGTGGGTGTCGTGATGAGCTGTTTGAGTCAGAGGTTGTCGAGCAGGGTGGTGGAGTTGCTGTTGTTCGCGTTCTCGTGGTGGAAGTTCAGGTCTCTGAGGAGGATGTAGTACGTGGAACCAAGGGTGTGCGTGCTGACAACATCGGTGATAAAGTCACTGCAACTGTGGTCTGGGTCCGGGGGGTCTGTAGATGAGGGTTCCTCTGAGAGTGGTGTTGTGATCGATGTGGATCTGGAAGTGCAGGTGTTTTGCAGTGCTGAGGGTGTCTTCGGTGCTGGTCCAAATTCTGAGAAGATTTCTGTGGACGATGGCGATTCCTCCTCCTGGCTTATTGGTGCGGTCCCTGCGGGTGATTTGTAGTCGTCCGGGATGGCTATGGCCATGCCGGGCCCCGAGGCGGGGTTCATCCATGTCTCCGTCAGGAAGGCGACGTCCGGGGAGGATGAGTCGAGTAGGTCCCAGAGTTCGATGGCATGCTTGTGGACGGAGCTGGTGTTGAATAGTATGCATCTGAGATGGTTGCGACCTGGCCTGGTGGGAGGGGCAGGGCATGCAGGTGTTTGGTGGCTGGTGAAGCTTCGGCATGAGAAGGGTCCGTGGGTGTGCTTCGGGTGGGCCTGGAAGCAGGTGGATGATCGTCTGGCATTGAGTTTGAGGTGAATGTCAGCGTCATAGTGGTGTTGTAGTGCTGGCGGGGGTCTGGCTCTGGGCGTGGTCCAGGCATTGATGGGCACAGACGGGTGCAGACTGGCTTGTCTTAGGTGTGCCGTCGGCACGCCAGCAGCACACCTGCTGCGTGCGCCGCATAGCGGCCGTCATTAAGAAGGGGAGGTGGGAGGGAGTAGTAGCTGGAGGGGGGTACGGGAGCGAATGGGCGAGCAAGCGGGCGGGCCGCAGGGGACACAGCGGAGGGAAAGTGAGGTGGCAGAAGGCCAACAATAAAACAGAGGCTATGGAAAGAAGAGAGCAGAAATGGCAAAAATAGTCAGGAGAGAAAAGAGATACAAGGCAAGGAAGGCAAAACAATGGCAACCAGGAAAACGGAGAGGCAACACAGGTGGCTCGTACTCAGGGCAGCAGCGAGAGTGGGAGCACGGGCACAGGTAAGTGGAGCTGTGCAACTTGGAGAGCTACCTGCCTGGACAGGGAGAAGTTGCACCTGCACCTGAATAGGGATGTCCCTGACTTTCACAATACTGTCTCCGCCCCCCTGTATTGTGTCTGGTACCAGGGTGTGGAATATGAACAGGGGTGTTGTGCACCTCTGAAAAGTGTGTGAAATGCCCCCAGAACAAAGAGTTTTGAACTATAAGTATAGGGGTTGTGACCCCGTGTTCACAGACACTGCGTGGGACTTGTAACCAGACGCTGCTGGTTCTATACCAGAGAACTGTTGGACTGCCAGGAGGAACCACCTTGGGAGTTCATTACTCCGGAAGTGCTAATCTGTGGCCTGCTGGACTACCCAAAGGACTTCAACTTTGCTGAAGGACCCTGATGTGCTGGTCAGCCTGCCTGTTCCCTACTTGAGCCCCTGAGTGTTCTCCAAAGAGGGCTGGTTTATGCCCCTTGTCACTGACAATACAGCACTGTTGAGCGTTGTCGGATGCTCTTGTGCTCCCACTCATTCTGTGCTAGGAGGTTTCCTGAGCACTGCGGACTGCACCAGTGTCTCTAACCTCTTGACAACCTAAGCGCGTGGTGAACGCTTCCTTGGTGGACTGCTGAGCGCTTCATGTCACGTTGCAATTGTGCATGAGGTGCGCTAGGCTGTGGTGTAACCATCGCATGTTGAGCACCTTTGTGGTGTGGTGCCATTGTATTCTTCTGGCCAATGCATGGGGATCACAATGTGTTGCCTAAAAGGCACTCTTCCCTTCCTTGATTCTGGCCTCAAAAAGGGAACCGCGTTGGAGGAGCGTCCTTTTCGAACAGTCTGAGGAGTTGCGGCCGGTTGCTGAGCAACCACCAGAGAAGTCTAAGTGAAGCCCTGGTCAGAGCATCTGCTTTGCCAGGCAATACTGACAGCTGCCAGTGGGCTGGGCCCAAACCTCTGGGGGGAGATGAGTGAAAGGGAGCACTATCGAAGTGCCGTGATGACTGATAATGGGTTCGGAGGTGCTTTCCCTGTCCTGGTCTACAGTACCGACCTTCTGTGTTGCCACGGTGATGACCAGACCAGCTGGCAGACCCCAGCCTATGCCAGTCTTCTCAACACAGTGCAGTGAAGTGGCTGCACCAGCGGGTGAGGCTTTTCAGCTGACAATACCCCGGCAAGTGTAGCAGCTGCGCTACGTGTTTGCAGGCAGCTGCCTTGGTGTGCCTCCCCCCTTTGTTGGCACATACCTGGGGCATGGTTGTGGGTCTGGCAGAGTGGGGCAAACCTCAGCAAAGGCCAAATTCCTAGTTTCCAACGAATCCCCTGATATTGCTGAATTCCCAGTAATAGGGGCACAGATGCTTCTGGGCTCCACATGTGGATTAAGCATGAGCGAATTTTGCGGATCTCGCGTTCGCGAATTTTGCGGATTTGCGGATTCGCAATCCGCAAAATCCGCGAATTCTCGCGAATTTGCGGATTTTTTTTTTTTTTGTGTTTGCGCGGGTTTCTGCCAGTTCGCGAGGGTTTTGTACAATGTCGCAAATTGCGAACTTACCTGTCGGGTCGCAAGTTTCGCGAACTTGTTGTTTCTACGTGTCCAGCCTGTTTGGGACACTCTTCTTCATCACTGCCACTCTCTGTCACCACTGCCACTCTCTGACTACTCATGCCACCCTCTGGCCCACCCATGCCACCCTCTGTTTCATCACCACACCCTCTGGTTGTCCAGTGTACATTATTTTCGGCAAAGCAAAGCACACCTTCCCTGCCTCAAGTGACCTGAATTAATTTGGGGCTGATTAATGTGTCACAGAATATTTTTTTAGCTGGCACCTGCTTCCTTAGTGCGCCCTGATTAGTGATCTTTTGCACTTGCTAAGTGCTTTCATTGTTGCAAAATTAGTTACAACACCTGCCCTGCCCCAACTGACAATAATGAATTAGGGGCTGATTAATGGATTTTAACTTCCAGCCTGGCTCCTGCTTGTCTCCCTTAGCTGTAATTCAGGACATTTGTGGCATATGTGTAACTATTCTGAGGTTCAGAGCAGGGTCACATAATAGTTTCAACTGGCAACTGAACTCTGGAGGGGCCCCTCAGGAAGCACTACAGGAAATGGCTACTAATGATGAGCCTGAACTTTTGAACCTGGTAAGTAGTTACTTTCAGTTTTGCTAAGATCGTATTTCTGCAATTTTGCACTTATTCGCGGGGCGCGAACTCACGCGAACAGTGCGAGCAGTGCGAGCAAAATCCGCTGCTCACGGATTTGCGGATTTTGCGGGAAATTCGCAAATCTCGCGGATTGCGGATTTCCCGAAAATCCGCAAAATCCGCGAGCGGAACGGATTTTCCGCCCATGCTTAATGTGGATGGGAGCTACCATATAAAGTATATTAGGAATGCAGGGAAACTGCACCCTATAAATTTGTAGTGAATCAGGTGGTTGTGATAGTGAGTGTCCCCTTGCAAACCCACATACCAGGGGGCATCTGTTCACTTCGGTGTTTTACCATATTACGGATAAAAGGCATGCTGCTATGCTCTGCACGTGGAGCCTAACTTACTGTATGAAGCATAACAGGAGCACATGGGGGCTGTGCCCTACGTTTTAACTATAATATGTGGTGATTCACTTGTCTATCTATTGCCTGTCACAAATTATGTGCTGAATTATTAATATATGTTGTTCTGCCTTGCATTGATCAGGATAGTGAGCATTATTCCAGGATTTGTCTTATATGTGCAGTGATGGTGGTTTTATAATGTGTGCAACCTATACGCTGTTATTAGATTGCACTAACTTACAAGGTTATGACAATTGCCTGGTTGTCAAAGTGGTTTATGATATATGTGAAGCCATGACAATTGCCTTGTTGGCATAGTGATGTATGTGATTATCATCTAAAGTGTTTATGTGCAATATAAAGGATATTTTCATATAACCTTGTGTAGAGTCTCTTTTATGGGTGTGCCTAGCGTGCCACTGGTGTGTGTGTGTGTTGCGCAAACACTTGACACATTGCCTCTGGGATAAGCCTGACTGCTCCACCAAGTTACCAACGGGATGAGCAGAGTTATCTTGTGTGTGTAACTCCCTTACCTTGACTAGAGCAGTGAGTCCTGCCTGGATTAGGTGCATATCCTAGTCAACCAGAAACCTCATTTCTTACATTTGTGGTCAGAGGTGAGGATAGGACTTACGTTTGCGCAGTACCACAGTGACTCGCTGCACTACAAACTCTGCGCTTAGACAATCATGCTGTTTGTTTTTTTCCTGATTTTCTCTCATTAGTCATTCTTTCATTATTGTGTACTCCTGCTTCAGCTCTTACGCCTAGGAATCTTGTGTTGCACTTGTGTATTTAGTGCCTTGCCAAAATGGAATCTATCTTTGACATACATGATCTATTGGAGGAGTTAAAGAGGTTCTCTAGGGAGAGGAAAATAATAGTGACTGTAGAAGACACCCAGCTATGCCTTCAGAAAGTTATGCTCAGGTGGCTAGAGTACAAATGGGAATGTGAGGACCGTGATAGGGCCCAGTATTATTTTTGACCTACTTGCTGTGAAGTCCTGCGGCCGGTTTTACTTGGCATTTTCTACGGGCTATAAAACCTGCGGCCCTAATATGTGGCCATGAAATTACAACAGTCACAAGCTTTAGTGATGACGATTGGGGTACTCAAATCTAACACAGGTGCTATGCCCTTTATTTTAAGAGGCCTGTGATTCCATTGGATATCCTTTTCAACATTTATTCTTAATAACCATGAAAAAGTTCAAGCTACAACTGAACAAAATGCGTTGGCTGGATGATGCTATGAACTTGAGTTGACTTAATAAAACTGATGATACAAAAGAATATATTGCCGGACTCATACTCGTTATAGCGCTGGATAAGAAACGTTAATGGTGCACCATTACAAACATCCTTCAGGTCCCAGTACTATGCTGAAACGTTCCTTGAAGAGGCGGCAACAGACATCCTGGAGGGTGGTGGTCCAGAGGAAGGCCCTGAGGAGGACCCCGAGATTTGGGAGAAATATGAGTGGGAGGGTTCCCAGTCCATATCCCTGGAGGGTGGTGGCCCTGGAGAGTCTGAACAGAAGGGGAGAAATGATTGGTCAGCGACGTCAGTAGTCAGAGATGACCCCATGGAGAGGGAGTCCTTGCTGAGTTTAGTGCCAGGAGTACTGTCATCTCCCTTTCACTGCCCCAAAGGAGGTGGCGGACAGGAGGGAAGAAAGGGAGAACCAGCTGACATTGGAATCGTTCAAATTGGAGCATGCCAAGGAGATAATGCAGCTGGTTGTGGAAGAGAGAAAGGCTGATGTTGAGAGAGCCTTAGTTCAGGAGAGAATGGTGGAGGCAGGGAGAGCCTTCACCAGTGGAAAACTAGTTCCTGAGGATATGTTGTCCCCTGAGCATTGTTTCAGTGTTCTGGACTCACCAGTAAGGGTGGAGTCCAGTGGTGGCAGCAATGTTGTGTCCAGTGTAGAAATTTCCACTCCCATATCCCAGAGCGTGGTACCTAGTTCCCTGAAAGAGGATGTCATACCTGAAGGGTATAGATTGAGGTTCAGGGGCAGTAGGAAACAGTCTCACCAGTCTTGGGGGAGTCTGCAGAAGATTGCTGTGATACACTGGAGGGTTCGGTGAGGGTATCTTAG
Source organism: Lissotriton vulgaris (assembly GCF_964263255.1). Lineage (NCBI taxonomy): Eukaryota > Metazoa > Chordata > Amphibia > Caudata > Salamandridae > Lissotriton > Lissotriton vulgaris. The sequence continues at coordinate 451,045,634 of NC_141697.1, forward strand.
CAAACCATTTTGAAGGGCTGCTCAATCTGATTGTCAGAGAGCACATGTTCTGTTGTTGTTTTCCATGGCTACGTCAACACCTGATGGTGTGTAAGTTCTCTGATTCCAGGGAACATTCACAGAAGGCAGACCTCTTGGTGAGTGCCATAGGATCTGGAAAGGCATGTGGGTGTGATCCTAAAGGGAGTGGCTTAGGTTTTTTCCAGCTAAAGGTGGTGGGAAAGGTTTGTAGTGTCCCAGATAGCTTCCAGTATAGTGGGATGGGTAGAGGGTTCCATGTCCCTTCTCAGGTGAGGAAGAGGGGTGGGGTGGGCGGAGTCCCAGGTTGCCCAAAGCCCAGTCCCAGAACCTGATTGATTCCATGAGTGAACGCCAGGAGGGGAGCCTAGTCTGTACTGTGAGGCTATCCACTGAGAGGAATCCCTTAGTGTAAGGTGAACTTGAGGGGGGCATATGTCGCCAGCATCCCAGCAGTTCTGACATCTGGCATCACCACTCCTGGGTGGAGGGTGCTGAAGCCCAGATGGAGGGAGTGAGAGGGGGAGGCAGCCCCCAGTGGAAGTACCAGTGGATCAAGGGCCAGCTCTGAGGGTGGAGCTCCCCAGGAATGACCCTGGTGACACAGCTTCTGGTTTGGTGAGATCTTTGCACACTCTCAGTTTGGCAGGGGTTGGGAGATTAGTGCCAGGCAGACTGTCAAGCAACACATGAGGAATGTGTTACCCTTGGGGGGGAGTGTGCTCCCCAAGAAGTCCTGGCTTGCCAGGCAGAGGCTCAGCTGCAGGGTGTAGTCCCTGGGTTAGGAGGCCTAGTTCAGGCTGTAACCACTGACCTGGAGGGAGGGGCAACTGCTAGCAGTGTCTCTACTGTATTGTCTTCTGGGAGTAAAACTTGAGGTGCAGAACTCTGTAAGGGGATGCATGGGGAGGGAGGACTAAGCATGGGCGAATTTTGCGAATCTCGCGTTCGCGAATTTTGCGGATTTGCGAACTCGCAATCCGCAAAATCCGCGAATTCCCGCGAATTTGCGGATTTTTTTTTTTGTGTTCGCCTGTGTTTCTGCCAGTTCGCGAGGGTTTTTACAATTTCGCAATTTGGGAACTTACCTGTCGGGTCGCAAGTTTTGCGAACTTGTTGTTTCTACGTGTCAGGCCTGTTTGGGACACTCTTCTTCATCACTGCCACTCTCTGTCACCACTGCCACTCTCTGACTACTCATGCCACCCTCTGGCCCACCCATGCCACCCTCTGTTTCATCATCACACCCTCTGGTTGTCCAGTGTACATTATTTTCGGCAAAGCAAAGCACACCTTCCCTGCCTCAAGTGACCTGAATTAATTTGGGGCTGATTAATGTGTCACAGAATATTTTTTTAGCTGGCACCTGCTTCCTTAGTGCGCCCTGATTAGTGATCTTTTGCACTTGCTAAGTGCTTTCATTGTTGCAAAATTAGTTACAACACCTGCCCTGCCCCAACTGACAATAATGAATTAGGGGCTGATTAATGGATTTTAACTTCCAGCCTGGCTCCTGCTTGTCTCCCTTAGCTGTAATTCAGGACCTTTGTGGCATATGTGTAACTATTCTGAGGTTCAGAGCAGGGTCACATAATAGTTGCAACTGGCAACTGAACTCTGGAGGGGCCCCTCAGGAAGCACTACAGGAAATGGCTACTAATGATGAGCCTGAACTTTTGAACCTGGTAAGTAGTTTCAGTTTTGCTAAGATCGTATTTCTGCAATTTAGCACTTATTCGCGGGGCGCGAAGTTGTACTGGGAAGCCGCGAACTCACGCGAACAGTGCGAGCAGTGCGAGCAAAATCCGCTGCTCGCGGATTTGCGGATTTTGCGGGAGATTCGCGAATCTCGCGGATTGCGAATTTCCCGAAAATCCGCAAAATCCGCGAGCGAAACGGATTTTCCGCCCATGCTTAGGGAGGACTCACCCTTGGCCCCGGTTCAACCCAAGGGTTCGGACCCTGGGCTGGGAGACCAGTTGCAGGGTAGAACCCCCTGAACTGGTGGGAGAATTGTGTGGAGTGGTTGATACCAGCACCCTGCCAGTTCTAGGTACTGGGGGTACCTCTCCTAAGAGGATGGTGCGGACCCCCAGAAGGAGGGGTAGGGGGAGAAGAGCCTTGCCTGTGACCATTGGCCAGGCTGAGGGTACAGACTCTAGGATGAAGGACCAGTGGCAGAGTAGAACTTCTGCACTAGTGTGAGATAGAGTGGAGCAAGGATGCTATATACCTGGGGCTATCGTCCCCCACTTTGTGAGATGGCAGGGACCAGAAATCCCTGGATGGCCTGGGGCCTATTTTTGGTGTTGGGCAGCTAAGAAGTCCCCATAGGTTAGCTTATTTGGTCCTGAGAGCTTAGACAGAGGAATCAACATGGGTTTAGATTGGCGTACAACTGGGATGTGCCCCTGCAGATGCCGACCAGGGTCCATGGTCCATCGCCCCAAGCAGGGAAGCTCATCAAGGTATTGATTAGTCTGCCCTGGCTTTAGGCTGGAGGGGGTTGTTTTGGATTTGCCCCTTTTTACAGGGTCATCCCCAAACTATTTGCCTTCCTCCTTTATTTTTTCTGACCTTTTCTTGTTGGTTTTATGACTCTGGGGACTCGGCCACTGCTGATCAGTGCTATAATGCATGTGCTCTCTCTTTTAAACATGGTAAGATTGGTCTACACCTGCTTGGCATATTTTATGTATGGGTATGTTCCTTGTACTCTGGTATCCCATATACCCAGGGCCTGTAAATTAAATGCTACTAGTGGGCCTGCAGCGTTGCTTGCGCCACCCACCGAAGTAGCCTTTCAAACCTGTCTCAGGCCTCTGCCACTGCAGGGTCTGCATGCACAGTTTACTGCCGCAGTGACGTGGCATTCAAAATGGTTTCCACTTCAGAAACTCCCATTTTACTACATATGTCACACCTAGCCAGCCCTATAGGCAGGGTGTTGTGTAGGTAAAAGGTAGGACATGTGCCTTAACTGTGTGACATGTCCTGGTGGTGACAAAAAGCCTATTTGGTATCTCACTGCTGTGAGGCTGCCCTCTCATAGGTTTGCATTGGGAATTCCGTGATATGTGTTTCAATGGTAATGTCTGATATGAAAGGGGTAGCGTGTCCATGTTTAGTATGTTTGGAATAGTAGTAATAAATCCTGCTTTTTGGTGGAAGCTATTTTTTTATTTAGGAATGCCACTTTTATAAGTAGGCATTTCTGTGTGCTTATGGCTCTTTGTGCCCTGCCTGGTTGTGTATTCAACATCAGGTTCAGACTGATGGGAGAAGAGGATTTGCATTAAATCTAGACACTCAAAAGGGTGGTCAGGTGTGTCTTTCCTTTTCTGGATGACTCAGCATCATGCTGAAGAGAACTTGGCAGCATTTAGAGTAGTGGGAGGAGTTTCTCTTGCGCCCGAATGGACCTGGTCTGAAGTTACAGTGGTGGGTTGAGTTGCACCAAACCTAAATAGGGCTGTGCCTGACTTTCACAATATTGTCTCTGCCTCCCTGTAGTGTGTGTGTGGCCAGGGCTTGGGATGTGAGTAGGGGTGTTGCGCACTTCTGAAAAGTGTGTGAAGTGACACCAAAACAAAGAGTTTTGCACTACAAGTAAAGGGGCTGTGACCTCAAGTGTAAAGACACTACGTGGGACTAGTAACCACACGCTTTGGTTCCATACCAGAGGACTGTTGGACTTCCAGGAGGAAACACCTTGGGGATTCATTACTCGGGAAGTGATAACCTGTGACCTGCTGGGCTACCAGTAGGACTGCAACTTTGCTGAAGGACCCTGATGTGCTGGTCAGCCTGCCTCTTCCCTGCTTGTGCCCCTGAGTGCTCTCCAAGGAGGGCGGGTTTATGCCCCTTGTCACTGAAAGTACAGCACTGTTGAGCGTTGTTGGAGGCTCTTTTGCTTTCACTCATTCTGTGCTAAGAGGTTTGCAGAGTGCTGTGGACTGCACCAGAGTCTCTAACCTCTTGACAACTTAGCGTGAGGCAAGCTCTTCATTCATGGTCTGATGAGAGGTTAACGTCAGGTTGCGGTAGAGAATGAGGAGCGCTTGGCTTGTGGTGTAACCAGTACATGTTGAGCACCTTTGTGGTGGGGCATCAGAGTGTGCTTCTGGCTAGTGCGTGGGGAGCGCTGAAGTGTTTCCTGAAAGGTGCTCCCCAATCCTTAATTCTAGCCACAAAAAGGGAAGGATCGTCCTATCCGAATGGTCTGAGGGGCTGTGGCCGGTTGCTGAGCTACCACCAGAGAAGCCAAAGGGCAGCCCTGGCCGGAGCCCCTGTGTTACCAGCCAACGCAGAGGACTGCCAGTGGGTGTGGCCTAACCTCTGAGGGGAGACCAGCAAAAGGGATGCCACAGTGATGACAGTACCAGCTGGCAGCACCTAGCCTATGTCAGTCTTCTCAACACAGTTCAGTGAATAGGCTGCATCAGCGAGCGGTGCCTACCAGTCGATAATACTCCTGCAAATGTAGAAGCTGCGCCCCTTGTTTGCGGGCAGCTGCCTTGTTGTGCCTTCCCCCTTTGTTTGCTTCATACCTGGGGGCACAATAGAGGATCTAGCAGGACGAGATAAACCTTGGCAGTGGCCCTGATTCTTGGTTTCCATGGAATCACCGGAAATGACTGTATTCCCGGTAATAGGGGCACAGATGATTCTGAGACCCACTTAGTGGATAGGAGCTACTGTATAATGTATAATAAGAGTGTAGGGAAGATGCACCCTATGCATTTATAGTGAATCAGTTGGTTGTGCAAGTGTGTGTCCCCCTGAAAACCCACATATCTGGGGGCATCTGGCCAAAAATCTTTATTTTATACTTGCGTCATATTTATCATATTTCAATTTATTTCCTCTCTGGACCTCTGGACCCATAACTAAACACTAACCTGCCATTGGTCCTTCAATGGATCTTTTGTGTGAGCTAACAGGGACTTGGATATTTAGAGAATGTGAGGCAAATCCTTATGAGGACCCAGAATAATAAAATTCCAAATTCATGCAAACAACAAACAATCATTTCTGTAGAGACTATAATGATAAGACTCACGACAAAAGGTTCACACCAAGAATGACTCAAATACGGTAAAGTTTGCTCATGTGAAACATGTATCTAAACCTCAATTTGAATGGTCAAGAACTCAAATCACATTTTAGATTCAATAGACATCATTTAGTACAATTAGTCACTCAATGTCATACAGATTCAAAAAAATAACATGTGCTGATTACCTTTGAAAAGAAGAGAGAGAGAGAGATCAAGGGAAAAGTCAAGTTTCAGCATCTAGGTTATACAAACCAAATATTCAGATTTGAAACGTAATGAGTCACAGGAATGAGTCCATAAACTCTTCAGCTGAGGAGTTTTACCTGCACCCTTTACCAGCCGTCAAAGTACAGGTTGTGTCAGTTTGGAAATTTTAGTTCTAATGGGTTTGGCATGGGAAAGAAATTCAGAGTTCAGTCCGACAGCATGCCAGGCAGGGAAATTGAAAATGACAACCAGCACCTACTCCTCCTCCAAGGGGGCAATTAAACTTACAAAGGTTCTCAGTTTACGACCACAGAGTATGCTTTCCATCTTACAATATGGTTTCCATTGGTTGCCCGCATTGTGCTGCGCATTTTGTGATAATACCTTACTAAGATATCTGGAAGCAATAAGTAATCCTTTTGCAAAATCATCGATTCCAACAACAACATTTAAATCCACCCTTTCCTCAGAATTAAGGAAATTCACTTTTTTCACGGTCTGTCTGTTCCCAGATGCTCTCTCTGGGTTTGCAATTTTATTGATACATTCCTATTAAAAATGTTTCTGATTCAGAAAGAGTCTATTGTTCATAAGCTTAAGCAACAAACTTCATGAAAATTTCTCGGAGTGTCTAAAATGACTACTTCAGCTAAATTCTGAGTTCGAACGAGGACAAAGAGGCATTTGAAGCCTGCATAAAACTTGCTGAATCATTAGCACATTATGATTCATATAAAACACACATTAATATGAACAATGCCTTTTTTTAGTTAATTCATTCATTGTTCCTTTCTTCAGAAGTTACATGTCAATATTAGGTACTACTAAAATAAATATTTCACACATTTTTATTTCCAAAACAGATTAATGTGAATGTCCCTTTTGTTATTCACGTTTGTATCACACAATACTAAAGTAAAACTGCGATTCTTCATACTGTCAAGCAGCTTTAAACTAAACATTTTAACTGTTTTAAGTGTTTAATTGCGTAAGTATTATTTTCAGTTGTCACATTTAGTAACCAGCAGCACATTTTCTAGATTAATTATGTTTCGATTTCTTAAACACATAATTATATTGCATAAGCAAATAACTTTTTCTTCTCTTTATTTATGTTTCACATTTCAGAACACTTCTGCATGTTTAGTTCTTCTTCAAACATTTTACACATCTTACAAATACTATTGCCCTAAATCTCATTTATTGGTGTAAATTGATAGAGTCAACGTCATTAAGCGGTTACGCTCCATCACGACTAATAGGCATGCATGTGCTGCTATGCCCTGCACTTCGGATCTAAATTACAGTATAAAGCGTAATAGAAGCACAGGGGTGCTGTGCCATACGTTTTAACTGTAATATGTGGTGATTCATGTGTCTATCCATTATGTGTTACAGGATAAGAGCTGAAATATTAATGTATGTTGTTTTGCCTTGCATTGATCAGGATAATGAGCACTGTTCTAGGATTTGCCTTATATGTGCAGTGATTGTGGTTTTATAACCTGCCCAACCTATAAGTAGCTCCTGGATTTCTCTAACTTGTAAGGTTCTGATAATTGCCTGGTTGGCAAAGCGATTTATGGTCTATGTGATGTCATGACAATTGTCTAGTTGGCACAGTGCTTTATTTGATTATGGTCTAAACTGTTTTATGTGCAATATAAAGGATCATTTTATATAACCTTTTGCGGAGTCTCTTTTTGTGGTGTGCCTAGTGTGTCACTGGTGTGTGTGTGTGTGTGTGTTGCACAAATGCTTTACACATTGCCTCTGAGATAAGCCTGGCTGCTCTGCCATGCTGCCAAGGGGGTGAGCATTGATTATCTTGTGTATGCAACTCCCTTACACTGACTAAAGTGGTGGGTTCCCCCTGGCTTAGGTGCATACCCTAGCCTAACAGAAACACAATTTCTAACAGTGATCCTTCTCATCTGCAAAATCAAGACCAGCAGAGGAGGTTTTGCCCACACAGTGAGCCAGAGAAGAAATCCAAGTCACCTAAAAAGCAGCAGACATGACCATCAATGAGTTGGACAGACCTTTGTGATCAGAGGTAGGCTGCGTACTTTTCTGGGAGCCTGGTTCAAATCCACTTCCGTTCTTGGGTCCTTAATGTGATTCAATCAGGATACAAAATGGAGTTTGTGACTCTTCCTCAAGATTAAGGTGTGAGGCCAGGTCTGTGGCCATACCAAATAGACAAACAACTTGCAATCTAGCAGGGGATTAACTTTTTGCTACAGAAGAAGGCAATCTCAGAGGTTCCCATGGAGTCCAGTGGTCTGGGTTTATACTCCATAATGTTTCTGGTTCAGAAAGCCACAGGAGGCTTTTGAATGATGCTCAGCCTTGAGCAGCTGAACAAGTTTGTTCAATCCATGCCTTTGAAGGTGGAGATACTGCAGAGGGATATTCCTTTGGCATGCTGGGATCATTGGATAGTCACTTTGGATGTTCTTGACGCCTACTTCCATATGCCAGTGTTAACTCCTCTTTGGAAGTATCAGCATTTTTGTGCCAACCGACAGCACTTCAACTTCTATGTGCTTCCCTTTAACCTCAAGTCGGTTCCACTGGTGTATACCAAGGTGGTGGTTCCCTTGGTGACCACCCCACATCTTCAGGGCATTTGCATGGATCATGTCTTCTGGAAATCCCCTCGGCAGAATTCAAGAGGATAGTCCCTGTAACTTCCCTGATCACAGAGATTCTGACCTGGTGGCTTCTCCCAGATTCCTCGTGCAGGGGTTTGAAACTCCAGGCAGGCCCACTGTGGGTACTAGCTACAGATGCCAGCGCATTTGGGTGGAGAGCAACTCTGGAGACTGCCTCCACTCAGGCACGATGGTCTCTTCAGGAGAGTAGGAGGACCTCAAATTGGAGAAAGCTTATGACAGTGCTAGGGCACTGTTACGGTTTCAGGATGGTCTTCGGAGGCAACATGTGTTGGACAGAACAGACAATATGGTGACTATAGTATACATAAAAACAGGGTGGGCACCAGGTTGAGTTCCCTGAATTTGATCACACAGCAGTTGATGTTTTGGGCAGAACAACATCTCCTCTCCATTTCAGCGGTTCACATAAGGGATATGGAGAATGTGGTAGTTGAGTCACTGAGTCTGGTGTTCCCTCCGTCTCAGTGAGTGTCCCTTTTAGTGCCCATTTTCAGGGAAATTTACCAGAGGTCTGGGGATCACCTATTGGGATTACTTTGTTTCTCAGATAAATGTCCATTTAGGAAGTTTTTGCAAGAGGGCTCCTCGGGAGGGAGCATGGGGAGTGGATGCTCTCAAAGTCCCATGGTAGAACAACCTACTTTATGCATTCCTCCCTTTTCCCCAGATTCCTAAGAATTTGGCCAGGTGTATGGGGAGGATAGGTTTTAAATTATCATGGTTCCTTTTTGGCGGTTCATCTAAGGGACGTGGAGAATGAGGTAGCGGACTCACTTTTAGTGCCCATTTTCAGGGAAATTGGCCGTAGGTTTGGGGGTCGACTATTGGGATTACTTTGTTTCTCAGATACATGGCCATTTAGAAACTTTTTGCAAGAGGACTTCCAGAACAGAGTTGTCTCCCAGAGGCTGGAACTCTTGGTTTGAAAATTGAGAGTGTAAGGGATTAGCTTGTCATTTGGCAGTTGACGTTCAGAAATCCCATCAGCAGTCAACTATACATTAATATGGGCAACATTGGGCACATTTCCAAAGATGGTGTGCTGAGCATGATGTTTCTCCTGTGGCTTGCTCTCTGCCTCATTTGTTGCAGTTTCTATGGGATTTCTATAAGAAGCATTTGTCTGTTTCTACATTGAGTGCCCAATGGGAGGCAATCAAGGCCATTAGAGATCCATGGGGGAACCTGAGTGATTCAGATGATTTGGTATCATGCTATTCAAAGGTACTAAGCCCATGGTCATGTTTACCCTGTGGCATTTACCTTTGGTTTCAAGGGCTCTAACATCTGATCCTTTTGAGCCTCTTGAGCATACCTTTGTCACCCTGAAAGTGTTTTTAGTGGCTATCACGCCTGCTAGACGAATTGAGGAGCTTGCAGCTGTTATGTCCATGGAACCTTTCCTCACTTTTTTTGATGATGGGGTGATGGGGACCAGATTCACTTGTTGTTCCAAAAGTGGCCTTTGCCTTTCATATGGTTCAGAAGGTGGTTCTCCCAGCTTTTATTGATGTGCCTGAGTCTTCTCAGGAAATTTTTTGGCCACTTCTACATGTGAAGAGAGCACTGCATGTCTATTTAGCCAGGACAGAGCCTTTTTTGCAAATAGGACTGTCATTTATGACATTTGGTTCCTCTAACAGAGGGGAGAAGGCATCTGTAGTTTCCATTGGCAGGTTGGTCAAGCATGGTATTTCCCTGGCCCATTCTATATGGTACCCCCTCCTGATGGGATTTCGAGCAGGTCTACTAGAACACTTCCCTCCTCTTGTGCCTAGGCAAGATGGGTTTTTATTGCTGAAATATGCCATGCAGTTACATTGGCAGGCCCGAATACGTTTGTAGAGCATTATAACCTTCAGAATGTTTTGCATGAACATAAGAATGTTGGCCTTGTGGTCTTGGATTTGGCTTTGCCCTAGAGTTCTGTTTTTATATTTTCCATTAAAACCTTTATGGATTTTGGCAGCATTTCTGGTTTTAATGTGTTTTCTTTACAATTATGAGCCCAGGTATCAGTAAGGCCAGGGTATGAAATATTCAGCCCATTTGCCGGACCACCCATAATAAGGCCATTAGTCTGTTGGGTGCCTGGTTTGAGTATTCATTTATTAGCAGTTTTATAAAGTGCTGACTGGACCTAAAGGGTTGAGCAGCACATTTCTTTGCAGTTTCATAAAAACAATAAACACACATATCATAGTTACATAGAATCAAATGATTATTGTAAAACCGAAGCATAATCAGAAAGAATACACATGTTGAGACCTACAAAAATAAAAGTAAATTAATAATTTACCGCCCTACGAGCAGTAGCAATTCTTGGGGTACAAGTGATTCAGTACACTGTCTTACCAGCCCAGGGCGTTTCATAGTTGGAAGTAGCACTGACACTGCAAGTGTTTTAACAATGTTTTAATGTCGTAGGATATGGTCAAGGGTGGATGACTGTGGATGGTTCAGCTGAAGGGATGTATGTCGTTACAACGCATGCTTTTTCCACACATGCCTTTACAACGCAGGTTTTACAACGCAAGTCGTTACAACGACTTGCGTTGGGGGGCGCTGGATAGTGAATAGTTTAATTTACTATTCCAACTCCAGTCCCCGTGGATAGTAGGGAAGGTTTTGGATAGTAAATTAAACTATTCCCTATCCTACAGCGCCCTCCAGCGCAAGTCGTTGTAACGACTTGCGTTGTAATTCCTGCGTTGTAAAGGGAATGCGTGGAAAAAGTTTTGTTTTAAAGGAGGTTTCCCAGCTGAAGTACTACTTTTGCCAAGCATATGACTACAGATGGCAACACGGAAGACGCCTGGCTCCTCTGAGTCTCCCAGCAAACCCCACCTGGAGAAAACAAGCTACCGACACTCAAGGCTTTTTGCTCCCAAGGAGATCTGAAGCTCCCACAGCAGCCAATCCAAGAAGGGCCACCAACCTCGTAAGTTTCCCTGTCATCTCCTGCCCAGCAGAAGCCAAACATCCGCCATTCCCAACTCACGAGAGACAGAAAAAAGAACAGGAGGCATGATGGGTAATTTGTACGCTTCTGGATATTTCCTTTGAGGGAGGGACACTTTTGCAAACATTCCCTGTTCTCTTTCTGTCTCGAGAGGTGGATTCCCTCGTTAGTAATGAATAAGTGTAGCCAATAAGTGTAAATTATTGAAATAGACTGCCTATCTTTCCCCCTCTCAATCAGAAAATGCGGGTTTCTCCCAGGATTGAAAAATGCTGCGCAACAGGCCCAGCATTGCTGTATCTGTTCAGGGAGAAAACTCGGAAATAGACCGTGTGGGGATGCCAGACAAATACAGATATTCCTGCCCCCCGTTATGCCTGAACCATATTCCAAGCATGATAAAATGAGGGCTCAAGTGTGCCCCAGGGCACCATACTGGAGGGGGACACTCATAGAATAGGTGTCCATCGTGGGACCCGCCAATGGTAGTGTGAACTCACACACTGCCCCTCTTTTCACAATAGAATTCATTGATGCCCTTTTTTTCAGTGCTGTCTATAAGTGTCTCTGCACAGATATTCAGAATGCAGCAGTGACTGTGTTGCCAGTACCCAGGCAAGTGCCCATGACCTTTAAGGAAAGCTCTGAAATCTACATATGTACGTGCACTCTGAGATGGAAACTGCACTTTGAGGGGACTATTGGGGCCCACATCATCGTACCAAATAGTATGACCCAGGCACTCCTTATTAAATCACATTTAGTTTTTTTCAGGCCTACAGTTGTGCTGGAATGGTCAGTGGCTTAGCAAGGGAGGGAGGCGGTCTGCCCCGAGCGACACGAGTTTTGCGGGTGGCGGCCTACCCCCACTTATCTGCGGCCGAAGTGGGGAATTCACCAGCATCACCCCGCTCTTAAATTCAGCCGCCTCAGGCGGTAAATGCAGGGTCCATGGGCGTCAAAAGGCCTAGCTAAGCCACTGGGACTGGTAGAACTTCTGTCCACAGTTCTACTTCTACGTCAATGTTGCTATAACGTGCCATCCCTTAGAATCTCAGACCACCCCAAGTATGATAGGAAAACCCTTTCGGAAATATCTATCCATTACTCCAATGTCTTCAGAGACTTCTTTACTTGAAGAGACATCTTTATTCAAAGTGTTTCATATACGTAATACAATGTGTTTCAACTAACTGTGGGGCATATTTACAAGGTGAACGCGCCACCCAAGTGTCTCTTTTTTTGACACTCCGGGGATGCACAATGCTGAGCCATATTCACAAGGCCATGCAGAGCCACTCTGGGTGGCTTTTCAAGGCCTTGTAAATATGCCCCTCTTTCATGCATTACTTTGTGTAAAAGTGGCGTTCCATGGGTGTTCCCATGCAACACCCATGGATTCTGACGCATTCCCAGATTCATAAAGTTTCGTACACCTTGGAACACGCCAGATTCTAACGCCGGGAGGTGGTAAAGTGGCGCAACAAGCCGAAATACCTTGATTTCTCCTTGTTTTCCCTCTTTCTGGGGCTTATTTGCAAGCCCCTTGTGCCGCCGGTACGTCCCTTTTACCCATATTAAAAGTGACCCGCAGGTGGCGCAAGGGGCTTTTAAATAATCCCCTTTATGTGCGCTGCATTCTTCAGCACACAAATAAGGAGGAGAATGCAGGTAATTCTTGGATTTGTGCAGGGAGGTGTCCCTTCCTGCACAAAAACAATCATTCCTGCAATGCAGGCACCCTTGAACTACAGCATAAATCTGGAGAAGCAGCTTCCCAAACCAGGCGTTAGGAGGAGAAATGTTTACATTTCTTCTTGTTTTTACTCTTTCTATGTGTGCAGCACACATAAAAGGAGGAAAACACCTCAGATTGTTTTTGTGCAGGAAGGTCACAAAAACAATCTGCCAACAATTCAGACACCCTTGCACCATGGTGTAAGGGTCCCTGCATAGGCGCTTGGCTACTGAGTGTGCACTGGCAGTAAGTAGTACTTTTAGGGTTCAAGACTCCAAACACTTCATGTTCTATACATTTCTCATTCCGTTGTAATCAGGAATCTACAATTGGATCGGATTACTTAGTTGTACCGTTTTCCTCCTGACATATTTTGTCAACAGAAACTTCGTAAAATATATTGGGGTGGGGTCGGAAGCTGGGAAAGGAAGCAAAAAACATGCACATGGTGTGGCTCACTGGTTAGAGGCGGCAGACCCGGAAGCAGAAAACGGCCTGGGACCAGGGTTCAATTCCCAACGCGGCAGGGTCATGGACCAGCGTCAACGGACTCGATAATTCTCGCCTCGGTGCCTACTCTAACCAGGGATCACACTCGGCAACTCTGGGCATTAAGCTTGCCTCATCTCTACAACGGCCCCCCGGGGATGCCTGGCTTCACCTTGGAGATACCCAGAAGGGACCATCTCACAGGGAAAGCCAGGACGGGTTCCCCACCAGCGGTCTTCAGCACCAGGACACCCCGAGATGGGGTAACAGTGCGCTTTACAAGTATCATCATTACATTTTTTTTTTTCACATTTTTGTGCGTTACATTTCGCATCAGAACTGCATGCCTCATTCCGAGGGCAACACACTCAAAATAGGAGGTAATGATTGTACCTGGCAAATATATTACCCCAGGAAGTGGTATCTCCAGCTCATAGTAAGGCCCTCGATCTGTATTCTGCCACGTGCTGCTTTGCGCACGCTCCGTCAGCTAAAGGTCCGCAAAGGCAGCACTTTTATTAGAGGGGACATTACCTAGATGATCAAACTTAGTTTTGCAAGAAGCAGAGATGATTAAATGACCAATTGCTGCACTAAAAGTAAAAAAAGCAACATTTTAATATGCTTTCCACAGCGTGCTACTCATGACTTTAGATGGAAAATGTTTATAGGGCTGGAGACGTTTTACTAGATTTCTCCTCATTTTTTCCTTCCCACTGCACACTGGAAAGATGAAGCGATTTATGAGCAATCGTAATAAAATCATTGAAAAGAAAACGAGTGTACCAGAGTGGTTGCGGAGTTCTGAGCAGAATGGATCAATTCCCACTGCCGGCAGCGAGAAACTCCGGCAGTCACACGAGCATGGAAAAAATGCAAATTGCAAAAATGACAAAGAAGTAAAAGCACTCGAGAATCCGTCGTTATTTTTCTACTTCATATAACTAACTCGAAAATGACTGACTGCTCACTTCAAAGAAAACACAGCTGCAGAGTGACGCCAGTGCCATTAACGCAAAGAAGACATTTTTTCTAGGGAATAAAAGCACATTGCAAATTCGACCGCAGGTGCAGCTTGTTAGTTCTTCAGATCACACATCCAGCCTGGGCGAAGGAACCGCGGTGGCAGTTTATGGCGAATCCGAGCATTGTTTGACCCCCATTAAGCGTGTCAGTCCTGGCCAAAGCTAGTTGAGATTCAGTAATGAGCAGTGCATTGTAAGCAGAGAAAAGTCGATGAAAAAGGCTGGGTAAGGGCTGCGTTCATCTAAGGGTTTCTTGAGAACATCGCTGATGGCTCACTTGAGTCTTGTGGGGCGGCTCATCCACTATGGCGGAGCAGCGTCGCCCCACTGCTTTCTAGCAGTGCGAGAAGCAGAAACATAAAAAGGTAATAACTACCATTTTATGCTTCTGCTTCCCGCACTGCGAGAAAGCAGAAGGGTTTGGTTGTTTCGGGGCTGCTCTGCAAGCAGGGCTGTACAGGGGAGGAGTGGTGTGCCCACTCCTGAGTGCTCATGACTGCTTTGCCCTTTTCCATACAGGCTGCAATGCAGCCTACATGGAGACCAGTAGCCCCTGGCTGGGCGGCGTCCCGACCAATCAGTGTTGTGATTGGCTTAGGGGTGGGAGCCTGGCTTCCTGCAGGGCCGGCTCTAGGCTCATGGTGGCCCTGGGCAGGGAGCGTAGGTAGGGGGCACCGGAAGAGGGGTCCAGGCGGCGTGGAGCATGGAGGCCAGTGAAGAGGGGGGTCAGGGTGTTTGGAAGTGGAACAGAGCCAGAGGCCACCAAATCCCTGCCAGGGGCCGCCACGCAAATATTTATCGATCCTCAGAGGATTATTATATTAAGGATTTATATTGGCGTGGTGGCCCCTGGGATTTGGTGGCCCTGTGCAGGAGCACAGCTTGCACATGCCTAAGGCCGCCCCTGCTTCCTGCTTCCTGTTACTGCTGGAGGCTGGAGAGCAGGAGAGGAGCATAGACAACGCAGGAACTGGTCGTCGGAAGGTAATTACATTTTTTTATTGTTAATATTAAATCAACCCCCCCACACGACCCCCCTCCCTGTGCAAAACCCCCAGAGAAATATTTGGAAACTATGAAAAAAAGTGTATTTCACTTCACTTCTCTTAGTCTTTCGCTGCATTTTACCCATCACTACTCATTACGTTTCTTTTGTTCAAACCCACATGCTCCCTCAGACTATAACTTAGGTGTCTTTCTTCTCTCTGGTTCAGTTCTTGCCTTTTCACTCACCTAACCAGCTTCCATATTTCGAGCGGTTGTCAGGGAGTCTCCAGAGTTGGGCGGGCATTTATTCCACTGGGGAGTTCCCTGGTGAGATGGAGCCATAGGAGGCCGGTTTTGAAAGCCCCCATGCTCTTGGTGCCTCTTTTACTTTCCCCAGCTCCAATTGGGTAACAAACTTGCGGAGGCCCCCTGTAAAGTACAGGGAGGGGATCTCATGCTCTGGACCCAGTCAGGAGCTCGCAGACCAGGGGCCATCCATCTGTGCACAGTGTTGGAGGGGTCCCGCTAGAGGTCAGCACCCCCCACAGAGGAAGGGATGCAGGGACTATTGGTACGCCACAGCCCAGCTCCCCAATGATAATTTCGGCCAGTGGCGGCTCGCATAGGGTATGCTGTGGGGCAGTGAGCGGGGCGGGGGAGGGGCAGGTTGGGGGGTAGTAAACTTGGACATACGACAGAATGGAGGAACATAATTATTACATTCCTCCATTCTGTCGATGAATGTCCGAGTTTACTACCCGCATTATTAGGAAAAGTGCAGGGATGCATCGTATTTACAACAACACAATGCATCCCTGTGCTTGACTCTGCACTGGCGCATAATAGGCTGCATAGCGCCAATGAAGGCACCCTTGCACCATGGTACAAGGGTGCCTGCATTGCAGGGATCCTTGTTTTCATGCAGGAAGAGACACCTTCCTGCACAAAAACCAAAAAAAACAAAATTGATGGAGTTTTCCTCCTTTTATGTGTGCTGCCGAATCCAGAATGCAGCACACATAGAAAGAAGAAAAAATGAGAAATAAATGCATTCCTCCTCGTTGCCCAACATTTACGACTCCCTTGGGGAGGCATTAGAATATGACACATTCCCAGGTTTACAAATCCCTGTAAATCTGGAAATGCATCAAAATACATTGAGTTGTATGGGAACACCTACAGCAACACCCATGGAAGGCCCCTTTCATGTAGAGTAACGCGTGAAAGGGAGCCATATTTACAAGGTCATGAAAGGCTGCACAAGGTGGCTTTACGTGACCTTGTAAATATGGGCCAGCATACTGCACCACCAGAGCGTCAAACAAGGGACACTCCGGTTGCGCAAGTCAAAACTATATGTTTTATTCCCTGGTGGGGGAAAACAGACAAAGTCATTTTTCCCATTGTAATGCTGCTAACATGGGAAGGCTTTATTGTGCTTTAATACAATCTAACTTATGATTGGAAGTAGCCAGGAACCTTATTCAAAGTATGAAAATAATAGTTACAATTAATCCAATAACTTGCCACAATTCGAGTTATTATAACTATTGCAGGAGAGTAATTTTCGTACTTACTACTGTGAAGATACCTAAACTGCCCCGTAGCTGCCTTTTCTGATTGGCCAGCCTCTGAAAGCCGCTCTTTGAGTAGGTGCAAAGAGTCCTAGGCGCTGAAACAATACAGCCATTTGGTGGAAGGAGATTTGCTTCCTGGAGAAGCCAGGGACAGGAAGGTGGCCGGGGAGATAAACTGAACTTCAAGGGTAGAACAACAGAAGTCACAGGACCAGAGCCAGCCCCCACTTCTTTGATCCCAGCCAGATTGGAGCCCCCCTTATTTTAATAGGGCTGGGCTAGAAGGGGAACATAGGGAAAAGTTAAGCACACCTGTGCGTTGGTTTAGACAGACCTACACTCCAAGGAGATCATTTCTCTATTTTGACTTCCAGAGAACTTTGCATTCTGGGTTAAAAATATGCCACACTTCCCAGGAAGTTGTCATGGTAGAGGGTAGCAACTTCAACCCCATTGGTTGGGGTCTCCCCCCCCTTTGCCTGCCCAGAATGGGGAATAAATATGGAATATCGGTAATAGATCCCCAGATCCCTGCCTGAAACTTTTGTAGAAGAAGGACTGCCCCGCTGGACCCTTGGACTGCACCACAGCAGTCTTGCACTCAGAAAGTCTGCATCTGGTGCACGGTCAAGGCTCCACACAAGATGTCCTGTGCCTGTCCTAAAGGATAAAGAGTGGACTGCCTAAGCAGCAACAGGTAGAAAATTACTACTTTAGCTGACCAGCGTCACCTGGTCTTTGCTAGACCTATAAGGTGTATTGGGGGAGATTGAGTCTCAGATCCTAAGAGACAAACCAGAGCTTCTGAACACTTGGTCGGTGCTGCTGGACACTTTCTGACTCAAAGGAAATCTTTGAGGAGAAGATCTGAAAGTTTGAAAACTTTTTGCCAAAAGTTTGATAAAAGGCTCCAGGAGAAGACTGGCTCGACATCGAGAGTTAAGCCATCATCATCAACTCGAGAATCAGCCTGACCATGGTAATTTGTACCACCAGAAGCTCTGGAGCTCCCTGTCATTGATGTCGAGGACAACAACCTCCAGAGATTCACCAAGGCATCTCATCGAAACAGGCTGCTGTGGACAAATTTAACATCTAATCAAAAAGACCCGAGAAGACGCCGACAAACCTTTTGACGAAGCTCCAATTAAATGACTAAGTGCGAAGGTAAAATCTTGACCAGGAGCTAGCACTCATCATGTCCATCACCGCCGGACTAAAACTTTGACTCTCTCCTGGTCTAGTGTGATCAGATAGTCGCGAGGAATGCTTTAAGCCGTTTGGCACGAGATAATCTTTTTTTTTTAGTTAAACTTACTTCATGTCTCTGGTTCCCTACATTGGATTTTTTGCATTTTGTTGAAATTTGAAAGACAAAAATATTCTCTAATTTTGCAAATTGGTATTGGATTTTTACTGTGTTTTGTCTTTTACTTTTTTAAAGTTTTGGTGATATTAAATGCTTTAAACACATGTCTCCTAAGTTAAGCCTGACAGCTCATCTGCCAAGCTACCTAGGGTTGAGCAAAGATTGACTAACTGAGACTTGACTGGACCTTATTAGTGATTGTGGCATTATTACTAGCTGAAGGTACCTGCCCTCACCTACTAATAACCCACCTTCCTACAGATACTATGGTAGGAAAAAAGGTTTCTGAGTCATACCATGAATGAACAGAAGACCATCGAAAAGAGTATTGTCTCCAAAGATATTTCAAATGCCAGTAGTCGTCATTGGGATATGAAAGTGTGGTTAAGGATGAGGTGATGTCATTTGGGAAGGTAATATTATAACAAATCTAGTATGCTATCATCAACCCCATCTTCGTTGAAACCAGTGCTTAATTTGAACCAGAGGTTTCCAGTGCTCGGCAAAGAAACCTAATCGTCAGCATTTAATTTTCTGAATCTGCAATTCTAACAGCTGTCACATGGTGGCGCCGTTTGGGTGATTTAAAGATGAGCAGAAAGGCAGCTGTTTTCAAATTCATTATGCACTAACAACAACTAATACCTTTCACCCAAGTCATTATTAAAGCTTTGGCAGCCTCGAACAGTCTGAATTGTCACACTTCATTGTGATGGTTACTAGTTGTGTAAATACTGGGACAATGTGCTGTGCCTGGCTTATGAGGGGTGGTGTCACAAAACCGGTCCCAGGATGCTTGTTTACGGTCCAGGGAGGACCTGGTTTAGCAGTTCGGACTGGACTGTTCCCATGAGGCACAGGGTCAAGACTGATTTGCATGCAGCTGTTTCTAAATTAGGGTGGCATGGTGGGCAAGAGAACAATGGATTTAACCCAGAACTATTGACTGGGGGTGAATGTCTGATTTGCTCTGCATTCCGTCCATCATCTGTGTGTCTGTTGCTTTCTCGACCTAAGGGTACCGGGTTATGCCCAGACGCGGGTCCCATGCTCACTGTGCCACTGGATTCAAGCTAGCCAGGCTGATGAGGGCTGATGCCCTGAAACCTGTCCATGGATGCTGGTTTCTAGTCCAGGAAGGATCTGGCTTGGCAGTTCAGTCTGGACTGTTCCCATGAGGTAAAGGGTCAAGACTGATTTGCATATGGCTGGGTGTAAACTAGGGTGGTATGGTGAGCAAAAGAAAGATGGATTTAACCCAGATCTATAGACTGGGGGTGAATGTTTGATTTGCTCTGTATTCCGACCATCATCTGTGTGTCTTTTGCTTTCCTGCCCTAAGTGCCTCGGGTATGGTATGCTCAGTCGTGGGTCCTGGGCTCACTGTGCCACTGGATTCGAGCTAGCCTGGCTGATGAGGGGTGATGCCCTGAAACTGGTACCAGGATGCTTGTTTCTGGTCCAGGGAGGGCCTAGCTTGGCAGTTCAGTCTGGACTGTTCCCATGAGGCACACGGTCAAGACTGATTTGCATATGGCTGAGACTTAACTGGGGTGGCATGGTGAGCAAAATAACAATGGATTTAACCTAGATCTATTGACTGGGGTGAATGTTTGGTTTGCTGTGCATTCCGTCCATCATCTGTGTGTCTTTTGCTTCCTCGCCCTAAGTGCATCGGGTATGCCCAGAAGTGGATCTCTTTCTCACTGTGCTCACTGTGCCACTGGATTCAAGCTAGCCTGGCTGATGAGGGGTGATGCCCCGAAACCGGTACCAGGATGCTTGTTTCCGGTCCAGGGAGGCCAGGGCTGGCAGTTGGGTCTGGACTGTTCCTATGAGCCACAGTGTGAAGATTGATTTGCATATGGCTTGAGTCTATACTGCGGTGGCATGGTGAACACAAGGACAATGAATTTAACCAAGATCGATTGACTTTCGGTGAATGTTTGATTTGCCCTGCAATCCGTCCATCATCTGTGTGTCTTTTGCTTTCTCACCCTAAGTGCACCGGGTACGCCCAGACGTGGGTCATGGGGTCACTGTGCCACTGGATGCAAGCTAGCCTGGCTGATGAGGTGCGATGCCCCGAAACCTGTCCCAGAATGCTTGTTTCCGGTCCAGGGAGGACTTGGCTTGGCAGTTTGGTCTGGACTGTTCCCATGAGGGAAAGAGTCAAGACTTATTTGAAAATGGCTTGGTCTAAACTGGGGTGGCATGGTGAGCAAAAGAACAATGGATTTAATCATGATCTATTGACTTGGGAGTGAATGTTTGATCTGGTCTGCATTCCGTCCATCTTCTGTGTGTCTTGTGCAAACTGCGGTGGCCTCCTGACGAGGGCCTGGCACTTATGTTATTAACAAATTAATCACTGTTTGAAACAATGATGATAGTAACTGCTGTTAGTAACTTGGTTTAAAAAATGGGCCGGTAAAATAGATGGTGGTAAAAACCATCTGACAAAAGGAAGATTTGATAATAAACTAGGAATAGATATCCCCAAAATATCTAGAAAAGGCCCTAAAAATGTTCAAGTGGCTGATATTAAATCTTAACAGCTCAACTCTGGTGCTACTTGTTAGTAATAGCCACCCTTCACATTAAACCAAGGACATGAAGAATTGTGCAGAAAGAAAGACAACCATAGTACTTCAACTTAACCAACCACAGTCATCAGTCATCAACGGCTGACCATGTGCTATGTAATTGAATTTTTCTTAATGCTTGCAGTGTCAGTGCTAATTTCAACTCTGAAAAGACCCAGACTTGTAAGGTAGTGTACTGTATCACATGTATACCTGGAATTGTGATGCTGATAGGGCTGTAAATAATTATTTCACTTTTGTAGGTCTCAACATTTGTGTTCTTTTTGATTATGCTGGGGTCTTACAAAACTCCTTTGACTCAATGTAACTATATTATGTGTATTTATTGTTCTTATGAAACTTTGCTAAGAAATGTGCTCCTCAACCCAGTGAGTCTTGTCTGCATTGTATAAAACGGCTAATAAATAAATACACAAAGCGGGCACCCGACAGACTAACAGCCTTAATATGCGTGGTCCGGTAAATGGGCTGAAATTTCCTTCCCTGGGCATACTGGTACCTTGGCTACTGGTAAATCCAGGGGTGGGTAAAATCATACTGATTACAGATTGGGCAATGAGGGTCCAGTAAGAAATGTGAATTTATGGGGGGGCGTGGCTTGAGCGCCGCACAAGATGGCGGCTTGACGGCGAGGCTCCGCTGACGGAACACGAGCACCGGCAATTATCTCTGCTTACACCCGGATTCTCCTAAATCATCGCAGAGATTCTGGCTTCGAAATATGAGGTGAGCAGGAGGCTATATTTCCTGTCTCCGAAATCTGCCGAGATGCGCTCTTTCTTGAAGTGACGCGGTCCGCAATTCCGGCGGCCGCCATTTTCTTTTACCGCGATCGTTCCACGAGCGGTTTTTGCCAAATGCAAGCCTCATTTCCCCTTCTCTAAGACTCTTAATGTGATTTCTTCGCCTCAACTAGCCTCTTCTTGCTGCAACATGTTTATACAGCTGCAATTTTCGACGCCTATGTTTTGAAGGTCACACGCTGTTCTCACTAAGTTTGCCTCCTCACCTCAATGATTTCTCATCTTGGTTGGCGCCTTTTTTCACCGCATTCATGCTTTAGGCGCATCCTATGTTCTTTTACTTATTTTGTAGAAGATTTCTTACAAAAAGAAAGTATGTGATACAACTAACTTTTGCTCCTTGATTCACGCAATTTTGTTAGTTATTCTAAAATATCACATCAAGGAGTGCTTTCCTCCCACAACCTTTTTTCCTGGATTCTGTGGTAGCACTGCTATTTTTCTCCCTTGCCTTATATGGGGAAACTGCGCAACCTCAAACTTACTGCTTCCAAGACCAAACCTCGTCAATCCTCAGACTCTGATTCCACGACGCAGACCATGGATGATCCTGCTTCCCCTAAAACGGATGTTACACATGGGGCAATTCCTAAAACTACTACTTCCAGTAAGCTTTTGCAACCTGGCTCTACAAAACGTCTGAAAAAAGATCCTCCCTCTCCAGGTTCCTCGTCGCACTCAGCGTCCATGGATCTTATCCTTGAAGAACTGCGTGCGCTTAAACCCTTCATGGCTGAAACTACTAAAACTTTGCAATTTCTTCACGACAAATGGTCTACACTTGAATCAAGGGTTCTCTTGGTGGAGCAATCTACGGAGTCTCTTCAATCTTCCTGTGCAAAAATTTCGGTGTTGGAGAAGGATGTATCTCTCTTAAGAAGGCAGACAGAGGAGTTGGAAAATAGAAATCGTAGAAATAACCTACGTCTTTATAATCTTCCGGAACTCACAGAAGGGTCAAATCCAACTGCTTTCTTCCAAACCTTCTTACCGAAAATTCTGGATCTTCCTCCTTCTTCCTCACTCAACATTCAACGTGCGCATAGACTTGGTCCAAGAGTCTCCACCAAACCCCATGGAGTCATCATGCTGTTCTTACAATATACTGACCTCCTTCAAGTACTATCAGCAGCAAAAGCTAAAAAACAAGTTATGTGGGAAGGTCACCGTTTATATCTTTCTCAAGATGTAGCTAAAGTAACAGCCGACCGTCGGAAGCAGTTCCTTGATTTACGTCCACGACTTCGGGCACTTGGTGCCAGGTTTGGTTTGCTTCATCCTTGCCTCTTCAAGGTGACCTACAAAGAAAAGACCACAACTTTCGAAGAACCACAAGTCCTTGAAGAATTTCTCCGTCATCATGAAGCCGAAAACATGGACACTGCAAGACCTGTTTAATTATTCATGTTTTACCCCGTTTGACTAAAGTGATTATCTCTTTGTTAACCTACCGTATCTAGTTTTTGTTTCTTCCATCCTACTGTATACACCTAGTCCTAGTTTATTATGCCCTAGTATTGTGCATTTTATATATTTGGTTTTTCATATGTCTCTTTAACACCCCCTTTTCAATTTTTGTCTTCTTACAGATCCTCTCATCATGTTCTTCACCCTGGTGTATTTTTGCTCCCTTCAATTGTTCCTTGCTGGTTCCTCAAGTGTTCGGTGACGTGAGTTTCCGTTGTCGATGTCGTCCTCTTCTGGCGTCGTCACCCCTCTTTCTTCTTCTGTATTTGTTGGTATGTTTCTCTTTTCTTCTAACTCCTTTCTATCTTCTCTATTTTTTCTACTATTCTTTCTTACTATTTTCTTTCTTCACTTTATTCTCAACTTTTCACCTACCTTATTTTCGATTTTCTCTCTTGATTTATTTCTCTTCCAGACTCTTTATTTTGCATTCTTACTACTTTTCTCCTATCTTCTCGACTCATTTTCTACTTCATCTTCTCTTTTATATCATTCTCTTGATAATTTACATTCCGAGTAGTTACATGGAATGTTAAGGGGTTAAATAACCCCATTAAACGTCAAAGAGTTTTAACACATTTGACCAGACTTAAAGCTGATGTAGCCCTCCTCCAAGAATCCCACCTTACAGAAACGGAGGCTACCAAACTTAAACGTTGTTGGGTGGGTCATGTTTTTCACTCTCCTGCTTTAGGTAAGAAAAATGGTACAATTATACTGTGTCATAAAAAGTTAACAGTTTCAGTTATATCTCAAGAATGCGATGTTAATGGTCGTTGGGTTCTCATTAATCTTCTTATTGATAAAATACCTATAGTTATTTTCAATGTTTTTTTTGCTCCTACAGGTGTTGATAAATTGTTTTGGCCTGCTATTTCAGACAAACTTGTTACCCTCAATGAACAATATGTTATTTTTGGCGGTGATTGCAATCAAGTCCTTGATCCCTTTATAGACAGGAATTCAAAAGTTAAATTTGTTCCCTCTCAAATGCATTCCCAATTTATCACATCTATACGAAACAATGCTTTAGTTGACATTTGGAGGTTATGCAATCCGGACCTTAGAGAGTACACCTTCTATTCCCCCACTCATCACTCCCAATCCCGTATTGATTACCTTTTCCTCAGCAAACCATTAGCACAACTTGCCATCCACTCAGACATAGGCTCCATTTTAATTTCAGATCACGCTCCCGTTTTTGTAGATATTGACCTTATCCCCTTCTCCCCTCACTCAGGGCGTTGGAGATTTAATAACTCCCTACTCCTTGATTCCAATTTTTGCACCCAATTTAAAACTTTTACCACTGAATTTTTTACACTTAACCATCTTCCTGAATCTTCCTTTGCCATGGTATGGGATTCTTTTAAAGCGGCTGCAAGAGGATTTATCATTAATTTCGTTTCTCAAAAGAAAAAACAATCAATCTCTAAATCAACTCAACTTTTAGATAAGATTAAGAAGCTTGAATATGCCTACTATAATTCTAACTCTGAATCTTCTCTTCGTGAACTAATATCCGCCAAATTTGATTTTAATAAATATACCACCAATGCTGCCTCAAAATCTCTTCTTAAATGCAACTCCCGATACTACGGTGGACAGAACAAGATGGGCAAACTTCTAGCTAATTATCTCAAGATACGAAAAGAAAGAACAAAAATTGAATCTTTACAGGGCCCGGCTGGTGTTTCTTTATTTAAAGACAAGGACATATTAGCTCAATTTTTTTCTTTCTACCAAACTCTATACACTCCCGAATCTAATCCTGACCCTATTGATCTTCTTACATATTTTCAGGATATCCCCTCTCCGGACTCATCTCATATTGACTTCAAATGATTAGATTTGGATATTACCCTTTCTGAAATCTCACATGCAGTCTCTATCCTTCGTCGAGGTAAAGCACCTGGCCCCGATGGTTTTACCATTGAGTTCTACATCCACTTTTCCTCCCTTCTTCTCCCTAAATTACTCTTGTTATTTCAATCCTTTGCGGCTTCTGGTTCTTCTCAGGGAACTTTCCAGGAAGCATTAATATGTTTAATACCTAAACCAGATAAAGACCATACCCTATGTAAAAATTATCGCCCTATTTCCCTAGTAAACACTGATTATAAAATTTTCGCCAAAATTATCGCTCTTAGATTAGATCCTCTATTACCGGAAATTATTGGCCCTGAGCAGTCTGGATTCGTTAAAGGCCGTTTATCGTCGGACAATTCTCGTGTTTTCTTTAACATTTTGAGTAAGGCCGCCTCCCTTTCTACTCCCCTTGCTGCCATTTCTCTGGACGCCGAGAAGGCTTTTGATAGAATAGGATGGGATTTTATGTTTCAGGCACTTCGTTGGTTTGGTTTCCCTCCTAAATTCATTTTTCTTATTTCTTTACTTTATTCTAGCCCTCATGCTTCAATCTTTGCAAATGGTATGACTTCCGATTACTTTCCCCTTCGAAGAGGAGTGCGTCAAGGATGCCCTCTATCCCCTCTTTTGTTTATTCTAGCTTTAGAACCTTTTTTAACTAAGATTAGACTTGATGTTAATATTACTGGTTTTCATTATGGTTCTCAAAAAGAAGCTAAATTATCGGTTTACGCAGATGATATCTTATTTTATTGTTTAAACCCCCAAACAACTCTACCTTCCTTCCTTAATCAAGTTTCCTCTTTCTCGACTGTTTCAGGTTATCGTCTTAATACTGATAAATGCGAAATTTTACCCTTAAATACTCTATGTCAAAAACATCTCTTTGACGCCTCTGGCTTTTCCTGGCAGCCCTCTAAAATTAAATATCTAGGTGTTTGGTTCGCTCCTCGTCTTCCCGACACACTTAAATTTAATTTCGAATCTCTCTCTCTAATAAAATTACTACATCGGTCAATCGATGGAATCCTCTCTTCCTTTCCTGGTGGGGTCGTTTGGACTCCATCAAAATGATGCTTGCACCTTTAGTTCTATACTCTATTTCCATGATTCCCATTCGTATCCCGGACCACTATTTCAAGTCGTTAGACTCTCTTCTATTAAAATTTTTGTGGAAGGGTAAAAAATCTCGAATAGCACTCTCCTCTTTGAAAAAGGATAAAGCCTTTGGTGGAGTCAAATTCCCTAACTTTAAATCATATCACAATGCGTTTTCCTTAAAACAAGCCTTGCGATGGCTTTCTTCTGATCTTCCTCATATTCCCCCTCTATGGCTCACGTTAGAATCTTCTTTTCTCCATCCTTATGCATTTGAAGAAGTTCTATCCTTTTCCTCTAATGTATCATCTCTTCGCTCCCCCATCATTTCTCACTCCTGTTCTCTTCTTCGCCCCTATTTACTATCCACATACCTTTCTGCTTCCTCTACACACACCCAACCTATCTGGCATAATAAACTCCTCAAAATTCGAAATCGCTCATTATATTGGAAAACCTGGCATTCTCTTGGTTTAAAATGGATCTCCCAACTTCTCTCAGATACTCAACCTCTTCCTTTTCAAGACCTTCAAACACAATTTTCGCTGCCTTCCTCTTCCCATAAGCAGTATTTATCACTGATTCCATCCCTTACCCAATACCTTTCTTCGCTCCCGATCACCAACTCTATCCCTGTCACACATCTTTCGATTTCTAATGCCCTCGACCAATCCCTTTCTGCTTCATTTATTTATAAATCTTTGCAGTCTTCTAACGACCGTACTAAATCAAAAGTTGAGTTGGCTTGGGAGAAAGATTTGTCTCAAATTTGGCCCTTCACTTTATGGGATAAAATTTGGTCTAAGGTTCACAGTACATCCAGAGCTGCTAACACTACACAAACTTTATTCTTTATTTATATTCGCACACTTTTTACTCCATTAACTTTGTCATCATTTTCCCCAGACACTCCCTCCACTTGTTGGTCCTGTCCCTTTCCTATGGCTGATTTGAAACATATGTTATTTGACTGTCCTCACATTTTATGTTTCTGGCAATTAGTTTGGTCCCAATTGCAAAAGATTTTCAACCTTTCTTTTTCTTTTTCCATCACTCATATTTTCCTAGGTTCCCTTTCTCCTGCTTTTACTGGGTCACACTACAAACACAAATTAATTGACCTCTTAATAGCCATTGCTTTTCACCATATTACATCACATTGGAAACAGGCTAAAGATGTTTCTTTTAATGCATGGTGGAACGCAGTTTGTTTTAATCATCGTCTAGACACTAATTTTGTTTCCCCCATTTCCTTAGCAATCAAACGTGATCTTTTATGGCTTCCCCTTACCGAATATTTATCTAAGACTGCCAGACCTCCTCCCACCTCTTCGATACGTACTGTTGAAGTTTGTAAACCACCGTGATTGCATTTTCATACTTGCTTCTACTGTTTCTTCATTGCATCTAATGCTTTATCATATCATTTATATGTTTTTATTATTCAAAGATGTTCCCTCATTCCCCTATGTCCCTGACATTTTATTGCTTATCCTATTTTTATGTGTCAGATAAGTTTTCATAAGTTTCGCCATTATGTAAGAGAGATTTCTTGTTTTTCATAACCTTTGACTGTTTCTTCATTTTCTGTCTTTGCCTTTTTTCCTTCAATAAACTTCAAACTTAAAAAAAAAAAAAAAGAAATGTGAATTTATCAGGGAAGTCTGTTTTTATGTTAGTTACTCATTTTCAGCAGCCAAAACCTCCAGGTGAAAGCAGTGTTCCATCGGATCTCCTAAATCCAATTGGGCTGGCAACTACCACCCCATCAAAATTAAGAGGCCACACATAGAGTGTTAGATCTGACACCCTTTGTGCACTATTCCGCCAAACGTTTCCCTTCATCCCCCTGTTTTCCTGAATTTGATTTTGCTGGCATTTAGACTATTTGCACTTTACCCCAGCAAACCAATGGTAAGGAACTTGTGCTCTCTCTCCCTAAAACATGGTAAATTTAGCCTGCACCTAATTGGCATCTTTCATTTAGTCATAAGTCCATAGTAGATAGTATTACATGTACACAGGACCTGAAATTAAATGCTGTTAGTGGGCAGCAGCACTCATTGTGCCACCCACTTAAATAGTTTTTTTATAACACCTCAGCCAGCCCACTGCAGCTTTTAGTGCAGTTTTAAACTGCAATTTGACCTGGCAATACTCATTAGTCACCCATAAAGTAGGCTTTAACTGCTTCTGGGACACGGTGCACACTATTTAAAAAGTAGAAGACATGGGTTTAAGTTCTACACGTTCTGGTCTCTGCTGTAAAACTGTCTCTCCCATAGACTAATGCTGGTTACCCTATCACACTTTCAGGTACATGCATCAATCTCGGCATTTGCGATTCCTTAATTGCGATTTTTAAGGAATCGCAATTAAGGAATCGCAAATGCCTATGCATCAAGAAATCGCTAAATAAATTGCGATTCCTTAGAATTCCTTATTTGCGATTAGCATTTTGCGAATCGCAATTAAGGAATCCCTTCCCATTCATTCCTATGGGCCTAGAGGCCCATAGGAATGAATGGGAAGACAATCTCAATTTGCGATCCACAATTAGCTAATCGCAAATTGAGATTGCGATTTCAAGGGTGCAGGGGTGTCCAAAGGACACCCTGTTGCACCCCTGAAATCAAACAATGCACATATGTTGGGTACACACATGCCCTAAGGGCATGTGTGTGCACAACATGAAAGTTAAAAATATGAACAAAATTGCATATTTCTAACTTTTCGCAAAATTACCATGAGGTCCAACCTCATGGTAATTTTTTCTCTCTAATTGCGAAATCGCAATTTTTTTAAGTTTCATGCATTGCTTTTAAGGAATCGCAAAATTGCGATTCCTTAAAAGCAATCGCACTTTAAAAAATCGCTAAAATAGCGATTTCTTCACTTTTAGGTTGATGCATCCCAAATAGTGATTTGGGAATCGCAAACGGCCGAATTTTGCGATTCGCACCGTTTGCGATTCCTAAATCGCTTGCTGCATGTGCCTGTTAGTAAGTGCTAACTTTAGTGTAGTACCCGATAGAGAAATGTTGTTCACACTCAAATGAATTGTAATCTAAAATCCTCCTTAATGGTAAGGTCGGGTTTAAAGTTACTATTCTGAAAATTCAATGATGAGAAAGCTAGCATTTTTCTGCCTCATTCAACTGTGCCTTTATACTAGTGTCCTGGGTCATATCACTGTGAATGGCTCTCCAGTTATGTGGTGTGTATTCTTTCTAGACATGGAAACAAAGAATGCCTAGATGCGAGGGAAGTTGGTCTTCCTGACAGGATGGTCGGGGAGAAGCTGTACCCTGCCCAGATTGAATTTTAAAGGGCCCTACCTGCAGCACACATAAAGGAACCTGACTCCGTGCCTGCCCTAGTCACACTAGACCGTTTGGAACCAGAATCAGGCTATAGGGAAGAACTGACCAGAACCAGTTTTGGATTAAGGTCAACAACCCCCCCCCACACACACACACACCAAGGCTGAGGCCAGGTATAAAAGTGGCACCTACAGAACCTCTCACTAGGGACACCAGGCCCTGATTCTTAAAATGAAGCTGATTGAACTTGCTTGCCTTGAACCCAGTCTCCCCAGAAATAAATCCAAAGGTCAGTTGGCTAACCTCCTGTTTGAACCCAAGTGACGCAACAAGATTCCAGAGGCCTCCCTGCAACTGCCCAGCTGACCAGCACAAACAGTACCTGCCTGGAACTGTCTGAGCATTTCTGCTTGCTTCTGCTGTTTTGAGTTTTGATCCCCAAGAGGCACCTCCTAGTTCCTGGACCCAAGGCTGGCATCAGAGTGTAATCCTTCGGAAGAAAAGATGAAGATACAGAACTTTTGGGCACCTGATGACTACAAAGTCAATTCTTAGTGCTGAAAATCGACCACCCATTAACGACAGCTGACGTGAAGCTCTAGCGGGGACTGCTGTTTGTGCCTATAGTGAGCGGCCACAAACATCCACAACCAACCTCGACGACCACCAACACAAAGCTCCCGGGAGATCTGTTCTTCATGCTTGACAGCAAAACACACAAGATGATGGACATAATGTTGCACAATGGCAAAACATTCACCCCCAGTCACAGATCTGGCTTTAATCCATCGTTATTTTGCTCACCAAGCCACCCCAGTTCAGACATGGCCATATGCAAATTAGTCTGACCCTGTGCGTCATGGGAACAGTCCAGCCTGAACTGCCAAGCCATGACTTCCCTGGACTGGAATCAAGCATCCTAGTACCGGTTTCTGGCTATCAGCTGTCTTCAGCCAGGATAGCTGGACTCCAGTGGCGTAGTGAGCACAGGACCCGCATCTGAGCATACCCTTCCCACATAGGGTGAACAGCAAAACACACAAGATGATGGACAGAATGTTGCACAATGGCAAAACATTCACTCCCAGTCACAGTTCTGGGTTTAATCCATCGTTATTTTGCTCACCAAGCCACCCCAGTTCAGACATGGACATATGCAAATCAGTCTGAGCCTGTGCCTAATGGGAACAGTCCAGCCCGAACTGCCAAGCCATGTCTTCCCTGGACCGGAATCAAGCATCCTAGGACCGGTTTCCTGCTATCAGCCGTCTTCAGCCAGGATAGCTTGACTCCAGTGGCGTAGTGAGCACGGGACCCACGTCTGGCGTACCCATCCCACATAGGGTGAACAGCAAAACACAGAAGATGATGGATGGAATGTTGCACAATGACCAAACATTCACCCCCAGTCACCGATCTGGGTTCAATCCATCGTTACTGCGACTGGGGGTGGTAATTTAAAAGAACGTGAACAGGGTCTCCAGGAAAAATTAGAATCCATCGAAAATTCTCAGAGGAGAAACAATCTGCGCCTCCTGAAAGTTCCGGAAGGGGCGGAAGGGAGCAACATTAAAGAATTTGTGGTTAAACTGATTAAACAAGCAACTTTATTAGAGGTTTCAGAACAAGATCTTTTACATACAGAGAGTTCACTGGGACCCGTTCAGACTAAATCCAAATAAAACCAAATCAAGGAAGATCCTGATACACTTTCTAACGTACACCCTAAAGGACGATATACTGAACATGGCATTAAAAAGTAGCACCTTAACTGCGGAGGGGATCACGTTTCAGTCTAAATCAGGTCGGATGTCTCTTCAATAACTCCATCTAGACAGTGGAAGCTAGGGAAACTCCTAGATCCCTTTAGACAGGTAGGTGCAACAGCGCAATTGAAATTCCCCGCAGCGTTAAAAGTAATGTACAACAATAAAATGAGTGTGTTTAAGAGAGTTGAGGAGGCAGAAGCTTTTCTACAATTGATTTCTGAAATAGGTAGGGAGCTAGCCGTCGGGTAATTTCCTTGTATATTAGTCCTGCTAGATTACCTCTCTTTGCTCTCTTGCTTTTGTTCTTCCATTTTAGTGTACTTAAAACACACATAGATGCTGATTGAGTTAACACCGTCCTGATACCGGGGAGGGAAGCCTCGAGGCCAGAGTAGGGTAATAAGAACGAGGGGGGTTCTCCAGGGGAGCACTAGGGCGGGTCAAAGGAGAGTGGGGGGGTTGTCACTGGGTGGGGAACATGTAGGTAAAAAAACAACAAAATAAGTCCGATTCGCCAAAATTGGTCATTTAAAGAAAATTCTATTTATTTAGATAAGAATGTCACAAGCTAGGTCTGTTCAGGACACATATCTGAATGTTTTAACGTGGAACCTAAATGGGTTGGGGTAAAATATAGAAGGGAGAGAATATTACAATACCTTAAAGATGCACCAGAGAAATCTTTATTCTTCAAGAGACCCACCTCACAGAAAAAGAGATGAGGGATTTATGCAAGACATAAAAATGGATACAGGGAGTAATATGTACCACACAGCAATCAAATATAAGGGGTGTTGCTTTTTTAGTTAAAACCAACGCAACTCTTGTAGTGGAAGAGTCTAAGGTGGATAAGAAGTGGCGATGGGCCATAGCCAAGATTAGGTATTATACATATAAATTTACTGTTGCTAGTTACTACGGACCTAATCTGGATGACCCAGCTCCCCTGAGGGAGTTGCTGGAAGAATTATTAGTCTATAAAGATCCGCTAATTCTGGTGGGAGATTTCAACTTGGTTCTCGATCCCTTAATCGATAGAACCTATCAGAATAGATCCCCACATAACTGTAAGATGAGATCTCTTTTAATAAATGCGATCCATCAAATGGGTTAGGTGGATGTATGGAGGAAAAGGTGGGGGACTAAAAAGGGGTACACTTTCCACAATAAGAAACACGGTCATAAATCCAGATTAGATTTTTTTTTTGATCAGTGAGGAGTTGTTATGATGGGTGGCGGATGTTAAACATCTAGGAGGGCACCTGTCAGATCACTCGGCAGTCTCATTAGTTTTAAAATTGACTTCTGCACAGGGCACTAATAGATGGACCCTGGACCGATGATGAAGTGGTACAAAAGCTATTAGATGAGTCAGAGAGGTTTGTTGAGACAAATCTAGGAACCTCTTCGATCGAATGGTCTGGGACACTTATAAAGCATAATTGAGGGGGATGATCAGGTGTATACAATTCACGCGACAAAAAAAGTTTAGGGACATAATAGCTGAAATAGAGACACAAATATGTACCTTAGAACATGATCTTATAGCCCATACGTCGATGTCTCAGGGCCTTATTCAGGAGGAGCTTTCAGCTTGTAAATTGGAATTAGCAGGGGTGCTGGACGCTAGAGTGAGGAAACGGTGGGAGGCCAGCAATCTTGCACATTTTGAATATGGTGAATGGAGTGGGAAGCTCCTAGCCTGGAAAACTAAAAAGGACCAAAGCAGAAATAGGATCAAAGGAGTCTTTTGTGAGACCTCGGGAAAGATCTCAGAGAACTCTAAGGATATTGAGGAAGCCTTCTATAAGCACTTTAAACAGGTATATAAGGAAGATCTAACCACACAAGATAGTTTGAATAAATCATGGCTTCATCAATATGCCTTGGTAAGAATTGATGACGATAAATCTAACAATTTAAACAGAAACATCGGCTTAAGTGAGGTTAATTGAGACGGGTAAGAGAGGTAAAGCGCCGGGCTCAGATGGGCTGCCAGCCGAACTATATAAAGTTCTAGCACCAGTTGTCGTCCCTGTTCTCCAAAGGCTTTTTGCATTTATTTTTGAGGAGTGAGGGAAATCACCCCTGTCATGGAATGAGGCAAATGTGGTTCTTATCCTAAAACCATCAAAACCACCAGGCCAATGTGACTCTTACAGGCCAATCTCTCTGCTTAATCCCGACTACAAGATATTCACTAAGATTTTAGCAGAGAGATTAAACGGGGTAGTAGGAAATCTACTGCATAGTGACCAGAAGGGGTTTGTTAAAGGGCGGAGTATACAGGATTTGACTCAAACGCTGGTTGGTGCAATAGACTTAGCAACCTTGTACCAATTGCCATTGGCCATTCTCACACTTGACGCTACCAATTGTGCTTCTTTTATGCAAATACTTGTTTAATTACCATGTAAACTAGCTGGAGGACATTTGCAATTTTCCAGATGTTATCTTACTGTTCTGTTTTATTGGTAATTAATGTTTTAGCTGTCAGGATAAAAAAACTTGTGTTGTGTGTGTATCAAGATGCACTTTTCAAAGCGTTCTTGATCAAAGAATGTGAAACCTGCAGTAGTACCTTTACGATTTGTCTTGAAATGCCACTATGAGAGATGCACAATTTAAAAATTGCACTTGCTGAATGCAAGAATAGTTAAAAGGAAAATAGAATAAGAATACTAGGACCTACTGAAAGAACTCTAGCAACATAAGAGACGCTATTGGACCTGGCCCTTTCTGCAGGTTTATCCCCAAACTTTTTGCCTTCTTTCTCTCTTCTTTACTGACCTTCTTTTAGTTGGCGTTAGGACTCTGGGCACTTTAGCATTTCTAACGAGGGCTAAAGTGCATGTGCTCTCTCCTTTAAACATGGTGTAATTGGTTTACATCAGTGTGACATATTTAATTTACTTGTAAGTTCCTTGTAAAGTGGTTTACCATATACCCAGTGCCTCTAATGAAATGCTACTAGTGGGCTTGCAGCACTGATTGTACCACCCACAGAAGTAACCTTTCAAATCTATCCCAGGCCTGCGGCTGTAGGGCCTGTGTGTGCAGTTTACTGTCAATTCGACTTGGCATTTAAAACTAATTGCCAAGCCTTAAACTCCACTTTTATTACACATAGGACATCCCTGAGGTAGGCAGTGGGTAGCCCTTTGGGGAGAGTGCTCTGTAAGTAAAAGGTAGATCATGTTTTGCATGTCCTGGTAGTGACAAACAGCTTATTTTGTTCTTCACTGCTGGGAGGCCTACTATTCTCATAGGCTAGCGTAGGGAATTCCCTTGTATACTTTTAAGTGGGTATGCCTGATCAGAAAGGAGTTATTATTTTACAGTACAAGGGAAACCCAAGGGAGCGATAGGCTGGGGACCTTTAGTGCATATACTGTTTCAAGGAACATTGGTCCCCAACAATTAATTGATAATCTGGAATAAGTATAGAACAACAAATGAAGTCTATATAAACTGTCCAGCCGGACAGAGTATAATAACACATTAGTAGAATTTGCCAAACAATTAATTACAATATCAAAAAGTGGGACACAACCAGTGTCCTACTACTGTATCAGAGACAGTTGTGACACAGAAGAACATGAATGAGGCAAGAGCAAGCACTCTGCATATATTCCAAGATTTGGCAGACATGTATTTGCACAGTTACACTGTTGTGATTTAAGTAGTATCAAATCAAATCATCCAGTGTCAAGTGTCGACGACGTTTCGATCCCCTTAGGGCATTACGGGATCATCATCAGGACAATCAAAATTCATGCCTTATCATACGTAGTGATAGTTATACTTAGCGTGTCGCCAAGGTTAAAAGATTAACGCGGGACCGCAACAGCAAGTCTGCTGATGAAAGCGGAACACGATGGTCCCAAGGATAGTAGTGGGTGCCGTCCTCAATGGGGTTCCGGGTGCTAGCAGAGGTTTCTAAAGTTTTTCAAAGCACCATCTAAGAAGCTCTATTAGGCCTAGAGAGCATTATAAATTCCAGTGATGATAAACACAGCTATGCTGACCTGACACAGCCCCCACCAAAAATTAAAAAGACTCGTTAATGGAAAAATGTTGATGCACAAACATTGTCTTTGTCGCTTAGGGAATTCACTCAACCCACAGCGCCAGGCGCCGACATAGACCAAGAGTGTAAAGATCTAATGGGTGATCTAACAAGGGCAATTGATCAGATTGCACCAGTGAAGTCCCAGAAAATGAATAGTGGTGGGAAGGGAGCCCCCTGGTTCACACCAGCTCTAAGAGAGCATAGGAAAGATTTGCGAAATGCTGAGAGAAACTGGAGGAGAAAAAAAGACCCTGAATCCTGTGAACAATATAGGCAGTTGCTTCGGGCCTATAAAAAACATATACAGGAATCTAAAGCGACATTCTACGAAAATCGCATTAGTAAGGCAGATAACGTTCAGAAGGAAACTTTTAAAATCCTCACGGAACTAAGTAAAAGAACTCAACCTATAGAGACCACCCTCAATTGCGACACTTTTTTGAAATATTTCCTAGAGAAGGTTGAGACTATTTTACAAGAAATAACAAGTACCAGAGTTGGCTCTACTGAACTACATTCTGCTAAAACTCCAGGTGGAATGTACTTGTCTAGTTTTCCCCCGATTGATTCATTGAGCCTAGAAACCTTAATGAGGAAAACAAAGTCAGGCTCCCCAGCCGACCCATGTCCTCCGAGTGTGTTTCGTCTAGCCCGCCTCAGCCTAGAAGAACGCATTCTGTCCATGCTAAACAGGTCATTGAACACGGGGCAGCTGCCAGCTAGCTTTAAAGAGGCCCGAGTGAAGCCCCTAATCAAGAAAGCCGGAGCTGATCCCAAAGTATTAAAAAACTATCGGCCCATCTCCCAGCTTCCATTTCTATCCAAGGTGCTTGAGCAGCATGTTCTGAAGTCCCTGGCTGCCTTCCTGGGGCCTTATTTATGAAGGCCTTGCGCCGCCGGTGCGTCACTTTTAAAATGGGAAAAAGTGACGCACCGGTAGCGCAAGGCCTTCATAAATAAGGCCCCTGGAGTCTAACCATCTGCTCCATGAGATGCAGGCAGGGTTCCGTGACCACCATAGCACCGAGTTAGTCATGCTCTCGGTGCTGGACGACCTTAGAGGGTTGGATGACCGAAAGAAACCAAGCGCCCTGATACTTTTAGACCTATCAGCGGCGTTTGATACCGTCAGCCATACCATACTCCTGGATAGGTTGGCCGGGTTTGGGTTTCGGGGCTCTGCCTACCACTGGCTGGAATCCTTCCTGTCTGGGCGAACCCAGAGGATTCAGCTGGGAGAGGAGGTATCAGGAGCAGGAGATCTGACGTGTGGGGTACCCCAAGGCTCCGCCTTGTCCCCCTTACTGTTCAACCTATACCTGCAACCATTAATAAGCACCTTGGTTGAGATGGGCGGTCAGGTGTTTAACTATACAGACGACACCCAGTTGTTGCTGAGCATAGATGACACCGTACGGGCCCAGTCGCTGGCACAGGAGATTCTCAGGTACACAGTCAACTGGAGGTCCAGGAACCTCCTGAATATTAACCCCGAGAAAACGGAGGTGTTAATTGTGTCATCCACCCCCTGGTGTGACCTCTACTGGCCCAGGAATTAGGGCCCACCCCTAAGCCAGCAACCGCGGTCAAACGTCTTGGCATTAGGATAGACGGCGCCCTCTCAATGACCAATCAAATCTCTGCGGTAGTGGGTACCTGCAACGGCATCATAAGACAACTGCGCAAACTTGTTCCACTTCTTTCCCAGTCCATGCTCCGCACGATAGTTTCTGCCACCATACTGTCGAGGCTGGACTACGGAAATGCGCTCTACCTGGGCTTACCTAAAGCCTTAACAAACAGACTGCAGGTAGTCTTAAATGATGCAGCAAGACTAATCTTCAGACTTCCAAGGAGATCACATGCATCCCCGCTGTTGCTGAGTCTTCACTGGCTACCAGTGACGCAAAGGTCGGCTTTTAAGAGTCTCTGCATAGCCCACAAGGCTATCTACGGGCAAGCCCCTTCCTATATCAAGGAAAGACTAGTCATCTACAGGCCCGAAAGAAGCCTAAGGTCCTCCGAGGCTCAGTTGCTTGTATGTCCTCGGTTCAGGCTAGCAACAAAAGGAGGGAGATCCTTTTCGGTCCTACTGCCCAAGATGTGGAATGAGCTGCCTGAAGCTCTTCGCAAGGAAGGAAACTTGCTTCGCTTTAGGAAAGCCCTAAAGACAACTCTATTTAGAACAGCGTTGAGCTCAGTATAGATCCAACTCGCCTCCTGTTGCTGCCCGGGCTGTTATGTCATTGCGGTCAAAAGCGCCCTGAGACCTGTCGGTGATTTGGCGCTATATAAACCGACATAAACATAAACATAAACAACAGAGTACCATCACAAACTGAAATCATTGTTTCAGAGATTGTGGCCTCAACCTCCAAATGTAGAAATGTGAGTGTCCAAATGACACATTTGATGGTATAGGTTTGTGTTAGCCAAGACCTTTTGATTTAAAAACAATGTTTGTATAATATACACATTTAAAGGGGCTTTTAGTCAGTTGTCTTCATCCATCGATATGTTGGTGAGCCACTCACATTTTGCTTCCACCCACTTGAGCATACAGCATAGGGCAGGCAGTCAGCTCACTTCAGGCATTGGATAATGTCACTTTGAGTAACTTAATTTTGCTCTTAGACAAAGGCACACCCACACACAAGGTAGATCTCTTGATTGCCAATATTTTACTTTTACTTTATTGACAGTC
Organism: Lissotriton vulgaris; assembly: GCF_964263255.1. Lineage (NCBI taxonomy): Eukaryota > Metazoa > Chordata > Amphibia > Caudata > Salamandridae > Lissotriton > Lissotriton vulgaris. The sequence continues at coordinate 451,083,457 of NC_141697.1, forward strand.
TAATGAGATAGCAGGTCTCCATGTTGAGACCCCACTCAAGCACCCATACAGCCACTCAAACACCCTCAAATCTACCCACAAATCCACCCACACACTCACTCACACACGCATACACCCACTCAGATACCCACTCACACATCAATAAAACAACTGAAACAACCATTAACTCACCTAAAGACATATTCAGAAATCCACTCACTCACCCATACAGTCCCTCATGCATGCACTCACATACCTATAGACTCACTCACACACCCACTGAGATCACACATTATACAGATAGTATCACTTATTAGTGGTAAAACTAGTATACTAATTTAACTTTTGTAGTAGGATAGTATATATATTTAACACACATAACCTATTAAAAACACTTATGCTCACTGGATGATGTCATCAGTGGTCATTTGAGATGTCATCAGTGATGTCACTGACCATGTCATGAGTGATATAATACGTGAGGTCATAAGCAGTGTATTGCGGGGCTTAAGTTATAGTTAGCTCAAGTAACTATAACTCATGAATCTCTATGGTTTTGTACGAGTGAAATCTGAGCATAACTATAACATCCCTGTAACCTTTGTTTTCTTCAGTGAATTTCAATGGTTTTTAAATTCAATTTCCTAATTTTATTGTCCCTGTAGCCTTTTGTTTTTTAAGTGAATTTCTATGTTTTTTAACTAGTAGACACATTTGCAGAGCTGTGGAGGAAGGGGGCGGAGCCTCTGCCCAGCTCTCAGCAATCCCGGTGTGTGGAAGTTACTGGAGCTGACAGGAGGGTTTCTTGGCCCCCCGGGACCCTCAGCATCCAAGGGGTCTTAATCCCCCAAACAGTAGTGTGCCAGGAGGGGGCCCCTTCATGAAGCCATAGATGGCCCTAGGGATCGCCACCGCCTAGGTGTTCACCCCCAGAACATAGCTGTTTGTGTAGCTTGGTGGAAGCTTTACTGCTGCCGCCAACCACGAGCAAATGCTCTCTTCACAGCTAGCGAGTGCATTTTCAATGAAGCGGGACAGAATTGCTTTACAGATATAGGGAGCTGCTTTTCTAGCAGCTCCCTTTGTCTGAATGCAATGCCGGCTCCAGCAGGAGGCTTGGAGCCAGAAGGGACCTTCAGGCTCCCCCATGGGCTCACTGGAGAGTTGGTGCCCTGGGGACACCCACAGAAAGATGTCCCCATGATCCCATCTCTAAATGGCTGGGACCTGTAGGCTATGCAGACTCACTCCCTTAAAAAAAGAAATAATAATAAAGAAAATGTTGGGACCCGAGGGGAATGGGATCCCTGGGGCTGAATTCAGCCAGGGAGGGGTAGGTGTGTGTTGGACCTTTCGCCGACTCAACCCACAACCACGGAAGCGAGGATGGCCCCACTCATCTGCCCCCTCTCGGCCCGCCACACGCACTGTAGTACAGCGTGACCGCGAACCGGGAAAAGGGAGAAGGTAGGAAAATAAGTAAAACAAAGAAAAAGAAAAGCCAAGGCTCTCTCTTTGTTACAGCTCGGCAGACCCTCCTAGTAGTTGGGGTAAAGGAATCCTGACCTGCAGCCACAAAAGACAAGAAACACAGAACAGAAAAAGAATGTCAATGTATAACCCAGAGCTTCTTCCTTTGCTTCCCTATTCCCACCTATTAACCACATCCAACACACCCCAGTCCCCTCCTTACCTGTGTAACCAATAGAAGGTTTCCGAGAAGAGCAAATAATTCACTTGGCAAATAGAAACCTGCGTGACTTAACTTCCTTTCGCAGGCAATGGGGGAAAAAGTCATACGTCTGACTTAAAAAACCCCCTGCAGGAAAAACACGAACAGTGCGTTGTAGGCACAATCTAAATCTGTGGCCACAGACCAACACGCTAACCAAAAAGCGTGGAGAACAAACTGTACTAAACTTCGGGCACACCGTACCCGGAAGGCTAAATCAGTTCCCACGAAGCAGGAAACCCCAATTGCAAAGTCCCGATACTGTCAACAAATCCCGCTGCAAGGCATTCACACGTTGGGAAAAACGGACGCTTTTGAGTGCGTTACCGCCGTGCCTCACTCGTTCTGAAAAACAACCGGAGCAGCACCCATCCGGGCGGCTGTCACGAAGCCTCGTGCAGCTGAACGCATCCGTTTGTAGCTCCGCCAGTAGAACGCTCCAAACATACAGATTCCCACGTAGGCTCTTGGCGAACACAAATCCCGTCTCCAGACAGATGCCAACCAGGTTAGAAACCAAGCACAGAGCTCTAGTGCTGGTCGCCTAAATTCACGGAGGGAAAGGGGGCGGGGCTACCGAAAATAGGGAAACAAAGGAAGGACACCATTCCAAACAAAGAAAGAAGGAAAAAAAAGACTAGCCCATGGAGCTAAACCCACACTAATTCCCAACAGTACCTCCCCTCAAAGGCCTCCCCACCGGGCGAGGTTTGTTCGGGTGACGAAGATGGAACAACCGAACCAATCTGGGAGCATGCACTGCAGTAGCAGGTTCCCAGGAACGGTCTTCTGGGGGATACCCTTTCCAATCAATCAAGTACATCAACCTCCCACGTCTCCTCCTGGCATCTAGAATAGCGTTAACCTCGAACTCTACCTCTCCTTCAATCATCACGGGAGGGGGAGGGGGCAAGGTTTGATCAGTGTCGGCATATGGCTTCAACAGTGAGGTGTGAAACACCGGATGGATGCGATATTCATCCGGTAGCTCCAGTCTCATTGCCACCGGATTGATCACCTGAGCTATGGGGAAAGGACCCACAAACCTAGGCTGCAGTTTCCTAGGGCCATCCAAATGCAGATTCCTAGTAGACAGCCACACTCGTTCCCCCACGGCATAGGACGGAGCAGGTACTCTATGCCTGTCTGCCTGTCGCTTCATGTCATCTTTGGCCTTTACTAGATGTTCCCTAGCCAAATCCCATATCCTGCTCAAGGCGATCCCTAAGGTATCCACAGCAGGCACATGACCTGTAGGTTGGATGGGTATTGCCCGGGGATGAAACCCCATGGAACAGTAAAAGGGGGACATTCCCAGTGCGGAATGAAAGCTGTTGTTGTACGCGAATTCCGCAAGAGGGAGAGCCACCACCCAATCACACGTTAAGGAAGTCAACAAACATCTCAAGTACTGTTCCATGGTTTGGTTAACCCTCTCTGTCTGACCATCGGACTGGGGATGATAGGCTGAAGAAAGGCAGAGTTTCATATGAAGGGCCTCCCCTAACTCAGTCCAGAACCGGGACACAAACTGGGAGCCCCTGTCAGACACAATGGAGGAAGGTAGGCCATGCAGCCGCACGATAGATGACACAAATATCAAGGCCATTTCCTTGGCTGAGGGTAATTTAGGCAAGGGGATGAAATGGCTCATCTTGGTGAAGGAATCGACCACAACCAGAATCACCGTGCAACCTGATTTCAATGGTAGATCGGTAACAAAGTCCATACTTATCGTATGCCAGGGTGCAGGTGGGACAGGTAATGGTCTCAACAGGCCAGACGGGCAAGAATGTGATGGTTTACTCACAGCACAAATCGGACAAGACGCGACATACTGTTGCACATCCTGGGTCAACGACTCCCACCAAAACCAACGTAAACAGAATTCCCTGGTTTTGTGCATTCCTGGATGCCCAACCAAAGCAGATGAATGACACCATTCCACCACAGAGTCACGTAGAGAGGGGGGTACGAACAATTGCGATCCGTGATACAACAACCCATCCCTCTGTGCACAAGAAGGCATCGACAACCAAGGTGTTAAATCCAAACCCCTCAACTGATCTTTCACCGAGGCCACAAAATCATCCAGTGTGATACTACCTACTATTTTCTCAGAAGGAATAAAACACCCTGAGTCCTTATCGGTTCCCCACTCATTCGGTTTCACATGGATGCGAGATAGAGCATCCGATTTCAGTTGCTGAGCTGCAGGCCGGTAGGTGATAATGAAATCGTACTCATTGAAGAATGAGACCCACCTCATCTGTCTGGGGGTAAGGGCCCGAGCAGATCGAAAGAACTCAAGATTCTTGTGATCTGTAAAGATGGTAATGGAATGCCGGGCCCCCCACAGATGATGTCTCCACTCCTCAAAGGACAATTTAATGGCCAGCAGTTCTCGCTCTGCCACCGTGTAATTTCTTTCGGCAGGCAACAGGGTTTTCGAGAAGAATGCTATGGGGTGCATAAATCCGGTCTCTGTCTCTCTTTGTGACAAAACCCCCCCCACAGCACCCAAGGATGCATCAGCTTCAACGAAAAAGGGCAACGCCGGGTCGGGATGGACCAGAACGGGGGCAGAAGTAAACTTTTCTATCAGTTGATCCAGAGCCATCTGAGCCACATACGACCAGACAAAAGGAACACCCTTCCGTAACAATACTGTCATGGGGGCCACTATCTCCGAAAAATGGGAGATAAACCTTCTATAGAAGTTAGCGAATCCTAACAACACTTGGACGTCTTTCACATTTTTTGGCACTGGCCACGAGGTGATTGCCTCGATCTTCCGAGGATCCATCTTGATACCTTCGACCGAGACCACAAAACCAAGAAACTCGACCCTGTCGGTATGAAACTTACATTTCTCAGGCCTGACAAACAACTGATTGTCTCTCAACGTCTGCAATACTTGCCGAACATGAATGACATGTTCCTCCTCGGAGTTTGAGAAGATCAGTATATCATCTATGTAGACAATCACGCTTACATCCAGAAACTCCCTCAAGATCTCATTGATAAAAAACTGAAACGCCGCCGGGGCATTACACAACCCGAAGGGCATCACACAATACTCATACAAGCCGAATTTAGTCCGGAAGGCTGTCTTCCATTCATCGCCTTCACGGACTCGTATGAGATGGTATGCCCCTCGGAGGTCCAATTTGGTAAACACGGTCGCATGCCTCAGCTGGTCGAGCAACACTGGGATCAACGGGAGAGGGTACTTGTTCTTAATAGTCCCTTTATTAAGCGCCCTATAGTCCACACAGGCTCGTAACCCACCTTCCCGTTTTGGTATGAAGAAGATAGCCGAAGAGGCAGGCGAAGAGGAAGGGCGAATAAACCCCTTAGCCAACATCTCGTCTAAATACTCCTTTAAATGGAGTTCTTCCGGCCCAGATAAGGCGTAGACACGACAACAGGGTAAAGTCGCCCCAGGTATTAAGTCAATGCGACAATCAAATGAGCGGTGGGGTGGCAAGTCCCTCGCTCGACCCTTGTCAAACACCTCCTCAAACTCCAAATATGTTTCCGGGATTGTCTGCACGTCACACCGTAAGCCATCGCCAACTGCACAAGATAGAGGCGTAACCCAATCAGTAGCAACTTTATAACAGCTTTGCAAGCAAAAAACAGAATCCAGGGTTACCGTTCTCCTAAACCAATCGATGCGGGGATTGTGGGATTGCAACCAAGGAACCCCCAATACAACACCAAATGAAGGGGCATCAATCAAATCAAACCCAATATATTCTGAGTGGCCGTTATCACAAATCATACACAAGGGTTCGGTCTGTCTAGTGATGGTCCCTGAAGATAATTCGGTTCCGTCTATCGCCCTCACAGGTTCGGGTTGCTCCTTTAGAATCCAGGGCACTTTCAATTGTTCCGCCAACTTGATGTCCATAAAATTGCCAGTGGCCCCTGAATCCAACAAGGCAGACACCGGAGTCCTGTGGCTGTTGGTAATGACTAAGCAGACGGTTATCATAAAATGTTTAGGGACTCGTTTGACTATACCAGAAACCTGGTAGGAAGGATTCAGTCGATCAATCATCTCCACTTCTGCCGAGGGTTGCACACAAGCCACCACCTTTCGAGAAGACAAAGAAGACGGTTTAACTGTGCAATCCCTGGCATAATGGCCTCCCTGCCCACAATACAAACACAAATTCTGAGTTCGCCTTCTGTTTTTCTCCTCAGTTGTTAAGGGACTTCGAACACCGCCTATCTCCATCGGTTCAGGGATCGTCCTACTCTCTACTGAACTCTTTACCTCTACCCTAGATGGAACCCCACGAGAAAATTGGAATCGATTTTTCTCTCCTCTCCGCTCAGTGAGCCTATGGTTCAGCTTTACAACAAGATCAATGAATTCTACACAGCCTTCAGGTGGATTCACTACCTGTGAGACAATGTCCTTTAAGTCCTCCGACAATCCTTGATAAAATAAGGACGTCCTTTTTTCGGCGGGCCAATGGGTTTCGGAAACCAACCGATTAAAGGTGGACACATATGTCATTAGATCTAGTTTTCCCTGCTTGAGTTTCAATAATTCAGCGTCGCTTGCCTGCATAAACGCGTGTTTAGCAAAGAGACAACGCATCTGTTCTTTGAAAGCCGCAAAGTTGTTCAGAACAGGGTCATCACTCTCGACAAGGGGCACGGCCCAAGACGCCGCAGTACCGGCTAAATAGGATATAACAAACGCCACCTTGGTAGAGTCATTAGGAAATGACGCAGGTCGACACATGAAGTGCAAATGGCACTGATTCATAAAGATGCTATATTTACTGGAATCCCCAGTAAACCTTTCGGGAACAGCCAAAGGTACCGGAGAGGGTGTAGTCACATTCACTGTCAAAGGGGGATTACCAGAACCACTAGTACCCGCACCCCTATCAAATTGGAAAGTAGCAGGCTGGACTACGGGAGATTTACCCATTCCCCAAACCGGAGCCTTAACCTTCCCTGCACTCATTTCCTGACGTAGCCCTTGATTCTCCTGCTGTAATTCCTGCACCTTTAGCTGAAGTGCGTTAACCGCCCCTATCAATTCCTGAACAGTAGGGGCCCTTTCATCCACCTCATTCCCATCCTCATCCATACTCGCTCGGGTGGTTGCAATTTCGTGGGCTTGGTTTTCTGTTGGACCTTTCGCCGACTCAACCCACAACCACGGAAGCGAGGATGGCCCCACTCATCTGCCCCCTCTCGGCCCGCCACACGCACTGTAGTACAGCGTGACCGCGAACCGGGAAAAGGGAGAAGGTAGGAAAATAAGTAAAACAAAGAAAAAGAAAAGCCAAGGCTCTCTCTTTGTTACAGCTCGGCAGACCCTCCTAGTAGTTGGGGTAAAGGAATCCTGACCTGCAGCCACAAAAGACAAGAAACACAGAACAGAAAAAGAATGTCAATGTATAACCCAGAGCTTCTTCCTTTGCTTCCCTATTCCCACCTATTAACCACATCCAACACACCCCAGTCCCCTCCTTACCTGTGTAACCAATAGAAGGTTTCCGAGAAGAGCAAATAATTCACTTGGCAAATAGAAACCTGCGTGACTTAACTTCCTTTCGCAGGCAATGGGGGAAAAAGTCATACGTCTGACTTAAAAAACCCCCTGCAGGAAAAACACGAACAGTGCGTTGTAGGCACAATCTAAATCTGTGGCCACAGACCAACACGCTAACCAAAAAGCGTGGAGAACAAACTGTACTAAACTTCGGGCACACCGTACCCGGAAGGCTAAATCAGTTCCCACGAAGCAGGAAACCCCAATTGCAAAGTCCCGATACTGTCAACAAATCCCGCTGCAAGGCATTCACACGTTGGGAAAAACGGACGCTTTTGAGTGCGTTACCGCCGTGCCTCACTCGTTCTGAAAAACAACCGGAGCAGCACCCATCCGGGCGGCTGTCACGAAGCCTCGTGCAGCTGAACGCATCCGTTTGTAGCTCCGCCAGTAGAACGCTCCAAACATACAGATTCCCACGTAGGCTCTTGGCGAACACAAATCCCGTCTCCAGACAGATGCCAACCAGGTTAGAAACCAAGCACAGAGCTCTAGTGCTGGTCGCCTAAATTCACGGAGGGAAAGGGGGCGGGGCTACCGAAAATAGGGAAACAAAGGAAGGACACCATTCCAAACAAAGAAAGAAGGAAAAAAAAGACTAGCCCATGGAGCTAAACCCACACTAATTCCCAACAGTGTGGCCCCCTCCACCATTTAAAATGGTCTGCCCCAGGAGATGGGGTCCCTGGGACAGAAATCGGCTTGGGGAAGGGGGACCATGCAATTCCCACTTCCTTAATAAAACCAAAAAAAAGAATTTCAAAGCCGGCCTGGAGAAGTCACTAGAGGCCCTGCCCACCACACTGAAAATGCACCTCCTGGTTCACTACTATTTGGGGCATGAAGTCTCCTTGGCTCCTGAGTGTCCTTGGGGGCAAACAAACCCTCCAGTTACCTCCAGGAAGTCCTACACAGTAGCGTTGCTGAGAGGTCATTGGAGGCTCACCCCTCCTGTTACCTTTGAGTGGGAAACAGACAGTGGGAATTATAAAGGTTCGAACAGGGTTTCCATGCACTAAACATGCCAGAACTTTGTACACCAAATTGATTACGATTTGATAGTCTTCTTCCAGTAATCATGACCTTTAAAGGCCAACTGATTGACAAATGTGGCCATCAGTATATTTATCTATTCGCTTTTTGGAACTTTCTGGCCGGGGAATTGAACAATGTTCCTATTGGGTATAATTAAAATTGGGATGCTGTCTACCTGTTCTCTGTAGGAAATGGTGTGCATAATGATGGTAGCAGAAAATCTCAGCGTAATTAGTTGAGTTAAGGTATAGATCTTCTGACTCAAAAATAGTGTAATTCTCTAATTCAGAAAGCATGGAATTTATAGTATCAACATCCCAATCATCTGACTGAAACCTCAGTACTTTTACATCACCTATAGATATTTTGAACATATATGGTATCTGCAGGATCTCCATCGGACCAAATATGTTGAAAGGAACTTTATCCCAAACAATTACATCGGTCACTGGAACCGCTCAAATGTTAACAAGGGACAAGTCTATTTTCATTTTATGCAATGAAGCATGGTGGGCCAATACCCCATCGACAAATCCTGCAGCAGAATGCTCTGGGAGGTAATGCCCATTAATTAGTAGGAAAAAACGGTCACAAATCCAATCCACATGAACAAGAAAACCGAGGAAAGTATGATTCAGACATATATCCAAGGAGGAACTAGATAAGTACATTTTAACCATGAAATAAAAATACAAATCCGGGCTGGAGGCAGATTCAAAACAGAAGAACTGTCGGAAGAAAAATCATCTTGATCCATATTGTATCCTGAGGTACTCATGTGGAAAACAGAAGGTTGGTACTCAGCAGTAAGACTTGAAAATGCCAACTAGAATGTTCTCCCCAACGTTCGATCATTATAAAGAACATCCGTTGTAGAAGACAGGATAGTAGAAACAGGTCTAGTGTCAGGAAAGTTACCAGTGGAGGACACAGCATCCCCCATTTTCAGCCGGGGAGTATCAGCATTGGTGCTGCTCCTCACAGGCTGCAAAGAAAAGTCTTGCAGAAAAAACTACTGTTCCGTGGTCTACTATGAAGTATCACTGGAATCCAAACAAGGGTTCAAGTAAAATACTAAAAATAATAAAAACATTGCAAAATAACCAACCCAAAACTAATCTAAATTAGACAAAAAAGAGAGGAAAGAAAATTAGCATAGTGGAAAATAAACAATGAAAAACAGAAAAAGAAGAAAATGCCCAGAAACTATTTGGGCAAAGGAAAGCCATGTACAAATTGTTTCATTTAAGTAGAAAATGTATTACCCAAAATAACCCAAAAACAATCATAATACAGTAATGGTGCTCATGGGATTACACAAACAATACTGGAAGTAAAATGATACAATGTGTGATCAAACAAAGTGGCTGAGGAAAAATATACAAAGGTGGGGTTCAGGACAAAACAGAAGCAACACATAGCAAAGAATGCGTCCTCTTCAATTAGTGCCAAATTTAGGCATTAACTGTGTTTCGTCCAGAATGAACTTAAAAGGTCATCAATGGGACAGAACAAGGAACATAGGAGCGTCCAAGGAATTTCAGTGAATATCTAAAAGGTAATATGTACACAGGTATCAGCAAAATTAAAATGTATGAAGAGTGTTAGGTAAATGGTGTGCGTAAATGAAAATAGATGGTGAGCAAAGACTGGAAAATCCGACAACCAACACTCAAGCATCCCATGCTAAAAATAGCAATGGTGTGCCAGATTCTTGGCTACGTGAAAAGTAAGACAAATTAAGTAAAAAGAAAGAAGCAATGAAATGGTGTGCCAATATCTTAGCCACGTGAAGAGGATGAAAAAATGAGTAAAAAGTGCAATTACTCAAAAGGAAAAAAGATTGTCTGCAGAAAAAAAGAAAAATTAATCACCTGTAACACGGAAGAAATACTCAATGGTATACAATGAAGTTTTAAGCGCAGGGGGTGCCAAGCTTCACTGCACAATGGAGGAATCATACTCTGTCAGTGTGTAAAGGGACAAGATGAGACACCCCTGTACGATAAAAGGCAATCATTGAAAATTATCCAAAGGATTACTTATACCCAACATACCTGATAACGTATCAAGAGGCTTGTATAGATGAGTAACAAGCGTAGAGAGTTGACGAGAGTCTCCACTCAGCCACTAATTAGTTGGATCAACTGTTTCTTTGTTATGGATCAAACTGAAAAGAGTGAAGAGAGAATGTTAGATTTGGGGGTCTCTAGTTGGCACAGGTAGGTACATGTGAGAAATAGAGACCCTTGCCTCTAGTCAGGGTAAGGGGGTACACTCCTAAAATAACCCCTGCTCACCCCCTTGGTAGCTTTGCACGAGCAGACAGGCTTATCTCAGAGGCTGTGTGTAAAGCATTTGTGAACACATACAGCAATCAAGTGACAACACTACAGATGGACACCACACAAGTTTTATATCAAAAATAAATATTTTTATATAGACTTATCACAAGACCACAAATGACAAAAATCCACAATACTGTACTTAAAAATGGTAGTTTTAGCTTAGTTCTCTTTAGTTACAACACGCAGGGCATCGAAAGTGTTTCAACAATGGATATACTGCAAAATCCGGTGCAAAGAAATAGAGACGTTAAGTTGTTCCTGATGCAGCAGGCTTCTCTGATGTTGCGAGAAGTTTGGGCTTGATGCATCAGCTGCAGCGGCGACACCCTTGTTTATGGATGCGACAACAGCGGCTTTGGCGGCGACACTCTTCTCCCTCGATGCGAGACGCTTCTGCTCGATGCGACAGCTGCAGCGGCGACACCCTTGTTCAGAGATGCAACGACGGCAGCACGCTTCTCCATGGATGCGAGGCGCTTTTCTCAATGCGATGCAATGCATCAGCTACAGCAGCGACATCCCTGTTCAGAGATGCGACGGCAGCGGCTGCGACCGTGGCACGCTTTTTCTTCGGTGCGAAACGCTTCTCTCGATGCGGTGCAATGCGTCAGCTAGAGCGGCGACACCCTTGTTCAGAGATGCAACGTCAGCATGCTTTTTCTTTGGTGTGAGACAATACTTTCGATGTGGTACAGTGCGTCAGCTACAGCGGCGACACCCTTGTCCAGAGAAGCTTCTTCCTCTTGAATCACACTTCCAGCTACTTGCAACACTCTGTCCCTCAGCAGGGCCAAAACAGCAGCAGGCACTTCCAATGAACTCTTGGGTAGCTGGGGGTTGAAGTCTGTTGTCCCTGAGACTTTAGCAGGAGGCAAGCTCTTTTCTCAAGCCCTTGGAGACTCTTCACACGTTGAATAAAGTGCAAACACTGGGCCTTATTTATGAAGGCCTTGCATCAGTTTTGCGCCGCCGGTGCGTCACTTTTTGTGACGCACCAGCGGTGTACAAAATGCGCCTTGTTGCACCATATTTAAAAAGTGACGCATCTAGGTAGATGCGTCACTTTTTAAACCCCTGAGCCCCATTATACCTGCGTCAGGTATAATGTATGCAGAGGGGGGCAAATACTGCTAAACCCAAATCTGTCTCCGATACTTTGTTGCCATCGACAGAAATCAATCCACTGTCCTCACATTTAAATGGCTTTTCTGGAGCTGGATGCAATACTGTAACTAATAGAAAGAGCCATCAAGCGAGTGACACTTCAGGTGCTATAAATAATGTTATGTGCTTAAACAATACGCCAAGGGACAATGTTTTAATGGCTGACGCTGATATTGATATTGATACTGTTACTCATATACAAATCACAGCAGAAACTACTACTCCTGTCATGACTCTACAGCCCATATTACCAGCTGTGACCTTTAATGACGCTCCAATGCATTTGGAGATTCAATATGTTGAGAATAATGGTGTGAACGATATGCAATCCACACAATCTATCACTACACTGGCAGTAACAGACGAAGGGCTGGTTGAGGTGGAACTAAGCCATGAAACGGAGGGGCTAAAGGAGAATCCAGGGGCTGAGTGCCTGGAACATACGGATGGTGCAGAAACAGATGATGAGTACTATGACGTTTCTGACATGGGCAATAATAAATCCTCATCCTCATCCTTAACTAAAGATAAAGCTAATAGCATTAAAAAGGGGAGAGGTAAAATTAAGAATAAGACTAAGAAGGTGCTAAACAAATCTAAAACTACTACCATAAAATCGATAGCAGAAAATAGCCCTATTAGACAATGGGTGCAATCTAAGGGTGGAGTAAAATCAATGGCCTTGCGGTTCTCTGGAAATAGCCCAATTGAGTCAGGCGCTATTTCGGTAGATGTTAATGGCCTTACTACTGTGACGGATTTGATAGGCTCTGAGGGCCCTGTAAAAGAGATGGTCAATGTTTGCACTGCAACTCAAAAAACGAAACCCATTTCTATTACCTCGTCTACTCCCGCTTCTACTTCTATTCCTGTTCTGGGTGGGTTTGTTGAACCAGGTCCATCAGTGGAAGTCTCATCCTCTCCCCATCTGGACTCTCAGCTAACAATAAGGCTAACACCAATAGCGCCTGCAGAAGTCTCTGATACACTCCCTCCCATTACTACTGTATCGACTGCAGGAAATCTTGCAGCATCAACTACAACAGCTGCAATAACAACATCAGTAGTATCTGAGACAATATTGAGTACAAGATCTTCAAATGAATCTGAAGTAACTGATCTACAGAGTTCTAATGATCTATACTCGGCCAGCACCTCCCATAATAATGCATCTCTCCCAACAGATTGGACCCTTCAAGGGGTGGTATCTTCATCATTTCAGATGATATTACAATTACTAAATGAGCAAAAACAGGAAGCCCAATCTCACTACCAGCAGATGAGGGAAGATAGTAGTAAGACTCACTCTTCTCTGCAGGAAATGTCATGCAAACTTGGCGATATCTCCCAAGAGATGGAAGAGCTTCAGCAAAGAGTGGTTTTAACTGAGGAAAAATCTCTTCGCTCTGAAATAGCTGTAAATAAACATGAGTCCCAGATGTGTCAAATGCAAGCAAAGCTTGAAGATTTGGAAAATCGGCAACGTACACAGAACTTACGCTTATTTGGAATTGCGGAAGGGGCTGAGGGAGCCGATACTAGAGCATTTATTGTTCATCTGTTTCAGAAAGCATTCCCCAAATTATCTGATTGGGATTGGGACTCACAGATACAACGCGCCCATCAGCTTCCCCTTTTCCAAAGAAATAAGGGTAGTAAATATCCTCGCCCAATCTTGATATACATTGGTAACTTCTTGCTCCTCCAGGCTATCTCACTAAAAGCAAGACCAAACACTCCAGTTACCACTCCGGAAAAAGAAACTGTTACTGAATAATGCCCTCTTCCCTTCTTCTTTTTTTTTTATATATCTTGTTTTTCTTTTCTTTCTCTCTCTTTCTTCATAATAATGCTATAAAAAATGATGTAGCATGAGATTAACATGTGGAACATGGGTGTTTATATAGGGACGCAATGCTATTTTCTTCTTTATTGACACAATAGGCAATATAAAATATAAAATATCACATACTGTTATACGTGTTCTGGAATATTTTAGGTTATACTCAAACGCCCGGAACCTCGAGGCGTTTAACCCTGTTCCTAGGCTGCCAAACACAACGGCAGCTGTTCAAATGGTGGGACCTGTAAGTAGGGTTAGGGGAGGGTGGGTAGGGTGTTGCCTGGCAAGGGTGGGGTGGGGGTGGTTTCTTTTGGGGCAAAAATAGCATCATGGGGTTAAATAATTATACTACTCGGAGATACAGCAAGACAGATATGATTTTTCTTGAGGGCTTTAAGGATAGGGACATACACCTTATACAATGCATTTAGTAAAATGGTTAGTATGGAATGTGGCAGGTTTAAATAGCAGGACCAAAAGGAACCTTGTGTATGAGGAGCTCAGGATGTATAATCCTCAGATAGTAGTTATCACTGAAACGCACATAGCATATAAGGATAAAAAACTGCTAAAACAACTTGGATATGATATTATGGTATGTACTGAATTTAACGCTTCTATTCGTGGGGTGGCAATATTACAACACAGACATTTTAAGGTAGAAATAAATAGGACATTAACTGATAAGGCTGGTAGGTGGGCAATAGTACAGATAATACGAGAAGGTCACAAATATACCATTTGTGGGGTGCATGAATCAAATCAGGATGAACCAAAAATCATTGATCAAGTGAATATGGAATTACTTTCATGGGATGGGGAGTATATTGTGCTTGGGGACTTTAATTGTATTAAGAATTATAACTTAGATACAACTAGAAAAGGCTCATTTCAGAGAATGAGGAAGACTAGGGCGGCAATTATAGATCTTGCTGCAATTCATTTACTTAAGGATGCATGGAGATGTCTATACCCCAGGGTACCCGGCTATACGTATTATTCTGCTGCACATAAATTATTCTCAAGCATAGATATGATTTGGGTTACAGGCTCCATCCTCAAAACTAGCACTATTGCAAAATGCCTAAGAGTAACCTCGGATCATAATCCAATTATTTTGACATTTGAGATAACAACAGAGAGACCTACACCCCGTCTTTTTTCGTTTCCCAGATATCTATTTACGGATATTAATTTTGTGAAGCAACTGAAAGAACATATAAAGGAGTTTTTAGACATAAATATCTATTCAGCTCTACCTCTAACTGTGTGGGATGCATGCAAGGCAAGCATACGCGGATTTACACAACAGTTTATATGGCGGCAGAATAGAGAGCGTCAATTTCAAAATGAGCAAATGATCGCCGAAATACTTGACCTCGAACATCAAATATCTGAAACTCTACTAACCGGGGTAGCAAATCTGGATGCTTTAAATTTTAAACTGGTTGAACTAAAGGTAACAATGAAAAATATCTTTAGAGAAAAAAGTAATAGTAAATTAAAAAACCATCAACTTAACCAATACGAAAATGGTGAAAAAATTGGCCAAGTTCTAGCTTATAAAGTGGCTGAAGATCGCGCTCAGAATGCTATCAAGGAAATCAAAGGGGATAATAATCAGATATTTCAGGACCCTAAATTAATATTGCAACAATTTGCATCCTATTATCAAGAGCTTTACACGCCAGAAGCTGTAGTTAAGGAAGATAATATCAAAAACTACATAGCAGTAAATAGAGTTAAAACTTTGGAGGTTGAACAATCCGATCAGTTAGTGGTTGATATCACAGCAGCAGAGATTAGAACAACCATTAATTCCTTAGCAACTGGCAAAGCTGTAGGAGAGGATTGTATGGAAGAGCTGATACCGTTGTTAATTAAAGTTATTCAAGCAATTGGTAATGGAGAGCAAGCTCCAAAGTCGTGGAACCTCACTCAAATCATCTTTTTTTTAAAAAAGGGTAAACCACCGCAGGAGAGATGCTCCTATCGACCAATCTCGCCTATTAACAGCAATGCAAAACATTTTTGCAAAAATATTGGCAACCCGGCTGGCACCATTAATGTCTCATATGGTATCACCCCAACAACATGGGTTTATACAAAAAAGAGACACTACGGCATATATTAATACGGCCATTTCTGCATTCGACCTGGCAAGAACAAAGCTCACCCCACTCGGTATGATTTTATTAGATGCAGAGAAAGCATTTACCCGAGTGGGGTGCGACTTCATATGGGCAGTGCTGCAGGCATTTGGTATAAAAGGACAGTTC
This sequence comes from Lissotriton vulgaris, assembly GCF_964263255.1. Classification (NCBI taxonomy): domain Eukaryota; kingdom Metazoa; phylum Chordata; class Amphibia; order Caudata; family Salamandridae; genus Lissotriton; species Lissotriton vulgaris. The sequence goes on from NC_141697.1 coordinate 451,099,421, forward strand.
TTGAAATGGATTCAATCACTATATGACAAGCCGCTGGGAAAGTTCTGCTATATGGGAAAATGCTCTTGTACTTTCATGATTAGGTGAGGGACGCGACAGGGGTGTCCTTTATCCCCCCTACTATTTGCTCTAGGAATGGAACCTTTCCTGATTGCACTTCAGAGCCAAGCTCTTATTAACCCTTATGTAAATGGCCCAAACTCTCTTGATATAACTGTTTACGCGGATGATGTCGCTGTTTTCTCTACGAATGTGTCTGAAACTATGACGGGCATTTTAGTAGAAGCAGGGAAATATGGCTTAATGTCAGGCTACCAACTTAACACCAGTAAAACTCAAATTATCCTGAATCATCAATTACCAACTTCGGTGATAGGGATATGCAATGTAGCAACTTATTTGGGGGTAAAAATTTCTTCAAATATTGATGTAATTGTGGCATTAAATTATGAACCGTTATTAAAGGAGACTGCTATATTATTTAAGAAATGGCACAAGCTACCACTTAGTATTATTGGCCGAATAAATTTGGTTAAGATGAAAATACTACCAAAATATCTATATCTTTTTCGTTCTATCCCCCTAAGGGTAAATAATTCTTATTTTCATAGATTAGAAGATATTATTAGTAGGTTTATCTGGGGTTATAAGAAAGCACGGCGAGCTGTCTCACTTCTCAAACTTCCTTTTAATCAAGGTGGATTGGGTCTTCCGGATATTAAACATTATTATTGGTCCTCTTTTTTGACCCGCTTTCGTAGTTTGCTGATCCCTGATAAATGTTTATATTTCCACAAACTTTTGTTAGGAGCAGATGCAATTATATTTCTTTACAGATTAAATGCCCCTAATTATTTTAAACGCATAAAGTTTAAGACGGTACGGGACACCGTTTATATTTGGCGCTCTATTCTTATCAAGAGTAAATTATCTTTATTTCATGATAAAACCCCTCTATGGTTTAACCCAGGCTTTCCTGAAATTTTTCAGGATACAGCAGGTCGTGTACTATCAAAATGTGGCATTAATCTGTTGGGAGATTTATACGATCATAGAGGATTTTTATCATTTGAAAGACTGAAGGCCTTCTATAATCTGTCAGAAGGGGCTAGGTTTAAATATTATCAGATTAGGGATTATTTTCTGAGGAAGATAGAATTTACCTCTCTGACAGAATCTGAAGTTTGGAATTGTATCTACAGAGAAGCAGATCGAGCACTGATCAGTATAGGGTACAAAACATTTTCTTGATATAACACTAATGATATTCCAAAATTGGCGGAAAAATGGACTAGCAAGCTGGCAATGGAAATAGCACCAGATCTTATCACCTCCTCTTTAAATAGCCTTAATCTTGCTGTTCAATCTTCAAATCTTAAGTTGCAATTATTTAAAACTATATTTCAATTGTATTATGCACCGGATCGGATTCTTAAATGGGCAGTAAATAACAACTTCAGTGATCGTACAAAATGCCCAAAATGCGATTTAAGGGGGGCTGATATCATTCATATGTTCTTCTCCTGCCTGAATCTTGCTGAATTTTGGAATGGAGTAACCAAAGTTGTCTCTACTAAACTTGGTAGTCCTGTTATACTTTCACTAAAAGATGTATTTGTGGGAGTGTCAGGGGAAAATAATGTGTTATGTGATTTACTGAACATTTTAATTACCTGTGCTAGGCTGACTATTGCTGGGTTCAACAAAATCCTCCAATGGTTATGGAGTGGTGGAGTCTTATTAAGGAAATATATAACATGGAACATTCTCTTGCAAGTACAAGGGGTCTACAGACTAAACGGAAAGTGGTCAGAATTTGGGGATTAATTATGTCATAAAATTGCTTCTTTAATCATTTTTTACTTTATTATTACCTTGCTGAGGATCTGCTTTAGTATTTTCTGTTCATGTTTTGCTGTATAATAAGTTTGGCTGTTTCCCGTGATGCAAAAAAAAAAAAAAAAAAAAAAACAACTGTTGTTTATTAATTAGATATGCATTAGGAATTACTACTACCTGCTGCCAAATTCCTTCTTTTATCTTTGGGCTCCTGATATTGCCAGAATTGTTGCACTTTCGGGAGTGTGACTTATTAGGTATGCTGATACAGTAATTTACAGCAGCAATAGGCAGTGCAACTGGAAGTGGCCTGCTGATTAAAGCCCTGGCACTTTTTTTTTTAAATATTAAGCACAGGACATTCGGTAGAACAACCATTGGGGGAGTGCCATGACAAAGAGTATAAACAGTGGCATACATAGTTCCCCAGGTATTGCAGTACGCTAATGGGGGAACCGGGCCATCATGTAACCACATGGTTAGAATCCTGTGTTTGTTTTGTGGTCCCGTAAGGGGAAACACAGCTTCAAGTTGATCTACTTTTTGAGCAATCAAAAAGGTATTTCTTCACGATTTGTGGGTAATTTTCCCATAATGGAATGAACAATTACAGGACTTATAACATGAGCTGCATGTACCTGAGGATGATCTTGTAGGACAATCCTAGCTGGTCCAGCCAGTAAAGCATGTGGAATGAATTGGGTCATGTGTCTATATAAGACAACAAGAATATTGTATAAATGCTCAAGTCTGCACTTGATTGATATTTGCCAAATCTGGAAACAGGTTATAGCACGCTAGTGACGGCCATAGGATCCAATCAATGCTTAAGGGGCCCATTTGGACAGTGCCAATCACGTGAAAAAGGATGCAATTAAACCAATGCTGGTGCTCCCAGATGGCAGGAGGAATTTCCGTAAGTGCATATGGTCAATAGGCATTAGGAACTTGCGGGAACAGTGTATTCATGAAAAGATTTATCTTAGCGTCCACAGCTGGGAATGTGACCCACAAGTAAAAAACCTTCAAGGCAGTGTCGGCCTCAATGACAAAAATAACAGGAGCAACTGCTGGATGGCAGTTAACAGGAATAACAATGGGGTGTGCCGTAATCAATGAAGGTAGGAACAAAATGGTAGCACAATGAGGGCTATAAATCATTTTAATATTCAAGTGTGCAAAACCAACAGAACTAGGTGGTCCCTAGAAACTGTGGAGGGCAAATCCCTAACACCCCATGGAAGTCTCCCAGAAAAGGTGAGAGGGTATTGTGGACAAGCGCAAGCACTGCTCAGGGTTCCCGCAAGTAAGTACCAGACCAAACATTGGTGGCTCCATTTTGCAGAGATTCAGCTCTGGAACAGAACTATGCTTGGAACAATAGAACATCAGTATGTAGGGACTAAGGGCAATATGTATCAAGCAAATTCGCATTCACAAACGCCGAAATTCATAGAATTTCGCCATTTGTGAATGTGAATTTGCTAAATGGTATGTATGAAGGAAAATCTGGTGCAAAATAAGGAATCGCAAAATTTGCGATTCCTTATTTTGCAATTGCATTTAATGAATCGCAAATTTTGCGATTCCTTTAATGAAATGAATGAAGCAAAAAAATCTGCAAATTGTCCTTAAGGAATCGCAAATTACCACCAACTTCTAGTTGGTGAGAAGTAGCGAATTCCTTGAAAATTTTTGCATTTTTCAAAGTGCCATGTGACACACATACATGCCCTTAGGGCATGTATGTGCACCACATGTGCACCCATGCATGTTTCAGGGGTGCAACAGGGTGTCCTTTGGACACCCCTGCACCCTTGAAGTTATTCTCAATTTGCGATTCTCAAATTGCGAATCGCAAATTGAGAATACCTTCCTATTCATTCCTAAGGGCCTCCTGGCCCATAGTAATGAATGGGAAAGTATTCCTTAATTGCGATTCGCAATTTGCTAATCGCAATTAAGGAATTTTAAGAAATCGCAAAACAAATGCGATTTTGTACATACATACCTTTTTGCGATTCTCAAATAGCGATTTCTTAAAAATCGCTATTTGAGAATCGCAAATCAGGTTGATGATACATATGGCCCTAAGTCACCATACCACCTCAGTATCTTTGAGTCTGAGTCTCACTAGCCATAGTGCCTCACTTGCCCTCCTAACTTTACCAGAGAAACAAGTGGGTTTGCATCCCAGAACACAACACTCTCGACCCTCTTAGGGATCCCAAAAAAAGTCTCACCCTTTTACTCTCTCACTCATACTTACCCACAATAAGATAAACAGGAGACACAAAGGAAGCTTAGAATATCTATTTAAACTATTAAGCTCTGAAATGCATTATGCGGGCCACAATTAGAAGAAAAAAAACATACTAAAAGTACTGTTAACATAGTCGATATTCCATATACCATGAAAAGCCCTGTCACTTTATAGGAAAAAGTAACCAAATCCCGTCCCCTTGCTAATGAAGCTAAACGATTATATAGCAAAGATCTCTGGGATTACTGGCAGACCCTGTACCTTAGCATACACAGATGGACAATCTACATCTCAGCAAACACAGTATTCTTGTCTCAGAATTCTCCTTCCATGTGTGTTTTTGGCTCCTGCGCGCACCTGTATGACAAGAAGTGGCACATGAACAACAGCTGCATTCTTGTGTTATGTCTAGGTGCTAGGGCCTGACCATAAAGAATAACAAAGGACATTGTTGTTTGACCTTGTTTGTGGTGTTCAGACTAAATCCCAGGAAAAGAATTGACTGTCAAAACATATGCAGGTTCCGTGTGAAGGTACAATGTGGCACATTAGCAAGCGTGTTTATATAGTAACATATGCAAAGGAAAATAAGACCTACAACATGCACATCTAGGCTATCATAGGGAGAACTTCAATGGGCCATGCCGGAAAACACAACAGAATGAATGGATGGCATGATGTAATGGTAACATTCTGGATGGAAGGGTGAAAGGATGAATGGATAGATTATTGGATGGAAGATCCAGGAACCTCTTCTAGTGAGGTTTTGGCTCAATTGATTTTTTTCTTGACAGGTGCTATAAGAGCTTTGGTCAAAGTGGAGGGTATTTTTATTTTCTGTCTACTTCAACAGCATAGCTGAAGATAACTCAGTTGCAGCAAATTTCAACTATTATAAGAGAAAAGCTGTTTCTCTAGTACTTGGATGACCAAACAGTAGACCAAGCCTCATTGATTTATTGACTGTGGAAAAAGGAACAGTTGCTAGAATTTTGCAGGCTGGCTATCAAATATCTATTATGTCCTGTGACAAGCAAATCATCTAATCATATTTTCAATTGAAGTGTGCCAAAATGTGGAGAGAGACACAATGATGAAAATGAGTTTGCGTTTCATCCCTAAATATTATCAGGCTCGACAAGACACAACAGTGGATACAGGTAATTATATAGACATTATAAATATGGTGAGTGATATTCCACCAGAGGTAAGAATATCATGATGATCTCACATGCTGGACTATAAAGTAAATTGAAAGAGTCTGCTGTAAATAAATTAACATTTGAATGATATTTAGTGTGCCGAGAGTTGTACACAAACATGAATCCACTGGTGTGCTCAGCGTGTAAGGTGCTGTTGACTAGGTGGTGACGAACAAGGACAAGTAATTCAACCTTAGGCTCAACCACAGACTCAGCAATGAACAATAGCCTATAAGGCCCAGATTTACATAGGTGTTGCATTACTTTTTTAACACAGACCCATCACAAAATATTTTTGGGGATTTAAAAACCAACGCAAATTTGCATTTGCATTGGTTTGTAAAAAAGAGTAATGAATACTAGTGTGAAGCAAATCTTTGAATTACTCTGAGTCAAGGGGGCATTCCATGGGTGATACATCGGTGTTCCCATGCTACCACCAAAGGTTTTTGACACACAAACTTATATACTAGCAATAGTAGACAGGGTTTTGTGTCAAACGTTAACACCACTTCAAAGCAGGCGCTAAGCAAGAAATGCTTTCATTTCTCCTCTCTTTTCCAGCTTGGTATGTGTGATGCACTGTACAGCACACATACAAAGTAAAACAAGTTGTAAAGTCAGTCTAAGCATAGTATTTTTTACTAGAAGAGTAGCCTTGCAGTACAAAACCTATGCTAGGCTCATGTAGACAGCTTTGCACTATGGCACAAAGGTGTGTGCATAGCGCTCAGCACCATCATTTTGCTGCTGGCACCAGTGAGAAAGCCAGCTAGTGCCTTATTTCTGTAGATATGTTGCTGGGCTCTTCTCCCTTCAAGCAGCACAGCACAGGAACTTTGGGTGCTGCACTGTGTTGCATGAAGGTTGTAAATCTGGGCCTCAGTCTTCAATGGATGCTGTCATTTCTTGAAAGAACAAGGGGGCATATTATCAAGGGGGTTTATCTCCGCTTTTTTGGCTTTAAAAGCCAAGAAAGCAGAGATAAAATTATCTCCCTATTACCTAGCTGTCGCTAACACCAGTTAGCGACAGCTAGTAGGAGATAGCGACCATCTTGGGCCCCACTTTGCATGTCAGTGATATTTATCACTAATGACATGCAAAGTGGGCGTGCCAAGATGTTAGCGCCTGAAAACAGTCGCTAACATCGCTATCTCCTATTACCAACTTTTGGAGATATTCGCGCTAAGCGCGAATATCTCCAAAAGCTAACACCTGCCCTGAGCATTTCTTAGCCATGCTATCCAATGGGAGGTGGATAACATGGCTAAGAGCATTAGCTCGGTAATGCATGAATATCGCTGACTTTTCAGCGATATTCATGCATTGCGGCGATTTTTATCGCATTTGCGATAAACCTTGGTAATACCAAGGTTTATTTGCAGTAAAAATCGCCGCAGCTCAGCGGTAAATTTTAGTCTCTAACCAAGCAACAGCGATAATTATCGCTATTTCTTGGTAATATGCCCCAAGATGCCTCCAGAGGCCTAATCTTAAATTTCGATGCTTGGCTCATAGTTAAGATAGAAAGAACGTCACTACTTATATGTGTGGCTTCCATTGGAAAAGTGACATATTGATAAATAGCAGTATCACACTGGTTTAGGAAAAGATGAGTTGGATTAATCAATGTCAGCCAATTATTGACCACATGGCAGGGGCTTAGGTATCTTGGTATTTTTAATGTTTGGGTGATCATTCTAAGTGCACTCTTCTTCATGTCTCTTGGTGTGTTAATTGATTGGGCTTTTATTAACTGCACAACAGTCTCTCTTGGCTGTTCTAACATCATTGAGTTTAAATTGACTCTAAAGCTGCTATTCACAAAGGTAAACTTACTCATGAGTAAATCTCCTTCTGTAGATTTACTCTTATACTTATAAATAACATTACTATTTTTAAGTGTAAAGTTTGTCAAAAGTATAGATTTGAAAAGAGATGTTGAAGTCAGTAAAAATGTTGTATACAGTGAATGGGAAGTCACTTCTAGGAGTGACTTTACAGTGCTGCACACTTGGTATAGACCTCCACAATCAAGATTCAGTGCTCCAAATGGTAACTAAAGAGGAAAAGTTTAAAAGTTCATTCAAATTAAACTGATATATTTTTATGACACTAATATTAATTTATTAATAAATGTGTTGTAAAAGTAATACAATGTAAAAAAACAACTACATCGCTACTACCTACAATCTGAGTTAAAAATATAAATAATGTAAGTATGTTAAGTGAAATTAACATTATTCTTTAAATCTGTGTATAAAAACATCCACCTAACATAAATTGTTTATACGAAGTAATTTATTGTATTTTCAAAGTTACACAAAGTTATATATAGAATTCATTTTAATTATTTATTTTTTATAAGTATAACTTTATATTTATTTTTAAATAAAAAATGTAAACACTACATTTTCATTCATACTTTTTAAAAAATGTTAACAGTAAAATAATTGTATATATACATATTTAACAAGTTTAAATAAATTACTTTATTTTAACATTATTTGCTACAGGGGTTCTAATTTGAGTTCCTTCCACCCTTCCTTTCCATGGGAAGGTACTGCAGTACCAGTGGTTGGGCATGTTTGGTGCTGGACCTACTCCAGAACTCAGCTGATGTACATTTACTACTGCTTTGGGACAATGTTGGCTGTAGTAATTTTAGAAGTGAGGTATGTGAATAGAAATGGTCTTACTCCTTTGTGGGTGGATGCATGTCCCTCACGAGCCCTCACTTAATCCCTCCATGGCCCTCACAAATCCTGTTCTCATTGTCATACTTCTTCTCCATTTTCCAGATTCTCCCCCTTCCCTCCCACAATTACTACTAAAATATAGGCGTACATGTATTGGCGATCTCTACAGCAGGGGTGGAGTTCTCCGCTCGTATAAGATATGAGAGGTGAAGAAGTTAGCCTCCACATGCAGGTTTGTGAATGGCATTTTGTAGTACATTTTGAGAAATATTTTATGACTACCAAACGTACTGCAAAATTCAGTTTGCGAATAGGCTCAATTTTTTCAACATGTTTTCCTTAATCTTGTTCAACAGGTTTGCCTCTGTTGGGAGGAAATAAAATCTGCACACCCCATCAAGAACATCCTGGAGAAGCACCTCTTTATGGATATCTACTTTCATGGGAAAAGAAGCACATCCGTATGGAACAAAACCAGCTTACATGTGGTAATTAAGGATGTGTTTGATTTGTTAGCAAAAACCTTAGCAAAATTATGTGAAATGCAAATACAATATTTTGAGCTATATTTTATTGTTTTGGCGTGTGCAAAAAAATAGTGCAAAAAATCAAAAGCACTATGAGTAGCCTCCCGCATTCTGTTTTTCTGTACATTTTTGGTAAATTTTTACAGTGAATGGAGGATTCATTGAAAAAATTTTCTGTGAATGGTAAGTAGCTACACAAAGTGACTAATGGCTTAATTTCGATATTTACGAGTAACAAGCATAATTCGAAATTCCTAAAATTATGCAAATTTCACTGGATTAATTTAAATTATACCGAGCCCTACAATTAATGCTGTCTAAAAGCTTTAACTGCAAATGCAAATTTATTGACGCAGCAGAAATGACGAACATAGTTAAACATGCTGTTTTCATCTTTGGATGATCAGTCATTACAGTCACAGGCTTCTAGTTGTCTGGCAGTGGTACTACATTGGCCTTTAGATAATGGTACCTATGACAGTCTATGCTCCTCACTTTGAGCCCTCATGCATTCCTTTTACCTTGACTCTCAAAAAATGTCCTTTTCTTTTCTCATTCAACAGGTGTTTTCTTCTCTAAGGACCTCCATGCCCTCCTGCTTTGCTTTTTAATTCCACTCAGAAGATAGACAATACCAAAATGTAGTTGGACCATTTTATGCATTATTATTTTGAAATCATTGTGAATAACTTTGAACTTTGTGTGCGTGTGTGTGTGTGTATATCTATTTTTCATGGTCGCCTAGTCAACCTATATGGGAGTTAGACTGTTTCAGGTGCATTATCTTATTCCAGGTGTCGCAGCACACCTTGATGGCACTCGGCTGTCAAGGTGGCCCGATGATGAAGCATGTCACCGACTAGGTCGGTAAGTGAGGGGTTTATTAAAAGCAAAGAAGGACTTTCTTCTTTTTCTCATTAGAAAACCATCCCACCAAAATCGCTTTTTGAGCCTTTTTCTGGTGGTACTCCTCTTTTCTGTTATATAGATACCTAGCCTAGGGGATGAGGAGTACTTTTCCGTCCACTCCGGTGGATAAAATCCCTTTACTCTCTCCATTTGTTTATTGCATTATCTTATCTGTCATCTTCTTTCTATGACTGATGTGCCATGCCTTTGTGAATGGCTAAATTCTTGGTCCACCTCTCCCTCTTTCAACTTTTTCCTGATTGCCGAGCCATTTTATTGACTGGATCTCTAACTCTCTTCACCCAATTGTGAGAGCTATCATGCTGTGATCTACTTACACCATTAACAGATGTGACACATGATGGGGGTGGATGTAGTGTAAGCAGTACACAATCATGAGAGTAGGTAGGGAAACAGTTGAGAAGTCCCCACACAGTTCCCCCTACCCTGTCCTTGGGATATCCTAGTAGTCAAAATGATATCAGAGGTAGGCTAATTCTCAGTGCTGTGCATTTTGGTTTCCTAATATATGTCCACCAAAGACTTTAGATGCAGATGAAGCACTCCTCACGACTATCACCAACATGGCAACCTCTCATAGCAAACTTGTACTTCTAGGAGACTTTAACCTTTGGCCAAACGGCAGCCTAGACACAGGTCTAGACAACCTTCGGCTGTCCTGTGACAGTGTGGGTCTTCACCAACTGATAAAGGACCCCACTCACTCCGCAGGCAACCGGCTCGATCTTATCTTCTCGAGCCCGGGTCTAACCCAAGTAGGCGACATCCTGCCTATGAGCTGGACGGACCACTCGCTCATTAAACTTTACATCAATAACGCCACAACAAGCAAGCCCAAATCTCACTCGCCCCCACAATTCTCCTACCGAAACTGGAAAGCGTTAGAAAAACTCAGCACCTCCACCAAAATCTTCGAGGTGGAGGACAGTTTTGTCATCACCAATTCGGTGGAAGATAACTATAGATCCCTTAGCTCGAGAATCACCTCCCTCGCGGACTCTGCTGCCCCTCTTAAACTCTGTAAACCGAAAGGTAGAGCTTCGGCTCCCTGGTACAACGACTCTTTGAAAACCCTCAAGTCAGCCTGCAAACAAGCTGAGAGAAAGTGGAGACACGGATATTGCAACAACAATAAAACCCTCTGGAAGAAGTCACTCCGTGACTACAAGTCCGCCATTACAGAGAGTAAAGCGAACTACTACTGCTCCACTATTACCAATGCGGCCAACAGTCCAAAAAGCATATTTCAGATTCTGGACAATATCCTACACCCTGACTGCGTCAAAAACCTCATTCCCCCTTCTCAGTCCCTTTGTGATAGCCTTGCTCAGTTTTTTACTGACAAAATTGAGACTATCATCAATAACCTGGCAACGCCCCCGTCATCCACTCTTCCCACCCTCCCTGATATCAGCCCCATTAATCCTGACTCTCTGAGGTCAGCCTGTCCTCCCACGAATAAACTACTGGCTTTCCCCCTTATTTCTCAAACAGAATTTGAAATAGTCGCACAGGGCATCACCTCCGGATCCCCCCTTGATCCTCTGCCTCCGAAAATATGGAAAACTTGTGGGCACGAACTGTTTCACACTCTCCGGATGATTTGTAATAAATCCCTGAGCTGCGGCGTCGTTCCCCGCCCCTGGAAGCAAGCGCTTATAACCCCGCTGCTAAAGAAACCCACGCTAAACTCAGAATGTCTGTCCAATTTCTGCCCCATATCACTCCTGCCTTTCCCGGTGAAGGTGCTCGAACGTTGGGTCAGTAAATGCCTCTCAACCCATCTCGAGCAGCACCACTTTCTGGACGAATTCCAATTTGGGTTTCGCCCAGCCCATGGCACTGAAACTGCGGTGCTCACGGCCATGGAGGAGCTTTGAATGCGTGCAGACAGGGGCCAAGCCGTGGCCCTGATTTTACTAGACCTGTCTGCCGCATTCGACACTGTCAATCATGGGATCCTGCTCGAGCGGTTGAGAGAGGCAGGGATCGACGGCACGGCCCTGATCTGCTTTCACTCCTACCTCAGCGACAGAAAACAGGCCGTTTCCCTCCCCCCTTTCCAATCGGTCTTCTCCCCTGTCCCTCACGGTGTTCCCCAGGGTTCCTCTATCAGTCCGATTCTTTTTAATGTCTACTTAAAACCTCTGGTCACGTTAATCAAATCGCACAACATGACCACAGTAAACTATGCGGACGATACCCAGCTCCTCCTCTCTTGGGAAGGCGAAGACTCCATCCCCTTGCAAGCCTTCCATGATTGTCTAAGAGACACGGCAAGCTGGTTGCACCGGAACTCACTTCAGTTCAACTCCTCGAAAACCGAGGTGTTGTTCTGTCCTGCGAGTCGCATACCCCGCCCTCTGCCCGCTGAGTTCTGGCCCCCGGAAAACTCCAACAACCCGCCACCTGTCACCACTGTTCGCAACCTGGGTGTCATGTTAAACCATCAACTGAGCATGGAAACGCAGGTCTCAAGAACAGTCGCTACTTGCTCCGGCCTTATGCGCTCACTGCGCAAAGTCTTGCCTCTACTTCCACCCTCCGCCAGAGCACTAGTAGTAAGGTGTACTATTCTTAGTCGCCTTGACTACTGCAACGCTCTGCTGCTTGAATCTCCTGCGACACTACTGGACAGACTCCAGCGAGTCCAGTCGGCAGCAGCCAAACTGGCTCTTGGATGGACCAGGAGATCCTCGGCCACCGTTGCACTGGCCGAGTTGCACTGGCTGCCTTTGAGGCAACGCATTGCCTTCAAGGCCCTCTGCCTGGTCTTCAAGGCACTACATGGGGTAGGACCCAGACATCTTCAACGTCTGTTCTCCTGGTACACCCCCACCAGAACACTCAGGTCCACAACTGCCTGCCTTGCGAGAGTGCCCAGATGTAAGAAAGCCAGGATGGAAGGAAGATCGTTCAGAGTAGCTGCAGCCAAGCTATGGAACAGTCTACCTGTCGACATTCGCCAAATCCCTCATCTCCTCCCATTTAGGAAACGAATCAAAACATGGCTCTTTCCTCCACCCCTATAAAAAATCGGCCAGCCTCAGTCCATCCCCTCCCCGTTAATAAACCACAGGAGTAGCTACCAGCGCCAGGATACCTGCCAGGTGACAGTCGCGCTTTGTAAATATTTTAAATAAATAATAAATAAATAACTTGTAAGTGGGTGTATAATATAGCCCTTTTGCCGACTGTAGCAGGCTAAACCTGCTACTAATGGCCCGCTCCCGCGTTAAAGGCCTTTGCCGAAGGCGAAGGGCTTTAACAAGGGTGAGGGAATTTAATAGCCAGTATAGCCCTGCTACGAAGGGCTATAAGGTTATTAGACCATTCTGCCACTAGAAGGCAGAATGTTCTAACAAATAAAACAAAGGCTTCTCGAAGCTCAAGGGAATTTAAATCCCCTCGAGCTCCGAGAGGCCTTTGTAAAACATTGGAATGTTGCTCTGCTGGCCTTTATCGGCCCGTAGAAGCAGGGAGCACTCGAATGTCTTCAATGGAGCTCCCAACATTCCAATGTTCTAATATGTCATACTTTGAATAAATATAATTTATATACCTTTGTTGCACTACTGTCCATAAAAACAGGACACAATTAAGTAAATTACTCTGTCTTAGAAGTGCTCAACAAAGTGGTGTTATGCTGTTCCACTAGAAGGGGTAGAGGAGAAAATAGTAAATTGGAGTCAAAACAAAAGGCTAGGATCCACTTGAACCCGGTGCGTTCTACAATTGGGAATCCATTGGTTGGATTTCAATGCCCTCGAACACCCTTTCAGGTGTCATGCTTCATCATATGGGCTGCTCCTCATTGGGTCGACGGTGCAATACCCAACGGGCTCACCTAAAAGGGGCCCTTTATCGAATATCTTTTATCCAACAGCCGTATGGTGAGGTGCGGGGCCAGATATGTGTAGATGTGTAAGTGGATTAAGATAGGGCTGGGAGTACCTAGCGTTGATTATTTTATTCTGGGGGTCTCCTGCCCTAGTTAAAAACAGTAAGCACAGCACTCATCAGGAAATAATGTCTCCTATTAGTGTGGCCGTTACTAAGACTTGAAGGTCAACATGTTTCTCGCATTGTGTATGATAACTCGCGATTCCTCAGGACTGGGAAAAGGCAAAAACTATCTACACAAAAAATCATTGCCCACCCATTTAAGCCAAAGAAGGTGGTCAATCCCTAATCTGTGGATGTACCTGTGATAATCTGGATCTGCCTGTAATTGGAAACAGAAGGAACAATATTTCAGGCATGAAAGATTGCAGACAATTAAAAGGTGTCGTATAAGTAGTACTCCAAACTCAGTTCTATGGTTTAGGTGGTGAACGCAATATCGCTAAGGGACATAAAATGCATGAAAGTAAAGAGTGATGGTGAACTCCCACAGTGAGCTAAGGTGGTTATACGCCCCTGTGGAGAAATAGAAGCGATAACAGAAAAGTCAGGGTAGACTCACCTAAGGTTTAAAAAAACCAGGCTTCAACAGTACCCGGTGGTTAACACATAGGGCTTAGCTCCTATGTGTTAGGACTGTGAAAACAAAGGAATATGTGTACTTACTGGTAAAGCGGACTGTACATGATGGCAGTAGGGCGATGTCTAGATTTAGAGCCCATAAGTATAATTCTTATGATTAAAAACATGGTTAAAAACCTGCCCTTACTCAAACATAGATAGTAGGAATAAATGTGGGACAAAGCGGTTATCCCTACTCATGAACCCAAAATTGTAGTGATTGCCGGGCCCCTGCGTGTGCTTCTAGAAACCCTGAGTCAAGTGTTGCGTGTCATTGGTAGTTAAGATGTTGATAGTAGACTCACCATGTGAGTGCTGTATAAAATATCCCCGCTATGCTGTATGTACGTTTGTGTGGGCCAAAGGATACACAGGGCTATTTGAGATACCAATCTGAAGGGGTGTTGTGCTCTCATTGTGCAGTCAAACGGGGCCGGTACCTGCATGAGCTTAATAGCTGGCATCATATCTCAAGTTGTATGGACAGAGGTGTTGTGGTGGTGGTGATGGAGCAAGGATTCACACGTAAAGCGACTTGCTCACATTCAAGAACCTCGTTAACCTGTAATAGTATTAACCAATCCCGTTTGTCAATAATATCGCACTTTTTCAGTACACGCGGGTGTCCCAGAGATGCTTGCCTATGTGCCTATTAATCCTAATGAGGCTTGCATACTACTGAATCGCTGCTTCGCAGAAATCTAGTCTGCGCATGCGTCGGTCATACCTTTGTGATGTGACGCACTCGCAGTTCTGGAGGGATTTTTCGCTCATGCGCAGTATTGCTAATATGGCCGCTTTGTCTTTAACATGCTCTCCGCTTGCTGCTGCCGCTTTGCACATCTGTCTATTTCTGCATAACTCCTAACCGCTATAGTTATTATAAAGTAAGTGGTGCAGTGTAGCTTATCATGGTGTACAGTGTATTCATTTTTTCTGTGTTTCTAATTTGTTTTCGCTTACTTTTCATGTACCGCGTATCTGTGGGCCTGGGAGTGGGGAGCTACTCCATCTTTGAAACCCATATCACCCCAATCACGTGATGAGGGAAAAGCCGAATCGCGCAGAAGCGAACCCAAGCCAGCTGGCTTCCGAAGCTGAGATGCGCCTGAGAAAATCTTACTCGTACTGGGAGAAGATTTCGGCTGACCTAAAAATTATACAATTGTATAAAGTTATGTGTGTCCTATTGTTTTACACCTTTCTCAAACCATGGGAACAGGAATGTAAGGGGTGGGTACGAAAATGTAATATTCATCATGGGAACACAGAATTTTAGGTGGTGACAATGACCTAACCACCTCTCCTGACCAATCATAAGTTGGGGATCCTGTCACTTGCAACATTTGTGGGTGGTCTAGGGACCCGTAAAGGGTATAACTAGCCTAGTTTTAGCTAGAGAAATTGTCTGACTTGTCCGAGTAGCTGACCTGTCACCGACCCTACGAACTCTATAGGTGATTGATACAGAGGGCTGCAGGGCACTCTCCGAAATTTCCACAAACTCCAAGGGGTGGAAATAGTCTTAAGTGCTGGCGAAGCACTTTGCTGGGAGATTCGAGAACCCAATCGGGGTTACTGGCAGATTCCGTGCAGAGAGGGGGTAGCGCAGGCGTTGCATCCGAAGCTGCAGGTGTTGGTCGTGCCCTTTGGTGAGCCCAGTCCTGACCCAAATCCTGAGGGGTATCCTGTCCTGATTGTCCGTGAGCTGTACCTAATCACCTACTGGCATCCTAAATCCTTGAGGGTCCTTGTCCTCGCCTTTCCCAAAGCTGACCCGTGGCCAGGGTTAGTCCTCATTCCTGTCTTAGGTAAATATATTGTGGGTGTTCGTCTATCTATTCTCCTTCCTCCTACTCTTTTTAATAAAGCCTCAATGCCCATGATATTCTCTCTGTCATCTCCAATGTCGTATATGCAAACTGTTTATTAGTTGTGTTCCATTTTTTTCCCGTCCTGTAGGGTATATTGAAACTGTTTTACTTAACTAGTGTGATTAAGTTTATTGATGTCTAGGATCTAAGCTTAATTTAGTAGATAGGCTACAAGTAGGATTTTTGAATCACTTGTAGGACTTTAGCAATTCACTGACTAATGTGTTTTACCCTTACTTACCTTAGTATAAGCCTGAAGCTGAATAGTATGTTCCCTATTACCTTTACCCAGTAGTATTCTCTACTTGCATCTAATGGTGCTTGCCCTTATTCATAGCTATATCATAGTTGTAATCCTGATTATTGATATTTTGATCTGCATAAGTCTTATACTTTTGTCATTCTGAAATTTTCACTTACTATATAAAACCTTTAAAACCCTCCAGGTGTCTGTGGTCATTAAAGAATCATAAAAGTGTTATTGAATGATTAAAGTATTTAGGATTATCTTATCTCTTGTCCACTGCTAGCTCCTGATTCCTCAGGAGAATATGCGCCTGTGGTAAGTCAGGTACTTCAGTAATAGTGTTATAGAAAACACATAGAATTACTGATGGTGGTGTGTAAACTCGCCCGATTCACAAAAATACTGTCATAATCATGTCATGGGCCCAAGTGCGTGAAATCTGGTAAAACTAAGAGTTGGGCGACCTGCGCGCTCTATCAGTAATTTTCTGGTAGCAGATAGATGGTTAGGACTAGTTAAGATAGGGAGATAAGATAGTTTCTGATGAACTGTGAAAAATAAAATGTGCTGCTAAAATTTTTATTGCTGCTAAAATAAGGTTGGTATTGCATTTAAATGTTATAAAAGGTTTTGAAATTATATCTCATGAAATGCTGCTATATTATTGCATGTAATTAACAAAATTGTGAGTAAGTGTTCTATGTTGTTTGGAATCCCCGGGGAAATAAAATAGCAGGTGGTGAGATGAATCCACTTGGCTGTGAGGTCACTGGCTAGGAGGGAGATTAGTGCATGGTTAGGCAGAACTGGAACCGCTAATTAGGATTTTCACGAATTAATTGATGTGTAAATGTTAGCTACGAGTACCCTGATGAAACTCCCGTTGTGATATCACCTAGTAAGTGAGGTTCCGTGACAATTGTAAGTGGTGTTTTCGACTCGCTCGAATATGATCGAGTCTGGTATCTATGAACCGCAAATGACGAGTTTAGTGGGTGTACGCGTTTTCGCTGTGCTAACCTAAACCGTTCGTCTGTTTCGTGGGTTTCTTCATCTGAACCCACGGGTTCCATTTTAGATACGGCATCCATTTTGTTTCTTGCCCTCAAGTAGCCAGCGAATGAACACTGTCCGCTTTGTGACCCTGGGATTCCCAAACTCTTGCGGAAGACACGTGTTCCTTTGAGGGTGTCTTTATGACGAGGAGGATGACACTGCAAGGCAGATGGCCTCGCTCGAGGCTCATCTTGCCGTGCCGGTCTATTGTCTCAGTTGTGCATTCATTAGGCACGTCTCCTTTGATCCCTGCAATCGTGTTTCTGATAGCACCCCCTTACACTCTTTTCAATCTGTTTGACTGTCCTCGTCTTCCTCTGCACCTGTTTCTGACTCTTCCTTGATTCGTTTACTGCCGGAATGGAATGCACTAATGGTGAGAAGATGTACTTTTACAGTTGGGAACCGGCAATGCTACTGTCATTATGTTCCGGGGCCCTGAATACATGAAAGCGACCTCCTATGAAATTTACTGTGGGAACCGGGTTGTAACCTTTTGTTTGCCATGTTGTCGTATGACGAAAAACTGTATAAAAGGAGCGATCCACAGATACAATTCGAAGCAGTCTCCATGAACCTACATGCTATGTACTGCTTGTGACTTCTGTGTTCCCTGCAGTAAATAAACCTTGAATCTTTGACGCCGAAGGAAGTATCCCATGTCTCTGTCATTTGTACGCCGGAACAGGTAACCCACGAAGGTTTCAGGTGTTGTCCCTGGCACCGCTGGGTCTAAGAAAAACCCAGTCCTTCATAAGGCTCACGTGCGGCAGGAGTAATAGGTTCTTCGGAGCTTGAGTGACAGCAAAGGAATTCGCTGGTGAAAGTTTGACTTAGTATATATCCCGGAAAGAAGTGGATGAGTCAAAGAAGTAGCAGGTTCTCTAATGCTTGTAAGAGAGGATAGGCAGAAGAGATCTATCCTTAGTGAATGAAAAGTAGACGGAAGTGGTTTACTTGCAGTAAAAGAAAAACCCTTTTTCTTTTTAAAACCCTCAAGCACAGCGGCTAATGTTATATGTTGTTAACGAAACTAAGTACTTGCACTTCAAGAAAAATTCAAAGTTTCCGTTACCTTGTGAAGGAGGGAGTCGGTTGCAAGGCTGCACTGACGTCACTCCGTGCCGCGCTGGTATTGGTTGAGCCAGCGGGTGTGTAGCGAAGCCAGAATTGTAAGGGAGGGGTGAGCGCCGAGGAGTGAGACCGCGTCTCACGAAGGGGCCGCGCACCCATTGGTCAAGAGCTTTTTTTGCAACCTCGGTGCTGGTTGGTTGCCGTGAATTGGAAGACGTGCTAGCATTGGAAGCACATAAGTAGACAAAATTAATCAATCCGAGCTCGTAGATTGTTTGGAGAGGTGTATGTGGTATCCTGAATTCTTACCTAATCCGCAAAACCTAGATTTTCATAAGGAGCAGATGCTAAGAGGTAGACCTTACAATATGTACGGAGGAAAGAGAAAATTGACCCTTGCCGAAAAGATCAAGAATTATTTCAAGAAAGACAAGCCCATTAGAACTAGGGAGGGTGTGATCATTCCACCTCCTAATACTCCCGCATCCTTTATGATGTTTGATAAAGGGTATCATACCTGTGTGTGGTTGGAAAATTGGGTAAAGTATACTGAAGATGACGGAGTCATAGCATTTCCCCTCGATGGTACCTTTAATGGTAGAATCCTGTTTAACTTGAGGACCCAAATGAATGAATTACACCCCCGACCCAGATTAACGCAATATGAAGCTTTAGAGGAATGGGAGATTGAGGCTCTAGAGCGAGACAGAACCCGAATGGATAAGGGAGTGAGCAAATGGTATCCAAAATTGCAGCGGGAAACAAAAGAGCAAAAGATGAAGCAGTGGAGACAGAATATGATGGTTGAGGGACTATTTCCGATGTTTGGGGTAACTGAACAAGGGGGAGGAAAAAAGGCAGAGAAAACTCGACATCTAATGGCTATGGGGGATTCGGAGGAGGAATACCTGGAGGATTTGTTAATGAAAAATCCACCTCCTTATGCTGAAGAATCTGGGCCCCTAAGCTCGAAAAATCAATTTTTCCGACATCCTAGAGGTAGAAGGGCCAGTGAGACAGATGTAACTGGTGCTGGTAGCAAACCCAGTATTAGTGACGAATTTTGCAGACCTGGCAGTCCCAAATTACCGACCTTTTGGTGAAGACAGACCAGGGTTAGCAATCCCAACTGCCCCGAGTATATACCCTCCTTTGGTACCCCAAGTAATGCATGACAACTCTACGGAAAGGGTTTTGCATGAACGAGAAAGAGAAGCACTGATTAAACAGCAAAATGAACTAATTCAGACCATAGCTCAGATAAATCCCAGTCCTGACGCCCTGACAATCCCAGTAACTATTGGTCCTGCTATACCTCTTTATGGGGATAGGCAGGCTAGTCCAAGAACTCCAGTTATTACTCCAATTGCAGCACCCCCAAGAAAAGAGCCGCTCATAGTTGATGATCAGGCAAGTGAATGTGAGTCCGTGATCTCCTTAATGGATTTGCCCATAAGGGAACCCGGAACCAGTGTACCATGGGCAGGAAATCAGGCTAAGGCAAAGGAAGTCCTAATTGAAACAACTTCAGGGATCAGGAGTGCCACAGTGGTGACTCCAGAAGAACTGGATAGATGGACCAGAGAAATAGAAAAGGAAACTCCCCAGCCCAAACCTTTAGATATCTACAGACTAAGGATAGAAATGGAAGAGCTAATGTCCGGAAATGTGGGATTAGATAGATTGAATACTCTCAGTGAGGAGGAGTTGCTGTTTATCAGCAAAAGCCTTACCCGGAACACTAGAGTGCTCCACGAATAATTAATGGACACAGCTGCTGATATGGGAATTGATGTTAGTCGATCCAAAGTCTTACAGAAACCCTATAGAGCCGAATTCTCCGACAAGGATTTGGAGAACATGAATGTGTCAGGGAAGAAGATACAGATAAAAGAATTGCTGAACATACTGCAGAAATGGGGAGATCTAGATAAATGGAAAGCCAGGTGGGCAAAGAAAAAGGAAGATAGTAAGGCCAAACCAAAGACTTCCGAATACGTGTTAAAAGAAGTAGGCCAAGCAGAAAAACTGTATCCCATGAGAGAAGTACCAGGTGGGAAATATGCACATGTCCCGTGGTCCCGACAAGATAATGTGTCTTTTACCAATGACTTCCCAAAATTAAGAGAGAAACCAGTGGAGTGGTATAGGCAGGTTGAGCGATTTGTGAAAGTCCAAAAGTGTCTCCTGAAGGACCTGGATGGGTTCTTTGACATTGTAGTTCCTGTAGATTTATGGACTGAGTGCAAGATTGTAATTGATTGGCCCAGTGAAGAATATGAGAGAGACTCCCGAACCGGAGCTCCCTCTCCAGACGTAATGAGAAAGTATGATCAAGTCATACAATACCAAAAAGGAAAAGTGCCAGCAAAGGAAACTGATTGGGCCCGAATAGATAGAACTACTCAGGATCGTAATGAAACCGTGCACTCCTATTATGAAAGATTACTACAGGTATTCAAAACCTACAGTGGAATCGATAACATTGAAATGAAAGATATGACCCATTTCATTTACCGGTCCGTGTTGGGGCTGAGGAGTGAAATACCCCAGTGGATTAGGGATAATAAAATCTGTTGGCAGGGAAAGCCCATAGATGAGGTCCTTAAGTACGCCAAGTACTGTGAGGATGATATGGAGAACAAGAAGAAAGCCCTGAAAGAGAAAGTTATGTGGGCACAAGTAAAAATTGGCTGAGCAACAAGAGAAACAGTTAAGTAAAATGAATAATAATACTCAAAACACTAACTCTGGGGGAGGAGGGAAGCCCCGAGTAAAGATGAGTAAAGAAGAGGCTAAGAAAAAGTTCCCCTGTCACGGGTGCGGTGAGATAGGGCACTGGAGAGACGAGTGTCCACATTTGCAGGCTGGTAATGCCCCCATAAATGGTTTAAATCCACAGGTGCAGAAAGAGGGGCCATGAAAGAATCAGCAACAGGTAAACCAGCATCCATTGCCTCGAGCTCCTAGACCTAGTTACAAGAATCAGGCTCAGCAGAATGAGGGGGTTGAGGTATGGGAAGGAGGGGATGAGAGAAATGCAGCAACTTCACAATTCCTGTTAAATGATACATTCCTCTGTGATGAACAATACTGACGGGGCCTGAGGAGGGAGGACGGGGAGTGCATGCTTGGCGCCTCCTTACCGGTAGACCAGACAGGGCCATACATTGAAGGAAAGGTTGAAGGAAATGACGTCACCTTTCTGTTGGACACTGGTGCTACCCGTTCTACTGTGAGAACAGTGGACGTTCCAAACCTACCCCTCTCGGGAGAAGCTATCCAAGTAGTGGGCGTATCAAATCAGATAATTAGCACTCCAGTAACTGAACCAATGGAGATTTCTATAGGGAACTTCAAAGAAATGCATAGATTTGTTGTCTGTGATTCCAGCCCAGTGAATCTACTGGGATGTGATTTGTTGTGCAAAATGAACTGTACCATCTTTTGCACATCAAAAGGCGTAAACATTCAGACCCCAGATGAAGATGGCCTGTACAAACTAATGTTGCTAAGGCCCGATACAGCCATCAAGACTCTGACAATTCAGGACTTACTGGAAGAGCTACAACAAATAGTGATACCAGAGGTGTGGGATTTCACCGGGAGAGATGTAGGATTAATGGCAAATGTGGACCCAGTTAAAATAGCCATTAAGACCAATGCTATCTACCCGAAAACCAGACAATATAAAATGAGTGCAGAAGTGAAAGCTGGAGTTGAAATTGAAGTAAACAGGTTGCTAGAGGCAAACATAATACAGGAAGTAATGAGCAGTCCTTGTAACTCTCCCATAATTGGAATTAAAAAGCCTAGCGGAAAGTACAGGGTAGTGCAGGACCTGCGAAAGGTAAACCAGATTGTTGTACCTTGCTGTCCCATTGTGCCAAACCCTGCAGTGATCTTGTACCAGATTCCATGGAATGCGGAATGGTTTACTGTCATTGACTTATGTCACGCATTCTTTTCCATCCCATTGAATCCAGACAGCAAATTTCTTTTCTCGTTTGAGTTCGACAGTCATGTCTACGTCTGGAATCGTGTCCCCCAGGGATACACAGAAAGTCCTTCGATTTTCAATCAGATTTTAAAAAGATGCCTTGAATCCCTGGTCCTGCCAAAAGAGTCTGTTTTGGTCCAGTACATAGACGACCTTCTGGTGGCGTCTAAAAGTCGAAATGACTGTGTCACTGATACCATTGCCTTATTGAATCATCTAGGCAAGGGAGGTCATAAGGTATCACCTGACAAATTGCAGTTCTGTAAAAACTCAGTGAAATATCTGGGGCACCAGATAGAAAAAGGTATCCGAAGAGTCACTTCAGAGAGAATTAGAATAATTCGAGATATGGAGTTACCTAGAACCCAGAAGGAAGTCAGAATGTTCCTAGGAGTGGTAGGATACTGCAGACAGTGGATTGTGGGATTTGCTGTTCTAGCCAAACCACTGATAAAAATGACCAAGAAAGGAGTAGATGATCCTGTTAGTTGGGATGACGAAAGTATGACCGCCTGGATAAAATTGCGGAACTGTCTGTGTTCAGCCCCTGCATTGGGAATGCCCGATTACTCCAAGAACTTTGAATTGTTCTGTGATACGCAAGACAATTGTACACTCTCAGTCCTAACCCAAGAGCATGGTCTGACCAGACGTCCAGTGGCTTACTTTTCAGCTACTCTGGACCCGGTGGCTGCTGGGTTGCCCGGGTGTCTGAAAGCAGTAGCTGCCACTTGCACTAGTCTGGAACAAAGTGAAAACATTGTCATGGGACATCCTGTAACAGTATATGTTCCACATTCTGTTGTGATTCTGTTGACCCGAACAAAGACCCAGTATCTCACACCTAGTCGGCTGACTAAGTACGAGAGAATTCTTATTGGTGCAGAGAATGTGATAATTTCCCGATGTAATATTCTGAACCCTGCAACCTTGTTACCCATCACCCAAAGTGCAGAAGTGGAGGGTGAAATTGAACATAACTGCATTGACTTAACTGAGTTTAGCACCAAACCACGACCTGATATAAAAGAAACAGCCCTACCTGTAGAGGACCTTGTGATGTTTGTGGATGGCTCCTGCTTAAGACATGAGGATGGAGGGTTGAGTGCTGCCTATGCTATAGTCACACTGGAAACGACCCTAGAAGCATCCTATTTAAGTGAAATAAAATCTGCCCAAGTAGCCGAATTAATTGCATTGGCAACAGCTTGCAAGCAAGGGAAATATAAAGAGTAACCATATACACTGACAGTCAATATGGTTACGGGGTTGTTCATGACTTGGACCAGCTATGGTTGCAAAGAGAATTCATGACTTCCTCAGGTACCCCTATCAGAAAAGGAAAAGTGGTACAAACCCTACTGGAAGCAATCCAGTTGCCCAAAGAATTGGCGGTGGTCAAGTGTGCTGCTCACAAATCTGGCCATGACGATGTGACAGCCGGAAATCGATATGCTGACCAAATTGCCCAATACTGTGCCCGATACAAAATGTCCCTAAAAATTAAGTTGTGGGGAGGCGGAAACAGCTGCCAACTTATGGTGTTTGAGAATGTATCTACTTGGAGGGAACTGAAAGAGTTGCAGCAAGCAGCATAGGAGGAGGAAAAGCAAAGATGGGAGACAGATGGATGTCAGCCCAGGGACAGGGATGGTGTTATGGTTGATAAAACGGGTATGCCTGTATTACCAGACAGCATGGTTGCCCCAATGGCCAGAATGATCCATGGAGACACACATATCGGGAGGGATGCGATGTGCCGTATGTTCCATGAAGTATTTTACAACTCAAAGTTCAGAAACATTTCGGAGATGCTTTGCCAGAGGTGTTTGGTTTGTCAGCAATTTAACCCAGGGAAAAGAACCGTAGTAGACCAAAGTACGATTGGAAAGGCAGAATGTCCCTTCGTCAGACTGCAGGCAGACTTTATTCAGTTACCCATGTGCAAAGGATATAGGTATGTCTTAGTTATAGTTTGCCTATTCTCAAGGTGGGTGGAAGCCTACCCAGCAAAGAAAAATGATGCAATTACTGTAGCCAAATTATTACTAAGGGAACTAATACCTAGGTATGGATTTCCAGAGACAATTGAAACAGACAGAGGTGGGCATTTTGCCAACGAAATCCTAGCAGAGCTCTATAAAGCATTCAAGATTGAGCCAAAACTGCACTGTGCATATCATCCAGAGGCTTCTAGAATAGTTGAACAGGTGAAGGGCACTATAAAATCAAGATTGGCAAAAATGCGTAATTCTACGAAATTGAACTGGATAGAAGCATTACCTCTTGTCTTGATGGGATTGAGAAGCATTCCAAACCGAAAGACAGGCCTGAGCCCCCATGAGATACTAATGGGAAGAGTGATGCGACAGGCATGGGTACCAGGACACAAACTGCTAAGTATTTCTGATGATTTGGTACTAGAATACTGCAGGCAGCTGGGTGACCAAGTGCGTTCTATCTCTCACCAGATTGGGGAGGACGCCGTCGCCTGGCCTACAACTCAAGCCCATAAACTGAAACCTGGGGATTGGGTTGTGTTAAAGAAACACACCCGGAAGAGTTGCCTTGGACCAAAGTGGGGAAAACCGAGGCAAGTGATCCTTGTGACTACAACTGCCGTGAAGTGCGCAGGCGTGCCAAAGTGGATCCATGCCAGCCATACCAAGAGGGTAACCGGAGAAGAAGCGACTGAAGCTGAAGGTGGTGCAGCTGAGGAGACTCCAGACGAGGGTCCGGATCTAGCTGATGTCAAACTACCGAGCACCAGTCAAGACGAATGGTTCCCAGCAGACGATCTGATTCTTGATCCAATAAGAACCAGAAAGTATTCCTACCTAGATAGAGAGTGGGATAGTGAGGACGAGACAGGAATAGAAGGAGAAGATCAGGTTGTCGAGAATCACATCAGACCTGATCAGGAAAAAAGTGAAACAGGGACAGGCCAAGTCATCGACACACCTCCAAAGACTCCAGAAACTGAAAAGGGACAGACAGTAATTAGGGCTGAAGTTCATGCGGAAGAAAATCAAGGGTTCGAAGTGCATGAACAGGAACAGATAGAAATAGACGAACGTGTTCAGGAGGCAGAGCCAGAAACCGTTGAAAATCAAAGACAAATCCAAAGTATACCTGAACAAGGCCAGTTTAGAAACCAGGCAGAAGAAACTGAAGAAAGACCTGGGACTAGTCAGACAGGAAGGGAAAACAACACTGCCGAAGCAATAGTGCCACAACAGAACGAAAATAAAAGGGCTCGTGAGGAGGGCCAAACTACAGTGACAGCTAGAAGGCTCAAGAAGAAAAGTGAACCCAGATACATAAAAAGACTGAAACTAAGATTAAAAACAGTGGAAGAAAAGATAGAAGACCGAAAAAGAGCTGCTAGTGAAAGACAGAGAGCAGGAACTCAGCAAAACAGACGCAGTACCAGAATAAAAAGACAAAACAAAAACTACCGAAGTCCTGAATGGACCTACTTGGTGTTGGAAGAAATTGATGATCCTGAAATAAGTGATAAAAGCGACCAAGATCCGATTGCTGATCTGAGTCCTGAAGAAGAAGACCCAACCTGAAAGTGAAACTGCGTAAGCCTCTTGTGTTGAGAAACAAAGAGGGGTTGGAAAGCCACCTGTGAGGTAAAATGTCTGATTCAAATGTGAATGGAAGACCTTGAGGGAATTGTTGTAAAACTTGCCGTAAAGTATGCTTATGTAGTGTAGCAATAGTAATAGTGATATGGATAGGACTAACAGTCTTACTCTTTATACCTTTTATGATAAGTAAAGATACTAACATGTACCCTACTAAATCGATGACACCAGACACAGAAGTTGTACAAACTGAAGAAACACCACGAAGTGTAGAAAGACGTGAGAATTCAGCTAGCCTGAAACAAACCAGACCTGACTTAGAAGCACCAGATGAGGAAGGACTACATTTTCACAGAATCAGAAACAGAACACATTTGAATGTCTTTGCAAATCTTTTAGTGCATTATGTAGAAGCTATGGAAATAGAAGATTGCTATGTCTGTATGAAGCTACCTACCTCTGTAGCTGAAGGTGTGACCTATCACCATCTACCCCTGACCTATGGAATTTCCTGTAGTATATTAGCAAGCTTATTTTATAGAAGCACTTTACAGTACTACTATTCAAACACTGACGTAATCTTTTCTGAACTTCCTATTCGGGGAAACCTGAACATTGTACATGTTAGAAGCAAAGTGACTCGTTACATGGGAGAATACTTTCTGACTATAGGTGACATAGATTTAAATGAAGCACGCAGAGATAATTTGATTTGTTCATTACACGAGCAAGAGAAAATGTTCTTGAAAATGGCTGAAAAGAGAAGGGAGAGTTTCCAGAGGAAGGCAAATGATAAGAGACAGAAAACTCCTAAATGGGCTGAAAACATGGAAAGCACCTCAAATGGCGAAGCTAATTCTGCACTGTTGCTGGACTTTGAACGGAAAGGGAAACTCTGTCTTCATAGAGAAAAGACTAGTCATTATGACAATGTATTCATCGGTTCCTATGAATGCGAACATAATTACAAGGTAATTGGAGGTTGGGGTTTCAAAAATGGGTCAGAACCTGTGTTTCCCGGAATTTATTATATATGTGGAAACAAGGCTTATTTCAAATTGCTGGATCACTGGTATGGAAGCTGCTATTTTGGCATTGTCTTCCCGAAAATATACCATGTGAACAACGCCGCTGGAAGCAATGAAAATACTAATGGTTTAGTACGTAGTAGACGTGAAAGTGTAGGAGAAATTATAGGTGATATATTTAGTGCACTGATACCTGGAGTGGGAGTGGTTCTGAATACTCACCGTATTTGCAAATTATCTACAGTAGTGGATCGGTTATCTACTGACACAGCTGCTGGATTCCTGCTGGTCAATACTGAAATGGTTGCGATCAGATCAATGGTTTTACAGAATAGACTTGCTCTTGATACTTTATTGGCAAAAGAGGGCGGAGTCTGCAGAATGCTGAAGGCGCAACATTGTTGCACTTACATTCCTGATAAAAGCGTAGAAATTAGGAAATATGTACGAAACATAACTAATTTTGAAAAAGAACTCAAACCACTGGAGGTTGATAGTGCCTGGAAGAGACTAACTGATGGTCCCTCTTCTGTGGGTAGTTAGTTTTCTAACATAGGTCGAAGTCTTGTTGGGAAAATACTGATGCCAATAGCTGGAATAAGTTTGATTGTGTTTATTATAATAATTTGCTGTAAATGCCAAAAATGCAGAAAGAAGTACACTGTAAATAGGAGGGGAGTGAAACGGAATGTTGATGAGCTGGAATTAGAGGAATTAAGAAACCAAATATACAAAAGGGCTAAGGGTTTCCATCCTAATAAGGATGCTGAGAAGAGGCTCAACAACAAATTTGTCGAGATTGAAATGAGTGAAATGTGAGAATGAAAGTTGGCATCTGTTTCCATTAATAGTGATGATAGTAAATATTATCAAAGAGGGGATTGATGGAGCAAGGATTCGCACGTAAAGCGACTTGCTCACATTCAAGAACCTCGTTAACCTGTAATAGTATTAACCAATCCCGTTTGTCATTAATATCGCACTTTATCAGTACACGCGGGTGTCCCAGAGATGCTTGCCTATGTGCCTATTAATCCTAATGAGGCTTGCATACTATTGAATCGCTGCTTCGCAGAAATCTAGTCTGCGCATGCGTCGGTCATACCCATGTGATGTGACGCACTCGCAGTTCTGGAGGGATTTATCGCTCATGCGCAGTATTGCTAATATGGCTGCTTTGTCTTTAACATGCTCTCCGCTTGCTGCTGCCGCATTGCACATCTGTCTATTTCTGCATAACTCCTAACCGCTATAGTTATTAGAAAGTAAGGGGTGCAGTGTAGATTATCATGGTGTACAGTGTATTCACGGAGCACTCTGTCCGAAATTTCCACAAACTCCAAGGGGTGGAAATAGTCTTAAGTGCTGGCGAAGCACTTTGCTGGGAGATTCGAGAACCCAATCGGGGTTACTGGCAGATTCCGTGCAGAGAAGGGGTAGCGCAGGCGTTGCATCCGAAGCTGCAGGTGTTGGTCGTGCCCTTTGGTGAGCCCAGTCCTGACCCAAATCCTGAGGGGTATCCTGTCCTGATTGTCCGTGAGCTGTACCTAATCACCTACTGGCATCCTAAATCCTTGAGGGTCCTTGTCCTCGCCTTTCCCAAAGCTGACCCGTGGCCAGGGTTAGTCCTCATTCCTGTCTTAGGTAAATATATTGTGGGTGTTCGTCTATCTATTCTCCTTCCTCCTACTCTTTTTAATAAAGCCTCTATGCCCATGATATTCTCTCTGTCATCTCCAATGTCGTATATGCAAACTGTTTATTAGTTGTGTTCCATTTTTTTCCCGTCCTGTAGGGTATATTGAAACTGTTTTACTTAACTAGTGTGATTAAGTTTATTGATGTCTAGGATCTAAGCTTAATTTAGTAGATAGGCTACGAGTAGGATTTTTGAATCACTTGTAGGACTTTAGCAATTCACTGACTAATGTGTTTTACCCTTACTTACCTTAGTATAAGCCTGAAGCTGAATAGTATGTTCCCTGTTACCCTTACCCAGTAGTATTCTCTACTTGCATCTAATGGTGCTTGCCCTTATTCATAGCTATATCATAGTTGTAATCCTGATTATTGATATTTTGATCTGCATAAGTCTTATACTTTTGTCATTCTGAAATTTTCACTTATTATTATTATTATTATGTTTCTTATATAGTGCCAGAATCGACCCCCGAAGGGGTATCTCCGCGCTTGCCTTGGGAACCCGTCCTGGCTTTTCCCTGTGAGATAGCCCCTACAGGGCATCCCCAAGGTGAAAGCCAGGCATCCCGCCGCGGGGGGGGGGGGGCCGTTGTGGAGGTTAAGCAAGCTTAATGCCCAGAGTTGCAGAGTGTGAACCCATGATTAGGTCAGGCACCGAAGCGAGAATTATCGAGTCCATGGACATTTGAGCTCAAGACCCTGCCGCGTCGGGAATTGAACCCTGGTCCCGGGTCTGACCTCTGCTTCAGGGTCTGCCTGCTCTAACCAGTGAGCCACACTTCTCCTTACTATATAAAACCTTTAAAACCCTCCAGGTGTCTGTGGTCATTAAAGAATCATAAAAGTGTTATTGAATGAATAAAGTATTTAGGATTATCTTATCTCTTGTCCACTGCTAGCTCCTGATTCATCAGGAGAATATGTGCCTGTGGTAAGTCAGGTACTTCGGTAATAGTGTTATAGAAAACACATAGAATTACTGAAGGTGGTGTGTAAACCCGCCCGATTCACAAAAATACTGTCATAATCACGTCATGGGCCCAAGTGCGTGAAATCTGGTAAAACTAAGAGTTGGGCGACCTGCGCGCTCTATCAGTGGAAAATAACCGATTGAGTACATCGGTAGAGAGGGGGTGGGTAACCCAATATACCCTTGCAAGCTTGGGCAGATAATGTGTCAAATGTAAATTGCCTGCAAGGGATTTGTTTTGCGATCTATTGAACAGCGTTGAGGATCTCTATTGAAAAGGGTTTTAGATCCTGACTGTAAACATCAGTTGCTGTATTCAATTCAACTTTCCAATTATTTAGAACAGAATGAAAATGATACTAAATGGCTACCACACTAGCCAAAAAATAAAGAGAAGCAACACAGGGAGATTATATATCAAAGTTGTTATTATTTGTTATGAAATCATGAGGGTTCTTCATCAGTTATCAGAATAAAACACAATAAACAATTCCAATGTACAAGGAATACATTGATTTCTCCTGCAGTACACTAGAATAGGTCCAAACTGTTACATATGGTACAATGACTACTACTGGATTTGAGGTAAGTCACTGAACGCAAGATGTCGGTAGTGCAGAAATGGACGTGAAGGTCAACGTTTCGGTCTTAACAAGATAAATCACAAGACCATAATCAGGACGAATAGTTAAATATGTACCGATGGCCCCTAGAAGATAAAATAATATGTCAATCAATAATAATGTCTGTTACGTGTTGCAACACAATTCAAAGAGTAAACATTCATTTATAATAAATGAATGTTTACTCTTTGAATTGTAAACTTGTCACTTGCAAGAAAACAAGCCCGTAATAAGAACAGAGAAGGCCTCCTGGAATATAAAACAGGGGAACAAACCAACAGTGAACTTCTGACCTGCGTAACCACATTTACGCCAACCTCCTACAAACTGAGAAAGATACTGAAGAAACACTGGAGTATCCTAAACACAGGAGTCATGAGCTTTGAGCAACCACGTTTTGCGTTCAAACGCTCTAAAACATTAAAGATATACTGGTCCAGACAAGACCTAAGAAAAAACCTTCGAGTAAACAGACAACAATGTGGCATTTACCAGCAGTAAAAGGGCACTACCCATGTGGCATGTGTAGCGCATGTACCTTCACCGCAGTGCATAAAACAATCACACTGAATAACTCCTTTCTTTGGGAAATGAGAGGACACACTAATTGCAACATGGCGAACTTTGTTTATCTCCTGATATGCCCCTGTGGTCTCTACTATGTGGGGATTACGACTCGGTCCATTAAATTGCGGATCTCAGAGCACCGCAGTACTTTTTGGTGCAAGAAATGCAACACTAAGATGTGTATGCACTACCTTGAAAAGAACCATTCTCCTGACTCCATGAAATGGCTGATTCTAGAGGCTAACACAAAGATGTCCTAACAAAACCTTTTCGTTCAGGAACAAAGATGGATACATCGTCTATGCTCAGACAGCACTGGCCTCAATGAGGAAATACCGTGGGGTTCGATTAGAAGCTGAGACACACTCCCACTGGTCCTCTAAACCTCCTCAGTCAGTCCTTATGGGCCGTTTTCACAAAATGTGGCGTTGCGTGGATACTGTAAGCTCCATAGAGTCATGTATGTTACATAGGTCAATACACAATATAAAAGACAACACTCAAGAACTAATAAATACCATATTACCATCACACCATATGCTTAAGAAGGTGTGATGTACTACACAGGGCCAAAAATGAACATCCCAGCTCCATATTTAGAGCACAGCCCAATGGGGCACACAATAACGATCTGCTGACTCCAACCCTAGCCCGACTTGCAACAAATAAATATTAATAATAATTTAATTTCGTGGCTGCATATAGTGACTAGCTTACACCATCTATAACCCCATTATGAGCAGATACATCTTGCATGGAGAAACAACACATTTTTACATACTCTGTATAACGTTCAACTAGGCATGAACACCGTTCCAATCTGACCGCCCAGTGCGCAGTACTAGCTTGCAGGACCCATCCGACACTGACCCCGCCCCCATCACGTAATGTTGCATCATAGCAATGGCCGCGCCACAACTCACTACCTCCCGGACCCGGTGAAGTGGGTGAGTCGTAAGGAAACGCACAGTACAACTAAACGTGAGTAATCCTTGGGCATGCATGCATATCTGACGTGCGTATGACCCTGTGGTAAGGCTTGCCTATAGGACAGTGGTTAAGGCCTATCATCGGGACATCCTCCTGGAGAAAAAAGGCTACTTTGCAAGGAGGATAGAGGCCGCCTCTAATTCCTGTAAGGAGATCTTTACAATCGTCAGGGAATTCACGGCCCCCCGAGCTAACGCGACCCAGGCTGTCCCTTCGGAGTCCTGGGCATCCGATCTTGCAAATTTCTTTACCAACAAGATAAAACTGATCCAAGACTCCTTCCCTCTGGCGGCGACTGATGTTTTGGCCAGCCCCGAAGATGGATCAGTTTTACTGGCCCCTTTGGGTCCAGTTATGGCCGCTTTTCCATCGATTTCAGCTCCTGCCTCTTTGGCACTTATGGGCAATCTCAAATCTGGGTCGCCTCTTGACCCATGCCCGGCCAAATTCCTGGCAAAAATGGCGGAAGTTATAAATCCGCTGGCGAATCCACTCTTGAACCTCTGTCTGAGCCAGGGAGTGGTTCCGCAGGCCTGGAAGCAGGCAATGGTCATTCCTTTGCTGAAGAAGCCTGGTCTTGATCCGGAGGTCCTGGCCAACTACAGGCCTATTTCTCTCCTCCCTGCGCTTACGAACATTTTGGAGAAGCATGTGCATATGGTGCTTTCTAATTTTTTTAAAGCTCATGATGTACTGCACGCTACTCAATCTGGCTTCCGCCCCAAACTAAGCACCGAGACGGCGCTCTTGGAGGTGTCTGAAGCCATTAAGGAGGCACTTGACTCCGGGGGCAAAGCCATGCTTGTCATGTTAGATCTGTTGGTGGCCTTTGACACCGTCCCCCATGAGGGTCTTCTCGCCAGACTCTATGAGATCGGTCTGAGGGGGACGGTGCTCAGCTGGTTTAGATCTTTTCTAGCTGATCGTCGACAAACGGTCTGGGCCTCTCCTAACGCGGCCGTGATGCCGCCTCTGGGAGTTGGAGTTCCGCAGGGCTCTGTGTTGAGCCCGACTCTTTTTAACATCTTTATGACCCCTCTGGCGGCATTGGCGGAGTCGTTTGGGGCCCAGATCGTATCCTATACCGATGACACCCAGCTCCTCTTTTCGGGTACGAAAGGAGGAGATTTTGATGGAGAGAGTATCCGGGAATGCCTTGGGGCTGTTTTTAAATGGTTTCAGCTGAACAGCCTCAAGTGCAACTCAGATAAGTCTGAGGTACTCTTCTTCGGCTGTCCATCGGATCCGGACTGGCAGGCATGGTGGCCTATCAATATGTTCCCCCCGTCTTGTTCGTCCAAGCTGGCTAAGAACTTGGGGGTCAAGATGGACAAGGGTCTGACGTTGAGATCTCAGATCCTTGGCTTAACGGGAACATGTTTTGGTCTTCTCAAGATGCTCCGGAAGTTTCTGCCTCTTCTCTCAGAGGAGCATAGTAAGATGACAGTGCAGACCTTGATTGGCTCAAGACTGGATTATTCCAACGTCCTCTATTTGGGCCTGCCGGAATATCTATTGCAGCGGCTGCAAGTCGTTCAGAACGCGGCCGCGAGGGCCATTTATGGCCTAAATAGGCGAGCCAGCGCTGCTGGCCTTTTGCAGTCGCTCCATTGGCTGCCTATCCAGAAGCGGATTGCCTTCAAGGCCTTGACCTTGGCCTACAAAGCTCTTCATGCTGTGGGAGCAAAGTATCTTCAAAGGAGACTCGCCTTTTACCACCTGGCTCGATCTCTAAGATCTGAATCTCTGTTTCTTGCGGTGGTCCCGCGAGTAAAAAGGGCCCGCATTGGAGGCCGCTCCTTTGCGTTACTGGCGCCACAGTTGTGGAACACTTTGCCGTTGACGTTACGCGGTGCCACCAATCTGCTTGCCTTTAGGAAGGGCCTTAAAACCTGGCTTTTTGCCCTTTAGGCTATTTTCCCTGTATCTCTGTTTTTCTTAATCTGTTTTTATATCACTGTGTTGTGTTATTCTGCTACAGGTCTCAATAAAAGCGCCGGGACACTCTTTTTGAGTAGCCGTGCGCTATACAAAACAATATATAACATAACATAACATAACATAACATAACATAACATATCTGGTTTCTAGCTTGCACATGTATTTCTTTAGTATTTAGCTACTGTCTGCCTTTAGCAAACTCCCACCACTGCTAACATGTGGACACTGCCGTCCAAGCAACTTGCACCAACCTCAAGACGCTTCCGATGTATGCGACTATGACCGCTGTCTACCCTAAGCAGGACAGTGTTACTGATCAACTGAGGTTTTCTACCCCAGTAGTCAGTTTGTATATAATTAACTGGAGTGGCTCTTTAAACTGAGGTCTACGCACCTTGATTTAGCTTAATATGCCTTTGGCAGAGCATGGACGATGTCATTTGATCCCCTGACACGCAGACGCTGCCGTAACTAACCTTCCCAATACCCCGCCTTTGAAACCACTGAGGCAGTAGATACGCGCACATGTGGCTTTGGCATTTTGCTACCGATGTACTCAATCGGTTATTTTCCACCACCAACACACCGCTGCCCATACAACTTGAGATACGATGCCAGCTATTAAGCTCATGCAGGTACCGGCCTCGTTTGACTGCACAATGAGAGCACAACACCCCTTCAGATTGGTATCTTGAATAGCCCTGTGTATCCTTTGGCCCACACAAACGTACATGCAGCATAGCGGGGATGGTTTATACAGCGCTCACATGGTGCGTCCACTATCAACATCTTAACTGCCAATGATACGCAACACTTGACTCAGGGTTTCTAGAAGCACATGCAGGGGCCCGGACATCACTACAATTTTGGGTTGATGAGTAGAGGTAACCGCTTTGTCCCACATTTTTTTCCTACTACCTGAGTTTGTGTAAGGGCAGATTTTTAACCATGTTTTTAATCAAAAGAATGATACTTATGGGCTCTAAATCTAGACACCACCCTACTGCCATCATGTACAGTCCTCTTTACCAGTAAGTACACATTGTCCTTTGTTTTCACAGTCCTAACACATAGGAGTTAAGCTCTATGTGTTAACCACTGGGTACTGTTGAAGCCTGAATTTTTGAAACCTTAGGTGAGTCTAACCTGACTTTTCTGTTATTGCTTCTATTTCTCCACAGGGGAGTATAACCACCTTAGCTCACTGTGGGAGTTCACCACCACACTTTACTTTTATGCATTTTATGTTCCTTAGCGATATTGCGTTCACCACCTAAACCATAGAACTGAGTTTGGAGTAACTACTTATACGACACCTTTTAATTGTCTGCAATCTTTCATGCCTGAAATATTGTTCCTTCTTTTTCCCATTACAGGCAGATCCAGATTATCACAGGAACTTCCACATACTAGGGATTGACAACCTTCTTTGGCTTAAATTGAAGGCCCAATGATTTTTAGGTGTAGATAGTTTTTGCCTTTTCCCGGTCCTGAAGAGTCGTGAGTTATCCTACACAACGCGAGAAACATGTTGACCTTCAAGTCTTAGTAACGGCCACACTAATAGGAGACATTATATCCTGATGAGTGCCATGCTCACTGTTTTTAACTAAGGCAGGAGACCCCCAGAATAAAATATTCGACGCTAGGTACTCACAGCCCTATCTTAATCCACATACACATCTGCACATATCTGGCCCCACACCCGCACTTCACCATACGACTGTTGGATAAAGGATCTCTGATAAAGTGCCCCTTTAAGGTGAGCCCTTTGGGTATTGCAGCGCCGACCCAATGAGGAGCAGCCCATATGATGAAGCATGACACCTAAAAGGGTGTAGGAGGGCATTAACATCCAACCAATGGATTCCCAACTGTAGAACACACCTGGTTCAAGTGGGTCCTAGCCTTTTGTTTTGACTTCAATTTATTCTTTTCTCCTCTACTCCTTCTAGAGGAACAGTATAACACCACTTAGTTGATATCTTGACAGGGGCTCCTGTTTATGCTGGACCTCCCACTTGCTTGTTAGTGGAAAAAGCCCCATCATCCCTCGCTTTTGAAGGTTCTGTCCTAGGAGTACCGTGATAGTTTATGCGGACCTCTGTTTTAAATTTGTGATAGACTCTGTCATCTTTTGTGTTGAAAAATACTTTTTCTGGTTCACCTACTCAAAAAAGAAGTCTCACTTCCTGTGACATCTTTCTATTTGGGCTCATTAGAGTGACCGGGGAGTCCCTTATGCAACGGAAATCCATGCAGCAATGGCTACTAATAGGTATTTGATAAATAGACTAACATTCATGCTCAGGGGTGAAGGAGGTGGGAGAGGTTTAGGTTCCAGTGAAGTGACCTAATGTGGCATAAATTGTATGGGTACTACTACTTAGAGGTCACTTCAGAGGGATTGGCAGTACACAGCTATTACCAATGAAAGATGGCTCAAGTGACAAGCCACTAATCAGGGTAAGGGCTTGTTTATTCAGATTTCTAACACTGATTAAGAGAAGATGATTTGTGGCCCAGATGCCCCAGCTGGTGGAAGGCTGCTGACATTGCCTCAATGTATCCGAGGAGCAGTTGAGTGGCTATTTCCTGCCTTGTCTTTTGCAGTGACTCTTATTCCCAGACTCTAGTGGGAGAAGAGCAAACATACCCATGCATTGTTGCACCCACTGCAAGCCTAAATTATGGATTCTTTATACTTAGCTACTAGTTGCAACTTACCATTATTTAATCCACCACAGCCTGCATCGTAAAAAGAAAATGCTTTTGCAAGATGTGCAAACCTATCTATGATAATGCAAATCTACTGTAGTTCTCAGGCACAGTTGACACTCAGGCCCTCGTTTACAAGAGGCCTGTGCCACCAGAGCATCACTTTTTATGATGATCCGGAGGCGCAGGCCTCTTATTCATAAATATGAGGCGACTGTCATTACTGCAGCATCATTTTGTCCTCTCCTTCTGCATAATTCCAGTGACCATAGTAATGGTTGCATTATTTATATAGCTACTGCCTTCTAAAGCTGATATGCTATAATAGGATTTAGGTTTAGTATGGTGAATGTTATATCTGCTGACATACTGTTATTATTTCAAACAAGGAGATGTTATGTTTTGCTTTTATAGATAGTAGTTTCAGACTTAATTTTATATTGATTTTACAGATCTGTATTTAGTGATTATGGTAAAACTTTAAGGATTAATCAAAATCATTAAAGTTTTACCAAAATCACGTTTAACACTTTCAACACAGCATGTGAGTGTCGAGGGGTTGGCGATTCCTGTGACCTTCGCAGGTAAGGGGGGCTTCAGAGGTGCTGGCCATTCCTGTGATAGCTGCATGTTAAGTACGATGAAAACACCGCAGGTAAAGGTGAAGGCCGCCGCCCCAAAAGTCATGCCGCCCTGTGCAGACCGCCTCCACACCCCTTGCTATGCCACTGATGGACCACAAAATGTCTTTTGAGAGGGCTCGACCCTATTCTCTGTACATGGTAGGTGCTGGGGAGGGTAACTAAGGAAGCACCGGGGGCAGGGAATGGGTACATCCTTGACTCCTTCCAATCCAGCTACATGCTCGACTCCTCCCATTCCAGCTTCAGAAAAAACCACAGTACGGAAACCGCTCTCCTTGCCACAACAGACAACATCCGTACCTTACTGGACAATGGAGAAACAGCAGCCCTCATCCTCCTCGACCGTTCAGCGGCGTTCAACACAGTCTCTCACCACACCCTAATACGCAGACTCCACGACACAATGGGATCCAAGACAAGGGCCTCGACTGGTTCCGCTCCTTCCTCTCCGGCAGAACGCAGCGGGTCAGACTCCCCCCTTTCCTCTCAGACCCTACATCTACCACCTGCGGAGTCCCACAGGAGTCCTCCCACAGCCCTACGCTCTTCAACGTCTACATGGCTCCGCTCACCCCATCGTCAGAATCTAAGGACTCAACATTGTGTCATACGCAGATGACACCCAACTCATCCTCTCCCTATCCAACGAACCCAACACCGCCAGACACAACTTTTGTCCAAATGGACGAAAAACAGCTGCCTACAACTTAACTCAAACAAAATGGAAGTACTCATCAAGGGCCCAGACGCCTGGAACGACACCTGGTGGCCCCTCGCCCTCGGAAGCCCGCCCACCCCCACAGACCACACACGCAACCTGGGAATCATCCTGGACTCAGACCTCAAAATGGACCACCAGATCAACTCCGTCTCATTCTCCTGCTTCCACACCCTCCGCCTCCTACGTAAGACCTTCAAATGGATCCCCCACGAACACAGAAAGACCGTCACTCACTCCCTGGTCACCAGCAGGCTCGACTACGGCAACGCACTCTATGCCGGAATGAACAAAAACCTCACCTGCAAGCTACAGAACATCCAAAACACTGCAAGACTGGTCCTCAACCTGCCAAGCCACTGCCACATCTCCCAGCACCCGCGCACACTCCACTGGCTCCCCATTGAAGCTAGAGTCACTTTCAAGATGCTAACCCACGCTCACAAGACCCTCCACAAAACCGGACTAGCATAGCTGAACAGCCGACTCAAATTCCACGCACCCCAAAGGACCCTACGATCAGCCCAGCTCTCCTACCCCGTAGTCCCCCGCACCAGAAAGACCAGATCAGGAGGCAGCTCCTTCTCCTTCCGAGCCACCAGTGCCTGGAACGACCTTCCGCTCCACCTCAGACAGATAACATCTCTCCCCATCTAGACAATAAACCTCAAAACCTTGCTCCTTGATGGACTGGAATCTGCGAACCCCCCCCACCCACACCCACACCCACACCCCCAGCGCCTTGAGACCCTTACAGGTGAGTGGTCGCGCTTAACAAACATCTGATTTGATCTGATTTGATTTGGTATGAATGGGGGCCTGCAGACAAGCTTCGAATGTGCTGTGCTGTGTCTCGAAATACACCAGGGACACTGAAGTCTGGCCAGCAAATATTTTGGCCATGTATGGACTGTACTGGCTTCGTGGACAAGAGGCTGTGCTGATTTATTTTAAACTACAGGTCGTGTATAACTCTATATTGTTAAAACTATTTACACAGTTAAGAGCAGTCCTCAGTGCACCAATACGCAGTCCTAATGACATCATCAGTGATTGATTTGTGATGTCATTTTTGAAGCCATTTGAGATTAGGAGCAGCACGCGGGTGCATTATGGTTGTGTGACTAACTTATCTAATAGGATTCAGTACTTTTGGATCATAAACATAGCCTCCTATCAACAGAAGTTATGTTTATGTTTAATATTGTGCATTTTTTAGATAATAAAATGGACTACTTATTGATCTTACTAAACAACCATAATATTTGTTAACTAAATAGTTTTCTGTAAAATGTAATTCCTCTCCCCAAACTATGAGCCTTTTCACTCCCTGGAGTACTGGCAGTGGCAGTTGGGTTTCAGCCTGTGACTGTCATGTTTATCTGCAGCTGGAAGAGCACAGAAGCACATACATTTAATTTGCAGTGGCATGGCTTTTAGAATTGATTCGGCTGATAGAGAAATATATCACCTCAAATTGTACCACTATTGCCCGCAACTCTCAATAATTTGTACAGAACTTGCTAGAAAAGATAATAGCCTCATAGTAAAAATGATGAAGAAAAAATAGAAAGAGGCGGCATGACAGTTGCAGTAAACTCAGTGTGAACTGCTCAATAGACTGATTGCAGGACATTGCAACCTGCAGGCACCGTATTAGGAACAGCTGCGCTGGCTGAGTGCAAAACCTAATTCGTGATTACTCTGCAAACTTAGCAAATCGGAAACAGAGGTCGCCTCTCTCTGTTTCTGAGGTGTGCTGTCTGAAAATCATACACTAATGTGGAAAAAAAGCTCAAGTTAAATGTATTCACCTAAGATATGGCAAATGCATAATAAGCATTGGCCAAGCCAGTATGCCTGCCCTTGGCAGACTGTGATTTTTTTTGGGTATGTTTTGAAAGCATATGCAATGCATATTCAAAGTAAAGGTAATAAAACCGCCATAAAACGTAAAAATGTCTAAAGGTTGCATGCATGTGTTTGAAAAACAATGTAAATATATAAAAAGTGACCAATCACAAACATGATCTATTACAAAAGCAAATTAAAAGATGAATTGCAAGAAAAGCAAAAATGGATCAAACAGTCCTGGGACTAACATGGGTTGCTTGCTAGGTGGATGCACATGTTTGCAAGAGCAGATTGCTGTTGTTCACATGGAAGGGAGCCAATGGATGACGTGGGCTGACCCATTTCCAGATATTGTGGGCTTTGGTGGGCAGAAGCTGCATGTCGCTGACACTTGAACACACCAATGGATGAAGAAGGATGACTGAAAGCTCCTCTATGTATGTGTAAATGTAACACATTGGTTTGTTAGTTGTGCATGATATGAGGTTTGCACAAGTAATACGTCTACAATTATCTCCTTATTGGGAACCAAGCACTCTATTGTTGCACTTGACTCTCTAAGGGTAGCAAATCAGAGCAGTCCGAGGCCTATTCAGGGTAGTTGGTGCGGATTAGTGATCTTCTTTTGCTGGCAAGCAGTGACAACACTCAATAAAGGATTGTTGAGACAGTGTTTTTTCTTTGAAAAAAGAAAGAGTACATATATTACACACACTCACACACATACACACAACCACTACTATATACTATGCATTAATTTACAAATATATACATACGTGTTAGAAATTGGGTTCCTGGTTCCCTGTGGAGGAAGGGCTGGTCAAGCTGTGTCCACAATCCTAGTCAGGGTAAGTCACCAACACACCCTAAATTAACATGTGCTTCCCCACTCTTAGTGTGGCACAGAGCAGTCAGGTTTAACTTAAGGAGCAATGTGTAATGTATTTTATTTGTACAGTACATCAAACAGTAAAACAGTGAAAATACCACACAAAAAGATTCCACAACAGGTAAGAATATAGAGAATAATTTAATGAACAAAGAAAGACCAAAATGACAAAAACCCAATTAGTAGAACCAGAGTTATGAATTGTTAAAGAATAAACAGTTAAATAGTGCTTAAAAGCATAAAAGCACCAACTGGGGATATCCGGTCGCGCTAGACTAGGTCAAAAGGAGCGCAGGTTGGATATAGTCCCAGATAGGTCCAGCTGAAGTTTTACCTTCCCAAGGTTTGTGCCAAGACTCCCGTCCGCATGAAGAAGTTTGCTGGGAGCAAAGAGCTGCTAGGCATCGTAGAAGGACAGGCTGGAGGCTCTTGGTGGTACTTGCTGGGCAAAAAGACAAACTCGCAGCTGCTACCACTGGATTTCTGGGTGAGTGATGTGGTTTTGGACTGAATGGGCCAGTTCGCAAAGACTCCAAAAGCTTGACTTTAGGAGCTACAGATCCACCCAAGTGCCCAGGGAACAGAGAGACACCTCTTGGGAGTCAGGTACTTGTTGAAGACGTGTCCAGGATTTGGGGGAGCCTGATATGTCCCTGCGGCTCAGATCAGGGGGGCAGCAGACTAGCCCTTTGAGTCACTCTGGGATATTGGGTTCAAGATGGGTTCCACGTCCAGTTCTTCCTCTCCAGGCAATAGGGCAGCAGATCAGCACAGCAAGTCAGCAGTTCTTCCAGAACACTAGTCCAGCAGAGTGACAGTCCTTCAGCAGCACAGCAGTCCTTCTTCTAGGCAGAATATTCACAGGTCCAGTAGTGTACTGAAGTGGTAGGGTCTAAGATTCAGTTCTTCTACCCAGTTGTGCCTTTGACGTGGGGGAGACTTCTTCAAGGAGTGCAGAGAGGTCCTTTCTTCCTGCCCTGGATGTGGGGACAGGACACAGCCTAATCAGGTGTAACTGTCAGGCTGTGCACAGCTTGTTCCTCCCATCCTCCCAGGATGGCCCATCAAGTCACACTTATGCTCTCATGTGTGTGGCTGTCTAGAAGGAATACACAATGCCCAGCTATCACCCAACCCAGACATGCAATCAGAAACAGGCTGCAGGCACATAGGGCTAAGAGCAGGAAAATGCCTACTTTCTAAAAGGCATTTTAAAAATTGTAACAATAAATATGACTATGCCATTAAGGAGGATTTATCATTACAATTTCATAGGTTCTAAACATGACGATCTACCGCCTCTCAATTAGGAATTACATCTCATTAAATAATAAGGAATCCCCAATGTTATCCTGTGAGATGGTAGTGAAAAAAGAATTAGGGAGTTCTTCACTACCAGGACTTGTAAAACTTAAAAGTGCATGTCCT
This sequence comes from Lissotriton vulgaris, assembly GCF_964263255.1. Lineage (NCBI taxonomy): Eukaryota > Metazoa > Chordata > Amphibia > Caudata > Salamandridae > Lissotriton > Lissotriton vulgaris. The sequence goes on from NC_141697.1 coordinate 451,141,323, forward strand.
ACCTTTTAATTACTCAGCACCCAGTCCTATGGGCTACCATGGGCCTATTCGTAGGAGTGACATCTATACTAATATAATAAAGAGAGAGCCCAAACCTTTGAGGCGGGTAATCTCAGGAAGCACAGCACCAATCACAACACCCAATACAGTGTTGGAAAGGGCAGTTGCAGCATAAGCACATAGGCTATGCAGACGCCCACCATATACATTTAAAAGGTAGAAGAACCGTGCCAGCAAAGTAGTCCCTTGTGGGTGTGTCTGCGTTGTGCTGTGGGCGTGTGCTGGGGACGTGACAAACACTGGGGGCGTGTGGTACGTTCCGCCCTTCATGCCATGTCTCATATTGTGTGCTAATCTCACCCTGCTCCCTTTAAATACCCCTGCACCCCATAATCATAACCCACCCGTACTCCTTAAAATACCCCAACACCCTTAAACACTAACCCATCTTAACCCTATAAATATGCCCTGTACCCCAAAACCCAAACCTATCATTAAACCCTAAAAATACCCCTGTACCCCAAAACCCAAACCTAGCCCTGAACCCTATAAATACCCCTGTACCTCAAAACCCAAACCTACCCCTGAACCCTAAAAATACCCCTGTACCCCAAAACTCAAACCTACCCCTGAACCCTAAAAATACCACTGTACCCCAAAACCCAAACCTACCCCATAACCCTTAAATACCCCTGTACCCCAAAATCAAAACCTAGCCCTGAACCCTTAAAATACTATGTACCCCAAAACCCAAACCTACCCCTGAACCCTAAAAATAACCCTGTACCCCAAAACCCAAACCTACCCCTGAACCCTAAAAATACCCCTGTACCCCAAAACCCAAACCTAGCTCTGAACCCTTAAAATACCCCTGTACCCTAAAACCCAAACATACCCCATAACCCTAAAAATACCCCTATGCCCCAAAAACCCACACCTAACCCTGAACCCTAAAAGTACCCCTGTACCCCAAACCCATACCTATCCCTAAACCCTAAAACTACCCCTTTACCCCATAACCCAAAACTATATCTGAACACTTAAAATACCCAAACACCCCAAAACATATAGCTCAGTACCCCAAAACATATACCCCTATACCAATACTTACCTTATCCAAACATTAAATAAAAAATGCTTTTACCATTCATGCATTTACAATGAATTTCGTTGTAAATTTATGCGTGGTAAAAGCATATAAAATGTAATGTCATGTGTTATAATGGCATTGCGGAGTCATGGTACTTTCGTAATAAAAGTATGCGGAGTGATGGTATGCGGAAAGGAAGTTGCAGAATAATGGGTGTTTACCCTCCCCCGGTAAGTACATTGTTGGCACGGCGGTCCACATCTCCAGCAACATACTCATATTTTTTTCACCACCCATTTGAAAAATGCACAGGTCTCTCCCATTGATGGCCAGCACCGACATACACTTTTAGACACACCTCCCGCCACAAGTTCTAGAATTGCGAACTTTAGAGCTGGGGAGCTACGTTCGAATCTCGGCATCAGCTCAACATCCTGTGATTCCAGGCAAATCACTACCACAAATGAATGTGTTCTTCTGTAATGTAAATTGTGCTCATGCCATGTTGTCGAGTTTGCGCTATATAATATTGCAAGGAAAAATAAAGTAGGGAAACTCGAGTTCACACACTACTGAACGCGCACTCTTAAGTGCATCAGCAGTGCACTGTGAATCGGAGCATTTCACAGGCCTGTCACAGATAATAAATGCTATCAAAACAAAATCCTAAAAAACAATATACTACTGGCCGGCAGCAATTCATACCCCGACAACGTCGGGACGGGCTGCTAGTATGTAATAAAAGGGTAGATAAAGGCTTGGCTACGGGTTTTAAATGCCAGGTCAACATGGCAGTGGCACACTGCATTCAGGCTGCAATTGCCGGCCTGAGTCATGTTTTAGAGAGCTATTTAGGTGGGTGGCACAACCAGTGCTGCTAGCCTACTAGAAAGCAAATGACACACAATTGATGGACGGAATGCAGAACAAATCAAAACATCAACCTCCAGTCAGGAGATCTGGGTTAAATCCACCATTATTTTGCTCATCATGCCACCCAGTGTAGACCTGGCCATATGCAAATCAGTCTTGACCCTGTGCCTCATGGGAACAGTGCAGCCTGTCCTGCCAAGCCCACTTGAAGCAGTTTATTTACAGGCCCTGGGCATATGGTACACCCCTCTACAAGGGACTTGTTGTAAATTGAATAAGCTAATGATGTATATACTAATTTAACTATGTTTAAGGGAGTGACCACAAGCACTTTATCGCTGGTTAGAAGTGGTAAAGTAAACAGAGCCCTATAGCCAACAAAAACAAATTCAGCAAAAAAAAGTGAGGAGGAAGGAAAAACATTTGGGGATGACACTGCAAAAAGGGCAATTTTCAACAATAAATGAGGTGAAAATACCATTGGTGAAAGCACATTTGACCCCTACTGGCTCATGAAGCCCTTCTGGCTCATGAACCCTTACTGGCTCATGAACCCCAAAATCACCATCTTCCACCACACCTGTTCCAGATAGACTATCATGATATGAGGGGGTGTCATGTTAAATAAGGCAGGCTTATTGGCATTGTCAAGGTTCACTACACAGATTATGTTAAAGTTTTTATGTAACTCTATGGAATTCTGCGGAGTGAAATTCTGCGAGTTCCACCTACCCCTAGTCATTTTCCCACTGGGATTGGTGACTACCAGGGCAAAGGAAAAACAGCCTAGGTGTGAGTAACATCTGCCTGTGATTAGGGAGGCCCTTTTAAAGCTTGTGCGGTTGCTGGGCACATCCTCAAGCCATCCCCTCAGAAGGAGGTCACACATCCTCTCACCCAAGGCCCTTTTGTTCCTTTTCCTAGTAGTCATTCACACCTCCTTGCAGGGGGGCAGCATGCTTTCAGGTGATTGTTGGGTGTTGACTCTGAAAAGTCTACCAGAAGGTTTTAGGCAGAAACATAGTGACTTTCCAACTGACTTGGGTATTAAGTTGAATTTTATTTAACTATACAAATGAGTGTGTGAAATATTTTCATAGCTAGTTCCAATCTGAAGTTAGCTTTAATAAGTGCAATAAAGAACCCAGGGCTAGATTTATCAAACTTTGGTGCAGCACAGCACAGCAAGTCTCCTAGCTGCAACTCTAATATAGAGTGAAGGAATGTGCCATATCTATTCTTGCACTGGTGCACACAGTGCAGCTTAGCGTTAATGCAGGCACACATGCATCCTGGTGCAAGGTTTCCTGTGTTGTAGACAGGATTGTTTTGGGGAAGAAGGTGTACCTTCCTCCACATGAAAAAACCTTGGATATATTTTCCTCTATCTAAGTTTCCTGCTGAAAGAGGAAACAAGGAGAAATAAAGATAGTTCTCCTTGTTGTGCCTCTATCATTAAGGCATAGCATTTTGACACATTCCCAGGATTACTAGTCTTGGTAGCTCGCAACAGTTTGTAGTTTGCTGTGTACCTGGGAGCATTTGGATCTTTCCTGACCGTGACTTCTGCCGCAGGACTGCGAGGACCAGAAGCCTCACTATCGCACACAGCTCGGTCCTCTTCCCGCCCCCCTCCTGCCTATCGCTGATAACTGCTCGCGGCCCCCGCTTCGTGGGGTCCGCTCGCAGCAGTTTGAAGTTTACTTTGTACCTGGGACCATTTGGATCATTCCTGACCAGGACTTCTGCTGCGGGAGTGCGAGTACCAGCACCCTCACTATCGCACACAGCTGGGTCCTCTTCCCACCCTCCTCCTGCCTACCGCTGATAACTGCTCGCGGCCCCCACTTCGCGGGATCCGCTCGCAGCAGTTTGTAGTTTGCTGTGTACCTGGGAGCATTTGGATCTTTCCTGACTGGGACTTCTACCACGGGACTGCGAGCACCAGCAGCTTCACTATCGCACACAGCTGGGTCCTCTTCCCGCCCTCCTCCTGCCTACCGCCGATAACTGGTCGCGGCCCCCGCTTTACGGGAGCCGCTCGCAGCAGTTTGTAGTTTGCTGTGTACCTGGGAGCATTTGGATCTTTCCTTATCGGAACTTCTGCCGCGGGACTGCGAGGACCAGCAGCCTCACTATCGCACACAGCTGGATCCTCTTGCCGCCCTCCTATTGCCTACCGCTGATAACTGCTCGCGGCCCCCGCTTCGGGGGAGCCGCTCGCAGCAGTTTGTAGTTTGCTTTGTACCTGGGAGCATTTGAATCTTTCCTGACCGGGACTTCTGCCGCGGGACTGCGAGGACCAGCAGCCGCACTATCGCACGCAGCTGGGTCCTCTTCCCGCCCGTTTGAGCCCGTTCGAGGCTGGAGCGGCTGGGCTGGGCCATCCCCTTAACGGCTGAGAACTCAAAATAACAGTAAGTCCACTTATTTGCACTTGAACTGTTGGCGAACTTGAAATGGCTGGCCGCTCAGGAAGAGGTAGTAAGGCCAATTTTGGGGGATCTGTGGCGGGCACGCTCAATCAATTTATTGTTAGAGCAACATCAGTGCTAGCACGAGAAATTGACATTCTTTAGACCCGGCCTACACCAAACGATCTTCCCTGGGTAACATTGTGCTGTCTAAAACCCCGGAACGAAACGTAAATTCAACCGTCATTAATGACTCATTATCCATAAGTTTGGACAGTGATCTAACAGCTGCAGATATAGTGAACAACTTGACATGTGGGCTCCCTAACGCTCAACCACTCAGTAACATCAATACAGTGATTAGGCCGCTGGAAGGGGTATCAACTAGTGCATCGATGTTAGCTAAATCTGGGGCTAAATTATCCTTGTCAGGAATGACAACAGGAGCAATACCGAAAAAGAAGCGTGGAGGGGGTGTTAAAAGGGGAAAACAAGAAAAAAGCTCTCAAGCTAACTGTACTGCTTCAATATCTGCAGAACAAATTATCCCCGAAACAGTATCACAGAGAGTAAACACTCCCAGTATAAATACCACAGCTGGCACTCCGTTGGTCCTTGATGAGGGGTTTTGGACAAAAGTTGGAGGAATTGTAACATCCTCTATCCGACCAATCACGGATAGATTAAAGGTCATTGAAGAAAGATTAAAGAAACTTGAGCAATTGACCTTATCAAATCTTGAACTTCATAAAAAGAATTATCCAACAGTGACCCAAGATAGTTGTCTACCCAATAAAAACATAAGAAATGTGCAGACGACAATGCCCATGTCCCAGATACTCGCATTTGACTTGACGAAAGGCATATCACAGAGTTATGTTGAAGGTGGACTGCACAACAAGAATGCAATAAGCGCACAGGAAAAAATGGACTTACCGAAGAGAAATAGTGTAACAAATCCTACAGTGGAGGGTGGTATTACTAAAGGCAAAGGCAGAAATTAAACTAGTGTAAAAGACGATCAAGGGCCCCTGGTTCCCAACATAGACCTACCACTGGAATCTGTCCACTATGTTGAAGTTTTGACAGGGGTTCCTGAATTGAAAAAAGGTACCCAAGAATCGTTCATAGAATTAAACAAAACTATACATGTTTAATGCCAATAGACCCCTACCTCATTATATCCAAAGTAAGATTCTATTTGTACGAAGAGTCAATTGGGTGGGCACTAGTAGAAAAAATATATCGGGGGACTGTATCATTGTAAATATTGAGAACATGCAAGCTGTACAACATATTTGTGGTGGGTGGCCCCACTTTTCTAATACCAGAATCCAGCCACTTGATCTAACTTACTTCTATAGCCCCCAATCTGATAATATAAATTATGCCCAACAGGGAAGTTCTCTGGAACGGAGGATTGGTGTAAACTGTTTTAGAAATAGTCTTGATTATGAGGGCTATGGTTTGGCACAGGGCTTCCCCACTAGTAACAGATATAGCGCACTTGACATGGTTGATTGACTCACCCCAAGAACTGCTACTCCCAAGAACTCTAGGAACATGGGGCCCGATTCACAGAACTAACTTAAGACAAAATCCTAAACTTACTACTTTTGGTATTCACAGAAGTTAGGATTTTGTCTTAAGTTTGTCTTAAGACAGACTTAAGACAGACTTAAGACAAAATCCTAACTTAAGTCTGTCTTAAGTCTGTCTTACGACAAATTTAAGACAAAATCCTAACTTCTGTGAATAACAAAAGTAGTAAGTTTAGGATTTTGTCTTAAGTTTGTTCTGTGAATCGGGCCCATGGTGAGGACCAAAGGAGTAAAGAGACAACACTGTGAAAAGATATCTCCTAACGCAGTCATAGGTGGGCATAAAATACATACTGTAGAAGGCAAAATGGATAAAGGGACTGACCCTGATGCTATCTGAGAAAATAAACAACATATACAGAATCAATGTCATACCCCTTGTAAGTCATATCTACTTCCAAGAAGAAGAGAAAGGGAAACATTCTTGGCAAATAATCAACAGGCCACAGAAAATAGCCTGTATCCTTTGGCCTTCTTTAATGAAAGTGCAAGTAAAATCGACAGCATTAAATTAAAGAACATAGAGAAGGGCCATACTATTAAATTGTTGTCTTGGAACATCGCCGGGCTGTCAAATAAGATCAGGGACACTACACTTGATGTCTATTTTTTATGCAAGATTTTTCAATTATCTGCTTACAGGAGTGCTGGGAACGGGCGGCCATTCATATTAACGGCTATCGTACTTTCCACACTCCAGCAATACAGACGACGAGGGGTAGAAATAAAGGGGGGCTTTGTATTTATGTTTCAAATTTAATGAATGACACAACAATAAAATCTAATAATGATTCTGATTATTATCAGATTCTAGAGATGACTCTGGGAGGTAATCAAAAAACCGTTTTAATTAACTTTTATAATAATATCCCGAAAGTGGAAATAAGTAAGGTTTTTGAAGATATCTCCCAAAGTTTGATAGACATTGGTGAGAAATGTCCAGTTGACAGATGTCTTTTATGGGTGGGCGATTTTAATTGTTTCTTATGCCCATATAGTCACCTGGCTGTTTGTGGCTTGGACAAAGGCAGAGACGATTCTTGTGCACATTTTTCACACACAACGCTAGGGAACCATCTTAATGACCTGATTTTCCAACTAGATTTGGGTTTTGTAAATGAATTATGCACCCCACCGGTTCCCTTTGAACCTACATTTATCGGAAGGGGATGTAAATCAGTGATAGACTTTGCACTGATTTCAAATTGCCACTCTTGTGATGTTCTTACTTATAAAACATGTGACATGGCAATGAGTGATCACTTTACAAATAGCCTATCCCTCATTTTTGCGATGAGCAATCGAAAAGAAACTGACTTAGTAGATAATTTATACAGTTATAGATTAAGCCTAGTGAAAAAGAATGGATATGCAATACAGTGGAATAAAGTAGAGCCTGTGGACCTTGTTAAAAACAAACAACAAGAATTTGAAACATGCCTCTCAGAGAATGATGACTATATTTCAGTTATTGAGGCGTTTCGCAATATTTCTGAGGAAATTTGCAATCTCCTCACAGGAACTCTGAAGAAGAGTAAAGTTAAGGCGCAGGGATGGTTCGACTCGAATTACAGCAAGGCCCATGCACATTTGATCCTGGTGCTTAAAAGCGAACCAAGAAATGTGGCTGAAATAAGAAATGCTAGAATTGCATATTATCATGCAATAAAAAAAACGTAAGATCAAATAAAGCAGGAGGCTTGGCAGGCATTACATCAAGCCTGTCTGATTAAAGACAACATAGGATTTTGGAAGGCGGTAAAGGCCCCTTTTTTTGCAGATAGCAAAACCAATACAATGGAAGTGGCAATTAACAAAGACAATTGGGTGAACAACTTTACTGAGCTCTATCAAGAAGATGATTTAACTCGGAAAGTGAATATAGATCAAATTGGAGGTGAAGAAATCAGCGCCCAGGGATTATTCCCAATTACCATTGAATTTTCATTACTAGAAGTTCAAACTGCCATTAAGGAGAGTGCTGCAGGGAAAGCTCCAGGACCGGACGGGGTTCCGGTAGATATATATAAATGTAATACTGAGTTATGGGCCCCACTTTTAACTAATGTGTTAAATAGCTGTAACAAACATGGGTTTCTCCCTACATGGCAAGAGCTATTGTGGTCTCAATTTTCAAGAAAGGGGATCGCAACGAACCAAAATGTTATCTTCCAATTTCTTTGTTGGATTCATTAATGAAGGTTGCTGGGAGGATAATACTTAATAAACTACAACTTTGGGTGGAAGATAAAAGCATTCTTTCAAAGTTTCAATACGGTTTTAGATCAGGATTAGGTACTACAGAACAAGGCCTGAACTTAGCGTTGATAATAGCTAAGCATGTGGCGGCAAAAAAGGATAAATTATTTTTAACATTTGTCGATTTGAGCTTGGCCTTCGACTGTCCGAATCATGATAAATTATGGACCATACTACTGCAATTAAGTATAAACCTAAATCTTCTGAATTTTATCAAAGAGTTATATCGGGGGGCGGGTGCAAGTGTACGGTTTGGGAACCACGGCGAGTGTACCAATACATTTCCCATAAAAAAAGGAGTCAGACAGGGATGCATACTTGCACCATTTTTATTTAATTTATATATAAATAGCGTGGCCTCCCATCTTATTCAAGATAAACAAGATTACCCTCAAATTGGGAATACACCAGTCCCCATTTTATTATATGCAGACGATGCAGTAATCATGGCATGGACCCAAGTTGGCCTACAGAGATCGCTCACTAATTTTTCAGATTATATGAGTGCCAGGGGCCTAAAAATTATTATAAGTAAGAAATGTATAATGTGTTGTACCACAAAGAGAAATCCCCATGTGTAAGATCTTTCTCTCGAAAACAAAAATAGATATAACCAACACATTTTCATACTTGGGCATACATTTTGATAAGAAGGGGACCACTGGCATAACGAAAATTGAGGGGGCCTCCCTGCAAGGTATGTAGAGGGGCCCCCTCTGGGCTCAATTAGGAGGTCTCCGGACAGAGTGCAGTGCCGAGGGGGCCCCCTGGAGCTTCGGGCCCCCCCGCACCGCATGGGCTGCGGGGGCCTGTGTTTCGCCCCTGAAGGGGACCTGGTCTTCGGCAGCTCAGGCAAAGAAACTGGCTTTTTCACGCACCATTGGAGCGGTGAGAAACTTTGCCAACAAGTGGGGGGTCAACCCGTGCCAGTGTTAGTGGACATATACAAATCTAAATGTGTGTCCACTGTAACATATGGTGCAGGAATATGGGAGATTGCGGATACTCACAATATACAGCTTTGTGAGAACGCATTCCTCCATTAATTACTAGCTGTTCCAGGGTCTTCCTCTACTTACGTGTGCCATCAAGAACTAGGTCTGAGGTACATCTCGGACCTTATTAAAGTTAATCCCATTTTACTATGGCATAAGGTATGGACTACCGATGAGACCAGTCTTAACAGAGACATAATTATGGACTGTCTCAACCTTCATGGGGTTTCTAGAATTGATTGGATTATGTATGCAAAGAACTTTCTAAATGATATCGGATATCCGGAATTTTTTGACTCCCCGATCTGCTTAGCGACAGTACCAAGGAAGAAGTTGAAAGAAATCTGTCTTCACTTCTTAGAGAACAAACGCTAGCTGACAGAGAAAAGTAAGATCTCAGTCATGGAAAATCAATTGATTCTCCAGGGACAGGGCATTCAGCCATATTTGATTCTGATGCAAAGTAGTTATTCCTGTATGCTACTCACACTATTCAAGAGGGGGAGTTTCTTTAGACTAGTTACCTTTCCTGAAGTAAATTCCTGGTCTAAAAACCTGATATTGTGCCCCTGTGACGATATGTCCGTACAATCAATGTTACACTGCATATTGTTTTGTAAATTATATGCCTTGCAGAGGAAAATATTTTGAACACCTATGCTGAGAAAGTGGGGTTTGAGAAAATGTAGACCCTCCTTCCTGAGATTACAAATGTTAGAAGATGAATTGATTATGTACCTAGTGTCATCGTTTTTAAAAAGCATAATTAGACATTGGACCTCAATGAACTGATCTAATCCGTTAAGAAATTTTACACATTTTTTATTGTATTTTATTCTCACTGCATTTATATGTTTTATGATGATTATGTAATTTTTAATTGATTCCTTATATGTGCTTTTGTGAATTTTATAAGCAAAGTCGAATAAAGCTGTTTTTGAAATTGAATTTGAATTTGACTAGTCTTGGTAAGTCTGGGAATGCGCCAAAATCCATGGGTGAATGCGTGGGAACTCACATGCGCCACTCATGGAAACCCTTCCAAGGGCAGTGTAACACAAAGCAGTGGCTTGCACTTGCTTGCATAAGTCCAGATTTATTAAGTAACACAGGGCCACACAAGGTGGCCTTGCGTTGCTTGGTAAATCTGACTTCAGGATTGTGATGCTCTACAAAAACCAAGCGTGATGCAAGGGCAAAATAATCCACAAAGAAATCTGGCCTCAGATCTGAGGCCAAATGTATCAAACTGTGACACCGCGCAACACAACAAGAAAACTTGCTGTGCTGCAGTGTGTCAAATAAAAGGGGCACGAATGTGAAATATTTATGAAGATATGGCACATTCCTGTTCTCTCCTTCCGCTGGTGTTACAGGCAGGATTGTTTCATGCAGGGAGGAATACCTTCCTGCACAAAAACAAACCTTAGAGGTGCATTGCACTTTCTAAGTTTTCTGCAAGGTGGCCCTGCGTTGATAGGTAAATCTGGCTTAAGGATCGCATGGCCCTTGCAATCCGTGACTCAAGGGCAATGCAGTCCAATGATACATCTGGCTCCCACTCTTTTCTATGGCACAGCCTGCCTTGTTACAGTATATGGAGGCTTTATCACTGTAAGGCCATGTAAAACCATTAAGGACATATGTCTTATTTTTAAATAGTGTGCACCCTGCCTTAGGGCTGGTAAGGTCAAATTTAGGAGTGTTTTACTACTATTTAAAAGCAATTTTTAAGCCAATTAAAAGGTTAACTTTAACAAGTCAAAATGGCAATTTTAAAGCTGCCTACCCTGGCTACATGGTCAGCTCTGAAGACCAGTTTCACATTGTCACTTTAATAGTAGTAGTGGCACATTAGGTGCTGCAGCCCACTAGTGACATTTAGCCCCTTTGATGCGCCCGTCGGCTAACGGCCATCGCGAGCACTACCTCCGTAGTGCTGCGCACGTCTGTTGGCCGGCACGGCCCCGCCCACTCAATAAAACCGCCGCACCACAGAGGAATTGCCGCTGCAGATAAGCGGTTAACTTACAGGCCATGGGTACACTTTTGTCCCATATACTAAGAAGTCATAGGGAACACAAATATGCCACTCCGGAGTGAAGCCAATTTCAACATGTTTAGGCGGGTCAGAGAACGTGCACAGGCCTGGTTAGCAGTGTCCCAGTGCACAGAGTCTAACTCCAGCAGCAAAATCTAGCAGAACAACTGGGCGTAATCACGCAAAAAGCTAAAAGAAATTCTACTGTATTTGTATGTTTCTTAACTATGATTTCTTTTTAAATATCATTTTTCAGCACCGCTAGTTCTGTCTCTGTGCTAGACTAAAAAACAAGCTTGTCTCTACACTGATTGAGCGCTGCTGTTCGAAGATAGGACAAAGGGTGTCCCTGTGAGAATTCTAAAATGGCTTATTTCGCCCCCTTGTACAGTAAAAGTGGTACTTTCAGAGGCACAAATTCGAGCACACTGTGACTGAAATTCGATCCATCAGTCAGCGCTGCTAAGAATGAGAAACGAAAGAGTTCAGAGAGACAGCTCCGCACAACTTCGGATAATATCAATTGTGTCAAAACACAAAGAAACAAGCAAAGTCGCAGATGCAGTAGAAACGTACCATGTTAAAAATACCCTGCTGCACAACAAAAATATAAATGCGAATTTGTAACATAATTGGTAAAACCATCAGTCAATCAGCTGACAACAACATTTAATTGTTTAAATATGAAACGAAAAAGGCACGAAAACTAGAGTACATACTTTATTACTACCAGCAAGTAGCAAAGAAAGAGGCTTTTTAACCTGTGTTACAATAGCTATGATAATTACCACGTATTAATTAACCCATCTTGATTTTTGTAGAATAATTAGCTCGTTCTGTGTTATTATACAGTAGTCGGCCTTATCAGGCTAATGTGCAGCAATTAGTTCCATCAGAGTTATTGTGCAGTAATCAGCCCCATCAGAGCGATTGTGCAGTAATTAACTCAATAGAGTTATTAGTCAGTAATTAGGCCCATCAGGGCTATTGAGCAATACTGAACGGGTGGTTTGAAGTTGGCTAAAATGTTTCTCAGAGGCCTAATCATGAAAAAGTGCCACTGAAAATTATGCTCCAATTCAGTGACCCTCTTGTTTGCCGTGCATCACAACGTCAGTGCTGGTTTCTCAGGTAAAAGGGAAACTTGCATCTCTTTGACACCCTCTTTCAACATCATGCACATATCGAAGGGGCTGCAAGTGCAGAGTATGGTGAAGATAAACATTCTTTGAACTGTCAGTGCTTCGGTGAACATTCAGCAATTTTGTGAACTATTTAGAGATTTTAAATCAATGACGTTGGTAGTCCCAGTTAGAAGATGTGTATGGTACGAATAGATCTGATTAAGGGAGCACAAAAAAGGCAGGAAGGAAGGTACCTTCAAGTCATACAACGTTGTCTCCAACTAAGAGCCAGATTACGATGCGATTAGGAATTCTTCCCGATCAAATTGGTTTGGAAATGGTTTCTGACCGACTCGGAGAGGGAGAGTCCGTCGGACCAAGTATGATGCATCCGGATGCTTCCAGATATGGTTTGGTTGGACTCCCATTGACTTCTATGGGAGCCTATGTTCCTAGGCGTATCGTGATCTGACCCTCGGTCGAGAAGACACGATCACAATCCGATTCGGAAGGAGCAAATGCTGTTAGGCGGCCTTCTTAACTCATCGTAATCGGGACCTAGGTGGGAATTCTTTCCTAACCGCATCGTAATCGGGCCCTAAGACATTCACACTTCCAAGTCAGGAGCATGCCCCTAAGTCAGAGGATCATACACAGAATTCAGAAGATCATACCTCCAAGTCAGGGGCCCCTACCTAAAAGCAGAGTGCAGTATCTCAAAGTCATAGAAACATGCCTCAAAGTTGAGAACCATACCTCCAAGTTGGAGGATCCTATTTCCAAGTCAGAGGTCCACACTGCCAAGCGAGAGGACCATTCCTATAGTCAGAGGACTATATCAACAAGACATAGGACCATTCCTCAAAGCCAGAGGACCACACCTTCAAGTCAGTGGACCAATCCTCCCAGTCAGATGATTATACCTAATAGTGAATTAACTTGATATTGAACCTTGGATCAGTATTGAGAGAAGCGGTTGGAAAAGAAGACCACAAAGGCTGAAGGACTTCTTTTAAGTCCACCATTTAATTAAATAAAGTCAGAAAAACATAATTTAGATGGAAGGAAACGTTTTACAAATTGATATTCTGCAAACTCCTGAGATGGAGTATATTAGGTTGATTATTTTATTGTGCATGTGTGACTTATCCAAGAGGAGCCAAAGAAAATAATTAAATGGAAAAGGATCCAATGCAAATGGAAGCTGTGTTAAAGCATGATTCTGGAATGGAAGGAAAAAAAGACAGAAATACAAGAAATTGCTTATTTAAATATATAACGTTTTTCCAAATATTGAAAGCCCATTCGATTATAATAGAAAAGAGATGCACCAGTATTTTGTGAATTAAAATCCCAAAGCATGTGTTGCTTACCTTGAGTATTTGGAAATTATTAAATGTATCCTTTGATAATTGAATCACTCTAGTTTTCTTGTTAAATTGAATGATCTAAAATACCTGAAGTAAAATGGGTTAGTTTACATAAAAAACTCATGTATGCACAACTGATTAAGGCAGATCTTTGCGTCATGTCTCCAGTAAAACCTGATACCCAGTTCCTGGCATTGTTGTAACTTGCATGCCCCATGTTCAGCCCTCTATAATCCAGCTACACCCCACAACCCTAAAACTTGAAGCAGACTGAAGAACACAGCTTTCATTAAATAAATAATCAATCTTTGGATTTCATATGAACAATTCTTCTGGGCCATCATCTGCCCAGCAAAAAAGAGGGCTACCAGTTCCTAGATTCTGATCCTCGGGGGCATACAGTTGGCTTTTCGCGTTTTAAAAAGGTATCTAGTATTTCCTCTAATAGTACAAACCAATTACAATGACACCTTTCTGCGTTGCCCTGATGCATCATCCCTCTATCCCCTACACTTCAATTTCTGTTCTCGTACTTGTTTTTAGTATTTGTACACCATAATGAAACACTTTATTTACCCTTCATCATCTCAGTGTCTCACCATCTGATATTCAGATGCACAATTGACTACCCAAGCAGTCGAAAAAGACTCTGTAGGTAGTGGTGGAGAGGAGGAGGCGGGAGCAGGTAAACAACAGCTTCGAGGAGATGCAGGCCCTGCTGCTAGAGAGGCCACAAAATGACATAATTTGAGGGGCCCTTGATGCCCCTACTGGGGTGTCTTAGGGATTAATGCTAGAGTCCCCTGCATGCTGGAGGACCAGCAGGTCTATAGATCGGAGGAGAGCACTGAGAAATGCGCCTTCCATGATGAGAGATGACAGTCAACATATATGCACAAACTCAGGCACATTCCCTGTCATTCCTTCTAGGTGGAGTGTCCATGCAGAAGAGGGGACAGGGGGCGGTTTATAGATGCAGATACCAGGGAGCCCCCTCTTTCGCTCTCAAGCTTGTTTCCTCTCTCTGTGCCTTATTTCTCTGACTCTCCCATCACACCCTTTCTCCCCTCTACTTTCCTCTCTCACCCATTTCTCTAACTCCCTCCGTCCCTCTCTTCCTCCCCTGCTCTAACCTCCTCTTTCTCTCGCACTCTCTCTGCCACCTCTCGCTCCCTCTCTCCTCTCTCTCTCTCTCTCTTCTATCCCTCTCTCCCCTCCCCTATTTCCATCTTTGTCAGAGGTTGGGGAGCAGGTCCCTTGGAGAGCTCACCAGAGGGTTGTTTCTGACAGGAGTAGGTGAGGGGTTTCTCTAGAGAAGCGGACTGTTGATCCAGCTGAGAGGTGGTGCTGTGCAGCGGGATCCACCAGCCACTGTGTGGTGGGAGAGTGGTACTGTCAACGTGGCATGATCCGGAAAGTGGCAATGATCTCTCTAGATGGGCATCCTAGAGGCGACTGGGTGGGGGCCGATGAGATCTCCCTAGAGATTTATCCCACCAGGGGCTGGATATATTTAAAAAGCTGCCAGTCATTGCAATGTAATTACAGATGATCTTTTATCCCTCCACTATCCTTCTCAATCCAAATAACTGACTAACATATCCACCACTCAAATTGCTTTCGTATTTCATATACTAATTCACCATTATTCCTTTATGGGTTCTGGAGTAGCGTGCTACTCGCCGAAAAAGCACTGCAACGCCACATCAGGGGTAGTAAGCACTATATAAATGCAATTATAATACAATACTCTGGTCTTTTGGGCTATCTCATGGGTTCCA
Organism: Lissotriton vulgaris; assembly: GCF_964263255.1. Taxonomy (NCBI): domain Eukaryota; kingdom Metazoa; phylum Chordata; class Amphibia; order Caudata; family Salamandridae; genus Lissotriton; species Lissotriton vulgaris. The sequence goes on from NC_141697.1 coordinate 451,156,871, forward strand.
TTGCACAGGTGAGACAGACAGACCTACCTTTCAGAAAGTGCCACAATCGTTGAGGTGTTTGTGTGTCATTCCATTCCATCACCATTAAATGTGATATACATGTTCTTGTTCTCTACCCTTTCTTTGCAGCTGTATTTCAGGTATTCACACTTTGGGGACAGCCCATACATAACAAACTGTGGGCCATATTATTAAGATCAGTGATAATGTTGCGGTGTTACCATGGACTTCTATGGGAATTCACAAGGGCATATTATCAAGTCCATTATCGCTGTTTTAGCTGCAGTTTCCTGCCGCTAAAGCGGCGATAATTTTATCGGCGGTCTTGATAATATGGCCCAATGTTTTTCCTCAATTGCAACAGTACAGAAACCCAGACTGTTACTGGCTGTGGTCACACCAATACAAAGAACAATACATTTGTATTGCCTGAACTGTATCTGTTTTTTTTCTATTAGAGCTCCTTTCATTGTATTTATTAGTTCATGAGTAAGGTGTGCCCTTCTGAAGTATCTGTACTATATTAGTTGAAATTTGGTGATTTTGAATACATAATTATTATGTAAGGATACTTTGTCTCCATGAGTCTTGGTTGAAATATCAGAATAAAAAAAAAATGAGAAAACCAAAGTTTTGTTAATAAAACTGAGAAACAATAAAATAAAATGTTAATGTAATTAGTGTATTTGGCAGTTAGTTTCAAAGCCAGTCTTTCCCAAAGTTGTCCATGGTTCTCATGATTTCTATTTTCACAGGATCTGACTCTTTCTGCAAGGTAACCTATCTTTAATTTTTACCTTAAACCTAATGCTGACCCTAGCACTTACCCCTCACTGTTATTTACTATTTCCTCAACCACAACCCCAACACTATCCTCATCAGATTCACAGTACTGTACCCAACTCTAACCCAAACACAATTCTCCGTAACCAAATGTGTCACATTATCCCTAAATCTAACCCTAACTGTAACAATCACCATTACCAAAAACCTGTCACTTACACTTAACGTTCCTTAACTATTTTCTAACATTAATACAATCCCTATATCTAACCATTACCCAGGATTTCAGTATATCCCTGAACATAAACATAATCCTAACCCTAAAGCAAACCTGTGGAAATCTGGTTCAGACAGCCCCAGGGCAATCAAAAGTTACTGGCCCTCAATTGTGGAAACCAGGATCTATGATTATGGTATCCTCGAGCCCCTTTACAGTGGACCTTCAAGTTTAGAAATGGCAATTGACTCTCAGAATATCAAGGCAGAGCAGACCAAGGCCTACTCAGGCAGGTACACTGGACTAGAAACATAGAAACAGCAATGCAGCAAATAACATTCAGTAAGTCAATGTTCAACCAGTAGTTGTGTTTAAAAAGGAAAAGTACTTTAATATACACAAAACAATGAAAATTACAAATACATAGAAAATGGCAGGTGGAAAATCCAGTGGCAACACCCTTGAAAAGAACAACTCAAGATAGAGGTGATTCACACAAAAAAAAAATGGGCAAATAAATCAATTAACCACCTGAATGCACACAAGACCCCTGTGTGTCTAAGGCACCATTAAGTTTGCCAGTAGACTCTAAACTAGAAATCCACAATACCCCAAAGCATGACTTGTGAGGTCAGCAATAATAAAAGACAAGCCAACAGGTTTGTCAAATGATGCTCATTTGTATTCAACAAAAAAGAAAATAGGCATTACATTGATCACAAACATTGAAGCATTATAGGACACATATATTCATCTATTGTGATTTTCACGATTTAAATGCCACACCTTAAGGATTTTACATAATTTCAAAAGCTAACAATCCAGGACAGTAACATTTCAATTAAAACCACAATTCAACTTCTGAACTTGATTGCCTAACAACAACTCAGGACCTAGAACCACCATTGGTGCCTAGGAGCAAATAAAAATCTAAAAACTGGCTGTTCTAATCATTGAAATATTTATCCGGGGGTCATGGATTCCCTATCATGCATAATTAGTGACAATTTTTCAAAGTATTTGGTAAGACACACCCCTGACACTCTTTGGTCGCCGTAAAGTATGATACCACATTTCTGTGCTCTCCCTCAGGCACCACAGAAACAATATACATATTATTAAAGCCCCTTTCAGAGGATTATGTGGTGAACCTCTTAGACAGCCGCTATGCCTTTGATCTGGCCAACATGGTCACAAAGTTTAGTTTTTCTTTTACTCAAGACTTTGGACCCACCTGCCAGTAATTACATTGGTTCTGTTTCTGTGGGTACCACTGACCAAGGTACTGAATGGAGACTGCACAGAGGTCTCTGGCTTGTGTGGTCTCACTGCACTTTCCCCACTGCAATCACTTATCTGCAGTGTGCGGGAGAGTGCATAGGTGACAGGGACTGACTGTGAGGCTGCAGTCTCATGACTCTTGCCCACTTGATGACCTTCAGCTACAGTGACTGCAGCCAAAAGGCAAAGTCGGAAGGTCACAGTTCAAGGATCGGAGTTCCTTGGTAGCAGTGACTGCTTTGATCTCCACCAAAGGGTTTCCCGCACATCTGGAAGGGAAGAGAATAATAAACAGCACAATGGTACTCAAAGGTCCCCTGGGTGATTCATCTGACCATGGTCTTTCCCTGGTGCTAATGAAATAAACTTGAAACTTGGTGTGGTCCACAAATTTAGCTTGGGTTCAGCTGGCACTCCCGGTGCCCCCCAAGTCCCAGATACTCTCTGTAGAGCTCCTTGACAGCCTCTTGGCTCTGAGGCTTCCTTAATCCTCAGTAGCTCTGAGCTTTAAGAGTCTGCACTTGCCCTTCTTGTCCAGTCATTGGTAGTCCTGATCTGGGGACTTCCTGCAACAGTACCACAAGGTCCTCAAGTCTGACCATTCTCCCTGCCTGCACTTCTCAAGCACGCATGACCGCTGCCACTTGCCTGTGTGTCTAATTGATATCTGTAGTACCCACTTTTAGGCTACTCACAACCAAGACCAGTCCCCAAAGGTCCAATGAACCCTGTTTTTCAGGGTTCCTAGCAAGTTCACCCTCTATTGCACCTGAGGGGAAGGCATAGAGCTGTTTATACTTGCTCCCGAGACAAATTCCAACAGAAATCCAAGAAGTACAAGTCCAGCGACTTTTCACTTCAGATAGGGTTTCATCCATGGTGGGGATCCATGTTTTTCCTTCTGTTACTCCTCTGTTTTTCACACGTTCTTCCCTTTTCAGGGGTATGAAAATTAATGTGGATGGTTTTAGGTGGAAGGGAGTCTCTCCCCCATCCTGAATTTCCACATCATCCTTCGACCTCAAACTGGCATTTGGAGGGAGCAACCTATGGGTTGTCCAATCCTTCCCTGCACAGCAGTCTGTGAAGAATCAGAATGGCTGCCGGATGGGACATCAGAACATATGCCTCTGTCTGAGTCAAGTTTGCCCATTGAGTTCTAAGTTCTAGTTTCTTCCCTCCGACCATTCAAAAGCACCACATGTGGTGATGACAGCCCAAGGGTATGTAGGCTTTCCCATTGTGCCCTGTGAGAACATCATACCAGATCTTGCCAGAGGAAGGTGCCTAATTACATTATAAAGGTGTCATCTAACCGAATTCCCCTTCATTGAGACGTTTAATCTCTCATAATAATCAGGGCAATCTCTGAACTTCACACTTATCAGCAAAGTAATTAACTTGGCCCATATTTTTAGTTCAACACGTGAATTCCACTACAGCTGGCTCAGGGAGATATGTCCCATTTTACTAATGCTTCAACAAAAAACATGTATGTAGAGTAAAGCTAACTCTGTCCATGCTTTTGTGACCCAGCAATTCATAGGGAAAGAGACATCATTTACTGCCTTACTTCATGCTTATCAAATGCTGTGTCTCTGGCATATTTTAAAAAGCTTTAGCAATGCACATTTTGCACAAGAAAAAAGTATATATTTCTTTTTGTATTGCTAATTGAAATGAAAGGCCCTGGCAGATCTTAATTGATTTAATCTAGATCCCATATTTCACTGTGTCAACCTTGGTAAGTTAACAGTCTTCTGCCCAGAGCTTCCCAAACCAGCTCTACAGCAGTGAACCTTATTTTACAAGATGAGCACCAGAGGTTACAGTTTGAATCCATTTTAGCAGAAGTTCACAGTGAGTGGTACTCTGTTATGGCATTCACTGACAGCGGAGGTTCAAAAACAAGAAGCCCAAAACAGAAAAAGCTGGGGATTCTCCTGAGTGAGTCAGCTTTTATACACTAACCATACCCTTAAAACTAACTCCTAATCTAACACTAAGCTAAATCTTTTTTAGAACTCATGCTCATATATTAAACCTACTTCTTCTCATAACCAGTCCCAGGCTAAATTTAAATTACGCAAGAGTAATTCATGGAATTTTGGGAATTTTGCTTAATGCTTGTTATGCAAAATTCCCATAATTGCAACATTATGGTACTTTATGTGATTATGTTGTGATTTGCGACAAAATTATAGTGCAGGAACAAAGCAAACAATTAGCGCGTAGTATAGCCAAGACACGCGTCTTATGGGGAATGCAAGGTAGAGTGGGAGTGGTAAATGGGTAAGGAATGTAGATAGAGTCAGACGGACCAGCAAGGGGGAAGAGTAATTCAGAGGGAACAAATCAGTCAAGGAAATCAAAGTGAAAGACAGACAGAAAAAAGAGAAAAAGTGGGAGACGAGGAAAACAATGTCAGATGTCCGGCTGGGTCGGTGACTGCCGATGGGGTGAACTAGAGCCAAACTCCTCCATAACTGCATAGGACAGCTCCACCGGGCATCAGCCAAGGTTGCTCAGGCTCTGCGGTAAGTACGAACAGTTAAGGTATCCGCCCAGGGGGTATTGTCATAGTTCCATCGAAAGCACCGGTCTTGGTGTTACTGGGAAGCGTCATCTGCCTCGTCCTCCAGCTCACCCCCAGGTCAAGAGTGGGGAGAAGGGAGGTGCAAGAAACAGTTCCAAAGTCTGCAGAATTATGGGCCAGCCCATCGTTGTTGCCTTCAGTCCTCTTGGAAAACAATGTCAGATGTCCGGCTGGGTCGGTGACGGCCGAGGGGATGAACCAGAGCCAAACTCCTCTATAACTGCATAGGACAGCTCCACCGGGCATCAGCCAAGGTTTCTCAGGCTTTGCGGTAAGTACGAACAGTTAGGGTATCCGCCCAGGGGGTATTGTCATAGTTCCATCGAAAGCACCGGTCTTGGTGTTACTGGGAAGCGTCATCCGCCTCGTCCTCCAGCTCACCCCCAGGTCAAGAGTGGGGGGATGGGAGGTGAAAGAAACAGTTCCAAAGTCTGCAGAATTATGGGACAGCCCATCGTTGTTGCCTTCAGTCCTCTTGGCAAGAGGGAAACTGAAGAGGAGTTGTGCAAAGAAACCTCATCCTCATCAGATTTTAGACCTCTATAGGCCCCCAAAGTGACATTGCAGATATTGATCTGGGCGCCATTTTAGAGTCAGGCAAGCCCGGGCATGACCTTTCCTTAAATTAGCAGGTATCACTATCATCTGTCCCCATGAACCCTCTTAGGGCCAGGCAGCCACTGCTGGCATTGGGGCTGCTCAGTCACATGATTATTCCCATGGGGATCAAGGCAGACGCTGTGGCGCGGACCGTCGGGGGATCCCCACCCTCTCCAGGCCGATCGAGCACTTTCCCTTGGACTCAGCAGCTGATCTGCTTCGGTCCGAGGGGGCCTTATGTTATCTTGGGGTCAGGCAACCTCAAAGAATCCCATAGGGGCCCCCCTTTCTCTGCCACATCAGGTGGGTTTAACGGCGATGCCTCGATAATTTTCCCAGGTGGGGGGCTCGTTCCACCTCCCCAAGCCTCAGTGCACGCTCCCACCTGTTGGTGTTGCGGAGTGGTGCGATCTTCTTCGTCACGGCCTCAAGATGTAAAATGTAGACCAACTGAAGATAAAAGTTGTACACTGGTTGTCCAAGAATTTGAGTTTTAATATTTATTGTGCGTATAATATATTTTGTTTGTTAGAAGAGTTTCCTGGGTGCGCCCTTTGCATAAATTAATGGAGGGTGATTTTGTGGTGATTAATTACTGGAGGCCATCTTTTATATGACATTACTGACTTAGATATCCTAATAAGAATCACTCTTGAATTATGGCTTTATCACTGAGATAATTTTAGAGGACACCAAATATTGGGAAATATATTAGCAAGAGTTTCATACTCGGAGAGACAATACATTGTGACAGTTCAACTATTAAGCTACAAAACAGATTTGCCCCCTTTAGAATGTAGATAATTTAGATTGACCAGTTTTTAGACCTTTAAAGCGGTGTCCCACTCCTTACCCATCCATTCCTTATTAATGAAAAGGCATTCACGTCAGATAAAATGTTTCACTTAGTGTGGTTTTACTGCTTAGTTCCTAGCAGGGCCCTCACTATATTGATGGTTCAATATATATATATATATATATATATATATATATATATATCAATCCGTATGGCTCCCTTTCTTTCCCGGTAGGCGCTACTGGGTGTGGCCGCGTTACTCCTGCGGTTGAGCCCGACCGCTAATTTGGACCGTGACCAAGACAGCGGAGGCTGTAGAAACGCGTTGGTTGTTGCCTTGGTTTTGTTTGACACCCCATGGATTGAAATAAAGAACTTTGAAACCAACTTCCTTGTGAATTATATTGGGTAAATTGCGACTCCAGGATTTCTTTCCGAGGAAGGAATCGTTGTTTGGATATATATATATATATATATATATATCACACAAAGAACGCCCATTAGAGGAGCCTCAGCGGAAAGTTGACAGCCTTTATTTGTAGGATTGCAGCAGTACGGCACAAACAGAATGTCTCTCCAATTAATGTCAACGCCCAACGCGTTTCGAACAGTGAGTGTTCTTGTTCACGGGCACAGGAAGCAGTGATGGCAGCGTTAATGGGGAACACACCTTGATAAGTACAACTGGCTCCTCCTCATACATGGAGTGCTGCTAAGCATGCTGGAGCTGGTAGTTCCACATAGTGTTGCCCTTGTGGGTGCTTTCGCCATCTGCAAAGTAATCCAAATAAAATCCTTAGTAGGCAGAAGATAAACTCTTTGTTCGCTGCACTGTTCAATTACAAATCCTTCAAACGCCCTTTCCGCTCCAACGCGCTCCGAGGTTTCAAAGCGCTGGATCTGCCGGGTAGGTAGCGGGCTTCCTCGCGACCAGGCATAGCCGCTTTTATATCTCACCCAAAGAACGCCCATTAGAGGAGCCTCAGCGGAAAGTTGACAGCCTTTATTTGTAGGATTGCAGCAGTACGGCACAAACAGAATGTCTCTCCAATTAATGTCAACGCCCAACGCGTTTCGATAGCGAGTGTTCTTGTTCACGGGCACAGGAAGCAGTGATGGCAGCGTTTATGGGGAACACACCTTGATAAGTACAACTGGCTCCTCCTCATACATGGAGTGCTGCTAAGCATGCTGGAGCTGGTAGTTCCACATAGTGTTGCCCTTGTGGGTGCTTTCACCATCTGCAAAGTAATCCAAATAAAATCCTTAGTAAGCAGAAGATAAACTCTTTGTTCGCTGCACTGTTCAATTACAAATCCTTCAAACGCCCTTTGCGCTCCAACGCGCTCCGAGGTTTCAAAGCGCTGGATCTGCCGAGTAGGTAGCGGGCTTCTTCGCGACCGGGCATAGCCACTTTTATATATCACACAAAGAACGCCCATTAGAGGAGCCTCAGCGGAAAGTTGACAGCCTTTATTTGTAGGATTGCAGCAGTACGGCACAAACAGAATGTCTCTCCAATTAATGTCAACGCCCAACGCGTTTCGAACAGCGAGTGTTCTTGTTCACGGGCACAGGAAGCAGTGATGGCAGCGTTAATGGGGAACACACCTTGATAAGTACAACTGGCTCCTCCTCATACATGGAGTGCTGCTAAGCATGCTGGAGCTGGTAGTTCCAAATAGTGTTGCCCTTGTGGGTGCTTTTGCCATCTGCAAAGTAATCCAAATAAAATCCTTAGTAGGCAGAAGATAAACTCTTTGTGCGCTGCACTGTTCAATTACAAATCCTTCAAACGCCCTTTCCACTCCAACGTGCTCCGAGGTTTCAAAGCGCTGGATCTGCCGGGTAGGGAGCGGGCTTCCTCGCGACCAGGCATAGCCGCTTTTATATATCACACAAAGAACGCCCATTAGAGGAGCCTCAGCTGAAAGTTGACAGCCTTTATTTGTAGGATTGCAGCAGTACGGCACAAACAGAATGTCTCTCCAATTAATGTCAACGCCCAACGCGTTTCGAACAGCGAGTGTTCTTGTTCACGGGCACAGGAAGCAGTGATGGCAGCGTTAATGGGGAACACACCTTGATAAGTACAACTGGCTCCTCCTCATACATGGAGTGCTGCTAAGCATGCTGGAGCTGGTAGTTCCACATAGTGTTGCCCTTGTGGGTGCGTTCGCCATCTGCAAAGTAATCCAAATGAAATCCTTAGTAGGCAGAAGATAAACTCTTTGTTCGCTGCACTGTTCAATTACAAATCCTTCAAACGCCCTTTCTGCTTCAACGCGCTCCGAGGTTTCAAAGTGCTGGATCTGCCGGGTAGGTACCGGGCTTCCTCGCGACCAGGCATAGCCGCTTAAATATATATATATTCACTGAAAAAACCATAGGTTTCACACCAGTTGTAGTGATGTCACTGACCATGTCATGAGTGATGTAATATGTGACGTAATCGGCAGTGCATTGCAGGCGCGCAAGTTAAAGTGAGTCCAACTAACTATAACGTGGGAATTTCAATGGTTTTATGTAAGTAAAATTTCCAGCTAACTATAACTGGTGTGAAACCTATGTTTTTTTCAGTGAATTTAATAGGTTTTTTAAATGCTAATTCCTAACTATAACTGGTGTGAAACCTATGGTTTTTTCAGTGAATTTATTTGGTTTTTTAAAAGCTAATTCCTAACTTTAACTGGTGTGAAACCTCTGGTTTTTTCAATGAATTTCATAGGTTTTTTAAATGCTAATTCCTAACTATATATAGGGCCTCAAACCTATGAAATGTATTATTTTTTATAATGAATCCTATATTGTACATTTTTTTGCCCTGGTGCGCTCCCGGTGCACGCCCCTGTGTGCGCACCCGAAAGCGCACTTTTCAGCGCGCCCCGGGGCGCGCACCGGTGAGCGTCCCGTTAGCTCTATTTCCGCGAATGAAAACATCATCGTGACGTATCGCGTAGCCGCGTCCGCGTGATACGCACGGCGTAAGCGCGCCCAGAAGCACCCACGTGCATACGAACGCGCTACATAAGCGCCCCGGGGCGCGTAGCGTAAGCGCGTCGGGTCATGTGACCTGAAAATAACACTTTTCATTGGTTCAGATCAGTTTTGGTTTCCAAATGATGAAAGCCCCCACCTTTTTTCCTCATTCTCACTTTGTTCTTTGAGTGAGGAAGACCTGCTTTTTTCTTACAGATATGGCTACTGTACTATCTGCAGCTGGATCATCTGCCCCACCACCACAAGGACCACCAGAACATCTCATTGGTGGTCAAGAAGAAGAGGAGGAGGAGGAGGAAGAGGAGGAAGGGACAAGGCAGTTCCTGCCTGAAAACACTCCACCATACAAACCTAGGGAGCACTTCATATGGGAGTTTTATTAAATCCCAACTGGTTTCAAAAAAGTAAATGCTGCAAAGGTGACCTGTATCATCTGTGGTGCTGTGCTATCCAGGGGGAACCCTACCAAAAAATATTCCTTTGGGAATCATACAATGATTCGGCATATGCAGCGTTTGCACCCTATTAACTATTCAGCAGCAGAGGTGAGAGAACTCTGCAAAAACCTACCCCAATCATCTGGCACAACCTCAACAACCAAAGAACCCACTCCATCGGGTCCAGAATAAGCATGGGCGAATTTTGCGAATTCGCAATCCGCAAATTTGTGGATTTGCGAATTCGCGATCCGCAAAATTCGCGAATTTGTGCGAATTTGCGGATTTTTGTTGTTTTGCATGTTCGCTGGGTTTTTTGCATGTTCCCGGGGTTTTTTGCGTGTTCGCTGGGATTTTTGCGTCTTCCCGAGCTGCTTGCATAGCGAAGTTACCCATGCAGTCGTTTATGGGAGAGGGAGAGAGAGATAGATAGATAGATAGATAGATAGATAGATAGATAGATAGATAGATAGATAGATAGATAGATAGATAGATAGAAAGAGAGAGAAAGAGAGGGAAAGAGAGAGGGAGAGAGAGAACGAGAGAAAGAAAGAGAGGCCGGATCTCTGAAGGGCCAGATTCCTAAGTTGCCCCTACAGAACATACAGCTTTTTATTTTTAGCAAAATGCATATGAAAATTGTGCTGTAAAGGTCTCTTTTAGTTTAACCCCTCCTGACAACTCAAAATGGGTGTATTTGCCATCCTCTCCCTTCTTCCTGTTTTTTATATCTGTAAGTGCTTCCTGATGAGGTTTAATTCCTTGGACAGGTGCCTCGTTGCCTACTTGTAACTATTCTCTGACCCTGCTTCAAGGGTCAGAGCAGGGTCAGAGAATAGTTGCAAGTAGGCAAGGAGGCGCCAGGAAGCAATTAGCAGCAGGTGTCCAAGTTGAAGTTAATTTGTTTGTAACCCTTTTGTAAAAGGTTACAAAGAAATTAGGTTCAACTTTTGCACCTGCTGCTGTAACCCTTGCTTGGCTGAAAATTTGTCCCCGTGATTCGCGGATTTTACCGCGATTTCGCGTGATTCGCGGATCGCGAAGTCGCGGAAAATCCGCAAATTCGCCCACGAAACGGATTTTACGCCCACCCTTAGTCCAGAAGCAAGTCAGTTGATTTCAAGTATACAACCAAAGTTTGGGGGATACAAAATTGTTTGTGTACATTGTGGGAAATTAATTACTTATGGTGAGCAGAGCATTACACTCATCATGCTTGCTGGTGATAAACACAAATGCACAAAGAAGCCTTCATTTTTTCCTGTTTTTTTTTGCTCCAGTTGAGCCGTTTACAAAGCCCTGTTTTTTGTTTCTCCCTATAAAAAATACAAAAAAAAATATAAAACTGTTCACAAAAGCCAAAAAAAGTAAAAAATGTTTAAAAAAAATGAAAAAATATAAAACAACAAAAAGAAGAAAAAAAACAGTTATTTTTAGAACTGCCTCTAATTTTTAAAAAAACTACATTTTTTTTAAAAAATGTCATTTTTTTTTCTCCATAGTACGCTCCCCAGTCCGCTACCCGGTGCACGTACCGGGCGCTCCCCTGCGCAAATCGAAATTTTTTTGGTCCCGCGAGGCCCTTTTATAGCCCCCACATCAAACCTAGGGGGTCAGGGGGGGGTCTACCCTGCCCCCTTTTGCTCATTTTCTCCTTTGTTTTTGCCACCTCTTGTGTCTCGATCCTACACAAGATGGCGGCCGATCCGGACTGTTTAGAATGTTTACAGACACTCGAGAGCCAATCAGCTTTCCGCGCGCAAACTCGCATAGTGCGCTGGTTAGCGCCCCGGTGCGCGTACCGGGGCGCGCTTATAGATATATATCGTTTTTTTTAACCTAAATTACTCAAAATCCACTGGAGCACATATCTTGAGACATAGCAAAGGCACATCGGGCTACCAGTCCCTACAATTTTGCCAAGTTTTGTGTAAATCCATTCAGCCGTTCGAGCTAAAAGTGAGGTCGACCGCCCTATGGAAATTAACATGGGGAAAACATGTTTTGGGACCCCCCTTTTATCTCGGCCCCGGCCTGACAAATCCCCACGAAACTTTCAGGGAAGGACCGGGGCGCCACGAGGCAAATTTGAGGACATTTTCAGGCAGATTCCTCAACCGGCGCCAAAGTTATTCACAATAGAATGTTGAGATTTTGCATTTAAAATAATCCTAACTATAACTACGTACTGGCGACCGCCAGTAGGTAATATATATATATATATATATATATATATATATATATATATATATATATATATATATATATATATATATATATAATATTATAAATATATATATTATATATGCTGGTGATTCAAAAAGTATTGAACTCTTTAATTATGTAGGTGATCCAGACCTGTTGGTCTTTCATGATTGTAGCAGCATCAGTATAATCCATGATGATTGATTACATCCTTTTTCTCGAAGTTTTTAGAAAATTCTCTCATGTGAGATTTTAGAAAAATTATATATTGATCATAATCCTCTAATAACTGTTTTTCACCAGTGAGTAATTTTCATTCTCACTCTAGGGACAAACATAATTTTGTTTTCTCTCCAGATGGTCTCAGGCAGGTTTGGAAACCTAGTGATCCTGCTGGCTTTCCAGATTCCCTAGTTTGTAGATAGTTTTACTTATTTGATCTTTACCTATTTGAAAAAGCTATTAATGATCTTATAGTAGCAACCTATGTACACATATGCTTTATAGTGAACATGTTTTTAAATTAAAATCAGTTCATAAGTCAGCCCTTTCGAAAGCAGGTGGATTGACTCTATTTTTTGGATGCAAGAAAGAAGGCTGCTTTGAAATCTGTACCCAGGGATAGTATATTGTACAGCTTATAGGAAATCCTTAGCAATTACCGCAGCCTATGAATGCAAGAATACAAAAGCATTCTGGAGCATAGTAAGAGCTATTAGAACAGAAGATATTAACCTATCTACTTTATGTGTTTATAATTCATCAGCACAATGGGCAAATTGTTTTTCAAATATCTATAGGGCCACTGCTAGCATAGGTGTTAGATGTCTGGTCACAGTTTACCATCGTACCTGTTTTTAAAAAGGGGACAGGCAGCTATGGCTGAGATACCCGCCACCCCCTCTCAACACAATCCCCAAAGGAGGGAAACCGGAAACAGTTCTTGAAGTTTTTGGAAGAGGGAGGGAGTAACCCTCCCGGCCGTATTTATTAAAACAAAATTAAAACATTAAATCAACATTTTATATTATGTACAATTTCATTACCACATTGCGATGTTTGGCTAACCTTAACAGATTCTCTAATACAGAGGTTCTCCTAGCCGAACTAACATCCTACACACATTTACTTGAAATTATGAAATTGTACATCCTAACGTTTAAGGGCCAACGGCAAGGTCGTAACCGGTGTCAAGATCCCTAACCAGAAATACCCCCCCCACTTGTGAGGGGCGACAGCACTGAGGCGTACCTCAAGTGCAACTACCAATTTCCCTTTGACTTGACGGGGGCACCAATAAAACTCGACGCCACTTAAAGGTCGTTCGAGGACTCGTGTGAGGTATCTAGAAGGTAGCGTAGACCCCCCCCAAACCCAGCACAACTTACCACATCTGCCGTCGCAGACGTCACTGGCCCCGGGAAATTCCCCAGGAGGGGGCTGTAACCCCTCCTACACAGGAAGGGGCCTTGACCGCCTTTCCTTTTCTTTCGGCGACCCATCCTTAGAAGGGACCGCCTCCCTGTTGAGGGGCCAATGGCCACCTCTCCCGAGCGCTCCCATCCGTGTTGGGTGACGCCCACTCATAGGGATCTTCCAATTAGTGCTCACCGATCATGACCTTACCGCCCGACCAAAATAAATACGACAATGCTAACTAAATGACTAAACTAAAAATACAGTAGCAACTATACTTTCATTAAAAGCATGCTTACCAATGAACACTAACGCAGAATTTCTTTATTTGCAAAACGTAACACAAATCGACATTCTTTATTACATACTCAAAATCATCACGATAATACCACAACCTGTAAACGAAAATCAGAGTTATCCATGAACTTTATTCAAAACCACTTGCTGTCATCAGGGGCTGGTGGGTGGGTCAAAATTGGCTCTTCGTTCCGTCTCGAGCTCACGTGCAGCGAGGAGGTGCAGCTTCAGAGCACAGGAACAAGAGGATGCCTTCCGGTCTTGCGTCCCCTTTTATCCGTCTTCAGGGCGGGCGTAAACCCGCCCCTGCCTGCCCCGAGGGCGTGGCCAGCCGCGTCAGTGTCTAGGCCAGCCCACTCTAGGGCGGGAAAAAGCGCGCCCCGGCTACACCGCTTCGGGCATACCAGCCGAGACACGCCTCCCGCCCAAGATGGCTTCCCGGGGGGATCGTGGTACTCTGCCATACGTGCGGGGGGACCGAGTGGTCGCCCCTTTCCATATGGCTGAGATACCCGCCACCCCCTCTCAACACAATCCCCAAAGGAGGGAAACCGGAAACAGTTCTTGAAGTTTTTGGAAGAGGGAGGGAGTAACTCTCCCGGCCGTATTTATTAAAACAAAATTAAAACATTAAATCAACATTTTATATTATGTACAATTTCATTACCACATTGCGATGTTTGGCTAACCTTAACAGATTCTCTAATACAGAGGTTCTCCTAGCCGAACTAACATCCTACACACATTTACTTGAAATTATGAAATTGTACATCCTAACGTTTAAGGGCCAACGGCAAGGTCGTAACCGGTGTCAAGATCCCTAACCAGAAATACCCCCCCCACTTGTGAGGGGCGACAGCACTGAGGCGTACCTCAAGTGCAACTACCAATTTCCCTTTGACTTGACGGGGGCACCAATAAAACTCGACGCCACTTAAAGGTCGTTCGAGGACTCGTGTGAGGTATCTAGAAGGTAGAGTAGACCCCCCCCAAACCCCGCACAACTTACCACATCTGCCGTCGCAGACGTCACTGGCCCCGGGAAATTCCCCAGGAGGGGGCTGTAACCCCTCCTACACAGGAAGGGGCCTTGACCGCCTTTCCTTTTCTTTCGGCGACCCATCCTTAGAAGGGACCGCCTCCCTGTTGAGGGGCCAATGGCCACCTCTCCCGAGCGCTCCCATCCGTGTTGGGTGACGCCCACTCATAGGGATCTTCCAATTAGTGCTCACCGATCATGACCTTACCGCCACAGGCCGGATAGTTGACCGGCTATCCGGACCCCCCACAAAGCTCCTACCTAAAGGTCATGTTTTAACGTTTTTAACCATGCTAAGAAGTCTCCTATGAGTAACTCATTCCCCACCCGAGACAAATGCACACCATCCCCCAAATACATACTGTCATCATTAATACAGCCATGCGAAATAGAATGCAATGTCCTGGAACGGAACAACCTACTCACTTTGTTATTAAGCTTCCTCACAGAGTGATTCAAAGCAGGAACAGAAATAGCCCCTCGCCACACCTTTCGTGGGATCAGATGGGACCACGCAATTGTGCACCCCGGAACTCTCCTCGCCAACCAACTTACAGTGGAAAGCATTGCCTCCAGGAGAAGTCGTCTACCGGTGGTGACCAAATCGTTGCCCCCTAGATGCACTATGATTATAGACGGCGGTGACCTCGTCCGCCCTAACAAACCCTCGAAAAATGCTTGAAACTGGTCAATACAGAGCCCGCCTCTTCCGTAGAAGGACACCCTGTACCCGTATTCCCCAGCCACGTGAATCATGTCACCTGCTTTGAATACGTCCGCGGCACGCCTCACGTATGAGTGGCCCACGACCCACACCTCCTTCGTCACAGCCGGTGATGTCTGACCGCTGGCCCGGTGATGGGTCGACTGCATAGTCCGCCCCGCCTCGTAGGCTTGCGCAACTGAAAACCAAACAAAGACAAGAAGCGTGAGTACATCATTACAGCTTCACAACATGTGCAACCGCACATACCTCTTATAACACTTGGAGGACCAACGCCCCACTCGTTTCACTTGTTCAACATTAAGACCCCTGGCTGTAGCTTCCGTAGCAGCCCCTATCCGAAAGGAGTGGGTCCCAAACTCGCCCGGGGTCAAGCCCGCAGCGGCAATTGACATCGCAAGCACCCGCTGAAACTGAAATCTCGTCAGTGGGGTGGCGTCCGCGTGTCTCAACAAGGTCCCCCCCCATGATGCCACCCTTCGTGCTAGGTAGTTTTCTAAACACTTTACTGGACACATGGAGGACCCGGGAATCCTGGGTATGATTATGCAGTCACCCATCCCATCTTGATCGGTCTTGGACCTGACAAAGGAGACAGTCATTGTCTCTCCTCTGACCTGAACGTGTTCCCGGCACAAACCCCCTGTCACATCCCGTTTGTTCCTCGCCACCAGTTCGCTTACCCGCATCGCTCCATGAAATGCCAGCGTAAAAGCGGCTCGGAACAACACAGTCTCAAACTGAGATGAACATGTGGCAGGGAGTGAGGCCAACAACTGGGCCAACTTATCCAAACCTATCGGGCGCCTCTCATCTACTCTGCGACCCTCAAGGCGTTGCCACCCACGCAGCGCTTTCTGTACAACGAAAGACGCTGTCGGGTCCTGGATACCATGAGCCCTGGCAACAAAGGAAATGGCAGCACGATGCCTCTGGGCCGTAGCCACCGATTTCCCAGCCCTACGTAAGGACATCAGAAAATTCACTACCCATTCCTCGTGGCCCCAAAGCCCCTCTCCATCAGTCCCCAAAAAGGCTAAATAGGACCGAAACGCCCCTTCATATGCCTTCCTTGTCCTTGGTGCTAGGCTCTCTCCCACGAGGTGACGAAGTTCGGGGCACCGAGAGACCAGAGAGCTTCGGGAAAGGGTGCCGGCTCTGGGTCCGCTGTGGGAAGGAAACCCGAGAAAGCCTGCATATGAAAACGAGACAGTGCATCAGCTGCCTGATTCAGTACCCCCGGGACATGTTTAGCTCTGAATAGCACATTCAGTTGCATACGCAGTAAAACAATTTCTTTGAGCAGTCTTAAAATCAGTTTACATCGTGCTGCCTGGCTATTGATGCACTCGACCACGGTCATATTGTCAGACCAAAATACCACAGAGTGATCTTTGAACCCTTCGGGCCAGGTTCTTAGGGCCACCAAAATGGGGAAAAGTTCCAAGAAAGCAATATTCCTTGTCAGTCCATTGTCATGCCACCATGCCGGCCATCTTTGTGCCGACCATTTTGTGCCGAAGATGGCACCAAAACCTATGCTACCTGCCGAATCTGTCCATAGCCCCAGCTCTTCAGAGGACACGGCCGGTTTGTTCCAGACGACTCGACCATTAAAATCCGCCAGGAATGCTAACCAAATGCGCATGTCCTGGCGGACCTCAGCCGATAGTCTCGTGCGATGATGACCCTCCTTTAGGCCGACCATAGCTTGGGCAATTGAACGGGAAAAGGGGCGGGCCATCGGTATAACCCTCAGGGCAAAGTTCAACTGTCCCACCAACTGCTGTAACTGATGCAGCGTAACTTTAGATCCATTTATACACATTTGCAGGGCTGCCCTGAACTTCCCCACTTTGTCAGCTGGTAAACGAAAACAACCCTCACTGGAGTCTAACTCGATCCCCAGAAACTCGAGGCAAGTCGCAGGACCCACCGTCTTACCTGGTGCCAATGGCACACCAAACTGCTTCATTAATACACAAAATTCGGCCAAGGCCTGGCCACATTCGAGATCCCCGGCTGCCCCAAGGAACAGAAAGTCATTAAGGTAATGCATTACATGTTGGAAACCCGTCCTCTTTGTGAAGACCCATTGTAGAAAACTACTGAATTTCTCGAAATAGGCACAAGATATAGAGCACCCCATCGGCATACACCTATCCATGTAATAATGACCCTGAAACGTGAAACCTAGGAGACGCTGATCGTCTGGGTGTACCGGGAGCAACCGGAACGCTGACTCGATATCCGACTTCGCCATCAGCGCCCCGGGCCCCAGGCGATTCAAAATGGCTACGGCCTCATCGAAAGATGCGTACCGCACCGAACACACTTCTGGGTCTATTGCATCGTTTACAGAAAGACCACGTGGAGCTGATAAATTATGAATCAGTCGGAACTCACCCGGGTCCTTCTTGGGGACCACCCCTAAAGGAGAACAAACAAAACTCTGCACCGGGGGTACACTAAACGGGCCGGCAACCCGACCTCGAGTAACCTCTTTCCGGATCTTCTCCTGTACCACGGTCGTATGCTGTAGGACCGAAAATTGATTTTTACACTTCTCCACACCCTGAAAGTCCCCTACTGGGATGCGGAAACCATACGAGAACCCGTTCCGCAGCACCCCAGCAGAAGTACGATCCGGGTATTCACTGAGCCAGGGAATCATCGCCAAGGTATCAATCGGGGTAGGTAAAGGCGCCCCTCGGACTATGTTAGACCTGTTTGGCGCCTCCTCTACCCCCGTTATCACCCGTTTTGGCTCTGCACGTGGACTCAGGATGGGACGACCCGCACCCACTACATTCATGTCTAAATTTACACGATCCCTGGGGCCTAGTACATTTACCTCTGTTGAAATTCCAGCAGAACCCCCTTTTCCCTGTATTGCTGGCAGGTCTCGAGTGATCGTCGGTACCCGTACCTGATCGAAAGGGCGTCCCCGCATATTGGCGGGAGGATTCGCCAACATTATCCCCTACCAATGGCATTTTCAACATACCTGTCTCCTTCATTTTATCCCATGACAAAGAATCGTAACAATCCCAGGTTAAGTTTTTATTATGCTCTTTAGCCTTTCTAAAAAGATTATCGTAGCAGAACCAATGGTTACCCTGGTGTGATGTCGAGTACCCCATGATTCGCGACTGATAGGTCGGCAACTCGGAAAGTAACTCGGGCCTACGTTCCCCTAAGATCGACATAAAAATCCCCCATGCTTTGCCCCAATTGCCAATATTCTCATTCACTTTAAAGGCGGCCATTTTTGCGCGCCAAACACTCGGATGCATGAGGTCTTTCTGGCCCTTAACATGCTCCACCTCATAATGATCAACAAGCAACGAGAAGATGTTCACATATTCCCCCGCCCAAATCTTCTCTTTAATTGCCAAAGGCACATGTTGACCCAACCTTTCTCTACGAGAGGGTGCTGACTCATCCCTCGCAATCGGCAATGGCCGCTTACCTGCACCGGATGCTGCCTCTGCGGTCGTAATCGTCCCCTGTGTCTTGTCAACTACTGCAGCCGGCGCGGACACCTTGGCTGCCTCCCGTTTCTCACGCAGTTGCTTCATCAGCGCCTGCGCGTCGACAGCCGTGGCGCCCTCACTACCTTCGCCCAACCACGCTGCAAGTTGTGCTGCCAGCTCGGGCGGCATATCCTCATTGGACACCGGGGTGACCACCACGGGAATCGGATTCCCCTCCACGGGTACTGGGGTTGGCGCTTCAAGCGGGGTACGGGGAACCGGGACGTCTCCCCCAGCTGGTCCCCCCCTTGGCCTCTTGGCTCTCCCTCCTGGGGCTGCTCCAGCCGAAGGACGTTCCGGCCCCCCTTCCCCCTCTCTCTCCGCCACCCGCTTCTTGAGCTCGGTCATCTCCTTCATGAGGACCCGAAGCATCTGTTCAGTCGTCATTCTCTTTCCGCCTTTCTTGGGCATTTCTCCGACAGAGTATCTGTAAGACAAAAAGAAGGATTACAACGCTCAAAATTGGCTCTTCGTTCCGTCTCGAGCTCACGTGCAGCGAGGAGGTGCAGCTTCAGAGCACAGGAACAAGAGGATGCCTTCCGGTCTTGCGTCCCCTTTTATCCGTCTTCAGGGCGGGCGTAAACCCGCCCCTGCCTGCCCCGAGGGCGTGGCCAGCCGCGTCAGTGTCTAGGCCAGCCCACTCTAGGGCGGGAAAAAGCGCGCCCCGGCTACACCGCTTCGGGCATACCAGCCGAGACACGCCTCCCGCCCAAGATGGCTTCCCGGGGGGATCGTGGTACTCTGCCATACGTGCGGGGGGACCGAGTGGTCGCCCCTTTCCAAACTTTGCAGTTATAGGCTGATCTTCCTTTTTGCATCAACAAGAAACTTCTGGGTAGGATCCTATTTGATAGAATTAAGAAGTGGATTGAAAAAAGGATATTATTGAGATGTGCCACTATGGGTTCTCTAAGATTCTAGGACCCAGTCAAAAGAGGGAAACTTTGGGTAATTATCCAGGATCAGGGATTGAATGTCATTTTGGTGTAGTACCTCTCTGATTTACCTCCTGATCTTGAGGCTAGAGTATGTTTTGGACCAAATGGGGAGCATTTGACCCCTATTTAACTAGTTGAAGGGTATAGCAGGAATGCATATTGGTGCCCATTTTGTTTTTTGATATAATCATTATCTGACTAACCGATTAAACGAATGTGAACTGTATAAGCCAAAAATGAAATCCTCACCAGCGCTGCTTTAAACAGATGACACAGTTCTATTAGCTCATCCCCCCAATAGATTTGGAGAAGTTGGTAAGAGTTTTACCAACTTTATATCTGAATTAGATCTGAAAACAATGTCACTACATCCAAATTGATAGAATGTGGTCCACGTTCTTCTGGTTTGCAAACGTTCTCCATAGATGGAAGCAAGTTGTAGTAAGTCTCACATTTTCTATATCTGAGGATCAACTTTTGAACCATCTAACCATTAGAGTCCCAACTTGTCTGCTAGAAGTCAGTAGCTAAAACAACCTGTGAGTTCGCTATTAAATCTCACAAAGCGTATTGGAAGAGACGGGTGCCTCAATTTAAAAAAAAAGAATAATATGCAGTGTGTTTCTGTACTAGTGTATGGGGAGTTGGGGCGTTAGCCAACTCACAGTGTATGCAGACAGAAGATAATCATTTTCTCCACCAACTTTTATCCCTTTCCACTTCTTGTTCTAGTTTTATTTGTCATATAGATGGCCTCATTAAGGTGGCTACATTATTGCTTTGGCTTTCAGTATGGACTATCCCTCATGCATGTTTTATTTGTATCAGTATTAATGATTGTTTAAGACATGTCCAAGGGTTTAGTATACCATGGACCTCATATGTTAAAACCAACTTGTTAAGGATGTCACACCTTTTTGATGAGCCTGTTAATATTGTAAAGAAGGATAAAATACAAGTGAAGACATTGTTTTTAGATTATGAGGAGAAAGTTGAATTTGTGAAACTATCTGTTAAGCTTTATAATCTGTTTTAAGACTTCTCTAGTTATTGAAACCTAGTTATTGACGGTGGAAGGGACCTAGGAGCATGTCTGGCTTTCAATCTGGGGTGAAATGCTCTCAGTTGTTTTTCTCAATATAATGGCAACAATATAGGCATTTCCCCTGTGATAACTCCTCGGAACAGACATTATTATTACTTTTGTGAATGTTATCTTTCCTATTCAAAACAATATATCTTACTCCTGTTGAAATGATATAGCTTTAAATAAAGCAGACAATGTTTTTCACAGATGTTGAATGGGGACAATGTATGTTTGGTAATTGGTTCCTTTTTTCAATCGGGTTTAATAACCTTTTTACTTATTTTATAAAGTTATTTCTACTACTACTACTGCCACATTTTTAATATTTTGTACATTTTTCATTTTTCCAGACTGCTTTTTTCTCACTTTTAGTTTTCTAGCTCTTGGTTTTATATTCGACATTTTGGTTTTCTCACTTTTATTTTGAAATTAACACGTAATACTCTAGAGCTTGAAATGGCCACACTATACTCTGTGAATGCCCTTGTATAGACATCCGTCGTCGATTCAATTTTTATTCTACTTTATTTAAGTATTTTAGTCGAAGGCATTCGGAATTGACAATCCAAGCTATATTTGGACAAAGATAACTATCAAATTGCACTATACATTTGAGTTGACAATTTAAGGCACCATCCCTCCTACATGATGTATAGCAATCCGGCTTTGCTTAGTGAAGCACTAGCATATGCAAGTAGGATGGTTTCCATAGCAAGTTCCTTTTATGTTGGCAGATAGATAGAACCTCAAAGTGAACCAAGCATGCACATACCTAATTTTTCAATGGTGAGAATCTCTAAGGAAACGGAATATGTTTGCAGTAAGGAGGCGGTGAGCATATATCAAAGGGTTTCCTTTGAGTAAGTTTGAAAGAGTCCATATTTCCTCGAATCTTAATGTTAGTTCTCTGAGTGTCATTGTCAATTTTTCCTTGATATATAAATCAAATACTTGGGCCCCCCATAGATTGATGTGAGGGAGGTCAGGAGCCTTCCATTTTTGTCCTCTTGTCAATCTGGCACAAGTAATAGCTGTGAAATAAATTATCCTGGGGTGCTGACAATGGGAGTCATCCTATTTATCGACATCGCTGATCAGTGCGAATAGCGGATAGGTTTACTGTATATCAGTAATATCTTTGATGCAAAATAGTAGCTCCTTCTAAAAGCCTTAATTGTTTTTGCACATCTATCACATAAGGAAATAGGTACTAGTATCATGAAACCCCTTTCAACAAGCGTCTAGACCACCAAGGATTTATTTGAATCTTACTGGTGTGAAGTATCACCAAAATATTACCTTATGGGTGCTGAGTAGACAAACAGATGGAATAATCGTAAGGGTGTGTGACATCTATGTAATTACCTTTCATATAATTACACAAAACTACAGCACAATTTTGCTAAATTCTATCATTTTGTGCTCTGTTTTAGCACAAAATGTTTCATTGCATCAATTTCATGGCATGAAGTTTTATTTTAAATAAAAACACTGCAAACAAAAGTCGCTCGCATTCTGTTTTTCCAAGCATTTGTGGTAGCGTTTTACTGTTAATCTCGCGTTAGGCATACATTTCTACAGAGTGGAGTAATGGCAGAATTTTGAGTACAAGTGTAACATGAAATTCCCCAAATCAAGCACATTATGCAAGCGTAATTTTAATTTTGCTCAGTCTTATGTAATAGCCTTTGCCAGATGAATATCCAGGAGTATTTGGGAATATCCGTCTGGAGATTAGTAGCCCATCATTTAGCATATGTGAAACTGAAATGGATTAGTAACTTTAAGGGGCATATTTACAATAACTGGCGCATCCCTGAAAATCAGCAGGGATGCGCTAGTTATTGTGCGCCACAGCTCCGCCATCATGGATGCGCCGCATTTACAATGCGGCGCGCCATGGGGCAAAAATGGCACAGATGCGTGACGCATCCATGCCGTAAAAGTGCGCACTGCTGGAGTTGCGTCGCAAGGAGTGCCGCAGCTCTAGCAATGCTCTGGGGGCCCTATTTAGTTAATGCTGCGTCAATCCTTATGCCTGCTTCAGGCAGGCGCAGGGTTTTGACGCAGCATGGGCCTAAAAGAGACTGAGTGAAATCTTGTAGATTTCACTCAGCCACTTTTTGGAGGCGTCCCTGCGCCGGGACGCCCCCCCCCCCTGCGCAGGAACGCCTACATGTGGTGCAGGGAATTACAACGTGACGCATCTCCCAGATGCGTCACGTTGTAAGTACCCTGCACCATGGCGCAGGATTTGCGCCACCACTGCGTCACAAAAGTGACGCAGCGGCGGCGTAAATGAGGCGCAAGGGGCTTATAAATCTGCCCCTAAGTTTCTATTTAGGCCAGTAACTGCTTGTGAAGTATCGCCTCCAGAAAAAAGTTCATTCTCTTAGTGTCTTCGGTTGCTCCCCTTTTAACTTTATCCGTCCCTGCCCAGTGAAACAAACATTCCTTGGTTCTAGCTGGAAATCAATTGGTTATATTTGGAAATCAATTGACCTCTATTCCCTGTTTTTTTTAATTGCCATTGTCAAACAGGTTGTATAGTGAAATGAGATCCATCAGCACTCCTCGAATACCATTATTTTGTCATGCCTGGCAGAAACCCAGATTTTCCACTACTAGAGTCAAAGTGGATGGGTAATTTGTGACTTGACAAGTTCTAACTGTCTTTTTCCACTATTTTAGCATGATCCTAGTGGAAGGTAAGAGAGATATTTGATGTTTAGGAGTTTTAGGAGGCATTCATAACTTATTTTTAATTTGCCACATGTATGTAAGTCTTTAAATTATGTGTCTAGCCAGGACGGGATATTAATATTATAGATTTAATTTATAGTGCGAAGGAGAACAATACCCAGGTATTCAATGCTGTTTGGGGAAAACTTGATAACATATCTCAGTGGTGTCGTCTTTCTGTCTTACTGTTTACTGCTGCTCCCATATTTTGAAAATTTGTCTAGAAGCCTCATATCACGTTGAAGCTTTGTATTTCATCTAGCAATGCAGAGTATGATGTAGTGGAATAAGTTGGGAAACACAAAGTATTATCACTGAAAAGTGTTAATTCACCTGGCCCGAATTCATAACCAACCTTGTGATGTGTCACTTTCTAGTGACCTTATGTGTCAGTGGCTCAATCGAAAATAGTGAAAACCAATAATGCTATTGGGCAGCCCTGTCTTGTTACTCCCTTGTTAAAGTTAGCTTTAATGAAGGAACGCATTGTGGGGAAAGTCTTACTTGTTACGTTTTTTGCCGGGATTAGTCCAACTCACTGTAACAAATTCGTTTCCTGCCTCAAGAGAGCCAACGAGCATCTGAGTTCTATCACAAGTGGCTTTATCTAGAATGTTAAAACCAGACCTAGTGTTATCTTGTGTTAACTTTGGTCTCTTGGTCCTTTATCAAACTTGCTTGGAGTGGAAAGATTAGACTAGAATCAACCAGATATTTCTAATTGTGTTTGTGAGAATCTTTGTAAAGTTTTTGAGTTTTAAAATAGAAATTAAGCTATAAAAAACACAAACTAAAGAAATTGTTTAGCCCTTAGTAAAAGTGTCAGACTGTATTCCAAGATTGGTGTGACAGCTGCCATAGCATAAAAGAAATTGAAGACTTTCATCAATAGATAAACCAATAGTTAATCAAATGCCTTACAGAACAATATTGTGAACCCAATGGAGCCTACTGCTTTGCTGTTAAGTAACATTTCAATAAACTGGCAGACTTCCTCCTCAGAGACTGGCTCATCTAGTCCATCTATTACATCATGAGAGATCATGGGAAAATAGACACCTGTTAAATATCCATCCTGTTTTGAGATGCATGGTACAAATTGGAGTAAATCTGCAGGAAAGCCCTTATGACATCCCTGTCTGAAGTTGAGGTTATCTCTCAATCATTGCGCCCTGAACATATATAACCCACAGCATTGGCTTTTGTTGTTCTGCATCTAAAATGTCTAGCAGCCTCTTGTAATGGAATGTTGGTTTCATATTCAATAGTTGTTGGGCATGCTGCAGGCGCGGTGTTCTGACAAACGGTCCCATTAACCGTTGCTGCACACAGCCGTTAAGACTGCGATCTGGGGGGCGTGGCTTGGACGCATAATCCTGGAGCTTTGGAGCAGTTCCTCACACTTAACGCATTTGGGGCAGTTTACCCAAGTCTACCGCCATCATGATCCAAGTCCCGCGAACCGGAACATGAGGAGAGCCTAGCGCCCTCATTGTTTCCCGGTTTCGCGACTTGCTCGGCGACTACGAGGGAGTCCCATTTTTTGCGGCTGCAGCCGCCATTTTGTGCACCGGCCGCGTTTATCGAAGGCAGCCGGCTTATCTCCTTCTGCGGCTGTCTTTGCCTCATCTTTGCTTCACGGAGGACACCCTCTACACACTCCATTAATGGTGAGCACGATTCAGCTGGAAGCTTCTATCCAACGCGCTTTATATCTCGCGCAATTCTCTTTATGGCTTCTGGCGCCATTTTGTGACTGTGGTAATTCACCTCAAAGCCCTCCTGTTTGCCTCACTATTTTGCCTTCTCCGTCTTGGCCTTGGATTAAAATGTCTCCAGCTCTTGCAGATCTTCTCTACACCTGACTTCGCCCCTTCGTTTGTCATGTGCTGAGACACTACGTCAAGAGGTTCTTCTTCACGACTGGCTTCAGGAAATTGAGCAAAGCTCCCTCCACTTTTCCACATGACTTTTCTCATCTTTATTTCCAGTTTGGAGGATTGTCACTTCTCTGTTTGAAGAACTCTTTCGATGCGGAATGTGGCTATATTTTCTTCAATGGCTTTCTCCTCGTCGTGTCAACTCATTGACAATTTCTTGAACTTTACCTCATGGTCCGTTTGAATGGTTCTATCATCCTGACGTGCTCTTCTCCCTGGCACAGTGCCTAATACTGAACTGTGGTTTACTCCTTCTTCTAGCCATGACCTGGTGCTGATTTTTCCTATCAATACTCTTCAGGTACTTTTTTCTGTCAGGATCACCTCATATTTAATATTGACATTTTGCCTCCACTTTCACTATTGGCCGCCCTACATGGGGAAGCTTCGCACTCTGAAACTCACCAATTTACCAAAGCCACCCATTGGTTCTGACTCCGACTCACCTACCCAGGAAATGGAGGAGGGTAAATCTTCGAAGTCGGACTCTATACATGGGGCCATCCCTAAGACTCAAAATGGAGGGAAGACCCAATCCTCTTTAACTTCTTCCAAGGTTCTAAAAAAGGACCCACCATCTCCTGGGAGTAACGTTTCGTCCTCCGTAGACCTTATCTTGGAAGAATTGCGGGCCTTCAAACCTTTTATGGAAGCAACCACAAAAAACATGCAGGCCATGCAGGAGAAATGGTCATCATTGGACTCCCGTGTTACGATCTTGGAACAATCTTCGGACTATTTTCATTCTGTTTCCTCTTGCATACCTGCAATAGAAGCTGAGATTCTTCTCCTACGGCGTCAAACAGAGGATTTGGAAAATAGAAATCGAAGGAACAACCTACGCTTATATGGTCTTCTGGAACTTTCAGAAGGGTCCAATCCTACCATCTCATTCCAATCGTTTCTCGCAAAAATTCTTGACAATCCGGCCTTATCTTCCATTAACATCCAGCGAGCTCATCGTCTCAGTCCTAAGGTTGCCTCCAGGCCCAGAGGCGTGATCATGCTATTTTTGCAGTATACTGACCTATTACAGGTCCTTTCAGCCGCCAAGCTCAAAAAACAGATTATCCGGGAAGGTCATCGCCTTTATCTCTCCCAGGATGTCTCCAAGGCTACCGCAGATCGGAGGAAAACATTTCTGGACTTGCGGCCGCAGTTAAGAGCCCTTGGTGCCAGGTATGGCCTCTTCCATCCATGTCTTTTCAAGGTCACCTATAAGGACAGAACAACCACCTACGAAGATCCTGAGGCCTTGCAAGCTTTTCTACGTCAGCAGAGTCCTGATGTCATGGATACCTCCAAACCTGGATGAGTGACTTTGTTCTTCATTGCCTTATTGATCCCGTTGCATTGCATTTCTGTTTTCTTAGTTGTCGTTGCATGTGTTTTCCTTACTGTTTCTGTTACATTGACTGTCTTATGTTATAAACCCTTGTATTCCTTCCTAATGTTTTTTCTCCTTTCTTCAGATATGTCCCCTCTCATCTTTATCCTGATCTCTCCTATTGTCTTCTTATCTTACCCATTGGATTTATGGTATTAGAGGTTCGATGCCGGTTCTGGTTGTTCATCGTCGTCTCCCGCCACCACCATTCCCATCCCTGTTCTGGACTTTCCGTTTCGTAAGTATGTCTCTCAGTCGTTCGTTTTGGACTTGTACTGTCTTTTTGTGTATTTTTGTATCTGTCCTTTTTCTCTCTCTCTCATCCTTGCACTCTCTCTTGTATTTCTCATGGTTTCTCCCTTCTTCTTTTTTCTCTTTTTCGATACTTTCTTCCATTTGCACTAGTTTATTTCTTTTTTCTCTCCTTTTCTATTTACCTCCTTCTCTATTCTTTTTCCTATCCATTCTTCTTCCTTTCTCTCCATTGTATTTCTTATGCATTACTGAGCATGTTACGCTCAACTGTTTTTCTAAATTGTTTCGTTCCGTGTAACGACATGGAACGTCAAGGGATTAAACAATCCCATTAAGCGACAGAGGGTTCTGTCACATTTAGCGAGATTAAAAACTGATGTTGCCCTCCTTCAAGACACTCATCTTGCTGAACCCGAGGCTTTGAAACTTAAACGTTCTTGGGTGGGTAATATTCTATGTTTTCCTACGACGTCTAGGAAAAATGGTGTTGTACTTTTGTTACATAAAAAGTTAAATGTTTCCTCGATTACCCATGAATGTGATGCTGATGGTCGTTGGCTTATTGTTAACTTGCTTATTGATAACATCCCACTCACTCTATTTAATGTATATGCCCCCACTGGGATCGACAGATCCTTCTGGCCCGCTATCTCTTCCAAGTTGTCTTCCCTTTCTGGAGATTACATTCTTCTCGGAGGAGACTGTAATCAGGTTATTGATCCCTTCCTCAACCGACACTCAAAAGTCACTTTTGTTCCTTCTAGAATACACACACAGTTTGTGAGCTCATCTCAAAATAATGCCTTAGTAGATATTTGGAGACTATGCAATCCCGACCTTAGAGAATATAGTTTTTTCTCCCCTCCTCACCAATCCCAATCCCGCATTGATCATATATTTTTAAGCAAATCCTTGTCCCAACACGCCATACGTTCTGAAATTGGTTCCATCTTACTTTCCGATCATGCCCCAGTGTTTGTAGACCTTGACTTACTCCCTTTTTCTCCCCACTCTGGCAGATGGCGGTTTAACAATGCTTTAGTTTTGGAACCCTCTTTTTGTTCTGAATTCACTGCCTTTGACAAGGAATTTTTTCTTTTAAACCAAACTCCTGACTCCTCTTTTGTTATGGTTTGGGATTCATTTAAAGCAGCCTCTAGGGGTTTTATTATTAACTTTGTATACCGCAGCAAGAAACTTCGAGAGGCCAAGTCGGAGAACATTTTGGCTGGCATTAAAGCCCTTGAACTTGCTTATTTTGCTTCTAAATCTGATTCCTCCCTTAAAGCTCTTATTGACGCTAAAATCTCTTTTAACAAATACACTACTGACGCTGCTTCTAATACTCTACTAAAATGTAACTCTAGATGCTATGGGGGTAAGAATAGAATGGGAAAGCTTTTGGCCAATTACTTAAAGATTCGTAAAGAACGCACAAAAATTAATCTATCAAAACTTCTTCTGGAGTATCTACATATAAAGATAAAGAAATTCTCACTGAATTTGCCAAATTTTATGATACTCTTTATACTCCAGAACAAGTTCCTACGTCTGATGATCTCCTTTCTTATTTTCAATCTCTTCCACCTCCCTCAGTTTCACATGTTGACTTTCACGCTTTAGAACAAGACATTTCACTTTCTGAAATCTCTCACGCTGTATCTAAACTTCGTAATGGCAAATCCCCAGGCCCTGATGGGTTTACTATTGAATTCTATAGTCACTTTGCCTCTCTCCTTCTTCCTAAACTCTTACTTTTATTCCAATCCTTCTCCGCTGCCGGTTCATCTAGTGGTTCTTTTCAACAAGCCTTAATTTGTTTAATTCCAAAAGAAGATAAAGATCACTCCTTGTGCAAAAATTATAGGCCAATATCTTTAGTCAACACTGACTACAAAATTCTAGCAAAGATATTAGCTCTTCGCATGGATCCCCTCCTACCAGATATTATTGGCCCACAACAATCTGGTTTCATAAAAGGGCGTCTCTCCTCTGATAATTCCCGAGTTTTTCTTAACATTCTTAGCAAATCTTCTTCCTTGCCTCTTCTTTTGCAGCTATCTCCCTAGACGCAGAGAAGGCTTTTGACAGGATTGGGTGGGATTTCATGTTTCAGGCTTTGCGTTGGATTGGTATTCCTTCTAAATTCATTTCCATTATATCTTTACTTTATTCTGACCCTCAAGCATCTATTTTTGTAAATGGGATGACCTCAGATTATTTTTCCTGACACAGGGGAGTTCGACAAGGTTGCCCTTTATCACCCTTACTTTTTGTTTTAGCATTAGAACCCTTTCTTACCAAAATTAACTCTATCGCTGGTTTTCACTTTGGTTCCCAACAACTCAAACTTTCAGTTTATGCCGACGGTATTCTTTTTTACTGTTACGACCCTTCTACCTCTATTCCCTCTTTCCTTAAACAGGTCTCTTCCTTCTCTGCAGTCTCCGGTTACCGCTTAAACGCCGACAAGTGTGAAATTTTACCTTTGAATCCTCTCTGTCAGAAGCATTTCTTTTCCTTTACAGGTTTTTCATGGCAACCATCTAAAATCAAATACCTAGAGGTTTGGTTCGCTCCTTTATTATCTGATACTCTCAAGGTAAATTTTGATTATATTTTCAAGAAAATTGACACAGCTATCACTCGATGGCATCCACTCTTTTTGTCCTGGTGGGGTCGCCTCAACTCTATAAAGATGATGCTATCTCCCTTGCTCCTTCATACTCTTTCCATGCTTCCTTTACACATCCCTCTTTCTTTCTTTAAGAAAACTGACTCTTTAATATTAAAATTCTTATGGAATGGCAAACGTCCTCGAATAGCTCTTGCTACTTTTCGGAAGGATAAAGCTCAATCTGGAGTACGTTTTCCTGATTTCAAACAATACCATCGTGCTTTTTCTATGAAACAATCGACTCGCTGGTTTTCACCTACTCTGCCTCATTATCCTCCTGTCTGGCTCAGCATGGAATCCTCTTTCATCTCTCCTTTCACCTTCCGTGAATATCTGTCCTTTACGTCTTCTTTAACTCGTCTTTGCACACCTATTCTTTCATATTCTCGCACTCTTCTTTCTCCTTACTTAACTTCATCTTTTCCTTCCCTCCTATCCATCCATGAGCAACCAATTTGGAATAACTCTCATCTTAAAATCAGTAATCGTACTATTTATTGGAAAACTTGGCATTCTCGAGGAATATGTTGGATCTCCCAGTTACTCTCTCAGAATACGCCTCTCTCCTTCCACGATCTTCAATCTATTTTTTCTCTACCTGCTTCTGCCCGTTCGCAATACACTTCTCTTCATCCTGTCTTGCTCTCCTATCTTCAATCTCTTTCATCCTCCAACGATATTCCTTTGGATCGCAGACCTACTTCCCTTTTATTGGAAGCATCTCCCTCTGCATCTGCTCTATATAACTCTTTCCGTTTTATTACTGATAGGTCGAAATATTGCATTGAACTTGCATGGGAGCTAGATCTTTCTCAGAACTGGCCTGTACTTTTGTGGGATAAAATTTGGACTAAACTTCATAAGACCTCTAGAGCTGCTAACACCACCCAAACTTTATTTTTCATTTATCATAGAACTTTATTTACTCCACTGGCTTTGTCCCATTTTTCACCAGACACTCCTTCTACCTGTTGGTCTTGTCCCTGCCCTTCTGCTGACCTTAAACATATGTTATTTGATTGCCCGCCTACTTCCCAGTTCTGGCAGTTGGTTTGGCGGCAAATTCAGAGGATTTTCCATTTTCAAGTCCCCTTTTCACCTTCACTAGTTTTTCTTGGCTCCCTCTCTTCAAACCTTCCTCAATCTCCCAACCAATACCCTTTACTTGACCTTTTCATCGCTATTGCCTTTCATATTGTTACTTCTAACTGGAAACAAGCTGCAAATATTTCTTATCAGTCCTGGTGGAATGCAATCTGTTTCAATCATCGTTTGGACACTAATTATGTATCCCCCATGTCCCTAGCTGTAAAACGTGACCTGATTTGGCTCCCTTTAGTGACATACCTCTCTTCCTCTTCCCACGTTCCTCCCTCTACTGCACCTGAAATAGTTGAAGTTCGCAAACCTCCATGAATTGCTTATTACCTGTTTTTCTCTTTTTACTTGATTATTTGATTACCTATTATTATTACGTTTTACTGTACTATGTTTTACTTATGATTTTTCATTCTAATGATATGTTCATGATTTTCATGCTTGTAATGCTTACTTTTTTATGAAATTATTATTATTATATTGTTTATTTCTTTGATCCACTTATTGTAACTCTTCTCCCCCCTTCCCTCCTTCTCTTTTTTTTCTTTTCCTCAATAAATCAAACTTAAAAAAAAAGACTGAGATCTGCAACAAAAACAACTGCTAGTTGTTCCAGAAGCCTGCTTGCCTTACCTGCTGTTTGGCGTCCCAATGCTTCAGCATCCAGGGGCTTAAACATCCTGCTGCTTCGGCATTTTAACGTCCCAGCTCATAGTAGTTCTAGTTTCGGGTTTGACCATGTCGTGGGGTCCTTCATGCTTCATTTCTCTTTGTGAATCTCATCGGAAGATTGCTGTTTCAAAAAAGATAGAGAAAGAAAAAAAAAATATTGAAAAGCTGGAAGCTTTATTTGAATAGCATCCTTCTTGCGCTTGAGTTGTATTATTAAGAGATAATTATCTTTTAGAATTATTGGTGGACTTGTTGGCTGGAAGTTGTTTAACATATCCTTATTGTGTAAAGATCTAAAGAAAAAAAATGAGCCGACATTAATGTCAATGATGTTATACGGTTGTGCAGAAAAAACTGACATTTAGAAAAGTGCGCACTTTCGAAATATACTTGAAATTGTTTGGAATTTATTTTTAGAGATGCCGCAAAAGAGTTATTTAATTTGTTGTTATGTTAAAAGTTTCTTTAAGTGTTCTGGAAGGAGAAGAATTTCTGTTATTTAATATGAACATCTTGTAAATCAGAAACAGCAAGAAGTCATCTCTCATCAGAGAACATATTGGTATTGCTCTGGTATGTTATCAGAGAACATATTCGTATGTGTTAGAGATATTAAAGCAATATGCTAAACGCATAGATGAGGGTGCATTATTGAATCACCAGGAGTTACTTCTAGTTCCTTCCTTTGTAGATGCAGCAAAAGCACACTTGGAAACATCTGTACATCTGACAAAAGAGGAAGGGACATTAGGTACATTTAGAACAGGGATTTTCTTTAAGTTGGGTTCCTCTTGTGATTATCTTAATTCTATAACATTTGTTTTTTAATTTAAAGAAGCTACTTAAACCAAAACAACTCTGAAGTTCTGAAGTGTGAAGTGTGAAGTGTGAAGTATACAAGATACTAATAACACTTCTAGGATACTATGGTCCGAACTGTGATGGCACAGGGCCATTAACAGCAGTGTTTCTAATATTCTGGAATTCCTGGACCCAGTGATTATGGCAGGTGATTTTAATTTAATAATAGTCCTGAAATTGGCTAAGTCAAATAAAAGCAGAGCAATAGCTACCCCTAAACCAAACACATATTTACAGACTATGATAATACAAAGCACCCTTTGTGATTTAGGGGTGGAGAGGTTCTGTTGTTTGCAAGGCGCCTCCTTTCATAAAAGAAATATGGCCATAGGTACAGAATAGATTTTTTTTTGGTAAGTTTGAATCTGAGAGAAGATATCCGGGACATTACCTATAAGACGGCCCCTTTCTCAGACCATTCCGCAGTTATATTAATAATTTAACAAATTAGGAGGCCTACAAAAAGGAAATGGACGTTGGATCGTACCATACTTACGTATCATGAAGCAATGAACCTCTTAAATAAAGAGATAGAAAAGTCTGGGATACACTTAAAGCTTATATAAGTGGTAAAATCACAAATATGGTCTGCTTCAGAAATAGAAGTTAGAGAACAGCGGTGTGTCGGTTAGAAGAAGAAATGAAGACGGTTCTCGGTAGAGAAAAAGCTGCTCTCACTGAAAGATCAACTAGAAACTATTATTCAGACGTGGATTAAGAAGCGAAGGGATGCCAGCAAGCTGGTCCATTTTGAATATGGGGGGGAGGAGTGACGTTGTTGTCTTGGAAGGCAAAAGAAGACCAAAATAGAAAAAAGATCCAGTAAATCGAGGGTACTCAGAAAGGCGTTAGACTAACTAGTGAGTCAGAGATAGAGGAAGCTTTTAAGGGTTACTTTCAGGAACTATATACCGAAGAGGAGGTAGTCTCCGAAGATGAGGTTTGCCACTGGTTAGGCCCAAAAACCATAAAACCCCTAGATTTGAATCAGCAACATTTCCTAAATGAGGTTATCACTCAAGATAAGGCTAAGAAGGCTACACAGACAAGCAAAGATGGTAAAGCTGCAGGGCCAGATGGAAAACCAATAGAGCTATTTGGAATCCTGGTAGATGTGCTTATCCCGTTTATGACATTGATGTTTGAGAAGATTCTAGAGAAAGGACTACAGTTGCCCAAATCTTGGGGTGAGGCAATAGTAACGATGATATTAAAACCAGAAAAAAACCTCGCTAGCTGGGATTCATATAGGCTGATATCACTGCTCAATGCCAATTACAAAACCTTTGCAAAAATTCTAGCAGAAAGACTGAGTAAAGTGGTCTGTGGGATAATACATAGTGATCAGAAGAGGTTTATTAAGGGTAGGTACCTACACAAATTAACGTAACTCCTGATAGGGGCTATCGACCTGGCTACCATTCATTCAATCCCCCTAGCTATGGTGACTTTAGATGCCACCAAAGCTTTTGACGAGTAAAATGGTCATATTTAGCTACTATTCTAAAAAAACACAAATTGGGAGATACATTTTGTTGGGTTATTCAGCTAATATACCAGGATCCTTAAGCAAGAATACTAGTAAATTGAAATTTGACTGCTTCTTTTAAAATATACAGAGTTAATAGACAAGGTTGTCCCATATGCCCGCTTTAATTCAATCTCTATATAGAACCCTTAGCGCATAAGATCAGAATGGGCGATAATATTTCATCTTTCGATCAAGAGGGCTATGGCAACGATTTAATGGTTAACACCTCAGATCTCCCAGCTGCCCTGCTAGCGATACTACAGATTGCATCAGAATTTGGTAAAGACTCCGGCTATGCAGTGAATGCTGGAAAAATGGAGGTTATGGTATGGAAACATGGAGAAGGTGACCCGCTGATCAAAAAATAAATTAGATACCTGGGTTTTAAGATCATACAGGACTTCAAGGAAATCCCAGAAGTAAACGTGAACGGAATACTAAGGGACAGTATATGTCCAATGACGGGATGGGCACATCAATCCTTAAAAATCTTTAGGAGGGTGAATCTGGTTAAAATGATGAGATTGTCTAAAATAACATTCCTGTTTAACACAATTCCCCTGCATTTTGACAAGTAACTGATCGATATATTGTAGCAGGCCATAAACACCTATGTATGGGCTTATAAATGTATGAGAATGTCATGAAAAAATCTGCGGAGGAAAAGGGAGAAGGGTGGCTATACCTGCCAGATATTCAATACTATGTCTGGGCTTTTCAGCTGACAAACACCAGAATGCTGTTTAATGCGCCACACTGTTCAGATCTAGGGACACTATTTAGGGTAATGCTAAAGGGAGTTAATGTGGGCACAGATCAGTTCCTATTTAAGTTTGGAGACTCAACTTCTTTAAAAA
This sequence comes from Lissotriton vulgaris, assembly GCF_964263255.1. Taxonomy (NCBI): domain Eukaryota; kingdom Metazoa; phylum Chordata; class Amphibia; order Caudata; family Salamandridae; genus Lissotriton; species Lissotriton vulgaris. The sequence goes on from NC_141697.1 coordinate 451,191,843, forward strand.
GGTCAAACATAAAGTGCTGCAAGCAATAGCAAGTATGTGGTCTAGTATACGATGGTTGACAAGTCTAGATTACTACTCTAATTTGGCTCCCGTATGGGACTCACCAGGGACCCTGGAGTGCCTTAAGGACAAATAAGCCATACCAATAAGAGACACAAGAATAAGCTACAGGGGCGAACTAACCCAGGATGGCAAGCTGATATACTGGGAAGATCTGAGTAAGAGGATGAAGATAAACATGTTGAAGTTTAAATAAATACAAATAAAAAGCTGAGATCAAAGTCGGAGGTCGTCCTTGGGCATTGGAAAATATCTGGTAGAACAACCTGTGGGGAAACCACCTGGAAGCAAGGAAGTGTCAGTCTGGTATTGAGCACTACAAGAGGTCACAGATGGAGATTGCTTGCCAACGGAGCAGTTACAAAATATCTGGCAAGTATTGTGCACACATTATACTCAATTGTCAAGCCTGCTTGTTTAAGGAGAAATCCCCTCTTTTCACTCCACAGGGCATATATAACACCGGGAAGACTATCCAATATCCATCTTGTTGTACTGGTACTGGAGGGCTTCTATGGACTGTAGCATGGTGTTTAACAGGAATGCCCACCATTGTCCATCTGTGGTGCAGCCATTCTTCCTGGACTGGCACTCTTCTTTTTGTCTGATTCAGCCCCTCTTATAAGGGCCTGAATGGCAGCTGGAGCAGAAGCTTTCTCCTGTAAATCCATTGTGTAGAAGACTAACATCTCTGCTGCCCATTCCTGAGTGCCCAGATATGAAAGTGGCCCCTGCTCATCTGCCAGGATTTCCTGGACCTCTAATTCTTCTTGGATGTATTCCTGAGGTTCTGGTGGTGGTAGGGTTGGGGTGACTTTATGGGAGGGGTGGACCCCACACAGTTTTCGGCCAGTTGGACTGACGTCTAGATTAGGGAAAGCCTCCTGCACCTTGGCGGCGCTGTCAACCTGAGAAGATGTGGGCTAATCTTAGGAATGACATGTCTGGTGTCCAGCCTGAGTTATCCAGTTTGTCGACTCTGGCACCGTCCCTTGGTTTTCCATGGCATGAGTGTCCTTCTGGTGTTTTTGATGCTCCTAGGATTCCTGCCTTGGTCAGCAGCTTGTGCTGGTGATGGCATACCACCTTCCTTGGTGGACACCTGGGGATCATTGCTGGTCATAGGGTTTTGAGGGTTGTGAGAGCCTTATCCATCTGGATCTTTGCCCTTAGAAAGACTGAAACGTGTAGGAGTTCAAGTGGTTAGCACAGGCCTTGAATTTTGCTGCTGTTTGAGAAGATGGTGGAGCCTGCATCTGTGAAGAAGCAAAACTTTGGGTGCATTTTTGGTTGAAAGGAGTAAGTGAGGCTTCTTTTGACACTGGGCGCTGACTCATCCGTGCTCTGGCCTGTGTGTCTATGTTGTGAGGCCCTGAGTCAATTGTAACTAGGAGGACTGATGGTTGCTTTTTGCCCCCTGCCTTTTGCAGAAGTCATCTTCTTCTGCTTTGCCTTCCCCACACTGAAGGATAGTCCCCTTGTCTTCCCCGACTTCATGGGGATAGGAATTGGATTGTTATCCATGCGGCAGGGACCCCTTTGCTGAGCCTCACAAAACAATTATTTTTTTCCTTCTGTTTATTTCTCCTGATGGTTTGATATTTCCTTGGTTTATTTGTGTGTTTTTTTGCTACTTTGACGCTGTAACACACTGCTTGCATTTGCTTGTTTTTGCCCTGAGTTGGCTGTCAAGGTTGCTTTGCTCAGGTGCTCTCTCAGGTGCTCTTTCCAATTCAGTTTTTTGTTTTTCACTTCCTTTCCTCTAGTTTTCCTTGCTTTTTTACTTTTTTCCCTGCCTTTTGCTTGTTGGTATTATCGTTATTTGTTGGTAGCGCCTCGGTTCTTCATTCTATTTTGGAAAATAGAGAGCTCTTTTTAGAGGACTTTGGAGAGAGCCTACTTCTTTAAAGTAGGTGGATAGCACCTGTTCAACAAGTCCAATCAGATTAGCGCTGCCTCTACTCTGCCTGTAGGCTTCTGTGAGGTCTTGTAGCCTTAATGGATGGGAGGCGGGCACGAGCATGCCTTTTTTCCCTGTCTTGGGTCCCAGCCTGGGTCTGAGGCTGGGGTGTGTTAGAAGTGACTCGTTTGAACAGGCCCAGTCAGCTGGTGAATCAAGGACGAGGTATCAGGGGCCCAATAGCAGTGGTAGGTTTTAAAAGGTGGTGGGTTGAGGGTTGGGAGTGGAGAACTCACTGGTCGAAGGCAGCCTTGCAGGTTTTGAGTAGCTTAGGAGCGCACGAGACAGCAGGCACACAGACACATAGTTCAGCCATCTCTGTTGTGTCCGGAATGGGCAGGTAGAATGAGGCAGTCAAGGGGGCAGCAGGGAGCGAAAGAGGTTGAAGTGCTTCACTGCGGGGTTGCACAATCACTGCAGTGCTGCCAGGTCAAGGGGGAGGAGCCTTCCACCTGCTCCACACTTCTCAGCCTCCGCAGTCTTCCCCCTGACCTTTACAACTCACACCAAGTGGTCCCCACAGCTCGGAGCTCAGCCTGCGCACCACACCGCGCTTTGACTCTTTGAAACTCTGCCCCTTCTACGGCCATGCAACAACCTTCGCACTGATCCGGCTGCTTTATACTCTGTATGCTCTCTTGATTAGGAGTGAATTCGCTTACCTTGGGTGTGGAAATACATTGAACATCCCCTGATAGGATTTCCTGGTGGCTGTGTCCAGGCCCAAGCATATCTTCAAGGATGCCTACCCTGTCACTGGCAAAAATCTCTGGCTTAGAGCCTTTCATTGGGGCCCGCTGGGCATTGCATTGCCCCCCACCGAGAAGCATGGCCTGATGATGAGGCATGCCACTTCGTGGGTGAAGGATTGTGTATCCAAAGGGATGCTTCCTCTGTTTGACCTAACTATGTGAAATACCAAATCAGCACCACTCTCTCACCGGAGCAGCGCAGCTTTCTGTATGTTCCTTTAGAATCATGCCATAAGCCCCATGGAATCTAACCATCAACCTTAAAGATTTGCCATGCAGCTGAACCATTCTGGCAACTCTCCCCTCTCCAACTGCCAGTCTGGTAGTGCTTTCAAATTAGGAAAGTGCATGCTACCTCATCCATAATGTTCCTCGTATAGGTAAATGTGGCAAGACCTAAACAACAGGACTTTTACCTAAGGAGGGACACATTGTGATGAGGTGTAGCAGGGAAATAGTCAGGTCCTAAAGAGATGCAGAAACACACATAACTAACATCATTAGCCCTACAGTCATGAGTTGTATTGTTGAGGTTAGCTCCTAGAGGCAGGACAGTATTGTGTAAAGGAGGGCTCATCCAGGCCACAACACAGGAAGCAGTACAGTGTGAGACACTTGCTAATCCGAGATGCCTTTTGCAGCAGAATCACAGATGGAAGAGTGGAGGAGCCAGACTTTAAAAGGCGCTGACACTCCTTTGTACCCTCAGATATCAACCCTAGATAAAGAAGAGAAAAATAGATGAAAAAGTGGGAACTGCCAGAGATGATCATCGCCTTTATCTTTCTTTCATACATTAACCACTAAGGGTATAGGAGATATGGTAAGAGAAAACCAAGGGTTGGGAACGATGTAGGTAACACCCTGAAGATATCTACTGCCTTTGCATATCTCGCAGGGTAGGAAGGAATTTCCTGAAAGAAGGCCGAGAATGAAAGAATCGGTAGATACCATGCTATTTACAGTTCATTTATTTCTGCATAAGATACCCCTTTGCAAGGGCTGCAATGGCACTACACTATAACTAATTGCCTAAAAAGTATATTATGACGTAATATGCCCTGTGAATTGATAAAGGACCTTTTGTGCTGAAAGAGATTTATTCCATCTTCTGTATGAATAATAATGTAAAGAGAACTCTAATGAGTAAAAACAGACTGTTCTACCTCAGCTTGTGTGTCCAAGGTCCCAATGCTTTAACTGTATACAAACTAATAAAACTAACAATGTTGAGTATAAAACACCAGGCATCCTAATAAGGAATGGCCCCACTGAAATAAAATAGAAAATTAAAACTAATTCATCAAAAAGTTGAAAATGAAGTGAGTGAAAGCATCTCACCAGCCACTCTATTTGGAGGCAAGCTCCATGGGCAACCTGGTGTCTAGGGATTCCCGAGCAGCATTTGTGCATTGATGTATATATGACGGAGCAGCTATTCCATTATGCATAGCTGCTGCCCATTTGGACTATTGGATCACACACTAAATATAGTCTACTTGGCAAAACCCAAATGTTTAAACCCCAATTTGGGAAGGGGAAAAGAAATATTCCAAACCCACAATAGCAATTAAAAAAATCCATTCTCAAAAGTTGCGTTACGGAGTGTAGCTGAAGGGCTCTATGTACGACCCTTTCATTTAGCGCTTCGCAATTTACGACACATTGCGAGGGGAAAAATTGTGAGGCGCTAAATGAAATGTAGAACAGTGTGTTTAAGCTGCTTTGCCATTCCCAATGTGGTCGCAAATTGCGAGGCTCATTAATATTAATGAGCTTCTCACAATTTGCGAGCCCATTGTGAATGCGAGCTCTCCCAGGGATAGTGGCCTGTTGGGCTCAGCAGACCATCAAGTCTGGGACTGCTTTTTAATAAAGCAGGTTTTTTTTCAATGCAGCCCATTTTCATTAAAGGAAAACAGGATGCAATAAAAAAAAAATGAAACGGGTTCGTTTAATATTTTTAAGGGCAGGCAGGGGTCCCTGGGACCACTGCCTGCCCTTAAACAATTATTTCCTATCTATTTGAAAAGGGGAAGGGGTCCCCTGGGGACCAGTTCCCATTTACAAATTCATTACCACCTACTTGAAGTAGGTGGTAATTGCGAGTGTTTTGCAACCGCAATTGCGGTCGCAAAGCATTAATACATAGTTTTGAGATTCGCTATTTTGAAGGGAGCGCCCCTTCAAAATAAACAGTCGCAAAACCTATTTATCAAGTCGCAAAAAAATTGTGACTCGCTAAATAGGCAGTGTACATGACCCAATATGTTTTTGCATGCGCAAACGGGTTTGCAAACTGTTTTCCTAATGACATGTAATCCTTACTATTCCTTTTGCCCTCTTTGGTCTTTCAGACTGCAATTTTGACTGCAAGTAATCCAGTGAGCTTTCTTCCTCCAGATCTGGCTTAAGGCTCAACAATTTGACTCTTTTATCTCTGGTAGTCACCAAATACTGTTTGTCATTCATCTGAAAAAAAAAAGGAATTTATCCATCTAAATGTGATGTATTCGTTTAAAGTAGTCATTTGCAATTTTGTGGAATATCTTCTGGGCACAGGACGTTGCAGATACAACCTGTTAAAGTGTTATAGACGTATCACAGCATGTTATCAGTTCTGCTCTCTGTGCTGACAACAGAATTACTTCTATCAACTTCAAAATGTGTAATTGAGTCCACACAACATGGGCTTATGCTTATTTCTCTTCTGGTGAGTACAGTAGACTGTATGAGTGCAATAAATATGAATGGTCGAGTCTTCAGGAAGGTGAGGGATAGTGGTAAATCTCCTTGGACATGGACATTCTGCTAGTTCGAAATGCAGGATCGTTTCCTGGGTTCTCGAATGTATACGTAATTATTTCATCTGGACATATTTTCACCTCCACAAGTTTTATGGAGGAGATTTTTACGCTGGCATTCAAGCTCTTCTATGTTAGCAATACCCACAAGCACCTTCTACCATTGCAGTTTTCAGCTGATCAACTCTTGTGTCAGAGAAGATGTAGTGTAAAACTCACTGCTTAATTTGTAAAAAAAGGAATGTGCCAGGGTTCTTGTCAGGAGGCTAGTGCAGTTTGCAACACACATTGACCCTGCCAGCGCTGCCAATGATAGTAAGACTACTAACCATCACACTCCTGCAAGTGCAAAAATTCGGACAATTTCAGGGATTCAGATCTATAAGAACGGCATGGGCGGCAGGTAATAGCAATTCTTAATGTATAATGAATTAATAATTATCTGTCTTTGTGGTCATCTCTAAATGAGCCAGACAGCGCCACCATGTGACAGACTCTGTCTCAAACGGTACCCCTTCCACCATTAATTTTATGAAAATAGTGGTTCCTGTGGAAAGGATACTTAACATTGATTGATAAGACTAAAGCGAAAATCGCATATATTTGCAGCGATTAGGTGGGATGTCAGACAGAAAGAGACTCAAACTCACTCATTAGGTTGTACAATAATTGTATTGAAAAAAAGTCTACAACAAATATTTACAATTGTGTTTGTGTCCCAAGTGAAATCATGAACCAAGGCATATGAATACATTTGTGAAACAATATGTGCAAGGTTTCAATAAACTTTGTTATATACAAAAGCTTCCAATTTCTTTTTTCAAATTCATAACATCTATAACATGATAGAATGCCAGTTATATTGGTTCGCTTTTCTCAATTGTCAACGGCGTTTCGACCCTAACATGGATATAGGGTCTCTTCAGGACCTATGATGTGGGGAACATCCCGGTATTGGAATTGCTCAATGTTGGTGAAATGCATGAAAACCCTGTGCAGGTGAAGATAAAATTAAAATACTCACTAAGAAACCCGGCCGGGTTCCCTAGTAAGTAAGTGGCCCTAACAATTCCGGTGTGGTGCACAATGGCTGTCCTTTCTGCTTCAAGGCTTCACTTCAATTGAAGTTGCTGTCCTTGTTCATGCGGGCGCTGTGTAGCACTCACCGCAGTCTGTATAGGAATCTTTCTTTTTAGTCAAGTGTCTGTGTAGGGGAACCACTTCCGTCCGTCCTCCTTGGAAGCATATTGTTTCACAAATGTATTCATATGCCTTGGTTCATAATTTCACTTGGGGCACAATACACAATTGTAAAAATTTGTTGTAGAATTTTTCGGATATAATTTTGTTTTTCAATACAATTATTGCACAACCTAATCAGTGCGTTTGAGTCTCTTTCTGTCTGACATCCCACCTAATCCCTGCATATACATTCCATTTTCGCTTTTGTCTTATCAATCAATATTAGGTATCTTTTCCACAGTAACCACTGTTTTCTTAAAATACTTAATCACCCTGGTTCCGTCGTGAGTAGGGTTCCCTTGTTTTCTTTTTCGATTTTAGGGCATCTCAAATAGAAAAAAACTGTCATTGTGTCTCTAGCCATCAATAAAATGACACCAGATGATTTAAACAATCTCAACCAACTTACATTGAATTTATCACATCCACAACTATAACTATATTCTCAAGGAATAAAACAAGGAATTGTGCTTGTCAGTAGATAACTGTTTCAATGAAATACCATACATTTGAATAAGGCAAAAGTGTACATGTAACGGTGACTGCCCACACATATATATGTGTGCAATATAAACAAATCAAACAAAAACACGCATACATAAACGGAAATATTAAATCAAAATAATGTTTAAACATATGATTAAAACATTTAGGCAACATATATAGTGTCTTTCAGTCAGCATCTATGGAGTTTCAACTTGTTTTAACCCTCTCCTGTACAGTTGAAAGAGCACAGGTAGTCCCTTTCTAGAGGTGGCCCGAGCGCTTTGTCTATTTTGAGGTGATATTGTGATTTACGTTACCGATATTGAATGAGTCAATACATAATCTTTACAATTGATGATAGCTCCTGGCCACATCCCTAGGTGTGCCAAAACATTTCGACCTTCGTGTTGGGCCTGGAATGTATTTCAGAGAAGGTCTTCTTCAGGCCTAAGGGAATTTTTGAAGGGTCACTGTCGAAATATCAAATCCAACAAATAATGCGTGTTAGATTAAATTTAAAAATGGGAGATTTTCCCACAAGGGAATATACTTGTGTCGGTGCATACAATTAATGCAGGAGCTCCATGCTGATTCAATCGAGAGATGAACGTTCAATACATTTTTTGGGTTTGTGTCATACATGAATGACATGCGACCCTTCATATAAGAGGAAAGGAAACTGCTGATCAATTTTGTTCTCTTTTCTACGTTGGAAGACTTTTTGACAGTTAGATACTTTTTTTAAAAAGAGTGAAGTGGCGGACATACCTGATTAATTATCATTTACCTCAGTCACATGTTTCGAGCCCTTGCTGCCGACGTGGCGTTCATATTGCCCCGTGGTGAACGCAGAAGTGTAGGTGGTGGGGCATTTTAGAAAGTCAAATTTCCCTGATGTGTGTGCTTCTAATTGGATAGAGGGCTCCGTATTAGAACATTCTGGTTCTCTTTGCCATAGTGACGGCTGCATTCTAACACCAAAGTACGGAATACCGGCGGAAAACCAATCATTATTTTTCACTATTCCGCTGGTTCTCTTATTTCATTAGTTTAATTTTGCACTGTTGTTGCAACACTTAATTCAATATGTAAACCATTCAATTTTCATGTTTGATGACTCCATCTACCCTAGTCAGCATCTTTGTTCGAGCAGCCTGCAAGGCCGTTATCTGCATAATGAGAAGCATTCTTTGAACACATGCAACTTTATTTTCTTACACATTCTGCAACATTGTGTCACAGCATCAAACGAGCTGGACAGGATTGTGGTCTAAAGCCTCCCAGGGGCATGAGTTATAGTACATTATCTTTACGTGTTCAACCCCTAATTATCTATGGGGTGTCAAACTTCTGTTGACCATGTGTTTCTGGCTGGGCTTAGCTTGTATATCTGTCCCCCAGATACCTCCACAGTACTCGCTAATAATACATCGATTGATGGCCCACTGGTATACATCCTCATTCCCTAAGGGGGTACTTTCGAAATTACATAGAATGGTGGGCGCTTTAAACTACTCAGCAAAAAGCATTTTATGATCAAAAATAACTTGTTCTCATTCTTCACCAAGGTGATGATCTATCATTTTATTAAGCTAGTCTTGCAGAGTTATGGTCACAGGATTGTTTGCAATAATGCATTATCACTAAGGGTGCAACCCTTCTCTGTTAGATGTAAACTATCTATTAATCATGAACCCTACAAGATGTGTTTTTAGCGAGGCTTATCCCATATGTATCTGCCCCGGATACCTCCACAGTGTTCCAGAAATGCCTAGTTTTCCATGTTTCATTTGCTCTGTACCTTCTGCCAGCTTATGAAACCCACTTATACTCATATCCAATCATTTTAGGGCACTCAGGAGTCCATTAAAACTCACTTCCGCATAATTATTCTCAGAAAAGTGAATTACTTCAAAAGGTGTGGACATCTTCCACACTTTGTTTATCGTTCCTGTGTTCCTGAACATAACACAACCATTCCCATTCCCATTACACTGCAGTATTTGCATCGTCTTTAAATCATACGCAGAAATTATTAGACCTACAGGAAACTAAAACAACTAAAAATAGTAGTAATAATAAAAAATCTCATAGTAACCATCCCAGCCAAAATGATAATCCTATTAAACTCATTAATATAAGTCCCTCTGCCACCATTGGTGAAAAAAGAAAACTTTCTATTCAAGACCTAGGACAAATAACAAGAATTTATACTTTAGAAAATCCACAGCCAAGAATAGAAGAAAAACAGCCCTATAACGAGGCCATTATAGAGGTTGTTAGACCTGGCAACAAGACGCCCTTCGTCCAAAAATCGGCTACGGGAAGCGACCTGCCCACAAGTACCTGCTCCTTGATTTTAAAACCAAATATTCAAGAAAATTCGGAGTATCCACGCAATGAAAAATCCCTGACGGATCCTCCAACCCGCAGCCCCAACAGGTACAATTACACAAACTGAATTCCGACAACCAAGAGCCTCGACCCATACAGCAACACACAAAAAAAATTACTGTAATCGGAATATGAATCCGAGGGTCAATGGGACATTCTAAATAGAGGAAATATTCTGAAGCTATGCTTGCACCTTCCAGGCTTAGAAAGCGTCAATTCAGCGGACATCGACACAGTGGCTTTTATAGACCCCGTAATGGGACAGAAAAACGAGTCAACTGTGGTTACTTTTTTCAATCCAGATCAGGCTGCAAGATTAATTAAGAACGCAAAACAACTGAGTGAATCACCAACTATCCGACCTGTCTAAAAAATACTTCTGAATCCACAACGACTGACAATATCAGACCAGACTTAAACCAGGAAAGGATGAACCAGCAGTTACCCCCGACACTACGTGGTCACAGACAGGAATCAAAAACAGCACCCTGGATTGAGACCCCGCTTCAAGTTACAGCTACAACAGCAGGAGGACCACGAAAATGTGTATTCAAGCCGAACAAATCCCAAGATTGGTCTTAGCTCTCCCAGGCCTTAGGGTAGTGCACAGACAACTTCGCACGAAAATAATCCAAATTGTGACATAGCCCACTGCCTAAATATATGCTCCGGGAACATCCGGGGCCTAACAAAAGAGAAACTCAGTCGATTAACTACAGACCTCCGGAAGACCCACGACATCTTTGCTACCCAAGAGACCTGGGCCCTGGAGGACACCATCTGGGAAGATTTTACCGTAATGCAATCCTTGGCCATTCCATCCACAGCAGGTGGCCATGCATACGGGGGTGTGCTGATCGCTGTGAAGAATACATTGGTCGCAAAATTTGAAACACTCCACAATGGTGATGGCGACTACATCTTCATTAGCATTGAGATCAAGAGCCACGATAAGGGAAAAACTAAGCAGAAAATCATCCTTGGCTGTGTCTACCTGCACCCCACAAAAACAAGACGAGAGTCCACTTTAAGCAACATGTTGCCTATAATAAACAATCTTGAGGCCCTATTCCCAAACGATTTGTGGCTGTTAATGGGTGACTTGAACTCTAATCTAATGAACACCGACCTCACCCAATCCTCTCAACTATCATCAGTAAACGAAATGTGAGCAATCTCAGAGATAAAATCTCAGTATCAACGGAGGGAAGCCGATGGCATAAAACTAGCAACAAAAATAAATCCATCCGGCTTGCGCATTCTCAACGGAAGGATTGCCTCGGACCAACCAGCCGCATATACTCACATATCCTCCTCCCGTATGGCTACTCTAGACTATATATGGATATCACTCACCGCTTTCCACCGGGCATGTCCGCTCTTGATAATCCCATCCTCAGATAGCGATCATGCCATCTTAACATGCAGGATTGCCCTTAGGCAGTTACATCGCCCGAACATTCCCTAGCTTGGAATGGAATCGAATCTTCAAAATGTAAAAAAACTGAGATGGTCCAAAGGCAATCGCGAAGTAATAGAAGCGGAAGTGGATAATCTTTTGTCTAAATGGGCTCTGGCTGGCATTAATCATTCGTCAGCATCCTTTTGGGAAATCACAATGAGCAACTTCAGAGATCTATTAAAACCAACAAATAGCCTTCCGAAGGACTTTCCAGTTTCGATTACTTTGTTAGAACAAAAACAACTTATAATCACCACAAAAAGCAGACTAAATAAGTTGCAACGTACCAACGCGAATAATGAAAGTGAATACAAATCTCTGAAGAGTGACATATCAGCTGCTAGAAAAGAACACAGGAAGGCCAGGTTCGTCCTAAAGAAACTGGAAGAAGAGCACCACTGGGCGACAGCCTTTGAGATTATAAAAACTTAAGACCAAAGAAAATTTTGGAACTGGGTAAACAAGGCCACCAAAGTCATTAAACCACCCACCGCAACCAATATCTCTCCTGCTGATTGGGAGACTTATGTCAAAATACTTTATACAGCACTGTGCGCTTTAAATAGCAATAGCAGTAGTCTGGCCTCGCCCGATCAATCAATCCCTCAGGATGATACAATCTCCTCCGTCAAGTTAACAACAGCTGATATAGCAGGAATAATAAAGAAAATGTGCTCAGGAGGCGCCCCCGGACCTAATGGAATCCCTACTCAAGTATTCAAAGCCTCCGCCCAGAAATGGGCCACGATACTGACCCCTCTTTTTGAGGCCGCAATACTGGGTGGTCCTATTCCGGCCTCTTGCCAAGGATCACTCCTCGTCCTCTTCCATAAAAAGGGCTGGCGCTCCAATCCTGACAATTATAGGATGATAGCCTTACTCGATGTGGACGGGAAGGCATACGCTAGCGTCCTTGTCCTTTTAAAGGAACTCACAAAATGGGCGAAAAATAACAACCTAATCCCTTTCACCCAAACTGGCTTCCAAAGAGGTAGCCATATTGAGGACAATTTGATTTGTATGGCTCACCTGATGGAAACCACACTAGCATCAAAAGGCAAATCGTTGTACCTAGGATTCATCGACTTTCATAAAGCCTTCGACAGCGTGAGCAGGCCTAAACTGTGGGAAAAATTGGCAAGATAGGGCATCCCACGGTCACTATTGAATGCACTAATAGCCCTACACACAGACGCCTGGGTTAAAATAAGAGTAACATCGGGATGGTCCACTTCTAACAAAATCTACACTAGCAGAGGCCTAAAACAAGGGTGCACCCTTGCACCATTACTCTTCAACCTGTACCTCGCGGACCTCCCAGAATGGTTGTCCCGCTCCAGAGCTCCCTGGAATTGAACAAAGAAAAATTCAAACTCTGCATTAAGCAGACGACACCATTCTCTTAGACCAAACCCAGGTGGGCCTTCAAAGACTGTTCGACTCCCTCGCCCAGTACTGTAGCAGCAATATGCTTGCAGACTCTGATTCTCACGATGTGCCAGAATGAACGTCTTGGTTCATAAAGTCAAACAATTCTTTAGGCTTTCTTCAAAAGTATCTTATGTGGCACAGTAATTTTACATCCACGGTTCTCATCTTTTCTTCTTCTCTGGCATTCTTACATCTCACACCACAACCAGCATATGTTTGGCAGATTCTCTAATCAATGACAGTAGAAATTCTGCCATAGTAACAAAATAATTTAACCTATTATCAAAAAAATGTGATTTGCTTCTGAAAAAACTAAAAACACAGTAACCCTGATGAGCTGGTATTTTTCTCCCAACACATGGGGATCGTTTGCTGTTCAGAACTACCAAGCTTTTACTGATGGCTTAAAATAGCAAAAATACATGTGGGAAGGACCACAATAAATAGTGTGGGCTGCCTGACTTGCATTGACCAACTGCCCTATTTTGGATGAGCTGCCAAGAAAGATTTTTTGGTAAGAGGGCTATATGAGGTCCCTAACACCCTTGTGTGTTGCCAATATCTAAAAGAGACCAGCAAACCTTTCTGCTTGCCGAGGTAGACGTCCTACAGAGTTCCCACATTCCCGACCTTTAAATGAGGCTCTGGGTGATTGTGGGTTGATGGAGGAACTCTTACTCGTCATGTTTATAGTTTATTTTCTCAAGCTCCTAACTTTCTTTCGGACTCACAAAATCCCATGATAGAGCCCTTTCAATGAAATACCAGTATTTGTAAAGCGCACAACTACCTCCGACGTGGTGTTCTGGCGCTGGGGGACCTTGGGAAGATTAAGCAAGCTATAGTTTACACATGGTGCTGGGCTAACCTGCCTCCGGCACCAGGGATCAAACCGTGAACCCCATAGTCCGGAGTCAGGCACCCTGGCTGCTGCGCCACACCTCTTCCACCTTTATTCACCAGGAACAATAAGAAACTGTTGAATTTTATCAGGACAGGTTCATTTTCAGTGTGCCTCTTCAAATTCCTGTCCCTCTCATTCTGTTTTCTTTCGTTCCTCTCTGTCTGTCTGCCTCTCTTCATAGAGCTGATATTGACAACTCCCACGCTTAGCAGTAATTGGTTGCGCTGCACAAAATACTAAGTCCACACAAATTTTGTTGGAGAACACTTGTTCATTTCATACAAGGAGTATAAACGTGGTGGATTAACTTATGGGCGATCCAAGGACAGGCAGTGGTGACTAACCTAAGCTGCCCTGCAAGCCTGATGAGCCAAACTGCACCTTGGCCAACCCAATCGGGGCTACCAATTATGTGGGGATTGTTCCCCTTAAAAACCATGGACCATCAGTCCATAACTTTACTCACACATTTTTAGGGGCGGAGAGTTGCATGGCAAGCCCCCAGTTGCTCTGTCTTACAACCGCCTGAATGATTAGCGGGGTGCAGACGTTTTCATCCGGGGTCCTGCCATAAAGACTCCTGGCGTTTGGCATAAGGCACCCCTATTGTGCTCCTGAAATGGTACCCCTATGTACCAATCAGCCTCTGGATCATCCTGTAACTCCGCCAATGCCACAGGTGTGGCCGCCGTCATATCCGATTCCCCCCACCATGGCAGGCTCCATAACCTCCTGCTACCTGTGGTTACCAGTCCTTCTAGCTGGACAATTCCCTATCTACCTCTGACAGGTGAGCCCCGTCCCTATGGGGGGGTCGATGTGGTCTTTGCACTAAAGAGGCCATGCCTAATTTACCAAGCCCTTCTTATTCTATTTGAATTTGAATTAGAGTTGAACTAAGCCCTCCTGCTTCATGGGCTTGTGCATGGCTTACCCTTCCGTAGAGAAGTTCAATGGCCTCCACCGAATTTGGGAACTACTGTTCTCTGTTTTAACCACAGCTTTATTTACCTGTCCGTGGGGATGTTCGATGGCATCCCCTGAAGTTGGGTACTGATGTTCTCTTCTTTAACCTCAGTTCTGGGTGATGTCCCTATGGTGCCTGTTTTGCCAATATGGGCATTCTGATTAGGGGTTGCTGAGTTATGTATTCACCCATCACCACAGAGTTACTGATTTCAGGATTTGCTGGTAAGCATAGTGGAGTTCACCTCCAAGGCCATCAGTATATTTGTTAACAAGTTAATGTTTGTGGCCAACATCACAGCCATAGCTCTACCCGCTGACCTCCCATTGTATGGGAGTACAGCGCCGGCAAGAAATATTATGCCATAGGGAATTAAAAACTACTGCTCTCTTCGTAACCACAGTTTAGTGTGATATAATCCATTGTGCACTGCGTGCAAATATTTATTTATTTTATTTATTTCATTTGTATAGCGCAACAGCTACCCAACAAAGGGTTTCCCGGCGCTAGTGATCCAGTGCTTAGATTGATTCAGGTCTTTAGATGTTAAACAGCCAGGTTTTTAAGGCCTTCCTGAATTTCATATAGTTGATTTCCTGCCGAAGTGTCACCGGAAGAGTGTTCCAAAGTGAAGGTCCAAGATATGAAAAGGATTTTCCGCCCATTCGTGCCAGCCTAATTTTTGGAATCACAAAGTGGTTGGCTGTGGCTGAACGAAGGGTTCGAGATGGGCGGTAGGGATGTATTAGATTTTGTAAATACTTGGGTGCATTGTTGGTAGAGATCTTATGCATAAAGCATAAAGATTTAAATTTCACCCGGTTCTCGATTTTCAGCCAGTGCAATTCGCAGATGTACTTGGTGGTAGGTGTGGAGATGGGAATTTTCCACAGTAATCTCGCGGCTGCATTTTGCACTGTCTGTAGTCGACGGGTTGTAGCCTTATTGGCCCCCAAGTATAGCACGTTGGCATAATCGAGTCTGGAGGTTATTAAAGCATTGATGACAGTTTTTTGAGTATTTTTAGGCAGCATCCAACAGATTTTTTTCAACCACTTTAATATCGCAAAGCAGGTAGCTGACGTCTTCGCAGCTTGATGATTGAGATTAAGCGATTCATCAATGATGACCCAGAGGTTGCGGGCTGATTTGACTGGGACCGGGGGGGTACCCATCTCGTCTGGCCAGTGTTGGGGTCCCCAGAGCTCTTTGTTCTTACCTAGGACAGTATCTCAGTCTTCTCGCCATTGAGTTTGAGAAAAAATGTTCTCATCCACTCCGCGATGTTGGTTAAACCGAGTTTTAATGAAGAGATGTTATTAGATTCTGTGGATGATAGAGAGAAGATAAGCTGAGAATCGTCAGCATAGGAGAACATAAGTAATCCAGTCTCTTCTATCATTTTGGCCAGCGGGCTCATATAAATGTTAAAAAGTAGCGGGCTCAGTATGGAGCCCTGAGGTACTCCATGTTTAAGAGTCATAGTGTCTGAGCAGGCGGACTGGGAGAAGACTTGGAAAGTGCGCTGTTCCAGTAGGGATTTAATCCAATTACAAGCTGCGCCCCTGATGCCTATGGAATGGAGTGTTTGTTCAAGAACAGAATGTGACACAGTATCAAATGCTGCACTGAGGTCAAGTAACAGCAAAGCTACCGTTTCTCCACGGTCCAACATTAGACTGATGTTTTCGGTAACGCCTAACAAGGTCGTCTCTGTGGAGAAGCCTGTGCGGAATCCTGATTGGTGGAGGGGTAGTAGATCATGAGTGGTAATAAAATCAGTGAGAACCCTGTGAACATGTTTTTCTAATATTTTCGCAAAGGTAGGTAACAGGGAAATAGGTCTGAAGTTGGATGGCAAATTAGGATCTGCTCCTATTTTTTTCAACAATGGATGAATCATCGCGTGCTTCCACTCATTCGGTACAGTTTCTTCCTGTAAGGATTTATTAAGGAGATTAGTGATTATTTCCAAGGCCCCGTTACTGAGTTTTTTCAGGACCGAACATGGTAGTGGATCATTGGGTGAGCCTGATTTGATAGTATTTAATAATTTGCGAACCAGGTCAAGGTCAAGCTTCGGCCAATTGTTAAGAATAGCTGGAGGTGTCACGTCAGAGTAGGGTGGGCAGGAGAACAGAGCTGCTTCAGCAGGGATGATGGAGTCTGGAGTATTAGTTTCAAAACTGGTATCAGTGGGTGCAAAAGGAGGCAGAATCACATGAGTCTTGGCCATGTCGATTGTGACTTGTTCTATACCCTGATATATCTTGTCCACTTTATCTACAAAGAAGGCCGCTAGGGAGTCGCATTGTGATTTATTAAGGTCTGGCGGCAATTGTATAGTGAGGGAACCAGCTAGTTCTCTCACGGTTTTAAAAAGTGTTTTGGACTGGCCGAGGGCTTCAGTAATTTTTGTGCAGGCATGTTCAGCTTTGGCTTTAGCACATAGCCTCTGGTAGTTTGAAAGTTTATTTTTATAAGCTAGTTTGGCATCTGGACAGTAAGTTTTTCTCCATTGCCGTTCTGCAGTTTTGCAGCTGCTTTTTTCTTGTTTCAAGGTCTCTGTGAACCAAGGGGCCGGGGGGGCGGTGGGAATTTTGTTTTAATTTAGTTTTAGGCAGGGAGGAATCAATTGCTTTTGTAAGCCAAGTTTGGACCGATGTCGAAAACTCTTGTACTGTTGATTTTGTACAGGGAAGATGGCCTTCAAGAAAGGAGTTGAGGTTTTCCATGTCAAGTTTTTTCCATTTCCTGACTAGTTGCGTAGGTACTGCTGTTTTATCCTTATTAGAAAATTTTACAAGAACGGAAAATTTAATCAGAAAATGGTCTGACCAAGGTACTGGGAGGGCAGTGTGCGTTGATATGTCATTTAAGTTGGAAAAGATGGGATCCAACAAGTGACCGGCTCTATGTGTGGGGCCGGAATTCTTTAGGGTCAGATTAAGGGATGCTAAATCCGTTATAAAATCATTGGCTATTAAGCAATCCTCTTTCTCCAAATGTAAATTCGTATCCCCCAGAATGGTAAAGCTAGCCATTTTCATAACTAGAGGACTAATAAGTTCTACCAGGTTAGGTAGCCATTTAGAGGCGGCTCCTGGTGGCCTATAAATAAGTGCTCCAGAAAAGGTAAGGTTAGGTGTAAGTGAGAGTTTAAAAATTGCGCCTTCACAACCTTCACATGGGAGCTTGCTGAATTCACAATTATAACAATTTCTAAAAACAATTGCTATTCCTCCACCTGGTTTCTTTTCACGATCCAGTCTAACAATAGCATATGTTTCAGGGAGTGCCATAGCTAAGTCAGGGCCAGAGCTATCCTGAAGCCATGTTTCCGTTAAGAACACAGCGTCAGGAGCCTCATCCAAGAGTAAATTAAAAATTTCAGTTTTATGTTTAGGTAATGAACGACAGTTAATACTAAAAAATAAAAACGATTTTGAACTCGTTTCTGCATTATTCTTAGGTTTTCTGACCTGCGAAGCTCTTGTTTTTGCAGGGTCAATGGAGAATTGGCAGCATTGGCAAATAGCTTTCTCTAGATCTGGCTCTATTGTCCTACATAAGGGATGTCTTGTAGGTCGTAGGGACAATAGATATTCTGTTGCATATTTTATGCGTGAAGAGGCAGTTGTAACTGTTAACGTATTGATTGTAGAAGGAAATTTTAGATATTCCTTGGTACCTGCTGGAGGAGGCGCCATAGCTCTAGACACGTCTGGGCTCGTCCGAGGCGCGGACGGGCGCAGACGGGCTGACTCTGGCGTGACTCCGGCGCTGGCGAGGCGCTTCCGCTATACGCGTCCGCTAACGCGGAGAGTATCCATTTCCTTTTATAGGGATGGCTAGAGCGCTGTGACAGCTGCCGCCTCCCAACTCAAGATGTCTGCCGTTGGGAGTTTTCCCCTTCGACTCGGTATACAGCCCTAAGATCGGCTGGAACCGACAAAGTGCGTGGAAAAGGCTTCGCAGGGGCGGGGTAGGTGCAAGGCAACAAAGTAAATGGTGATTTTAAAATTACGCCGTATAAAATCCGTTAACAAAGCGCTATTATTCAGCTACAATGTAAACACTTCAATTATCATCTACCTCCCGGCTCAAGCCTCAGGAGGGGTCCAATATGATTAGCAGTCGTCAAACAATGTGTGCATTTACATTTGGGATTCACTAAGCCCTTGTTTACCCCACCCACCCCCCTACTTGGAGAGTCCCAAATTTGAGGGTTCAAACTGAAACCTGTGTGCCGCATCAGCAAGTGAAATATGGACCTCCCTGAAGAGGGACATTGGACGGGGACGCAACCATGGCATCCCCTCTGCCTGTGTTAGCACCTTAGACATGGCACTCTCACCCTTAGGAATCATATGGCATGTTTCGAATTTAAGCTGTTTCATGTTCTTTCGCGGATGCCAGGTGAGCCTCCCTGACTAAACAAATACAAAGGTAGATCTAACGATGGTGAAGGAGGCCTGAGGTCCACTTACGGTGCTCCATTATCCTCTACAATTCAAGTCCGTATTGCCTGCAAAACTTATCAGTCTGACTGTGATCTTCATATGCTTTGTCGCCATGCTAGCTTCCCCACCCGCAATCTCAAACATGCACTCATTTACGGAGTGCACATACTTTGCTGATTTGGCCAGACATTTGCTCAGACAGTTTTATTGATAAACTATGGTTAACAGTTAATAGGGTCAAATCTGGTTTCAGTCAATGTTTGTCTATTGTGCCTGTTCCAGTAAGTACCTTGATTTGTTTTGGCTGTGCTAAAATTGTTGCTTACGTCACACTTCAGGATTATAGAAATGTGCTAAATCTTTTGCTTTCTTCAGTGCTGAGTGAGCCCAGTCCATTCACAGATATTTCTTTACCTTTTCCGTTTCTGACTGCAAAATTGAATGAACTTGTAAGCACCAATCCCAGGCAGCTAAACTTTTGCATATTCTGTCAAGGGGCATGGCCTTGTCTTCACCTTCTGTGGTGTGATCTGGACTGCTATGACAAAGCGTCAAAGAGGCCTCAGCAATTCATGTGTACCCGTTCATCTAGTGATACACATCCGCTGTGATAAACTAATATGCTCCCTATCCATGGCACTTTGTAGTAAATCAATTATGACGACAGCAAGGCCTTTACTGGGCTGTAACCATGGTTGCTTAATCCAGAAATTGGACCTAGTTCAATAGGTTTATCCCTGGAATTAATTGCTCTCCACCAGGATAAAAGGCCTGCCCCTTCTTGTTGGTGATACAAAACCTTTTACCCAGCATTAGTATACAGTCTTGCATTGCCTTTGACATCACCCATCCCATGCCCTTTATAATCACCCTCCATCCTCCTTTGCAATGGTAATTTGTCTAAAAGCCATGGGGACCCTGAGATGCTCTTTAACCCTCATATCCTCTGCACTAATGGCAAGCCCCACTTACTGTTTCCCACAAAGTAGGTTAGTAGAAAGAGTGTTAAAATGTTTCGCCACAATAGGTTATTATACGTTTGTGACCGTCGTCTCCATGCTAGGTGCCTGCCCAGCTTCTGATGCTCATAAACTCGTGGCCTTGATAAATTAATGTATGTATAATTTCAATATATCCATTAATTATCTAAATGAATTTCCCCCGTGCAGTTGAATCCTGTTCTGTTCTGCTGACCATCTTCAAAGTCTGTTTAACTGTTAACAATATGAGTGGTGCGGAGACATTACGTTGGAATCTAAAAGTTGCAATTTCATGTTTTAGTGCAGTGCCCATACATGTGGAATCTACTGAAACCCCTCTGCCTAATGTCCGTGGCCTAGGTACAAAGTCCAGCTCTCTAGATGCACTTGCATGATACTCAAGACAAACTAGCACCAACTGGACGTGCTGCTGCTTAGAGGAGGTTTCAATGAGCTGCACCTCTTAAATTTCAGTTAGGGTAAATAACGCCTGTTTGTTTACTTAGCTTCGTTATAGATGTTAGTTCTTTTAAAAGCCCAGCGTGGTCATGCAGACCCCGGACCAAGCTTCAGTATCGTTGCCGTAGTGCCTGAGCATCCATACTTCTGTGTCTGCTGTCGGGCAG
This sequence comes from Lissotriton vulgaris, assembly GCF_964263255.1. NCBI lineage: Eukaryota > Metazoa > Chordata > Amphibia > Caudata > Salamandridae > Lissotriton > Lissotriton vulgaris. The sequence goes on from NC_141697.1 coordinate 451,212,374, forward strand.
TGCACATTATGTACGGTGTAGGAGGGGCCCTGTAATATAGCAGAGACCTGTGTTATATTCTGCTGCTTACATGCTTGGGTTTTCCTATAATGGCTCCAAAGCTCAACACACCCGCCGCACAGCACTGCCACTTGCTGCTGGGTCACAACAAATAAAGTGCCCTTCTTCCTACCAGGCTTCCGCCACGTCCTTATTGAAGATATTTACTACTGTCTGGAATATTGTCTTACTTCTCTGGTCACCCATCTCTCACACTGGTGTGATTCTTTAAATCATCCTGTCTCCTTCGGTGAGGGGAGGAGTGCTGCAATGCTTCTCTGTTTCTCTGATTATCGATTACCAAGCATATATACATTATTCCATTGCAGTCCTCTATGGGACTGCTTAACACTGAATAAAATGCCTGCTTTCATCGTCACAAGGAAATTGTGTCTAAAGCCCTTACTGAAGTCTTTTCACATAATATAATGTAGGTTAGCCATGTTAAATCTACAGTTCCTCCAGTCAGAAATTGTCGGCTTCATGGTATATAAATTAATTTCAGCTGCAGTTAGACTGAGAAATATGGTGAACCAGCGATTTTAGACCGTGATATTCTGAAACGCACTCACCTCAACAGAACCCATGAGACTGCCCCAAGCCTATGCCTCCACTCGCTGCAAGCAATGAAATGTTAGTGAAAGGCGATGTGAAGACGCTCAACCAGGCCCAGCACACAGCAGTGAAGAGTTCCAAAAGGACCCCGGCCAGTATAAAGAAGCCGCCAACAGAGATAAGGAAAAGCCATGCTAAAGCTTCAATGAGTGCTACCCCAACCGGATGCATCACAAGTATTGGATGCAAAACCGAACATGACAAACCATACTTAACAGTACCACAAATTAAGTACATGCACTCACCACGCTGCTCAGTTTTTCCCCCTTGCAGAAATCAAAAAGAAATTGACCAATGACCCCTGCAAGTGTCAGTACTCAACACTGGCCCCCACTGAACTGCATGAGGGCAAGTGTCAGTACTCAACACTGGCCCCCACTAAACTGCATGAGGGCAAGTGTCAGTACTCAACACTGGCCCCCACTAAACTGCATGAGGGCAAGTGTCAGTACTCAACACTGGCCCCCACTAAACTGCATGAGGGCAAGTGTCAGTACTCAACACTGGCCCCCATAAACTGCATGAGGGCAAGTGTCAGTACTCAACACTGGCCCCCATAAACTGCATGAGGGCAGGCGCCATGCGCACACGAGAGGCCCTTGTGTGAAGCACGGATGGTGGACTACAGTGGATGCCCCTACATAAACAAGCCAGCCAGGATCATGTGCCATGAGGCATGGCTCCGCAGTGCAGTCGTGGGCATCGACCATGCAGGATGAATCCCAACCAAGGACGTACTAACATACCGTTAAGAGACATAACTGCCCTGCCTCACTCGCCTAAAAAATGCATTAATCACTCCCAGGCAGGACCCACAACCTACACACATCTCGGTTTGGGCAGTTAACTAAATCTCTCATGTTAAGCCCTGTGGAGAACGTGAGCTAAGCAAAGGTATTAGTGCGCTATCCATGAGCACAAGTTACATTACATATTCAGCGCAAGGGGATACATTACTTACCTAGAAACACGGACCGCCGAGCCATGTTGGACTCGAATTTGGAGTTAGAACATGCAGTGCCATTCAGACTGCCTTTTTCTTGGACCTTGTCCGCTCAGTAAATCGAAAGAGCGACTGGTTCGCACTTCGCTCTACTATTTGGCCTGCAACATAAAGTGGTTAAACGTGCTGCAGGGTCAGACTGGGAACAAAAACCGGGGCTGGCAAACTGCTCGTCCGGCCCCCATGGGAGGGGAGGGGGGTGCGTCCGAGCTGTTTGCTAGGGTCTGTTTCTGCCGATTTTGTTACAGGGGGTGATATTGCAGACCCCTGGTACAAAAACGGCTTCCCAGGGGGCGAAAACCGGCCCCCACCCTAACGGCCCACAGAGGAAACGCCTGGTGCCTGTTACCCTGAACGCTGCCCAGGCAAACAGCTGGCTCACCCTATAGTGGATAGCCAGACCACCAAAACAGGCTGCTCCCATTGCTCCCCCCCATGCTGGTGCCGGGCTGCAGTACACATTCCTGCTACTCCAACACAACTGCCACTGCTCCGCCGATGCCGCACAATGGGCTCCATCTCAGTAACTACCAGCAACAATAGGCCCTTGGGGGCAACACCCTTTAAGGCAGGGTCCACCTCTAGCGTTACTGCGTAGTACTCTCGGCTAAACACATCTCACAAGTTTCACAACCAATAAAATTTCGCAATGTACACAAAGTTGACACCAAAACATCCGCGGTACACTTGGCATGTACAAGCTGTGCGTTTTAGTAACACATCTGTGTTCTCTGAATGGCCAGTATAGCACCATGCACGTTCAGCAGTGAGGATGTGGGGCGGCTTTGTGACAATCCAAAATGTTAGACTGCCTCTAGAAAAATCACAGTGCTATTATAACTACAAGAAAATCATTAAACATTAAAACACATCCTAACAATACAAAGAATGACTGAACCGTGTGTTCATGTTTTGTCGTTGTTGTGAGTCAATATTCCCAGGCGCCTAGAAGACAGACACCTAGATCACCATCCTTCTAAACGTTGCCTGGAAGAACCCAATGTTGATCTAAGCATTCCTTAATCTCTCTCTCTCTCTCTCTCTCTCTCTCTCTCTCTCTCGCTCTCTCTCTCTCTCTCTCTCTCTCTATCTGCCCTTTCTCTCCCCTTCTCCCCTCTTTCTCTCTCTCCCCTCTCTCTCTCTCTTTCCTCTCTCTCTCTCTCTCCCCTCTCTCTCCCCTCTCTCTCTCCCCTCTCTCCCCTCTCCCCTCTCCCCCCCTCACCCCCCCCCCCCCCCGATTAAGACATCCTTACTGCCTCTGAGATTATCGGAGGTGGTCTCCAGGGTTAGGTACCAGGTAACAAGGAGACAGTTGAGCCCTCAGCGTTGGCACTGAATTTGTTCACATTTCTTTATACTATGCAGACGTAAATTAAATAGATGATGGTTTGTGTGGGTATGACTTGTGCATTTCACGACAAATGCATTTTACTAATAGCATGCTACTCCCGCTTAAATATGCATTAGGAACTCCCACGCGCCAGTTCGCCGAGAGCTCTGCTACGGCATGGTAATTGAATCGACTTTAAAGGTAAATACTTAAATGCCTCCTTTGAAACGGTTTCTTTACTGAGCCTGCTTATGCGGCAGCCTAAATATAATATTCAGCTACAGAGCTTTTGGCTTGTCTGATCCATAAGCAACACTTCACTTGATAATATTAAAACAACCCACTTCTTTCTCAGCATCGAATTGTTTCTTGGAAGAGTTTTTCAGAGCCTGTCAAACTGTAAGCTAAGTATGTGTTTCAAAATTCAAAGGCATCTCTTGAGTGTACTTCTGCCAATAATACTAAACTTTGAGTAACATATAAACATCTTAAAACAACACAACCCTATCAACGCCAATCACGAAAAGAATTTTGCTGACAGGAAAGTTTGAAGATGCACATTATCAAGTGGTAACGTGCAGTGATAATGGATAGCACCATTCTGAAGAGTGCATACATTTCAATATTAAACCTATATAATGTCATTAAAATTCCATTAGTAACTTTCTGTTTAATAGCACATTTGAATGTGTGAACAAGGAAGAGTGCATTTACATGGTTATATCACATTTTTAATTTTTTCAAAGCCTTTTATCCATTTTTGTAAGTTTTATTTCAGGATTGCTGTTCCCATTTTTTACATAGTCATCCTGGAGTTGAAATGTGACAATGTACATCTCGTAATTGAATTTTGTGTCACTAGAAGAAAATCTACGGGTCACATGAGAGTCATTCATATGGCCGTTGAATCTCTCAATGAGTAGTGAGTATCCGTCTCGTCCTTGTAAGTGAATTATGTCCACTATAAAAAGGCAAAAGGAGCAAAGCAAAACCATACCTGAATAAGCACTGGAAAATGTATCAGGTTTCGCCTGTGATTAATGATATATATTTTTTTAAGTTTTAGCTTGGCGAGCAGTTGTGCAATATAATTTAAAGGAACTCCGTAAAAGAGTTATGACTTGTTTATCGAGGAAGGCAAAATATTTTGCAGTAACTGGTGGTATCAAAAGTGCTCCAGTACCTTCAGGTGATGTTGGTGTTGTATGAACAGACCCTCAAATAACATTGTAAAAAGCAGGTTTAAATGTGGAGGCGATTAGTTACCTGTGTGCTTGTATGAAGTAACCTGTGAAAATATATAGCCCTCCTGTACCTTCAAGTGATGCTGTTGCTATATAAAAGTGCCCCAAAGAATATTTAAATAAAAAAGCATGTCACATAGCAGCACTATAACATTTTATTTATTTAATTAATTTCAATTTTACCATGGAATCCGGCTATCTTAAGGGAATTGATGTGGTATGGAGAACAACAAAGTCACACACTCCAGGGTCTGGGGCATGTCAGTGTTAAGATAAACTCTCAACAGAAGTGGTGTTCGTGTTTAGCATGAGGGAAGACACAGGAAGAAAGAGCTTTTTTCATGTGCCTCTAACATTTCAGTGAGGATGGTTGGAAGGTGGCTTGGGCATGGGTGACTGAGCAGGGGGGCAGTATTGCTTTGCTTTTTCTTGTGATGGAGTTGGTCAGTGGCAGAATAGGACGTCGGCTGTGTTCACCCTCTGGATGAGGGGTTAAGGTACCAACCCCTTCAGTTTCCTGTACAATTTGAATTGGCCTGATGATGATAGGACTAGATATAAATAAATGGGGTGAATGTCGGAGCAAGCAAAAAAGACATTGACGTTGAGTAGCTCACTGTGATGCCTATTTTCTTTATTATATATATTCACAAAAAAAACATAGGTTTCAGGAACGTTATAGTTAGTTGGACATTTCCCTCGTACAAAACCATAGAAATGCTGCCGTTATGGTTAGGTCAGCTAACTACAACTCGCGCCCCGCAATTCACTGTTGATGATGTCACATATTACATCATTCAAGACATGGTCAGTGAATTCACTGATGACATCACTGATGACATCTCAAATTACATCACTGATTACATCAGCCACATGATAATCTAATGCAGCTCTTCATACACTAATATAACCTTTGATACACCTACTCTAAAATGCAGACTAACATTTTTGAAACCATAGACACACAATTACCAGTTAGTACAAACCCACTCACTAATTCCTATCTCCGCACACACATCCACTCATTCACATATACATTCACTCATACATGCAGTCAACCATCAATACGGCACTATCATATGCACTCACATATCTATACAGTCACTCACACACCACCACTCTTCCATAGAGTTACTCACACACCTAGTTAGTCATGCAAAGAATCAACCACACTCCCATTTACTCACCTGTGCAGTTATACACACACCACCTCACTTATTCAAACATATACTAACACACACTTACACTATTATACAATAACTAATACAAGCACACACTAATCCATACTGCCACTCTCACAATCATTCACTCTCACATATAATCATTTATATATTCCAACACTCTCATATACTGCCTTTTACATATGCAGTTACTCACACATGTACCACTGAGGCATCCATTCACTCACCAACACACCCACACACACACTCATCCACCCAAACAGCCATTCACAGATACACTCTTGAACCCATACACCCAGTAAATCACCCACTCACCCATCCATAAACAGAGTCACACCCCTCCATCCACCCACATAGACACTCAGGCACCCATACTGATACTCAGACAACCTATCAATAACCCATATAAACCCTCATTTGGCTACTCACCAACCCATGTAACCGCTTACACACCAACTGAACTAAACTGTCTGAATGTCTGTATCAGTTACTAACCCATGCATTCAGTAAGACACACTTATACAGTCAGTCACACACCTACTAAATCATCCATTCAGACACTTACACACCTACTCATTCTTCAGTACCCCTTGGCCTATATATATATTTATATATATATTTAAAACATATTTAAACTTTACAGAAACACACAGTCACTGGTTGATGTCATCAGTGATGTCATTTGAGATGTCATCAGTGATGTCACTGACCATGTCATCAATGATGTAATATGTGACATCATCAGCAGTGCATTGCGGGGGCACAAGTTATAGTTACCTGAACTAACTATAACGGCGGAATGTCTATGGTTTAGTACCAGTGAAATGTCCAACTAACTATAATGTCCCTGTAACATATTTTTTTTTGAGTGAATATATATATATATATATTCACTGGAAAAAACATAGGTTTTAGGAGTGTTATAGTTAGCTGGATATTTCACTCGTACAAAACCATCAGCTGACCTTGAAAGCAAGAGTGCGTGTAGGCTGAAGTACTACAAAAATAATAAAACAGGCTATACCTACCAATAACCCAATCCCCATTTACCAAATAATCAGTCAGTTGACAGTGAAAAAATGTCAATAATTTATACATCATTAATACTCTATACAGGAGCCTCTCCAACCCTCACCCATCAGGTGCATGGAAAAGACTGCTGGCTTACATTCAAACAGAAGACTATATACTTTCAGTTCAACACATATAATCACTGTAAAAGTAAAAACACCAGTTGGCCCTCGGGCCCCAAGGAAGGACCATATATGGCACACATGATTAGTTCAAAGCTTTACTATTTATTACTGAGAAGGTCATGAGGGGTGACTCCCTTTCGTCTTGGTTCCCGGGAGTGTAGGCACGGTGCCTCCTGGAATGTGCTTATCGCACCCAAAGCCAGATGCAACCTTGAGTCCCAGGACAGAGAGAAAACAGTTTACTTTCAGCTGCTTTCAGTAACTCAAATGGACTGGGGCTTGACAACTACTGAAGAGTGACACGTGATCAAGGCTCGTGTCTGAGTCAGAAGAAAGAAAATGGCGTCTGCATGGTTCTCGGCCTACTCTGTTAGTACTAGAAACACAGGAAAGAATAAACCTTTTCCTTCCAGTTAACGCATATACAAGTTATGTTATGTGCATATCAAACAAAGAGTGTATATAGATACATCATGCTAACATAATATATGTCCGATACTACTCATGTAGGGAAAATATAATTTTAATCCCTCAGAACGGCCCTTTTAGCATGATGTAGCTAACTAAGGCAGCTTAATCTTCACATATTCCTTCATCAATCTGCATTAGATCCTTAACCTCCTGCTGTACTAACTGGGCCTTTACCGCTGCTGGGGAGGGACCAGCCACAGATGAAGTGAGTTTAGTTGCGCAATAAGAGCAACATGCAGTTCCACATTGTATGCAAAGACAACAGGTGAATATGATACCAGCTACACCTGCCAGCACCATCAAAATTTTACATTCCAAGTAGATAACAGACCCCAGAACCAACCAGAGAGGGACCAGGTACCAGTCTCTGTATGTCTTTCGGAAGCCAAACGATGTAGCTTCTGAATGGCTAAATGAACAGAGGGGGTGGAGTCAGGGAAATAAACACAACAAGAACTGCCAATCACACGGCAAGCTCCTCCTCAATCTGCCAAGATAACATCTAAAACCATACGGTTTTAAGCAAAACGAGTCTCGTCGCTTGTAGCTCTACAGTTAAATTAGTCAATATCCCTACAGAGATGTTAATTACCCTTTCAACTACTCTGGAGAAAGGGCGTACTTCTTTGCTGTTGATTATGGGCCCCCAAATAGGAAATACTTATTTTACAATGTCGATGAAATGCTGTTCGGGAGTATCTACCTGATCTATGTCAGTGGTATCTATCTCTCTTCTATTTCTTATGACTAGTAAGCTCCGTTTATCTAAACGGTGATCCTTGTGATAGCTAGGAGGGGCTATATAAACTGGAAGGTACAGAAAAGACAGATAACAATGTCCAGCCCAACCTCGGGGAAGCCAAGTATAGGCATTTTCTCCACAGACAAAATATACATTAGGAGGAGTTAACAGCAGTGGGCTGCTAAAGGTACGTAACCAATAGGTTCATTGACTTTCTCCTACCAATATGTATCCTGCTCCTTGAACACAGAAATCAGAGGTGCTATTCAATAGAGGTACTGGAATGGCCCTATCATCTGTAACATTTCGTTCTTGAAAATGGCGGAAGTATTGGGTGAAATTAATCTCAGCAAAATCCAAAATTTCATTACTCAACCAAGTGATGTTTTCATCTGTTGTGTACATATTCATACATGCATTCGGATCTAATGATCCCTCTCCATCATTTCCATCAGGGTCAAATTCTTGGTGAACCTCAATATATGCTAAAATCATTTCTATATCCTTTTCTGAAAATCTTTGAGTGTCTACTCTATAATGCATATACATCATGGAAAGTAATTTAAACCATGCTTCGCAACTTCCCAGATAAGACAAGGGTAAGGATATGAATAAATTGTGCTTGTGCATAACAGAGGGCAGAAGGCCACAAACCCAACAGTTCGTAGGATTAGTAGTGCTATGTGTTTGTTGAAGCATTTCAACAAATACATTTTTATATAAGTCTGACGGTGCCTTTCCTTATGTGGTGCCAAAGTGTAAAACATATGTTCCCGAGGTGGGGTAGTGGTTCCTAAAACAGTATGCATGGGATGGCAAAATTCTAAATATATGAATACTCCCATTAATATGATTAGCAATGTCGCTATAATGACCACAAATGCAATTTTAACACATTGAGTCCAACTAGAAAAGACAGGCATATTTACAGGAAAATAACGTGGTGCAAAAGGGTGTTCCTCTTTGGGAACAAAACGAGCAAAGGGATACATGCTCGTTAAAAATCCCAAAATAAACTTGGGCAATGCAGTCCAACCTGCCAGAGGGTGCTTCTTTCCTGTGTCCGTTTAGAGCCTCACAGGCAGGCTCCTATCGTTCATAGCAAATAAAACCAAACAATCTTCTAACATTGGAGTTATGTTCTCACACAACTCTTGAAGAAAACACAACCTGGGCCTTTTTACACAAGAAATTCAGTCTTTCTTTCTGAACAGAGCAAGCAAATGTTCAAGGCTCTCAACTCGTTCAGTCCAGTGTTTCGCTCAGTACCCCAGAAGTACATCTAACAGACATTCGTGGGACAGGACTGTACCCTATCACTCAAGTCTCTTCCTGTCGCCTACCATCTTCACCTGGGGTACCGTATTGTTTTCTGGGCCGCAGGTTGTATCGAAGATGGTAAGGCGCTTCCTGATCAGAGAACAAAACAAAGGATGGTGAATTTGTTTCAGCAGTGGTACTACGAGCCTCTGGTTCATCTACGGGGGCAACAGAAACCGGGGCAATCACTTGTGCAGATGACAGAGCTGCTTCCGAGCCCGGTACTACTTCTCCTTGCCTTTCTCCAATCTCCTGGGCATCAGAAAAAGGGACAAAGCGAGGAGCTCGTTCACTTTCCTGGGTCAAAACTCCTTCCTGGATTCGCTGATCATAAGGAAGCGGGAGGGGTAGTTTCTTCACGTGCGATACATGTATCCATTGTCGCTTGCCGTTCAATTTTACCGCTGTCTGCATGGCCAATAGGATCTGAAGTGGCTCAGACCAACGGGGATCCAGGCTGGAGTTCCGCTGATAGTTACGGACCAGAACCCACTGTCCTGGCTCCAAACGATGTCCGGGACCCTCCGTAAGGAGCTGCAAGACTGCTGAGTCCTGTTGATGAATGGAACGAAGATCTTTAGTCAAAGCATACAGATAGTCTGTCAACATAGGATACTCAATATCACGAAATGCTCTGGGTCTCGGGGCACCCCAAACATTGGCAGGGCGCCCAAAAATAACCTCATAAGGAGACAAGCCAGAACTAGAATGTGGGATAACCCATATTGACATCAGTGCTAGTAGTAAGGCATCTGGCACCCTTAACCCAGTACTTTCTTGTATCTTTGCTAGTTTGAGTTTCAGTATTCCATTATACTTCTCGACCAACTCAGCGGACTGAGGGTGTTGAGCCGCATGGAATTTCTGCTTAATCTGTAATCCATTGAAAATGTGACTGATAAGATCTGCATTAAAGTGCCCCCCACGTTATCACTCCAGATCACCCGAGGCGATCCATAGTGTGGGAAGTATTCTTTTATCAAAACCTTTGCTGTGCCCAAAGCAATATTTTCTTTGGTCGGGTAGGTTTCCACCCAATCACTAAAAGCGCACACCACAACCAGAACATATTTCAAATTATTCACGCGCTCCAGTTGGATGTAATCCATTTGGAGCACCTCAAAAGGCAAAGATGGTGGTGCAAAATTTCCACTCAAAACAGGTTCCCTTCCCACAGGATTATGTCACAAACAAACCATGCAATATTGCACCAAATGAGCAGCAGTTCTTGGGATATTAGGATTATTCCACACAGGGTCTAATAAGGCACAAATACCCTTTGCCCCGATATGTGCCGAACCATGTGCCATGGTCACTACGGCATTCACTAATGCATTGGGCAACAACCATCACTGTTTCTCTGTCAAGTCAATACAGCAGTCATTTGCACCTAATTTCCCTACTTCCTTTTCCCAGCTAGACAATACAGCAGGGGTAGCTTCTTTCTATATTTCCCGGACACTCTCCAGAGTGTTGTAGAACATTTCTGTTTCTGCCACCCAACTAGCAGAGTAGTCACAAACATTGAGGTCATTTTATATTTTGCAGGCTCTTTAGCTACCTGATCAGCAAAGCATTAACCTCAGCAACTGCATCCACCACTGTCTTATGTGCACTGCATTTGACTACAGCCACCATTTTTGGTAATGTCAATGCTGTCAGTAATCGTAAAATCAAAGGGCCATGTTGTATTCTCTGTCCATGGGAAATAAGAAACCCCCTTTCTGCCCACAATCGGCCAAAACTATGAGCCACGCCGAAGGCGTATTGGCTGTCTGCGTAAATATTTACTCTCACTCCTTCACTTAACTCACAAGCCAGGAGCAATGCCACTAACTCAGCTGCCTGTGCTGACTGATAGGGTACTCGGGAAGCCTCAACTACGGTGCGTAGAGTTGTTATCGCATATGCAGCAGTTGTCGTGCCATCTGGTAATTTGAAACAAGTGCCAAAAACATACAATTCCCTTGGGGGTCAGATAGAGGAATACCTGTGAGGTCTACTCGTCCCTTCGTCTCTTCCTCTGTCCGAAATATACAATCATGAACATCATTGTTCTTTTCGTCCGAAGGGAGGGGTAGTAACGTAGCAGGGTTCAGGGTGGCACATCCTTTAATCATAATGTGGGGAGCAAACAAAGTCAATTCATAACCTGTAGGACGCGCACTCGTAAGGTGCTCGGCCTTCATTTTGTTCAATAATGAATCCACAGCGTGCGGTACCATCACTGTGAGGTCAGTGTTCAGGACGAGCCCCTCCGACTGTCGAATAGCAACTGCAACTGCAGCAGTAGCTCTTAAACAGCTAGGAAGTGCTCTAACGACATTATCGAACACGCCGAGAAATAGGCACAAGGTCTCTGCTTACCACCAAAACCTTGTGTCAACACAGAAAGAGAGCAACCGTCCACCTCGTGTACATAAAGCACAAAAGGTGTTTGGTAATCAGGGGTACCCAGAACGGGTGCAGAGCAAAGAGCAGATCTCAAAGAGTCAAAAGCTTTTTGGCAATCATCAGTCCAAGGTAGAGGTTCATGCACATCTTTAGTGGCTAAGTACAGGAGAGGTTTAGTAAGAAGAGAAAAATTAGGAATCCATTGGCGACAGTAAGAAGTCATGGCGAGAAATGCACGAACATCACGCTGAGTACGAGGTACTGTCATGTTAGAAATGGTAGTCACACGCTCAGGGGTTAGTCTCCTCCACTATTTCGACAGTAGATGACCATGGTAGGTCACCTCCTATCGACAATATTGGAATTTGGAAAGAGATACTTTATTACCCTTGATTTGATTTGATTTATACATTTATAAAGCGCAACGAATGCCAGGAAGCGTCTTGGCGCTGGGAACTAAAAGGACGAGTCAGAGTAGGGGAGGACACTTTAGATATCTCTTTGAAAAAGCCAAGTCTTTAAAACTTTCCTGGAAGTGGTAAGATTCGCACTGGTTTTAATCGGAGTAGGTAAACTATTCCAAAGTTTTGACGCTCCCAACAGAAAGCTCCTGCCCCCCAGCGTACCAGTTTGAATCTTGGTATTTGGAGCAGCTTCTGCTGAGCGGATCTCAAACTCCTCTATGGGGCATAATACATTATTCTGGAAGTCAAGTAGAATGGGCCGCTGCCATGAAGTTCTTTAAATGTAATAGAGTGCTTTAAATGCAACTCTTTTCCGGACTGGCAGCCAGTGAAGTGCTATCAACCGTTGTGCCACTGATTCATGTCTTGACATATTTAGAATCAGTCTGGCCGCCGCATTCTGCAGGCGTTGGAGCTTACTCAGATGTTGTTTTTGAATCCCGAGGTACAGTGCATTACCATAATCCAGCCTTGATATGGCAAGGGCAATTACGACTGTTTTCAGGGATTCAGGGGGAATAAACGCAAAAATTGTTCTAATCAATTTCAATATGGCCCAGAAACTAGACGTAAGGGAGTTAATCTGGCTTTCAAAAGTTAAGCGACAGTCGAAGATCATCCCCAAGTTCCTAACCTTGAATACTGGTACGGGGCAATCACCTAATTTAGTAGGCCACCATTTTGGCGACCAGCTCAGAGGGTTTGTCCCCAGCAGTAGTACCTTGGTTTTTGTGCCATTCAATATTAAACAGTTTGCCTGCATCCAGCTATTAGCATGTGACATGCAGCTGTTAAAACAGTCTGCCACCTCCTCTTCATTATTAGAAATGGACAGCACAATTTGTGTGTCGTCTGCATAACTAACTACTGAGAAGCCGAACTGTCTAATCAGAGCGGCTAGCGGGGCCACATATACGTTTTAAAATGTTGGGCTCAAAGAAGAGCCCTGTGGCACTCCGCAATGCAGGTCAAAACTTTGTGAGCTAGTCTCACCTACCTCCACTCTGAAAGATCTATCGGCTAAATAGGATGCCAGCAGTGTTGCAGACGAACTGTGGACCCCAAGCTCTAGGATTCTCGATATAAGGATGTTATGATTGACGGTGTCGAAGGCCGCCGAGAGGTCTAATAAAATCAAGGCGGCCTTCCCGCCTCCATCGAGAATTTTCCTGAGCTCCTCACTTGCCTTGATCAAGGTGGATTCAGTCCAATGTCCTTCTCTGAATCCATACTGAGAATAATCTAGTAGATTATTAGAGGAGATGTAAGTAGATAACTGCAAGTTGAGAAGTTTCTCCAGGACCTTAGAACAGAATGGAATTCTGGAGATGGGGCGATAATCATTGGCATCGTCAGGTCTCAAATTGGATTTTTTTAACAATGGGAGCACAGAAGCTTTCTTCCAGACCCTTGGGAACTTTCCACAAGATGTTATTTCCTCATACAAATCAAATAACTGAGTACTGAGTTTGTCGGAACAGAGCTGAATACTTTAGGGGGGCAGGGATCGGAAGGAGCTCCTAATTTAATTTCTTTGATGGTACGTATGATTTGGTCTCTGCTGGGTGGAAGAAAACAAAAACTCTGAGGGTTGTTTTCCAATGTAATTTCAGCCTGGGGTTTGGTGGCAACATTTTGAAAAGTGTCACAGACTGTTTGCACTTTATCAACAAAAGCCTGACCCAGAGTGTCACAGAATTTGGCAACATCACCTGAGAAAGCTCTTTCAGGTAGTTTGGCTAGTTTCTTAACAGTCTTGGAGAGCTCTTTTATTGAATTATTGGATGCTAAAATGTTATCCTCGTAGTATCTGCTCTTCTCCTCCTTAATATATTTTTTATAGGTGGCCAGTGACAGGGCAGATTTCCTTTTCGATTCTATAGTGTAAGTCAGTCTCCACTGTTTCTCTGTTCTGCAGCAAAGTTGTTTCTGCAGTCTCAATTTTTCTGAAAACCATGGCTCTGATGTTTTTTTTCTTCGAGTTGAGGAAGTTAGCCGGGGAGCAGCAGTATTAGCTGCTTGAGAAATCCAATCATTTAGATTACGGACTCCTAGCTCGGTATCTGGGGCTACCTTAGGTTTATTGTCTTGAAGACATGTATGAAAAAGATCAAGATCAATTTTACTCCAGTTCCGAAAAGGGAGAGCAGGAGATGGCATAGGCCCTGTATTATTTTGCTAAATAGTTTTAATTGTAAATATGATGGCTCTTTGATCTGTCCAGGTAAGCGGGAGAATCTTATCAATACTGACCAAAGGGTTAGACGTAAAGATGCCATCCAAAGTATGACCGGCATCATGAGTACTTTCTTTGATCAGTTGTTCCAGCCTAAGTCCAGTCATTACCTCAAACAGATCGTTGTTATGAGTGTCTGATGTATTTTCTAAGTGATAGTTAAAGTCCCCTAGAATGGTATAGTTTGAATGATTTATGCTAGATTCTTATTTCAAGCAATGCACACTGTGCTTTAGGGGGTCAATAGATTAAAAGTCCATTCAAAGAGTCGTTATGGTTGAGTTGCACTTGAAACTCGAGTGCAACTCACAGTCCTGTGAGGTACCCACTGAAGAGGCTTTTATCAAAATGTCCTTTTTAGCGATGATTGGCAGTCCGCCCCCTCGTTTGTGTATTCTGTCTACTCTCGTCATATGAAAGTCCAGGGGTACTGCCATAATTAGGTCTGGATCTAAAGATTCATTAGCCCAAGTTTCCGTAACAAAAACTAGATAAAGTTTATGGCTATCTATCAACTCCGCCATTTCTATATTATGTTTAATTAAAGAATGGGTGTTAAGTAAGTAGCCGCCAAATGAGACAATAATTTAACAGTGGCTTCTTTACAACCCTCCTCGGTGTCAGAAGCCACTAACAGATCATCAACGTATTGCAAAAGCACATTACCAGGGGGCAGGACAAAATCATCCAACACTGCTTTTAAAGCCTGACTATAAAAACTGGGACTCTCTGTGTACCCCTAGGGAGCGCGACAAAACCGGAAGCTGTGACCAGATAAGGAGAAGCCGAAAATATGATGGCTATCGGGATGGATTGGAATGCTAAAGAAAGCATTCTTTAAATCTATCAAGGAAAAATATTTAGCAGTGGTAGGAATCGTAGTAATATTAGTAGTAATGTCAGAAACCACAGGGTATTGGGGCACCACTATTTTATTGATTTCAGGCAAATCAATCACAAAACGGTAAGTATCAACATAATTAGGATCGCTCCCGGCAGGGGCCTTTTTCAAAATCGGTAAAATGGGACTGTTGCATATATTGGCAGCCGTCTCTTCCACCACACCCCTTTCAATCAGATCTTGTATGATGGAGAGCAAAGCGTTCTCACCTGCCGGAGAAATTTTGTATGGAACTGTACTTCGTAACCGAGCCTTCTGTTTTAAAGTAATAGAAACAGGTGGAATCTTTATTAATCCTATATCTGTGTCTCCAGAGGCCCATAGTGTCACTGGAATAGCAGCAAACTCAGGAGGGAGGGGTTCATTTTAAGTGAAACACTGCAAAGTATGCTTACCCGGGGATTGGATAGTCAGATAAACACCATCGGGGGAACAATGAATTTTTGCATGTAATGTCTTCAACTAATCCAATCCCAATAAATTCTTACCACAATGTGATGTCAATAGAAACGGGGAGTCTACCGTAACTGGACCAATTGTGAACAGAATAGGTTTGGAAATGGGGCTCACCACCGGATTTCCCAAAAATTCCACCAAAGCAATATTTTGCCTGGACAGAGAAGCCCCTGCGACCAGCGAACGAGAAATAGAACTATTCATTGCACCCGTATCAAATAGAAACTTTTCAGATGGCCCCATCAACCGCCCTCTTACATACGGACCTTGCAGATCAACGGATACAGACACCTGACCCCCACACTGTCCTTGGCTGTCCTATGTGTAAGCATACCCCTCGGTCTCATCTAACGCATAGTTCTCATTGTAATACTGCCTACCTCTGGGATTATCGAAATAATTATTTTCCGATTCGCCGTGTGTCACCTCCTCTCGCCGCACAGCACTGCGATCCACACCACCTCGACCTCTTCCTCTTCCTCTTATTGCCCCATTCTGAGCCAGCAATAGTGGACACTGAAATCGCCTATGCCCTTCCTCCTTATAGTAAGCGCACTGGTTTTGTCCCAAAGTAACAGCTGGTCCTCTGCCATGTCCAGTTCCCGCCCCCCTTGGGACAAACCCTCTTCCGCCTCTCTCTCTGCCTCGTCCTCGGATGACTTGTTGCAACAATACCCGTGTCTTAAGATCCTTCGCTTTCTTTTCCGTCTTATCCTTACTCTCATTTTCCCTATGTTCGTAATATTGGGCCATACTCAATATTACAGAGGACGTAGAAGTGGTCCAGGTACTCTCATCGGCTTGTAACCGCATGGAGATTTCCGGCAACCGATTTGTCACGAAACAATTAACAAATAATCTAACACCGCCTTCTACGGATAAATCCTTTCCACTAAAGTCAATGAATACACCTTCAAATTTAGTGAAGAAATCAGAAACACTTTCATCCTTCTTCTGCTTACACGCAGTCAATTCATCCCAATCCACCTTAGGAGGCGAAATTAAGGAATGCATGTAAGTAATAATCCGGCCCGGTAAAGCCAATAGTTCAGGTTTCGGTTTATCACCAGGCTTTCGATCCTTATCCCAACCCTTTATTTGATCCACAGTTCCACCTAACTCTTGAGCATGGGCCTGATCATGCACCTGATGCCACACATCAACAAGGACTAGTAAGCCAAAAAAATAGCTCTATGTCAGCTAGGGTCATAACAGCTGAGGAGGCCGCTTCTGTTAGTTCTTTATAATAAGCCGTAGGTTTTTTTTTCGGGGGTCAGGGAGTTGTGATTTTAGCGAGAGGACCTCACTCCTCTTCCAGGGGGTGTAAAGCCATTGTTCTTGTCCTCGCGCTTCCACACGAGGTCTAATTACCACATCCTGATCATTTTTTAATTCCGGCATTTCAGGATGGAAGATAGTAAGGACTTCTCGCATAGGATGCAGAGAGTCCCTGGATGGACATTTCTGATGCATCCGCCCTCGATAATTTAACAAAACCTCGAAGTTCCTGAACACATCTTCTGGTCCTAGTTCAGACTTATGGGCCCTGTCCCGAATATCATAGATCACTCCCGGGAAACATTGCTCCAATAAAGAAATAAGACATGCTGCCATGTGTTTCAGGGCATGTTGTTGCATAACAGGCTCGTAGTCTCGAAGCATCCTCCATATATCAGTTAGAGTATGAATAGGATGGCGCATCTACTCGGATGACTGATTCGCAATCAATTGCTTCTCATCTAGTACTACCGCCGAACGAGTAAACAACCTCCGTGCACCAAGATCCCCCAGAGCACGAGATGGAGTCGGGTCAGATAGAGTTGGGGCTGTGCTCGAGGACTGAGAAGCCCGGGCAGAAGTAGGGGGGACAAAACAACTGTGGACAAACCAGAAGACGGCAATGCATCGGACCATAAAGCTTCCATCCTGAACGCGGAGGGAGATGAAATAGAGGATGTTCCCGAAGAGACAGAGGAAGAAGAAACAACCGGAGCAGGGGCCACAGGAGCCTGTGCTGGAGTTAAAGGGACAGCGTGATATATACGTTGCGGAGCATACGGGGAGGTGGGCGCGTATCCAATAAATCTTCCATCTCATCCTCCGCCTCAATCCTGGTCACATAACTTTCATCCACCTGTTATCTAAATTGTCTGTCTGCACAATCAATTCCCTTTTCGGTTTGAGCTTTATCATAAGCTATGGCTTTCTGCGTAATCGTCTGACCTCCCTGTATTTTACATAATTTCTCCTCCCTTATACGTCTACGCTTCGCTTCTTTCTACCACATGTTTAAAGAATCAAACATTGCCTGCCGACTTCATTTAGAAAACAATCGATCCTGCAAAAAAATTATCTTTTTCTCATCAAAAGACCCGGTTAAGGGTCATTGCAACTCCACATTGTCTTAGTATATTTATGGCATAGCCTATTAAACAAAATGGGTGTAATACCATGTTTAACATACATATCATAACTCGGAATGCCCTCCGGTGGGGCAGGTTGACTTTCATCCAAGCGCATGCCCTTTCGGCGACAACAGCATCCAAAACATAATTTGCTAAAACACGGCATAATGATCGTTGACAGTTATACCTCATTCAAGACACAGTCTTTCAAACATGGCCATGTTCAAACACTCCCAACATTTTCACCCACTCTCCGACTCAAACACACACACAGAGCAATATACAAAAACTAAACATTTGCAAAATTACATGTCTCTTTTTATGTTTTCATTTCCAAACAAAAGATTAGAGCCTGTCGACTCCTGTTCATAGAGAATTAATCAATTCAGATTCCAGACCAACAGATACCAAAAAAAGCAGTCCAAACACTGCCCAGAGACCGTCGGACAGGTATAACCACAGACTGTCCTACAGACCATCCCGGGGACTTCCTGGTCCACCCTTGGGACTATTCTGACTAAGCCTGCTGCCTTAGCAATGCTTCAGATATGTCCCAGAGGCTACCCAGGTACAACCATGGGCTTTTCCGAGACCAGTCCGGCCGGGTGCGTACTACACGAGCCACACCGAGGCGTCCAATCGGTGTCTCTATTATTCACAAAACAAGTCTGTGGAGCATCTACCCGTGCAGCCACAATGCTGCCCCGTTAGACCCCCAAAATTCTCCATGGTACACCGACCATCAAATCCAATACAGTTAACTGCTCCAAAGGCACTGCTCAACAGCGCGTTCCAAAAGACACCAAAAATAATCCACTCACCTGATGCACGCAGGTACAATTGCGCGTTCTCCACTGCCACCTCCTGAAGACCAACATGGTCAGCTCCTGGGTTACGTCCGTAGGACTCCGGCGAAGGGTGACTAGCAGCTGGGGCACCCTGGTCGCGAGAGCGGAGTAAGTCAAAATTTTCCGGTCAGCCCACCCGCTCGACCAGAGCTCCCCTTTCTGTGTCCTTTCTACCCGGTTACGGGAGGACGACCCTATCACAGAGTCCCGGCGGAGTCGCCAACTGAAATACTACAAACAGAATATAACGGGCTATACCTACCAATAACCCAATCCCCATTTACCAAATAATCAGTCAGTTGGCAGTGAAGATAGTTCAATCATTTATTAAGCAAAATACTCTATAGAGGAGCCTCTCAAACCCTCACCCATCACGTGCGCGGAGAAGACTTCTAGCCTACATTCAAACAGAAGGCTATATACTTTCAGTTCAACACATAGAATCTCTGTAAAAGGAAAAACACCACTTGGCCCTCAGGCCCCAAGGAAGGACCATATATGGCACACATGATTAGTTCAAGCTTTACTTTTTATTACTGAGAAGGTCAGTAGGGGTGACTCCCTTTCGTCTTGGTTCCCGTGAGTGTAGGCATGGCGGTTCCTGGAATGAGCTTATCGCACCCAAAGCCAGATGCGACCTTGAGTCCCAGTACAGAGAGAAAACAGTTTACTTTCAGCTGCTTTCAGTAACTCAAATGAACTGGGGCTTGACAACTACTGGAGAGTGACACGTGATCACAGCTCGTGTCTGAGTCAGAAGAAAGAAAATGGCGTCTGTATGGTTCTCGGCCTACTCTGTTAGTACTAGAAACACAGGAAAAGAATAAACCTTTTCCTTCCAGTTAACGCATATACGAGTTATGTTATGTGCATATCAAACAAAGAGGGTATATAGATACATCATGCTAACATAATATATGTCCGATACTCCTCATGTAGGGAAAATCTAATTTTTATCCCTCAAGGCAGCTGTTTTAACTCCCCCGCCATTTCGAGTTTGCGCATCTAACGAACTTGGTTCCTCTCTGAAAGCGAGGGGTTCCACTTAAGCTGACATGACGTTTACACTCTAAATTGGGAGGAGTAAGGTTCTGCACCTAGGGATTAAAGTGGTGAGAAGTCCTGAGGAAAGCCGGGGTATTATTTTGTGCTGGCTGAAACATGTCAACATCTATGCAGAGTGGGGAGGTTGGAATCTCATTATAAGCTCCCCAACCAGCCACCCATTTATTTGTTTTGAATTCTGGGCGGGGCACTTAATATTAAAATTGCAATAAGGATCCCCCGGTACCAGTTTTACATCACTAGGTCTGCACTGTTATCTCACCTGTGATCTCACTTTCACATTTTGTGTTGTATTGTCTTCCTCTCCCTATTGCTCCACATCCAGTGTTGGGCTGGCGCGGAGGTGTGTTAGCAGCCCTATGATGAAGCATGACACAGCTAGCTGTGTGTGAGGGTAGTTTTACATTTATTTTTTTT
Organism: Lissotriton vulgaris; assembly: GCF_964263255.1. Classification (NCBI taxonomy): domain Eukaryota; kingdom Metazoa; phylum Chordata; class Amphibia; order Caudata; family Salamandridae; genus Lissotriton; species Lissotriton vulgaris. The sequence continues at coordinate 451,232,701 of NC_141697.1, forward strand.
TAAATATTTTTATTCAAATTCCCCCCCCCTCTTTTACTGTACAGGGCACATAGAAGAAAATTCATTATAGTTGACATGCATAATTATATCAAGACAAATAATATTACGTAGATACTTACAGAATATACACATTAAATGACATTGCAAGGAAAGGCAAAACAAGAAAAAAACAAGGAGATAAAGTAAATCCAAGTAACATTGATTTTCAATACATCCTACCCCGGTTCTCTCTCCTTCCAGTTTTTTATAGGTTCCCATATTTCCTTACCTAATTTCTTGCCTCTTCTACCCCACCTTACATACATTTCTTTCTTGACGTTATAAGCAGCCAACAATTTCATTAGCCATTGGTGAAATGTGGGTGGGAGCCTATCCAGCCAGGCTGTGGCAATAGAAAGCCGTAAAACCGCCATAGCCACAAAGATAAAATATTCCTGGTGGTTCCGACTAGCCTTGCCCTCTATTTCGAGGAGCACAACTGCTATAGATAGGGTAATCTCTATCCTTAATGTTCTTTTAAGAAATGTTTCAATTTCATCCCGGATAGATTTTAAATGGATACAAGTAGCAAACATATGGACCAAATCAGCCTCTTGACTATCACATCTTGGACACGTGATACCAGCTACCCCTCCCCATTGTGCTATCCTGGAGGGGGTAGGATACAGAAAGTACAATGTCTTATAATGTTGTGCCTGAAGTGGTGCTGAACACAGGAATTTCTGTCCTAATTCTAGTGACCTCTGTAAGTATACTCTTTCTACGCCAACCTTCTGCATCCATTTTTCCTCATACTTCTCCAAATCGTCTAAAGACAATTAAGAGCGTAAAATCTCTTAATTGTACAGTCTGTACCATCCTGTATAATCTCCAAAATAGAACTCGTCCCGAATCCCACCGGCCCACCAGTTCTTATCAAAATAAAGCTCCTAATTTGTAAAAACTTTAAAAAGTGGGATGATTCCAAACCATATATTGCCTGAAGACTGCTAAACTGCATTACCCCCTGTGATCCTATCATATCACCCATTTTCGTAATCCGGTGATTTCCCCATTCAGAAAAAACCGCACCTGAAAATATATCGCCAGGGAGAGTTGGGTTATTGCTCAGTCTAGTATAGGCATTATATCTGCTTATGTAGCAAACTATTTAGGAAAGAGACTTCCTGTAACGCTGTGCTACATGGCAGCAGTTCACATCCAAAATCCCAAATCAATGCAATCCCCTATGGGGAACTTTATAGAGCGTGACGTAACTTTAGTGAGGATACTGACTTTTTGATTTGTGCGTCTGACATTGAGAATAGATTTTTGTCTAGAGGTTACAGACATGATGTGGTACATAGGGCTAAAAACAGAGCCTTGAAACTAAAAAGAACTGATGTGCTTCAACATAAATCCAAGTCTATTGAACCTAAGAATCCAATAAGACTAATCACAGGCTATAATATCTGGTCTACTCAGATTTATCAGATTCTAAAAAAATATTGGTTCATGCTCACCTCAGATACCTCCTCAAAAGAACATATACTATCCCACCCATCGATTACTTATGTAGGGGTGTAACAATTAGAAATATGATCAGTCCGAGTTACCCCAAAATCAATCCCAAATCATCATGGCTGAATACCCTGAATAAGGGTTCTTTTAGATGTGGGAACTGTATCATGTGCAGACTGTCCCTTCATGGCACCCGTTCATTTGAGTATAATGATTCTGGAACCTACCATATCAGAAAACACATAGATTGTAACACCACCTATGTTATTTATCCCATCCTATGTAAATGTAGTAAGGTTTACATAGGAAGTACAATCAGGAGACTTAAGGATAGGGTGGCCAAACATTTTAGAGCTCTAAAAAATAGGGATGATAGGGTTCCTATAGCAGCACATGCTTTAAATTGTACACCTCAGACTGACCACTTATCAATGACATGTCATGGCATAGAAATGGTTTCTAGGGATGACAGGGGTGGGAATCGTGAATTGAAATTGAGGCAACAGGAAGCATGCTGGATCATGCGGGTTCATGCGTTGGAAAGGGGATTAAATTTTGATGAGGAAATGCAGTACTTTCTAGGCTGATCAATCACTATAATGTCTTTACATGTTATTATGGACATCTGGTGAGAACTTAATGAAACTTCTAGTGGAGACAAATATAATTTCTTTTTTATCTGCAGTCACCGTATGAATGCCATCTTGTTGTTGAATGTTTTCTAAGGGATATAGTTTACAGTAACTAAGTAATGGATATTTCTTAAGTTTTACTATTGTGAACTAATCTAGAATGTACAGCTTGGATAGCCACAAGGACTCAGAGGCTCTAAGTGACCCTATTATGCACAAACGAATAAATGTATTTTTAATGCTATGATGTACTAGGCAAGAAACCTCTTCGATAATGTTTTCTTGCCAGTTAAAAATCGATTTATTCCGTTCTCTTATGTGAATTTATTTAGCATAATTGCTTAAATTAACGATATACACTCAATGTCCTCTCACAGGTGGGGGGAACACGTTTGGGATTTCTTCTCTTCCTTTTTGGTCTCTGATCTAGCTACTTAATGATAACATATATGCACTTGACTATATCTCTCCATTGTTTTCCCTTCCAACCTATATTTTTAAGGTCAGGTTTCTTGCAGCATAACGTGACCGTTATATTAGGACAGTATCTCATACTGAACTTATATTATGACAGTATTTCAGACTGAACTTAGAACCTTGCATTGCTGTTAATTTTCATGAGTGGATAGGATACCTCAGGACTTTTCGAGGCGTTTAGTATTAAATCAGGAGTGACTGGGATATTTTCCCTGGGGTTTGTCAATCGCGGCAATGGTATTGCTCCCATATATTTCAACTTCTAGTGAGTATGTGAACTTTGTAGACTTTTGACATAGATAGGAACTGATGATTATGTCATTATTTGTTTTTATTCTCATACTTATTTTTAGTCGGACTATTATACAAATATATACTTTACAGGATATAATAATGACATACGGCACTGATATTGATTTTGGCACCCACACTACAAGATGGTGGCTATATTGACTCTACATGCCTTGACCGACGTTCTAGGAATATGTTAGTCCGTCCTTCATGTTTATTATTATTTCAACCCGACTAAAGGAGTAATTCAATATGGCGCGGATGTAAACCGCCAATACTCGATTAGTAGCAATTGGCCTTTTCCCCGTACTCGGAGGTGAGTTATATTTCAATACTTGTTACCACGCGGAACACAAAACTGTGAAATTTAATCTATTTTGCAACCTATTCATAATTGGTTGCCTCGTAGTAAGAGGTTGCACTAAGGGTGCATATTTTATAACTTTATATTGGAAGTTAATATCGTTATCGTGGGTGTCTGTTTGTACCCCTTGTCTCGGGCGTATAACAATTTTTTTATTCTCTGCATAATTGCTTTGAGCTGATTTGAGGATCATTTAATATGGACATATAACTATATAAGAGCAACTTATGCTGTGTGTTTTTATAGGACGTTGGCAAAATTGGTTTTTAATACGGAACGCCCTCACACTACGAGGCTGATGTTTAATACTTAAGAGTATGGGAAGATTGAAGACTGATATCACAAATTGAAAGAACACTGACCCCTCTTATTACATTTGGAATTTATACTTATACAGTGAGTTTTCTCTTCTACGCTTGTACTGATTAGATATGGCTTTTACTGCTAATTGGTTAGCTCATGTTTTTTACTATTTTGAACAACTCGTGAGAGATACATTTTAGATTTTCGTTTCTACATTCTTTTGCCTCAGTCTGCTCCGGTGTCCTTTGCGTGGACTCTAGAAGGCCCACTGTACTTGTCTCTAGACATACTGAATCTCGCCTTATGTGAGCCCTTCTTCTCTCTCTGTTTGGTGTTTTTTTCTTCCTTTTTTTCTTCTTTTTTCTTCTAATTTTATTGGTTCTGTTTCACCCTTTTATGTGGTCCGGGTCACTACCTATGCATATAGCACTTCTGATTCTATAGATGAATGTCGGACCTGATTCTTTACACGATGTATGGGTCTATGGTATCATGCTTACTTACTCACGTTTGTGGTTTATGCATCACATTAGAAATCTTTGCATGTCGTTTTCGGTCACGTTACTCGGTAATTCTAATGCTCTCACTTGGTCTTACATTCCGGTGGTCCAATATTTAAATTGGCAATTGTAATGGTATAATTGCTTTGAAGATATGATGTTTTATTCAATTTTGAGGTATTATGACTTCTAAAAACACATTAATACGGTCACTGTTGACGCCTTACAGATGGTTTGACCGTGTTAATAACTGGAGGATGAGGTCACAAAATGATTGGTTAAAATTTTGACACAAAACTCAGGCCACTTTGTTTCTTTGCAAATTTTTATGGGTACTGTGGTTTCACTTGTAATATGTATCTGTAGTAAGTTTGAGTTTTACTCAAAATGAACAATTGTTTTGGTTTTACACCTCTGTGATCATATGTATTGTAGCTTTCTAGGCCTGAAGAAGTCTTTTGGTTACTACACCAGGACGAAACACGTGTTGGCGGCTAGTGTTTGTTCATTTGAAGAGGACTGAAATAAATCAAGATGAAATAATGACCAATCGTCTTATTGAATTGAATTGATGGACTTTGATATTTGGCTTGAAGCTCAGGATATACCCTTGTTTTTCTAGGAATTATATAAGCCAAATCTTTTCGCAAAAGCAGTCCAGATCTTATAAGCGGCCATAAATGTTTTAAATGTAGTTCTTTTGAAAAAACTGTACTCAGTAAACTTCAGAAAAAGGTTCTCAGCATGGTCTCCTAATCCTAGTGCTTGTATCGCTAAAGTTCATCTCTCATTTTGCCCTTCCTTTTCTGCCCCTCCAAATAGACCTTCCATATATTGAAGATACGCTGTCCAATAGTACATTCTGAGATCCGGTAGTGCCTGCCCACCTCGCTCCCTTGGCAGTGCCATACATCTCAGTGCCCTTCGAGTCTTTCCATGTGCCCACACGAATCGGTTTATCATATTTTCGAGTTCTTTAAACCACTTAGCTTCAAACAACAAAGGTATGGCCCTGAATAAATATAAACATTTCGGGAGAAAAATCATTTTAACTATATTCGTTCGGCCTACTATTGAGAAGTGTATATTATGTAGCCTATCTAAATCCTTTTTAGCTTTATTTATTACCGGTGCTATGTTTGACTCCACAAGTTTATCTAAGTCTGGCTGTATTATAACCCCTAAGTATACTCCACTTGGAACCACCCAATGATCTGAACAGTCCGCCTTACTATTTCTAATAATCTGCATTTTGGCTGAATTTAGAGCATAGCCAGACACCTCTCCAAAATATTGTGCCTCCTCCTCAATGAGGCCTATAGCTTCCGCCGGCCTAGGAGTGACAATATTATCGGCGTACGCCAAGATTTTACATTGTCCCCTATGGGTATCCACTGGACAAATGTTGGGTCCATATATAGAGCAAAGAGGAACGGGGAGCAGGGGCACCCCTGGGGTGTGCCCCTCTTTATCTGAAACGGCAGCGTATACCCGGTATTTGCTCATATACGATCAGTTGGAGCTGTGTATAAAACCTGCAAGGATTTTACCAGGCCCCCCCAAACCCCGCCCTCCTCAAGATAAACAAAAAAAAAGTCCCAGGAGACCCGGTCAAAGGCTTTTTCTGCGTCTAATAACATCACTGCGAACGGGTCTCCTGCAACCTCTACGACATCAAAAAGAGTAATGACCTTTTGGGTATGGCACGTGGTACCCCTCATTGGTATAAGTCCGTGCTGATTAATACTCACCAGGGTGTTGATTACTTTCGCGATTCTAAGAGCTAGGGCCTCAAAGTAAATTTTGGTGTCCGCATTCATTAGCGTTATTGGTCTATATGATCCAGGTTGATTAGCTGGCTTGCCCTTTTAAAAAATGATTACAATGTCTGCCCCTGCCCAGCTGTTCGGAACCGATACCCCTGCATGCGCCTGCTGCATTGTTGTGCTTCGGTCCTGCTTAATTACATCCCAAAAGGTTTTAAAAAATTCCATTGGGATTTGGTCAGGGCAGGCGGCCTTACCTGAAGGAAGACTAGTTAAAGCAATCAAGATTTCTTCCATAGTAAACGATGCCTCCAACTCCCTTGATTCACCCTCCGGTAAAGTATCTATCGGGATATCTCGGAGGTAGTTGCATATTTTAGATATATCGGTTGGGAGCTCTTGATCATATAATGACATATAAAATTTCCTAAAGACTTCCCGTATCCCCTCTGGATCTGCAAATACTGTTCCCGCCTCGTCCTGTATTTCCCTCACTTGACCTGTGGATACGTTCTGCCTCGTACGAATAGCAAGGGTGCGGGCCACAGATTAATTGAATTCATAGCATCTCTCTCTGTTCATTAAGTATGTTTTAGCAGCCTTGTTGGCTATGATTTCCTCTGCCTCCATTTTTTCTTCCTCCATTTTTGCTTTAGCTATTTTAATTAAGACTTGATCTAGCGGGACCCCCTTGCCACATTCTGGGTTAGTTCCTCCTCTGCGTCTAACACCGCCTTAACAAGCTCTGCCTCCCTTTGTTTTTCCCTCCTCCGTCTTGCTACGCTAAAACATATTGTCTCCCCTCGTACGGCCACCTTAAAAGATTCCCACACATTCCCAGCCACTGTGCTACCTCTTTTAATATCCAAAAAACTCCTAATCCACTCAGTCATATGCACAATGTAAGCTTCCTCTTTCAACAGCCCTCTCTCAAATGTTAGTAGAAAGTTTCCTACATAAATCAAAATTGCCCTTGGTTTATCAGTTGCCGGCCCTTTTCTTTGCACCAGAGGAAATCTATGAGCCCTCTGTATCTCATTTTCCCAACTCCAGGAAGATAACTCTGGGAAGGCCCCCTTAAAAAGATTAACAACAAACGCCCGCACATCCTGCCCTTCTTTTCCTTCCGCCACCCCGAGTAGTTTAACATTGTTCCTCCTCTGTCGATTCTCATAGTCCTCGAGCTTCCAAAGTACATTTGCCGCCATTTTTTCCTGATCGGTTTTAAACTCATTCCGCTTCCCAACATGAATGAATGAATGAATACTCATTTCTATAGCGCGTGGTTACCTAGAGGCATCCCAGCGCTGCAGTGAACCAATTCATCACCCGAAAGATTACAGAAATAGGAAAGTTTTTAGCATTTTTCTAAAACTAAGGTGGTTCTCTTCCATCCAAATAGGGTCCGGCAGGTTGTTCCAGAGTTTAGCTTGGACAGAAAAACGTCTGCCGCCCATGCGGATTCTCCTTATTCGTGGGACTGCCAAAAAGTTCTTACTACTAGATCTAAGGGTCCTATTGGTTTGGTAAGGGCAAATCAGAGGTTGGGTTAGACCAGGCCCTGTCTTGGTCAAGGCTTTATGGACAATGGTCATAGCCTTAAATTTGACCCTTTGTTGTATTGGCAACCAATGGAGTTGCCGGAGTGCTGGTTTGGCAGAAGTTCTTCGCGGTATCTTTAGAAGCATCCGGGCTGCACAATTCTGTACCGTCTGTAGGACCCTGAGTGTTCCTAGTGGTGCTCCTAAATATACTGCGTTGGCATAGTCCAGGCGTGTTAGAATCAGGGCCTGGACTAATATTAGTCTTGCTTCGAACGGAAGCAGTTCAATGATTTTTCTAAGAAATCTCATCAGGGCGTAGCAGGTCGCTGCAACCTTCTGAGCTTGCTCCAAAAAGTTAAGTGCTGGGTCTAGCCAAACCCCTGGACTTTTAATTTTCTTTTTGGGGGAAGGGGGGTGGCCCAAAGTGGTAGGCCACCATCCGTCCACCGTGGAGGGAGCATCATGCCCCAACACCATGATCTCCGTCTTTGTTCCATTGAGTTTCAGGAAGGAGGCATCCATCCACTCACGAACCTTACTAAGGCAGGTGGAAAGTTTATCATAGGATGACATCTGGCCAGAAAAGGGTGATGATAAGCTGCGTATCATCCGCATACGTCACTAGTTGCACTCCCCAAGGTAACACCACCTCAGCCAAAGGCCTCATATAGATATTAAATAAGGTCGGGCTGAGGGATGACGCCTGGGGAACGCCACAGTGAAGATGAGCGGGTGGAGAGGAGATATCATCCTCAAATACAGAGAAAGTCCGGTCGGAGAGGAAGGATTGCAGCCATTTCAGCGCGGTCCCAGTAACACCCACATCACCCATCCTTTGAATCAGAATAAAGTGATTAACGGTGTCAAAGGCCGCGCTGAGATCTAATAACAGTATGGCTGCACAACTGCTTTCATCTACAATCCTTCTTGCTTCCTCAATAACTGCCACCAGAGCCGTTTCAGTGCCTTGTTTGCACCTGAATCCGGTCTGGGTTGGATGTAGTAGATTCTGGGTTTCTAGATGGTTGGAAATCAGAGAATTGACATGTTTTTCAGTAAGTTTGCTAATTGTGGGCAGCAAAGAGATAGGGCAATAGTTAGCCCAATCGTCAGGATTGAGGTTGGGCTTTTTCAATAGCGCCTTTACTCTTGCGTGTTTCCAGTGGGGGGGGGACTTCCCCAGCTGAGAGTGAAGTATTGATCACCTCCTTAATCACCGGGGCCACAACATCAGAGACCAGGTTGAGCATAGTGGGGGTGCTACATCAGCCGGTGAACCTGATTTAAGATTACTCAAAAGTGATTGAACCTCAAGGCAATCAAGAGGGGGAAATGTCTCAAGGAGATTCAGCTCAAAACTAGGGGGCGAGGCTAATATCCATGGTGTATCATGGAAAGTGGAATAGATGTCTGTTATTTTTGATACAAAACAATTAGCTAATTCCCTGCAGCAAGTATATGCAAGACTGGGATCAGCAGTGGGAATAGGTGGGGTGACTAAGGACTTGAATATTTGAAAGATTTCCCTGGATGAGCTGGAGGCAGAGGTGATTTTTTTCCTGGTAATAATTGGATTGAGTGGATTTAATCAGTTTTTTATAGTTGCGAAGAGCAGTCCTATAGATATCTTTACTGGCTTTTTGGTAATCTTTTCTCCAGAGCCTTTCTTTCTGTTTACAGAGTTGTTTAAGGGTACTAAGCTCTGGGGTGTACCAGGCTTTTTTGTTTGCTCCGGTACGATGGGAAAGCTCAACCTTAGGTAGGGTCTGGTCCAGTGATTCCTCTAGCCAACGATTACAACAGTCGTTAGCGTCTGAGGGGTCATTGCTAATTTCAGGTACAGTTTCTTAAAGGTTGAGTGTCCATTTCTCTGTTACTAATTTAGACCAGGGTCGCCTGTTTTTTTTTACAAAACAAGCCTGGCCTGTCTGTTCCTGGCGGGTAAGGGAGAAGGACAAAAGAGAATGATCGGACCAGGGAATTGAGGAAGAATTTATAAACTCGAGCGCGCTTAGATTAGTGTAAAAATGATCCAGTGTATGTCCTGCTTTGTGTGTAGGGCCGTGAATAATTTGTCTAAGTTGGACTGTGTTTAACGCTGTCAACAAATTCTGACAGATCGAGGTATCTGATTTATCTAACTGGATGTTGAAGTCTCCCAACACCGTAAAATTGGGGGTGTTGCAGGATAGATTAATGACTGAACTTAACAGATCTTCGCAAAACTGTCCAGCCGGCCCTGGAGGTCTGTAAACCAAAAGGCCTGAAAGCGAGCATGTAGGGGAAAGGGTGACACAGAACATCATACACTCGGCCCCAGGGATGAGGACTTTCTCTATTCTACAGCTTATAGATTTTTTATGCGCTATGGCGATCCCTCCTCCTCGTCCATCCATCCGATCTTGCCTTACCATAGAATAATTCAAAGGGAGGGCCCGAACAACATCAGGGTCGGAGCCATTGTTAGTCCACGTTTCTGTGAGGAAAAGAACCTTAATGTCTGAGTCCTCCAGTAACATGGAGATCTCTAGGGCATGTTTAGGTAGGGATCGGCAGTTCAGAAGAGCCAGTGAGAAAGGGGGTTGCTCAGGGGCCCTTATGTCTGGGGTAAAATGGTAATGGCAGCCCGAACATAACTCATGATCCTTATAGGTGTTTAACAGGATACATCTTCTTCCAGCCTCTCAGTTCTTGCCTCCACCTCCGTGACCCTTGCTGCCATATCTGCGTAAAGTTTATTTACTTTCCGTAGTGAGCCCTGTATTTTTTGATTGGCCTGCTTTGCCCTCCGAGATTCACTCCTAGTCTCCCCCTGCATCTGTTTCAGCGTAGCGTGTAGCATGTCCATAGTAGTCGCTTGCGCTGGGGCATTAGTCTGGGTATGTGATGCATTAGTACCTCCCTCTTGATATAGCTGGGAAGTGGCTGAGTAGTCCCAGTCCAGCTTCTTAGACACTTCCAGGGGCTCACATTAAGGTTTACCCTGTTGCGGGATCTGCTCTTCTTGGCTCTCCGCTTGGTGTACGCTTTATGTGTAACTTCGCTTTCTGGCGTTGATACTGCTGAGTCTGCTCCCAACTCCAGATCTGAGCTACCAATATCACTCTCAGTTATGGAGTCGGAAGCAACCTTATCCCCCTCTTCCTCCTCATCATTCACAGAAAAAAAAACTCTCATCGCTGGGGGAGCCAGGGACCGTAGATACACCTCCCATGTCTTGCATAGAGGCTACACAGTCATTATGCTCCTTAAGCCTCAGGCCATAATTATGACTTTCCTGGACAATAATCTTGGGGCGTGTTGCCTGCTCTGCGCCTGGGCCTAGGATCACAGTGACATTCCGACCCCCCCCCCCCTGAGTTCCTGGGGGGGCTGCTGCATTTACGGGTGTTAAGGGACTACTTTGTAGCTCGGATGTTGTACAGCCCTCACCAACAGTACTGTGCTCCGTGACAGCGAGCGTCTTGAGATTAACATTGACCCCAGACAGTACTCCCACAACAAAGTCTTGGTTCTCAACATCACTGCCTACGAGGGACACTGATCCGCCCCGCTAGGGCCCTCCTTACCGCGGGGATGAGCAGCGTCCGCTTGTTGCTCAGACTGTTCACTCTGCCCATCCCGAGCGCTCAGCGCATGTCCATGTATAAGTGTCTGGATGGAGGATGTACTAGCACTGTGACTGACTGTCTAAGTGACTAATTTGTAGTGTCTCACTAAATATATGGGATAGTGGTTAAACCGTGTGAATATCTGTATCACTCTAGCTCTTGTTGTGTAAACTACTACATACTTTGGTTACTAGCTAAGTGAAAGTCTATATTAGTTATAATTAGTTTAGTGGGTATTTGTAAGGGATAGTGAATCTGTTTGTGGTTGGGTGTGAGGTGTTTGACTGTCCAAAGATGTGTAAATAGTTGATTTTGTAGGTATATGAGGTTAAGACTGCACGTGGAAACAGTTGTTTAGGTGAGTGAATCTCTTTATGGGTGTGGTGATGAGTAAATATATTTCTCAATGATACATGTCCAACAAAGTAGAAATATAAAAGGCAGTGTATGTGACAGTTGTTGTACCTAAATAAGTATACATACTCATACATATACTCAGTGATTGTATGAGTGACTGTATTGAAAACTGTATACTTGTAATAGTGATTTTATACCACACTAAGTATGAGTTACTATCTATATGAATAAATAAAGTGGTGTTTGTATATGTGTGTAGCTTAGTAAATGTAAGTATGATCAATTGTTAGCATAAAGGAGTAGGATGGCTGCATAAGTAAATAGGATGTGTGCTGGTGTGTAATGTTGATGCGGGTGTATAAGTATATTTAATAGTGTTCTATTGATCTTTGTTAGCATGTATGAGTGAATCTATAGGTAAGTGTTTAGATGTGTGTGTAGATGTGGGAATCGCTGAGTGGGTTTTTATAAACTTGTATTAGTGTGTCAATGGTTTCAAATATGGTACTCCATATTTTATAATGTGTTGAAAGGTTATACTAGTGTATGATGAGATGTATCAGATTGTCACGTGATTGATGTCATCAGTGATGTCATCAGTGATGTCACTGACCATGTCATGAATGACTATAACGGAAGAATTTCAATGGTTTTGTACGAGTGAAATGTCCAGCTAACTATAACACCCCTAAAACCTATAGTTTTTTCAGTGAATTTCAAAGGATTTTTAAATGCTAATTCCTAACTATAACATGTCTGAAACCTATGTTTTTTTCAGTGAATTTCCAATGTTTTGTAAATGACAATTTTTAAATGTATCAATTGTTATATTTATTTTTTTGATACTGATTTACATTTTTTTAAACTATTTATTTTTAGATATATTTTTTTAATTACATTATAATTAGATTAGTCAGTCAAGTCAAGTCATACCATTTATATAGCGCACTACATACCCAGAGGGTTTCAAGGCGCTTAGGAAGGGGAGGTGGATTATTTGTCAAATATCCACGTTTTAAGCTGCTTTCTGAACGCAAGGTGATTCTGGGTGAGGCGAAGGTAAGCGGGGAGTGAGTTCCATGTTTTGGCAGCCAGGTATGAGAAGGATCTGCCTCCCATGGTGGTCTTGTTGATGCGAGGTACAGTGGCGAAGGCTTGGCTGGAAGAGCGAAGTTGGCGGGAGGGGGAGTAGAAGGAAAGTCGAGAGTTGAGGCAATCGGGTCCGATGTCGTAGAGTGATTTGTGTGCGTGGGTAAGCAGTCGGAAAGTGATCCTCTTATTGACGGGTAGCCAGTGGAGGTCTTTAAGGTGACCAGAGATGTGTTCGTTGCGTGGGATGTCTAATATGAGCCTGGCTGAGGCGTTTTGGATTCGTTGTAGTTTCTTCTGGAGTTTAGCGGTGGTACCTGCGTAGAGGGTGTTTCCGTAGTCCAGTCGGCTCGTGACTAGAGCGTGGGTGACTGTTTTCCTTGTTTCGGAGGGGATCCAGCGAAATGTTTTTCTGAGCATGCGAAGAATGTTAAAGCAGGAAGAGGATACGGCGCTGACTTGTCTGTTCATTGAGAGTGAAGAATCCAGGATGACGCCAAGGTTCCGTGCGTGGTCTGTCGGGATGGGTGCATTTCCGAGGGCTTCCGGCCACCAGGAGTCGTCCCATGCAGAGGGGGATTTACCTAAGATGAGGACTTCTGTTTTATCTGAGTTCAGTTTCAGACGGCTTTGTTTCATCCATTCGGCGACTTCTTTCATTCCTTCGTGTAGGTTAGTTTTAGCGGTGCTGGGGTCCTTGGTGAGAGATAGGATCAGTTGAGTGTCATCCGCGTAGGAGATGATGTTGAGGTTGTGTTGGCGGGCGATGGCCGCGAGGGGGCTCATGTATACGTTGAAGAGGGTGGGGCTGAGTGAGGATCCTTGTGGTACGCCGCAGATGATTTCAGAGGCCTCGGACTTGAATGGTGGGAGGCGGACTCTCTGGGTTCTTCCGGTGAGGAACGAGGTTATCCATTCCAGTGCTTTTCCTTGGATTCCGATGTTTCTGAGGCGTTGTAAAAGGGTGCTGTGGCAGACTGTGTCGAAGGCTGCGGAGAGGTCGAGGAGGATGAGGGCGACTGTGTCTCCATTGTCCAGTAGAGTTCGAATGTCGTCTGTTGCTGCGATGAGGGCGGTCTCAGTGCTGTGTTTGGCTCGGAAGCCGGACTGTGAGGAGTCGAGGGATTTGTTGGCTTCGAGGAAGGTGGCGAGCTGGTTGTTGACAGCTTTCTCGATGACTTTGGCCGGGAATGGGAGAAGCGAGATGGGGCGGTAGTTTTTGAGTTCGGTGGGGTCCGCTGTTGGTTTTTTCAGAAGGGCGGTGAGTTCAGCGTGTTTCCAATCTTCTGGGAAGGTAGCGGAGTTGAAGGAGCAGTTGATGACGTCTCGGAGGTGCGGAGCTATGACGGAGTCTGCTTTGTTGAAGATGTGGTGGGGGCATGGGTCTGTGGGGGATCCAGAGTGGATGGAATTCATCAGGCGGATGGTGTCCTCAGTGGAGATTGGGTTCCAGGCGTTGAGGGTGTTAACGGGGGGAGGATGGTCAGCTGATGGTAGGGTGGGTTGGCTTCCGGGTTGGTTGTCAAAGCTGTTGTGGATGTCAGCAATCTTGTTGTGGAAAAAAGAGGCTAGGGAGTCGCAGAGGGTTTGAGAGGGGGTGATGTCGTTGGAGTTGGCCGAGGGGTTGGAAAATTCCTTGACGATGTTGAATAGTTCCTTGCTGTTGTGGGCGTTGTTGTCAAGTCGATCCTTGAATGATGTTTTCTTGGCTTTTCGGATCAGTTGGTGGTGAGTACGAATGGCGCTTTTGAAGGCATCCTTGTTGCTGGTGGATGGGTCTTTCTTCCAGGTCTTTTCAAGGGAGCGGCACAGTTTCTTGGATTTCTTGAGGTCATCGTTGAACCATGAGGCCTTCTTGTTGCCAAGTTTGTGATGGCGTTTTTTCAGTGGTGCCAAGGTGTCGGCGGTGTTGGATAGCCAAAGGGTGAGGTTGGAGGCGGCTTCGTTGGCATTAGAAGAGAGAGCTGGGGGGTTTAGAAGGAGCGATGAGGAGATCTGGTTGATGGTGATTTTGTTCCAGTTTCTTTGTAGAGTTGGTTGGAGGTGGATGATGGGTTTCGGCTTGTTGTATGTGAAGTGAACGCAGCTGTGGTCAGTCCAGAGGAGATCTGTAGTGTGGCTGAAGGAGATATGGTTGCTGGAGGTGAAGATGGGGTCGAGAGTGTGACCTGCGATGTGGGTGGGGGAAGTGACCAGTTGTTTAAGTCCGAGGTTGGCGAGGTTGTCTAGGAGGGTGGCGGTGTTGCGGTCGTTGCTCTTTTCAAGGTGGAAGTTGAGGTCTCCCAGAAGGATGTAGTCTTTGGAGGGGAGCGCGTGTGGGGTGATGAAGTCCGTGATGTCTTCACTGAATTTTGCGCGGGGTCCTGGTGGTCTGTAGAGGAGGGTGCCTCTGAGTGTAGTCTTGGGGTCGATGTGGATCTGGAAGTGAAGGTGTTCAGAGTTGGCGAGGTTGGCATCAGAGCTGGTTGAAATGCGGATTGTTTTCTTATGGACGATAGCGATTCCACCTCCTGTATGGTCGGTGCGATCCTTGCGTGTGATCTTATAGTCCTCAGGGATAGCGATGGCGATGTCAGGGGCGGAGGAAGCGTTCATCCATGTTTCCGTTAGGAAGGCGATGTCAGGCGAGATGGTGTCTAGTAGGTTCCAAAGGTCAATGGCGTGCCTGTGGACCGAGCGGGTGTTGAGAAGGATGCATTGTAGGTGGTTGCGGTCGGGGATCTGTGGTGCGGTCGGAGCGGAGATGTTGTCAGTGCCGCTAAATTTGCAGGAGTAGCAGGAGAACGGTCCATGGGTGCGTCCAGGAGCGGCTTGGACGCAGTTGGGAGCGCGACCGGGGTTAAGGGCTAGAAGGGTGGCGGTATCGTAGGTAGCGCGGGGGGGCTGGGGAGCGCGAGGGGCAGGGGGTCTGGCGCTGGGCGCGGTCCAGGCGCGGACGGGCGTAGACGGGCTTACCTTTGGCGCACCTTCGGCGTGTACGTAGCGCGTGGACGCTGCGCGTGGGGGCATTGGCCATAAATGGAAGGTGGGGGGGAGGGGCGAGGGCGCTTCAGCTGGGAGGCGGGGCGGGCAAAGGACGACGACAACAACAACAAAATGGAGGTGGGGGGGTCAGGGCGGCAGGAGCGCTAGGGGGCAAACGAATGCTGAAGAGATAAAGCGGCGAGGTGAACACACAATGAGCAACAGAGTCACGCTAGCACAAACGCACTTAGAATCGGCAAATCGGTAAATACAATAATTAAAATGCCAAAGCGGCAGTTCCCGCAAGCAGCGTAATGAGGGCACACAGCAGGCAGTAATTGTAAATGCAGACCAGGTCAGGGCTTAAGCGCTGCAGAAACGATACCTCAGCAGCAGCAGCAGGGGAGCGACCACTCAGCTTGGAAGCAGAGAGTGAGTCACGGTGCTTCCTGGTGTGGGCGCGCTGTTTGTTGTCTGTGGGAGGGCGCTTCAGCTGGGAGGCGGGGCGGGCAAAGGACGACGACAACAACAACAAAATGGAGGTGGGGGGGTCAGGGCGGCAGGAGCGCTAGGGGGCAAACGAATGCTGAAGAGATAAAGCGGCGAGGTGAACACACAATGAGCAACAGAGTCACGCTAGCACAAACGCACTTAGAATCGGCAAATCGGTAAATACAATAATTAAAATGCCAAAGCGGCAGCAGCAACATTGTGCTCAATGGGAATTTCTAGTTAAATGAAATTAGTTACTTTATGTATGACTTTTCTTACCACAGGACTGGATCCTGGATTCAGTCCTGGGACATCTCCTGTAAACAGTTGAGTAAAAGCATTTTGGTTACAGTAGTGATTTTTAAGGAATATTATTGTATTTTAAAAGTTGACAGAAACTTTTTCACATGGAATCACCAATGTTATCCTATGGGAGGAAATTCACTTAGCAGGTAAGTAGTGTTATCGTTCCTTTTTCTTACTCAGCAGCGGAACCTGGATCTAGCACTGGTGCATCTCCTGTATACAGGGGATTTTTAAGTAATATTTGTAGTTTGTGAAAATAGACACTTAGAAACTTTTCTGGTGAAAACCAGACAATGGATTCCTATGGAAGGAAATACAAGTTACTGGTAAGTACGGTTAGAATTACTTTTCAGGGTCAGTGCTGTGTCATGGGTTGCTCCGCAGAATCCGACCACCGTAGATAATGGTCCACCTCCTGATATTACCAACCCCCTGCAAGCAGACCACAGGGGATTCAAACTATCATGCAAGGGAAGAGTAAGGGAAGGGACTGACGGGAAAAGGACCTGAAATGACAAAAGAATACAATGTAACCAATATCTAGCATGCAATGCTACTCTCATTTACTTCTCGCTAAACAGTATATCTACCTGTTGGAAAATATATGTATCTATATAATATAACAGGACACGGGCAAGGCATGAAACGTCTCTCCTATTCTTTTTCTCCCTGGAAAGAGAAATATATCAATGACTCAGATACAACGATACCCTGTAGTGTATTATATTGAAAAAACATGTGTGTCACTCACATACCTCATACACATGTGAAGACCTTCACTATCTGTATTCCATAAAGTAAAAATCATAACATATACTGTGGTGTTTTCTGTTAGCTTCACAACTGTAGGACAGGAAAAATATGATAAGGAGATACACAATCAATGTTCCCCCCTGGCCTTTGAATTTGACTCCAATTCCTGAGAAGGAATAACATGTAGTGGAAAAGCACTACTGCTGAGTTTCATAAGTTTATTCCAAGAGAAAAGATACGGCTAACGGCAGAGCATAGTTGCGACCACCACTCTTCTCCGCTACACAGTAAAGACCAAAGTTAACAAGAATCAGTAGCGCGTGGTTTTGTTCACCACCGCTCTATACTTCTGTAATATAAATGTATACTCCTACAGACACGGCAGTGCGTGGTTGAGACCACCACTGCACTCCGCCGTATTCCCGAAAAGAATGTCTCCAAACAAACAATACCGCGTGGTTGCCTTCACCATGTCTATCAACTCTCTCCTCTTAGAGCACAACAGGTTTTCCTACAGTACGGCAGTGCATAGTTGAGACCACCACTGCACTCCGCCTGCACAACCAAATCTCTCTCCAAGAAACGGTAGCGCGTAGTTGAGGACACCACAGCGCTCCACTCTGTTACTCTCTCCGAGTCTTCATAGATTAAGAACAACACAAGAAACAGTAGCGTGTGGTCACGTTCGCCACTGCGCTCCATAACATTCAAAGAATCTCAGCACAGATAGCGGAGAGCGCGAGGCAAGACTTCCGCGCTCCGCTATTATCACAACATGAAACCGCTTCCTACCTGAAGCTCTTCAACAGCCACAAGCTCTCTGCGCGACCTCTTCCAAAGGCCGGGAAAATCAGAATAACGCGCATCAGCAGATGGGCGTGATCACTAAAGTAATTCCTCATGTGCAAGGACTCATGGCAGTTGTAGTTCCCCCATGTGTGTAGGCCCCTCGAATCCGGATCCTGACATGCTGGGCTAAAAGATGCAGCACTGGGTTCTCTCCTGATAACAGGTGAGTAAATCGGAATAATTTCCAAGTGAAACCAGTCAATATTAGCCTATGGAAGGAAATTCAAGTTACTGGTAAGTACATTTAGAATTACTTTTCAGGATCAGTACTGGGCTAAACGATGCAGCACTGGGTTCTCTCCTGATGACAGGTGAGTCAATTGGAATTCGTTGTTCTGCTAATTTTATGTGAATATTTTAAAGTCCCAAAACTCCACACTTAGAAGAATTTCCAAATGAAACCAGCCAATGTTAGCCTATGAAAGGAAATTCAAGTTACTGGTAAGTACGGTTAGAATTACTTTTCAGGATCAGTACTGGGCTCAAAGATGCAGCACTGGGGTTCTCTCCTGATAACAGGTGAGAAATCGGAATTCGTAGTTCGGCTGATTTTAGAGGAATATTTGTAAGTTCCAAAACTCCACACTTAAAAGAATTCCCAAGTGACACCAGTCAATGTAAGCCTTTGGAATGAAATTCAAGTTACTGGTAAGTTTGGTAAGAATTACTTTTCGGTATCAGTACTGGGCTCAAAGATGCAGCCCTGAGGTCTCGCCTGATAATAGGTGAGTAAATTGGAATTCGTAGTTCGGCTGATTTTTGAGGAATATTTGTTAGTTGCAAAACTCCACACTTAGAAGAATTTCCAAGTGAAAGCAGTCAATGTTAGCCTATGGAAGGAAATTCAAGTTACTGGTAAGTACGGTTAGAATTACTTTTCAGGATCAGTACTGGGCTAAAAGATGTAGCACTGGGTCCTCTCCTGATAACAGGTGAGTAAATTGGAATTCGTTGTTCGGCTGATTTTAGGTGAATATTTTAAAGTCCCAAAACTCCACACTTAGAAGAATTTCCAAGTGAAACCAGTCAATGTTAGCCTATGGAAGGAAATTCAAGTTACTGGTAAGTACGGTTAGAATTACTTTTCAGGATCAGTACTGGGCTCAAAGATGCAGCACTGAGGTCTCGCCTGATAACAGGTGAGTAAATCGGAATTCGTAATTCGTCTGATTTTAGAGGAATATTTGTAAGTTCCAAAACTCCACATTTAGAAGAATTTCCAAGTGAAACCAGTCAATGTTAGCCTATGGAAGGAAATTAACAGGGTGTATGCACATTTATAGAGCGCGCTACTCACCCGAGAGGGTCTCAAGGCGCTGGGAAGGGGGGCGCTACTGCTCGAAAAGCCAGGTCTTGAGGCGCTTCCTGAAGGAGAGATGGTCCTGGGTTAGTAGTAGGTAGGTGGGGAGGGTGTTCCATGTCTTGGCCGCCAGGTAGGTGAAGGATCTTCCTCCGGTGGTGGTTCTGCGGATTTGTGGGACGGTGGCGAGGGCGAGGCTGGCGGAGCGGAGCTGGCGGGTGGGCGTGTAGAACGTGAGGCGGTTGTTGAGGTATTCAGGGCCCAGGTCGTGGAGAGCATTGTGTGCGTGGGTGAGGAGTCTGAAGGTGATACTCTTGTTGACGGGAGAAAGTGCAGGTTCCTCAGGTGGTCGGAGATGTGGCTGTGACGAGGGATGTCCAGGATGAGTCGTGCAGATGCGTTCTGTATGCGTTGAAGTCTTTTCTGTAGTTTGGCGGTGGTCCCAGCGTAGAGGGCGTTCCCGTAGTCCAGACGGCTGGTGACAAGGGCCTGGATGACCGTCTTCCTGGTTTCAGTGGGGATCCAGTGGAGGATCTTACAGAGCATGCGGAGGGTGTTGAAGCAGGGGGATGTGACTGCTTTGACTTGCCTGGTCATCGTGAGGGAGGAGTCGAGGATGAAACCCAGGTTGCGTGCGTGGTCCGTGGGCTTGGGGGTGTGCCCAGAGCAGGGGGCCACCAGGAGTCGTCCTAGCCGGAGATGGCTGGGCCGAGGATGAGGACTTCCGTCTTGTCTGAGTTCAGTTTCAGACGGCTGAGCTTCATCCATTCCGCGACGTCTTTCATTCCGTCCTGGAAGCTGGCTTTGGCGGTGGCGGGGTTATTGGTGAGGGAGAGGATCAGTTGGGTATCGTCGGCGTAGGTGATGATGTTGAGGATATGCTTGCCTGCGATGGCTGCGAGGGGGCTCATGTAGACATTGAAGAGGGTGGGGCTGAGCGAGGAGCCTTGGGGTACGCCGCAGATGATCTTGGTGGCTGCTGTGCGGAAGGGTGGGAGGCGGACTCTTTGCATTCTCTCCGAGAGGAAGGAGGTGATCCTTTTCAGGACTTTTCCTTGGATCCCGGCGTGGTGGAGGCGGGTTGTCAGGGTGCCGTGGCTGACCGTGTCGAAAGCTGCCGATAGGTCGAGGAGGATGAGGGTGGCACTTTCCCCATTGTCAAGCAGGGTCCTGATGTCATCTGTGGCTGCGATGAAGGCGGTCTCGGTGCTGTGGTTTGCTCGGAATCCGGACTGCGATGGGTCGAGGGCGCCGTTCGTCTCGAGGAAGGCGGTCATCTGGTTGTTGACGGTTTTCTCAATGACTTTTGCGGGGACGGGGAGGAGCGAGATGGGGCGGAAGTTTTTACGGTCTGTGAGGTCTGCGGTGGGTTTCTTCAGGAGGGCGCTGATCTCCGCATACTTCCAGCTCTCCGGGAAGGTGGCTGATGCGGAGGAGTTGTTGATGATGTCCCGGATTTGGGGTGCGATGATGGAGTCGGCTTTGTTGAAGATGTGGTGTGGGCAGGGGTCTGCCGGGGAGCCCGAGTGGATGGTGTTCATCGTGTGGGTGGTGTCTTCCGTGTTGATGGGTGTCCAGGCGCAGAGGGTGGTGGTGGGGGGCAACGGTTTGGTGGTGGGGTATGTGTTCTGAGCGCCGAAGCTGTCGTGGATGTCGGCGATCTTGCGGTGGAAGAAAGTGGCGAGATCATTGCAGAGGTCTTGCGATGGCGTGATGTCATTGATGCTGGCGTTGGGGTTGGAGTGCTCTTTCACGATGTTGAAGAGTTCCTTGCTGTTGTGGGTGTTGTTGTCCAGACGTTCTCTGAAAGATGACCTTTTGGTGGTGCGGATCAGTTGGTGGTGTTTTCGGATGGCTTTCTTGAGGGCTGTAATGTTTTTCGTTGATTGGTTGTGGCGCCAGGCTTTCTCGAGGGCACGGCAAGATTTCTTGGAGTCTTTGAGGTTGTTGGTGAACCATGTGACTTTCATGCTGTCGGGGTTGCTTGGAGGGTTCTTCAGTGGAGCAAGGACATCGGCGCAGTTGGTGATCCACTGTGTGAGGTTGCGGGCTGCTTTGTTGGGGTCCGTAGTGTTGGTGGGAGGGTTTTGGCTCAAGGAAGTGGTGAGCTGGTCGGTGGTGATCTTGCTCCAGCATCTTCGGGGGGCTTGTTG
This sequence comes from Lissotriton vulgaris, assembly GCF_964263255.1. Classification (NCBI taxonomy): domain Eukaryota; kingdom Metazoa; phylum Chordata; class Amphibia; order Caudata; family Salamandridae; genus Lissotriton; species Lissotriton vulgaris. Next base: position 451,253,952 of record NC_141697.1, read on the forward strand.
CGGGCGGTGGTGGGACGTTGCTTTCCTGAAGTTGAAATGGACGTAGCTGTGATCGGTCCAGTGGAGTTCTGTGGTGTGGCTGAAGGAGATGTGGTTGCTGGAGGAGAAGACGGGTCGAGCCTGTGGCCGGCGTAGTGGGTGGGGGTGTTGACCAGTTGCTTTAGGCAGAGGTTGGCGAGGTTGTCCAGCAGGGAAGTGGTGTTGTTGTCCTTGTTGTTCTCCAGGTGGAAGTTGAGGTCCCCTAAGGAAGATGTAGTTGGAGGAGGCGAGAGCGAGCGGGCTGATGAAGTCTGTGATGGCTTAGCTGAAATGAGAGCGTGGTCCTGGGGGTCTGTAGATGAGGGTACCTCTGAGGGTGGTCTTGGGGTCAGTGTGTATCTGGAAGTGCTCGGCGGCGGTGAGGGTGGCGTCGGTGTTGGTCGTGATGCGGATGGTGTTTCTGTGGACAATGGCGATGCCCCCTCCGGCTTGGTTGACGCGGTCCCTCTGGATGATCTTGTAACCGACCAGGATGGCTATGGTGATGTCGGGGGCTGAGGAGGCGTTCATCCAGGTGTCCGTGAGGAGGGCGATGTCCGGTGCTGAAGTGTCGAGGAGGTCCCAGAGTTCGACGGGGTGTTTGTGGATGGAACGGGTGTTGAGCAGGATGTACTTGAGGTGGTTGTTGTTGGCGTCTGTTCTGGCCGGCGTGGAGCAGGACCTAGTGCAGGTGAAATTGCAGGCTTGGCTGGTGAAGGCTCCGTGGGTGTGTTTCGGGGTGGCTTGGTAGCAGGTTGGCTGTCGGCCGGGGTTGAGTGCGTGGAAGGTCTTGGCGTCGTACCTCCGTCGGGTGGGCTGGCTCCGGCGGGGTCCAGTGGGTCTGGCGCTGGGCACGGTCCAGGCGCGGACGGGCGTAGATGGGCTTGCCTTTGGCGGGTGGTGAATGGGAAGGAGACAGAGGAAAAAGGGATGGGTGGCAGGGGAGCAGAGGTAGGGAGCGGGGGTGAGACGAGCGGGAAAGAGGGTCCTAAGGACAGCGAAGACAGAGGGGAAACAGTGGCAACAAGTCACAGTCACAGTCACGAAATAACAGAGATTACAGGGCACAAATACAGAAAACAGAAAACAGAATGCAGAAGCCAATCACAAAACTCGCAGTGGCAGGGGGGGAGACCAGGCGCACTCAGAGGGGGCTGTGTGGTGTGAGGAGCGATCAGCCCTGGGAACAGGGTCAGGTCGCAGCTCTCTGCCGCGTGGACAACGCTTTAAGTGTCCAGTGGGAGGGAGGATCAGCTGGGAGGTGGGAGCAGGGTGTCGAATGGGAAGGGGACAGAGGAAAAAGGGGTGAGCCGCAGGGGAGCAGCGGCGGGGAGCGGGGAGCGGGGAGCAGGGGAGTGAGATGAGCAGGAAAGACAGTCCTAAGGGCGGCGAAGACAGAGGGGAAACAGTGGCAACAAGTCACAGTCACAGTCACGAAATAACAGAGATTACAGGGCACAAATGCAGAAAAACAGAAAACAGAATTCAGAAACCAGTCACAAAACTCGCAGTGGCAGCGGGGAGACCGGGCGCACTCATAGGGGGCCATGCGGTGTGAGGAGCGATCGGCCCTGAGGGCACATGTGATCACCGCTGTTCAAACGCACCCCGTGGTGCGTTTTAAGTTGGGAGATTAACTCACATTGAATACTGAGGGTCCCTGGGGTGCAACTAGACCACCAGCTACCTACAGTAAGCACCACAGAGCTGCTTTGCAGAGAGATGTAAAAAGGGGCGTTGCCTCAGAACACCTCTCTGCAACGCAGCCCCCTGGCGCAACCTGGAGGTTCCTGGTGGGCTAGTTGGCCCCCAGGTACCTCCAGTATTCAAGGGGAATTTATTCCACCTCTGCAAACGCCCCAGGGGGCACGTTTGCAGACTGATGAAAGGAGGGGGCACAGCCTCTGGCGCAATGCCGTTTTTTATATTTTCTTTTTTTAAGAAGGGGAGCAGTGTGCCAAAGTTATTCCAAATAGAATGTTGCGGATGACGAATCATCCCGAGATTTTGAGGATAAGAGCGGACTGAAGCGGGCCACCAGTTTTGAGCCCCGGGGGGGCCTTACAGGCCCCCATCATTAAAATTTTAAGCTCTGGGGTTGGCGGTCCAGGGGGCTGTGGGGGGGGCTGTGTGCCCCCCCGCATATATTCATACTTTGCCCCGGGGGTGGCGGTCCCCAGGGCTGTGTGTGGGGGATTGGGCCCCCTCACACTTTATTTTCCAAATACCCCTGGGACTTGGCCCCCCCGGCTAATTACCATCGAAGCGCGGGAGACCCCGCTTCGTTTTTTTTTCACAGCAGGATCCGCGCACCCTGCATGGATTTTGCCAATTGTGGGACCCCCTGAGCAGACCTAGGGGGTCAGACTGTTCCTACCCTGCCCCCTTTTTTGCATTTTTCGTGTTTTTCTCACTGCTTTCTTGTATCTCGGTTCTACCGAGGCACAAGATGGCTGCCAACACTTCCTGATTTAGAGTGTTGACAGCCAATTAGCATACAGCTCATGCTCAACAGAGTCCGCGGATCCTGCGCCGGCTATAGGTATATCTATGAATTTACTTTTAATTTTCTCAGGAACTACTAAACAGATTTACACCATTTAAGCAAAAGGCCCAAATCTGAACCAAGGACTACCTCTTTGACAAATTTGGTGTAATTCCGTTCAGCAGTTCGGGCTATAGCCGTGATTAATGGTTCCTATGGAAAATTACATGGGGAAAACATGTTTTGGTACCCCACCTTGTTTTTTGGCCCCCGCTTGAGGAATCGCTCCGAGTGGACCTGAGCAGGCCACCAGTTTTGATAATTGCGGGAAGATTCATCAACCGGTGCCAAAGTTATTCCAAATAGAATGTTGAGGATTTCCTATGGATAATAGGTCCTAACTATAACTACCTACTGGCGACCGTCAGTAGGTAATATATATATATTACCTACTGACGGTCGCCAGTAGGTAGTTATAGTTAGGACCTATTATCCATAGGAAATCCTCAACATTCTATTTGGAATATCCAGCTTGTAACTCCAACCACTTCCAACCCGCAACGCCGGCAGCGAAGAAGGAGACTCGGACCCCACAGCTCTTCAGGCAAAGTAGTTTCTTTATTTCATAACAGCCTGCAAACGATGCGTTTCGGGCTACTAGAGCCCTTGATCACATTCAGCTTTCGTACTGCGCCATTATTATTTTTATATGCATGTTTGGTGAACACCCACTTTCACTTGTTCTGGTCACATGTCCCTAAGCATGAACAACAGACTTCTTTCCTGATTTCATCACAAATATCCTTATGGGAAATAATGCATGTAATGCTAATATAAAATCAGTGCATTTCAATAAATATAAACAGATAAAAATATAAATATATTCAATGTATAAATATATTAATAATCTATTTTTCAACCAGATTAATCCGCGGGAAAAACAAATATTATTTTCCCCTCTGTTTTCTGTCAAAAGTGCATAGTTTTAAATCGTGGTCACCAGTAGGTAGTTATAGTTAGGACCTAGATATCATAGGATAATCGCAACATTCTATTCCCAATAACTTTGGCGCCGATTGACGAATCTTCGCGAAATTCTCAAAACTTATGGCCCGCTGCGGTCCAACTAACTATAACGTGCCTGAAACCTATGGTTTTTTTCAGTGAATTTCTAAGGTTTTTTAAAATGCTAATTTCTAACTATAACGTCCTTGAAACCTATGTTTTTTCAGTGAATACATATATATCCCAAAATTGCAAATTGGATATTTGAGACAAAAATGTGTGTATTTTCAGAACTAATAAGCGTAGCTGATGTTTGATGAAAAATGCCTGGATTTTCCAAAAATAGTCTATGCCTATATTTGAGTGATAAAACATCAGGGATGGGAATACCTATAAGTAAAACTATTAACTTTGTACCAGACAATGCAGCTATGGCTGATGCATTCCAAATTGATAAAGCCATGTTCACAGTACTGCGGACAATTTTGCCTGATGCACTGAGGTAATCACTGCTGGTAATCTTGCATGGGTTGGCCAATAATGTAATCTTGTCTGACAGGTAACTATTATCACACTAAAAATAGCTAAATATGCTTTTCATTGAACATAAGCAGCTCTTTTAATAGAAAATGTTGGAGACCTCTGCTCTACAGTCTTCCACAGCCCCGGACTCGGATGAGATCGTCCACTGCAGTCATTTCTCAACTTATGTTCCCTGAAGCACAGATGTGCACTGCTGATGGTCTGCTGAGCGTTAATGAGGTTACTCCAATTGTAACTTGGTCAGAGAGGCCATTTACTGGCTTAGGATGAAGAAAGAGGGCATATGGTAGGCAGAGGCTGGTATAGGGTACTCAGGGAGTGGTAGAGGCTTGGCAGAGCAAAGCTAACAGTTGATAGAGAATGACATACTGCACTATTATGGATTCCAATTGAGCTGTTAACAAAGGAGCAATAAGTATAGTGGGCAAAAACCATAAAGGTTTGATATTATAATGCTGCAAATTCCATTTAAAAATGACTAGCCTATCATGCTTTTTTATCCCGGATATACTGCTTTAATTGCCAACACAACGTAAATAGTACTGGCCAAAAACACCCAGGTATGAGTAACCATTGAATGGCCAGGGTCATACTCTAACCTTCATCTATAGTAATGGACATGGTGTGCATTTGCTAATGGTATGCATGTGTGTCTGTAATGTTTTTATTACTAGTACAATGTATTAATACCATCCTTAGGTGTGCCTGAGATGTTATTGCGCCCCCTTACTGTAGCAAGTGACCACAATACTATAGCAAGTGACCACTATTTGCTCCTGCTGTATTGGTGCAATTTCTTTGTTTGTGTGGTAATCATACCTGTAGTACGTTTACCTGCATAAGCTGCTTAACTGCTGTAGTACCCCCAAGTCAGGAGGCTCTCTATTTTCATGGAGAACATTAAGTAAGCACTTCACATACAGGGCTAAAAGAGACAGTGTGTCCATGGGTGCTGCCATCTTGGTTTTAACATTGAATCCTAGTCCCCAACATTCAGAAGGAGACCGCATAAGAAATGGCAGGACACTGATCTTGACTCTCATGAACATGGAAGACAGACTCAAATATAGACCATGTCTGCATATGTACAAGCAAGACCACCATGTTTGAATACAAATACAATGTATGTCAAATGATAGACCTGTAAAAGTAGCAAAAGCAGCTTTTTTAGAATTTTGAAAGAAAAGTGTAACAAAATCTCGTCATGTAAAAGGGGTCCTAAAAAAGGGAGGAGTAAGGCTTTGTAGTGCTTACGTATCATCTCCGCATCCAATCTGTGTGTGAAAGAGTGCAGGCCATGAGTTTTAAAAGCCCAGATTTAATCACATGTGTATCATGTAAGTCGCTATTAGCAGATACTAAATAGGAAGGCAATGGTAAACCAAAACATCTGCCTCGGCTCTCTAGAAGCAGCTCCAGGTGTTCCCTCTGCCAAGTTCAGGGTCAGTACAGTGGGCACCAGAAGTGATGCTTCACTCACCCACACCGAGCATTATACTTTCATACTGGACATGCACAGAGGAAAATTAACTCACAATGAGCATGCGCACTATAACAAACTCATGCACAGGACAAGTTGTTTTCGTTTTATAAAGTATGTGCTGCTGTGTAATGTATGAATGGGAAGCATACTCAAGCATCTTCAATAACCTTTTGCGAGGACGATAGATGAGGGCACAAGCCCTAAACAATAGCTGCGCAGGGGAGATTAGGTAAACAAGCAGGCGAAACATGAAAAAAAGTAAAAGCGGATGGAAACAGTACTTGGGACTTGGGAGACTGATAAGAAAAGCACACAAGGAAAACAACAGGAAAATGTATGCTACAGGCAATAGAAACAAGAAAACTATGTGGCAAGCATGAGAACTAATAAAAAGCGAAAAAGGCGAGAGGGCAGGATGCAAGCCCATGTTAAAATGTATATGTACAAGTACTGTGCAGGCAAAACCTAAAAACCATTGGTATCATGAGATGAAGTGGGAGTTATAAGAAACATGCAAGGACCTGCCAATAGGGCTCATACAACTGTTGTCACAGAGTGTGCTCACCTGTATTTTTCAGTAAGATATCAAGAATCATGCCGTTTATTGACCATGTTAATTCTCCGCATCATTTTTGGCCATAATTACAAACCTCTTGTGTTGTCGGAAACGGCCTGACAGCAAATATGCTTTTATATATGTACAACTGCCAAATTATTTTACGGTAACTTGTTACGGAATCGCAAGTTTGGTTTATTGATTCAGTATTTGGAAGGGGTGTATTTAGGGCGTCCCTTTCAAATACTGAATTGCAGTGCTATATATGAATGTTTTACAACCAAATTAGAGTTGAATAACAATTATTGTTTACAGACTACTAAAAGTTTGTGGTAACCATTTGCAAATGGGAAGGTTTCCGCAAGGTACCCCTTCCACTTTGAGAGTGTAAAAATATATATTTGTTTTAAAAGGAGGCAGTGGTCCCATAAACTACTGCTGACTCTTAAAAAACAAGCATTTGCAATGCAATAGGTCTCGCATTAGGAAAGATTGAGCTGTTGGTATTGTAAATGACAAATTTTATATTTATCTGTTGGTTTTGAAAATAGCGAAATTAATAGCTTTGTCATTTACAATGCCAATATTTTTAACTTTCGCAAATTTGACACCTATAGCATTTGTAATGCAATATGTGTTGTAATTACGTGACTTAGATGTATTGAAATTACTAATAACAATGTAGCATAATTATGTGGCAATGAGTGGTATTGAGTGGAGTGTGTTGCATTCAGTAGAGTGTAATTATGTGGCGTGTAATTATGTGGCACTGAGTGGTATTTGGAGTGTATGTTGCATCAAGTGCAGTGTAATTATGTGTTGTGTAATTATGTGGCACTGAGTGGTATTTGGAGTGTATGTTGCATTGAGTGCAGTGTAATTATGTGGCGTGTAATTATGTGGCAATGAGTGGCATTTGGAGTGTATGTTGCATTGAGTGTAGTGTAATTATGTGGCACTGAGTGGTATTTGGAGTGTATGTTGCATTGAGCGCAGTCTAATTATTTAGCATATAATTATGTGACACTGAGTGGTATTGTCTGGAGTGTATTTTGTATTCAGTAGAGTCTAAATATGTGGCATGTAATTATGTGGCACTGAGTGGTATTGTTTGGAGTGTATGTTGCATTGAGTTCAGTGTAGTTATGAAGCATAATTATGTGGCACTGAGTGGTATTGTGTGGCGTGTGTTGCATTCAGTAGAGTGTAATTATGTGGTGTGTACTTATGTGGCACTGAGTGGTATTTGGAGTGTATTTTGCATTGAGTGCAATGTAATTATGTGGCGTGTAATTATGTGGCACTGAGTGGTATTTGGAGTGTATGTTGCATTGAGTGCAGTGTAATTATGTGGCACTGAGTGGTATTCAGAGTGTATGTTGCATTGGGTGCAATGTAGTTATGAAGCATAATTATGTGGCACTGAGTGGTATTGTGTGGAGTGTGTTGCATTCAGTAGAGTGTAATTATGTGGTGTGTAATTATGTGGCACTGATTGGTATTTGGAGTGTATGTTGCATTGAGTGCAGTGTAATTATGTGGCTTGTAATGTGGCACAGAGTGGTATTTGGAGTGTACGTTGCATTGAGTGCAGTGTAATTATGTGGCATGTAATTATGTGGCACTGAGTGGTATTTGGAGTGTATGTTGTGTTGAGCGCAGTGTAATTATGTAGCATATAATTATGTGGAGTGTATGTTGTATTTAGTAGAGTGTAATTGTGTGGCGTGCAATTATGTGGCACTGAGTGGTATTGTTTGGAGTGCATGTTACATTGAGTGCAGTGTAATTATGTAGCATATAATTGTGGCACTGAGTGGTATTGTGTGGAGTGTGTGCTGCATTCATTGCATTGGTGTTTACAAACTCCTCTCACTGTGCAGCCAGAAAAAGTAAAGTAAAGTGAATTATGTGACAGTTTAGCAGGGGTACAGAGACTGTGAAAGGCTGTAAGCTGCTATTTTTTGTAACACACCACAAAATGTAAATACCTGTAAATGAACTGTACACATTCAGCAGTTATGACAGCAACTAAGAAGCACATGTTTTGTAAATCTGAAGTGTGATTAAAACAAAGATTTTAATAGGATCAAACCAAACAAATCAACAACTTTTTTGAAGATGTTCAATAATAATTATTTACTGACACTCAATAGCCACATATTACCATGTGTATGCAATATAGTTTTATCAGTAAAACTGTATGTATGTAGATGACAGGGCGTTACCACACAATGCATTAATGAAGTTACAAATTGCCTTCCTCATGTCCATTAAAGCTTGGTAGGTCGTGAAAGTTTATCATGAAAAAAATTAGTCGTAGTTCTAAAAAGTTTGGGAAGCACTAGCCTTGGGTATTACTAAGAATGGACAGGGCTTTCCGGTACTCCGCACTGGCAGTTCTAAAAAGCAGGTGCTGAGACGGGTCCCTATCGGGCTCTCCATTTATGCCTTCACCCTCAGGGTGAAAAAAAATCTGAACTTTGGAGCAGTGCCTGCCACCCTGCACTGCATGTGATGTGACTTCGAAGAGACTTGTTAATAGTACTGTCAGTCTCATTATTTCAGAACTGAAGCATTTTCGATATTATATACAACGAAGACATAGTAAAAGAGATTTCTCAGCAGTACCTACCAAATTGATTAGAGTGGGGGTCTGGTAGGGGCGTATCTGGGAACCGGGCTGTGAGACAATTTATTTAACTATATCGGCATTATCTTCTTCCACATAAAGCGCCCTAGTGCGCTGCCTTCGGCCACGTTCGGCTCATATGAGCAAGGCATAGCCAGTGCTTATTTTTGCAGCTTAAGATAGCGCGAACTTGGCCGAACGACATAAAGCACTTTACACGAGGTGCAATAATTTACATGAAAGCATAATTTCTGTTATGGTGTGGGGAGACTAAGTGAAGGACTTTGAGCACACGCTGGGAATATAAGCACCCTTTGCCATAAAAACAAAAAAAAATGATGCTTTCATGTAGAACTTTTGGTGCTCATGAAAAGCGTTTTAATGACCTCATGGTAAGTTCGCGCTTTATAAAAATTGATTAGAGTGGGTCGTGGGGGTCTGGTAGGGGCGTGTCTGGGAATCTGGTGGCTGGGCAGGTATTTAACGATATCGGCATTTTCTTCTTCCATGTAAAGCGGCAGTGCGCTGCCTTTAGCCAAGTTCGGCACATACGTGCAAGGCATAGCCGGAACTTTTTTGCAGATTTATATAGCGCGAACTTGGCTGGAGTACAGTAAATCGCTTTAGATGGCATGAGATGCAAATGTTTAACATGAAAGGATAAGTTCTGTGTTTAGGGCTTGGGGAGATTAGGTTAAGGACGCTGAGCCGACACTGGGATGTGAGCACCCCATGCCATAAAAACAAACAAGCCGCGCTCTGATGCAACGTGACTGCACGCGTCAGGACACAATGGCAGCGGGAAGGCCCGGAGCCGAGACGGTGACCTTGGCACTCACCCCATGTGGTTCATTCCCAGCGCTCTGTAGCCCCTGCTTGCCTTTCCACATGTTTCTGCCATTATTTTAACAAGCCCGTCAGAGGTCCGTGAACTATGCTGCTTCCGTCTATCAGCCTTGCAATACCGGCGTGGTCTGCGGCTCGCGAAAGTGTAACTGTGCTCGTCATCACAGAAGAAACGTAAAAGTCACGTGAACTATTCACGAGGCGCGTGTCGTGATCTGATTCTGCCACTACGGTAGAAGCTCACGCGCGCGACCTCTCCCAGCGGAGAAGCAGGAGTAGTTTGGAAGTGTTGCAGTCCGCGCGCATGCGCCTGAGGTGCTCAGATTGCAGCGGTTGCTGAAAGGCTGCGCACCATGGCACCTTTGCCGAAGCTTGGCTCCCTGGTCCTCCTCGGTTTATGGTGTTTGCGCAGCAGGGTGTCCCAGGCGGCGGCTGTGTGCCCCCGCAAGGGCGCTGTGGAGCAGTGCGGGCCGAAGGTAAGCTGGGCGCGCTGGCACCTGATGGCATGTCTGTCCTGCACCAGCTGGGGAAGTCCGCGGGCCCGGGCATGCCTTCCTTGGATTACCTGGGGAAGTCCACAGGTCGCGGCTGTGCATAGCCCTTTCTTAGAAGGGGGGTTTTGGGAGCTATGTACCCCGGCTGTGCAGAGAACACACGGACTGTGGGACACGCAGAAAGAGCCCGGTAAGTGGAGGCGGGTGTACGTGCGTGTGCCTGTGTGTGTTCGAGTGTGTCTGTGCGTGTGTCTGTCTATGTGCGCATGGCTCTGTTTAAGGGGGGGCACGTGTGTATGCAGTGTGTGTGTATGCGTGCGTGTCTTTATGTGTGCAGGGGGGTGGGGGGCGGCAGCGTGTGTATGTGTGCGCGCGCCTGTGTGTGTGTGTGCATGCAGAGGGGTGGGGGCTGGCTGTGTCTGTGTGTGTGCGCTGTTAATGCATGCGAGCGGAGCGAAGCGAAAGCAGGGGCTGTGAGTTCATCTGCGCAAGTGTGGCTCAGACGCGCGCTCCCGCGGTCAAAACTGAGACTGCAAAAGCACGCGTCTGAGTCGTGTCCACATTCCCAAATACGGATGACAATAGTTGTCGAAGCTGACAGCATTCAATTCTTCGCATTGAATGCAGGTCGTGCTTCGACCTAATGAAACTTCAAACGTATGTTTTCTCTTTTTAAATGCATCCCATTTCCTTTAAGGAAGCACTCTGCTCTTCTGCTGTTCTGCCTTTCTTGGCCTTTCTGTGCCCTCGTTTCCCTTTTCTCTCGGTGCGCTCTTTTCTCTCTTTTTCTTCTTTTCTCTCACCTCTCTTCTCGTTCCATGCCGCTGCTGCCCCAGCGCCCCTTCCACTCTCCAGTATGTTTTTCCCGCTCCCGATTCCAAGCTGACCGCCCTCCCCCAACCCCTACTTAATGACGGCCACAGTGCGGCAAGAAGAGCTAAACCACTGACCTGGTCAGTGTGATTGCTCTCCCCTGTGCAGCTCCACCACTAAGTGCTGCCCCCCTGAGCCCCAAGTGCTATCTGTTTGCTGACCACTGCAGGGTGTAAGAATCTCCACCTGCAGGCTCCTGCCTGCACCTCATCCCTGGTGGCCCTCTGCTCTTCTGTTGTTCTGCCTCTCTTGGCATTTCTGTACCCTATTTTCTCTCTCTGCTCTCTCTGTGCTCTTTTCTCTCTTTTTCTGCCTTTCTCTTTCCTCTCTCTGTTCTCTTCTTGCTCCAGCCCCGCAGCCCATGCCCCCTCCAGTGTGCCCTTCCCACTCCCACCTCCAAGCTGACCACCCTCCCCTGGAGGGGCCACTACGTGGCAGTGCATAGCTGGCCAGCACTGCCACACCGCACTGACCCGACCGCGACCAGCTCCAGGGACCCTGGTCCTCCGACCCACCTCCACTATGACTCTAGCACTCTAGCACGCTCCATGCTTTCACCCCCAGATGCAGCAACAACTGCCAGCTTTCGACGCCAAGCAACACCCAAGGCCCGATCTCCTGTCAACACTGCATCTGCACCTTCACCCACCTCCGAACTCCAGCAGCAGCCCCCAGCCTACCAGACATCACCGCTCACAAACCACTCAACTGCATCCTTCTCAACGTGTGCTCCCTATGCAAGCATGCCATAGAAATCAGGGACCTCCTCAACACCCACATGCCCGACATCCCCTTCCTCAGAATAACCTGGACCAATGCCAACTCTGTGCCCTACATCGCCATGGCCATTCCAGCAGGATTCAAGATCATGCAAAAGACCGCCCCACTCACCCAGGAGGCTGGGCAGGTATTTAACGATATTGGCATTTTCTTCTTCCATGTAAAGCGGCAGTGCGCGATCGTCCACAAAAGCACCCGCTGCATGACAACCACCAGCCCGAACAACACTACGACCCTCATGAAGCACCTCCACTTCCAGATCCCGACCAAACCTAAAACGACTTCCCTCAGAACCCTCATCTACAGGCCGTCCGGCCCAGGCGCTCCTTTTACTGACAACAATCGCCGATCTCATTGCACCCCATGCCCTCACCTCCATTGACTACATCTTACTCAGAGACCTAAACTTCCACCTGGACAACCACAAAGACCCCAAGACCACCACCATCCTAAAGAACCTCTCCAACATAGGACTAACCCCAGGCCGAGCTGGTGTAGTGCCACTACGCGAAGTTCCACCGAGTTGTGAAAAAACTCCATGGAACTCTGCTCACAGCCTACACCGCACCTAATAAAAATATTTAAAAAGGATTTTAAAAAGAAAAAACACACTTACATGTACTGTGGTGTCCCCATCCTGCCCTCCTCCTTGCCATCTCTCTCCTGCAAACCCCCTACAAAGGACAGACGTCTTGCGAGAAAGGCACATGCACAGTACAGGTGAGTGTGTTTTTTTCTTTTAAAATCCATTTTTCAATATTTCTTATTAGGATGGTTGGAGGCGGGGAGCCTATTTTAGTAGGGGGAGGTGGCTGGCTAACTCTGCTCTGCAGGTGGGACTGAAATCTCTGCCCACCCTTACATAGGACTGAGGCAACTGGTCACCACCCCCATGCACAGAGAGGGACACACACTCAACCCCCTCTTCACAGAAGGAAACAGCAGCTCCTACAGCCATACCAAAGTACTCCTCTGGACAGACCACCACTGCATCCACTTCTCTTTCAGAAATATCACCGCACACAAACATGCCCACCGCCTTCCCAGCAAAAGCTGAAACAAAGTCACCAAAGACCAGCTCACCTTTGCCCTCATCAGCACCCCACCACCAACAACTCCAGACACGAACACTGCTGCACGCAATCTCCACAACTAGATCATGAACTGTACCGACATGCTCGCCCCTCTCAGGAAAGCCACTGGACAACACATCAAGAAAGCTCACCCCTTCACTCCAAGAATCCAAGCGCTCCTGCCGATGACTCAGAAAGACATGGAGGAACACCAGAACCCCAGAAACATGCACCTCCTACAGAGCAGCCACCACAGCACACCACCAACTCATCAAATTCACAAAGAAGAAATTTCTTCAGGACAGAATCCTCACCAATGCCCACAACACCGAAGAACTCTTCTCCATCATCAAGGAATTTGCCAAACCCAACAGCAAAACAACAAACATCCCAGCCTCCCAAGACCTCAGCAACAGACTCTGCACCTTTTTTCACCTCAGGATTAAGATGATCTACAACAACATCGACAACCAAGACCTCCACACAGTCCAGATCCCACCCCCAGTGATACCACCCACCAGACCCTGCTCACCTGAACCTTGTAAAATGACAGAAGATACCCTAAAGACCATGAAGAACATCCACTTCGGACCACCCTCAGACCCCTGCCAGTCGAAACATCTTCCACAGAGTGGCCACGGCCATCGCACCCAAACTACGATGGCCGATCAACTGCTCCCTCGGAACACCACATTCCCAATAACAGGAAACACGCTGAAGTCAACCCCCTCCTGAAAAAACCCTCCACAGACCAAACAGACCTCAAGAACTTCAGGCCCATCTCTCTGCTTCTATCTGCAGCCAATTTATTGTAAAGGCAGTCAACACCCAGCTAGCAAACTTCAGTGAAGCCAACAATGTCATGGACTTCTCCCAATCCAGAATCTGCAGTAACCACAGCACCAAGCCGCCCTACTTAATGCCACCAACAACATATGCTCCCTCCTCAAAAAGAGCTAAATGGCAGCCTTCATCCTCCTGGACAACTCAGCTGCCTTTGACACCATCTCCCACTGCACACTAGCCACCAGACTCCGCGGATAGGCCCTTGGCTGGGTATGCTCATATGTCACAGGCAGAGCTCAGTGAGGCAGACTCCCGCCCTACCTCTTGGAACCAGCAGAGACCAGATGTGGAGTGCCCCGGGGATCCTACCACAGCCCCACCCTCTTCAACATCTATATGGCCCCCCTCGTAACCATCGTCAGAAACCACAGGCTCAAAAAGTTTTCCTGCTCATCCACTCCCTCACCAAAGAACCCAACATCACTAGGCACAACTTTCAAGAATGGATGAAAGCCATTGCCACCTGGATGAAGAAGAGCTGCCTGAAACTCAACTCCGAGAAAAACTGTAGTACTCATCCTTGGCTCCACCCTCTCTGCATGGGATTACAACTGGTGTCTGCCCTGCCCTCGGAAATCCCCCCACCCGACGGACCACGCACAAAACCTCGGCATCATACTCAACTCATCACTCATGATGAATCACTAAGTCAACACTGTATCCTCAGCCTGCTTCAAATCCCTCTACATACTCTGAAAAACATTCAAATGGATCCCATCCGAATCCAGAAAAATGATTACGCACACCCTCATTAATAGCAAACCTGACTACGGCAATGCCCTCTAAGCCGGAATCAATAAGAAACTACTCAGCAAACTCCAGACTGTCCAGAACGCCACAGCCAAAATGATCCTAGACATCCCCCTTCACAATACATTGGTCCTCAGTAGACTGCATGCATAATGTAACATAAAAAAAATAGCAATCGCAGACATGGTGGTATGTTGACCTCAGCAGGCCATTATCCCCTGTGATGGCTGTGATTCATAATGCCTACCTCAATAATATTCATGAGGTAGGCCAATTTGCTACCCTTAAGGAATCCCTAAATGAAACTCAATAAGGGTCTTACATTAGGAATACCCATTTCTTATTGCGATTTGGAAAGAATTTCAATTAGGAAATTGGTATTCCTAATGATTGTGCATATGGCTTTAAATGTTTTTGTTGAAGGCTGTTTCAGCTAATTTACACATCTTCTACTGAATTTTAGGAAGCTAACTTTATGTTGCAATCTGTTTAAGAAATGTCAGGCAACGATATGTGTTCTCACTGTGCAAGTGGGATTATGATTTATTAACTTTTGACCAGTGCCATAGCCAAATTTCCAGGCACCCTAATGCAAGCAAGGGCATTGGGTCCCTCATGCTCTGAGATGGTTATAAAAACAGTTATTACTGAGGTGCGGTCCCCCAATTGCAACTCTAGGCAATGGTTCCACTACACCTACTGCACTATTGATAGATCACTGACAAAATAGCGAAGTCCAAAAATCGACCTTCAAAAATATTGAAGCAAAAATATCGATATCAAGAATATCAACATCATATCTATAACAAGGTAAGTAGAAAAATATCAAGAAAAATATATGTTTTTTTGTTAAAAAAATATGTAAAATAAACTAAATAATATGTATTAATAAAATAAACATAATTAAAAATATTTCATAATGTTTAAAATTAATAAGTAATATATAAAATGTAATTAAATATTAATGAAACATATGCATATAATAAATATTATATAAACGTACTTAATAATCAGTTGTAATAATTATTTGAATAACTTATCAAATATTTAAAAATGTTATAAATTATAAATGCATCTATACACATAAAACAATAAAATAAATAAAAATTAAATAATTATGTATAACAAATTTAAAAAACAAATTTACTTTTCAAAATTTTTAAATGAATTATATACTACATTAACTAAAATAATACATAAATTATATTATTTAGCAGAGGGAATAAAACTAATATTCCAACCCCCACAAAAACAATAGTAAAAATAATATTGGATAACGTAGGGCTTCAAATTACTATTCCCACTCCAGGGAGTGCAACAGTAGGGAAAGCATTGGATAGCGCAGGGATATAAATTACTATTCACACTCCGGAGAGTGCAACAGTAGGGAAAGTGTTGGATAGCGTAGGGGTATAAATTACTATTCCCACTCCAGAGAGTGCAACAGTAGGGAAAGCGTTGGATTGTGGGAGGGTAAAAATTACTATTCTCACTCCAGGGAGTGCAACATTAGGGAAAGCGTTGGATAGCGTAGGGGTATAAATTACTATTCCGACTCCAGGGAGTGCAACAGTAGGGAAAGTGTTGGATAGAGTAGAGGTTAAAATTACTATTCCCACTCCAGAGAGTGCAATAGTAGAGAAAGTGTTGGATAGCATAGGGGTAAAAATTACTAATAGCACTCCAGAGAGTGCAACAGTAGGAAAAGTGTTGGATAGCATAGGGGTATAAATTACTATCCCCGTTCCGAAGAGTGCAACAGTAGGGAAAGCGTTGGATAGCAGGAGGGTAAAAATTACTATTCCCACCAGAGAGTGCAACAGTAGGGAAAGTGTGGGATAGCGTAGGGGGTAAATATTACTATTCCAACTCCAGAGAGTGCAAGAGTAGGGAATGTGTTGGATAGCTTAGAAGCAAAAAATAACATACTCATAAATAAAATAAATTTTTTAATTAATTAAATATTAAATAACTCTAAACTATTTACAAATAGCAATACATAAAAAATAAAAACATAATTACTAATGAATATACAATTAGCAATAAAATATCACTACACACCAATAAATAATAATTACTAAAATTAAAAACCAAATATTGAATATGTATAAAGTATTTTTAATAACGAAAAATAATAATTATTAAAGATTAATCACCACTTAATCATTACTTATTAATATATTAATTAATTGTATCATTAAATAGTATTTAATAATATTTAATTACCAATTAATGAAGAAACAACAATAAATTATTTTGTATAACCAAAAATGTATAAATTATAATAATTACCAAATAATAATTAATGTCCAATACATTAATTATCAATACCCAAATTTGTTGTTAATACCTATTTAATTACATTTCAATTACTTCAAAAACTATTACCCTATAAACACACAACACTCTCCAATAATAAAATAATACACTTAACATAATTATCAATTAATCAATTAATGAAAATGAATTACCAAATAATAACATTTAATTACCAATTATTCATTAATTAACAATTATATATTTACCAATACCAAATATTTCAAATAAATTATTACTTAATTACAATGAAATTACTTCCCACCCTATTCCCCTATAAACTCACAACCCGCTACAGAACCTAAACGCAAACATTTATTAAAATTGATTTATAATTCCCAAAAAGAATCATTAATTTAGTATAAATAAATTACTTCCCACCCTATTCCCCTATAAACCCACAACCCGCTAAGGTACTAAAAAATAAAAATAACTTGAAAAAACATTATTAACACCTAAAAATTGTATATATATATTTTAAAACAAGCAAAAAACTTAAGACAACACATACATATTAAATACATAATAAAATACATAACAATAATATAAATATCGATATTAGTAACATCAATATATTTGATATTGATATTACTAACTTCGATATTACTTACATCGATATTAAAAAAATCGATATTACTTACCTTAGGGTCGATATTCTGTCCATCGATAGTCTTAACATCAATATTTTTTCCCTTCGATATTGTGACATCGATATTTAGACTGCTCTCCACTATTGATAGCTATGCACCTATTTTTGACCCATGAGGACCCATGCATGAGCACGAGCCAGGCTGTCTGTTCCATTTTCCTTGAACAGCATACCACCTCGTTTGCACATCCAGCATTCTGCATTTATCCCTTGCCCATCTTTGTGTAAATTGTCAACTGCCTGGAGTCCTTTTTGATTACTTGAGACCCATCGGACCTCTGCTAGATGTAGTCGTGTGAGCCCACCTAGCCCTTCATTTCAGGATGCAAGGGTTGGATAATCAGTTTGCAATGTCCAAATGTTTTCCATGAACGACTCTCCTGAGCAGTTAATCACTACATTGACAATTTCTGGCTATGACTTTATCAAGCAACACAGTCCTACAAATATTGTCATGGTTGTGTTAGGCATAAACCAAATGGGTTGTTTAATAATTCAGGTGTTAGTTATGGGCTTTTAAGCTGTCTGCCCAATCTGCAGGAAGCTGATGTCCTTGAGATTGCATAGAAGTAAAGCCCCAGTAACATCAATATCTTTCCTTTGGGATGTTTGAGCAACCCACATTCATGTGTCTCCTTATGGATTTAGTTCTCATTGGGTTGATAGCTACATGCTTTGCAACCAGTGTGTGACTGCGAGTGCTCTGGACCAAGATTTCACCATCAGTCACGGACTGAAATGAGTGCTTTGATACCCTGCATTAGTTTAAACTGCTAAATGAACCTTGGGAGTATGAGACGTGAGTGGTCCTTTACAGAAGAGTAGAATATAAATCACCCTTACACTAGATCTTGATAATACAAAATACTTTTGAAGATTTAAGCATTAACATTTGCATAAAGAGATTTGAGGAGTCACTTCCACTCAGCAATACAATTTATTTCAGATAAAAGAAAGGGATGTAAAATGCGAAATGGTAAACAGACGCACAAGTCACTCTTTTTACTTAAAACAATGGGGAATATTACCAAGCAATAGCGATAATTATCGCTATTGCTTGGTTAGAGACAAAAATTTACCGCTGAGCTGCGGCGATTTTTACCGCAAATAAACCTTGGTATTACCAAGGTTTATCGCAAATGCGATAAAAATCGCCGCAAAGCATGAATATCGCTGAAAAGTCAGCGATATTCATCCATTAGAGAGCTAATGCTTTTAGCCATGTTATCCACCTCCCATTGGATAACATGGCTAAGAACTGCTCAGGGCAAGTGTCAGCTTTTGGAGATATTCGCTCTTAGCGCGAATATCTCCAAAAGTTGGTAGTAGGAGATAGCGATGTTAGCGACTGTTTTCAGTCGCTAACATCTTGGCACACCCACTTTGCATGTCATTAGTGAGAAATATCACTGACATGCAAAGTGGGGCCCAAGATGGTCGCTATCTCCTACTAGCTGTCGCTAACTGGTGTTAGCGACAGCTAGGTAATAGGGAGATAATTTTATCTCCGCTTCTAGGCTTTTAAAGCCAAAAAAGCGGAGATAAACCCCCTTGATAATAATATGCCCCTATAGTTTCTGTTATATTTATCGTTGTTACATCGGTATCTTTCTGTGCACTATTGCTGTTTTCTCCTTTTTAATGGACTTTGTCCTGTGACTTACAACTTGAAGATTTCTTACTACTGCGAAAAGCTCTATAACAGCCTTCTTTGTGATATAGTTTAGGGCAATTCCACAATTCCAAGAACAATGAAAAAAATTAAATAAATCGGCAGGACATCTATTCCCATCGTCCTGACCTGTCCAAAACTGGGCCTTGGCTTACATTTAATTCACCCTTGTGGGTAGTAGGGCATTTAGTCTATTCAATTATGAGAGAAGCACCATTGTCGCTATTGGGTGGGTATACAGATTCCATGATTAAAGTACGACCCAGCATTTGAATTGTATGCAATGAAATTCTCCATCTGTCCTGATCAGGTACCAAATATGGAGTGGTGAATTAAAATCTCCAGGAACGTTTTTACTCTTGGATACGCAGCACCCTGGATTGTGGCCAATCGGTGGATATGCAGATCTCTCTATTACATTATGAACCTATATGTGAATTTTAAACTGTATTATTCCACTTTCCCTATCCGGTCAGGTTAAGTTTAGGATCAGAATTTGTGAATTTAAATCTCCACTCCAGATGTCTTTCTCTTTGAAACCTAGCACACAAGTATTCAATCCAGTGAACTTGATTACAAGAATTGTGATTACGTATATTCTTATCACACTTTGATATTAGGTATCATCTCCAGAAGTTTCTCATCAAATAGGACTTCGGGCCCAACAAGCACCTATCACAAGATTTCATGTCCTCACACTACTGCAGCTAAGTGTAACTTTGGTAGTCATTGCAATGCGTTGACCCTTATACAGAAAGGAGCTCCAGTCGCCATGAGATTGTGGATGAAACAAATGAATTCAAGGATAAAATAATTGCCTGACTAATTTACCTACTGCCTTCTTACCTACCGTCCAGAGACTGACTTTTGAGCCCTAATTCAAATACCTGCCAGAAGCCAGTGACCATCTCAAAACGAGCTGTACCTTTTGGTGTATCACCAGTCCATGTAGAAGGGGTGGAGAGTAGCTTTGCTAGCTAATTTGTCTGGCATTTGTTTAAGAATATTTTACGGATCCATTTTGTATCCATCTTCCTAGCATGCCAAGTAGATGCAAATTAGTATGCTTTCTGAGATGGGCTTAGGCAGTGATCGCGCCTGGCTGATTTAGAAAGTGAAATAAAGGAAAGTTAAACAACCCTGTGACTGGGAAAGTACTGTTGAGTGGACTCGATTTGGAATTTGCGTAAAGCACTTGCGGCCACATGCATCAAAGTTAGCATTTGCGATTTCTTATTTGCGAAAATTAAGGAATCGCAATTAAGAAATTGCACATTGCTATGCATCAAAAAATCGCATTTTTATTTGCGATTTCTAATAATTCCTTAATTGCGATTCACAATTTGCGAATCGCAATTAAGGAATCCCTTCCAATTGATTCCTATGGGCCAAGAGGCCCATAGAGATGAACGGGAAGTCATTCACCAATTGTGATTCGCATTTTGCGAATCGCAATTTGTGAATGCATTTTCAAGGGTGCAGATGGGGGTCCAAAGGACCCCCCCCCTTGCACCCCTGAAATGTAACTTTAAGTGCAAGAGTCACACACACATGTCCCAAGGACATGTGTGTGTGTGTAACATGAAACTTTCAAAAATGCATTTTTGTGCATTTTTGAAAGTTTTCGCAAATTAGCATGAAGGTCAACTTCATGCTAATTTACCCCTTCCTATTTGCGAATTCGCAAATTAAAAATGTTCATGCATTGCATTTAAGAAATCTCAAATTGCGATTTCTTAAATGCAATCGCAATTTTAGAAATCGCAACATGGTTGCGATTCCTAAAATTGCGAAAAGCATGATGCATCCCAAATTTGAGAATTGCATTCGCAAACGGCCGAAAAATGCGATTCGCACCGTTTGCGAATGCACTTCTCAATGATGCATGTGGGCATTGGTGCTGTTGGGTACATTGAGTCTGCTCTCAGTGCAGACCAGAAACCACAGAAAGGATCCAGTGTAATTAATCTAGCTACATGGATTAAATGAATGAGCGATTTTGTAAGGTGGGACATCCTCTTCCATGAGGTTGTATGTAATGCTTGAGAAGTAAAGAGTTTAAAACCTGTCTTCTCACACAGTTGGTCAAATGGTGCATAGAAGGTCATGCATAGTAATATATATATCATGGGGTCTATTTATGAGCTGGTTTGCGTGTTTCTTGCACCACGGAACATGGTGCAACAGCGACACACACCTTACATTTGATTTATGAAGCCATGCAAGGTCACTTTGCGTGGTCCTGAGTGGCTCCATAAATCTGGAGCAAGGCAACACAGCACAAATCACTGTGTTGCCTTTCTCTGCCTTCGGAAGGCACTCCATGGGGCTGTGTGGGCATTCTTACGCAACTCAATTGGTTTTTGGTTCATTCCAGATTTACCAGAACTGGTAGTCCTGGGAATGTGCCAAAAAGATACACATTCTCAAGTGAGGAGTAAAGAGGTTAAGTATCTTTATTTCCCCTTGTTACTTCCTCTTTCTATGTGTGCTGCATTCTGGCGTACACATAGACAGAGGAATATGCCTCAAAACTAGTGACCCCTACTCCAAGAGAGTTTTCTTCCATAGTATGGGGGTTATTTAAATGTCTTACCACCAGATTTTTCACTCTTAATTGGACAGGCAGTTAAATGGCCACACCGCCGATGTACCTTACTCTGCCGATGACATATTTAATTTCCGGCCATCTCAAGTAGGCAGACTTATATTTTGGTGGACAAGGTATTCCACCATTGTTGCGATGGAATACCCTCTGCCAAACTCTGAACTCTAAACTAGAGCTGTAGAATTAGGCAGATGGGTTACCAAAAGCCAGTAGTGGCCAGCATGGCTCACGGGTTGGGGTCACAAGTGGAGGTTGCAAAGGATGGGGTGGTCATAATTAAAATGAATAAAAAAATGAAAACCTATTATTCCACCGGGTCCTGTGTCTTCTTTCCTCCTTCTCTTCTGCCGACCTGTCTCCGATAGGAACAGGAAGCAGGCAGTCAGAGTCCCTCCCCTAAGCCAATCACAATGCTGTAATGCAGCATTATAATTGGTTGGGACAGCGCACAGCCAGGGGATAGTGAGTGGGTATCTTCTCCATGCAGGCTGCAATGCAGCCTGCATGGAGAAAGGCAGAGTGCACGTGACTCGTTTGGGTGACCCGAGAGAGCCGACCAAAGAGTCTTTGCACTCTCAGGAGTGGGCATACCACTCTTCCCATGCCCTGCTCGGAGAGCAGAGCAGCACCACCCACCCACTCACCCGCTTGCAAAGCAAACATAAAATGGTAATAACTTAGAGTTATTACCATTTTATGTTTTGGCTTCATGCACTGCGAGAAAGCAGTGGGTCACGCTACTCCACCATAGCGGAGGAGCTGCCCCTGTTCAAAGCATAATAATTCCCTATTGCTCACATTGTGCATATATGGAATTCACCTACACCTGACATTTTGGTCTGTGGCACACCATTGCACACTTATACTAAATAATTTGCAGGTACGTAACATCCACAATGATTATTACAAAAGGTGGCAGCAGTGGAAAGAAATCCACCCGCTCAAGTACCTCCCTACAGATGTGGTCAGTAATAAAAAACAGTTTTGTTCTGTGCTACCACAGACTGCACCCCTGCTTCCAAAAGGTGCAGATGAGCACACTGCCATTGGCAATGACCCCTACAATATTCCACTAATGCCTGGAGCACAGAAACATTAACAATAAAACTCAGTCTGAGGGGTATGGTCAGCTGTCTGAGATGGTGGACCGAACTCAGTGAAGCTCTTGAGAGGCAACCCGGAATCACCAACTATCCTTACCAACCACATCTTAACCACCCTAATGCTGCTGGGGGAATGATGCTGCTTACTCCCTCTCTCAGCCTACCTGCTTCAAAACCTGATGCGACTGACAATGGGCCAGCTTAGATGACTGTCAGGAAGCCTTGAGAGCGGTGCTCTCTCCGCTGCCTTATTTGCCTGAACCAGGGACTGGTGCTGTGGGCTGATGTGACCCATCCCCAGATCCTACCCTATATTATCCGGAAGTGGCACCCCTGACTGTCGAGGGGGTTGTGAAATCACCCGAGTGTGCAGTGCCCATCCTAAATGCTATGCTACCAAGAGGATGGGCTGGCTTCTGGACTACCAGGAGGCTCCCTATGACGGTCTGCACTCTCCCGTCCTGTGGAGCTTGGCCAAGGCCATGTACAGATTTACGGGCCCGTGCTGCAGTGGGAACTTGCCTGTGGAGGCCATGGCAACCCACTCTTGGGCATTGGCTGTGGGAGATAAATGGCGCCAAGAATGAGCTTCTATCTAACCTTCTGCTTGACACGACTCCCAGCCCAGGTGGGTGCTGCTGGAGACAACAACCTCGGCCCTGGGGGCTTCTTACTGCCATAAGCCACAATCACCTGATGTGTCCTGGCTGGGCCATCCACATCTGCTTGCTAGCCCGGGAGCCTTCTCTTTGCTGCCTGCTCCTGCTTGGTGCCACTCCAGCAGGGGCAGTCGGTACAGGTAAGAGTGGTCAGGTGGTGGGGCAGGTCAGTGGTGGGGTTGGGTGGGGCAGGTCGGGCCGGGGCGTGGCAGGGGGATATCAACAGACGACATGATAAGGAAAATAAAAGAAAGAAACAAAAACGTTTACCTTATGCCTACCGCATCGCAGAATCGCGATTTGGCGAGTACAAAGTATTTTTTGTGTTTATTATTATTTTCCTATCCTGTCATCTGTCGTCTTCCCCACCACCCCACCCCTTCTAACTGCCCCACCGCTCTTACCTGTAGTGGCCGCGCCTGCACTCCAGTCCAGACAATTGTGCTCTATGCCACCACACACCCACTGATACCTCTGAGGGGTCCTGTTGAGGACTGTGAGAGGCTAGCCTTAGATACCCCTGTATGAAACCAGTTGCTCTGTTCCTCCCCCCTGGAGGATTCTGCTTCTCTAGAGGGTGAAAGGGGGCACAACCAGGGAGTTTGTAGCGTGTTGAGATGAATGTTGCGGAACATGCCAAGGCTGACCAGGTGAGCACGGCATAAGACTCCAGCGCCTGGCACCCTGCTACTTGCTCTGACCGCTGACACTATCCTTCCTACCAGTCCCTTGGGTCTGTAGTGAAGTGAGGTACCCTGGGGCTCTTTACTGTGGGCAGGTGACCTTCCGATTGTCCTAGTCTAGTCTAGTCTGGATATTTGTATTGCGCAGACATATCACATCCCGTGAGGGAGTCTCATGGCGCATGCGGACAATCCCAGAAAAAGAGTGGTGAAAAGAAGGCCTAGCTAAAAAGCCATGTTTTCAACAACTTTCGGAAACTCATGTGTTCGATAGTTGCACGGATGTTTAGAGGAAGTTTGTTCCATAGGAGTGGTGCCATGTAGGAAAACGCACGTCCACCATTTCTAGCTGTTTGAACTCTAGATGGCTTGAGTTGGAACTTAGAGCTAGATCTCAGTTCTCGGCCAGGCTGGTACCATGTCAATTTTCGGTTCCAGTATTTTGGTCCTGTGCCGTGCATATGTTTATGAACCAGACACATGGTTTTAAAAATGGCTCTTTTTTTATAGGGAGCCAGTGTAGGCTTTTTAGGCATGGCAGGGAGGGGGATCGTTTTGGTAGTCCCAGAATCAGACGAGCAGCAGTGTTTTGAACAACTTGTAATTTCTTGATATGGCACTCATTTATGGCAAGCAGAAGGGAGTTACCATAATCTAACCTATTTATTATGAGGCCCTGAACTAGAACTCTGCGTGCTTCTTTTGATATCCATTTGAAAGCTTTGCGTAAGCTTCGCATGATTCCAAAACAGGTCCCAACAGTGTGGTTTACATGGTCCTTCATGGATAATTTATTATCCATGTGGATTCCAAGGTTGCGGACGGATTCTTTTGGGACAGGGCATTCCCCCATTTCCGAGGGCCACCAGTCCTGGGTCCAGTGTGCACTGGCTTGGCCAAATGTCATTATTTCAGTTTTTGCACCATTCAGTTGTAGTTGATTCAGACTCATCCAGTTTTTTACCTCTATTAGACATTTTTTGAAGCGCTTTTTGGTATCATTTATGTCATGGCCAAGGGAGACTAGTATTTGTGTGTCATCAGCATATGATAACACATCAAATCCATATGCCCTAGTGAGGTTGGCCAAAGGGGCCATATAAACATTAAAAAGCGAAGGGCTAAGGATAGAGCCCTGAGGCACACCTCTTGTAACTGGCCGAGTGCTGGCAAAAGTTTCATCTGTTTGCAGTGTGGTTGTTCTATTAGACAGGTAGCTGATAAACCACCTTTGAACCTGCCCTTTGACACCACACTCCCATAGTCGTCTGACCAAGATGTGATGGGAGATGGTGTCAAAGGCAGACGATAGGTCTAAAAGTACCAGAAAGCATGATTGACGTTTGTCAAGAGCAGATCTGATGTTGTCAATAATCTCGATCAGGGCTGTCTCCGTGCTGTGTGCAGCACGGAAACCTGACTGAGAGGTGTCGAGTAGGTTGTTCCTCTCGAGATATCCTATCAGCTGCTCATTAACAAATGCCTCCAATACCTTCCCTGAGAAGGGTAACAAGGAGATGGGGCGGTAGTTTGAGAAAGTGTTTATATCCTCCACAGGGAGTCCTGGCCCGCTCCTGCTATCCCACTGGAGAGACAAGAGAAGGAGTTTGTCTGGGCCTTGCTGTGTTCCCTGCTGCCCCCTGTAGTGGAGTTCCCCAATTGGCCGGTTCTGGTGGGGCCTCCGGTTAGCAGTGGGGGTTAGGGGCTGGCTGGGCTCACCCAGACTGCATCTGCGGTCCCCTGACCTCACCATGGAATGGATCAAAGGAGCAAAGCCCTCCTCCATGCCTGGACTTAGCCATTCAAAGCTGGGGACTGCCCACGTTGAGGGCTCACCTGCTCCAACCCACCTTGCCCTGCACAGCAGCAGATAATCTAGATCTAATTCTGCAGGAAATTCGAGACTCTAAAAAAACCAAAGATCATCTCATTGGCTCCCATGCTTCGGAGCTGGGCCTGCTCCACAATGATCATCGCAGGCTGACAGGGTCAGGCCACTGAGACTGACCTTATGAGCCTGGTCCCTCAATAAAAGGTTCATGTTACTGACCTAGAGGACTTACGTTCCCAGATACACCTTCTGCATGACTAGGCTGAAGATGCAGAAGGTAGAGCAAGGTGCAACAACAAGCACATCGTGGGAATGCCAGAGGGTGTGGAGGGGCCTACTCCAACGCTGCTTATCGAAACCTGGTTGAAAACTGTGGTGGCCCAACAGAGACTGTCAGATGTCACACACAAAGCAGGACATATATTAGACTGCATCTGTACCAACATCAAAACCTTAACCGTCGAAACTCCCCTGATCCAAACTTGGACCGACCATTGGTTAATCCCCTTCAAACTAACCACCAAAAAGAAAAGACCTAATACTGCCAACTTAAAAATCGATGTCTCGATACAGAAAGACTGGAAAAAACTTGCCAACTCACCCAATCTGCACCTCATCGCAGAGGAATCTAAACCGTCCCTGACCGGGTGTACTGAAACTGACTATATAAATTTCTGTAAATGGGTCACAGACTTCTGCGGTCCTGCCAACTCAGAAAAAGTAAGGAAAAAACAGAATAAAAAGTCGGCACCCTGGTTCTACCCCGCTCTAAAAAACAAACGTGCAGAGGTCAGAACCCTTGAAAAGAAATGGCGCCATAACTATGATACAACAGAAGTTCTTGCCTATAAAACCGCTAGGAAACAATATCATTCAATGATAAAAAACACCAAAAAATACCATTTCCTAGAAGTCATCAATCTGTCCAACAACAAACAGAAAGAAATCTTCAAAATAGTTGATGAGTTCATGAACCCCAAAATCCTCAGGCAAGAGATACCACCTTCACTGGCACTCTGTAACTCCATAGCAAATTATTTTGAACAGAAAATACTAAATCTCACCAAAGACTTCCCAGACTCTCCAGAACCCCCCCCTATGATAATTTACGACTAACTAACAGTAAACCTCAGCTACAAAACTTTACCCCCATCATCCTCGACGAAACGCGACAAGCCATTCTCTCCAGCAAATCAGGCTCCCCTTTTGACCCGTGTCCCCCAGTGCTGCTCCACACTTTGGTGGACACGGTCAATCCAATTATAAATTCTATCATAAACTCCTCTCTGGCCACTGCCGCCATTCCATCTGAATGGAAGCTCGCTGCGGTAAAACCGCTGCAGAAAAAGCCCCTAGCTGATCCCACCACGCTCTCTAACCTTCGCCCAATTTCGCTGCTTCCACTGCTGTTCAAACTTACTGAAGCAGCAGTAAATAAACAGCTGACTAAACATCTGGAGGAAAACCACCTCCTACACCCCAACCAGGCAGGTTTCAGGGCGAAACACTCCACGGAGTCGGCCCTTCTACATACAGTAGAGACACTTAAGATGGCACTGGATCAAGGAAAAAAGGCCGTCCTGATCCTGCTCGATCTATCGGCGGCCTTTGATACGGTCTCTCACCCCGTATTAATTGGCCGCCTGGCAGAATCGGGACTAGCAGGAACCGCTTTAAATTGGCTGAAAAACTTCCTAAGCCATAGGAAACAAGTCACCATGCTAGGAAGCTACTGCTCAGATGAAAAAACACTAAAAACAGGGGTACCACAAGGCTCAAGCCTGAGCCCGGTTCTCTTTAACCTTTACATCACCCCTTTGATTGAACTCATCACATCCTTCAACATCAGTACGATATCCTACGCGGATGACACCCAGCTCATCCTTGTAATGGACAACAACTCGACTAAAGCAGAAGAAAACCTGAGAGACTGTCTCACCGCAACCTTTGAATGGATGAGAACTCACCACCTTAAGTGCAATTCAGGCAAAACTGAAATCCTCCCTTTTGGCCAAAACAACTTTTTCTCCCCTAATAACTGGTGGCCCCAAGACGCCGAAGTCCCACCCAACACCATCACGTCGGCCCGCAACCTCGGGATAAGGTTTGATGAAGCCCTATCCTTTAAACAACAGGCAGGCACTGTGGCAGGGTCCTGCTTCAACATTATCAAAGGCCTCAGAAGGTTCTTTGACCTCCTCCCCCTGACAGCTAGAAAGACGGTAGCAGTGGCCCTCATCACATCCCGTCTAGATTACTGCAATAGCATCTATGCAGGTTTCAACAAAGCTGTTATGCACAAATTGCAGATGGTTCAGAACGCTGCCGCCCGCCTAGTGCTAAGACTACCCAGGAAATCATCTGCCTCAACAGCACTTAAAACCCTGCATTGGTTACCCATCCACAAGAGAGTGTTATTCAAAATCCTACTCATCACTTTCAGAGCTTACCACCAGTCGGGCCCCACATACCTGTCTCAAAGGTTTGGAAGATATACTCCCTCCCGGTCACTCAGATCATCCAACCTAAACCTATTGGTAGTCCCTAAATTCAGACTAACCACAAAAGGTGGAAAATCCATCGGAGTGCTAGGAGCCAGAGCCTGGAACAAGCTTCCACCCCAGATGCGTCTGATCCATTCAGAGAACCTGTTTCGAAAAGCCCTTAAAACATGGATTTTCAAAGCCACTGACACTCTCTGTCTAGCGTTAATTTAACTTCACTCTCTACATCCTACCCACGTACCTCTCCCCCCCTCTGGTCTGTTTAGGTAGCTCTCCCTCTTTCTCATCTGTGACACGTGATGACTAGCGCCAAGATGCTCCATGGAGTGCAAGTCGCGCTCTATAAAAGCCAATTCATATCATATCATTTATGGTGGAGAGGGCGTAAATGGTGCCCACCTGTCAGCCACTCCTGGGGGCGCCTTTCAGGCTCATATTGGCCTGTATTCTGAATTTCTGGGATTGAAATGCAGTGCCCCAAAAAGACAGATAAATTTCTCCCCTACAAGTAGACAATGTAGTGGTGTCCCTCTTCCCCGACTATACACTAGCTGTGCATTGTAAAGCTATCCTCATTTCTTGCTGCAAAGAAGAAGGTCAGGGTGCAGGGCCTCTCCTATACCTTATGTTTCTGGCCTGCCTGAGAGTGATCCATGATCAGCGCCCCTTATTCATCTCACCCTGGAGTCAGCTAGGGACTGTCTCGAAACTCAATACCCAAATGCACATTGCCCTCCATCCCATGATTTGCCACAGGGTCTCCTGCGGCAAAACCACTGATGTTTCCAGATAGATGCTCTTTTTCTGCCACCCTCGAGGGCTTCTCCCTCTCCCCAACAGGAATTGCAAGAGTGTCATGCAATGATCAAGACTGTTTCTTCAGCCAGATAAGGCCTGCCTCCACATTCCTCAACTAGCTTATCTGGCACTGCTATCTCATATTCAGACTCCAAAATGAGATGGCTCTCTTCCCCACGCTGACACTACAAACATCAGACAATGTGATATGGCACTCCAGTGGCCACCACTTAGGTGCAAGTCTTATGACCAGAGCTGTGGGGAGAACACAGATGTAGGACCAGACCTTTTCCATCTTCCACCGGACTCACGTATTGTATCAGATGTTTGTTTTATGCACTGATGTGGTTCTTCTTTCTTTTTTGATTTCCTTTCAATGACACCTCTGTGTAGACTAAGCTTGCTTGCGTGAATGGTTGCTATGATCTCTCTTGCTCTGTTGTTGTTTCTGGCCACCCTCCCCAGTCAGTAGCCCCAGTTTATAGTTCCCGGACGAATGTCGATTTTACTGGTTGAATAAACATTGCTCAATTGACTAATGTTGGGAGTTGTTTGTGGGTGTTTTATAATTGTCATAAGCTGTGGAATTGCATCATGTCTGGGGTTTGGAGGGGAGATAAGGGTCTTTCCCTGAATGTATCACTGTTTTGACCAGTTTCAGAATGTAACAGATAATGAATACCATATTGACGTGGAACGTCATGGGGATGGGGTCTGCCTACAAGCGACATCGTATACATTCCCAAATTAACTGATGTAAGGCCCACATAGTTTATCTACAAGAGAATCACCTCTCCCCCACTGAATCCCATAAGTTATAAGGGAAATGGAGGGGGCAGTTGTTCATCAGTACATTTTCAACGTTTCAAGGATACGGGGTGGGACGCCGTTCACTGCAGCAGATACCAGAATATATATTAATGGTAAATATGTATTTGTACTAACCCTGGGCGAAGAACTACGCTCCGTTCGCGGAGTTTGCGGAGTTTCGGCAACTCCGCGCTCCGCGGAGAACGCGAAGTTGTTGAATACTCCGCAAACTGCTGCGTAGCGTAGTTCTCGCGTGCTCAATAGCATTTTCGCGTGCGCGAGGATGCTTGTCGGTAAGATCGAGTTGCCGAACACGCAGAAACTGCAATCTGGCACAGAATAACGCGCGAACACGTTAGTAGTGACCGGAAATAAGGGGACGCGAGCGGGCGGGACAAACCTCATGGGTAACTTTGCGCGCTACACATCCCGAGCATGCAGGCAATCAATCAATCAATCAATCAATCAATCAATCAATCAATCAATCAGGATATTTGTATAGCGCGCTACTCAACCAGAGGGTCTCAAGGCACTTGGGGGCGGGGGGTCCGCTACTGCTCGATCAGCCATGTCTTGAGTTGCTTCCTGAAGCAGAGGTGGTCTTGGGTCAGGCGGAGGTGGATGGGGAGGGAGTTCCAAGTCTTGGCTGCCAGGTGGAAGAAGGATCTTCCTCCCATGGTGGATCTTCGGATGCGTGGCACGGCGGCAAGGGCGTGGCTGGTCAATCGTAGCTGGTGGGTGGGAGTGTAGAAGGTCAGGCGGTTGTTGAGGTACCTGGGGCCCAGGTCGTGAAGGGCCTTGTGTACGTGGGTGAGGAGTTGGAACGTGATTCTCTTGCTGACAAGGAGCCAGTGAAGGTCTCTCAGGTGTCCGGAGATGTGGCTGTGTCGGGGGATGTCCAAGATGAGTCGTGCGGAGGCGTTCTGGATGTGTTAGAGTCTTTTCTGGAGTTTGGCTGTGGTTCCGGTATAGAGGGTGTTTCCGTAGTCCATTCGGCTGATGAGTGCCGGTGTGACCGTCTTCCTGGTTTCGGTGGCGAGCCATGGGAAGATCTTTCAGAGCATGCGTAGGATGTTGAAGCATGATGATGAGACGGCGTTGACTTGTCTGGTCATCGAGAGGGAGGAGTCCAGGATGAAGCCCAGGTTGCGTGCGTGGTCCGCTGGTTTGGGTGCGCTGCCCAGGGCAGGGGGCCACCAGGAGTCGTCCCAGGCAGGGGGTGATGATCCAAGGATGAGGACTTCCGTCTTGTCTGAGTTCAGTTTTAGGCGGCTGTTCCTCATCCACTCGACTACGTCTTTCATCCCTTCGTGTAGGTTGGTTCTGGCAGTTCCTGGGTCGTTGGTGAGGGAGAGGATCAGCTGGGTGTCGTCGGCGTAGGAGATGATGTTGAGGTTATGTTGGCGTACGATGGCTGCGAGGGGGCTCATGTAGATGTTGAAGAGGGTGGGGCTGAGTGATGATCCTTGTGGTACGCCGCAGATGACTTCGGTGGCCTTGGATCTGTACGGGGGGAGGCGGACTCTCTGGGTTCTTCCGGTGAGGAACGAGATGATCCACTCCAGTGCCTTCTCTTGGATTCCGATGTTGCTGAGGCGCTGCACTAGGGTGCGGTGGCAGACCGTATCGAATGCTGCGGAGAGGTCCAGGAGGATGAGGGCCGCTGTTTCCCAGTTGTCGAGCAGGGCTCGGATGTCGTCAGTGGCTGCGATGAGGGCGGTCTCGGTGCTGTGGTTGGTGCGGAAGCCGGACTGCGAGTGGTCGAGGCTGGTTTGGCGAGCGCAATTGGTGATCCACTGTGTGAGGTTGTTGGCTGCTTGGTTGGGGTCCGTTGAGCTGGCGGGTGGGTTCTGGCTCAGTGAAGTGGTGAGCTGGTCGGTGGTGATCTTGTTCCAGTTCCTGCGGGGAACCTGTTGCGGGTGGTGGTGAGTCGTGGTCTTTCTGAAGCTGAAGTGGACGCAGCTGTGGTCTGTCCAGTGGAGCCCGGTGGAGTGGCTGAAGGAGATGTACTTGCTGGAGGAGAAGACTGGGTCAAGCATGTGTCCGGCGTAGTGGGTGGGGGTGTTCACCAGTTGCATGAGTCCGAGGTTGGCGAGGTTGTCCAGCAGGGCGGTGGTGGTGTTGGTTGTTGTTGTTGTTCTCCAGGTGGAAGTTGAGGTCCCCTAGGAGGATGTAGTCAGCGGAGGCGAGGGCTTGCAGGCTGATGAAGTCTGCGATGTCTTCGCTGAATTGTGTGCGAGGTCCTGGGGGTCTGTAGATGAGGGTGCCTCTGAGTGTGGTCTTGGGGTCGGTGTGTATCTGGAAGTGAAGATATTAAGCGGCTGTGAGGGTGTCGTCTGAGTTGGTCGTGATGCAGATGGTGTTCTTGTGGACGATGGCGATGCCTCCTCCTGTCTCGTTGACGCGGTCTTTCCGGGTGATCTTGTATCCGTCCGGGATGGTGACGGCGATGTCGGGCGCTGAGGAGGCGTTCATCCATGTTTCCGTGAGGAAGGCGACGTCTGGAGATGTGGTGTTGAGCAGGTTCCAGAGTTCCACGGCGCTCCCGAAGACGAAAATTGGCTTGCGAACTGGTCAAGCAAGCTACTACGCATGCTCGCGGAGCTATGCGTAGTTCGCGGAGTGCAAGTGCATCTTCGCGTAGCTCGCGGAGTGCGGCTACGCGAACTACGCCCAGGCTTAATTTGTACACGGGCCCCTTGATGGTCAACTTCTGGTACTGGGTGGTATTTATGCTTGAAACTCAGACCAAGATAGCTTCCTCTCACAGCTCTCCTCTGATTTGGCTGAATGGTCCCGCCTGCCATAGGTCATTGGGGGTTACTTTAATGCAGTCATGGATACGCAGCCGGACCACTCCCATCCCATCGTACCCAGTGCTCACTCAGTTCATCAAGAAGAGAACTCCGAGACTGGGCATCAGGCTGGGCACTAGCATATGCATGGAGAGTGCTGAACACAGGCATGAATGAATATTCCCTTTATTCTCCCACACACAAATTACGCTCCTGCCTTGACCGAATTTTCTGCCTGAGTGTCACCAACTCCAAATATCTAGGCAACAATATATCTGACCACAACACTCTGTAGATCAAAATGTCCTAGGGCCACATTTCTACCCCTGCCCCTAACTGGTGGGTACAGCCCATTACTCTAGAGGATGAGGTGTTTAAATACACCGTGGCTACAATCATCATTCATAAATTTGCTGAAAACACTAAAACCACTACATCACACCTGACTGAATGGAAGGTGTTCACAGTCGTCATTCTGGGGCTGTCCTTTTCCACACAGTTTGGACTGCTTGAGAATGAGATTGTACACTATACCTACAAGTCAGAATTAAGTGACTGTTGTATCAGTCATGCAGAAGTGTTAAAATGCCTGAGAATCATTGAGCACACCAATGACACTCAGAGGTTGCATCCCGAAGGGGACAGAGTAGGAACACTATTAGCGAGTATGATCCATTCACAACTGTCCCCAAATCCTGTGATGTCCATAAGTGCACCCACTTGGACCAAGCATGCGACACAACTAGATATGAATAGCGCATTTAGAGACTATTATCATTATGCCAACCTTTATGGTGCCTGCCTGGCTCCTTCCCCCACTGCCATTGCAACCTTCCTGGATTGACTGCACCTACCCCAGGTACCAAGGGCACACTGTGCTGACCTCACAGCCCCCTTGACGCAGGCAGAGAACCATAGTACAATAGCAGATCTCCACCTTAACAAGACTCCTGGTCTGGCTGGTTTGCCCTCCGAGTTCAATGCCACCTTTGCTGCCTGTGTGGTGCCTCGTTTAGAAAAGATGTATAACACCTCTCTGGAGTAACAACACAAACAGTTGGTGACAATGCCAAACGTCGCACTTCTATAAACAAGAGTCAGAGATGCAGTAATATCTGAAAAGAGGACGGTACAAGATTGGAGGTGCTATCATGGTACTGACCACCCGGCCACCTGGGGTGTATGTCTGCTCAGGGCAATGCCCTTGGTGGAAAATAAACAAAGAATAGAAGCTGCTTCTATCTTTTTACTTTCTAAGATATCAAAAATGTAAAGGAATACAACCATCCTTGGTGAAAGTAGAACGCTATGACCCTTACAAGTTTATTTACTTCAGATCACCTGCTTTGATCTATCTTCACTATACGGACTTCTTATGTGTGCTTTGGTACCTATTTTTTGTTTACTAACACCTCTCTGGAGCTGGGCTCCCTCCCATCCTTGGCTTGTCAGTCCCTACTGACATCCCTTTCCTGACCCGACAGTGACCCATAATACCTGTTCTTAACTAGGCCACTATCACTGTTATCGATAGAATACACAATAAATACTCAGCAAAGTCCTGGTGAAAAGACTGCTCCCTCTACTCCCAGATTTAGTCCACACTGACCACAATGGATTTATTCCCCTTTGTAGCACTTCCCTTCACGTTTCCATCTGGTGATGGAGGTTGCTAAATCTGCCCACTCGCATGCGGGTTGTCTCTCCTTGACCTCCAGCAAGCTTTCAATGCCCTTAGCTGGGAGTATATGTTCCCCACCCTGACCGAATTTGGCATCCCCAGACTTATATTAAATGGATTTAACTCTTAAGCACTGACCAACAGCACAGGCATGGACCAAACCCTATATCTCATCCGCCTATTCAATCTACAGAGGCTCCAAACAAGGGTGCCCCTTGTCTCCAGTATTATTTGTTCTTTCTAAAAAACCCTAGCACAGGGTCTCAGGCAAATACCTAACGAATAGGTTATATTGCAGGAGCCCTACTGTCAAGCCATATCCCTATATGGCGATAACATTATCCTTCTAGCCCCGCCTCCAGCAATGGCGAGTTGTTCCTAGGCATTCGCCGCGTGCAGGGCTCTTTCTCTGTCCTCCTGCATGGTATACAACAGGAATATCGACGTGGAAATATCGACAAGCAGAAATATCGAGGTAAGAATATAGACTGTGTTAAATATCGACAAATTAACTATCAATGTTGTAAATATCGTTTTTTTAGAATAGCAGAAATATCGACATTGTAAAATATCGTTGTAGAGCATATAGTTGAGATAAATATCGATGTATTTAATATCGATATAATAATTTGCTGTGTTATATTTATTTATTAATATGTATTTATTATGTTTATTTAATTGTATTTTAATGTTTTCTGTGATTATTATTAGAAAAAATGAAATAATTGTTATAAAGTTTTAGTAAATTTTTTAGGAGCGGGTTATTGGTTTTATAGGGGATAAGGGTGGGTAGTAATTTAAAAATGTAGTTTAAATTTTTTATTTTAATTTACAAATTTAACGAAAAAAAATAATGAATTTAGAAATTTGATTTTGAAATTAGAAATTAATTTTGATAATTTTAAAAATGTATTTAAATTAAGTATGTGAATGTTTTAGTAGCGGGTTGTTGGTTATATAGGGGATATGGTTGGGTAGTAATTTAACATTTGTGTGTTTATTTAATATTATGAAAAAAAAAGAAAAAAGTACAATCAAAATTTGAAATTTGAAATTAAGATATTTAAAAAATTTAAATAAATTAAGTGTGTGATTGTTTTATTTGTGTGTTGTTGGTTATATAGGTGATAAGGTTGGGTAGTAATTAAAAAACTGTGTTAATTTTAATTTAAATGTTAAATTGTAATAAAAAAATTTAAAATTTCAAAATCGAAATTAATTAAGATATTTAAAATGTTTATTAAATTAACGGTGTGAATGTTTTATTATTGGGTAATTTAGTTTATAAGGGATAGTAGTAAATTAAAAAATGTGTGTACATTTTTTATTCTAATTTTTTATTGCAATAAAAATAAATTTAATTTCGAAATTTAAAATTAGAAATTATAATTTTTTTTATTTTATTTAAAATGTGATATTTAAAAAAAATGAAAATGTTGTAGGAGTTGTTAGTTGGGTTTATAGGGGGAAGGGTGAGTTAGATTTTTTTATGGTATTATGGTTTATTGTCCAGCACGTTCCCTGACTTATGTTGGATTGGAGTTAGAATAGTAAATTATTATGGTTTACTATCCAGCACTTTCCCTGAGTTATGTTGGATTTGGAGTTAGAATAGTAAATTATTATTGTTTACCGTCCAGCACTTTCCCTGAGTTATGTTGGATTGGAGTTAGAATAGTAAATTATTATGGTTTACTATCCAGCACTTTCCCTGAGTTATGTTGGATTTGGAGCTAGAATAGTAAATTATTATGGTTTACTGTCCAGCACTTTCCCTGAGTTATGTTGGATTGGAGTTAGAATAGTAAATATTTATGGTTTACTATCCAGCACTTTCCCTGACTTATGTTGGATTGGAGTTAGAATAGTACATTATTATGGTTTACTGTCCAGCACTTTCCCTGAGTTATGTTGGATTTGGAGTTAGAATAGTAAATTATTATGGTTTACTGTCCAGCACTTTTCCTGAGTTATGTTGGATTGGAGTTACAATAGTAAATTATTATGGTTTACTATCCAGCACTTTCCCTGAATTATGTTGGATTTAGAGTTATAATAGTAAATTATTATGGTTTACTGTCCAGCACTTTCTCTGAGTTATGTTGGATTGGAGTTAAAATAGTAAATTATTATGGTTTACTATCCAGCAGTTCCCTGAGTCATGTTGAATTGGAGTTAGAATAGTAAATTGATATGGTTTACTGTCTAGCACTTTCCCTGACTTCTGTTGGATTGAAGTTAGAATAGTAAATTATTATGGTTTACTGTCCAGTACTTTCCCTGAGTTATGTTGGATTTGGAGTTACAATAGTAAATTATTATGGTTAACTGTAAAGCACTTTCCCTGAGTTATGTTGGATTGGAGTTAGAATAGTAAAATATTATGGCTTACTATCCAGCAATTTCCCTGAGTTATGTTGGATTTGGAGTTAGAATAGTAAATTATTATGGTGTACTGTCCAGCACTTTCCCTGAGTTATGTTGGATTGGAGTTAGAATAGTAAATTATTATGGTTTACTATCCAGCACTTTCCCTGAGTTATGTTGGATTTGGAGTTAGAATAGTAAATTATTATGGTTTACAGTCCAGCACTTTCCCTGCGTTATGTTAGATTGGAGTTAGAATAGTAAATTATTATGGTTTTCTATCCCGCACTTTCACTGAGTTATGTTGCATTTGGAATTAGAATAGTAAATTATTATGGTTTACTGTCCAGCACTTTCCCTGACTTATGTTGGATTGGAGTTAGAATAGTAAATTATTATGGTTTACTATCCAGCACTTTCCCTGAATTATGTTGGATTTGGAGTTAGAATAGTACATTATTATGGTTTCCTGTCCAGCACTTTCCCTGAGTTATGTTGGATTGGAGTTAGAATAGTAAATTATTATGGTTTACTATCCAGCACTTTCCCTGAGTTATGTTGGATTTGGAGTTAGAATAGTAAATTATTATGGTTTACTGTCCAGCACTTTCCCAGAGTTATGTTGGATTGGAGTTAGAATAGTAAATTATTATGGTTTACTGTCCAGCACTTTCCCTGAGTTATGTTGGATTGGAGTTAGAATAGTAAATATTTTAGTTTACTATCCTGCACTTTCCCTGAGTTCTGTTGGATTTGGAGTTAGAATAGTAAATTATTATGGTTTACTGTCCAGCAGTTTCCCTGAGTTATGTTGGATTGGAGTTAGAATAGTACATTATTATGGTTTACTGTCCAGCCCTTTCCCTGAGTTATGTTGGATTTGGAGTTAGAATAATAAATTATTAATGTATTTTAAAAAAATATTAAAATATTTTTTTAATTATATTTGATAATATTATTACATATATTGAAATATTTACGATTATGTTTAATAACATTTGTATAAAAATCAATTATACATTTTTATAAACAATTTAAATTTATATCACAAGTTTATAAATGTATAAAGTACAATAGTAATAAAGTCTTGTAAAAAAACAGTATTTATTGTTAGATTTGTTTGTAGATGGAAACATTTAAACATTTTTAAAAACTAATATTTTTGTATTTATTCATATTTAAGAGTGCAGTATTTGTAACATATACATTGTAATTTTTTATTAATTAGCATATAAAATTTTAAAAAATTGAAAATAAATTCAATATGTTAATTAATGTACATATATTTTGCATTTTCAAAAGTATATACATAAAAGTGTTCACATTTTTATATTATAAACAAAAAACATTTTACTTAAACATATTTTTAATATGCAATACATTTTTAATATATATTTTGATATTAAAAAATTAATGTATATTTTACAATATTCATATGTTTATTGTAAACATTTAGAAAGTTATACCAATTTAACTAAAATAATTTGCAATTTTTTAAACATTTTTTCATTCATTAATATGGGGATTAAGTCCTATTTTTGTTTCTATTATGCTGCCATTTTGGTTGGATTCATTTTGAAAGCATCTATTTCAAACACATTCTACAGCTGCAGAACCGTAAGTCATTATTTATTTAATTTTTGGGGTGGTTTATGCTTATTGTTGATTTTTTATTTTAATTAGTAATATTATGTCTTGTGATAATAATTTATATTTTATATTACATGACATATTTTAACTAATGTAACAAAAAAAAGGTCTATGTTATTTATTGTTTGATGGTTTGCTATTTGTATTTTATTAAAGGATAGATTTTGCAATTAGGTCTATGCATTCTAGACCTTGAATACTTGGGTACATTCTTGTTTTTTGTTGTAGGTATTCATACATATTTATTGTTTGTTTGCTTAGTTTTGGCCCTAGTTTTGATAGAGATTGTTCGATTCTTAGCTCTTGGTAGCTTTGCTCTTTTTTGAT
The DNA here is from genome assembly GCF_964263255.1 of Lissotriton vulgaris. Taxonomy (NCBI): domain Eukaryota; kingdom Metazoa; phylum Chordata; class Amphibia; order Caudata; family Salamandridae; genus Lissotriton; species Lissotriton vulgaris. The sequence continues at coordinate 451,292,789 of NC_141697.1, forward strand.
GCATTGGATTAGTTTATGAAGTGTTGGTTGTGTTCTTCCTATTGTGGCTTGGAAGGCATTATGCCATCCTTCTACCGCGTTGTTGGTTTTGGCTTTTTGTGCTATAGTGCTAGCGTACACATTCCACCATGGAATTTGGAACTTAGGTTGTCTGCGGTGACCAGAACAATGTAATCTTCCTACCCAGGTGTCTTCAAAATAGTCTAAGAAGGGAGTACATTTTTTTTTATTACTGCGGTAGAAAGGGCAGTCAAGTAATAAATTGTAATAATTAGCTACTTCTGTTGTTGGGACATATGCCAGTGTTATTAATTTTTTAATCTGGTAAGCAAAGTTGCTGTTTGAGTGTTCTATGCTTAAAGTAGATTTTTGAAAGTGTCTCCATATACTTTGGTTGTAGTGATAATAACACCCTTGTATTGCAGTGTGTGGATATATTTTCAGTATAGCTTGAATCATAGCTATTTCAAAGTCTATTATGATTCTTTGTGGGTAGTAATTATCTGTAAAATCTTTGATTGTTGTTAAGATTTCTATGTAGATTGCATTTGTTTTATTTGGCAGCAGTGTATAAATTAGGGGGATATTAGTTTCCTGGTATTGACCGTGGATGGTGTAAAGTTGATAAAAAGGTTTTGGACAAACTTTAAAAGTTCCGTCCATCATCCATGTTTCACACGATTTTAGTTTTTGCAAGTTGCTATTTGTTGCAAAAAGTAAAATTCTTTTATCATGACTTTGGTTATCATACATTAAGAATTTATCTTCATTATGGGTAATAGTATATTCTGGATATATTTTAATCTCTTCAAAAGTTTGAAGTGGTAGTGGAGTTGGATCAGAAGCTCTTTTAGTTTTAGCTATTAATCTTTTCAAGTTGGGGATTGAGGGTAACTGTCCTGTTACGTGTTCTGGGACTTTGGTCAAAACATTTTTCAAAATACTGGTGCTTGTGTCTTGAGAGCCTGTACTTGCTTCTCTAAGTGTCTGTAATGCTTCCCTTACTTCGACTTCTGTTACATTGGGTGGGTGGTTACGCTCACGTACATTTACAACATTGTTATCAACAGTAGTTGCTCTACCATAGCATGCAGTTGAATAATATTTACTACATTTCCAATGGGTTTTATTTTCTTTGACTTTTTCTTGGGTGTAGGTATAACCCATGTAGCTGAGCATTTTTTTCCTTTTTGAGATGTTATAAAAGTAGCTCCTTCTGCCATTTCTACGGTAGATCTGTGAAGACATATATATGTGTTTTTAGTAAGTATGTTAAACATTTATTTCAATGTTTAGGTTTAAATAGTAAATTACAAATTGTACTTACAATGTTGTTTTTTCAGCTATTCAGAGGTTTTCTGTTCTTATATTCAGAGTTTCACTGTTGAATTTCCTGTAGTTGTGGTAGAGAACAGTAGTAATTGATAATATTGTTTGATACTTTTTTGTTTCTCTTTTCTGATTATTAATTGACACAGTGAGTATACTTACTTAATTTTGTAGACGCTGTTGTTTGTGTAGATATAGCTTGGTAGATGAAGTTTGTTGAATCTGAAAAAGTAAAATTTACTATTAGTTTTATATTATATTTATATATATTTATGGTCATACAATATCAAGTCATTTCGAACTTTTCTTAGCTATATTGTTATTTATTTTGAACTTTTCTATGTAGGCATTGATAAGGCTGTTCACATCGTCGCTGTGGGTGTTTCGGCGGGACGAGGGCTGTGGATGGGCGCCGGCTGCTTTATTACGAACGGCCTACTGGAACACAGTGCCCACACCCTCCTCCCTGGGACAGATAGGACCACCTGTCCACTTCAATTCCTACAAATTACTCAGGTCCAACCCTGACTGTTCGACATTGGAATGAAATAATAAATATTCCGGCTCGCAAATTAGGACTACAGTGTCTGGGAAGGCGCCCCTTGGACCCCCGTTCCTTTTACATTCACTCTAAAAGCGACGTACCACAACTTTAAAAGCCCTGAAGAAGTCCCAGCTTGGGACGAAACGCGTCGGCTGTATGTTTTATTGCAAACTGAAAATAAAGATTATCAGAAGACTATCAACATCTCTTTGAGAAATAATTCTTCATTGCGCTTAATACCATTTGCACTTATTGTCTTGTCCTTTGTGGTGCACCTTTGCGGTTGTTTTATTTGCATTGATAAGGCTGTTCATATTTTAGTATATTTATTTATTGTGGCTGTTGTTGATAGGATTTTTTAGTTCAATTAAAAAAAGAGAGATCATTTATTTAGTATAGGGAGTTTAGCTAACTTTCTTGAGGCTTTTATAGTACATAAAATGGGAGTTCACTTACTTGTGTTGTAGTAGACTGTGTTGTAGTAGTTGTTGTAGGTGTGTATTCTTTTCTCTTCAGCAAAGTAACCGTTTTTCTCCAAGTTTGGGCCAAAAATGGTAATTTTAGTTAAGTATGTAATTGTTTTTACAGTAGTTAGTTAAGTATTTCTTCATTTTGATTGGTTTAATTATATGTATTTTAAATTCATTGGATGAGAACGTTAGTTTTAATTTGATATCCGTTATTTTTAAATGAGACTGTTTTATTTGTAATTTCGTTCTAGTAAATATTTTAAGATGTTTTGTATGTGTTTTATATTTATTGTTTATATTGTTAAAAATGTTTCAATATGTGAAGTGTTGATAAAAGTATTATAAATTGAGTATATTTGAATTATTAAGTAAGTTTATATTAATTAGTGTTTTCAAAAAAATATATATATATATTTTAAATATATACTATATTTATAAATGTTTTAAAGCATTATTTAAAATGTAATAATTATAAAATATTAAATTTGTTGAGCGTATTGTGTATTTAACGTTATAGATAACAAGTCTATATTTTTTGTATTTTTAATTAGGTAGTAAGTAAGTTGATATTTGTGTTATCGATATTTGTGTAGTTGGTAATGTTATTTCAAGAATTGTCGATAATGTTGTAGTTGATATTTATGTACTCGATATAATTGTAAACGATATTAATGTAGTCGATAATAAAAAAACGATATTTGTGTAAATCCTTGTTTAAGTATATGGTGACAATATCTTTGTTGGCGATGTTTTTGCGACGATATTATTGTAGGTCGGTGTTTTTGTAATCGATATTTCATCATGGAACCCTCCTGCGTACTGTAGAAAACATCGTGGCATTTTGTGGATCCATTTCTCTGCTGAACGGCTCGAGGTGGTGAAGCAGAGCAGTCTCGGGGTCGGGGCAGTCTCTGTGGTGTTTTTCTCCCTCCCTGCTCGGATATTCGAGAGTTCCCTTCTGCGGCACCTGCATGTTCTTGGCAGGCTCCTGAGCCAGTGACAGTGGCAGTGGCAGGTGAGAGGGGAGAAGCGGAAAAAGAGAGGCTGGTTCTGCGACTACTGCAAATGTTTGTTCTGGATTGAGACCAGCGGGAGCAAAGGCTGAGAGAGGCACAGCCACAGACAGCAGTATTTTGGTGGCCAGCTGAGCAGTTAAAGGGCAAGAAATTGATCACTGCTATTTTCCGCTCAGAGACTGTTGCAATGGAAGAGGCATAACCACTTAATCACAGTTTGGGCGTTTGTTTGTCGCATTTAAAAGGCTCCCCCATAGGGCCGAATTGCATTCTGGGAGATTGAGTCCCAGGATCTTTAGGGGTGCGACGACGTGATCAGTAACCGTGCCAGGAGGCGCATAAAGACTCGACAGTGGCCGGGTCCCCTGGCGTCCTGCTTGCTGTTTCTTCTGGGGCTGCTCGCTCATACCGGTGTGTTGTCAGAACTTCCCCCGAGGCCGGGCTTGGCTCCGCCCACCCCGCATACCAAACGACCGGCCGGGCCTGGTTCCGCCGGTCCAACCTCTGACTACAAGCCCCAGGATCCTTAGGGGCGCGACGACGTGATCAGTAACCGCGCCAGGAGGCGCATTTAGACTCGACAGGTCCCTCGTCCCGTGAGGACGCACGTGGGATGCACCTGGCTAAGCCCGGGCAAAGGGCGGGCCGTCTGTGGCTGTCTGGGGCAGGGCGACGCAGGGCTGGGCCACCACCCTTGTCCCTTGCTGTGGAGTGCATATGTAAGACTGTAAAATATTTTTTTGACCCCAGAACTGTCTGACTGTAGCAAATGTTAGTGTAACCCATGCTTTTTAATAATTTTGGGTAGTCTATTATATTATTTGACTTTGCTTAGCCTGTGGGGCTACTGTCAATCCACTTGTTTCACGTTTTTATACACAAAGTTTGTAGATATAACAAACACTACAGGAACATAGGCGGTCGCCCAAGTAAGACTAGAAAGTCCTTGGTGGGGGGCACGGTCAAGGGAACCCAAGATCTCTTTATTACAAGGGCTGCCATAGCGCTCGAACGAGAGTTCGAAATGATGGAAAGACGTCTATCCATAGAACAATTATATAGTAAACGTTCATCCTTGGCAAAATACAGCTTGCAACCACCCCGCCAATTCAAATTCCCCAAGATGTAGATATTATCATCCCAATACTGCCTCAAGGCCAAACATCTTTGTCGTCAACACATATAAATGAGTCATTTGTTGACTCGCCCTTAGAGATCACATCAGAGGAGAAAACACCTACCAGTCCCTCTAGGGATTCTTCATTTAAGGAAAGGCATGACAAACCAACAGTTCACGCTCAAACACTAAGAAATAGGAAATGTGGGGTCACACATCATGATAGTAGAAATGCAAACACATCTAAATCACCTAGGAACTATGCAAAGAACGCTGAGAAAAATATGGGCAAGCATATTCAGGACATCCATACTTTACCTACCCACTTTACTAGTGACTTAATGAGTAGCATGGAAAAACTAATGAAATCACTGTGGGGTCACACATCATGATAGTAGAAATGCAAACACATCTAAATCACCTTAGGAACTATGCAAAGAACGCTGAGAAAAATATGGGCAAGCATATTCAGGACTGCCGTTCTTTACCTACCCACTTTACTAGTGACTTAATGAGTAGCATGGAAAAACTAATTAAATCACTAATACTTCCCTTAGTAGAATGAACAAAAAGAATGACTGAACAGTTAGGTAGAATAGGAAAAGCCATCTCATCTAATACAGAATCGATTAAAGAAATCACTAAGGCAAGGGACAACCAACAAAATCTTAAATCACAATTAGGGCCAAAGGTAGTTGAAAAACCACCTAGCAAGAAACCACGAACATCCCAAACCAAGATTATAACAGCTTCCCCGACAACAGACAAAGGACAGCCCAGACACGACAAAGACCGCACAGAGACATATGAAATAGTTAAAGATCATCCCCAGCCTACTGCTTCTATGAGTCCTTCCCAGATAAACCCCACACATCGAATAGGGACAATAGTTTGGACGGACCGACTAACAAAACCAGTAATCCCCAGTCCAGTGCATCTGGGAACCCCCTCTCAACCAAAGCCCAAGTGCCACACCAGCACAAAATTGACTTACCACCAGAAGCGGCACCCTATGTCATAGTCTTAACAGGGGTACCGGAATTAATAGAGGGGAAATTTGAGGGCTATCAGGAACTTAAAAACAAGGTTATATTTTGGCTGAGGAATAACAGGCCTTTACCACCCAATATAAATGGGGAAATTCTTCATGTAAGAAGACTTGGGTGGGTAGGCTCTAGACCAAAGGATATTAGAGGGGATGTGATTAAATTGTAAAGACCGCAGAGCAACCAGACACATAAGTGACTGGTACTCTGAGAGAAGAAGGGAAGAAATCGCCACTTGCAATCTTAGCTATTTCTACCCCCAATCCCTACTGGCAAATCCCTCACGAACTAGGGCCCTCCATGGGCACACTATTAGGAAAAATCTTGGTTTCAATGGCCCGATCTTGATTTTAATATCCCTATATATACTCATTTCTCCTTGCTCTCCGGGCTGGAAGGAGGCGACTGACTCTACCCAGGACCCTGGGGCCCACCAGACCTGAAAGCAATCAGTAAACCCACAAACCCAAAACCCCTAACTTAAAGGACGGCAATCAGGCTGGATCCCCGAATCTCACCCTACATAGACCGACAATCTATTGCAGGGTAGATAATGAATGCGCTATGACTGATGAATTATTATTAGGCATTAAAGCGCCTGGAAAAATAGAAATTCAGGGATTTACGGAAGAGTCACATTTGGAAAAACCCTCAGGATCAGCCAACCTGACAATCCTTAGTTGGAATGTTGCTGGGTTACAATCAAGACTGTTAGACCCGCAGTGGGTTCAGTTATTGAATGACAAAGATATTATCATGTTACAAGAGACATGGGCCACAGATAATGTGCATATAGAGGGTTACCATTGTTTTAGTACGACAGCACCCAAGCCTGACTTTGGTCGTGCGGTACGCGGCTTATTTATTGGAATTAAAATATCAGCGGGTGGAACCATCAGGGATTTACCAACTATGAACCCGAACATACAGGTTTTAGACTATAAGAGACATATTTGGATTTACATAATACATTTTTACAATAACGATTTTTCCTTTGTCCCTAATAAAAACTTTGTAGACCTCTCTAATGTTCTACTAAATTTGGAACAAAATGCAGTTACAGAGGAGGATACAGGGTTCCTTTTTGGGGGGGATTTTAATGCAAAAATTCTAAAGAACTATTGGGCCAAGGAAAAAACCCACCTGGACCAAGGTGAGCGTAGGGGCTTAGAGCTAGATAAATTGGTAACCAAGCACATTCTTAGAAATGCTATGGCGGCAGGACATACCCCCAGTAATTATCATGTTCCTACTTTTAGAGGTAGAGGTTGTTCTTCGACCATTGATTTTATTTTTATGTCCCCTCATTTAATAGATCTTATAACAATGACCAAAGTTCTGGAAACGTCATATGGAGACCACAATCCACTTATAGTTGTTTTATGCATAGGCTCTAGCCCAGTATTTGCTAAATCCCATGGAGCTAGAGACATTACCCCTTCAGGAAATGGTCTACGACTGAAATGGAGGGGAGATGATAGCGGTGCAATATTAGAAACCGTGAAAAAGGAACATCCCGATTTGATCAGCTCCTGCCTATCCCCTGACGGGAACGGCTCAAGGATAATTACGGATTTTGTTAAATTATGTTTAGCCATAAAAATTTCCTTGTCAGTTCCTCTACCTAAGATAAAGAAAGAACCAAGGTGGTTCGACTCTGCCTGCTCGACAGCGAATAGGGCACTGCGTAGGGCTTTAACTACAAAACCCAGAAGCACAATAGAGGTACAGGCAGCTAGGAAAATGTATAAATCTAAAATTGCTGAGCGTAAGGCTGCACTATTGATAGAGCAGTGGGAAGCGCTGGCCGGAAGTGCAACCAATAAGAGCAGCAACTACTTTTGGTCTGCTGTCAGAAAAATGTGAGATATGGGCAAACAACTTACTGCAATTAGCTGTACCATAACCAGTAGCGCTTGGGAAGCCCATTTCTCCAAAGTATATACTACCCCAACTGAGGAAACAATACGTTTTTCACCTAGGAAATTGTGTTGTTTGAAGATTGGTCTCCAGGAGGTAGAAGTAGCTATTAGACAGAGCCTCGGAAATAAGGCCGCTGGTCCTGATGGACTTCCTTTAGATGTCATCAAGTGGAGTATGGATCTATGGGCACCGATATTACTCAATGTTTTTAACAGTTTGCCCCTAGCCCAGATGCCAGACACTTGGTCCATCAGTACCATCGTCCCAATATTTAAAAAGGGCGATAGGTCAGACCCGATTAACTACAGACCCATTTCGCTATTGGACAACACCTTGAAGATCCTAGGGCGTGTTCTCTATAGTAGAGTATTGGAGTGGACGGAAGACTGCGGATTGCTGGACCCCTGTCAGATGGGATTTAGAAACAGGGTGGGCACGGTGGAGCAATGTTTGAATTTGAGATTGGTGATTGATAAATATAACACTGCTTGATCGGCCCGGATTTACCTCGCATTCATGGATCTCTCATCCACATTTGACCTGGTTAACAGATCTAAACTCTGGGCTATCCTTTTGGATTATGGGCTAGATGAGGTCCTTGTAAACTTTTTGGCTTATCTCCACACTGACCTCAAAGAGCAAGTTAGAATCGGGATGGGCGGGGAAGTTTCGGGGACCATTAAAGTAGGAAGAGGGGTCAGGCAGGGGTGCGTTTTAGCACCCCTGCTTTTTATTATTTATATCAATAGGCTAACCAAATCACTAAAACAGGTAACCTCAGACGTCCCTATAATTAAGGGGCAATTGTTACCGGCTCTATTATACGCAGACGATGCGGTCCTAATGGGCCGCACCCCTAACCCGTTACGTACACTTGTTAAAACTTTTGTACAATATGTGGAGGCATTAGATTTGTGAGTCAATTTTAAAAAATCATTTATAATGTCATGTGGCCCAGGGAAACGGAAGCTCAACACCATATACATGGGAACTGACAAGCTAGACTCTGTGAGCACATTCACATATTTGGGGATGGTTTTTGCTGCAAACGGCTCGTGGAGGGGGCATTTGGCCCACGCCACGGTCAAGTTCTCAAAAGCCATCAACTCTATTCTGAGCCTACCCCAGCCCAAAGAAAATAGCTGCCACTAAAGTTATTTTAAAATTTTTTAATTCACAGTGCGTACCTGTAGCCACATATGGGGCAGAGGTATGGGGCTTGGGTAAAAGCATTAGCATCCACCGAGAAGAAAATTGTTTTTGCAGAAAGATTTTGGGTGTCCCAATCTCATCATCTGAGTTCATTTGTCACAAGGAACTAAACTTGCCCTATATATGTGATTTTATCAGGACTAGACCGGCTTTATTCTGGCTCAGGATATGGAAGAACAATTTGGCTGCCTTAACGCAGGATATTAAAACTGATTGCCTTGGCTGTGAAAAAAGGTTTAGTAATCCCCTGGCTCGCGGGAGTATTTAAGACCTTGCATTCCGTGGGCAGGGGTGGCCTCTTCTCCGACCCAACCAGAATAGAGCCTAAAGACAAACATGAGTTAAAACATGCACTATACGCACTTTATAAATCTGAAAGAATGGAAAAGGAAAGGCTTAAGACATCAGTTGTGACTTAAATGGGCAATGAACTGTTTAGGCAACCATTGCCATTGTATCTTACCCTCCCTATGACCAACTGGGAAAGATCGTTGCTGTTTCGCCTAAGGGCTGGCCCTGTAAAATTCTTGCTGTGCTTTCCTTTGGGTTTTTATCAGATATTATATCTTAAACCCTGCCCTTGTGATGGAATAACTACACAAAACGATTTGCATTTCCTATTTTTCTGTAAATTTTACTTAAAATATATCAAATGGTTTTTATCACCGTATTTTAGAAAACGAAGACCATTTTCACTAAAAGACTCTTATCTGATGTTACTTTCCTTGGACACCGATGAATTAGTTTTTCGCACCAGCACTTATTTGAAACTGATAACGCATGCCGGCAAAATGATGGAAAATCCATGAAAACTAAATATATGAGAGCTGTAATAAATCCAAATTCTGTGTATTGTAAATAGATTTTTTTAAAATTCATGGAACTGTTTTTTGTATATGTTGCTTTTATGAATTTTACGGAATTCGAATAAAGGTCTTTTGAATTGAATTGAATTATACTTTATCTCCATGACTTCACCATGGACATCACACATCTTATTACCCTCCTTAGGGCCTGATTACAAAGTTGGTGGTCCTTTGGACCACCAAACTTGTGGTGGAGATGCGAAGGTGATTGGGTACTGCTGCACCAGTTGTCCGACTGCCGTATTTTGAGCACAGTGGCCAGACAGTGAGTGGACCGCTGCTGCCAGGAATCCACGATCCCTGGGGCTGGTGCCGGGTCTTGAGATAGCATTATGCTTGGCGGTGCAGTTGTAGGACCACCAAGCATATTAAAGCTTTTCTCGCTGCGACCACTGTGGTGAGACAGCATTTATTAGGGTCGGGGGTGAGGAAACAAAGGGGGCCCTTTGGCCCATGGGATGCATGCAGGGGGGCACATGGTGAACCCTCCTATGTGTATGCACACCCAGTTCCAGCACGGCATGGACATAACAGTCCATGTTGTGCAGGAACATGCTTTGGCATTCCCTTTGCGGTACCTTTTTCAAAAGCACTGCTGTGAGAGTGGCAAATGACTGCTTGCCAGACTACGTGGAAACTCATAATATGACGGGCGGCCAGTGGCCGAGTTTTCCAGTGAGGGAATGGGGCGGTGGCATGCTGCCCTGCTCCTGCTCCACCAAACTCATAATAAGCCCCTTAGTCTTTTTGGTTATCTCTCTGACCTACGAGTGAACCATACCACATCGCGAGCTTTATCCTTTAGGGAACTGGTCCAGATCTACCAGTCCTCAGATGACTTGCTGTTGGGTAACCTAGCCAAGGTCATTAACTCTCTCCGCTCACAGGTCCGATTCTCTGGTTCTCTTCCCCTGTCAGTTATGGGCTGACTGCCACTGTATAAAATGGTGATGCTTCCCCGACTGCTGTACTTCTTGGTAACACTGGCATGCGTTAGACAGCTTAACACTCTTCTCGCTGATCTGATATGGGTCACGGGCAGCACAAGGCGGACCTGATGAAACTACAGATACACCCAGATGGAGGAGGGATGGTTGCCCCTGATTTTCGGGCCTACTGTTTCACGGCTCAACTGCTGTGGTTGGCGGCCTTCCATTTCACTGAAATAGATTATACTCCCAGTATGATGCGTCAAAGCAAATTGCAGGCCCTACTTTTACCATGTGTGTTGTGGCGTCTGTGCCTGCCACCACTCTTAAACAATGCCTTAATGTATTGGGGACAGGCCCTCAAATCCGCAAAGACCATTACGCATTCTGCCCCAAATATACCTCTGTGAGGATTGCTGACACCTATGGGTCCACTAAGCTCCCTTGAGTTGGAACCTTGGGCGTCTGCTTGCTATTCGCACTCAGGGAGATTTATGTGTCAATTAAGAACTAATGTCCCACCAAGAACTTACCCAAACCTGCAATCTGCCCACCTCCATCTTCTTAGTGCATGCAACCATCGCACATCATTTGCGTACACACATGGTCCCCACAGGTGAGGAACCTGAGACACACTCTTTCATTCTAGCAAGGAACACAGGAATATGCGTGTAAAGGGTTAGCCGGTCATCCGTGGATTTCAATGTGCAGTGGGATGGAAAAATAGGAGAATAATCTTTTCATATAGATATCTGTGTATTGAAATATCAAGATGAAAGAAATACGGTGAATGCATTGGATATGGAATTTTGAAAATGCCTTATTACCTGCCCACTCACACAGCACCACTGTGTGACACATGACATCAGCTCCAGGACTGTGGAGCAGGACCTCAGCAAGCTTGTTTTCTTTTTGGAGGAGGGGTTTTGGTGGCACGGCAGGATCAAAACAGCCCCTTAGGTACTTCTTGGCACAAGGCCCATCCCCCTTCAAGGCCCGGCCCCCTCCTCAGACAGTGAGGTTATTGTTTTAATTAGTTGCCAGGGCTGTATAAGACATGCAATTCACGTGTCAAGGAGAACCTGGCAACTTAAGTTCCACTGGGTGCAGGTCATTCAAGAACTGTGAGCAGCCTGCACTAGCTCGCATTTCTGTGCCAAGACCCAGACTTGAAGAAATAGGTAATAAAATAGTCTAAGATCTGTAACATTTATGCTGTGCAGACTAAACCAGTGAAAGTGACTCATTATGCACAAATTTGTTTCTGGGCTTCTTCGGCACAGTTTTAAAACATTTATTTGCCAGTAACAAACTTGCACTAATGCAAGCAGTAGAAAACTAAAATCATAATGGCTGATTCTAAAACGTTATCGCATATGAAGCAACAAATAACAGATACTGAGGGCATATTACCAACAGTTAGCAATATTTATCGCTAACTGAGCTTAGCGTTAGTATTTTTAATGCTGCGCTTCGCCCAATATTATCAAAGTTTATCTCAAAAGCGATAATATTGCAGGCGTTAGTGTGAATATCGCTGGAAAACCAGCGTAGTTCAGGCATTAGCGTGCAAATGCTGTTAGCCATGTTATCCACCTCCCATTGGATAACATGGCTAAAAACTGGTAATTGCAAGTGTTAGAGTTTGGCGATATTCGCGCTTAGCGCAAATATTTCCATTCCTTCGCCTTTCTTGGTAATAGGCGATAGCGGTGGTAGCGACTGCTGTCAGTCGCTAACGGGTTGGATACGCCCACTTTGTATGTCATTAGCGATAAATATTGCTGACATGCAAAGCGGGCCTCAAACCGCTCGCTATCGCCTACAAGCTGTCGCTAACTGGTGTTAGCAACAGCTTGGTAATAGGGCGATGGAATTATCGTCGCTTAGAGGCCGAAAACGACCGCTAAAGCGGCGATATTTCAATATCGCCACCCTTGGTAGTATGCCCCTGATTTCTAAAAATACCACTAAGGAGGCTCGGGGATGCGTTAGTGGTTCCCCAACACTTAAGAGAACTTCCCAGGCCTTCCTAGCTTTGGAGTGACCACAATAACTAGAATAAAAGCCTTCTACCTGTATTCCAAGAAAGGATTGTTGGGATGTATGTGATGACCTACCTAACCACTCTCAAGGACATGAAAACATCACGGGAAAGGGTTCTGATCTTGAATGATACAACTCAGATAAGTGGTCAGTGCGTCCTCGGTAAACTACAGTTGCATAGAATCCGTACACCCCCCAAATCACCTCCTTATTCAAACCTGTTTTTTACAATTCTATCGCGGGATCAGTTTTATATAGCGCCAACATCACCAGAAGGTACGGGAGTGCTTTATATTTGCACCAGCTGTTTTGTACAAGCACACTGGTAACTAATCGACTCCGCATTTAATCCTGCTTTTCACAATTTTATTTCAGGGTCAGTTTTATATCACGCCAACATCACCATAAGGTACAAGAGCACTTTATATTACCACCAGTTACTGCTCAATATATTGCCTTTCTCAAAAAACAATTCATAACACTTTTACACAGTTTATTTAACTTATATTACACTAGTGATCACCAACCTAAAATGCACAAAAATACATTATTTAATCACAATGACGAAACCTATTGCATTTGCTAATGCTTGTTTGAAAAGGGAGTCATTTACGCACATCTTTGCAGGAAAGTAACATTAGACATCGTAACTTGTTTTACCACTTGCCACAGCTACCCGGTTTTGTTGGTCTATATAGTCCGCTTACTCTTTTAATATCAATAGGTTTCTTGTCCACAATGAATATATTTATGTGGATATACACCTTTGGGAACTGGGTACTTGCAAGTCTTTTAGAATTTTGTGGTACACGTTCAGTGTACCAATGCTTATTTGCGTAAATTTCCCTTATTGGTGCCCATCTGTGGCTTCGCCAAAGAAACTAGGTACTTGCACGTGTTAAGAATTTTGTAGTACATGTTGTGTACAAATATGTGTACAAATATTATTTTGGTTCAATTATCCCAATAGACGCCTTCCTTTGTCTTCACCAAAGTTAGGCGACTAATCATACTGTGAGGAGAACTGCGGTCGGAGGCTGAGGCGACTATCGATTGGGAAATTAAAAAAGTTTTGAAAAGCACTTTACAGTCTTGACGTTATAAAGAAATTCGGCGGCACCTAGAACAAATGATATGTATCGCTAATTACAACCAAGTAGGAAGTGTGGCGCTTTCTCCAAACTGTACAAGAAGAGTGGGCCTCTCCCATAAGAGGAATGCAACAAGCCGGGTCCTTGTAACATTTTGTGCTATACATGAAGTGATAAATTCCTCTGGTTAGTGATAAGAAGAGTATCAAGAAAGTTCTCCTCGCCATCAAGCGCATTTATGGGATAGTGATTAATCAGATTGATGACGTGATAAGGTCAACTCAGTATGACAAGGATCTTCACTGTGTTTCCATGAAGATTGAGATAGTCACTATTTTGTGACATATATAGCGTGTATGAAAAAGATTCAAAATCCAGGTCTAGAGATCCCATGTTGAATTGTTTCTGGCGGGTCCTGATGAAGGTGGTCTCCATTGCTGTTCTTCCACCGAAACGCATTGGCCATTTTCTCCATATTTAGATCAATTGACTATTGTCGGATATTGGACAACAGATACAATGCAACAGGATGTTTAGTGTCTGTTCTGATGTGCTACTTTTGAATTACAATCAACATAAGAGTGCCAGCATACTTTACGAGAAATACAAGGCAAAGGAGGTCGAGGGAATAGTATAGTAACTGCCACCAGAAGGAAATTACCAGTTAGTATGGAGGTAAGCTGCACGTGCTCAGTGTAAAGAAAAAGGACCCTCAGGCCCCAACTCAAAGTTGGTAGCCGGTTGTCTTCATTGGGTCCTTAAAGTGGAAAAGAGATCAGAATTGGTGATGAAAGTGAATTAAAAGGAGTGTGGACTACTCCCCAAACTGAAACATTCTTTTTAATAAGAGGGTAGTTCTAACTCCGTTAAAACCAGTGAAAAATTGCGGACTAGTAAGTGGTTGTGTTAGTTTGAACCAACAAGTCCTCTTAAATAGAAAAAATGGTCAACATGTTTCTGCTAATAAGCCAAAAATCAGCTTAGCATTCATCAGGACCGAATAAATAATTTCTCACTCCATGGTTGGTAAACGCTAAAGTGTCCAAGCCTATGGTGCGGAAAGACAACTGTTACAACCTTATCTGTAAGAGTTTATGCAGGTATTGTCTCCTGTGGCCTCTCCGAATTGCGGGAGGTAGTGAAATAGATAATTATTGGTGAAAACGCCTCATGGGCTTGTGGCAGGGGGATATCTTCACGCCCAGTGTATTTTGCTCTGGGCGACTACCCGCCGTTGGACCTAAAGTGTCCACATCTACAGCCCGTACCAACCTTTTGTTTCTGATGTGCTGCATGTTTAGAATGTATGTGTGAGTATGGGTGGCTGTGGCTCTCGACCTGGTTTAGCAGAATTGTTTTTGTTTTTAGAAGATATGAATGTGTGTAATTCATGTACTGGACATATACTTATGGTCTGAATTTGTTGATATATATCTTTAATTAGTTTTTTGTAATACATATTTAATACATTTTTTGTACTTAGAAAAAGCATAAAAAGAAGTGAAAAAAGATTTAAAAAATAAAATAAATGAGTAAATCCAAAAAAAAGTGAAGATATGTTTTGTGTATGCCATTGTGATTAGAGGTATTCCCGGTGAAAAAAGTACATATAGGTCACGAGGGAGTTTCTTTCTTGTTAAGGCGACTAATCATATACATGAAAAATTGAATTCATAGAGAAATGATGCACCGTATTAGGAATTGGGTATTTAAATGCGTTTGCACTATTTTTACGTGTTTTCCTACATTATATTATTTTTCAACTTTATATTTGTATGTAAATAACAGATAATACCGCTGGCTATTACATGCATGAAAGATTGTGGTGAGCGTTTCCTGGCCAGACCTGCTAGCTGGGCACTTTCAGACACTTCCGGTCTCCCTCCCGCCGCCGCAGCCTGACACCTAGCGGCCGCCGAGAGGAGGAAGACTACATCCCCCGGTCTGCTTGGCTTCGCGGCGGAAGCCGTCACCGCAACTTCTGCGCCCGGAGGAGCTTTAAACCAACGGCAGCCCCGGTGGAGCGGGCGCTGTCTATTACATGCGTGAAAGATTGTGGGGAGCGTTTCCTGGCCAGACCTGCTAACTGGGCACTTTCAGACACTCCCGGTCTCCCTCCCGCCGCCGCAGCTTGACACCTAGCATCCGCCGGGAGGAGGGAGACTACATCCCCAGACTGCTTGGCTTCGCGGCGGAAGCCGCCACCGCAACTTCCGTGCCCGGAGGCACTTTAAACCAACGACAGCCGACAACGGGTCGCGCCGGGTTAAACCTGGGACAAGGGCGGGCCCTCTGTGGCCCTCAGAGGCCAGAAGAGGCTGGGCTGGGCCACCTCCCTAAGTCACTGTAACAGGTGAGTCCGACCGTCTAATTCCAACAATGGTGAAAAGAAATATTAATAATGTGGCACAAGCACCTGAAAGACTCTAAGTATTCCAAACCTCTCTGGAAAGCATGTTGGAAAACGCTTTCAACCTGGTAACAAACGAAATTGCGAACTCCGAGAGGAGGATGTAACTGGGCCTTGCAAGTACATTCTCTGAAACACCGTTGGCAAATCCTAATAATGCCCTCCCGCTTTCACCTGTGGTTACAGTCATCAAACCATTATTACCAGCTAGCTCTCTGGAACCACTGCTAGGCGGGAGCAACTCTACCATCATTATGGAATCAGTACCTGATTCAGTTGCCCCCCTGACCCAGAGTAACAAACCTGGAGGTGAGAAAAGAAAAAGAGGTGCCTCCAAACCAACAGGAAATAAGAGGAAGCAACCCCCTCGCAACAAGAGCCAGCCAACTCCCCAGAGTATGTGGTCCAAAGGGAATAAAGAACTATCGGGGGTGGCGCTGACACGAACGAATTAACACCACTCGATGACGTGGTTCTTGTCGCATCCCCAATAACCCCGGTAAATGATGGCTATACCTCTGCCTGTACACAGACTGAGTCATTACTCGACAGCATCAGCCAACCAAAGACTAATGGGAATCTCATTGAGACTATTGTAGATACTATTTTTAAACAAATGGAAAGTCAAATGATCAAGCAATTTAATACTATTTTTAAACGATTAGATAGGCTGGAAAATCTTGTAAAAAAGAAGATGTAAAAAGGAAGGGACAGATTAGCCTTGACCTACTGAGGGGAGATCGTCTAGTGAAAGACATAGAGTCTGTTTGTAAGGTTAACATGGGTAAAGGGCCCAAGACTCCCAGTAGTAGCACATCTGTACCCATTGCTGCACCTAGGAGTAATACTGCAGGGAAAATTCCAGCTGCCACGAAACCACAGCACACCCCTGTCATGGCAGCTGGACCCTCCAGTTCTACCAGTACTACTAGTATGGTCAGCGGCCCGTTAAAGGATGTCCCCAAACCTGCTGTCCCTAAATCAGGGGCTTTAACCACCACTGCCCCTGATAAGGGACCTGCTGCGACAACTAGGCCTGTAAAATCTCGGGACCTACCCTGCATTTACGACCAGATGCATGTCCATACGTCTTAGTTCTAGCAGGCGTCCCACCGCTTAAAGAAGGCCATGGTGAGTCTTGGGTCCAGTTAAATATTACATGTATAGACTGGCTGTGTAAACATAAAGGGGTAGGCCATGACATTTCCAATGAAATCTTGTCAGCTCGCAGAGTAAGTTGGGTTGGCCCCTTATTTAAGAACATTAGCGGCAACTGCATTGTGATTAATTTCCGCCACCCTGGGACAGCCAAATACATTCTTAATAACAATAACATCTACCCTGGCCCACCAACTATTATAACTCTACTTCCATTACGCTATTTTTATAGGCCCCCGCAGAGATCATTTAATCAAGCCGCATCACCTTATCCCTGTCTAACAGATTTAGTGTTTTATCAGAGTTGAGTAGTTTTGAATGACCACCACCATCAATCCCCCTGGATACAACACACAATGACCAGCCGCATATAATTGATTCCATAGATGAAACGCCGACTTGCCATATTACACCAGTGCCCAACGAACTAGGAACACCAGCACTACCAATCACACCCTTAACATCTCTCCAGGGCATCAATATCCCTACACCCACTGACGATCTGAGCATACTGAGCTGGAACATCGCTGGTCTTAATGCTAAAACACAAATGAAGGAGTGGACAGAGTGGGTTATTAATTTTGATGTCCTGATGTTCCAGGAGACGTGGTGTACTAGTCCCCTACTTCAGGAAGGGTACAGCTGTCATAATCAGATTGCACTCGTCCCGGCCATGGGCCGCCCTAGCGGGGGACTATCCATTTGGGCTAAGATCACGGCAGGAGTTAAAACCGAAATATTACCTGTTAATGACAAGAGCTTTCAGGCATTGATATATATCAGTAGGATAAGGCTATGTATAATCAATTTTTATTTCAAAAGTAAAACAAAAGGTTTCCCAATGGGATATACTGTTTCCTGCTCATAGATCAGGGCTCAACTTTCAGATACCATTCACACCATTCATTGGTATAGAACGTGAAAACGCTCACCAAAGAGAAAAACCACTTGGTATAATAAAACAGAAAAAATTATAGTAAAAATTGTACACTTTATTCTAAAATTTACAACACTAATTAGTCGGTCAGAAAATAAAAAAGAACACTTAAAAAAGCACAATGGAATACACAATTAAAAAGGCCACCTAGTGTGGAAGTGGAGAAAGTTAATCTAAAAAGACACTTAAATCTGTCTTTAGTGCGTCATTTCAGGCCCTCTTTTGTCAACACTACGAGGAAAAAATATTCCTTTCGTTCGTTTAGAATGTTGGCAATGCCGAATATGACTTTGTGGTTGGCGTCGACGCGTTTCGGAAGCTTAGGAATTGATAGGGGCTTCCTTCCTCAGGACGGTTTGTATATGTATTCTCCACAAATTGATAGACAACCGAAATGATTGTTATTCTCGTGAAGAGGCCACCCAATGTATGATGATCCTCGGTTTTGCTCCCGTGACAGTCACCTGGCTTTTCTTTCCTGTCCCACCTTCAGATTTTTAAAAGACGGTTTTTATCATGGCACTCATCTTTTTCTCATTACTGCAAGAATGATGCAGAGGAGTTTCTTAAAGGCCGCTAAATGTGGACTCTATTTGAGGATATGGGTCTTTCAGGTGCTGATTTATACCGAATTAATGCGGAATTGCTGTCCGTAAATAAAGCTGTTATCTTGCTGCGGGTTACGGTAGTGCACGGGGCCGGAAACCGGAACTCTCGTTCCATAATTGGGGTTCTGCGACCGGGTACTTTAATGCGCGTGGCTAGTGGATGCACACGGCTCGCGTTCCCGGTGCTCTCTCTCGTGGCGGCGTTCGTCCAATCACCGCTATCGTAGTGAAATCAATTTTTATAACAACGACTTCAGAACTCACCCTAATCCCAATTTTATAAGACTATTTGATTTTATTGACGAAATCGCGGAGGGATACAAATATGGCAACTTTGATGGCATCTGTATAGGGGGCGATTTTAATGCCCATATTTACCAAAGAACCCCTAGCTGTAAAAGAGGAGTGAAACTGCTTGACCATTTAGCCCCTCGTGATTTAGTTAACGCTATGGAGAAGGCAAATATTGAGGGACTGAGGAACCTGAGGCCACCTATGTAGGTCGAGGGTGCTCAACCACAATAGACTGTGTATTCTTATCCTCTCTCTTAGGAGATCTCTTTTTAAAAGCCAAGGTGTTTAACGTTCCCTATAGTGACCACTATCCAATTTTAATTAGCCTTAAATCCATTAAAAAACAGGGGAACAAGAGAGAAATCGGGGCACAAAATTTAGTAGCTTCCACAGACAAACTTAGGGTGGTTTGGAGGGGGGTTGATAATAAGGGAGTCTTAACTCGCACTATTCAAAAACAACCCCAACTAGTGTCAGTCTGTCTATCCACCGACAGTCCCGAACATGTTATTATCGAGGCCTTCATGGGCCTCTGTAAGGCCATAAAAATTGGGATTTCTAAACCAGCTCGAACCACCAATCAAACACAACCGCGGTGGTTCAATTCCCTATGCTCAAAGCCAATCTGGAACTTAGGGCTGCCCTCACAGCGGACCCACGAGATCAGTCTGCTGTGAGGAGACTGAGGGCTAGTTATAAACATGCACTCAAAATAAGAACAGAGGAGTTACTAAGAGAGCACTGGGACTCTCTCGTGCGCTTTGCGTCACTGAGGGATGTCACTGGGTTTTGGAGTGAAGTTAAGAGCTTAAGATCACTAGGAACTAATATCACCCCCATAAATTGTAACATTCCAGGGGATGAGTGGGTGGACCATTTCTCGAACATTTATGAGGCCCCCCTAACCTCACGGGCTTTGCCCTTCCATTAACTTCATTGAATATCACCCTAATGGAGGTAGAAGATGCCATTTCAGAAAGTGCGGGGAACAAAGCTCCTGGACCCGATGGTCTATCCATCGACCAAATTAAATCGGAACCAGACTTTTGGGCGCCATTACTATGTAACATCTTTAACCATTTATCCCACACCCCACCTCCAGTAACTTGGTCAAATAGTACCATCGTGCCCATCTTCAAAAAAGGCAATAGATCGGACCCTGCCTGCTATCATCCGATATCCTTAATCGACATCACCTTGAAGATTCTAGGCAGGGTCCTTTTTAACAGGATCAGAGTTTGGGCGGAAGATAACTCCATCCTACACCCATGCCAGCTAGGCTTCAGAAGCCATGTGGGCACTGTGGAACAATGCCTAAACCTAAATCTATTAATGGCAAAGTATACTATTGCAAAAAAATCCCCTCTTTATTTAGGTTTTATGGATTTATGTTCTGCTTTTGATTTTGTTCACCGCTCCCGTTTATGGTTAGTTTTGTTGAATTATGGTTTAGATGAATCCTTAGTTTACTTCCTGGCTCACTTGCATAGTGATTTGAGAGCTCGCGTCCGTTTGAACACTCTTGGTGAAGTCTCCAGTGACATTTTTATTGGCAGGGGGGGTCAGACAGGGGTGCGTTCTGGCCCCCCTGCTTTTTATTTTGTACATAAATGAACTAAGTAATTCTGTGTGTAAAATAGCATTTGATGTTCCACAAGTCAATGGTAGATCACTTCCCGCTCTGCTTTATGCGGATGACGCGGTACTTATGGCCCGCACACCGAATGCACTGCGTATTTTAATTTCTGGCTTTGTTACGTATATGGCAGACCTTGGCTTCTGTACACATTTTAACAAATCATTTATAATGTGTTGTGGCCCCAAAAAGCATAAGATTAACCATATTTTAATAGGGAATAATGTCTTAAAATGCACAAGCACTTTTCCATACCTAGGCCTTTTGTTCGCTGACTCTGGCTCATGGCAACCGCATGTTGCCCAGGGAAGAAATAAAATGAGCAAAGCTATAAATTCTGTTACCTCTCTTCGTCAACCCCAAAATGCCCAGGTCATTATATCAATGTTACAAATTTATAAGACCCAGTGCTTACCCACAGGAACTTATGGCGCTGAGGTATGGGGTTACACAAATTGTACCAATATACAGACGGTGGAGAACAGGTTTTGCAGGAAGATCTTGGGGGGGGGGGGGGGGTTATCTCTGCCCCAACTTTTTTGTGCCACCCAGAATTGAGACTTAAGTACACAGAGGACTTTATAAAATCTAGACCTGCTCTGTTTTGGCTGAAAATATGGATGAACCCAGCCGCGTCACTGACCCGTGACATCATTATGGATTGCCTAAAATGTGATCGGGCCAGCCACATACCATGGCTCGGGCGGTGGAAAAAAGTCTAGTGAGTGTGGAGCAGGGGCATTTATTTACATCTCCCCACATAATAGACTGCTCACACAAAAACCTAGTTAAAAGGGCTCTGTACAATTTCTACAACTGCAAGAGGGAAAAGAGAGATCTTATAAAACCGGCAACTATAAGGTACCCTCTTGGTATCTAGTGACAGGCCTTTTAACTTACCTGAAGGCTACCTGTGTAGAAAGATGAGCAAATAGAACAGGAGCTTGCTGTTTCGGTTCAGGGATGGGGGCATTAAAAATCCATTATGCTTCCCAATAGGATTTAACAGAAACTTAGAAAACCTAAACTGTCCCTGTAACCATGGCGGCAAACAAAGCCTTTTACACTTTATGCTTTTTTGTGGCTATTATGTAAAATATACTAAACATTTTTTAATGCCATATTTTCGTAAAACTGCCCAGCCTGATTTTAACTTAGCCTTTGATGATTTACTGAGGTTGAGCTCTGATGAAGTAATCTTTAGAGTCAGTTGTTTTCTCAAATCTGCTGTCCGCTCAAGAGCGTCATTGAATATGGCTTGAAAAGTTTTGTGCTTAGTTTGCACATTGCTCATTTTGCACAAGTAATTGCCCTTTTCTCAAATCTGCTGTCCGCTCATGAGCGTCATTGAATATGGTTTGAAAAGTTCTGCACTCCATTTCCTTAGTTTGCACATTGCTCACATTGCACATTGCTCATTTTGCACAAGTAATTGCGCTTTGTACATATTATAGACATGAACTTTGAACTGTCCTCAATTGTTGTGTATTTCATTGTGTACTTAAAATTTGCTGCTATTTCTATCATGCAGTTATTTGTAGACACACATCATGATGAATTAGATGATTTTATTATGGGATTTTATTAGCTCCTTTTAAAAACAAGAAGACCGCTGTATTATGTATTTTGGATGATTGTTGTGATTTTATGTACTTTTATGGATGTCTAATCCGAATAAAGATCTTTGACTTGACTTGACTTGAACAGATAATACCCCTTATCTATGTATTTCGCTTAGTTCAAGTACAAATCACATGTCAGCAACTTTGATCCTACACGTCAACGGGTAAAATTCTTTTATCTCTCTTTACTTCTCATTTTCCAGGTGATGGTTTATTTTGTCTTATATTTTGACTTATTTATATCAATTATCCCTTGGATTAGGAGTATTGACCTATACACTTCTTGTTCCCCTTGTTCACCCATATTTCACTTGGGTGGCACTTGATAGCCGTTTTATTTGGACTAACAATAATTTCCTTTTTGCATGATTAGAATCGGCATGGTGCAACATTTGGTCTTCAGCATCAGGTGATTTGTTTCAAATCTTGACGATATTATTAGTCTTTTCCTGCTTTCTTGCCTACGTATGGTACACTCTATATGTTACTAAGGAACAATAATAAGTATTATGTTACCAACTTTTGTAAAGATGTATGTACATCTTTATGTTCTTTGTCTTCACAGCCCTCAGTAAGTCTTTTTTAAGACGAAACACATGTTTGTTGTGCTGGTCTCGTTCGAATTAATTTTATTTTGTGGATTGACTGTACCACATTAGGATTGCAAAATAAATATATTTTTTTTCATTCCATGTCTAAATTCCAAAAAACAACATATTATTTGGAACAAATGGAGCCTACCACTGCTATGAACAAATATGTTTCTCGTCTTTCATCAAACTGGAAAGTGGATGTATTTTATTGTTAATGCTTGTGTGCTCCCGACATTAGTGGTACATCCACAAGGACAATATCATGGAATTCATTCAAATGACAGATAAAAAATATTTTATAAGACTGCTTCTGTGACAGAAAGGTCACAATTTCAGAATTTCGTAAACCATTCAAGGTAAATATCTATTTATTCTTTCTAATGCCATAACAGTATATTTTAAACTAAACAAGTAATAATATCGACTGCTATTTTAAGCACTTAGAAACAGCAAAAACAGTAGGTGTTGCAGAATATAAACACAATATATTGCCACTATAATATAAGCATTGCGGTATGTTTTGTCATTTTCTATGTTAAAACGTATCCTGTATTCATACCTGCTGTACATTTTGAAAGCGTGTTGTACGATTCTTTACTGGTTATTTTTTTCCTCAGTGATGTCAACTTTTAATTTGTGCAATTAACAGAAATGAGTCCGGTGTTCAACGATAAAAATGCATGCACTAAAATGTAAATGAAGTAATGAAATGTGGATTTGTGCGTGTTACAACGCTGCTTCCCTCAATTACAACACACACTCACTCCCATACCATGCGGAATGTGTTATTATTTTGGGCACATATAAAGTAGACCTCTTAGGAAAACATATCGGCACTTTAAAAGGAAATATATATTTTAAATAGACTGCTCAGGGCTCATATCAGAGTTTAACCCTGTAATTTGTAACAAAAATTTCTTTTGTTCACAATTGCCAAAGGCACTTAGTGGATGTAAAAGGCACCATATTTCCATGAAAATGGTTCCACTCTAATTACGCTTAGCTGAATGGACAAGCGCACCTGCACTGTGGTTTAAGCCTATGGTTATGTGGGACGAGGGTTCAGCCTCTGGCGCATTTAGCCATAATTACTCTGTATTGTCTAAGTGCCATTGCGGAGATAGAATACAATTAAACATGACGCATAAGAGCAACGCCATTGATGACCTTTGGCGGGTCACTACTGTTAGTCCATCAGATACATTTTCAAGCGATGCATGATTTAACACTCGGGGCTCATTCTTTGTTTGACGTGCCCAGTGGTTCACTAAGGCAAAATCGAGTTTAAAGCGACAATTCATATTCTAAATTATATTTGTGCAAACATAACGTTTTCTGCAGTGTAAATAAACATCATATTTACCATACAAGAAATATATACTAAACAAGTGCAGGCAAAGCCAATTGATCTCCCTTTGCAAATGCCTTTGGCGCCACATTTGCTTTAGAATTGACAGATTCCTTTAAAATGTTTTGGTACTGGAAAAGCCAATAGCAGCGCGTCAGATCATTTCTAAAGTTTACATCATATACTTTCAATATTTATGTGGCGTGACATGGCGGCCTTCTGCAATGTGTAGAATAGTGTTTTCATACTTCATAGATGGCTGACACATTGCATCATGACGTACGTCTTACAACGGCGCTGCCATCTTGAAAAAAAATATTATTTTCTATACTTTCAAGATGAACAAGAATTTCAATGAACTGTCCCACCCGACCTGTATTGCTTTCTGTGCGGCCCTACCTTAGCTCCTTAAGCTGGACAAGTTGGAAAAAACCTATGAAAGTAAACCCACAGGAAGCAATACTGGTCGGGTGGGACAGGTCATTGCAATTCTTGATTGTTTTTTCCCCCTTGTCACAGACCTTATAAAATGTATTTTAGGGCGCACCTTTCTTTAGCAAAAATATACTTTCAGGATGGCCAATGCATCGCAATATAACAATTAACAAGTAAACTTTCAAGATGACCGGTCACTGCTATTAGCTTTGTGAATACAGGAGCATGTTAAAAGCATCTGACATTGGCAAAACCAATAGTGGTCAGCACCATCTAGTGAGAAAAGGGCTGCATGAGAGTGGTGGTGGCAGATGGGCAGAAGGAGAGTGACAGGGCAGGGAATGATGACTGGGAAAAAGGGGCCTCAAGAGTCATTGGAAAAGGTTGCAGACAACATCCAAGGGATCACCGAGTTCACCATTCTACCCGCAGAGTGTTGCCAAGGTGTAAAGTGTAATTCCAGCCACAGTAAGAGACAAAGAAGGCATTATGGACAATTTCTAAAGCATCACCAAGTCCGCCATTTGGGTGAGCTGCAGAGGAATCATGCAATGTGCATATGAAGTGAGCAGAAGAGCTAGGACGCGAAGATGGAACTGGTCTGGCACTCTGAAAGGGTACTAAATAAGACACAAAACATTGAAAAAAGTGAGCGAAATATCTATTGGGAGTGAACGTATAGGTATGAAAACTGTGGAAGAATATTAATTTTAACAAGATTGCATCAGCCGATTAGAGACATTGATGCTCTTAAGACCATTTAAAATGTAACTAAAATATTCCATGACAATTTACTGAGATCTGTATGCCCAACCACTTCACTCATTTACGTTTCAAGTGTGGAAATCTTTAACAACTGATAGTTGACTACTAGGACTCTGTGTTGGTGGTATTTAATTTGTAACCAGATATGTTTCCATATTCAGTGGCAATTTCTTCCATAGCAGGAAGGACTAACGCAACGTGGCTAGTGAAACTGGCCATCATTCGCATAAGCTGCAATCTTCAGTTGTTGTTCATTAAGACTGACAGGAGGTATGTTGGGTTCTACTTTATGTCTTTTAAAATAAGGCTCTGTTTCGAAATGGGGGTCTCTAGCTGGCAATGGTTAGCACCTTTGTCCAAAAAGGGACCCTTCCTTCTATTCAGGATAAGGGAGATACACTACAGAAATAATCACTGTTCACCCCCTTGGTAGCTTGGCATGAGCAGTCGGGATTATCTCAGGGGCAGTGTGTAAAGCATTTGCACATAGCCAACAGTAATACAGTGAAAACACAACAAAAGGATACCACACCAGTTTTAGAAAAATAATCAATATTTATCTTAACAAACAAGAACAAAATGATAAAAAGGTAAAATACAGTAATCGATAATATGTACTTTGCAAGAATAACTCTAAAATGCAGTTCCTTGAAGACGGTATCTCCATCTGGGGCTACTGCAGTGCTAAAAACAACAAAATCCAACAGTTCAGTCCGACCGCGCTGGTGCAGATCGGTGTCAGTGTTAGCAGACTTGTAAACAGTACCTTTGGTTCCGGCCGACCACATCAGTGCAGGTGTGAAATGTAGCATTGCCCTCAAGTTGAGGTGCCGGCAACGGCTCGGTAATGGCTATCCAGCGATGTTGGTGAGACAAGGGCTGCGGTGCAGAGTTATGCAGTGCACGTGGCAGTGCTGACAGGTCACAGTGCCGGTTGTTGGAAGCTGGTGTCGGTTGGCCCAGACTCCGGTGTGGTATGGGGTGTGCGTATTGGGACCTACGAGTGATGCCCCTAAACCATGGTACAGTCCCAGGTGTCGAAGTCAGTGGGCAGTGATGTTGTCAGTAAGACCTGGGCGGCGGAATGAAGTGACGAAGTGCGGAGGGCAGTGCACACAGGTCGCTGTGCAAGCAGCACCTTGGTAGTGGCGGCGGTCATTGTTGGTGAGACCAGGGTTGTGGTGTGCAATATGGGTGTGCCCTCTTTAGTGCCTTCAGGACACAGAGCCTGTAGCAGATTCGGTGACAGTGTTGGCTGCTTTCCCGCTCTGTGGCAATTGAAACCAACGGTTCCAGAGGTGGTACCCAGAGATAAGTGAAGTCTTTGCTGTCCATAAGACTTTGTGAACAGGAGGCAAGCTCTATTTCAAGCCCTTGGAGATCCTCAACAGCAAGTGAAGAAAGTTTAGTCCAGTCCTTCCGCTTCCCAAGGCAGAAGGAGCAACTGCAGGTCAACACAGCAAAGCAACAACACAACAAATGGGCAGTACTCCTCCTGGCAATTATTTTAGCTCTTCTTCTTAGCAGGTTACTTGATCCAAGCGAGTTCTCTGAAGTCTTTTATCTCCCTGAGACTTCCTTAGTTCAGCAGTAATCTAAAATTCTGAGGTCTGGGCCCCAATATTTATCTTTGTTCTTTTGGGAAGAGAGTGTCTGAGCTCAGCCCAAACCAGTTTTGTCCTCTCTGGTCCAGCTTCCCGGCACGAGGTTCAGACAGCATTGTCCAAGGCAGACCAGGCCCATTCAGGTGCAAGGGAAATCTCCCACCACTATAAATGTAGACCAGGCCTATTCAAGTGCTAGTGAAATTCCTCCCACTACTCTGAATGCAGCCCAGGTCTATTCAGCCC
The DNA here is from genome assembly GCF_964263255.1 of Lissotriton vulgaris. Taxonomy (NCBI): domain Eukaryota; kingdom Metazoa; phylum Chordata; class Amphibia; order Caudata; family Salamandridae; genus Lissotriton; species Lissotriton vulgaris. The sequence goes on from NC_141697.1 coordinate 451,320,034, forward strand.
AGCGTTGACTCATCCAGGAAAGGAAAGGCACACCTTAATCCCCCTAGTGGCTGTCTAGAATGTACATCGCCAGCCCCTGTCACTCCGAAGCCAGACAGTCGACAACCCAGCAGAGGAATGCAGGATGGCTAAGCAAGAAAATACCCTCTTTCTAAAAGTGCGGTTTTCAAACACACAACATAAAAGTCATCTTTACTAAAAGATGCATTTTTACATTCTGAGTTTAGACATACTAAACTGCAATTTTCAATATCGTTCCAATGGGAAGTTATACATGTATGATGTTACAAAGTACCTCCCATTCTAGCCTATGGGACAGATACCCTTTCCATAGTGAAAAACAAAATACACTGTATTTTGCTATCAGGACATGTCATACACACCAGATTATGTCCAACCTTTCCCATACACTGCACCCTGCCCACAGGGGTATCTTGGGCCTACCTGAGGGGTGTCTTACATGTAGGAAAAGAGAAGGTTAGGGCCTGACAAGTGGGTGCACTTTCCAAAGGCAACATCGCAGTCACAGTCACAACTGCATGCAGACACTGCAGTGGCAGGTCTGAGAACCCTTTGAAAGGCTACTTGTGTAGGTGGCATAATCAGTGCTGCAGACCCACTAGCATTATTTGATTTACAGGCCCCGGGCACACACAATGCACTACACTAGGGAATTAGTACTAAATCAAATAATCCAAATATGGAAACACTAACCCATTTAATAATTTAACAGGAGAGCATATGCTCTTTAGCACTGACTAGCAGTGGAAAAATGGCCAGCATACTAAAACCAACAGGGTAAAAAGTGCGAATAACCTTAAAAGCAATTGCAATAAAAAGCTAAAATAACATCAATTTCAGAAAGCAATCATGGAAATAATCAGATATAGTTCAGAGAAAAACATTTTGAATTGATAATGGAACATGATAATGAAATATCTTTTAATATTTAGACCAAATAGATTTCCAAAAGTTAAACACATTAGGGCAATAATATATTAAGATATGACCAACATAATGGTACTCCGAAGCCCCTGCCGCAGTATTCTGGCAGCTCTATTTGGGGCCTACCATAGCCGACATGAAGATTGAGCATTAATCACTTCCAACAATAAAAGCTAAAGGATAATCATCCTTTTGGAAATACTGGTTCTTTAAAATTACAACAGGGGTGATTACCTCTTTGAAACTTGTCTATTGGGCTTTGGAAGTACAAATGAATGTACAGTAACTTGAGACATTGAAAATACGCAGGCTTTATGATAAACCTTTTCAGAATCACTTGTTAGGTGTTTTTCCGGATATCTAATTCGTGGGATGGGCGGACCTTGCCCTCTTTCTAAACTAAGGAAACAACCGTCGTATCATGGCCATGTTTGGTATCTAATCTTAAGAAACAGTATCTATCAATTTTTGAAAACTTTCTTCGTTGAAATTCTTGAGGAAGTCAGCGGATATGATGAAACACGTGTCAGCTGTTGTGCTGTTGGATCAAGACTATAGAGCCTCAAACATCTTGTATAATTAGTCTTCTAATTGTTATGTCCCTGTGAAAGAATAGGGGCGCTCTATGGTTGCTTTTTGAAAATTGTGATGTTTTAATTCATTTCTTTGCTTAAATTAATAAAACATATTTCTTATGAATACATCTCTGCTTGTGATCAGTGATATATTGAGAAAATGAAATTAACTCTTGCTTATGAAGGTTGGACATTAAGAAAAAAAGATATTACTTTTTTGAGTGCCGGGGTACTTGAATCAAATAAAGGTGAAGTAGGCGGGTTGATTTTATGAATAAGAGCAGGTGTATGAACAATTCTTTTGTATAGAAAAAATAAGGATTGAGTAATGTTGGCAGCTTTGGAGGTAGTAAACATTTTGTACCATAATGTAGCCTATTGTTAGACAGAAAGAAACTTAGGAGTTGATTACGATGGTGGATGGGAAAGCACTCCGACCGCAGTGGATGCGGAAAAAAAACATTTGCATGTACTGCGGAAAATGCGGCAGTCAAATTAGGATGCACTGTTCGAAAAATCTGACTGCGGCCGTTAGATTCCACAAAACTCCACTAGGAATGTTCGGAAAATCAGTAAATCCGACCACGCCGGACGGTAATGCTGCATAAAGAACCAAAAATGCCTATCGACCAGCGGAATGACCGCAAGTGAAATTATGATAAGTTGGCAGAGCCAGTGGACCGATCAGTTGTCTCTATCCGCCGCAGTCGCACGCAAAGATAAATGGCAGAGCTGGCGGACGGATCATTGCATTCATACTGCTGCGGTCACATGGAAAGAGGAATGGCAGTCAAAAGCAACCACACAACAAGGCTACACAATGTGGCTGATTGATTTGCGATGCCTCTAAAAACATTCGCCACAGCCTAATGACACATCCCCATGACAAAAAAAAACACAAATCCCATTCCACCACTAACATTCACCTAATGGAAGGAGAAGGTGCTTGCCGTACTGTATTAAGAGAGTCTCACAAAAATACCTGGGGGAGTGGAGGCTGGTAAGCACCAAATTACACTGCTATGTATTGTCTTGCACAACTAGAAAGCTACACTTCCTAGACATAAATGCACTTACGTACAACACACTCTTCCCAACACATATCAACACAGATCTAACATTTCCTTCATCTGAATCACCCCAAAGGTAACTAGCAATATTTCCATGTGGGCATGTGTACAGGCAGCCAGCACTATAACTCCCACCAGCTCCCCTTGTCCCACACCTGAGCAAGATGGAGTACTCCCTACACCCATAACCATGTGGCAGTCATTTCATTGCTCTCATCAAACTTACAGGTAGGTAGTCATCTTAACAGGGGGGATGTGGGTAAGAAGCCAGGACTACAACTCCCACCAGGCCCCCTTGTCCCACAGCAGAGCAAGATGGGACACTCCCCACACCCAGAACAAGGAGGCAGCTATTTCATTGTTCTCATAAAACTTACAGGTAGGTAGCCATCTCAACAGGGAGGGAGGTATGTGGGTAGGCTGTCAGAACTACAACTCCCACCAGACCCCCTTGTCCCTCACTAGAGCACGATGGAGCACTCTCCACAACAAGAACCATGTGGCAACCATTTCCCTCCACTGTGTTAGATCACAGGTAGGTAGTCAGTGCATGCACCCTGTCATCCTTCTCAAAATGCATGGAGCCATATGACCACAACATTCCACAAATGTCAGCCAACTCTACATAGATCCAAAAGTTACATCCAGTCTGCAGCCAGCTAAGCAAATGTAACTGTCACAGAAATTACACTTTGACTCACCAAGTCACATGTGAAGTAAATTCATATCCCAATCATGCACAGCACATAATGCAACGTGTAAGTGCCATGGTGTCAGAGCATGAAGACCCATATGAACCCAAAACATGCAAGGTCAGTCTGTCATGATATGAAAGAACATTTAAAAGATCCCAATGGCTAGCTTTTGCATAGATGACACTGATTCTATGAAAAGTAAACACAAATTACGCATTATCAAAAGATAATGTGGACCAAGTTGGTAGATGATCACATGTCCGTGTAAACACACCATCTGTACGTGTCACATGGTTGCAATTTACATGTCATACTAATGATAAGTAATGTATTTACCTCAATATCATGTCAGAATGCTCATTATCTTTCAGCCATACCAAGCGATTACAATGTAAAATGTTTGGTGAATCAAATGTAACATCCAAAGGTATGACACCAAGCTTGTGTAGTGCACTTAACTGGAAATGTAAACTCTGTTCAACAAGAGATTTACAAGCAACTGCTGCTAAAATCACCAAAAACCAGCAGAGCCTGTCTCCCCCACCGGAACATGAACTCTCTGATGCAGATTCTCTACGTTTCTCGCATGAGGAGCAACATCCTGGCCCCTCAGGACAGCCAGGTCGCACTTCGTCTTAGGTCGTCATTGTCACCACCACCACAGCGACCCCTGCTACAATGACCTGTGCAGCCACCTCCACCCACGCCTGCTGCCTGCAACACTCTTCCTGCCTCAGTGGTTACCAACAACACCACACAGCCCGGGGATGCCAGAGAGGATGTGCGGGTGCCTCGACTCCGAACGCCAGAGGTCCGTGTCAGCAGGGGAGGTTGGAGGGCGACTGGGGGACAGTCACATGAGGACTTTGACACAGAAGCTCTGGCCACCGTTGCAAGAGTCAATTGTGCATACCAACCGAACGAGTGACAGATAGGCCAGGTTGTCAAAGAAGTGCGTGAGCTGCGCCTGCTGCTGAGGTCCATGGAAACATGTATGGGCCAACTTGTGGATCTCATTGGCCAGCTTGTGGGTATTCTGAGGGACAGATATATGGCTCAAATAATGGCTCAACCCCACCTCCAGTGGCCAGCCTGTTGATACTCCTGCCACCTTAGCTGTGGCCACAGAGAGGGGTAAGCTGCAAGACAATGACTCCTTAGACACTGCTGAGCCTGCAGCAGAGGGCCCCCCTGTCAAACGCAGGAGGGTACATCCGAGAAACACCACGGCAGGATCACGTGACAAAGCACCAACCAAAGCCAAGTCCCTGAGCCAGCCATGGTGGCACTTGTGTTGCCCTTGACATTGACTTTGTTAATTATCTTAACCCACATTGCCATGTTGATGGCAGGAGTTTGTTGGACTGTGTGATTACATCAATGTGGTGACTACTCAGTTTGTCTCATTTACCATCACTGACAACTCATACACTCACAATTATACCAACAATCAGTTTTCTTAAACAAAAACTTATTGAAAATAAACACTCTTTAAACACATATGCCTTTGTGTCAGTTCCATGTTTATCACAGTATGCACAATGGTAACTCAGATTCAAATGTACCACAAGCTCTGATTGTGACGAGGCATTGATAGGGTGAATGAAACTAGAAAGATACAATAGAATGACATTTAGTTGTCAGGTGATGCCGTCACAGCAAAAACACACCACTACTCAAAACTGTACAAAACTCATCACACATAACAATGACCAACACCATCAACATAGACATGAGGTAAGTGGAAAATAATACACTGTGCCACACACATCAGCCATTAGCAGTGAGCCAGCAACTGCCAGCAGCCAAAAACCTCATCTATGCCTTGCCACTACCATCAAAGCCAACAGACAATGTCACTGTTGTACAATGTTACTTACACTCAAGGAAAGTAGTTGTTGATGAGCTGTTGACGCAGATTAACACCTTCCTCTTCTCCACTGTCATTGTCACTCGGCATGTGTGGATTTGCAGTGGGGGGGCATCTGCTGCTCATCATCCTCCAGGAGCAGTGGCATCTCTTTGCGCAAGGCCAGATTGTGGAGCATGCAACATGCAACTGTGATCCTACACACCTTTTGGGGAGAGTTGAGAAGTGCACCACTGCTCTTGCCTGGACACAGAAATCTAGACTTCAGAAGCCCAAAGCATGCTCCACTACACAACGTGTCCTCCCATGTGCATCAATGTAGCAGACGTCTCCCGGGGTCCTTGGTTTCCTCTGTGGACTCATCAACCAAGGCCGGTTGGGTTATGCAGTCACCTAGGTGTGAGATACACAGATCAATTTTGAAATAAAAACAGTTGATGAGAACAGCATGTTACACACACAGCACACTACTTGACTCTGCATACTCACCGACAACCCACGAATGCTCTGGGTGCAGATTTTCCATCAATTATGAGATGATGTTGTTGTGCAGGATGTAGGAGTCCTGTGCCGAAGCTGGAAACTTGGCACATACATGGGAGATAATCATATCCGCTTGGCATACCACTTGCACATTAATGAAATGGTAGTGCTTCCTGTTACGTAGATGTGCTCACCTGCCTGTGGTGAAACTAGGTCAATATGTGTGCAGTCAATGGCTCCAACAACATTAGGTATGCGTCAAAGGTAATAAAAATCACCCTTCACATCTGCAAATTCATGTCTCCTTGGAAAGTGGATGTAGCGGTCCTTGTAGGTGAACATTGCGGACAGGTCATCACGCAGCACTATGCTGAACATAGCTTGAGACATCCCACCGGCAATGGCCACTGTGTACTGAAACGAACCAGTGGCAAAGAAATGCAGTGCGGCCATCATCTTAACTGTTGGCGTCAAAGCTGTCAGATAGGTCCTGTGAGGCCTCAGATGGGGCTCCAACTGAGCACATAGCTCTTGAAGGGTAAGACGATTCAGATGGAACTTGCTTCATGTTTGCCAGTACTGGGAAAGGCCGATGAACATTTGGTCATCTCCTACATATAATGAAAGAGGACACATGTTAATTCAACTCACAGATGAGATATGGAAAACATCTTACATAATGACTAACACAGCACCAACATTGACAGGACTGTAGCAACAGCTTAATGCACAAGTCACATGCACAGCCACCTTGATCTCATGTAGTCATAGATGTGGTCAGTGAATGGTAAATGGTACAATCTTACATCTTGTATCACCACCCCGGTGAAGCTGACATAGCACATGTGGCAAACAGCAAGAATCCTGACTTCTATGTAGCTGCTGTACCTGCAACACCTCCTTGCTTTAGTCTCACTAAGCACAACATTTTTGCACAATGAGCACAGTGTGTGTAAGCTGGCCAACTATCAAGATAAATACAGCACTGTACGCAGTAATATAGGCACATAATGTGGTCAGTCCATCATTGCTGTGGGGTGAGAAGCCATTTTACACATTAACATGTTCACAAATATGAGACACCATTACACATCAAATCGGTGTACATGCACACAAATGTCATAATTAAAATATGAGGAAGTACATGCCAATGCATGTACTCGTGTGCTGACATGACATGTGTGGGCATAACTAAGTTAAATGTCACACTTTCATTTCACTTTACAACCAGATGCACCATTAGTGTAAATGTGTTGAGATCAGTGATGGAAATTGTCAGGTGGCAATGCAATAGCACAATGTGTCCAAAGGTGCGGTAGAATGGCACCCCCATCGCAGTAGTGCAATACATTTATGAAACTCACGGCAGGCGTGCTCCGCCACCGCGGTCCCTGTCATTAGATACAATTGAAAGATGCAGGATTGCTGAAGACACCACCAGGCCCCTGTGGTGTGACACTGCCTATGCCAATGCCATTGCAGCCAATGGAAACCACCATCAGGGTAGTGCAATACATTTTTGAAAATCGCTATAGGCAAGCTCCGCCACCGCAGTCCTGGTCATTGGATACAATTGAAAGATGCAAACCAGGGAGACCAATTGCATCAGCAGAGTACCACTGAAACAACCCCTGAGGCTTATAAATGTATGTGAGAGAGCCACACATGTCACTTGCATTCAGACACTGCTGCCTGCAATCCATCACCACCAACTGCTGCTGTACCTGTACTCTGGAGCCAGTGATGGCACGAACAGAGACATCAGGGCCCGTCCCTTCACCACAGAGGAGCTGGGGGTCCTGGTGGACAAGGTCCTTGCATAGTATGGGAGCCTATATGGTGCTCCAGATGTAATGGTATGTGTCTGAGTATAAGTTTCAGGGTGCTCAGAATGCTCACATGATGTTACTGTACAGTAGTATGTGCCTGTGAGTGTGCTCCATGCATGGCCTATTACTAATTACACATGAGTATGTGGGGAGGATGGCAAGATGGAGACTTGTACAGCTCTTCTTAAGCAAAAGTAAACACATGTTGATCTAAGAGTGTGTAATGTAAATGTGTGAGACACTGCCTAGCATGCTGACTTCATGTCAATGGGGTGTGTAGCCTTATTTCCACAGATCACTGACTGCATTTAAGGATGGTAATGACATACTGTGGTTTAGAAGTTATACAGTTACACTGCTGGTTTAAGACACTCGAAGCCTGAACACACATTCCATGTGCAAAGTGATGTCAAAGTCAATTTAGTGTTCATATGCTCATTTGTGACATTACAAGATTAGTTTGGCCAGAGGCTACTGAATAATGTGTGTACAGTTTTCAAATTTACACTATTGAGATGTGTCCATTCTGCACAGGTGTACAATGCCTGAGTCTATCTCTCTTGGTAGTAATTCACCTATAACACATCACATAAATGTGAGGTGGACATGTCATCCTTCTATTGATTCCATGATGCGTTGAATCTCTCATATGTATGCAGTGTTTCTCCATTCATATTGTACATGCATGTGATTTCTGTGATGGCCCATGTTTGTCCTCCGTGTGAGGCCCTCTGGCCTGCACAGAAACTGCCTAATGTTACAAGGACCCATCACTAAAAGCACAGAGTGAAACATATGTGCTGTCCACCACCCTATTTCTCAATGAGCTATCATAGGGCTGAGGATTGTCCAGACAGGACTCCACCTTGTGAGAACAGTGTTAGAATGTAAAATCATGGCCCTAAATGTGACCACAATGACACATGAAGCTATGCAATGGTCAAGGACATTAAGGGGTGTGTAGTATAGGACACAGTGAGTCTGACCACTACACCATTTTCACTGTATTGTATGTCGTGCTCACTCACTTAGTGCAACACAACTGAGGGCCATTTTCACATTGGTTTCTATGTTGGCACTCTGCATGTGTGTGAGATGCGCATGTAGTGTGTCCATCATCATACATGTATACATTGCTAAGATATGGTTTGATCCAATGCACTATGTAATATGCTGTACGGGCTCTGCTCTCCATTGATGTATTGGTGTGCTATGTGTTTTCATACTCCTGTACTGTCACACAGTGGTACACAACACAGTGTCACAGAAACTACCTCTTCTTGTCTCCATGCCTGCAGCTTAAGGTCCATCAGCATAAGGCCATATGGAGGGCCATTGCTGGCAAGGTGCAGTCTCTGGGTCTCCAACCAACATCATACACACTGCCACAAGAGGTGGGATGACATCTGCCTGCTGAGCAAAAACGTTGATGAGATGATGCTGGGGTGCTCCTTCGAAGTGGCAGATTGGCGCAGCAGCATGACACCCCTAATGGCCTGAATCTTGGCAGTGACACAGCCTGAGCTCGATGGACACTTGAGGGCCCATCAGCAGCAAGTTGGGGGTGAGTATTATGCAAAGTGGGACTTTGCATGTGAGGGACTGCAAGAATCCCAGCCCTGAGCTGGTGCGGAGCTCTGTGATGTCTCTAGGTTGATGCAATGGCTTCTAAGTGGCCTCAGTATTGAGTGCAGCTGGTCTGCATTCATACCACATTTTTGTTTCTCATGTGTTAAAACCCATGAACCTTGTCACATAAAATTATCTTGCCATTTTTTTTATTTCACATTGTATAAATGTTGTTTAAACTGAGCCCCACCTACACAGGATAATTCATTGTGTGAAGTGGGTAGCCCAGTACACTTGTCAGGCTTGTGTGCACTGTGTGGCTAGCTCAATAGTGTGCTCATGTGATGATTTGTTAGTAGCTACAGACATGCACAGATGTGGACTCATGGAGCAATGAGTTGGTAAGGGTCGCACCTGTCTTATGGGTCCCTTTTTTCACAATGATCGAGAGGACTGGCCACGCCCCCTCCAACCTCCTGACCCACTGGCATAAAGCATGTGTCTCGGCAGGAAGCGCAGCGGACGAGCGCAGCGGGAGCGCCTAAGGCAAGCCCGTCTGCGCCCGTCCATGTCCGGACGGGGCTAGGGGCACGACTCCATGCCAAAATTACATCCTACTCTTCCAAGGATCTAATTGCTCTTCAAGGTCAATGGCCACTTCCGTATCCCACCCGCAGACTGATCTCCTCTCTAGGCCTTGCCTCCTCATCCCCTACAGCCCCTCATCCCCCGCTACACGCTCCCCCATCTCCCTGCCCCCTTCCCCTCGACCTCCTCCCCCGCTCGCCGGCATTGTCCGTCTTGCTACTCAACACCAGGTCAGCGGTCAAGCACCACCATGAGCTGTTCGTCTTACTCGATTCTGAGAAACCTGACCTACTGCTCCTGACCGAAACTTGGTACTGTGACACTTCCCTCCCCGTTCTCCTGGCCACCCTACCCCCCTCCTATGTGGCCCTGCGAGCCGACCGGCCGACAGGAAAGGCAGGCGGTGGGGTCGCCCTGATCGCTCGGTCGGAGTTGAACTTCCAATCACTTCCCTCCCCCCCCATTCCCCCTGCTGACTTCCTGGTAGTCCGCTCTCTTTCATTTTCCCCCCCCCTATTACCTGCCTATTAATGTACCGGCCTCCCCAGCCCTCGCCTGCATTCTTGCCGTCCTTTCAAGACCTGCTGGCCAACTTGGTGGTCAACTACGCCTCGGTCTTGGTGCTAGGGGACTTCAATTACTGGCCCTCTGACCCGCACGAGTGCTCAGCATCAAAAGACTTTACAGATTGCCTTTCGTCCCTCAATTTCGTGTCGCACATATCCGTCCCCACTCATTCCCATGGGCACACATTGGACCAGGTCTGGTCCCTCAACCTCCCCGTGGCCTCGGCCACCGTCTCGCCGTGCCCATGGTCCGACCATGCCCTCATTTCCTTCTCTATTCCCCGTAACGTGATGTCTAAAACTCCACATGCCAAAAACACCTGGGCACGGAACTGGAATAGACTGGATTACCCCTCCCTGACCTCCATGCTCCGCGACTCTACCCCTACTCTTGTTGGCCTACCATCTACCTCTCAAGCCAAGGCCATTAACACCTGGCTGGCTGAAGGCTGCGACTCTGTGGCGCCCCTACGTTGTATTTCCATCCGCCGACCAAAGGACTCTAATAGATGGTTCAATGACCACCTAAAAGATCTCAAACTGAGCGCCCGACGGGCAGAGAGGCAATGGAGGAAAAATTACAATCCCTCATCAAAAACCCACTTCATATCAGCACTGGGCAAATACAAAACAGCAATCCTGGCCGCTAAGACCACCTACTTCTCGTCTAAAATCACTTCTGCTGAAAATAAACCCAGGGAAATCTTCAGCATAGTGAATGACCTGGCATTCTCAGACCAAACCTCGCCCAATATCCCTCCCTCCCAGCCTCTTTGCGACCAGCTCAACACTTATTTCTTAGATAAAATAGCGACCATCAAGCTTAACATCCCTCCACCCTCTTCTGCCTTCGTCGATCCTTCCCCCCCTCCCCTCCCCCACCCTCTTACCTCCATCCCCCCCCTCACTCAGGACTCTTTTCTGGAGATACTCCCTAAAGTGAAGTCGGGGTCTCCCGCGGACGTCTGCCCAGCATGAGTCCTGCAGCAAATCTACTCCAGCTGCCCTGACCCCCCCATTGCCTTCCTCAACAGCTCCTTGGCACAGGGCGTAGTGCCCTCTGCGCTCAAGGCAGCCACCATAGTGCCCATCCTGAAAAAACCTGGCGCTGACCCTTCTATCTCGGCCAACTATCGCCCCATCTCCCTGCTACCCTTTCTGGGCAAGGTGATGGAACGCCACGTTACCGCGGTGCTCAGCGCCCATGTTGAGGTAAATGGGGGACTGGCATCCCGCCAAGCCGGGTTCCGTCCCAGGCATTCGACCAAATCAGTCGTGGTCTCAGTCATGGACAAACTCAGAAAGGGTATGGATGAAAACAAACACCAGGCCCTGGTCCTCCTGGATCTCTCCGCCGCCTTTGACACGGTGGACCACACCATCTTACTTACCCGTGTCAAGGCGGCCGGCATCGGGGGATCAGCTTTGATCTGGCTCTCCTCCTTTCTGAGGGAACGCACTCAGGCGGTCCGACTAGGCGACTTCACGGCCACTCCCCTCCCTGTCACCTGTGGTGTTCCCCAGGGATCCTCTCTCTCCCCCTTGCTTTTCAACCTCTATATCTTTCCTCTCATCTTTGCACTACAGCAGCTGGAGGTCACCGTCTATAATTACGCGGATGACCTCCAGCTCATCTTTGATCTGTCCCCCTCTCCTCTCTCGGTCTCTAACTTCCAGTCAACTATGACATTCATCAGGGACTGGATGAACCACAACCACCTTAAGCTAAACCCGGATAAAACCGAGTTGGTTCTCACTGGTGGTTCGTCCAGTCCCTGGAACTCTCTCTTCTGGCCCCCCTCTCTTGGCTCTGCACCGACCCCTTCCACCACGGTCAAAACACTTGGTGTCAAAATAAACAGCCAACTCACCCTCCACTCACAAGTCAGTTCCGTGGTGTCCTCTTGCTTCCTCTCTCTCCGCACTATTCGCACTGTCTCCCGCTTCTTTTCCCCCCAGGCACTTAAGATCATCATGGCCGCACTTGTGATATCGAAACTGGACTACGCAAACGCTCTTTACCACGGTATCCCCGCGTACAGTTTGCGTAGACTCCAGACCGTCCAGAACCAAGCAGCCCGGCTGGTGTACGGCCTCCCTCGATATCACCACTCTACCCCTCTTCTCAGGGAGCTTCACTGGCTCCCTATAAAGGAACGGGCCCTATTCAAGATCGGCTGCATGGTCTTTCAGGCCCGCCAGGGCACTGCCCCCGCCTTCATCTCCTCACTAATCACGTCTTATGTACCTGCAAGAGAACTTCGGTCTTCCTCCAAGTCTCTCCTCCAGATCCCTCGCTTCACTCGCAAAAAGTGGGGCGGGGCCAATTTCTCCACCCTGGCTCCAACCTTCTGGAACTCACTCCCTGACCACCTCTGCTCTGCCACTCAGTATCTCCCCTTTCGCAGAGATCTGAAAACGTTCCTCTTCAGCCAGGCCTTCCCCACTTAAATTCCTTTAAATTCCCCTTCACCTCTCCCTGGTCTTCTCCCCCTCAGTTGCTGATCCCCCCAGCGCCAAGAAACCGCAAGGTGTACGCTGCGCTCTAGAAGTATTTTAAATTAGAAATTAGAATTAGGACAGCACCATTCAAAAGTATATTAGCCCAATATCAGCAGCATGGCATAACATGATGTAATTACCTGCCATAGTGACAGCAAGTGCACCCAGGTGCTGATGGGGTAGATGGTGATGATTGCATTGATGCATTGGCTAATTTACCTTTGCCATTTGTGCACATGGCTACATGCCTGGGATGGTTAGACTCAGTGATTTAAATGCAATGCAGCTGAACCGGGCTATTGCAAAATTGTTTCGGCACTATGGCTTAACATGGTTGGGTGTGATCAGTGGTTATTGCAAATTGTGATGTGACTGAGGTGATGTTCAGTAATTTGAAGGATGATAATGAGCAAAGGTTACTCAGAGTGTCAATCCTAAGTATGTGTGCATTGTAAAGGGGTGTCCTTGTTCATAAGTGCATGGTGAAGTTTTGGCTAATGCTATTAATCAGTGTGTGACTTATTGGCACATTGATGTGTCGTCAATATCATCAGTCAGCACAACATAGGGATGTCATATGACAGACCCTAGGTATTGTCACACATTAGCTGTCCTAGTAGAGTCTACCAATATCGTCATTAACAGAAGACACAATTCTGCCTTCGATCAATGAGGGCCTCTCAGGGACTTGTGGACATGTGGGTATGTGACATGTCACAACCTATGAAGGCCTTGCATTAATTTCCCATTCTCATGCTATTGTGCTTTTTGTTAGTGACTACATTGCTAAATGGTGCACATTTGCACTTCACTGGCCTTGTGACATATGCTGCAACATGAGTGTCAGAGACATCAACTGGCAGTGAACAGCAGTGAGCCTCATGTGAGTGTGCATTCATAAATGTGTGCTGTGCACAACAAATACATTGTAACAGCTACACAGCTTACACCAATGGACAACTATAGTTGTGCTTCAAAGCCCAACATGGTGGATATCAGGAGCTGGTTGCCCTTGCAAAAGGACATATTGTACTTTGTATCTGTGATGTTCCATTAAATAGACTCCATTTGTGACTGAGACAACATGTTTTGATGTATAGCTATCTTATCCACAGGCATGATGATGTGCATACAGACAATTGCATGTATAGTTACAGGTAGGCACAGGCCCAGCTGTTTGGCTGTGTCAATGCAACATGGAGCATCACTATCAACTATGCATATTTCCATGTATCATCTGATGATTGCATAAATGTGGCATTTGCTGAAAGTACACATAGTAGTTCAACATGGGAGTCTCATTTAAAGTTTAGAGTTTTGATTGCATGTGATGTTTGTGGGTATGGCACTATACTGAACCTATGTCTCTGTCTCTTGCAGCATCTACTGAGGGCAGGGAAGGATGGGGGACCAACACCGGTGGGGAATCTACTGGCATGACTGCTACACAGGAGTTCACTGACACTGAGGGGACCAGCGCCTCGGAGGGGGACAGTAGTACCCAGGATGATTCCTGTTGGGAAACACTCACCTCCACATCTTCCAACTCCAGCGGTGACTCCTCGGTGTTGGTGGGCCCAGGAAGTTCAAGATCTGCTTCATCTTTCGCCAGACCTTGTCCAGTCGCACCCTCCCAGATGCTCCCCCAAGTGCTATCCGTGCATGCAGCCCTAAGAAGGGTAGAGTCTCCTTCCCCCCAAGCATTGATGCCCCTGCCCTGTCTCACCTGCTGCCCTCAGTGTGGAGGCAGTAGACATTTTGTACCAGCTGTGTGTGGGTCAGAGTGCGCTTCTGAATGCCCTCAAGGATCATGGCAACAAGTTGGCACAGGTTGTTGCATTCATGGAGGGCATTCCTTCTGACGTGGGTGGCCTACACAGAACTGTCCAGTCTTTGTCCTCCACAGTGACAGCAGCTATTCAGCAGTCCAAAGCTACCAGTTTGGCGCCTGTCCCTTCAGCAACCACCCTGCCAGTAGCATCACCTGACGAGAGTACACACACGCCAGTGCCCTCAGACACCCAGTCATCCACACTCAGCACGCAACAGCAGCAGTCTGCGCGTACCAGACCCCAGACACTGTCACCACAACACAAAACAAGCACATATGACCGCAAGACAAAAAGCCCATCACAGGAAACTCAGGGGCATCAGGCAAAAAGCAGGCATCCACATTAAATTCCGCGAAATCATCAACATCCAAGGGCACACCCATCCCTACACCTGATCCCAAAGACCCACAAACACTTGCCCTGTCTGCTGTGAACCTGGTGCCTGCCACAACTAAGCCCAAACACATTCCAAAGGTAGACTCACCCAAAACGTTGACTCCCAGCCACACCCCTGCAAAGCAGGGACAAGAGAGCACAGTGTGGGGTTTACCTCGAAAACAGGGGATGCAGGGGAAAAAGCAAGGCCACCCCCAGCATACCACCAGGTCCAGCAAATCCACAGGGGGGAGCTACCTGCACCTTCTACATCTTTGGGGAAGAATGAGACTGTTGTGCCGGCCTCACTTCTCACTCTAGCCAAGATACTTGTAGGGGATTGGATCCCCAAGCAGTTGAGACCCAGGCCTCAACATTCACCCTCAGCCACTGTGCCTCCACACAGCAGCCCTCAGGCTCCCACATCCACGGATCCCTCTACCTTAGCCAGTTTTCTCCCTCCCATGTCCAGTCCTCTAACTGGCCCCGGTAATCATCCCCCTCCCACTTCAACTTAAAGTCAAAGTTGAAGACAAGTTTATTCATTTAAGAGATTTATTGAGCGCACAAATACCCGGAGGTGTCTCGGCGTATAAGTCCCCCTACCCCCGCCATTTCTTTCACAACGGTGCCTGGACTGCCCATTTGAAGCCCCTGACCTGTGGTGATTCCTATGGCAGTGGACTGTGTTACGCATTTGATGTGCAAGTTCTCATGCACACACGTGCGGACTAGAAATTTGGACTGGCCAATGGCCTTGATGTTTTGCACTTTTGATGCCTATCCAGAGATTACGTATTAAAGACTGTTACTCCTGTTGTGTGCATTGTTGCTGCCCTTGCCAATGAAAAAGTGCAATGTATGTGTATATGTTCATGTGATACTATGGCACATTCACATTGGCAATTACTTGATTTTCTTTTTCAGAGGTTGCCAGAGGTTACAGGCACATTTGTGCTTCTTGAGTCAAAGGCTAGAGGGTGCAATGATGGTTGTCTGTGATGATCTATTCTTATCCTAATCATTCTATTGTCAGGTCTCCAATTTTGTACACATATCATATTCGGATGCTGTACCACAACAGAAGTGAATTCTATCCACAGGGTAACTTGCGGTATGGACAGGGTCCATCATATCTGTGGGATGTATCTTGAAGTGTGAACAGCAGTGCAAGTGTGTAGTCATCTTGTGTGGGCCTGGCTTCATAGTCACATGGGTACATTTGAATGTGTGCACTTGAGTAGTCATTCAGTGTTATTGGCCTGTCATTTTCAGATGTATTGTGGTGTATATGCCCCTGAACATGACACCAACACACATGTATGATCCAGGTAGTGAGTGTCTGTTTGTTTACATTATCAGACATGTGCTTCAGATTGTGAGTACATGTAGAAAATGTTGGTTGAGCACTATGCAGTGTGACCTTGCAGTCCTGGGGTACACCTACTTGTTGTCACTGTCAGTTGTGAGTATGCAGAGTGTGTCACTTCAATGTCTGTGCTGTGGTTTGTTGATCAGCCATCGCTCTTGTTTATGGTTGTGCTCATTGTTCTGACCTGCTCAGGCAAACTGACATTATATATGACTTTTCTCATACACTGCTGACACTTGACACATCTTTGGGGCAAGTATGTGGTATGAAGAGTTATATCATCCCCTATAGGGGCTTTTGATGCCTACAAATTGTGAGATACTCCTCTGTGTGTTTTTGCACTGTACACTCCTCACCTGTCCAAAACTAATGTACACACCACTTCAGTCTAATATCTTCCACCCCATGTCTTGGCAGTGTGTGCCACTCCCCACCACTTCATAGTGTGACACTATACTGTGGAAGGTTGATCTGTGTACAGGACCACTGTGCACTCAGTACAGTTTCACAATTTGTTGTGTGGTATTTTCTTCTACTTGATGGCCAGCAGGGTTGCTCATGTGCAGTGCATATGTTTTACCAGCACAGTCCTCTAGTCATGTTCGATGCATCTGCGCTTTCCAGAGTTGTGTATCAGTAGGTGATAGCTAAAGTCTATGTCTGTTTGCTGAGGTACTGCTACCCTTCCTGAGTGTGATATGATCTGTTGCCTATGATGATTTGTGGTGTGGAAGTTCATGGTGGAGCATTAAGATATGTATGGTACTGGTTTTGTTGGTGTTCACACACTGCTTATTGTGTATGCACTGCTGTCAGTGTATGTTGCCTTGTCTTGCCTGCTGTGAGTCCCCCTGATGTCAAGCTGAGATTGCTATGTGATGATTTGGTATGTGTATATGTTGCATTTTTGTGGTTGATTGATGCAGTCTTTGGGCTGTGTTGGCTCTTTCTACTGACAGGTCCATGTGTGTGTGATGTTATATTTGCATGACATAGATTGTGATGAGTTTGTGCATTGTAGTATATTCAGATGTAGGTTGAATTTCTAGTGTGCATTTCTGTTGATGGGTAGAGACAAGGGTACAGGAAAGTTGATGACAAACTGCAGGAACAATGATGGAAACAAAACGACACCATACATCAATAATCGAATAACATGAAGATACTGCCAAAAAATAGAGAGGAGGAACAAATAGACACTCATATAGTTAGAAAGAAAGAAGAGAGAGAAGTGGGTAAAATAATAAACAAGAACGAAGAGACAGATCAAGGCCATAAAGCAAGATCTGAAACAGCAAAGGGCGAAAGAAATGAGAAGCAGTCATGTCAGCACTCAGAAGCAAGAACACCAATGGAGAAAAATAATTAGGCCATAAATATCATATTAAAGAGTAAAAGAAAACACAAAGGGAAGAGCCATACAGCATTAAAAGGTAACAATTTAAGGACATTGCATGTTTGTATCCATACGCTGCTTTGTGACATTTTGCAAGAAAAGTTTTAATTTATTCAGGTCTTTAAAAGCCTGAGCGACACCCTCATAAGTAATTTTGCAGAGACAAGGATGTAATATACCATGGCGAATGTTCAGAGATCTCAACTGAGGGTGAAGGGCTAAGAATTCTTTACGTCTAGGATTGGTTGCATTGGAGATATCCTGCGATATTGAAGATGTTATAACCAGACCAAACAAGACAACATTTTTCTTTGACAGTTTTCAAAATGTGCATCAAATCAGTGAATTCCAAAACAAGCATTATAATGCCAAGGGGTCTTGTAGAATGAGGTTGAAGATGGCCCAAGTGATGTGCCCGCTGAATATTAAAAAAAAACAGAAGACTGAAGATTGAGAAGATTAGGTAGACAATTTCTTCAAAGATTAGTAGAAGGTCAGGGCCCACATTGTTCTCAGGTAGACCATGAAGGCAAAGATTATTCCTTCTATTGCATTTTTTGTGCTCTTCAGTATGTAGTTATAGTTTTTTAATTTCTTGTTCCAGCATAGGTATTTTGGTAGCCAAGTCCTGAAGCTGACTCACATGCTGTTCCATTTCCAACATTTTGCCTTCCACAATAATCCAATGGTCTTCAATTTTTTGCAATTTGTCATTGGTAGCATTCATGAAAGGTTTAAGAACACATACCTCATCTAAAATAGTATCTAGAACACGATTATGAGATGACTGGATCGGAGATGGAGGATCATTTTTGTCTCTCTTTGGTTAAGTGCCAGAAGAAGATCGTTTAGCAAGACTGAGGGAGTCGCTGGCCATTTTGATGAAGGGCACCGATCATTGAGTGAGTTTCTTGGAGGTCAAAAGCATGCCCATATAATGAATAACTGGTAAGTAAAATGTGTTAATGTTATATAGAGAAGTAAATAATGTATTGAGGAAATGAAAAACCAGCTACATGCGACTAACATACATCTTCACAACAGGTAGAGAAGTGATGATTTTTGATTGTTCCCACCGGGTTGCAAACTTGCAAGGAATCAAGGGAACAAAATACCTCCTGGAAGTTCGTCCCACAGCTCACAGCTCCACTATCAGATCCCTGCGACAGCATATAACACTCAAAGCCAGCAATCAAAATAGAAAACAAAGACTTCAAAGCCAGGGTATCAATGGAAGAAAACATATGAAGTCAAGCAAAGCAAAGAATATTCCCTTCAGTATCATAAACTTTCATGACACATCTGATCCACAATGTCTATAAGTAAATTCAGCAGTTGTAAATTGTAGCTTGCAATTAGGGCCACAGACGTAAGAAAGATTAGAAATGAAACACTTCAGTTTAGCTATAGAAACCACTGGGATGACAATGCATTACGTATAGCAGGCAAATGGTTAGAAATTCAGAATTTCCAGGAGTTTTCCGAAGATAACCATAGATAAAGAAACAGTTTTATTTGTAAAAAAAAAATTACCAGTTCACTGAAAGTGCTGAGAGATGTCTTGGAAAAGGAAAGTGGTAGCGCGAGCAGAGCGCCGAGAAATGGTTGCTGCTCCTGTCTGTGAGGAGACTTTTGCAATGTTGATAGAACACATTGGGTGAGTCCTCAAAAGCTCCTGCCAGCCTGAAAGCATGTAAATGTAAGGGGAAACATGAGACCAGCTTAGGGAGCACTGGGAATGGTCTCGAAATGGTTGAAAGTAAAAACGTTAGCTCTGTGAGGTAGTGGAGCTCAATGGTCTGCCACCATCTAGCTTCAGTGCAGAAGCCAAGCCCCATAAAGGCCTTTCTTAAAGCTGGTCATCCTGGAGCAATCTGAAAGCTGGTCTAAACCTCGCAGGCCAATGACTTCATGCAATCATGTTATGAGTACTACTAAATATGTGTTTAAATAGTGTCTAATGATGCTGTCCTGGAATGTCGATGAACTTGTGAAAAACATGTTTTGGTGCAGGCCAACTGCTCCATGTAGTTCCTCTTTATTCTAATAGTCTTTTTTTTATATAGAACAAGAACATCTTCCTGCCACTATGAATAACTGATTTTTATAGATGTGCAGATTATCAGCTCTTTATAGTCCACTCTTTTGAGTACCACATACTTCTACATCCACATACGTATATAGCACCATCTACTGCAGGCCTGCATGTTTGATGCAGAATATAGTGCCTTCTGCTGCGAGCCTGCAACTTCAAGGCCCTGTGAATTATCCTATAGATGGCATTAAAAGCTTTGGCGCAATATACAAATCAGAAACAAATTTAGTTGATTACTCTTACTACGTCATTTAGGAATTTTCAGCACAATCAAGGACATTAATTAGTTTTGGGTAAATGTTCTCGTTTCGTGAGTAAATAGAAAACATTCTAACACACTAATTTGCACTTGTCAATATTTTAAGTAACCAAGGAAAAGATGGAACATGCAGGGTATTAAAACATTCTAGGGAGTGGTTAAACTTTATCTTAAGAAGGACAACTTGCAGTTGAGTGCTCAACTATTACATTTAAGGATGTGGGGGAGGACAGATATTGTAAAAGCTTATCATCCAATATAATATCATATTATGCCTAAATTGATTCAGTAGGAGCATTCATAAATGCATCCATTTAAAAGAAATGCTTGTTTCCGGTCCAGGGAAGACATGGCTTGGCAGTTTGGGCTTGGCTGTTCCCATGAGGCACAGGGTCAGGCTGATTTGCATATGGCCATGTCTGAACTGGGGTGGCATAGTGTGCTAATGAATGGTGATGGATTAAACCCAGATCAGTTGACTGGGGGTGAGTGTTTGATTTGCTCAAACGCTCCGTCCATCATCCCCTTTTGTATCGCTTTGTTCGCCCTAAGTTGGCAGGGTATGCTCAGACGTGAGTCCCTTGCTCACTTTGCCACTGGATTAAAGATAGCCTTGCTGATGAGGATTATTAATCCGAAACCGGGCCCAGGATGCTTGTTTCCGGTCCAGGGAAGACACGGCTTGGCAGTTCAGGCTGGACTGTTCCAATGAGGCACAGGGTCAGACTGATTTGCATATGGCCATGTCTGAACTGGGGTGGCAGAGTGAGCTAAAGAATGGTGATGGATTAAACCCAGATCAGTTGACAGGGGGTGAGTGTTTGATTTGCTCAAACGCTCCATCCATCATCCCCTTTTGTATCGCTTTGTTTGCCCTAAATTGGCAGGGTATGCTCAGAAGTGAGTCCCTTGCTCACTTTGCCACTGGATTCAAGATAGCCTGGTTGATGAGGATTATGAATCCGAAACCGGTCCCAGGATTCTTGTTTCCGGTGCAGGGAAGACATGGCTTGGCAGTTCGGGCTGGACTGTTCCCATGAGGCACAGGGTCAGACTGATTTGCATATGGCCATGTCTGAACTGGAGTGGGAGAGTGAGCTAAAGAATGGTGATGGATTAAACCCAGATCAATTGACTAGGGGTGAGTGTTTGATTTGCTCAAACGCTCCGTCCATCATCCCCTTTTGTATCGCTTTGTTCGCCCTAAGTTGGCAGGGTATGCTCAGACGTGAGTCCTATGCTCACTTTGCCACTGGATTCAAGATAGCCTTGCTGATGAGGATTATGAATCCGAAACCGGTCCCAGGATGCTTGTTTCCGGTCCAGGGATGACATGGCTTGGCAGTCGGGCTGGACTGTTCACATGAGGCACAGGGTCAGACTGATTTGCATATGGCCCTGTCTGAGCTGGGGTGGCAGAGTGAGCTAAAGAATGGTGATGGATTATAACCCAGATCATTTGACTGGGGGTGAGTGTTTGATTTGCTCAAACGTTCCGTCCATCATCTCCTTTTGTATCGCTTTGTTCGGCCAAAGTCAACAGCCCAGGGGAAAATGCAGGTCACAAAGCATAACTGTTGCTGCAGTTTTAAAAGGAAAACAAAATGGGGAAATATGGTCTGTTTTTCCAGAAGATCATTGATATGCAGAAAGGAGATATGATTGGCAATATTCATATTTTTTACATGCTTTTTAATTATAGGAAAGATAGTTGGGTCACTTTTCTGGTAGAGCATTTTAAGTCCCCAGAAGGAACAGCGCCTACAGATGCATGTGTTCCCAGGTTGTCGCAAATAAGACCGAGCAAGTGCCGGAGTAGGTCTATTGACCGCTTGGACCCCTGCACCGGCGATCTGCAGACGACTCAAGAAAGAGTTACTAAAGTACTGTTAAAAGCAAGATCTGAATGAGCTCCGGGTCCTAACGGCCTACCACAGAATTTATTTAAATCAAACACAGCACTTTGGTCGGGTCCTCTAACCAACCTTTTTAACTATTCCGTCAGAACCTCAATCATACAGGAGTCTTGGCGAGGGGCAATAATCCGCCCAATTTATAAATCAGGTTCTCATTCATCACCAAATAACTACAGACTAATTGCTCTCTTGGACATTGAGGCTAAGCATTATGCTGGCATTCTCCTGAACGAGCTGAGAGCATGGGCGGACGAGAACAATTTGATCCCAATGACTCAAACAGGCTTCACTGCCAAATCCGGGACTATGATTGTTTTGTTGATTTTAAAGCCGCTTTCGACCAGGTCCCTAGGGCAGCCTTATGGGAAAATTTAAAGAAATGGGGAATCCCACGAAAACTCCTGGAGGCAATTATTCAGATACACTCAGGTACATGGGTCCAGGTGAAGTTGGGGTCCGGCACACATCTCTCTCGAAAAATCATGACAACCAGGGGTGTCAAACAGGGCTGTGTGCTGGCCCCACTTCTCTTTAATCTGTTTATAGCTGACTAGCCAACAGCCCTAGAAGAAATCAACAGCCACCCACCAAAGATGGGTGGAGCTCCCATAAGTAACCTGCTCTATGCTGATGATTTAGTGCTTTTTAGTCTTACACGTGTAGGTTTACAAAGGCTCTTGACTAAACTATACAATTACAGTACTGTAAATCAATTAGAGGTCAACCTAAAGAAAGCCCAAGTGGTTACCTTTGGGAAAAAAAGAAAAGTCGGGGAGGATGGTCGTATAGTGTTGCAGTAGGAAGCGCATACAAATACTTAGGGGTAAAGCTTGACTCTAGGCGCAATTTTGTGAAACAACGTAAGGAGATATCATGCAAAGTTGTGACCTTACAGGTGACCCTCTCCAAGCTCTCAAAAAAACTGTCCGGCCCAAGTCTAACACCCTTATTAGAGGTTATGAGAGCAAAAATTGGTCCGACACTGGCATATGGTATTGAGATTATCTGGGGTAAATTAAATACGAATCTAAACCAACACGTGACTAAAATCTATAAAAAATGTCCTTCGCTTGCCCAAAAGTGCCTCTGCCGCCCAGATCAGGCTAGAACTAGGCTTACTAAATTATGAAGTCTCTAGCACTGGCATGTATTTAAATTTCTGCCATAAACTTAGACAAGCAGACACAGGCTCATTAGAGCCACTAGTTTGGTTAGACATCACTGAAAAAAATCCAGGGGGCTCGTATGGTCGCCTTTTTAAAGATTCCATCCAAGAACTATCCGCGGGTGATCTATTGGACCTCAACCCCAGTACAACAGTATTTAAAAGTACCGTAAAGAAATGCGTCAGAATGAGCTCCCTCATTATTGATAAAAACCACCTTGCCAAACGCAGAAACCCATGGGCCATTATGAATGAACGTATGGGCCTTTAGCTCCTGCAACCTACCTGTCATGCACCGACTCCCTGCATCTAAAACTTAGTTTTATGGCCATCAGACTCGGTGACTGGCAATTTCTAAAAGGCCTGCCAGGCTGGTGTCGAACGTCAGATGTATTATGGTGCAGAGGGTGCGGCAGGACGGCTGAAACAATGGAGCACGTGGTTTGTCTATGCCCAGCTCTCATGTCTCAGCGTAGACGTAAATTGAAAGCGGAGTGGAACAGGCTGGGAATCCGGTCCTGCAGACAGGCGATCATTGCGGCCCTAAGCCCAGAAAACACAGCTTTAAACATAGGCCTCACAACCTACATACGCCTCGCATATCGCCTTCTGTCGGCAACAGCCTAAATTAAATTGCATTATTTTCCTGTTACCTTTGTATTTTCTTATAACTCGCTGCTGCTGAATTGTTGCTGCTATTTTAACCTGAATTTACTTTTAAAATTTGTAATTATTGTCATCGGTTGGTTGGTCTACAAGTCCAACATTGCTAATCATCGGTATTACAACTTCCTTACTTTTTAAAGTTAGTTCAATGCTGTGTGGATTGTTTACAATAGGGAGCTGTATAATGCAATGTGGAACACCTGTACCTACCCATCGTTGTTTATGTGATGCTAGTTTTTAGTTTTTTAAAATGTGTATTGCTGTTGGTGCTTCTTTTAAGTATGTTATTTTATATCCAAGTAAAGATTTTTATTATTATTATTATTATTATTATTATTATTATTATTATTATTATTATTATTATTATTATTATTATTATTATTATTATATGGGAAAGATAACATCTCTCTTCTTGTTTTCACACATTCTGAGCAATGTATGGCAGTGCGTACTTTATCCCATGTATGCACTTGACTGTGTAAATATAGAGCTAGCGAGTAGTCAAGCCAAACTCTAGGATATGGTAGAGGAATTGAAACTTAATACTTAAACAGCATGACACAGTAACTTTTTCAATAAATGTCTTTTCAGATCTATGGGCCAGATGTACAACCCTTTTTTGCGTTTGAAAACGTGAGATGGGCCCATTTGCGACCGAAAAAAAGGTTCCAGGCATGTACAAATGCCTGGAATACCATGCCACATACCACATACCACATACCATGGAACACTTGCAGTTTACCACCTACTTCAAGTAGGTGGTAAACCACACGCACACGGAAGGGGTCCCTAGGGGACCCCTTCCCCTTTTTGAATGGTGCATCAATATTTTTTAAGGGTAGGCAGTGGTCTCTGGGACCACTGCCTGCTCTTAAACTGAAATGTTTCATTTTTCTTTTCTAAATGCAGCCCTTTTTAAGTTAAGGAAAACAGGCTGCATTTAAAAAAAACTGCTTTATTTAAAAGCAGTCCCAGACATGTTGGTCTGTTGACCACAGCAGGCCACCATCCCTGGGAGTGCTAGCCATTCCCAATAGGGCCGCTAATTGCAACAGCCTCATTAATATTCATGAGGCATGTAATTTACAACTCCATTGGGAATCACAAATGAGAAATATCCTTTACATCGCGGTGATTACACCGCGATGCATTTAGAACGTTACCATTACAACGCAAGCGTTACATCGACTTGCACTGGAGGGCGCTATAACCTAAGGAATAGTAAGATTTACTATTCCAACACCTTCCCTACTGTACGTAGACTGGTGTTGGAATAGTAAACCTTACTACTTCTAAGTCCAGCACCCTCCAGCACAAGTCGTTGTAACAACTTGCGTTGTAAAAACTGCGAAGTTAAATACCGCAATCATTTTGATCGTGTTGTAACATCACATATTCTCACACATTTAAACAGTGTCAAGACCTGTTGTACATTAAGTTTAGCAAGTCGCAAATTGATAGTCACAATTTTGCGACTCGCTAAACTTAATGGGCATACATCTCGCCCTAAATCTCTTAAAAGGATGTGGGGCCAGAATTTAGCAGAAGTTAGCGTGGAATTTAATGTACTCTTTGACTTATAGCACCAGCCCAACCAAAGAAATATCTGTAATTGCTCTGTGCATACAAATTTGGCCACCTTAGCCATTCCAGTTGCTGGATCGAACCATGGCTGCTCCACATACCATGGAACAAATTATAGAACATACCTAACAGTCCAATTTACATCTATATCACCTAGCCACAGGAAAAAGGGACAACTGCTCTTGCATTCATACATGTAGAGGGCACATATCTCCTTGATTGGGTGTGCACATAAAGTATTTCACATTGATTTTACGTTGATTTCCAGTCATAGGCTTTGTATTGTTGTCACTCTTTTCTACACACCTAGTAAAAATTGATGTCCCCCTCCAGTTCCAGAATGGGCTCTCCAACACTCATACTTTGGCTCACAATGGTGCTTGATCTCAAATGTTTTCTTCACCTGGTGTCCCCACATGGCTCATTGTCATATTTGTGAAGTCTCTGTTTCCCCTAACAGTGGTGTTTCCGAGAGTGCTGTCTGATGTCCCCACTTGTGCTCCTACCTTATGATATGTGCCTTGTTCCTAATGCATTTTGTGGTATGTTTTTTTACCTCATGCTCTGTATAGGACAGCTGCTCTTCTGTGCCATGCAGTATCTCAAACTTGTTTGATTTGTGGTCACCAATGACACTTCTCCCTAGCATTTTCTCATGCTTTTGGCGTAGGCCGACTGCCCACCCCATGATACAAGTTAGTATAAGTAGAATTTGCTACTGTACATACTTAGCCAAAACTCTTTCCCCAAAACTGTTACTCTACTCGCTTTTGGCATCAGTGGTCAGTAGAGTGCAGCAGAGAGCAGAAATGCCAAATGCCAAAACTCCACAGCGAGCAGCAGCAAGCCGCTACGCCACGCGCCCAGCAAGGAGGAGATCAGTGGGAAGGCTGCGGGAAAGCTAATGCGGGCGGTCTGGTGAGGTGAAGAGCTCCTGCGAGTGACCAGCGAGGGGGAGTACGAGTACGTGAACCGGCCGAGAACCGTCCGCAGCAGCAGCAGCGGAACTACAGGAAGCCATGGGAGCTGTGAATTGCTGTGAATCGCCGCAAGCAGTGAAGTACCTGTGAAGCAATATCTTTAGCGGCTTCGTGAGCTGCAATTCAGAGACTGGGAGAGGCTGGGAGTTTGGCAGGGATATCAGCTGGATACAGGAGCTCAGAGACTTGCCATCTGGGGCTGAGCAGAGCACGGACAACGCAGCTCTGGGCTCTGGGCTCCGGGCTCTAGGCGCCTGGCGGCGTATGCGGTTTATGTGGCTTACGCGGGCTGGAGCAGTTGCTCCCTGTGTCTCACCACCAACTGCCCTGGTTGTGGGTCACAATTGTCAATAGCCGCCTGTTGACGTGTGACAGAGGTTCGACACCGGCTTGGCATCTGGGCACAGTTTGTGGCTGACAGTCGATTTACCACCAGACTTACCGCCAGTCTACCGCCAGTGAGCAGCCAGCAGCCAGCAGCCAGTCCTTCCTCAGGCCCCTGTATCGGACAAGTGCACTACACAAGAGTCACGGAAGAGTCACAGTCAGTGCCTTACCCCCGCAGGAGCGCAGCCGCAAGGCAGGGGGTAGGCGCAGTGACAGGCGCTCAGGATAGCAGGAGAACAACAAAACAAAACCTTGCCTACTGCGACACGGAGATACGGAGACACGGATGGCACAGCACAGCACCACGCCGCCTTAGCTCCCTTAAATCCTGCTACTACAGGTGAGCAAAGAGGCGAGCACAGGGAGTTTGGGGGAAAGCAGCCAAGAGCAGATAGCAGGGGGAGGGAAAGGGGGTGAGAAGTCAGAGGCGGCATTACTTCCAGCACCTTCTAGCACCTGTATCAAACAGCTACCTGCTGCCATCATTCAGCCCGTGCTACCCACATCACTATATGCCAGCTACATCATACTTTAGTCTCAATTACGCCACAACTGACCCCTAGTAGGTACCCCGCGTTACTAAGACTTAAAGTGGAGGCAGAGGGAGCAGCTGCATAGCCAGTGCATAGCTAGTGCACAGCCGGTGCCAAAATCCAGAGCCAGATCAATCATGCGGTCTGGCAGAGTGAAGAAGGCTCTGGGAGAAAAGGCAACTGCCTCAAGGGGACTTGCTAAACGGAGAAGAATAGAAAAAACAAATGCAAACAAGGCAAGTGACATCCAAAAACCACATTAATCTCAAAAATAGCCTCTTTATTTGAAAAAGCTGTTTCAAATAAAAAATCCACACAGAATCTATGATTCCAATTCTTAAAGGACCCCGGTTCAGCCCTGTTTGCTTCAACAGGGGATGTCCCGGGATTGATGACTCCCATAGCTCCCATAGCTCCCTTAAAACGCCTAGTAGGGAATGATCAGAGGATGGATGATGGAATTCAAATGACTACCCCTGGGAAATTAAATCTTCAACTTAGCGAAAGTTGCAACTTGCCTAAAAGGACTGAACAACTGGAAGACATAGACAATAAAAAAAAAAACTGAGATAATTCCAATAAAAAGTAGCCTTATCACACTAGAGATAGTACACACGGACTCCGACGATTTTAAAAACATATCCACGCAGCAAGAGCCTCCATTAACCAAAAAAAAAACTTAAGGGTCACAGCTTACAAATTAGTGAGCCTATATCGGATATTATACCAAGCCAATTTCGGAAGCATTAAGTAAAGATCAACTAAAGTCTACACAATCCTTACACTCAAGCTTTGAGGAGCTTGCTCATCTATGGCTTAACCCATGCTAATCCCTAGACAAAACGGAAGAGCCACCGGTCGACAAAAACACAGTAGATAAAGAGGCAGTCGCAGAGGAAGAAATGGGAAGTAATGAAGTGGAGTATCAATCAGACAGTCTATGTCACAATGAAAATCAACATAGGCCAACGGACTTCAGAGTAACTACATCACCATCATTAAACGAGAGATATCATAAGTCATCAAAAAATGAGGACAAGGTAAATTCCCCTAACATTGAAGGGATTCCGGATTTTGTTACTCCTATACTACAAGCATTGCAAACATCAACGACAACGTTAATAATGCAATCAGACAAATTGGACATACAAATAGACTTAATGAATGTAATTACATCATACATAGCAGGGATAAATACGAAACTGGACAGTCTAAACAATTCAATCAAAAGAGCACAATCAGCCATTCCTCTGCCGGAACCAGTCTGTACCTGCGGACCTATTCTAGATAAATTGAGCTTATTACCAACAATGCTATAACAGATTCTTACCTTAAATAAAGATTTATCACTCCAGCACATGAGACAGAACGACACAGAGCTTCCATAACTAAGCAGCAACCACAAATTGATACTTACCTTTCTTCAGGGCAAAACAATGAAGAACAAAACCCTAAACTTGGTAATGTCGTAAGTAGGGCTGATACAAAAGAAATAGCAGCGAATTACGCTATTGCTCCACAAGCAAAAAAGCAAATACAATCAAAGAGACAACGAAAGAAAGAATGGAAAGCTAGAAATAAAAAATGTGTCGCAGAGCCGCAGTCTGGCATTAGAATATACCGTATTTTTTCAAAATCACACGTAGGAACACCAAAAGAGGATTTTACTTGTGAAAACAGCCCGGAAATAACCTTAAACAACTTAGCCTTCTCTACTGCAGGAAGAGATGAAAAGATCATCTACGCAAATCAGATGTCTAATAAGGAACCTAAGGGTTCACAAATATTAGGAAGAAAAGTTAGTTCCTCACAAACGACGAAAAATCAGCAGAAAGTGCCGTCAACTGCCAACTTAATAACCATGACTGGTTCTGACGAAAACAATAGTAGATCTACAAATTGGGGAAAAAAAACAGTCATCTTTGTATTGAAGAAAATATGCAGTTAATAGAAACCCATAAGAGCATGCAACCTCAACATAAAGTTTTAGCCTTGGGAAGCCGTAACACAGAGGGGCACCCAAAATCAACTGAGATAATAACAATATTAAAACCTCAAATCCAGCAGATCGCACATAAACCAGCTTGGGACCCATCCATAATCAGCGTATCAGATTGCGGAATCATCCAAACACACATGGAACATTGCACAGAAGTAGTGGAAAAGGTAATGACTGTCTCTTCCCTACAAACAGCAATAGAAATGGGAGTCCAAGATATCATAGAAGCTCCCCAACGTCAATTACCGAGAGCTACATCAGTAACACAGTGCAATTTGAATCAAGGCAAATTAAGCTTTTGTATATCAAATCAAGAAAACACGCAACCAAATCATCTCGATGGAAAACATTTAAGGACAGGTTTTCCAAAACTTGATGATAAATATCATCAAATAATTTGGACACCGGAGTACGAGACACAGGGCTGTCATGACACTTTGAAATTAAGGAACTAAGCGATATTAAATCTGCAGATCTAGAATCAGTACATTTCTTCGGGGGAATAAGGATGAAACAAAAGAACAAACATTAACCACCTGGAAACCCCCCGGGATAGTGCAATCGATATTAGAAAGATCAGATCTATTTCAAACATGGGGCATACAGTTATCATTGCCCAGTACTCCTCGTTATCCGTTTCAATAAAGAAACCCTGCAGACAGCAATCTAACAGAAAATTGGATAAGCACGCACCTCAAAAGCAAGTTAACTCAATCTTACACAATGCTAAAGGCAGAAGTGAAGGAGTAGAAGTAGATAGAGTAGGGGAGTTCATAATTACAACGGATCACTGGAATTGGCTTCCCAGCTTGCTAAACGATAGAAGGAAAAACTGACCAAAGAGTGGAAGGGCGAAACACGTAGCAACAGACGTTATTCATGTACTATCATGGAACATAGCAGGGGCTAAAAAATTGCTAGTGGATGGAGTAGCTTTGGAAGAATGGGCTAATTGCAATATAATTGCCCTACAAGAAACATGGTTGCAAGAAGATATCCCTCTAGCCGGCTTCGTCCACTACACTGTTGCAGCAGAAAAATGTAAATACTACGGTCGCGCAATAGGCGGTCTGACAGTCTACGTATCTACAGCCTTAAAAATTAATTCGGAACAGCTTAAATCTCCTGATCCAAGCATCCAACTAATTACATTTTTAGAACCAAATGTAACTAACAAGAAGACGACAATCTTGATTAATTACTACACCCAACCCAAATTCCGTGTTAAAGTAATTACGGGCCTTTGCAGTACTGAGCCATTGTGGAATATAATAGTGACTGGTGACTTCAATTCAAATCTGATATTTTCGCCAGAAGAAGATGAAATACTGACAGCAGATAATATATATTGGTGTGTCCCACAACAGTCTCAAGTTAGGGCGAGGTCTCGAATGGACCGACTGGGCAACCAATTGGTGACAGAACTTGAGTATCAAGGTATGCGAGTCCTGAATGGAAGGACTGATGAAGACCGACCGCCCAAAAAAACGTACTATGGCCCGCAGGCCCAATCAACACTGGACTTTACGATCTTAAGTCTTTCGCTAATTCCTTTACTAGCCAGTTTTCTAATTGATTATACCCCCCCTGAGTGATCACACATCAAATTTAATTTCTGCATGGAAAGATTTCAACCATCTTACATACTCGAGGGCTAAATAGACACAATTATTCAAAAACGCATAAATTGGACAAATACAAATAAAATTGAGTGGTTCTCGATAACAAAGGTGATACTGGCTGAATTAGGAAATGTTTCAACGAACAAGTTTCAAGCATGGACTCTCTTCTTGGAGAAACTAAAGACTAAAATAAAAATGTCCCGGATATGAAGGCCAAAAGATCCGGTCCAAATAGCAAACTCCCGAAAGAGTTGCAAGATCCAAGAAGGGACTTACGAAGACCACGAAAGAAGTTACAATTAAATGACAAAGAAGGACGACTATTGGAGACTTTTCTCCTACAAAGAAAAGAATACAAAAAGAAGGTCTGGGAATTCAAAAGAAGGAAAACTGAGAGCTTTTGGTCTAAATTGCTATTTTGGAAGTGAATAAATCAATTAACAAGACATCGAAACACACTAACATTGAATGTGCAGGAAACGGAATGGGTCACCTTCCTCTCGCTAAAATTTAAAGAAAACTCATCAAAAGTCCCACGGAAACAACCCATTTTGGAAAATCTGAAAAAAATTATCTCCGATGAAGAAAGTCGCTGTCAGTCCTTAACAATAGACCAATGCAAAACATCCATGCCTGTAGTAACTTATGTCATCTACTCTGCAAAGGAGATAGCAAAAATAATTAAAAAGGGTAAAAGCAACAGGGCCCCGGGGCCGAATAGCATTCCGCAAGAGATTTTCAAACGAGCACCAGCATACTGGAGCTCTCCCTTAGAGAAACTCTTTGCCGATGTGCAGATTAATAACCTAGTTCCGGACAGCTGACAAGGCTCTATAATTATGCCCATATACAAAGGTAGAGAAAGAACTAACGCACTCCATTACAGATTAATTGCATTACAGGACGTTGAAGCTAAATACTTCACATCATTAGTTCTGAAAGACCTGGTAAACTCGTTCGGAGAAAGAGGACTGATTCCAATTAACCAAACGGGATTCAGAGAAGGGATTGGAACAGCTTCGAACATCTTATCTATTATAATGGTCGCCGAAAAATGCCAGCGTGAAAAACAGGACCTGCACCTGTGTTTTATAGAGCTACAAGCTGCCTTTGACAGTGTGGACCGGAATTAGCAGTGGGCAAATTTAAAAGCAAGGGAAATACTAGAGAGCATACTGAGGGGTTTGTTATTATTTTACACTGACACCTGGACACAAGTAAAACTTGGGGACGGTTCCCGCCTATCGAGAAAAGTGTATACTACTATCGGATTAAAACAGGGTTGCGTCCTGGCTCCACACTTATTTAATCTGTTCATATCAGATCTTTCCGGAAAGCTAGATAACAGCAATGCTCACTCCCCGAAACTAGGCAAGCTACAACTTTCTCGCCTAGCATATGCATATGATATTGTGCTATTGAGCGTAACAAAAGTCGGACTGTCGAGGCTGCAAACAGAACTCTCAGATTTCCTGTCTACAAACAAGTTGGCCCTTACCTCATCAAAAACGAAAACAATGCTAATTACCAACTGACGAGCTGCACATCATAACATCTGGCTAGAAGGAAACCCATTGGAAAAAGTATCCTTCTATAAATACTTGGGATATTACATAGACGATAAGCTAGCCTTAAAAGATCAGAAAAATTACATGACACAGAGAGCGGAGCCTTAATATTTCCATTCAGTTCATTAGCAAAGAAATTGGAAGGTCAATCTCTGAGGCCTCTCCTGACTGTGATCGCTAGCAAAGCGCTACCCACCTTATCTTATGCAAGTGTTGCAATGCATGACAAGGATTCTGAAATTCTTAACAACCTAATAACTAAAATTTATAATGAGGTCCTCCAACTTCCCAGTTCAGCCTCACCAGCGTAAATGCGATTAGAATTCGGTCTAATGAACGAATCACTGGGTAGACTTTATTCATGCATAAAGGTGTAGTATTGCATCAAGCAAAGTGCCAGCGAAAATAATCTCAATAAATTCCTATGGCAGGAACTAGAAACGCAAAAAAAATCGGAGGCCAACAAATTCCTGACCAGTGCACTGGAGTTAACATGCTCTTACAACCTATGGAATAAAAATTTGCCATTTATTTCATACAAGACAGGCACTAAATAGAGCCGCCAAACTTCATTCGTTGCTCACACTCTTGGACTGTGATCAATAATTATAAAACTCTTATACCGGTGTCCAACGTATTCCATTTAAATTAAAAAACGATTAATGGCCTTGCGTTTTGGCAAATTTTCAACTTTAGCCGATGAACCATCTTGGAAGCACATTGAATCAACAGATTGCCGTCTCTGCGGAAATACAAAGGAAGACTCAATCCATATAATATGCCATTGTAAGAAGCTGCTCAGGAAGCGAGTATTTTTTTTGAAGAATGCCTTTCTGGTTAAGAGAATACGTACGTGCAGGACAGCTATTATTGGTGGCCTGGATCCAACTGATCCCCAAATGAACTGCAAGGTGATAAAGTTTTTGCTAGCTTTTGAAAAACGCTTAAAAGCAAGCGCGTCTATAACAAATTAACATTATTAAGCCCCTTTAGCACTGCGGACTAAGCCTGAAGGAAGTCTCTTATTTTTAAGGTATTAGGAAAGATAACGTTTGAAAGCAATTTTATTGAAATGTATGTTTACTGTTTGCGTTGTTTTTATTCAGGTTGTTCTAATCTAACATTGGTCAAATGCTGGAAAGAAAATTTGTTATGGTTTTAATTAACTAAACAATAAAGCAAATTACTTTCCCCAAAACTGAGTAGGTGAAATCTTTTCTAACTCCCAGGTTATGGAAAGAAGGCTGGGGAAGGTCAAACACATTGCATTTGTTCATGCTTGTTTTCATAACATGTTTTTTCAGATTTAATTAATCTGTCTAAATAATATTACAACCCAAATTAAGTACAATAACACATCTCCTTTCTAAAGGCCACTGTAAGAAATTGGGATATTGATTGAGGATGTTAAGTACCCACCTCAAAAAATAACCACAGTCCTTGTCAGGATAAATACCTAAAGTCTCTAAATTAATCTGGCCCACAAAGTCCTAGTTGCTGTGGCACAGAGCAGCCAGGTTTAATTCAGAGGCCCTGCGTAAAGTATTTAAGCAGTACTCAAACATGAATTGCGTCAAAACACAACACAAGAAAAATCCCAACCCAATTTAGAAAATAGAGTACATTTAAAAAAATGAAATGACACCAAAACAACAAAAACCCAATCAGCTGAAGTAGAGTTATACATATTTTAAATGTAAGGTTCAAAGTAGCACCAACAAACATTAAGCACAAACTGTAGTCACCTGGTTGCACTTGACCCGGACAAGGGTAAGCTTTAGGGTCAACCTCAACAGAGCGTGGGTTGGGTACAGGGACCAGGTTCAACTGAGTGAAAAGTTTTGCATCCGGACCTATTCTCTGGAATGGAAGTCAAAAGCCTGTGGCCTTGCCCTCAATGGGCCAACGCCACAGGCTGTGCCCGAAGAGGGATCTACATCGTCGGATAGCTATTGGACGAGGTCTTTGTAAAGCTGTTGACTTTTGGTGTGAAAGCTAAAAGGGAGAGAAATTTGAACTTCACACACCGAAAAGGTCCCTCACCAGTGGGATACTTTTTTTGCCTTTGACTTTTTTCTGGAGCTTGTATTCTTCCAGCAGGGCAAGACTGCAGGCCATAGTCAAAGAATGCTCCACGAGTCCGAGAACTTCTCCACAAGGTCCTGCTGAATCAGATTTGCAGAGAAACAAGTAGAAGGCGATATGAGGGTCTTTAGCCCAGCGACAATGCACCTTTGTTGGATCAGCTTGGCTGGTTGTTCCCACTCCTCCGTCGGTTCTCTGACCAAACAGTTGGCAAAAGCTTTCTAAGTCCCAGGATTCAGGATTTGTTAGGAGAATATCTCTTTGACACTAGTCAAGGGTCTAGAACCTAGGGAACATTACTTCCGGGTCAAGAGGCCAGCAGAGGCATCCATGGCATGTCCAGATGAAAATGGTCAGCTGGGAATGCATAAAAAAGGCCTCTTGAAGCTTGTGGTGGCCCTGTAGCACAAATAAGAGGTTAGCCTTATTTTCCCTGGAGTCCATTTCTTTGTCCTGGGTATAAGAGGAAGAGCGGGCCAGTTTTATTAGTACTTCTCAGGTCACAGAGAGCTGGCCATGATAATCTTCTGTTCTTCCACAGGTCCAGTATGTGTTCTAAGGAGGGTACTGAGAATGCCACAATTATGCCCAGTGCCTACCTGTGGGTGGGGGAAATTCGTCGCCACTCTCTAACCAGTGGGTTAAAAGTTCCCAAGGGTGACCCTACCCACCTTTGCAGCACTTCCTATATATTGTACTTCACACAATCCCAAAACACCCCTTTCAGCCCCCAAACAACAAGGCATAACATTTCTTCCCAGAGCTCATGTACCCACTGTACAAGTGTGGACAGGGAAATGAGCAACCCATCCCATGTGGGCACTGAAAACTAGGCCTGGGTGGAAAACCTAGTTCACTTTTGGAGTCTTCCGAATTGGGGCACTCTGCGTCAGTAAAGTATCGTGGAGTTCCAGGATTCCTCCATCAGGCGTGAAGCGGAGTTTCTGCTTCCATTCGCATGTCCGAGATTTGTTTTTGGCACTTGCTCATGAGTGCCATGATATTCTCGGGCCACTAGCAAGCCCATGCGAAGTATCACGCACACTCCCACGGTATCTAGCTGTGACGGTATCAGTATAGTGCCACTTGCAAACATGAATGCACTTCGAGAAGATTTTGAGTCAAAGAAGCAGCTAAATCAATTCAAAAATAGGTTTTCAAGTTTATTTTCTACTCTAATGGACTGTTCAAGTTGTTTTTTGGAGCAAGAAGGCTTTTTTAAAACGTTTGTTCCCAACAGGGAGGAAGTTCCCCAGAGACTCCAACTTCCTATTCATTTCCAGCAGGCTCCTCCCAGTGCTATGTCCATCTCGTTGTCACTTTTCATTAGGATTTGAAGCTGGAAGGATCACTCTCTTTGTCTGTTGCCTAAATACCGTTGGATTTAAGGACTTTATTTTTGAGATTTCAGAAGAGAGTTAAAAAACTCTTGTAGAAGGGTGCTGTTTGTTTGATAGAGGACATGCACCAGTATTTATTGGTACATTCTCTACGTGTCTGTTAACTTTTTAATATTTATTTATTTTACCATGTGGCCTAGTCTGCCAATGGGCCATCCAGTGAGAAGGTCAAGGCAAGTACAAGGCATGGGTGCATGAAACAACTGTTTCTGTGGTATATGTTGTTTTAAAAACATCATTTACGGCTGGGATGGCATGGGGATTAAATTAAAAATGTGTTTTTTTGTATTTCAAGTTTATTATTACATAAGTAGCCAACCACACTAATATTTCCTTTGTCTGTACTTATTCAAACTGCAACAATGCCATGTTTCACTAAATGTTTTTCTTACTTGTTTGCTTAGATGCACAAGAGAAGAGAAATCATCAACAGTACTGCCAAACAGAAGGTCTGTACAGTGACATTAGTCCTCCAATCTCTTCAGCTTGTGCAGCCTTAGTGCCACTGCCAACTGAGAGCTTTAAAATTGACCCAAAGAATGTTGCTCCCAAGAAAATGGTCAGCGAGTAGTAGCAGCTTTCCAACAGTGGTATGACAACCACACCATTTTTGGGAGCTGTGTGCCCGCCAGACCGGATGAACAGTGACACTGAATTTGATTTGTCCCTTTCGCAAGTTAGTACCCAATCGTTGCAGGAAACAGAGCAAAGTGGACAGCAGCCGCCCCCAGCAATACTACATTTTTCTGATGTTGGAGCAGAACATTGGCTCCCAGATTTCCAGCAAGGAAACGGAAGGGTACTTCTCCCCCATCTTTTGCAAGCACCACTTCTTATGATGATGGTAGGGACATGGAGTGGACCCCGGAAAGGTCCAGGAGACAACAAGATCAGTAAGGGTAAATAAAAGGGGATGATGAGGAGAATGACGCTGACAAGGTACTCATTGTGGAAGATGACATAGAGGATTCTGACACTGCTATTCAACCTGCTTTGAGGGATGAGGCACAGGTAGGACCGCCCACTCCCATATTTGCAAAGCCGCAGCCAAGACCTGCACCAGCCCCTACCTCAGGAGAAGTATTCACTGCAGAGAGGCAATCTATAACATGCTCACCTACCACTGACAGTGGGACAGTCAAAACATATTTCTCCCCACTTTGGGACTTTTTAAGGTTAGCAAACAGGGGGAGAGCATTGCAGTATGCAGCATTTTCAACACTCATGTTCATCGAGGTAAACCTGGTTCACATTATGGTTCTGGAGGCCAAACAACCCACATGAAACCACATCATGCAATCCAGTGGGAGGAGCACTTTAAAAGTATTGCTGAATATGTTTGTGGTGCTGAGGAGAGCTGGGGAGCATCAGCTGTAAGTCAAATCATGATGGGAGGAGATGATGAGGAAGAAGAAGGTGACATCCTCACATAAAGCTGCCCTACCCCCAGCAGTGCCCTAGCAGAATCACCCACCTCAGCAACTTCACAATGGCACAAGAAGACTCAGAGTGAGATAGAGACACCATGGCATACAGTGACTGCCCCACCACAATGCACATTGAGTCTACCCCTATCATCTACTTCTTGAAAAGACGCCTGTGTCAGTGGCTCCAATAAGGAAGAATATCCAGGCTAATAATATGAGCATGTTCAGGCAGGAGGGGCACTAAGAGGGAAACCACCCAACCGCACATTTGTAAAATGGAAAGCTAGCAAAAATGTTAGCGCTGGACCTCATCCATTTTTCTTCTGTGTAAGGAGTGGGATTTTTAGAAGTTTTGGCAGCCACCTGCTCGGAATGGAAGGTGCCAAGTCGGAACTATTTTGCCAGAGTTGCTGTTCCAGCACTGCATCATGATGTGCTGTAGTTGGTAAACAAGCTTTACAGCTAAGTGTTGTTTACACTATCCACCTGATGACAGACATGTGGAACAGTTGTTAGATGACTGATTATGTGTGCATCACTGTACACTGGATCTCTTTTGCAGGGGTAAAGCAAAATATATCTGCAGGTCTTAGCCTTGTATAACGTTTTAAGAACATTCAGCAGCATGCAACAGTGGCCATGTTCGCCTTGGAGAAATCACATATAACTGCAAACATCTTGGACGAATTTAACAGCAAGGTGTCTGAATACCTGTGACTCAGAGGTCTCTAAATTGTATTTGTTGTCACGGAAAATGCCAGTAACATAGTCAAGGCCATGCCAGACGGGGCTATTTCAGGGTCCTGTGTTTGGTACATTGCTTTGTCCTGGTTGTGCAAGACTTTCTGAAAAAAGAAGACATAATCAGAAGAATCTGCACTCATTTTAGCAACTTTTAAAGCCTGAAGCATTTTCAGATTAATCAGCATGCTAATAGAGTACCAGTTAAAGCCCTGATACCAGAGGTGCTAACACGTTGGAACTCGACCTATTACATGTTGCAACGTCTGTATGAACAGGACAGACCGATTAATTACTATGTTATTCAAAGAGGATGGGATGCAATTAGGAAAGCTATGACCATAGATGCGGACGAATGGACATCTGTGTTTGGTTAAATATCTGACACAGATGCTACTACCTTTTGAGGTTTTCACACAGGAAGTTAGCTAGAAAGACTGTAATATTGGCCAAGCTTCCCTGTTGTTAAATCTGCTTCAAGACCAGCTAAAAAGGTGTCTGAAAGGATTGCTCCTGCAGGTGTCAACAAAAACCGAGAAGGCAACGCCTTAATTGAGAGCAATGATGGTCCAGCCCTATTTAACTTTTAATCTTTTGGGCTACGAAAGATTATTGTTAACTAGGGTCAGACTAAACATTTTTCACCATCTGGTCACTTTTCCCAAAATTAACACCTGGGAAAAATCTCCTCAACCTTGTCCTTGCGATGACATCTCTCCCCAAACAACGATCCATACAATAATGTTTTGTAAATTCTATCAGGATCCGAGGAAGCAGTGGCTTATTCCCATTTTAAAAGTCATGGGCCTACGTAGGTGTCGCCCAGCATTTCTTGCCCTTCAATTTCTAGATACTGAACCTTTTGCCAAATCCATAGCAAACGTTTTGAAACTGGTGATTAAGCACAGGCAGAACTTGGAGTAAAATTGGGTTGCACCTCTCCCGACTAAAAATGCCGGTTTAATACCCCTAATTTGCTGCGTTTTTGCACCAATGTTGGTTGATTGAATTCTTATATTCTCTGTTTTAATTCGTCAGTAGTTTAAGTTTATTGTATTGATTATCTGTGTAGGTATGCCGCATTTTTTACTCCATCTGTCGTAGCTTTCATGTTAGGAGTTAAAACTGCTTTTTTATTGGAGGAACGGAATATTGAGAAAACTCAATGCTGCTAATTAAATTTATGGATGTTTTTCTCTACACCCGAATAAAGCTCAATTTGATTTTGAGAGCTTAATCCATCGCTTGGATTGTAATGCAAGCCTGCAAAATGATATCATCTTGTCCAAAGAGTACACCTGTGTCACACTACTTGATCCATAGTACAAAAAAGTCTGCCTACTTTCATTCTTTTTTCTGAAGACGAGGTTTTAAAATATAAGAGGTCGATTGTTGAGCAAACCGGAGACCTGAAGAAGAATGGCTGGAACTTAAAGTCCCACTCAACATACCTGGGGTGCCACCTTCAACTTCCAGAGAGGGCAGTATTGTCTCACAGCAACCAACATTAGCAACATGAACACTGGCTACAACAGCAACAGAAGAATCATACCTAATCTCTGCATTGGTTTGGTTTCAATGGACAGGTCTTATGCCCAGTGCAGAGGCAAAAGAGGCCAAGCAAATGGCAGCACCAATGACCATTCGAAGGATGTCCCAGGGATAACTTGATGAACTAAAAGAGGTCTATGTGGATCAAAACCCATTGATGTATTGGTATAGGAAGATCTTCCAATAACCAGAGTTAGACGGAGCTTGCAGAGGTTATTTTTCACTCTGCGGAATTCCACGTGTCAGAAATCCACCAACCTCTACTCGAGATCAGTTCAGGGGGCAGAATCTCTCCCACTGGACCTGGCCCCTGAATGATTAGGGTGACAAAGAAAGAAGGCAGGACCATGAGCTAGTGTGACAGAGAAGACCCCTTTGAATTTAATTAAGTACCTAGGCATAGCCCAGATGGTCAACCTTTCAGGGAAACAGAACACCTCCCCAATCTCAAGTCCTTTGACTCAGCTCTGTGAGCAAGTGTGCTTGGACAAAATGTTGAATTAAACATATTGTGATACATAAATACTATGTCAAGAATACTGTGATGACCAATATATTGTGTATAGGAATATCATAGGTAAGACTATTGCTTTAAGTTTTGTTTTTGACATTGTGTCAAAAAGATCCTTTAGTAAAATATTGCTGTATATAATATAGTTTTTATGGTTTTCATGGGTTATTTTTTTTTACTTTTTTCGTACCATTTATTTAGTGTTGCAAGTTAATTTTAATGGTAAACTATTGTTAATTCTGCAAATCGTCTTGCTATTTTGAAAAATACTGATTGTTAAAAATAATAACATATTTTAAAAAAATATATATATATTCACTCACTGAATAAAACAGGTTTTAGGGACGTTATAGTTAGAAATTAGCATTTAAAAAACCTTAGAAATTCACTGAAAAAGCCATAGGTTTCACAGACATTTTAGTTATTTAGACATTTCACTTTTATTAAACCAGAGAAATTTGGCTATTTAGTTAGTAGAGGTGACTATAACTCGCGCCTCACAATACACTGCTGATTACATCGCTTATTACATCGCTCATGACATGGTCAGTGAAATCACTCATGACATCACTGGTGGCATCTCAAATGACATCACTGATGACATCATCGAGTGACTATGTGTTTATGTAAAGTTTAACTATGTTTTATAAATATATAGCCCAAGGTGTAATGCAGAATGAGTGGGTGTATGACTGTCTGAGTGAGTGAGTGATTAAACGTGTCTTACTGAATGCATGGGTAAGTGACAAAACTGTGTGAATGTATGTATCAGTCTGTCTGTTGCTGTGTAAGCGGTTGCATGGGTTGTTGAGTAGCTACATGAGTGTCTATATGGGTTACTGATTGCTTGTCTGAGTATCTGTATAGGTGCCTGAGTGTCCGTGTGGGTGTGTGGGGTGTATGTGGCTCACTGTATGGATGTGTGAGTGGGTGATTCACTGGGTGCATGGGTTCAAGAGTGCATCTGAAAGGGGTTGTATGGGTGGGTGAGTGTGTGTATGGCTGTGTTGGTGAGTGAATGGATATCTCAGTGGTACATGTGTGAGTAACTACATATGTGAAAGGCATTATATGTGAGCATTGGAGTATATAAATGACTATATGTGAGAGTGAGTGATTGTGAGAGTGGCTGTGTGGATGAGTGTGTGATTGTGTCAGTGACAGTATACTAGAGTAAGTATGTGCTAGTATCTCTGTGAATAAGTGAGATGGCGTCTGTATAACTGTATAGGTGAGTAAATAAGGAGTGTGATTGATTCTTTGTATGACTAACTAGTTGTGTAAGTAACTCAATGGGTGAGTGATGGTGTGTGAGTGTCTGTACAGGTGTATGAGTGCATATGGTAGTGGCTGTATTGATGAGTAATTGCATGTATGAGTGAGTGTATGGGTGAGTGTGTGGATGTGTGTGTAGACCTAGGAATCAGTGAGTGGGTATATAGTAACTGGTATTGGTGTGTGTTAGAACCGGCTGTCTCTAGTTGGCAGAGGTATACACTTCTGACAAATAGGGACACACCTTTTCTAGTCAGGGCAAGGGGATCACACCCTTCGATAACCCCTGCTCACCCCCATGGTAGCTTGGCAGAGCAGACAGGCTTATCTGAGAGGCTGTGTGTTAAGCAATTATGACCACATACAGTAATAAAGTGAATACACTACAAATGGACACGACACAGTAGTATTATAAAAATAAGTATTTTTATATAAGGCTTAGCACAAGACCAAATAACGACAAAAAATGTACACAATCGTAATAAATACTCTGGGAAGGAAAAAGGGATAGTTCAAAGGTAGGTTCTTCTTTAGCACAAAAGTCTTTAGTATCAAAGCAAATCTTCTTCTTGACAATACAGTTCTTAGCAACAGGGTAACCCACACGGAGGCTACACGACGTCGAGGTAAAGTTAATCCAAAGGTTCGGCGCCGACCGCGAGGAGCGCTACGTCGAGCCCGGAGTCACACGGACCCCCAACAACACAGTACCTTTAGGAAAATGCAGCACACCATGATCAGCGGCGTCGAGCAATCCGGCGTCGCGTCTTCGGTGTCGATCAGGCCTCAGCAGGCATCGTCATCGATGATGCGGTTGCACAGAGTGAGCAGCGCTCACGGCGTTGAGAGGGCACGAGGCCGATGCGATCAGCAGCGGTGCAGACACGAGGTCCCTTGGAGCTAGAGCCGTACTCCCACTCACTGGCGTTGCTGCTGGCGTCGGTCGGGCCCGGCGGCCGGTCGTCGAGGAAGCGGGACACTGGGACCGTTACCCACTGCGTCGAGCTGGATTCGGCGACGTCCGTCGGCGTCGAGATTGCTGGTTCTTTCAGAGGTGCTGGATTCACGATTCCAGCAAATAGCACTTTAGCAGATGAAGTCCTTTAGCCCTGTGACTTCAGCAGGAGACTGGCACTCTTCCAGTCCTTGCAGATTTTCTTAGCAAGCGTGAGAGTACACACACAGTTCCTCTCTCCTGGTTCCTTGGCAAAAATAAAGAAGCACTGCAGGATTCCCCCCAGCAAACAGCACACTGGCAGAAGGTGTAGGCAAGTCCTCAGATCAGCAGGCCTCTTGTCCTTGGTTACAGGGTTCCTTGTCAGAAGTGATCTAATTTCATAGTTCAGGGGTCCTTCTCTTATACCCCTTTTCGGCTTTGATCCCTTTGTCGGTGCCGGGGAATTTCCCAACATCCTGGGTCTGTTGTGGGTGGAGCCAGGCAGAAGCACCTGGCCTATTCACTGAGCAGGGCTGGGTCCTCAGACGCCCAGCAGGAGGTGGAGCCAGCATTGACACTGCCAGGAGCAGAGCTATCGGCCTCCTGGCAGGAGGTGGGGCTAGGATCGTCCATGGCAGGCACAGAGCCATCAGCCGCTTGGTAGGAGGTGGAGCCAGCATTGTATCAGGCAGGGCAGGCTATCAACAACTACTCTCCCCCT
Source organism: Lissotriton vulgaris (assembly GCF_964263255.1). Taxonomy (NCBI): domain Eukaryota; kingdom Metazoa; phylum Chordata; class Amphibia; order Caudata; family Salamandridae; genus Lissotriton; species Lissotriton vulgaris. Next base: position 451,363,123 of record NC_141697.1, read on the forward strand.
ACTCTCAACGCAAATGTCCCACTCATCCCACACTGACTCATCCAGACCTGTGGAGCCACCCAGCTCCTGTCACACACACGCAAGACCAGCAGAAACCAGAAATGGTTAGACAAGAAAATAGACACTTTCTAAAAGTGCTATTTTCAAACCCAGAGTCCAAAAACCATCCACACCAACGGATGCGTAATTAAACCCCGAGTTCAGGGATACCAAACTCGACATTGCACCATGCTCCCCGAGCCAACTAGGATCAAAGCGTTAATAATCCCGGCGGCCCATTCTAACTAATGGAGAGCAGGCGACCTCGCAATAGTGAAGAACGAAGATGGCTGTAATTCACTATTAGGACATGCCAACTTGGTCAGTCGTGTCCTACCTTATACTTACAATGCACCCTGCCTGCAGGCCTACCATAGGGGTGACTAACACGAAGTCAAGGGAAGGTTTGAGGGGCTGGCAAGTAGGTATACTTGCGCAGCCTGCGTGACAGCACAAGGCTGCACGTGGGTCTCGCAATGACCGACCCGTAGACATTCTTTTACGAGGCCGCTCCTGTGGGTGGCACAACACGTGCTGCAAGCCCATGAGCGGCATTTGTATTTACAAGCCCCGGCACTCCTGGTGCACTAGACTAGGGACTGACAGTAAACAAAATAAGCCAAACATGAATACAATCGATACATCAATTTAACATAGGGAGCACTTGCGCTGTGGCACTGATCAGCAGTGACACCGCGCCCAAAGCATATACCAGCAAAACATCGAAAACCAGTAGAGGCAAAACAGAAAAAATGGAGGAGAGACTCAAGCCAATGATGTCAGGTCTAACACGTGTCCCCTCCAGCTGAAATGTGGGGAGAACTACTCTTGACCTAGGGAGTCCTCATCACTAAGGCGGAAAAATCTGGACAGACCATCAGCATTGGCGTGATCGGTACCAGGGCGGTGTTCCACCGTAAAGTCCATCCCCTGTAGGGAAATGGACCACCTCAACAGTTTCGGATTCTCACCCCTCATCTGCATCAACCATCTGAGGGGCCTGTGGTCTGTCTGAACCCGGAAGTGAGTCCCAAACAGGTAGGGTCTTAGCTTCTTCAGCGCCCAGACCACAGCAAATGCTTCTCTCTCTATCGCACTCCACCTCATTTCCCTGGGAAGTAACCTCCGACTGGTGAAGACTACAGGCAAGTCTCGGCCCTCTTCATTTACCTGAGCTAGAACAGCCCCCACGCCATGCTCTGAAGCGTCCATCTGGACAATAAATTCTTTTGAAAAGTCGGGTGCCTGGAGTATAGGTGCTGTGCACATTGCAGTTTTCAGGGTGTCGAAGGCCGTTTGACAGGCATCAGTCCAGATCACGTTTCGTGGCTGCTTCCTGGAAGTCAGCGAAGTCAAGGGGTGCACAATGTTGCCGTAATCCTTGACAAACCTCCTGTAATAACCCGTGAGTCCTAAGAAGGCTCTCACCTGAGTTTGGGTTTTGGGCGGCGCCCATGCCAGGATGGTATCAATCTTGGGTTGCAGGGGGGCAACCTTGCCGCTCCCTACTTGGTGCCCCAAGTACACCACAGAACCCTGCCCAATCTGGCACTTACTGGCTTTGATTGTGAGGCCTGCTCCGCGCAGGGCCAACAACACTTCCTGGAGGTGGCGCAAGTGTTCCTCCCAGCTGGCGCTGAACACTGCGATGTCGTCCAGGTAGGCGGCACTGAAATCCTCCAGCCCAGCCAAGACCTGGTTGACCAACCTCTGGAAGGTGGCAGGGGCATTCTTCATCCCAAAGGGCATTACCCGGAACTGGTATAGCCCATCTGGTGTGGAGAATGCGGACCTCTCTTTTGCCCCATCAGTCAAGGCGATCTGCCAGTACCCAGACGTTAGATCAAACGTACTAAGGTACCGGGCAGCCCCCAACCGATCGATGAGCTCATCAGCTCTGGGGATGGGGTGCGCGTCAGTCTTCGTGACCGAATTGAGTCCTCGGTAATCCACGCAGAACCGGAGTTCTGGTGAAGCACCAGGCGCTGCAGCCTTCGGGACCAAGACCACTGGGCTGGCCCAAGGACTGCTAGAGGACTCAACCACCCCTAACGCAAACATTTTGGAGACCTCCTCCTTAATGTATGCTCTAACCTTGTCAGTCACCCTGTAAGCCTTGTGCTTCACAGGAGGGCTGTCTCCGGTGTCAACGTCATGGACACACCAATGAGTGACACCCGGAACCAAGGAAAACAGATCCGGGAATTGTCCCAACAGGTGGCGACAATCCTGTTTCTGCTCAAGGGTCAGTGTGTCAGAGAGGACCACACCATCCACTGACCCGTCTTGCTCTTTAGCACACAGGAGGTCAGGAAGAGGTTCACTCTCCTCCTCCATTCCAGCATCTGTAGCTAGGAGCATGCCCACTTCGGACCTCTCTAAGTGGGGCTTCAAACGGTTGACATGCAGGACCCGCAAGGGGTTCCTGGGAGATTTCAAGTCCACCAAGTAGGTGACATCGCTCTTCTTCTCCACAACCTTAAACGGTCCAGTCCACCTGTCCTTGAGCGCACAAGGTTCCACAGGGGACATGACCCACACTTCCTGACCAGGCTGAAGCTCTACCAGAGTGGCATTCCGGTCGTACCATCGCTTCATCTCCTCCTGGCTGGCCTCCAGATTTGCCTGAGCAAGTTCTCTGAAGCGCTGAGTCTGGTTTCAAAAGGCCAGCATGTAGCTGTATACATCCTGGGGAGGTTTCCTGGCAGATTGCTCCCAGCCTTCCTTGACCAGACTCAAAGGCCCTCTTACCGGGTGACCGTATAAGAGCTCAAAGGGGCTGAACCCTAGAGACTTCTGCGGCACCTCTCGGTAAGCAAACAACAGGCATGGCAAGAGGACGTCCCATTTCCGCCTCATTGGTTCTTCAAGACCCATAATCATGCCTTTAAGGGTCCGGTTGAATCTCTCAACCAGCCCATTTCCTTGAGGGTGGTAAGGAGTGGTGAACTTGTAGGTTACCCCACACTCCTTCCACAGAGACTTCATATAGTTCGAAATGAAGTTGGTGCCCCGGTCTGACACCACCTCTCTGGGGAACCCCATCCGGGAGAAAACACCCATCAGTGCCCGTCCCACCACGGGGGCCGTCACTGTTCTGAGAGGGATGGCTTCCGGGTACCGTGTGGCGTGGTCCACCAAGACCAGGATGAGCCTGTTGCCCAGGGCTGTCTTGGGGTCCAGGGGCCCAACAATGTCAATGCCCACCCGGTCAAAGGGGGTACTGACCACTGGAAAAGGTTGGAGGGGAGCCTTCTGCTTCCTTCCGCTGTTCCCACTTGCCTGGCAAGTGCGACAAGTCTTGCAATGGATGTCTACATCCCTACGCATCTGAGGCCAATAAAAATGGGTGACAAGCCTGTCATAGGTCTTGTCCTGCCCCAGATGTCCAGCTAACGGCCCGTCATGAGCCAAACCCAGTAGGAAGGCTCTGAAGCGCTGGGGTACCACCAGCACACGGGCTGACCCAGGCTCAGCAGCCTTAGGCTCGCTATAAAGGAGGTCGTTCTCCCAGTACACAAAATGTGACCCTGACTGATCACCTGAGGATTGGGCTGAGGCCTGCTGCCTCATACCCACAAGAGAAGGGCACACTTTCTGTTCCGCACAGAATTCCTCCCTGGAGGGACCACCATCCTGCTGCCAGTGGGTCAGCTCGGGCAGGTCTCCCAGTTCGGCAATTTGTTCCCCTGTGGGCTCCAGGGCATCCCCCTCAGGGTCTACCTCCTCCTGGACCACGGGAACTACGGGGGTCGGTTTCCCGCGCCTCCTGCCTCTACTCTTCACAGCTGGGTCCTGGGCCGTACTTTCAGGCTCCGGGACCCCATCAACACCCTTACTTGCTGTCATCGAACGAGTGGTTGCACACACCCACTCTGGCACACCCAACATTTTCAAGTGCGCCTCTCTCTCCACCTTTGCCCAAGGGGAGTCTTCTAAGTCATTGCCCAGGAGACAATCGACAGGCATGGCGGGCCTCACAGCAACCTGAAGAGTACCTGAAACTCCCCCCCATTCAAAGGAAACCTGAGCCACCTCACACTCTTTCTGGGAGTTGTCGGCAGCTATCACGGGGTAGAATGCGTGGGGAACCACCTGCTCTCTGGACACCAAGTGACACTTGACAGCTGTCACACTCGCTCCGGTGTCTCTGAGAGCTTCCATTCTATGGCCATTAATGGTCACCCACTGCCTATATTTACTAGTGTTACTAGGCAGAGGGGGTGGAGGGACCATTTGCATGTCTCCTAGCGAGACCAGGGACATTTCTGCGGGACCCCTCCCACCATGGACAACCATCTCCTCCCCTCCCAAGGCTACACTCGCCAACTGATGGGGGGTGCACTCGGCGGTGCATTCGATTTCTTCATGGGACACTGGGGATCGTAATACCGGTGTCCCACCTGCCCACAAGTGTAGCAGGTTAGGGGGCCCCTATGAACAGGTTTACCCATCGGGCCCCTGGCTTCTTCTCAGGGGGAGGCTGGGAACCTTTCTCTTGGTTCCCTTGGGGATTACTTGGGGCCCTTTCTGAGACTCCTTCTGTTTACCCTTGTCCCCCCCACTCTTCTGCTGGGGACCCTGCCCACCTTTGGCTCAGTCTCCCACTGGACCCTTGTGGACCCTGGTACTGACCCAGCGGTCCGCCTCCTCAGCAAGTTTTCTAGGGTTAGATATCTTGCTATCAATCAGGTGCTGGCGCAGCTCCGGAAAACAGTTATTAGACAAGTGCTCCCAAGCAAACAAATCATAAAGAGCTTCATAACTTTCCACTTTGCTGCCCTTTACCCGACCATCCATGGCTCTGCAAAAATAAGACACATATTCAACCCACGTCGTACCAGGCAACTTCTTACATTCTCTAAAAGCTTGTCTGTACTTCTCGGGGGTTAGGCCATACCGCAACATTAAAGCATCCTTCATATGAGCATACGACATCCTATCCGCAACAGGCATGTCTAACAAGGTATCTCCCCCCTCATTCACAAAGCGACCCCACAACCCCGCTCCCCAATTCTTCTCAGGGACCTGGTGGACCAACAATGCTAACTCATACGCTTTAAACCACTGACCAATATCTTCGTTTCTATGATAATCCTTTATCACATCTTTGGGAAAGTAAAACTTACTTTCTGCAGGCCCAGATGGGATGCTGCCACCAGAGGGATTCAATTCTAAATTTTTAGCTTGGATATCCAGATCCCTCAACCTGGTTTCACGCTCCAAAGCTAACTTCTCTCTTTCAAACTCTAACTTTTTGATCTCCAACTCAGCTTCTCTTCTACCTCTTGCATTTTCTAACTCCAACTGCCCATTTATCTTTAGCCTTGCCATTTCCATGTTGTAAGCTCGCTCTTTCGCCCTTTCTTCTCTTTCTTCAGGGGAAAGACCTTTGGAGGAAACGCTGCTACCGGGAGAGGACACAGGCCCATTCACTGGCACCTCCTCATCCCCTTCCTCTGTGGGTACCACCACCACATCAGAGGGATCTCTGGACTCCAACCAGGCCTCCAAAGCTTTGAAATACTCTGGCTTCCTGGAGAGGCCTTTGGTAGGAACTTTAAACTGCTTGCAAAAGTATTGCAGCTGCTTCTTCTCGTATGTCTTCATCTTCTCCTTATCAAACTCCTCCACAACAACAACAGGGGTAGTTACTCCATTGTCACTCATGGTCAAAACTGGCAGTGTTAAAAAAATCAAGCTTCAGAAAAGCGGATAACCAAAAAAATAGGATCCTTCCAAATTAGATTGTGACTGCGTTATGGTCTGCTTTCACTATGTAGCGCACACTAATCACTGTACATGGGTCATAAATGCAAGGTTCAAATCCTCACCGCTGCATCCAATGTTAGAACCGTCTGTCTCTAGTTGGCAGAGGTATACACTTCTGACAAATAGGGACACACCTTTTCTAGTCAGGCCAAGGGGATCACACCCTTCGATAACCCCTGCTCACCCCCTTGGTAGCTTGGCAGAGCAGACAGGCTTATCTCAGAGGCTGTGTGTTAAGCAATTATGACCACATACAGTAATAAAGTGAATACACTACAAATGGACACGACACAGTAGTATTATAAAAATAAGTATTTTTATATAAGGCTTAGTACAAGACCAAATAACAACAACAAATGTACACAATCGTAATAAATACTCTGGGAAGGAAAAAGGGATAGTTCAAAGGTAGGTTCTTCTTTAACACAAAAGTCTTTAGTATCAAAGCAAATCTTCTTCATGACAATACAGTTCTTAGCAACAGGGTAACCCACACGGGGGCTACACGACGTCGAGGCAAAGTTAATCCAAAGGTTCGGCGTCGACCGCGAGGAGCGCTACGTCGAGCCCGGAGTCACATGGACCCCCAACAACACAGTACCTTTAGGAAAATGAAGCACACGATGATCAGCGGCGTCGAGCAATCCGGCGTTGCGTCTTCGGTGTCGATCAGGCCTCAGCAGGCGTCGTCGTCGATGATGCGGTTGCACAGAGTGAGCAGCGCTCACGGCGTCGAGAGGGCACGAGGCCGATGCAATCAGCAGCGGTGCAGACACGAGGTTCCTTGGAGCTAGAGCCGTACTCCCACTCACTGGCGTTGCTGCTGGCGTCGGTCGGGCCCGGCGGCCGGTCATCGAGGAAGCGGGACACTGGGGCCGTTACCCACTGCGTCGAGCTGGATTCGGCGACGTCCGTCAGCGTCAAGATTGCTGGTTCTTTCAGAGGTGCTGGATTCACGATTCCAGCAAATAGCACTTTAGCAGATGAAGTCCTTTAGCCCTGTGACTTCAGCAGGAGACTGGCACTCTTCCAGTCCTTGGAGATTTTCTTAGCAAGCGTGAGAGTACACACACAGTTCCTGTCTCCTGGTTCCTTGGCAAAAATAAAGAAGCACTGCAGGATTCCCCCCAGCAAACAGCACACTGGCAGAAGGTGTAGGCAAGTCCTCAGATCAGCAGGCCTCTTGTCCTTGGTTACAGGGTTCCTTGTCAGAAGTGATCTAATTTCATAGTTCAGGAGTCCTTCTCTTATACCCCTTTTCGGCTTTGATCCCTTTGTCCGTGCCGGGGAATTTCCCAACATCCTGGGTCTGTTGTGGGTGGAGCCAGGCAGAAGCACCTGGCCTATTCACTGAGCAGGGCTGGGTCCTCAGACGCCCAGCAGGAGGTGGAGCCAGCATTGACACTGCCAGGAGCAGAGCTATCGGCCTCCTGGCAGGAGGTGGGGCGAGGATCGTCCATGGCAGGCACAGAGCCATCAGCCGCTTGGCAGGAGGTGGAGCCAGCATTGTATCAGGCAGGGCAGGCTATCAACAACAACTCTCCCCCTACTCTCAACGCAAATGTCCCACTCATCCCACACTGACTCATCCAGACCTGTGGAGCCACCCAGCTCCTGTCACACACACGCAAGACCAGCAGAAACCAGAAATGGTTAGACAAGAAAATAGACACTTTCTAAAAGTGCTATTTTCAAACCCAGAGTCCAAAAACCATCCACACCAACGGATGCGTAATTAAACCCCGAGTTCAGGGATACCAAACTATACATTGCACCATGCTCCCCGAGCCAACTAGGATCATAGCGTTAATAATCCCGGCGGCCCATTCTAACTAATGGAGAGCAGGCGACCTCGCAATAGTGAAGAACGAAGATGGCTGTAATTCACTATTAGGACATGCCAACTTGGTCAGGCGTGTCCTACCTTATACTTACAATGCACCCTGCCCGCAGGCCTACCATAGGGGTGACTAACATGAAGTCAAGGGAAGTTTGAGGGGCTGGCAAGTAGGTATACTTGCGCAGCCTGCGTGACAGCACTAGGCTGCACGTGGGTCTCGCAATGACCGACCCGTAGACATTCTTTTACGAGGCCGCTCCTGTGGGTGGCACAACACGTGCTGCAAGTCCACGAGCGGCATTTGTATTTACAAGCCCCGGCACTCCTGGTGCACTAGACTAGGGACTGACAGTAAACCAAATAAGCCAAACATGGATACAATCGATACATCAATTTAACATAGGGAGCACTTGCGCTGTGGCACTGATCAGCAGTGACACCGCGCCCAAAGCATATACCAGCAAAACATCGAAAAACAGTAGAGGCAAAACATAAAAAATGGAGGAGAGACTCAAGCCAATGATGTCAGGTCTAACAGTGTGTTTATGGTTTCGAGAATGGAAGTCTGTATTTTAGAGAGTGCGTATCAAAGGTTATATTAGGCTGCAAGGAGGTGCATCCGAGGATCATGTGGATGATGTCATCATTGATGTCATTTGAGATGTCATCAGTGATGTCATCAGTGATTGCACTGACCATGTCATGAATTTCCAAGGTTTTTTAAATGCTAAATCCTAAGTATAACATAGCAGTCGTGTTTGTAGAGTGGTGGAGAAAGGTGTGGGATTTACTGGAGGGGTAGTTAGCCCCCAATGGCAACCTTGGGAGCCCCCTACCCCTCCTATTACCTCCAGGAATTCACACTCATCAGGATTGCTAACTTTTCATACCAGGCCACTCCACTTTCTTCATTACTCTGCAGACATGCACCTCCTGGTGTGTTCTGGGTTGGAGGATTAAGTCCTCTTGAATCCTGATGGTCCCAGGGGGCCAACAAGCCCACCAGGTACCTCCAGTAAGCCCCACACAGCAGGATTGCTGAGAGTGCTCGGATACCACGCCCCCTTTTTACACCACTTCGCAAACGCACCTCCTGGTGCACTGCTGCTCGGGGATTGAAGTCCACTTGTGTCCTGAGGTCCTCAGCCTCCCCACACTTATTATTGATTACAGCCCCAGAGAGGTGGCAGTCCTCAGTGTTTGGGGGCCCTGCGAGGTCCCCCACCCAATTTTAATGTAGCTTCGGGGAGGTGGCAGTCCATGGGGCTTGGGGGGGCCCACGAGGACCCTTACCTATTTAAATGAAGCCCCGGGAGGTGGCAGTCCCTGGGGCTACAGGGGCCGCATGTCCCCAGGCATAAATAATAAAGCTCCGGGGAGGTGGTGGTCCCCGGGGCTGCATGGTCCCCGCAGGCCCCCCCTACATAAATTAAATTGACCCCTGAACCTGGCCCACGTGGGGGCTTTAAAAAACGAAGCACGTGTGCCCGTTCATTGTTTTTAACATTTTTGGACAGATTTGAGCACCTGTGCTTTTTTTGGTCCTTGGGGTCCTGTGGGAACCTCTAAGCAGGCCTGGGGAGGTCAGGGTGTTTTTACCCTGCCCACGTTTCTTCTTTTTAATGTTTCACTCACCTTTTTCCTTCTCCCTCGGTACCAAGTCACAATGTGGCTGCCAACACTTACTGGTTTGAATTGTTGGCAGCCAATCAGAGGCAATCTTGTGCTCGGGATAGTGCAGCCAAGCAGATCTCACAATTCTCAAATATCAATATCTGTAAATCTCAAAAAATCTCAAAAACTACTGAATGGATTTACACCATTATAAGAAAAGCGTGCTTTCTGGACCAAGAGCTATCTCTCTGCCAAATGTGGTGTAATTCCCCTCTGCAGTTCAGGCTTTAGCCGAGTCTATAGTTTCCTATGGAAATGAACATGGACAAAACATGTTTTTCGACCCCACTTTGTTTTCGGCCCCCCCCTTGACGAATCACCCCAACATTGTCAAAACAGGAGCTGACCTTAGTGAACAACTAGTTTTGAAAATTTCGTGAACCTTCGTCATACGGTGCTAAAGTTATTGGCAAATCAAAAAAAGCTTTTCCTATGGAAACTAGGTTCTAACTATAGCTACTTCCTGGCTACCGCCAGTAGGTAATATAAATATATATATACATATATATATATATATATATATATATATATATATATATATATATATATATATATATATATATATATATATATATATATATATATATATTTTCGCTCCAAGAGTTGCCCCATAGGAATAGCCACTCACGCAGGGGTTGCCACTCTGGACGCCACAAGCAGCAAGATGGCATCATGCTTCAAGACTTTAACTGCTGGCCATACGCGTTTCGAGCTGTTCTGTCGCTCTTGATCACTGGCAAATGAAGAAAGAAGCAGGTAAGTTTCGGAATGGTTGTTTTATTCAATTACGTAGCCGCGCCCCTGTGGGCGCGTCACAGGCATTCTGGTAGTTGTTGTTCCCTGGTATGCCTGTATACTACACAGTCCGTTATAGCAAGTGCACTGCTGCTTTCACCATAAAATGTTCATCCCGTTTGGGCATAAAGTCTTTTGAAACAATCCTGACATCTTCCCAATACAAACTTGTGGCTCAGGCCCACTGACGTTCCCACTTGTGTCCTGAATGACGGAACACGTAGGATCTGCTTGCTGGGCAGCGGGGCCATTCCACGACCGGACCAGTCATTTTAGTTTTCGCTCCAAGAGTTGCCCCATAGGAATAGCCACTCACGCAGGGGTTGCCGCTCTGGACGCCACAAGCAGCAAGATGGCGTCATGCTTCAAGACTTTAACTGCTGGCCATACGCGTTTCGAGCTGTTCTGTCGCTCTTGATCACTGGCAAATGAAGAAAGAAGCAGGTAAGTTTCGGAACGGTTGTTTTATTCAATTACGTAGCCACGCCCCTGTGGGCGCGTCACAGGCATTCTGGTAGTTGTTGTTCCCTGGTATGCCTGTATACTACACAGTCCGTTATAGCAAGTGCACTGCTGCTTTCACCATAAAATGTTCATCCCATTTGGGCATAAAGTCTTTTGAAACAATCCTGACATCTTCCCAATATAAACTTGTGGCTCAGGCCCCCTGACGTTCCCACTTGTGTCCTGAATGACGGAACACGTAGGATCTGCTTGCTGGGCAGCGGGGCCATTCCACGACCGGACCAGTCGTTTTAGTTTTCGCTCCAAGAGTTGCCCCATAGGAATAGCCACTCACGCAGGGGTTGCCGCTCTGGACGCCACAAGCAGCAAGATGGCGTCATGCTTCAAGACTTTACCTGCTGGCCACTGTGTAGTATACAGGCATACCAGGGAACAACAACTACCAGAATGCCTGTGACGCACCCACAGGGGCGTGGCTACGTAATATGAATAAAACAACCGTTCCGAAACTTACCTGCTTCTTTCTTCATTTGCCAGTGATCAAGAGCGACAGAACAGCTCGAAACGCGTATGGCCAGCAGTTAAAAAAAAATAAAAAAAATATATATATATATATATATATATATATATATATATTTTATATATATATATATATATACATATATATACAAGTACATATATATATATATATATATATATATATATATATGTATATATATATATATATCGATCACTCACAAATTGGATTGTGGGTCGTGACTTGCAGTACATAGGAAGTGTGAGAACAAAGGGGGGGACAACCAAATACGCTGACTAATGGGTCTACTTGGCATCCATTTTGTAACATGCAATAGTTAGTACACACAAGTATTAAGTATTCATACACAGGTTCCCTGAGTGGAATTAATATCTACACATGTACAAATGTATAAAGTGTTTTATGGTCAGAAGCAAAACATATGGAAAAATGGGACAGATTTGTATTCACATTTAGGCAGGGTAACACTGTTAGTATTTCTTAGGTGTCCATTTTTACGTGCATCAAGAGAGGCATACCTGTATTGAATTCATACACGGGTACCCACTATTGGTATTACTGCATCCTTGTAACTTTTTGCTAAATTCATAGAACTCTACGCATTCCAAAACAGTGAATTTCGGAAAAGGACACGGAACAGATAAATCTGTTAATCTTGGTAATTGGCAAATTCATAAAACAATATGTATTTCGAACAGTGCTTTAAGGAAAAAGACACAGAGCAGATTGATCTGTTAATCAAAGTACTTAGCAAAGTGCCCCTGTACCTCTAGTGTGAAAGCAACAAGTACGTTCACAAGTGTCATGCGCCAGGGAATAGATGTAAGACTTTAAATGCTGTCAAACGTATGAGAATGCGCCTTGGCATAGGAGATGTAAATAGCCTCTTATTTTTATGTTTTTTTATAAGTGCCTGCACATAAATGGTAATGTATCTCAACTGCTTTCTGCTTAGTGAACTAGCGGTCAGGCCAATGAAAACGGTGCTGGTATAGGAGCTGGAAATAGTGATCATCAGTCGATGTTATCAGTGATGACACCGACCACGTCCTGAGTGATGTAATATGTGAGGTCATAAGCAGTGGAATGCAGGGGCACACGTTTTTGGGGGGAGAGGCAAGATGGCGGTCGAGTGAGACCGTAGTGCGTATGGACCGGCGCTGGGGGAACATATCGGCAGCTATAAGGCAGCTATAACTCTCTAAATAAGCATGATAAGGTGTGAACATTTCCTAAAAGAAGAAGCATAATATACCAGTAAAGGATTAGTAAGCCCTGATGGTGTTGGTTACTGGAAGGGCTTTAAAAGATTAAACAAACGCATCATTAGGAGCTCACACGAGGACTCTGGGCTCTCTCATCGGTGTTGCCGTCATCCGCTTTCTGTGCCGTGTTCAGCGCTCGGAACTGTCGAATCAGGCACGAGGTGTCCTGGTGAAGGGAGGAGGAGGAGTAGTCCCCGGCCTGCGTCTTGCGTGGGACTGTCCCGCTGAGGAAACCGTCATGGCTCCTAAGAACGCAGGATCCACCGCTGCTGCTAAAGCAAGGGCTGCATCAGCAGCGGCAGCGAGGCAGGCTCGGCGGGAGGACGGCGGGAGTAAGAGGCAGGCAGTCGGTGCTCAGGCGGATGCAGGCTCCAACTCTGGGACTCCGAAACGGGGAGCCGCTGTGCCGAGGAGAGGGAGCACGACTGGCCCCACAGTTGCTGATCTCCTTCGTCGAACACCCGGGGGAGCGCTTACGGGTCAAGCTAAGCAGAGCAGGCCAGGAGACAAAGTGCAAAATCGGATCACTTTGAAAGCTCTGCAGAATCACATAGGAAACGCTGAAACGCCAGAAGTACTTAATATTGAAGTAAGTGTGGATTCGCTTACAGGGGGAGCGGCAGGAGTAGACTCTGTCAAGGTAGTCGCCCAGAATGAAATGGTGGAAAATGCCCCCCCATGCCTATGCCTACTCTCCAACAGGCAAACACAAGTAAAATCATAAATAGTGACAAGGTCAACAATGCCAATGCAATCTCTGTGCCACTACCCGGGTCATGCCTGGAGGAGGCCCCGGCTGGCCATGATATGAACGAGCATAATCTGCCTGTCGACATTCTTAGTGCAAATGAACTAAGTAACCCTATTGACTCCCAGAGTAAAATATCTGATAAAGTGATTTGAAGTGATGAAGTGAACAATACTAGAGCTCTAGACACAGATGTGGAAAAGGATCCAAGTGACTTCTACTCCTTCTCGGATGATCTCAAATGGTCCGAAGAGACATGCGCCGTATCGACTGATGGGAGTGATAAGGATAACGGTCGAGGAGCTCAAAAGACAGTAGTTAGAAGGAAAAAGGGTCACCATGGCGCGACAGATTTGGTATGGGACTATACCCCTACAACACAGCTTATGGCTCAACAATTGTTACAACACACGCCGACAAGCTAGTTGAGTCACACGAAGTGGAAATCAGATGTGAGGTGGAAACTAGAGGACTTTGAAAATCGCCTCTGAAGAAATAACCTTTGCGTCCTTGGTGTTCCAGAGTCAATAGAGGGTGAAGATGTTTGTTCTTTCATCATTAAAATATTTTGTGACTCTCTACCAGAACTATCTAATTGGAACTGGGACTCAGAAATACAACAAGCTCATCGTGTGCCCATGTATGTAAAACAGCCTCTAAGATCTGGGGGCTATCCACGAGCAATTCTAGTTTACATCGGTAATTTTCTACTCAGACAGGCAATATCTGAGAAGGCTAGGCCAGAGGCGAAGCGAGTTAGTGGTAATATCTCCTATTTCGTCCGCCCCGATTTTTGCCACGCTACTGTTCAAAGGAGATGGTGTCTGCGCCAGTTGATCAAACCTTTTCAGGAAAAGAAAGTGGTGGCATATTTGAACAATCCTGCCCGCCCTAAAGTAATTAATGGGGGGGGAAACAAAAATTTGCACATCCGAAATTAAAGCTAAAGAGTATCTAGATGGTCTTTAATCAAGTTCCCAATCCAGTGCCTAGAAAGGTGTGTTACGATATGTAATTTGATTTAATATATAATTGCTACCCACAATAAGCTATAAGTTCACTAGTTATAACATTGGTATGGGGGTTTGGTAGTTTCTCTTGCTGTCTTCTTTTTTGGAACTATAGGTTTTTAGGCTTAAACTGTAAGAAATGATCTTAGCCTCCGATATTTGTAAAAGGGATATCATGACTGTATAAGTATGTGGCTCTAGCGCCGGTCCTGGGAAGCACACTCATCAAATAGACTCTCATGGAGTCTAATTGCCTCACTTGGGGTGTTGGGGGAGGGGGGGAGGTTGGGGGAGGGGGGGGGGAGGGGGGTACTACTAAGGGGGTGGGTCGACAGTCAAAAGGTGGGAAAAACCAAGGGAAAAAATGGCAACTTCATATGTATACTGAACTTCTTAAAAACAATAAAGAAAGTGTTCCTAAAAAATGCTAAAGAGATAATCTGGGAAGCCAACTCTAAAATGCTATGGGGAGGATGAAAATATGCTCTTGGAATGTGGCGGGGCTAAACGATAGAGCAAAGAGAGCTAGTATATATGAACTAATTAAACAAGGGTCCTATGATGTACTCTGTTTTCAAGAGACCCATATTGCATGGGAAGATAGGGACTTGCTAAGAATGCCCAGATATAATTTGCTAGCAACCACTACACAAAACTCGAAAACTTGTGGTGTAGCTATTTTCGCCAGAGGATTTTTAGGGCAGGCTAAACGTAAGTTAGAAGATGCCTTGGGTAGATGGGTCATCATCGAGTTAGAACCCGGTATTACAATCTGCTCAGTATACGCTTCCAATCATGACGATCCACGCATATTCGAAGACCTAGAATTGGAACAGGCATCTTGGCCTAAGATATTGATTTTGTGTGGCGATCTGAACATTTCTTTAAATCATGTTGGAATGCCTCAAATCCAGTATATGTCCACCTATACTGGAAGAAAACCTAGAGTGTTCAGAGCGATCTCCCAACTTAGGGAGAGCTTGGACTTAACAGACATTTGAGCTTTTAAGTGGCAATCTAACCCAGGCTACACAAATTTTTCATTTCCTCACAACAAATACATTCAAATTGATTATATTTGGGATGTAAGGGATCATGCTGCGGGTGCTGAAATAGATAAAAGTCCCAAAACACTCTTGGCCCATAATATGGTTACTCTCACTATTAATTTAACGAATCTCCATAGGCCCCGCTTCAATTAGACATTTGATAGGAAACTCCTTGCAAACAGAGAGTATATCGACCATATAAAGATCTGAACACAGGGATATTTTGATTGTAATCAATATAGTGCGTCAAGGGGTATAGTGTGGGACAGTTTTAAGGCCGCTCTCAGAGGAGAGACTATGAGTTTTGTTGCTAAACAAAAGAAAGAGTTAAACCTGCTTAATCAACAGCAAATGCAAGAATTGGCCAAAGCCGAGCAGGAACATACAGCTGATTTATTAAGAGGCGAGGATGGTGGAGTTTCACTAGGTAAACTGCTAGTTCTTAAAACTACGATCAATAGCAGGATTAATCAGAAGGCAGCAGAAACTTTTCCAACCAGTCGTAATAAATTATATGAAGACGACGAAAGGGTTGGAAAGCAATTAGCCTTGCGTACTCGTCAAAAACAGTCACTCAATAAAATTTGTAGTATCAAGGCAAACGGTAGGGTGTATACTGAACCTAGTGAGATATTGGATGTATTTAAAGGATATCATCAAAACCTTTATCGCAATGAGGAGACCCTCGAGTTAGCTGAAATTAAAGAAACTTTGCGGCTTTGGTTAATGGAATGCGGCTTGAATAATATTCTAGATGCGACCACTAGAGACGATTTAGATAAAGACATCATGCAAGTAGAATTGCAAGTGGTCTTATCGGATCTAGCATCTGGCAAAGCAGCAGGCCCGGACAAGATCCCTCTAGAACTCTATAAAATCTTGGGCGAGGTCATTACACCCTACATGTTAGACCTATGTATAGGAATTCAGGGGAATGGTAACACGCCTGTATTGTGGAAGGAAACTAATATAGTGATATTTCCCAAAAAGGGCAAGCCTCCAGATTTGCCCACCTCGTACCGCCCGATTTTCTTAATTAACTCAGATTTGAAAGTATATGCTAAGGTTTTGGCTAATAGTCTCAGGAGGGTTATAGAACACCTGGTCTCCCCATGGCAGCATGGCTTTATTCCCCATAAAGGAACCACGGATCATACCCATAGGGTTTTAGCACTATTTGACATCATGGCTGCGACGGGGGGCCGGATGTCTATGATCCTCCTTGATGCCGAAAAGGCCTTTGATCGAGTCTCATGGAAATATCTCTGGGCGATATTGGAGTACAACAATTTTGGGGTTGGTTTCGTTAAATACATCCAAGCAATGTTTCAAGATCCAATTGCTAAAGTTCAGACTAAGGGCTTAGAATCCAGAACAGAACGTTTAACATCTTAAGGGGTACAAGACAGGGGTGTCCCTGTTCCCCGATTCTGTTCGCCCTCTATATAAATCCCCTGATCTTGAAGTTACTGGCAAGTATTGTAATAAGACCTATTACGACCGGCACGTATGAAACTAAGATACTCGCCTATGCCGATGATGTGGCGGTCGTAACATCAAACCCCACTGAGGCAATCGAAAATATAGAGAACATTGGTAAACAACCTTTACAACACAACTTTTACCATGCAGTGCCTTTACAACGCAACTTTTAAAACGCAAACCATTACAACGCATTGTGCTGGGGGGGCGCTCTAGGATAAGGAATAGGTTTAATTTACTATCCAACACCTTCCCTACTATCCACGGGGATTGGAGTTGGAATAGTAAATTAAACTATTCACTATCCAGCGCCCCAAAGCACTATGCGTTGTAAAGGCATGCGTTGTAAAAACCGCGTTGTAAAGGCATGCGTGGTAAAGGCATGCGTTGTAATGTCATACATCAGAGAACATTACCCATTCCTTCTGGACCATGTCTGGATACTCTCTGAACCGTGAAAAAACTGTGGTTATTTGTACAAACAATATTATATTTAATGATTCCAGAAAGGCAGTTAACGCTGTATATCTTGGCGTATCTATATCCCCGCAGATGGAAAATATCAATAAACTTAATTATGACCCCCTGCTTGAAAATATAAAAAAGGACCTTGTGAGGGTCAATAGTTTACATTTATCAATTATTGGTAGAGTAAACTTTGTTAAAATGAATATCCTTCCAAGGATACTTTATTTCTTTCGGGCAATCCCTATAATTGTTGAGGATAAGATGATAACGGCCCTCGAGTCACAAATCTCTAAATTCATTTGGGGATATGGTAAAATAAGGCGATCCATGACATTTCTCTCTTTACCACAGGAGAGAGGGGGTTTGGGGCTCCCAAACATAACCTTTTACCTATGGGCCACTCTCCTTCAAGGGATGACTTCCCTACTGAATATAAACCCAATAAGTAATAAAATAGCTGGGAAGGGGATCCCCACAATTTACAAGTTAGCTGTGGGAGATAAAGCAAAGGGGCTCTTGTCGAGACAGATAGAACCATCTTATTACAAGAAGGTCAAGTTCAAAATTATTAATAGCGCATGGAAGGTATGGAAGAAAGTTTGCAAACACATGAATATTCCTAGGATTAATAAATATACACCACTATGGCACTCTTTTCTGCTTTCTGGGCAAGGTAATGATGATATTGCTAAGAGGGGGGAAAACCTGGGAGTGTTATCAGTGGGCGATTTTCTAGATGCTGAGCCCCATGTCAGGTTCTTCAACCTCAAAACAAAATTTAACATTCCGACCTCTGACCTTTTTAAATATATCCCCAAAAAAATACCATTCTTACTGCAAAACTCTCAAATACCTCACTGTTTAACATTCCTATTTTTGATCATATAGGCAAAAAACTGCAAGGATAGGTACACTCTATGGGCTATTAATGGAGCAACAACAGGATGACTTGGAGAGAACAGAGTCACTTTGGGCAACTAAAGTGACCAACCCAAATGTTGACATTGATAAGGTCCTATTGCTCACTGCTAGGTTATTCTTAACATCTACCCTTAAGGCACAAGACTGTATACAATTTATATTTCACACCGGCAAAATTGTATGCATGGGGGAAAAGAACTGACGACAAGTGTCCCAGGTGTGGTACAGGCCCGGCCCATTCACTACATATGTTCGCTGAATGTACCAAATTAACTACCTTTATATCAAAAATGTCCGAATTCTGGGAAGAGATATTTGGGCACAAAGTTTATATGTCCCCGACCCTTTATGTTTTGGGATATGATAATACCTCAGGGCACAGCAAAGAAGAAGAAATATGTTTGTTTTTGGGTATGGCTGTATACAGGATAATTTTGGCTGCCCGTGGCGTTTGCGAATGCGAATTTGCTTGATATGTATGGCCCTGTATCCTTTTTAACCAATTAATAAAAACAATTTTTCATGTATCAATCTTTTTTGCTACTTTATTTGTATGTTGTTTTGACTAATTTTATAGATAAAATATTTTAGATGTGCTAGTGTGCACCATACTTAAGGTTTATAGGTTAGAGTTTTTTTAAGAATATGGTTTTTGCTACTATTTCTAAGTAGGGTACTCCTTTGTTGTTAATAAAGAGTTTTTACTTTACACTAAAGCATGTTGTACATTCTATTGCTTTGTTTGCTAGTTTTAAGTTTAATTTGGGTCACTGATTGCTCCATACTTAGTTGCTCGTAGCCTTGTTATGTTTGCAGCGCATGTTTGAATTTGTAGAGTGCAGATGGGGTTCTTTCTAGTGTAGATTGGAAGGCATTGTGCCATCCTTCTACTGCTTTGTTGGCTTTAGCTTCTTGAGCCATGGTGCTGTAGTAGACATTCCACCATGGTGTTTGGAATTTGGATTGTTTCTGTCTCCAGAGCGGTGCAGCCTGCCAAACCAGGGAGTATATTTACAAGAATTGCCACTAACTAGCATTAGCATTAGTTAGAGGCACATTTTTCGTAAAGCTACCTATCGCTGAAAACTACCCCCCTGTTTCCAACGTACGGCGCTACAGGGTGTTAGTATCAGTTACCCACCATGAAAACTGCTGCTAACACTACATTTTTGCCGCTAGCAAGAGAAAAGTGATGAAAGGCCAATTAGAGGCAAAACACTCACATTAGTCAGCCCAACATAACTTTTCTGCCTCTAGAGGTAAATAGCCTATAAGTGCACCACTAATGATAAACAGAAAATAAAAACAATGAAATGCAGAATGGGGCCATTTTCAGAATAGGGACACAACATCCCTACATCCCCCTACAGCCAGGATGACCAGCCACAGTCTATGGGGAAGAGGAAATGCAGAATCAGGGCTCCATTTATGTAAAGAGGCACATCACTGGGAAAACCAGTGATGCATCACTTACATAGCGCTTTCCTTGCGACACAATGGCAGCCGCAGCCTGGAAGCATGGACAGTCCCCGGGGCCCAGAGTTCTCGCTGGGCCTGCATCTGAGATCCTGAGTGGGATGTGCTGTGGAGTTGCAGCGGCCTGACGGCGGAGGCAGGCTGCATTGGGACCAAACGCTTGGGCTGTGGCAGTAGACATTGAGACTTCAGTGATCAACCATACCTGGTGCTGAAGTCTGGCAGGCCACACGGAGACATGTTGCTGAACTGTGTGAGAAGATCCCCTAGCGCCCCTTGGACCTGTGATCGGAAGAGACGCTCCTGTGCACCAATGTAGGAAGGTGTGCATAGCATAATTTGTGCAACCACTACACTGGGGTGCAAGGAGGACATTGCCAATGGTGGGCCGCGCCTTTCTGCAACACAAGCCGGAGAATGTGACACTGCCCGGACACTGTGGAGGGTGAGGCACCTGAGCTGTGCCAATCTTGTGTGGCAGGAGCACTTCAAATTCACGCTGAAGGGGGCCCTGTTGCATCACCTGCATTGGGAGGTTCCCCAGCAGACTTGGCCACGACTGCTGTATCCATGCTTGAGAAATCCCACCAGGCTGAGGCTCCTACTGGCTGAGTCACAAATTCAGAGGGAGTGCGGCGGATTGAGCACCGATGTCGGTGTCCAGGTAAGGAGAAGGTAGGACGGGGAGCGGAGGGGGCCTGGGGGTCGTGGAGGGCCCTGGCCTAGCACCTGTGGGTGGCGCACACTGTGCCCTGAGCAATCCCTGCGATACGGAAAACGTACATTGCGGAGTACACCGCACAAGACTGGTGGTGGATTCGACTAACTGGCTGGCCAGGGACACAGGGGCCAGTTTGGTCCCTGGCACTGTGGTCTGCAGCTTGATCTGCAGTCACTCACTAGGGAACTGGGAAACATGGAATCTGGTCACCACTTCTAGATTGGAAGTGGCAACTGGCTGGTGGTGCTGCTTTCCTCGCCCCCTGGTAGTGAGCTCTTGGGTGTGCAGGGGACTATCTCCTAGTGGTCTTGCTCTTCCCATAGCGCAGTGCCATCTCGTAGCTGCTGCTGTCGTCCCCATCTGCTGCAGCTGGTTCCTCTGACCTAGAGGTGAGGTGTTCGAAGCCCTCCTCCCCCCACAGGCTCCTGCTTGTGACTCATCGTTGGTGGTCCAGTGGTAGAGCGTCACTGCTCTGCTGCTTGACTGCCCTCCTGTCCCTCTTTCTGCTCTTGTCCGTTGCTTTCTACCTTCGGCTTTGTTTTTATGTGCTTTGTTTAGCTTTCTCTTTCCTGTGCTTTTGTACAGTTTCTTTTCCCCTGTCCTCTCCTTCATTTACACTGCAATTTCTGGCAGCCCTGCCCCTCCTGTTTCCTTTCCCATGTTTCCCGCCTTCCAGCTGTCCTGTCCCTGCACTTAATGGCGGGCATGTACAGCGGGCGTGCCACTGGTGTGGCCCTTGCAACCTTTGCCTGCCGATACTGCAAATGCACCTTCTGCCACATCAACACAGCAGCGCACCCAACTGGCTCAGCTGCATCCTCCTCAACGTGTGGCCTCCTCCCCAAACAAGCCACAGAAATCTGGGACCTCCTGTTTGCCAACTCTTCAGATATCGCCTTCTTCATGGAAACCTTAACGAACCTCTGCTCCAGACTGGACATCACCATTGCCATCCCCGACGGCTGCAACATCACCCGCAAGGACCTCCCCTATTGCCCAGGAGGAGGCGTTGCCAACATCTACAAAAGCATACTCTGAATGACCACGTACTCTAATGACCCAACGACGACCATGGAACACCTCTAGTTCCAGATCCAGACCAAGCCCAACATCACCCTCAGCAGGAACCCTCGACTACAGCCCTCCCAAACCATGACCCCCCGTTCACTGATGGCATTGAAGTCTTTATCACACCCCAGGCTCTCACATCCACCAGCTACATTCTACTTGGAGACCTCAACTTCCGCCTGTACAACCGCCGTGACCAGAACCTCACCAACATTGGATTCAAGCAGCTAGTCACCGCACAGACCCACATAGCAAAACACACGCTCAACCCCATCATCTCCGCCAGCAGGAACTTCAACTACAGCCACACCACCGAAATGTCCTGGAACGACCATCATTATATACATCACGCCTTCACAATGCCCACCGTACACCACCATCACCCCCGTAGCAGCTCGATCAGGGCTTTAGAAGAACTTCCCATCAACTCCCTCAGCACCACCACTCTGCCAACGCTTACAGACGCTGACACAGCAACAAAAAAACCTCCACCGATGCATCTCCAACTGCTCCGACACCCTGGAACCTCTCAAGAAAATACCAGGCAAACAACACTTCAGGGGGGACAACTGGTTCATTCCTGCCCTCCGCTAGTCGAGACCCACCTGCAGACATATCGGGAAATGATGAAGCCACAACATCAATCATCTCTGCAACACAGCTACCCTTGCACCATGGCACAAGGGTGCCTGCATTGCTGCATGGCAGCCATTCTGTGTCAAGTAGAGGAAAAATACAGTGGGGCTTATTCATGTGCCCCTTCCATCAGTTTAAAGGCGCTGGTGTGTCATTTTCTTGACGTACCTACAGCGTGTATTTTGCACCACATTATGCTTCATTTACAAAGTGGCGCATCTAGGCATATGTGTAACTTTTTGGAGCCCTGTGCCTCATTTTACCTGCAACAAACCCTCGTAGGAGTTGCTCATTGAAATCTCCCAGGTAAGTCTGTTTTATACTATTTACCCATTGAATGGACTGGGCACATATGGTCCAGACTCCAGCAAGGACTAGTAGGTATTTTTTCCACATGTGCCATGCATATGTGTACATTCAACACTTGTGCAGTCATAATATACACACATGCATCGAAAAATATGAAAAAACATTCAACGCCATCAGAAAGATAGCCGCCGGCCCATTGGAGACATCAGAATATGGCAGGCAGAAGGCTGCAGCCGCAGCAGTCTTCTTCGGACTGCCACCACGGTGGTACGGCGGATGGCCCTTAATTTGCGCTCATCTTGTTGGTCTATAAGTAAGTTGTAGTTGTTAGCTACCTTTGTTACAGGGACATAGGCTACTGAAAGTAAATGTTAATTTTAAAGGCAAAATGACTGTTTGTTGCATATTTTACACAGTGCAAATTGTTGGAGATGGATCAAATGCTTTGATTAAAATGGTAGGTATATTCTCACTAAGGGGGTCACAATTGGAGAAATATTTACCATCCACGGTTCCGCTCCACACTATAGTACTCACAACAAGTTACCGGATAGTCTAAAAAAATAATGATTGTTTAAGTGGGCAAAATTATTATTGTAAAGTCGAGAACCTTCACTCACCCAAAGGTCACATGCTTCATCACTGGGTTCCCTCTTACACACAGCGACCACACGGTACACATTGTGGGCTACAACTTTCCCACAGGAGAGAAGTGAGAGGTGTTTTAATCAGCCAGTGGTGGTGAGAGTGAGGGGCAGAGTGCAAAAAAACTAAAGTGGTGATTTAAAACTATCTCCTAAGAGGACAAAACACTTTTAATAGTTGTCCTCAAAGGATAGACATAAAAAACAGTGTGAAAACAGGGATATAGATGTTCCCAATTAGATCAGGTCAACATGTTCTGCCTTGATGACCAAAGGTTCATGGTATTCTTCAGGACCAGATCTCGTCACTCTGCTATTATTTGTGAAGAAATATAAAAAATACCATACTTAATTCTATGGGAATGACCAAGAAACCAGCTGCAGTCTGGTTCGTATTCAATTCCAGACACCTTGTCTGCCTCCACCTACAAGGGTCCTTTACACGTGCATATCGAGAATCAACTTTCCCGAATCCTCTAGCATGCATGTAAAGGCCGAAGGTGTAGACTTTAAGTATTAGTTGGTTATTTGGCTTGTTTGTAGATGATCATTATTTTATGTGGGGAGTAGTTGTTTGTTTTAATTTACTTTAGTAGTGCGTAGCAAGTGCTACTTTGTTTATTAGGTAGTAAGGCATATATGAATAGTATATTAGTGTGTCAATATTACCCATGTATGCAGGGGTAGCCGGCATGGTTCATGGGTGGCTGGGCAGGTGCAGGAGCATGGGCAGGGGGGTCAGGAGAGGGGTTGGGGTGAATGGTAGAAAAGTAATATTAAAATAAACAACTACCCTCCCATGCAGGCATCCCGCATCTCTGCTCCTGCTCTCCAAGGCACAGGAAACACAGGAAAGGCTCTCCTTACCAATCACAATGCTGCAATGTGGCGTTGTGCTTGGTTAGCAGGCAGGCTCCCCTGACCAATCACAACACTGCAATGCAGCGTTGTGATTGGTTTTGAGCATCCTGGTTCGATGCTCAACCAAGAAATGGGGTCTGGCTTGTTCTCCACGCAGGCTGTAAAGCAGCCTGCATGGAAAACAGGGAAAGTGAGCATGATGGGTTTACCAAACAGTCAGTGCACACTTAGAAGTAAGCAAACCACTCCCACCCTGCCCATCTCAGAGAGCAGAGCAACCCTGCCCACCCACAAGGTAACAGAAAACATAAAATGTTAATAACTTAAAGTTATTATCATTTTACGTTTCCTTTGCAGTGCCTTGCTTAAAATCAGTTGGGTGACTTTCCTCTGCCATAGCAGAGGAGCCGACCCTGCATGCATGGTGTATTTCTGAATTGGTTGGGCAAATTTTGAATGTGTCCCCCATCATCCTTGTTTGACATTGGCTTAGTTTTAAAGAGTTATCTGCTATAGCAAATATAATAATGTGTTTCTCATTGTTAGGATTGGCATGTATGAGGAAGGGTTCTTCAAGATGTGTGGTGGTGAAGTGTTTGAGTAGTCTGGTCTGTATTCAATTCCAGACACCTCATCTGCCTCCACCTTCAAGGGTCCTTGACAGGCGGATCACGAGAATCAACTTTCCCGAATCCTCCAGCATACGTGTAAAGGCCAAACCAATATAGTTTAAGTGCTAGTTGGTTAATAGCTTGTTTGTAGATGACCATCATTTTATGTGAGGAGTAGTTATTTGCTTTAATTTAATTTAGTAGTGCGTAGCAAGTGCTACATTGTTTATTAGGTAGTAAGGGATATATGAATAGTATATTAGTGTTTCAATATTAGCCATGTATGCAGGAGAAGCCGGCATGGTTCGTGGGTGGCAGGGCAGGTGCAGGGACACGGGGGGAAGGGGAGTCACGAGAGGGGTTGAGGTGAATGGTAAAAAAATAATTATGATAGAAATACTTACCTTTCTTTTATAATTATTTTGTGTGGGCAAACCACTCCTACCCTGCCCTGCTCCGAGAGCACAGCAAATGTGCCACCCACAAGGTAACAGAAAACATAAAATGATATTAACTTAAAGTTATTATCATTTTATGTTTCCTTTGCAGTGCACTGCTTAAAATCAGTTGGGTGACTGGAGCCACCCCTGCAGGTATGGTGTACATCTGAATGTTTTACTAAATCGTCTTGCTTTAGACGTCCTTCTAGCAAAAGAGGGAGGAGTATGTAAACTTTTGAAGGTCCAAGAATGTTGTACTTATATACCAGACAACATTAAAGATCTGGAAAAATATATAAGCAACATTACTGCGATCCATGGTGAGATTGAGGATCTGACTGAGGAAACGGTGTGGGATAAAGTTGGCAAAGGGTTTGGCAAAGTTGGAGTTGGTTTTCAAACCTTGGAAAGAGTTTTCTTGGTTTTGTGTTGAAACCCCTTGTCATAGTTGTGGCATGTGTGATTGGTACAGATCAAGCAGACTGGAGAGGTCATTGAGAATGCAAGAGAGGCGAATGTAGAGAATGCAGCACAGTCAATATCGGAATCTCAAGAACATGGAGTTGCTTAAGAGAGGAAGAGAGGCAACACGGTTCTTTCCATGAAGGTGGTGTATTGTGTGATGACACAGGTCATCAAAGGGGGGAACTGAGAGAGCGCCATGTCATTTTGAAAATTCTAGGGGTGCATCATATCTCCCGTTCCAGCACCCGCATATTAAAGGGTGTACTAATGTGTGTTTTAGAGATATAACAGCAGGTTGGGAATTAGGGCAATGTGTAATCGATGTATTCATAACGTTGCAAATTAAATAAGAGCCTTAACATGAGTGTAATGCTTTATATGAGGTAGAAATGCTACTAAACGTGTGTATTGTAGGATTAATAAACGTGCCCTATTCAGAGTTGCACGTGTAAGAGATGGAATGTGACGCTTTAATGTGGAAAAAAACGTATGTTTAGAAATGAAATGTAATGTTGTCTTTGTAATGGAATAGAGTGCATTGCTTATAATGTAGAACCATTTAGAAATGCATTTAAACGCCTAAAGGCCTGGGACATGAAGAAAAGCCAGTAGAGGCCTAACTGTAATTTCTTTAGTAAGCATTAGTTCTCCTTGTGAAATAGCGGCCTGTTGGGAAGAGTGCTGTTCTCAGCAAATTTTGAATTGTAACTTTGGATGCGCACAGGGTTGCTTCTCAGGAATTTCAGTTACAGGTGCAAGGCCACGGAGCTTTTTAGGTAGAAAGATCCATTGTTTGGAAGTTCGGCCGGTAGGGGTGAGGACGAGTAGTTGCCAGAGGAATGTTAATCTGCAACATTTGGTGAGAAGGTGCCTGGGATCCAAGGACACCTCAACGGACGCTGGATGAAAGGATGCCATGCTTGAAAACCCCAAAGACCAACACCTGCCCAGAAGGGTGTGCCCTGGGCGTATCTACGATTTTCGGAGTTTTGTATCAGGGACAGACCCCAAGGGTGGAGAGCAGACTTTGTCAGGAGGTTGCTAGAGCAGGATGTAGGCAACTTAGACAGCACTGAGCAAACTTGGGGCAGAGTGGGGTGTAGGAAGGAGCATCTTAGAACAAGCTCATTAGTTTATTCAACTTATTTGAGAAACGTGAATGCATGTCTTAAGGAGTCTTCACTACTGACACCTTTACTCTTGCCTGAAGGTAATTGTTAAGTAGGATGTCACCTTAGAGTTAGTGTAGGGACAGATTAACCTTTTCTTTCCTGTTGTAAGTGCAGTCTAGACTTCAAATAGGGACGGTAATTGGATGCCTGATGTTCCTAGAATTGACTTTGCTTTTCATTCTGAGTCGTCTGAGACTCCTTCGTAGGATTATGTTTGTATTAGTGCCAGTCTATTTCTTGAACCTCTTGCTGAGGTGTTTATATGTCCAATTATTTTTGGCTTTGTAATACATTTTTAACTTCAGTTGGTAGTCAGTGATTCTTTAAATTGAATTTAATTGTCGATTTGCAAAGCTGTTGAATTATGAGTTTGGAAACCTCCCCTCTACACGTCTTAGCAGACAAAAAGGTCCAGTCGACCTGTATTGGGATTCTGGAGAATTGATAAGGTAAAAATCTAGATAAGAATATCAGTTCCGTCAGGTATCAGACGGAATGTGTAGTGAAATATAAAGTTATTTCCACATTTTGTAAAATGCAATGGCGCATATACGATACTTTGATTATTTTTTTTTAACGCAGCTGAACTGAATTTCTACTTTAATTAAAACGCTTTCTAAATGCATGCATGACTTAAAATGAAATCATTCAGTTTCTCCTTGTACGTTTAAGTTCGGCACGCAGTTTTATAAACTGAAATACTTCACATTGAACCTAAATATTGGTTAATTAAAAAAGTAATCAAGTGTACGCTTTTCGGTACACTTCAGACAGTACGAGGCTCTGGTCAACCCCGAAGGAGAGAAGGCAGTTTTTCAAACAGGCACTATTTATAATTAGAAAATAAATGCACCCTCCTGTAGTCCATACTAAATAAGGCACATCGTTAAGGCAGCTTTGGAAAAAAAAATAACATCATTTTCTAACATGGAGTGGATTTAAATAAGGAAATACAATATTGCTAGTTACACCATCAGATCCTGAAGTACTACAATATTTCTTGAATATCTCCTTAATTTATCTTGAATACTGCCAGTAAAACTCTGGAAATTTGAGCTACTGCTATTAGGTAATTGTGCTGTAATTTTTCTCAAAAGATCTGTGGAGGGAACGCGCCAATTTTCACATAATCATTCACCTTAGTTGCAGAACATTCAAAAGAGATTCTTGCTTAATCTTGCTGATTTCTAACGTGTCAGTGCTGATATACTTCTGACTCAGTTGTTTGTTTGTTTTTTTAACATTCTTCATGTGTGTTTTTTCTATGTCCTGAAACAGCAGGTGGCCCAAAAAGTTAGATCTTTCATCCTAAGACTGTGTTACTTGGGACCTTATGCGAAACTGGATTGTATGTATATAAACTAAAAGATACGTGATCTAGTATGTTCCTAATGTCTATATGTGTAAGGTATTCATTGGGCATTTGGGTTTTAAGGCCAGTCCCTGGACAGTCCAGTACTGTATGTGAAGCATCATTTGGAAAAGGTGACAGAGCTGTCAAGGGACCTGCTAATCTGGGATTGCACCAGACCCCCCATACTTCTAGGGCCTCATTGCAAAAATTCAGGGTGTGCGACTGACAAACACCTATGTGAAGGGGCGGCTCCTCCATTAGGGCGGAGGAGCGTCGCCCCACTGCTTTCTCGCAGTGCGAGAAGCTGAAACATAAAATGGTATGTTAAATACCATTTTATGTTTCTACTTCTTACACTGCGAGAAAGCAGAAGGCAGGGAATGCCTGGGTGTTGGTGAGAGAGAGGGAATGCCGGGTTGGGGAGGAGTGTTGTCCCCACTGTTGTGGGCCCTGACTGTTTGGTCGGCCTTCGGTGGCCGACTAAACCAGTCATGCGCACTTTAAATTTTCTCTATTTAGGTTGTATGCCACTTCCATAGAGAAAATGTCCTCCCTACAGGTCCCCTTATTGGCTTAGGGGATTGGCTTAGGGGAGGGGAGGGAGGATGCATGCTTCCTGTTCCATTCCAGGAAACGGGACTAGGCCAGGAACAAAGGCGGCGCAGGACACAGTAAGGTAAGTTTAAAAAAAATGTAATCCTCCGCGTGAACCC
This sequence comes from Lissotriton vulgaris, assembly GCF_964263255.1. NCBI lineage: Eukaryota > Metazoa > Chordata > Amphibia > Caudata > Salamandridae > Lissotriton > Lissotriton vulgaris. The sequence continues at coordinate 451,391,659 of NC_141697.1, forward strand.
CCACCCGGCCCCACCACCAACCCCCCCCTCCCGCGACTGATGTGAGCCGCAACTGCCTATGTGCCATCCACTGAAAAACACAAATAGGAAGGAACGTAAAAGATGCGTTCCCTCCCTATTTGGCAGTGATGTCTGTAGTTGGAGGCCAGGTGGGGCCGTGCCCCAGATCTATGTGTCCTTCCACCCCATTGTGCCCCACCACAACTGCTGCAGAATGTGCCGGGAGACAACAGATAGAAAAAACAAACAGATATTGCACATTTCCATACACATTTATTTATCCAACTACCTTGCTTTCCAAAGCAGTGTTATTTTCTTAAAATGTTTAAATAGGACTTTGTATGTATATGTGTACATACGTATTTAGCTAAAATACATATATACAAAGATATATACACACACACATAAAGTTAAACATAAAGTCAGATTTTTAACATTTAAAGCATACATGTACATGTATATTTGTGTGTGTGTGTGTGTATGTGTGTGTGCGCATGCGTGGGTGTGTATGTGTGTGTAACCTTTGTACGTGGCTCCACTAGATTAATCAATGGCCAGTGAGATTTTGTTTCACAAAGATATTTATCAATGGTTATATCAGCCGATGTGGGTGTAAGCCATTGAACAGGAGCCGACTCCATAGTTGGAGTAGTAACTGATTTGCAAATGGGAAAACGCGCCTTTAGGAATCATGTTAGCAGCCAAAGGGGAGCAGAACATGCCCCTTTCCTAGACAAACACTGCTTTAAAAAACATTCACTGTGTGGAAATGCAATTCTCCCAAGTAGTATGCTGCAGTCCTATGCCGGCCTCCATCTCTACAATCACTGCCAGTCATCAATTAATTTACATGAAGGCAATGTCATTGTAATCGGGAAACAGGTACAAATCAGTCATATTTGGCTTAAAAAATTGTGAGTCTGGATCTATTGGCATGTGTGTCTTTTGTTGCCTAAGTCAGAAGATGGATTGATCCATCCTTCTTTTACCATCCAGCTTCTTATTCCCATATCTGGCATCTGGGGGCGCCATCTACCATTTCTTTTCGGTTCCAGCCTCGGGGTCCTAATGAGGGCTTTATTATGAGTTTTGCAATCCAAGTCCCCAAAGACCATGGCTGCCAGGAGACTGCAGCGCCAGTGGTCTACAGACTGCTGTAGTATGAGCTTACTGCAGTGGCCACAGTATGGCTGCAGAGATTTTGCAGCAGTGTTTTTCCATATGTATCGATGCCTGTGTGTGCATTTCGACTGCATATGTGTTGGCTGCACACATATGCATGAAACATATGAAAAAATACCACCTACCCATTGCCAGGGTTGTGCAAATATGTGGGCAGGCCTGACAATGGTTATATGGTTCAAAAGAAACGCCCCTGTAGATCATCGCAAACAGGGTTTTAATCCTCGGGTTGAGGATGCTACTGTGAAGGGGGGACCTTAAGAAAGGTATCCATGTTGAACTCTGCTGGAAGAACAAGAAAGGGGTGAGTACGCACCCCAAAACCTCCGTTCCAGCCAATTTGACGCTGGATATCAGACTGCCGCTTTCAGCATGTTTAATAAAAAACTCATAATACCGATGGCGGTACAACTCCCCTGTACCGCCCTCTGGCAGCTGCCTTTCCCAGACCGTGAACCCCATGGTCAGCGTTCTGCTGGCAGTCTCAACGGTTCAGCTGTGGTCTTCGCAAAGACAATCCGAACAATTTGTAATACTGTGGTCGGACCACCGAGGTCACGGTGGGACCGAAACCATAGGAACTGCGGTCATGGACCCCTGAACTCGTAATAAGGCCCTAAGTCTATGGTCTGGGGTTCGATGGTGACTGGAGCCTTGCAGTGGGCAGAGAGCACTCTGCAACCACTCATTTTGGTGAGTATCTGTATGGGGATATGACCCATACCCAACTGAGGTGGCAAGAGTACCACCTGTAATTATGAAGGGGTCAAATGCAGTAGCCGGCCAGCACAGCTCTCTCAGGGAACAGACAAGGAATGCGGCTAGGCTCCATCTCCTGCATATCGTCCTGAACAAATGTAGCGATCTTAGGAGTGAGACCAAATACATGTATTTATTACATACTATAAACCCGTTTTTACAGTCCTCTGGACCAGGAGGCTGTGACATTTCTTATGAAGATGATGTGGTCATCACTGGAGCATGTAGACCACTGGATGCAAAACAGTGAATTAAAGCTCAATGAGGCATAAGCAAAATATTACCTTGGAATTCAGGCCCTTGGATGCAGATCTCCATTAATTTCTAATCTTAAAAACTTTTTAAAGGCAGCAAAACGCTCAGCATTGTGTTAGACTCTAGGTGCAGATTTTAGAACCATATAGAGAAAATAGTTCATCGGACTACAGCCGTTTAATCTCCAATTCTTTCCTACCAATTTATAAATAGGCTACAAAGAGTGCATAATCAGAAAACAAGAATGCAGTTTCACATCAAGCCAGCTCTGAAAGCAATACAGTAGCATTGGCTTCCGGTGGCTTACAAGATCAAATTTACAACACTACATTTTCTGAGGAGCTTTTTCCATCAAAGATTCTCTATATACCTCCAGAATGTGGCACTTTACTACGTAAAAATAATAAAATTGTGATAACATTTTCTAATTTCATCAAATAATGTGATCTAAAGGATGGAAGAAGATTGGTGGCCCCCAAGACTCACTCTTAGCCTACCTCTCTGTCAGTTTAAGGTTTTAGCACAGGAATAGTACTACATTGATTTTAAGTTCAGAAAAAGTTTATTAGGATTAATTTAACACTATATTGCCACCACTACTTCATCAACCACTACAATTATTTACCTTTTGGATTGTAGTTCACCATTATATCAAAATCATTAAATTGTCCTCTGCCATGTTTATCATGCTTCAAAGGCAATTTTTTTAAGAACATGCAATTATCAACTAATTAATCCTAACAGAATAAAATGTTAAAAATAGACACAAATATTCAGGACTTAGTTTTATAATTAATTACCAAAACTGGATTGAACACAATGTAAAAATAAATCTGTAGCCCAGAAGTAAAAAAAAAATGATGTAAAACGATTAATCCGAATAATTCAATCTATGAATGCGCTCTAAAAAATAAGCCAGCTATACTTTTAAATCTTGAAATGTGTATTCAGTCAATATAAAACAACATCCTGTAGATACTCAGCTCAGTCCGGATAAGTCGGACAGCTAGCACGACGCAGCAGCTACCACAAAACTCCTTACAAGGAGATTAGATCAATCTGCATTCCAGTTTAATGTAATAAAAAAACCTCAAAAATACCCATTTTTAAAACTCAATAGTTTTAATCAAAAATATATTAACACCAGTAACGACGTTCATTGCCTTTCAGACGAAAAAGGAAAGCTTAGAACTAAAGGCATCAAAACAGTCAAAACAGAAAACAACAGCTGTTCGTAAATGCAAAACGCATCAAAGACCAGTGCACGAAAATAACACACAGGAGGTAATTAAATGTTCTATAAACCCGAGAAGGCACCTCTGTTGTTAAATGCATACCTCTCCTGCAGACTCACGGGGCCACTTGTAGGCATATGCATGTGCATGCACACACTCAGGAACCCACAAAGAAGCGGCACGGACAGTCCCTCAGGCAACACATTCGGTTTTGCAAGAACATTGCTCTAAATATGGCCCACAGAAGGGTTGAAAACAACTGTGAATCTTTTACACCGGAAGAGCACCCCTGTAATGTGAAACTGTGACAGTAGGAAATGCCATGCCTCTATGCATTCCGAAATACCATTGATATGATTTGATTACCAATAGCCCGGTTTGTTGAAGGCCTGCCACATTCCACTGCGGGTGCTCTAGTGTAGATGTTCCTCTTATACCAGGCCTTACCCTCTACTCCCAAAAAAACACAGATAGGCTCTCTAATCTGACAGTCATAGATCATACTACCCTCACTGCATCAACAAATCTTACTCCCTTTACCACCAACAACCAGGCTTTTTGGTGTATGGCTGGGTGTTGTGATCTTGGTCGACATCTTGGGACACAAGGCCGCATTTTAATGAAATATAACTGATCATAGAAAAAATTGTACCACAACGCACTGATTTTTCACACTACGCAGTATATTATTAAGAACAGCAATAAAATTATCGCCGCTTTAGCGGCAGGAAACTGCCGCTAAATCGGCGATAAAGGGCTTGATAATATGCCCTTATGAATTCCCATAGAAGCCCAGGTTCTGGTGTGAACCTGGGCTTCTATGGGAATTCACAAGGGGATATTATCAACCCCATTATTCCTGCTTTAGCGCTAATGTGGCGATAATTTTAACGCCGTTCTTGATAATGTGCCACAAAATGTTGCTTTAGGATCTGGTATCACTTTATATTGATCAGTTTCTTTTCGCAACAGTGCATAGGTGCTCGTTGTCTGGGAGTTAAACGTGTTGATACCCCTTTCTATTTTCAGTTCAATTGATTAAAGAGACAATCGCAATCAAGTTTCTCAGTACTCAGCAGAACGTTGTTATCACCTAAGTGCCGTGGACAATTTGGGCAGTATTTAATTTGTAAACAAATAAGTTCTGGTGGCCCATGGGTTTGCCCAGAAGTCTGCGGCTGGTTTTATCCAAGGTCTGGGTGCTGAATACCAGGGCTGCGTACTCTTGAGAATGTCACCTCATTCCTCTTTAATACACCACAAGGCCCTTCCTGCCCCTTTATATCACCCTTGTAAGTTCCGTATCCTCCCTGCTTTTCCCCTTTTCACAGTTTTTCCTGCTATATCTTCCTTCCCCTTTTGTGTTTTTCTCTCTCATGCTCTTAATCAAAAATGAGCGCCCTCTGCAACCCACTAGTTCACATTAAGCACAGTGTGTGGGTAAATATGGGACAGCAGGCAAAATGGAAGTAAGTGGTGAAAATCTAGGCCCAGTGCAAAACAGTTATTACAATAGCGATGGCCTTTTGAGAAGTTTTTAATAGTTCTTATATTTTAAATGTATGTTGTAAATTATATTTTTATATTGTATTTTATAATTGGGATTTTGTATCAAGATTATATTTGATCTATCTTCCCCTATTACTATGTGTTACCTGAATGGCGTATTGTGACCTTGGATTGGTAATATGATTTGTATTGTTGTGAATGTGCTTTTATGGCTATAACTAGTCGCAATAAAGTTCTAATTGATTGATTGATTGTTATTACAATTAAGCTACAACTTGAACATCCATCCAAAGTTGAGTTTTAGCACAACTCTATCTATACATTTTTAGAGTTCTGTACACCGCAGACTAGACACGAAGGTATCCGATAACTTTACAAGAGCACCAAGAGAAATTGCTGCTAACAGCAGATATAGATTTAGTACGGATTTTGAAGACAGAGGGCGGAAATTTAACAAGGGTAAAATTTTACTCCAAATTAGTGGTGAACCTAATTTTACAATGGTCAGAAGATTTCCAGAGTAGAGGAATTGATGTTATGCCTTTCCTGGGAAATCATCCCTCTATTAGACCCTTTAAATCCTTAAGTCCTCTAGGGTCCTCTCTATCTCTATTGCAAGTAGCTCCTGAAAATGTAGAAGAAGCAGCAAGGTTCGATGATTTGAAAATTAGTTTATCAAAAGATCTTCGCCTCGTATCTTACCCTAACCTACCAATTCCCCCTTCTCAGGTTAAGGTTGAAGATGAAACCTCTCGCTGGAACTGGTTACCTGGCGTTCTTTCAAAGAAATTGACTATTAAGTACCCTTCCAAGCCTAATCTTTAGCGACAATATAATGTTGTTATCTTGGAATTGTGCTGGCTGAAGGATTGTTCAGAAAAAATTCAATTCCTTATGTCCCTAAAGGCCAATGTGATCTGTCTCCAGGAGACTTGGTGTTCAGAGACACTTCAGATAGGAAGGGACAACTTTGTTCTGGAGGGTCGCACTGTTCCCTCCAGGAGAGGCCACGCTAGGGGGGGATTTGCATGTCTTTTATCCAATCGGATAAATTGGAATTTCTCCCATTATTTGGATTCTTGTAACCTCTTTCAAGCTGTAACACTGTTCAGCCATGACAATGTTGAGGTATCTAAACTCCTAGTATTGATTAATGTCTATATTCCCCCTGAAGTCAGTTTTAATGTAACTTTAAAAAAGGTTTTCGTCTATATTCAGAGTCTTAGAGAGAAATCTCCTTCTCCTAATATAATTTTAGTAGGGGATTTGAATTGCAAAATCTCTAATCTAAGTATGAGTCTGTTCCGCGATAAATATAAAGAGGAATCTCTTCAGATCCCCCAAGCCCTCCTTCCTGAAAATATTAAAACAAACAAGCAAGGGAAAATACTTCTGAAAGAACTGTCCGCTATGGACGGGATTATAGCGAATGGAAGGCTCCCTTCCGATTCTCCTGCAAATTTTACTCATAAATCTCACCAGGGAGAATCTATATTAGATTATGTGATAGTTGAGAATTCCACCTTTGCCCTATTAAAGGATCTTAGGGTTACTGAAACGGTTTTCAGCAACCATAAATTACTTTCTTCCTCTATGAACATAAATCCTCCGAAATCTGACCAATGGTCTCTTGATAGCGCCCAGGTACATTTTGGAGCGAAATCAGGAAGATGCTATTGGAACACAAAAGCTGAACAAGATCTGGAGAGTGTTCTTGATGCTGCAATTGACGACCTTGCTATGTGGCAACGTTTTGAAATTGTGTGCTTTCAAGATCTAATGAAGTCAGTGATCTCGGTGGCTAAAAAACCAAATAAGAAAAGGTGTTTTATAACACCCTCTTGTCCCCTACGTCTACTCAATATAGAGATAAATAAACTAGTGAGGGAACAATACTTGTGTAAATCGGTAGAAGGATCACACAAAGTAAGTTTATTAAAAAGAAGGAGGAAAAGGTTAAAAGTGAAATTACGGAAAGAAGGGGAGGATTCTATTTGGATAAAATTAAGAGAGGCAGCTTTTAAAGGACAAATGAGACAATTCTGGTCGCTTACAGGTCAGGGGTGTGGATCAAGAACAAGACCGCTTCCTATCCCCATTGAAGAACAAACATGGGTGGATTATGTCACATCCTTATATGCAAATAATGGAGCGGTGGTGCCCTCTATAGGTTTTATTGTAAGTGGTCAGCCTCTAGATCTCTTATCTGAAAATGATATCGTAACAGCTATAAAGATAATGTGTTCTTCTGGGGCAATGGGGCCGGATGAACTTCCAATTTCCGTTTTAAAGCAAAGCAGTGAAAAATGGAGCAAATTGTTATGCCCTGTGTTCAACAGTTGTTTCTCTAGTGGAAAGATTCTTCCCTCGTGGAAAGGGAGCATCTTAGTGCCCCTTTTCAAAAGGGGTGACCGATATGCTCCCCAAAACTATCGCCAAATTGCCCTCTTAGATGCAATCAGCAAAGTATTTGCAAGATGCATTTTGAAGCAAATAAATGACTGGGTGGACCAAGAAAATATACTTCCCCTTGAACAGACGGTTTTCGAAAGCACCATGGTACCCTGGATAATTCAATGGCTCTACAGGTAATAACGGACAAATATATCAGGGTCAGAGGTGGGGGAGTCTATGCCGCTTTCATAGACTTCTCCACGGCTTTCGATAAAGTGGACCGTCCTCTATTGTGGAAGAAATTACTTTCTCTGGGTATGCCTGTAAGGCTGTTGAATTTGGTTCAGGAACTCCACTCTGAGACGTGGTGTAGAGTACTATTGGGTGGGAAGAGAGGCTTATCGCAAGTAATTACTTCTGCCAATGGTCTTAAACAGGGTTGTTTACTGGCCCCCTTGCTGTTCTCTCTCTATGTTTGTGATCTCCCCCAGAACTTATCCTTGAGTGAAGGCATCGCCCCCACTTTAGGAGATAAACCGATTGCATGTTTAATGTATGCAGATGACATACTTCTTTTAGACCTTACCCCAAAGCGTCTCAATAGTCGTCTGCATGCCTTGCATTTATTCGCTGAGTGCCACCATTTGAAGATTGATATGTCTAAAAGCAAGGTAATGTGCATTACAGGGAAGAAAAAAACAAAATTGGGTAATTTTAGTTGGCTTCTAGGGAGTAAGAAACTGGAAATTGTAAAATTTTATGTTTTTCTTGGGAAAATAATATGTAGTAACCTGAGCGACAGGGCTCACATAGACAGCAATATTAGGAAAGCCATGACTCAGGGAAATGGTCTGAGTGCTCTCTATAAAGCAAACGGCAGAAGACATCTTGTCTATCTGCTGGAGGCCTTTCGTGCAAAAATTCCAGCATCCCTGCTTTATGGCATTGAGTTAATAGATTTGAAGCAATGGGGTTTCCTAGATACTGTCGAGGGTAGACTCTTGCGACATTTATTGTCGGTCAATAATGCTTGTACAGTGGAATCCCTCAGACTGGAATTGGGCATACGAAGTAGTTGGGTTCAGGCTCTAGCAGGAGTAATACGTTGGGTCTTTCATTTAGCCAAAGGCAAACAGGCTACTTTAAGATCCCTCTTTAAAAAAGAACTGTTGGGCCTATGAAAGAATATTCTTTACTTATAAAGAATTTCAGAAAGGCTGTTACACTATTAGAACTGGAGGAATCAACTCTTTTTTTTATTATCTCCACATTAGCTAAAGTTATCATTAAAACGGGCTCCATGGGAGTTAAGTTTTAAGAGGGATAGAGATGCCCATATTACAAAGAAAGGTGTTACTGAGGTTGTCAATTCCTACTTATTCAAACAAATACAACCATATGCATCCTGGATTCTCCCTCATGGCTTGCACCGTTTTTGGTTCCTCTTGAGACATGACCTTCTCCCTTTAAATAAACTATTGGCTAGATGGCATGGTTGCTCCGATAAATGTGATCTATGTAACATTGACAGCTCAATGCAGGATATCACCCATATCCTCTTTATATGCCCTGCCCTAATGGTCCATCGTCGAAAGTGGGTGAGACCAATATGCCTACAGATAGGTATTTCTTCTGCTAAATCTTTCCTCAATGCCATTTACATCCCTCCTAATGAAATGTTCTGTTACAGAATCTTTAACTTTTTTTAATGTTTTTTATAATTATATTAATAGGTGTAATCCCTATTTTTTAATTTCTGTATAAATGGAATGTATTTTGTGGATTCTGTTTTTTCTTTCTGCTGTGTATCTTCTGTTGATCCTTGTATTCTGTTTATATGTGGATCTCAACTGAGTTCCAAAACATATTTAAATAAATGAAAAAAAAAAAGAGCACCAGTCGTGTTTCAGACGGACGTATTCGTATTATGTTTTTTGATGAGAAGGGGGAGATTAGGCGATTTGCCCAGAAGCACTGGACGTTCAGTGTCCCTGCCCAGACTCGAACCCGGTCACCCAATTTAAAGGTCGACCACCTTATCCATTAGGCCACACAATCTCCTATTGCATCTTCTTTCCATATATTTATGGTGTAAATCGTAATCAAATCAATGAAAAGTACAACGCAATGTAAAACACAGTGGGCCTTATTTATGAAGGCCTTGCGTCAGTTTTGCGCCGCCGGTGCGTCACTTTTTGTGACGCACCAGCGGTGTAAAAAATGCGCCTCGTTGCGCCATATTTAAAAAGTGATGCATCTAGGTCACTTTTTAAACCCCTGCGCCACATTATACCTGCGTCAGGTATAATGTATGCAGAGGGGGCGTTCTGGTTCTCTGCTTCCAACAATAAGGCCCCTAACAGTGAGTGGTACCTACCTGTGAAACATGGTGCATCTGCCAAGAAAAATGCAGAGGGGCCCGAGTGGCAGCTACCCGTGAAACATGGTGCAGCTGCCAAGAAAAATGCAGAGGGGCCCGGTCACTCGGCTTAGCTCGGCCAGTGGGAGCAACCGTGCCTCCGTAATGTCAATGTAACCAAAACAATGTCCCCCAAAGTTCTGCAACCGGACCGCAGCCCGCAGACATGGGCTCAGCCTCTGACACAGATGTGGTGAGGGGGTCTCTCCATGCCACTCAGGTGGAGGGGGGCAGGTGTGCCCACCTCCTTAAGCCCCAACTCGACTCTCTGCAGCATACTCCAGGACAGCTCTCGGCTCTGCTCTGGTCTACTCGACAAGACCCAACGCTGATAGGCACCCTCCTTCACTCTCTCAAGGCAGGAGGCCGCATATTGGAGCCCGCAATGCTCCATTTCCTTCTGGGTGGGGCTGGTGGGAGCCAGCAAGGCCCTGGCTTCCTCTTGGGGTTGGGGCCTGCCTCCCTCTGCCATAGGTGTTGCCCCAGCAACACTGAGAAACTCCCGCTGGGACTACTCACTGCCTGGGCGCCACAATGGTTTGAAGCCTGGGCCACTTAGCAGACCCTCGGCTGTGGATAAGGCAAAAGGATGCCAGAAAGACAGGCTGCTAGGGAGAGGGAGAGCGCTTCCTTCTCCTCAGCTCTCCGCTCCTGCAGCTCCATGAACATGAGGGAAGTGTAGCGCTGCACACACTTCTTTAAAAAAACAGCAGAGATGCTCAGGGGCAATCTTTCTGGCCCTGAGATTGTGGTAGTACAGGGGGCAGGCCCACAAGAAAATGGAGAACTCTGGGGGCACTAACAGCAGGGCACAGGCAGGCCAGCACAAGGGTTGCTGTAGCAAGAATGGCAGTCCTTCTCTCAGCCCAGCAGGCAGCAGGTCAGCACTTCAAGAAATCCAGCCCAATGGTGGTTCCTCCTTGCAACCCTCCAGCAAGGGGCTGTCTGTAGAGCCAGCAGCTTCTAATTACAAGTTCAAGCAGTGTCTCAAGGCATGGGGTCACAGCCCCTGTACTCCAAAGGTCTTTGTTCTGGGGGCACTTCAAATATTTTTCAGAAGTGCACCACACCCCCATTCAATCCCATTCAATCCCATTCAATCCCAAGCCCTGGCTCCAGACACTCTACAGGGGGTGTAGACAGCATTGTGAAAGGCAGGCACATCCCTATTTATGTGCAGGTGCAACTCCTACCACCAATCTAAATGCAGCCAAGGTCTATTGAGTCCAGCACTCAGCCACCCAGGAAAGGCAGGGCACACTTCAACCCACCTTGTGACTGTCTAGAGTGAATGCACATCCCTTTCCCCTGTCAGTCTATACCAGACATTGAACACACAACCGGACAGGGCATAAAGAGGCATAAGCACACAGAAATGCCCACTTCTAAAAGTGGCATTTCTGAAATAGTAATTACAAATTTTCTTTCACCAATAAGCAGGATTCATCTCTACTAATCCAAACATACCAAACATGGCCACACTACCCATTTCCTATCAAAAATTACCACTGAAACACATATCAGGGAATTCCTAATGTAAACCTATGCGAGGAGCAGCCTCACAGCAGTGAGAAACCAACTAGGCTGTTTGTCACTTCCAGGACATGCCACACAACAAAGGCACATGTCCTAACTTTTACCTACACATCACCCTATCCAAAGGGCTACAAAGGGCCTTACACAGGGGTAACCAATATGTAGTAAAAGGGGCGTTTCAGACATGGCAAACTCTTTAAATGCCACCCCACTGTGGCAATAAAATGTGCATGCAGGCTTTGCAGCAACAGAGGCCTGAGACAGGTTTGAAAGGTTACTTCGGTGTGTGTCGCAAGCAGCACTGCAGGCCGACTAGTAGCAATTAATTTACACAGGCCCTGGGAATATAGGACACCACTGTAAAGGGGACTTACAGCTAAATTCCACATGCCAAACAGGTGTAGAACCATCTTACTAAGTTTACAAGAGAGACCACATGCACTTTAACACTGATCAGCAGTGGTAAAGTGCCCAGAGTCACAAAACCAACAAAAACAGGTCAGAAAAAATACATGAAAGCAGAAAGTTCTGGGATGACCCTGTAAAAAGGGCCAATTCCAACACCTCAAACCCTCCTGTTTTGCTGACTTCATTTTTGCTAGCTCTGGGACTCTGTGCATCTTACCAGTGCTAAAGCGCTTGTGTTCTCTAGTTAAAACCTAGTAGAGATTTATTTAACCAAATTGGCATATTTCATTTACTTGTAAGTCCCTAGTAAAGTAGCACTGGCTATGCCCAGGACCTGTAAATTAAATGCTAATAGTGGACTGCTGCACTCAATGTGCCACTCACTTGAGTAGCCCTTTAAACATGTCTCTGTCT